>NC_069364.1:43308500-44748000 GCF_021730395.1 Mercenaria mercenaria
GCCCCTGGCTCCGAACATAGGTATGGTTCAGCCATCAGATAAAATTGTGCTATTTTAGAGACCTAAAATTTTCTTACAAAATGTTTTCAGTATTTATATAAAAATAACCATGCAGCCAGGGAGCCAGGCTACAAAGTAAATAGCAATCTTGGTTTAACTGAGCGTGTTTTTGTAACACTCCTCTCGCCCGTTAGCGCCCACTAGCACCAGCTTGTGCAGACGCCGTGATCCCAGAGACGATAAAACATATTAATACTAATACCATGTACTCCAAAATCAATGGTATTTATTTTTTAAGGCTTTAGGTCTATTTAACATTCATGCATTTTTTCACATTACTGCATTCTGTCGAAGTGTTCAAATCATTATTGTAATAGATAATAATTGTCATTTATAGGGTATTGTGTTAAAATGGAAATGATTTTACTAACAACAAAATACCGATGTCACGAATGTCAAATAGCGTAATAAAATCGCCAAACATGAAGTCAAATGTTTTAAAAGCTACTGTCTGATTCTTCTAATAGCTGCCTGTGATTTTTTATCTGTATTTGACAGTGACAACGGTTAGAGAAACCTTCCTAGATTAGATCTCCATCATATTTTGCTACAAACTTTGATGGACTTTGAGAGGAATCAGCTAGTCAGATATTGTTTTAAAGACTAATATTGCTTCGAAATAAAAGACATGGTACAAAGGAGGGAGAACGATAAGTAAAACAAAAAAAAATGTGGACAAAAGAAACGGTTGATATGTTTATTGAATTGGTAAGAAACAAAGAAGTAATCAGGAATATCAAATGAAAGAAATACCACGTCGGCAATTCTAGTCTTTTTTCTTCCTGACCTTCCAAGATTCCGCAGTTTTCGTCACAAAATACTTACACATAGAAGCTAAATATAGACAAACAAACATTGTACTGAACTATCAAAGAACTTTGATACATTGAAAATGGTACAAATGAACAGTAAAATTGAGATGATTCGTAAAAGTCTATGTCGTATTAATTTTTATCACATGTTTGACGTCGCGGGATTGTAATAAAGCCATTAAATAAAAATGATAATACACTAGTGTAATAAAGCTTTGACGTCGACGTCATTTATAGTATAGGCGACGTCGGTCAAATTGTCTTATTTATATAGTAAAAGGAAGTCCATTTCTTTGATGTTTCGACAAGAAAAGCTAACATGTGATAAAAAGAATATTACATTTTCGTTTTTCCAAATTAAATTGATTAAACTCGTTGAATAAAATTGATAAAATGCTCGGCAGAGCCTCGCATTTTATTATTTTATTCAACTCGTTTAATAAATTTAATATGAAAAGACACTCAATCACAACATGTAATATTTTCTATATATAAACACATGTATAGTCTGTAAAATGTGCAGTAAGAAATAAATGTAATACAGAAGTAACTTGACCGAATTTTATATCATACTCATTACCTCAACTTAAACTGTCTGCTTCTTAATATTTTTACACATTCTTAAATTAATCTTGAAGTGGGCCCCTTTAAAGTGCGAACCATTCATATGATAAATGAGTGTACTTAGGACAATTCAGTATCTATGAACCAGAATCAGTGATCAAAAGAAAAATGATTGATGCGTAAGTGAATCTGTCTTGAATGCGATTATCCGAATTTATTTTCTGGCAGAATCAGCAAAAGTATACTATTGTTTTATAAATAGGTAACCTCTTGTGTACATATGGAACATCTTAGGTCATTTAGATGAATATCGGGTAATGATTCTTTTGTTGCGTGATGTTAAGTCAAATCAAATCTGTCAAATCAGTTCTTCTCACAGACTTACCACCAGATAAAAGGCCCGTATTGCATGCTTAGACTAAATATCTGAAGTGTAACTCCGTTACACAGACTAATGAGTTATGTACCCTACTTTGCATGACCCGATATCATAGTTTCGGAAGTAGTTAATGGGTCAAATATTTATCGTATAGTTTCTTCTTGATATATATTTATTTTATTTTATCACAAAGCTGTTTGCATATTTTCTTTGATTTCTGTATGATATATAACTTATATTCCCGCGGAAGCGTATAAATACTCAAAGGTGGCCCTCCTCGGCTTCCATAGTCCCATATTACATCCAAACTTTTGTAACGACACTTCACGTGGAGACACTGTAACTTTGCTGGCTTTGCTTAAAAATCGGAGAGTATGACGCCATGATATTATAGGAGGTATTTAATTTTTGCACCACAACTATAATGAACTCTTATAAAAATAAAAGAAAAAATAGATGGATTTTTGCTTCCATAATAAGTGTCATTAAGATGTGATACTTTGTTAACTGAAGCATATTTACATACTTGAATAATCTGCCCTTGAAAATAAAAAAATAAAAATACTTAAAAAAATCCAATTTTCAAGGGCAGACAATCAAGAATAAGGCAAGGAAACTGTGCATTATAATTTATATTTCTGTTTTAGTTATCATTTGCATTCAGTATATAAAGTTTAAAGAAATTCAGTCCATTGGAAAGACCAGGACTTTGAGGTATCATTTTGTCGTGTTTGTAGTCAAGGACAATTGCCACAGTGTCTACACTGACATGGGGCAAATTTTCTTACGGACAGAAATTCTTCTTTAAATTTAAACTGTGTTTACTGACGGAGAATCAAATCAAATACAGAAATATAAAATAAAGTAAATCATAGGTACCCAGCCTTGGTCTTGAATTATCTGCCCTTGAAAGTCGGAAAATACTGAAAAATCTATTTTCAAGGGTAGATAATTCAAGATCAAGAACCGGTACCTATGCTTTATAGTACATACATGTATTTCTGTTTTAAATTTGATTCTCAGTCAGTACACAAAGTTTAAAGATATTCTGTCCGTAGGAAAATTTTTGCCTTTATACATATAGGAAGCTGTCAGATGTGTCTTTAAGATAAGACGAATATTGAATTTGTCCCCAGTGCATGTTGCACCATAATTATTAAGCTAAATCCTAAGTTACCTATAAAGTATGGACGTTTAATAAAATCTGTAAATAGATCCCTTGGAAGCATAGAATGCAACCAAAAATGAATGATAGCAGACTCGGTTTGATATTGAGTCTGTACATGAGAGGTAATAAAATGTGCAACACCTCTCACTATCTATCTTACTTTTGACAAAAATATATAGATTTATTTTAGAAGACTGAAAATATGTCACAGACTGGTATATAAAATAGTTGTATTTTCACCGTGGGTGAACTAAACTTTCTTTTGTTATAAAGGGATGCGGTGACAGGGATGCATTTTACGTTTACGCTCATGGTAAAAAAGAGAGGATTCACTTAAATGTTGTTGAGTCATTTTGAGTCAGTTGATGTTGTCGTGGGCAATACGATCAACGAATTCTGTTTGGAGATCTGTTTGGAAACGTTTCAAACGACCATTTTCCTATAAAAATTGAGAATGAGTGATTTGTATTAATTCGTAGTTTATTTGTCGAAACCATCATATATAAAGCTTTTCGAACAAATGTGCCTTGCATTTATTTCCAAACGCAGTTTATGAGATAGATCAGTCAATCTACAATCTGCATTCAAAATATTCTTGTAATTTTAGTTATTAGTAAGAAAACAGAAAAGCGCATCTGCTCATGCCAAGTCTGTGTCTAGGGTCGTTTTCAATTGTACAATATTGGCATCATTTGGAAGTAATCAAAACAATATCATGAATCCATTCATCATACTAGCCAGACTCCCACTAAATCATTTGTAGACCTACAGTGTTAAATTTGATCATTGGGGATTTATGACTCAAGCATTGGCACAAAACTATATATTTTGCAAAATAACAAAATTCTTTTATATTCCTTTTAGTCTCGTTATCCCCTTTCTTTATGTATTTCATCTAATTTACAAGAAACATTAAATCAAAGTATGTATATGTGGTATAGAGTATGCCTATTCTGAGGAAGGGCCATTTATTTGATTAAAACTTCCGAAGCCACATCTTTGTAATTATTACTTACATTTAGCTGATAATTAATTGTATCAACTTATATGTACTTTTGCGCTGTTCTTTAAATGTCAGTGGAGTACGTCCAGAGTTATTGCCCTTTGATTTATTAAAACTCAAATGTTTGTCCTTCTTTAGCCGTATCTTGGTAATTATTAGTGAAACTAGAGTTGATATTTGTGTTGAAGTTTGTATTTACTGATATCTACAATTTTTTTTAATATCAAATAAGTATGACCAGAGTAACTGCACTTTAATTAATTCAAAACTATTAGTCACACTGAGTGAATGTTTTTGTGCATGATTTTGTATACTCATAGTTGTATATTATTAAATAAATATCATATGGCAGCGTGTGTGACATTGATATTGTCAACCCGAGGGTAGACTGTCACCCGAGGGGAAAGCCGAGTGATGACATTCTGTTTCGAGGGTTGACAATATCAATGTCACACATGCTGCCATTTGATATTTATTTTATTATGCCGAACAAAATTATGTAGAAAAAAGTTCAAAAATGTTTTTAATTCTAGTGTTTTTCTTTCTGACAGTTACTGTCGTTGGCCTAACTAAACTAAAGGAACCAGCCTGGGAGCCATCTGGTCTAGTCGCGTAATGGCTGCCAGGTATTTGAACATTTTTCACTTGGCATGGCAACAGAGGTCTAAACTGAAGCTAGTTTCTGTTTAAATGTCATTGTGGATGTATTTTTGACATTTTGGTAGGAAAAATGGGAGAGCAGGTTGTATTTGGTTAAGTGAAGCTCAATTTTAATATGAGTAGTACTTCCAGGTCACAGCAGTGTGATTTTGATGTCAGTTTACAGTAAGCAAATGTGACCAGAGAAATCTCTCTTAGAAGATACATGCCCCCAACCTACCTCTTCATTTTATATCAGTTTTATCATAACTCTTTAAAATGAGGTAAAGATTTGTTCTCTGAAATGAGTCTAGCTATGTTTGGAACTCTTTATAAAAGATCAGTTTTATATAGAATATATAGGGAAAAGTATTTAGTTAATTGTGACCTCGTCTGAATCGCCTGTGTACACGTTATAAATAGTGACGTCACTACTATATGTGTACAAGGGAGGCAGTCATTTCATGATTTGAAGCAATTATTTGCCCTTATATGACATTCAAAATAACAGCTCGGTCACATATTCTGACAGTCACTTTCGCTTGGTCACGTGTCATTAAGGTTGAAAATATCTCTTTCTCGGGTAATGGGATTTATCATTGTTTGTTTTTTTTTTTTTTTTGTTTGTTTTTTGTTTTTTTTGTTTTTGGGTTTAACGCCTTTTTTCAACAGTATTTCAGTCATGTAACGGGGGGGCAGTTAACCTAACCAGTATTCCTGGATTCTGTACCAGTACAAACCTGTTCTCCGCAAGTAACTGCCAACTTACCCACATGAATCAGAGGTGGAGGACTAATGATTTCAGACACAATGTCGTTTATCAAATAGTCACGGAGAACATACGCCCCGCCCGAGGATCGAACTCGCGACCCCGAGATCCGTAGACCAACGTTCTTACCTACTGAGCTAAGCGGGCGGGCTATTTATCATTGTAGACAAAAGTGAAGCATAATAAATATTCTTATTTCATGTGATCAAGTCAACGGTAACATTAGTCTTTTTGTAAACTGGCATGATCTGAACGTCATTTTAACGAAATTTG
This sequence comes from Mercenaria mercenaria, assembly GCF_021730395.1. NCBI lineage: Eukaryota > Metazoa > Mollusca > Bivalvia > Venerida > Veneridae > Mercenaria > Mercenaria mercenaria. The sequence continues at coordinate 43,314,168 of NC_069364.1, forward strand.
GCAAAGTCAAGTGACAACGTTCGAGAAATGTGACATGGAACGTGTCATAATAATAGCGTTGTTACTATTAATTAACAAAAGCGATGAGAATTTAACACCACGATATCTCCTTCGGAGGTTGCGTACCATGATAGTTTTGACGTAATTTTTGAGACCTATTATCGAAACAAAAGTGACATGCAAAATTTACACTGGCCTAAGCGTTTCCTTTCTCATCAATATACTAAGAACTAGCTATACTGATTCATTTGATGTTTTTTCAACGGTATAAATGGTACACTTTTCCTTTTATTTCGGCATGAAGCGTCCATTGCTTCTTTTATTAAAATGGTAAAATTAAACAAGAGTGCCAGAATGTCACAATATACGCCCGTCATATAAATGTTACAGTAAAACATATTCTGTATAAGTTTGGTGGACAGTAGCCGATACAATGGCATATCACATTCTAACAGCCAAATTTTAAAAATAGTTTCAAGAATAAGCTATTTATAGTAGCAACAAAGGGAAGAAAGTTCACAAGAAATCTTTTTTTTTCTAAGTCCACAAAAAGACCCTTACCAGGTAGAAATACCTTTTAAAAAGTTGAAAGTAATATCTATGTTGTACCACCGAAAAGTGGGATTGTTTTTCCTTACGGTCAGTTATAAAAAGATACAATATAAGTTATTTATAGTAACAACAAAGCGAAGTTAATCTTTAAAAAACGCACAAAAATCCTTATGAGGTAGTGGTAGGTAAGAGTACACCTAAAATTTGGATATAACATGCATGTTGTACTACAGAAAAGTGGTCTCGCGTTTTCTCTACGGCCAGTAATAAAAAGTTACATTATAAGCTTTTTAAAGTAGCAACAAAGGACTAGGGCCCTGGTTCGTGTGCATGGCACTCCGTCTCATGGTTGTGAACATTTGTGCCAAGTTACATCAAAATCCCTCTCTCCACAAAGAAGAAATGCTCCGGACAAAATATCGACCTTTGACCTCTAAGTGTGACCTTGACCTTAAACCTATGGACTTGGTTCTTACGCATGACACTCCGCCTCATGATGGTGAAAATTTGTGCCAAGTTACATTAATATCCCTCCATGCATGAAGAAGAAATACTCCAGACGAAGTCATTCTTGAATTTGACCTTTGACCTCTAAGTTTGACCTTGACTTTAGACCTAGGAACCTGATGCTTACACATGACACTCCGTCTCAAGATGGTTAACATTTGTGCTAAGTTACATCACAATCCCTCAATGTGTGACGAAGAAATGCTCCGACAGTATCAACTTTTGACCTCTCAATGTGACATTGACCTTAGACATAAGGACCTGGTTCTTGCACGTGACGCTCTGTCTTATGATGGTGAACAGTTGTGCCAAATTACATCAAATCCCTCCATGCACGAAGAAGAAATGCTCCGGACAAAGTATCGACCTTTGACCTCTAAGTGTGACTTGACCTTAGACCTATGGATTTGGTTTATGGGCATGACACTCCGTCTCATGATGGGAAACATTTGTGCCAAGTTGCATCAGTATCCCTCCATGCTTGAAGAAGAAATGCTCCGGACAAAGCCATTCTTGAATTTGACTTTTGACCTCTAAATTTGACCTTGACCTTAGATCTAGGAACCTGGTTTTTGCGCATGACACTCCGTCTCATGGTGGTTAATAATTGTGCCAAGTTACATCAAAATCCATCTATGCATGAACAAGAGATGCTCCGGACAATGTAGCAACCTTGGACCGCTAAGTGTGACCTTGACCTTAAACCTAGGGACCTGGTTCTTAAGCATGACAATACGTCTTATGATGGTGAACAATTATGCCAAGTTAAATCAAAATCCGTCCATGCATGAAGAAGAAATATTTCGGACAAAGTCATTCTTAAATTTGACATTTGACATCTAAGAATGACCTTGACCTAAGACCTAAGGACCTGGTTCTTGCGCATGACACTCCGTCTTATGATGGTGAACATTTGTGCCAAGTACCATCAAAATCCCTCCATCCATAATACGTCCAGGTTTTCAAACGGGCGTATAAAAATAGGTGAGGAAATCGACTGTATCCTAATATCAAACTCCTCGTAGATATAGCATGTAAGTCGATGACCTCATTGGCCGTGTCGTTAAGATCCCTAGTTTAATTTTCGAGTTATTGCCACGCTTGAGGTTTTTAAATCTTTTATGTGAGACAGCAGTACATATAGCTTACGGAAGGTCCATGACTTTTATCTGGGTACCAACTCTTGCCTTAAATAATGCCCGAATGGGTACCAGGATGTTCGCAAACAATCAAAACAAGAAGCAAAAAAAGATACACTGCCGCATTAACCAATGAACGCCGCGAAACTTGCATACCATCGGGTATTTATAAAGCAAAACAAATGTAGTTTTTAACGTAAATTGTTCATGTTTTAATGTAGAACATATTTTACAGAACAGATATTTTACATCTTAATTATATTAATCATAATCTAGGAAACTTTGACAAAAAAAAAAGACTTAAAAGGAGGGGCCGAAAAGTGGGGGACGAAATGACCAATTTGAAATCGTCAAGGGATAGGAAATGACCAAAAATAGTGACAACTTGTCTGGGGGACGAGTTGACTAGGGGTTGAGTTGACTGTAAGCCGTTTAGATATTTCGACAGGAGTCTTGCATTGGATTGATTATATGTCTAACAGTACAGCTCAGAGCACATGAAAATATCATCTTTTCCATTCGAAAACCTGTGGAATTTTTCATGTACAGTTTTAATCAGCGGTTAAATGGCCTTCACCCCAGATATTTACACAATACCGGCCTGTGGACAGAAATTTGGATTATCGCTATATGACCTAGATTGTCCCGCTCTAACTTAAAATCAAACAAATCCAGCACACATTGACACCTAAACGGCGGGTCTTATAACCTCTTTTAACTTGTTACATATGAGCCGCGCCATGAGAAAACCAGCATAGTGCGTTTGCGTCCAGCACGGATCCAGACCATCCGCGCAGTCCGGTCAGGATCCATGCTGTTCGCTTTCAAAGCCTACTGCAATTAGAGAAACCGTCAGCTAGAAGCATGGACCCTGACCAGACTACATGGATGCGCAGGCTGGTCTGGATCCATGCTGGTCGCAAACGCACTGTGTTGGTTTTCTTATGGCGTGGCTCATATATTAATATATTTTGGCTATAACGCATTCAATAAAAACTTTTCTTAGAAAGCAAGGTACATAAGTACTTGTCCATAAAACGGAACATTTCTTTATATGACATATATCATTAATAAATGTAGTTTTTCTTTGTCTATGCCATTTTCTGTAGGCTTAAAATAAAATAATGGAGTAACCTAGTCACGCTGATTGATGTACTCGTCTATGAATCTTGAATCATAATGCCATAATAAGATTATATTGTCTGCCAAAATACGACGTATAAATTGTTACTAGTATTTATGCCGTTCTTAATTTCATATAAAATCCACTAACTTTGTAACGGTTTTAAGACATTTTCTAGCATATCAGATTTTCACAGACTTATTTTCTCAGAAAGAACTACATCGCTACTATAGAAAAACAAAAAGAAAAAAAAGCTGTTAACTTTTATTTAAGAAAACCCCAGTTCGTTAAATACAACCCGCTGAATTTACTCCTTTTCGCTTCTTTCAATGTCACTTTTCGAGACATAAAATTCTTACGCCGCCAAATTGATCTAGCATGCGATAGGAACATGCCAATTACGACAGAATGTTACACATACAAACTGAAACGCGGTAGAGTAAAAGAAAGCTATTGAGAAAGGGCACGAGCAAAGGGAGAAAGATTAGCACTATTTATATTTGGACTACTTGTGATAGACATTTGGAGAATTACATTTGATTTGGTAGTGATCGACCTATTTAGGTAAAAAATAATTACGGTTTATTTGCAGCAGCGTACTGTCTTGCTTTCTTTGTCTTACTCTTTACGTTACTTGTATAAAATCACATGGCAATATTTGAATGTATATGTTTATATTTAAGAAATAATGTAAAGAAAAACCGTGTTTTAACGTTATTAATACACCGAAAGAGGTTATACGTTCGCGGAATAATTTCACAAGGGCGTAACCAGGGTGAATTATTCTGGCGACATATAACCAATTTTGAGGGTATAAATTGAGGTAAAACACGATTTTCTATACATTATTTCGATTCTTATATGCCCTTAATCTAAAACAGTTGATGAAATATAGTAGCGCTCTTTCTTGGTTGCAACAAAAACATTGACTGACGTCATCGCACGTTAACGCCTAAGCGTATTTTCACAGAAATATTAGAATATATGACAAAAAACTGTACAGTTTACGTCAATAAAATATGCTGTCTGTCTGTCTTGAATCCGTCATCCAGTATTGTTCAAGTAATAACAGAATAAAAAATGAATGTGTTTCTTTTAAGCACTGTTTTTATTGCAGTAGCTTATAATATACGCATTAATTCATAAAATACAGCACGAGAGTCATTGTACACTCAACCTAGACATTTTTTCGAACAGAGGCTAAAACATGGTAGACAGTTTTGCCTGTGTTGGAAAATCTCGTCTTGTAAATACCCATGATTGTCAGATGATGCACGTGCTGTAGCTTATGAATGCATGTGTAATTTAGATAAAATTTGAAATAAAAGTGCTTGTTTTACTTTATTTCTTCTTATAACTAAAGAATACGATATGCAAGAAAAAGAATCTATCACAAGTTGATGGTGCGAATGGAAATACCTTGCTCTCGGGTAGAGCCACAGTTACCATCAAGCCATGGCAGATATTTCCATCCAAACTGTCTTTTTTCAAATTGTTAAGATTTGTTGAATACAAAAACAGATTACAGAATTGTTTTCTGTAATTTTGAACTTTCTATTTAACAAAGAAATAATAAACCGGGCATTTTCTTGTCACTGTGACACCCAACGAAAGCGCATTTAATTGTCACGATATTTAGACAAATATTTCATTCGAATGTTCTATGTGTATCTTCTTTTCATTCCGTGTTCTCTTGTGATTAAATGTCGGATTCGGTTGACATTTATACAAATTAGCAGAACAAAATTGATGAATGTCATATATATAGATATAAAACGTTGGAGTAAAATGAATGACGTTGAAATGATCTTGATGTCCAAAGATATAAAACTTTGGAGGAAAATGAATGACGTTGAAATGATCTTGATGTCCAAAGATATAAAACTTTGGGGGAAAATGAATGACGTTGAAATGATCTTGATGTCCAAAGATATAAAACTTTGGAGGAAAATGAATGACGTTGAAATGATCTTGATGTCCAAAGATATAAAACTTTGGAGGAACATGAATGACGTTGAAATGATCTTGATGTCCAAAGATGTAAAACTTTGGAGGAAAATGAATGACGTTGAAATGATCTTGATGTCCAAAGATGTAAAACTTTGGAGGAAAATGAATGACGTTGAAATGATCTTGATGTCCAAAGATGTAAAACTTTGGAGGAAAATGAATGACGTTGAAATGATCTTGATGTCCAAAGATATAAAACTTTGGAGGAACATGAATGACGTTGAAATGATCTTGTTGTCTAAACCGAGTTCTAAACCTATATTATAAAAAGGCTAAATCCAGCCCATTATGCTGTCCGTTTGGGCAAATTGTTTTCTTTTCCATACTGATCCAGCTTGAGTACATAAAATTAGACATGTTTTAAGTATTTTCGACCGAATGCGCATATTGTTGATTTGCAGCGTACCAGTAACCCTCAACGCAGTCTGGCTTGAAAATGTCCAAGGTCGTACGTCATTATTTCGACGCAGTTCACTTTATTATTTCGACGCAGATCATAAGTCATTAAACCATCCTCGAACAATTATGTTCTAAAGTAAACCCTGCATTATCTTATTATGTCTGGCGTGCTGGCAAAAACAATCAGATAATGCTTAAGTACAACATTAAGTGATGTCTTTTTTATTTGTAATGTAATTACAAAATTGGTTTAAATCGTTTGGGATTACACCAAAATGCCAAATTAGAAACGACACCAGACATAAACTTTATCATAAAGATGAAATTAATTGTTATGCACTGCATTTTTTTTTTCAAATTTAGAGACATTTTAGTCTCGTTTCTAGACTACTGTAGTACGATATGTCATATTTTATGACAAATATCAGCGGCTTATAGGTCACGAAACACTAGTTTCAGCGTCGGGTCATAGTAAAGTTGGAGTCCTAAAATAGTATATAACCTTGGATGGATTCTGACATTTTAGAACTTATAAAACTTAGAGATTATTATGTTTACTTGTTTAGAAAACAGAATAAATCAGAATTTTACAAGTTATATAGTCAATATAGAAACAAGGTCCAGAGAGTTATAAAAAGGGCAAAAGCAGAATACTTAGAAAACAAATTGGAAGAGAACAAAAATAATCCTAAGCAGCTTTGGTCGCAGATCAAAAGTTTAGGGTGCAATAATAAGAGTAAATCTAACACAAATGTGGTTTTGAAAATAAATAGTAATAACTGCTTTGAGCCAAAGAAAATCGCAGATCATTTTAATAACTTTTTTGTAGCTTCTGTTTTGGTGCAAAAATTGCCCAACCCATTAAATTTATTCACTGTTGAGTCAGAACTGTTCAAAAAAAATTATGAACAGAGAAATCTTAAGGGTTTTAGATTTAAACTTCATACAGTAAATGAAGAGTTTGTGTATAGGGAATTATGTAAGTTAAACTGCTCTAAAAGCACAGGGTTAGATAATATTCCTGCTAGATTTTTGAAGGATGCAGCTTCTTACTTAAAAATTCATGTTACTTTTTTAGTGAATAGTTCAATTGTTAGCAATACTGTTCCCGAAGATTTGAAAAGTGCTAAGGTTAAACCTTTATTTAAGAAAAATGATAGGTCTGATGTCTCCAACTATAGACCTGTAAGCATTTTGTCAACTGTATCTAAAATTCTTGAAAGAGCGGTTTATAACCAGTTAGAATCTTTTCTAGTCAAAAATGGTTTTTTATATGAATTACAAAGCGGTTTTAGAGGAAACTACTCTACTGACTAATGCCTGATACATTTGACTGATCAGATAAGAAATCAAACATCAAAAGGACTATATACAGGGATGATTATGTTAGATCTTCAAAAGGCTTTTGATACAGTCGACCACCAGATATTATGTCTTATTATAAATTGAAGGCGATGGGTATCGAGTCGGTGGAGTGGTTTCGCTCATATTTAACCGGAAGGACCCAAGCTAGTCATGTGAATAATACTATGTCAGATATGTTTGATAATATAGTTTGTGGTGTGCCTCAGGGTAGTATACTGGGTCCGTTGTTATTTTTGTGCTATGTGAATGATATGGGTATTAGCATTAGTAAAAATTGCATGTTAATTTTATATGCAGATGATAGCGCTATTCTATTCTCTCATAAGAACCCAGATGTGATCAGTTCTGTTTTAGGTAATGAACTTGCTAGTTGTAGTAAATGGCTGATAGATAACAAACTTTCATTACATTTAAGAAAAACAGAGTGTATTCTTTTCGGCTCTAGACGTAAGCTCAATAAAATTCAAGATTTTTCAGTTCATTGTAATGGACATACAATTAAGGCACAGGACTCTGTTAAATACTTGGGAGCTATGTTGGATAAAGACCTATCTGCCACTTCTATTGTTAATAATATTGTTAATAAAGTCAAGTCAAGATTAAAGTTTTTATATAGGCAAAAGAGTTATTTAAATGAATCATTAAGAAAAACTCTATGTAATGCACTCTTACAGTGCCATTTTGATTATGCTAGTTCGTCATGGTATTGTGGACTCACAAAACAATTGAAGTGTAAACTACAAGTTGCTCAAAATAAGATTGTGAGATATATATTGAATTATGAATGTAGAACTTCTCTGTGTGTTTCAGATTTTAGTTATCTAGGTTTTTTAAATATTGAAAACAGGTGGAAGCAACTTAGACTTAATCATGTGTATAAAATATTTAATGATAAATGTCCGGCATATCTTAAAGAAAATTTTAAAAGGTGTAATGAACAACACCAGTATAATAGTAGAGGTAGTAGTACCAATTTTTATGTGCCAGCTGTAAATGGTTTTACAACTTCAACTATTTATTATAATAGTATTTTAGACTGGAACCAATTACCTCAATTTATACATAATACTAAGAGTAAATATGCTTTTAAAAAGGAAGTTAAAAAGCACTTGATTTTAGATATGAAGTTGGCTAAAGATTCCAGTCATATCTATTTTTAATTGTAAGTATGGTCAAATGAGCCGTGCCATGAGAAAACCAACATAGTGGCTTTGCGACCAGCATGGATCCAGACCAGCCTGCGCATCCGCGCAGTCTGGTCAGGATCCATGCTGTTCGCTTTCAAAGCCTACTGGAATTAGAGAAACTGTTAGCGAACAGCATGGATCCTGACCAGACTGCGCGGATGCGCAGGCTGGTCTGGATCCATGCTGGTCGCAAAGCCACTATGTTGGTTTTCCCATGGCATGGCTCAAATGTAGATTTTATGTGATATGATTTTTACTGTGATAATATTGTTCGTGTAATATATGTATGTCTATGTACTGACACTTACTCTACATAAACTGTATCTATTACTATTATCTAAATTATTTAAATACTCTTGTCCATTATGACAATATTTTCAAGCACCCTGTTGGAAATAAGCCGCAAGGCTTTTACAGGTTATCCTGTGTTTTTATATATGTCAAAATTGTGCACTAGTCACCAATAATATCTGTGATATCAAAGCTGTGTTAATATATTATGTGCTGTTTAAAATTCAATGTATGTGATAATTGTGTCAATGTGATGTATATATTTACACGAATAAATCTATCTATCTATGTATCTATCTATGCATAGCAGTATATTAAACAAGTAAATTCTATGACACAAACTGATACTGAGAAGCTAATGATGTAAAAAATGATATTCTAATATATGTTTGCCATGCATGGAAACGAAAAAAAATCAGTGTACATGTGTTGTTGTTTTTTGGGGTTTTTTTTGGGTTTTTTTTTTTTGTCTACCAACAGCCGAATAAGATCAGTTAAAATATTAAAGAAATATTGCATTTTTATCTGGATAGAGGTGGTATGTACGGTGTTTTATAAGTGACATCATCAACAAATACATAACCAGACACAACGGAAGCAAGAGGCTACAATCTTAAAAAGTTAAAGTGCTGGAAATCTACAAAGAAATGATGATGAAAAAGCAAGAAACCCAAGAAACCCAACAATTCGAGTGTATCCCTGCAATTAAAAAATCTGGGTTTAACCTTCAGCGTGCTTAACTTATAGAATGAACTGGTCCATCATTCAATTTGGGCAATACCATTTATTATTCAAAAGGGAGTTCACTGAAAATTTACTGACTGAATAGCGAACAGTGCAGACCACGACTATTTCTGATCTTGGTCTGCACTGGTCGCAAAGGCAGAATCACTTGCCGCCAGCACGGTCAAGGTTAATAAAGTTTTTTAGTCTCTGTGATCCGTATAGCTTTCAGAGAATATATAGCTTCTCTGGTCACAGCCAGTTAACAAGTCTGAAAAAAAATCACAGCTAATTTGTGAGATGTATGATAACAGAGATTTGAGTATTTATGCAAATGTTGAACCAGCTACAATGTGTAGTGCAGTTCGGGTTTGTATGTAAAGCTGGATTGTTTCTTGAATTTGTGGTTTTGTTGTGATACATTTCTAACACTTTATGATTTTCTTTTATATAAACAAAGAAGGATTTTACCGTGTATTGTCTTGTCGATTAAAACACGTTTCGCAAAATGACCTACTTTTGGCTATTCCGCCTAAAAAAGGATTCCAGATTAGTACCCCTTCCTGGTGTAATTCGAACGTGTTAGAATGGAAATAGATTTAAGTTAAGCGTGCTTTGTTGGCAAATAAAACACGGCTTGTCGTTCGGCCTTCGTGATTAGATAACTACTAATTTGAACTCAAAACCGTGTTTTATTTGCCAACAAAGCACAAAAAACTAAACTCTTTCCCCAACTGAACTATTATACCCTACAAGACAAAATTAAAGCCACAGTTTGACTAGACCATTATTTCCCCCCTTAATCATGTGTCTGCTCTTCTCAAGAGAATCACATTTAGTACATTAGAGTTCGAATCAGACGACATCTGTCAACTTTTTCTCTAAATTTCTTGTAAATACTGCTAGATTTCTGCTAGAACGAATACTTTTCACCTTTCATGTTGGCAGCTCATCTGTCTTGACTCCAAGTAGCATTTTTTTACTTTCACATAAGGTGTCGAATTAAGTTTTGCTGAGACTGAAAATTTTCAAACGATCTTTGATCAATTATACGTAGGACTGATTTACGAAATGCATTCTTCCGATTTCTTGCGCTGAGAAATACATATACGAGAAGTGATCAGAAAGTTAAAGGAAAAGTCCTCTATACAGTCTTTATCATATACCACTAGCGGGGGCACATGGCACGCACTCCCAACAAATTTGTCACGCTCAAGTTCTTTCCTATGCAATTGAAAGCTAAAGCCGGTATAAAATATGTATTATTGATACCAAGGGATGCAATATTCCTATGTATAGAAGACATTTTCTACATGTTATGTTCTTGAATAATTATAAATTATTTACACCACATAAAGGCGAAATAGGCCTATTTTTCCAGTTAGCCAGCTGTCTAAAGTCTAATAGCACGTTACATGTTCTTCCAATGCACGTCACTGGAACTAATATTCCCACGAGGAGCTTTAAAGCATACACTTTTTTACCCACGCGCATAGCGTAACTACATTGCACACTACCTTAAAAGGTAATATTTCTAGGCAACAATTAGAAACTTTCTGCTCGCGTTGAATAACCATTATTCAAGGAGTGGAATTCCTTTGCAACTACAACTTAAAAGGATAAAATTTTAGCTCACACATCTTAATTAGTATTATTTATAAACCAGAGAGTGAGTAGTGCAAAACAGTCACGTTTAACGCCTCCATAAAGATACATAAAAATAATCTTTAAAAGTACAAAAAGATAACCCCAACCCTAAACCCTAAACCCCAAAATCCTAGATTCGCCCCTGAGAAGTATTGTTTTCACGATGTGCAGGCTGATCACGCTCTACACTGGTCGCAAAGGCAGAATCAGTCGTGTTTAACATGATAAGGGTTAATTTTATATTTTAATAAACATCACTTCTAAGAAAAAACAGCATACGACAAAATGTGAAAACGTAAAATATGTGCCAGATAATCTACATATACTAACTTCTATCCGCAAGTATGTTACAATTTCTTTACATAAAACTAAGGTGGAGAACGAATAACGTACAAGACATTGTCTTCCAAATGGTTGGAGAGAACATCCACCTCATCCGGCTTGCGACCCTTCGATTTAAGGTCTTGAGATCTGCCCACTGGGCTTATCAGGTGAGCTAGAAGTAATTAATAAACAATTAATAGTAATATTCCGGCCAATGACAAACTTGGCACCAGTCATTTTTTGTAAAGATATTATAAACTGCATTTTCTGTTATAATCTGACTGCATAGCTTGCAAAACAAAATTTAAGTCTATATTCCCTGAATCTGAAGGCTCACGGACAAATAGTTTAACGATCAATAGACAAGCCATTCTACATGACTTGTGTTTTATTTTATGTACAATTTTTTTTCAAGTTTTCATACTTGCTGAACGGGGGCAAACTATGTAATATAGCAAGCAATTTCTTGTATATAAAATATCACGGAAAGAAAAACACTAATTTAGAGAATTCCTGAAGCTTTACAGCACCGTTGTTTGTCTAGGGGAAATAATTCTTACGGACGTGTTGAAATTGAGCAATCAGTACTTACCGTTCTTATTCCATCTGTCGCTACTTGCATTCTGTCTTTTGCGACCAGTGTATTCTGATCATGATCTTCACTGTTCGCCACTCGGTCGCCACTCGGTAAATATCTTTTTAGTAAACACCCCTTTTAACAGTTGTAGAAAATTTCACTGCACATCTTTCAAAATTACTTTTTGCATCTCTGAAACAAACTCCAGTCCTATACTAGGAAATAGTCCATGCTACTCTTGCACCATTTTCCGTTGGATTGTCTCAAAAAATGCTGAGACAACCATGGCCCAAACACATTGTCACTGCATTTCTTACATATTTTTACATATTTTCCTTTATGTTGTATGATTTGAAATGGTGTTAGCTACAAGTTTGTAATTGCATTAATTGATAGTGGTTTTCCGTAAACTCAAATGTATGGCAGAGATATTCGTTCGACATAATGTCAAATATATTTAAGATATTAACGAATTAACCTTTATCATCCTTATCATGCTGGACAAGATTGATTCTGCCTTTGCGACCATGCAGTCTGATCATGATCTGCACTGTTCGCCATTCAAACAGTATCTTTTTTGGTAAGCACGCCTTTTAACAGATAATGGTAATGTCCAAATTGAAAGATGAACAAGTTCATTATAGAAATTTTGCAGGGTAAGTATTAAATAGAAATTCTTTCTTTATTTTGACTTTGTAAAAAGTTGACATATCTATTTTCGTTTTTAATGTTAAGGTTACGACACTACACTTAAAGGTAAAGGCACATAACATGTCACAAAAGCATATTGTTATGTAGTCTGGCTATCTACTAGATAACCTATTTTTTATAGAAAGAAAAAAATCTAAATTTTTACATCCTCGCTTTTATTCTCTCGGCAATTTTTCTTAGCTCTATCACCTAAAGAAGAAAAGGATCATGATGATATGAACTCAAAATAGTCTCAGGGTGGGGGTTGGGGGTATCTTAGACTTGCCACTAGACTGATACTAAAGAGTTTGTAGCAAAGTTTTAGATTTTTATAATTTTCTTTTATTTGATGTAGCGGTGACAAATACCAGTCTATTTTACAGATTTTCTCACAGAACTGATTGCAATCATTTGACTATAATCACAACATTAAAGGTAAAAATTAAATTTTTATATATCATAGTCTTAGAACTTATATATGGTCATCTCCTATGAACAAAACACGATCTGAATATATATACTAAATGTTATAGTATGTGTCCTGACCGCAGGACGTTACTTCAAGCGGAAGGTTGTTCAAAATAGTAATACATTTCGTCCTTCACATCTGTCCCAGGAGGGTAAAATGTCAGTCACCTTTGAAGACCTTGTTAACTACATGCAACGATTCTAGAAATATTGTAAACAGGATATTTGACATATGTTATGTGCAAAACTGCCAGGGAATATCTACTCTCTGTCAAACAATTCAAACAGAAAACGTGGTATATTCCCTTTAGATTCCATCGATAACAGAATAAATAATTTATACAATATTAGTATTCAGAATCATTTAATATTTATTTAGTTATGTCGCACACCCAATATCGGTCATAGGACTTTCTATGATGGTGAAGAACCTATCCTCCATGATTATTTCATCACAGGGGTACCTGATAACCACCACTTCCGTAACCACTGGAGGCTTAACATGAGAACTCAAAGACGTGAGTGAGGCTAACTACACGTGGGCAATATTTGAAGTCAGCGACTTAACCACTCGCTTGATCCCTATTTGAATCATTTTCAAATAAATTTCAAATTACAATTCATGAGACCATAAATGCCAATTAAACGACATACTGATTCTGAAATGAGCAACGTGAGAAAACAACATAGTGCATTTGCACCAGCAGGACAACCAGCCTGCGCATCCGCGCAGTTAGTCGGATCATATATTGCTTCAAAGCTATTCAATAGAGAAACCCTTAGCGAACAACATGGATCCTGACCAGCCCGCGCAGAGCACAGGTGGTCGATCCATGTGGCGCAAAGCACTATGTGTTTTCTCACGGTGCGGTTAAATGCGATTACATTTGCAAATTGAAATTTGTCTACTCGATAATCAAATAGCGGTATTTCGGTCATCACGGATTTCGCGAATTCCTGTTTTACCTACGTGTACAATATTAACAAATACTTAAAGTTACAAAATATTTTCGGCGACGCGCTAAATTCGTTTCGTTATATGCACGTGACTTCATTTGCAAATCAACACATTGTACTTGATAACGCTTTATAGATAATTTATCAAAATGGAGATTAATGAACACTCTGCTGATTGGACGAGAGTGAATTCTTTCATTTGATTGTGCTACGCTGAGAAGTAGACAAGCGTTATCCTAAAGACGTGGTTCACGTTTAAAGCTAACCTTGCCCCAGTAAGTACAAGAATATTGATATATTCAAATGATAAGTAAATTAATAGATATGAAAAAACCTGTTCAATACAACATTATATCAAATTAAGAGGACTGAATACGGTCTTGCTTCATCATGAATAAGGGTGTGATAAGAGTCCTTTTGTTAGAAGTGTTTTTAAATTCCGTTACAGTGTCGGTATATGAAAAAGTTTCTTGCTTTTGGATTCATAGATTGCATATTAAAATGAGTCTTGTTTGCTTTGATACATTGTTCTAAATTTTAACTGATTATGATACATGAATATTTTCTTGTATGGATGAAATATTGAACTCTGTGAAATCGTTTATAACATAATATATGCTATATAATGATGAATCTCATTACACAGAAAAAGGTAGTTCATACAGTTATCTATGTTATATGACTACTGTCAACTTGCTTATGAAACTGACATTGAAATAATTCAATTGTGTTTGCTTACTATCACTTTTTGTAGGTGAGACTCATTGTCCAAGATCATGATACGAATATGCATTTGTTAAAGCGGGATATGCCTATGTTAGAAATAAAAAACATCATAAATAAAAAACCTTAATTGTTGTTTTCACATGATTCAATCAAACTTGATTTGTAGCATCTAAGCCCACACGACTTGTCAGCTGGGACATGTACCCTTTAGGCTGCTAAGCTAAAACTAGAAATGCTTTATACAGCTCCATGAACACTGATGATCTTTGTAACCCTTGGTCTTGGCATCATTATATAAGGTCTTTCAATTTATTATATAGGAACTGAGCCCTTTAGGACCACTATAGTAAGTAGATTGACCTTGATCGCATTACCACTAATGTAATGGATTTTCACTCGATGGTAATAATATCGTAAGGTCTCCGCTATTTTGTTACAAATGGGATAGGACAAACTTAGCTAAAAATATCAACAGCTTTAATGACACTTCTCATGAATCCACTTCATGACTTCATCAAACTATGCTGTAATTATTCGTCTAAGGATAAACGAATCAAAATTGCAAACCTACAAACTCTTTGCGAAATTTAAAATGTAACATTTAAATTGAAGTGGGTGTTTAGTATGGTGCAATTTGAAAATGTTAGATAAAGAGAATGTTAGATGAAAAATTCATAAATTCTTCCTTATACATTCGCGACCATATTTTTAAAGATATTTTTGTTCTATTGTTTTGTCGGAGTACTTTAGACTGATTCCGAATACACGAGTAGAATGTTATATATTCTTAATAGAGAGGTTTGCGATCTAGGTAGGACGGTAATGAATACATTTAAATTTGTTGTATAAAATATAAATCTTTTGGAAGATAGTCCATTTAAAAATGCTAACGTTCCGGGATTTGGCGTCCAACACCTATAGGCTTCTTGTCTCTCCTCTTGGTCAACTTTGCATTAACTAACAGGGTTTCATTGGTTGAAACGTTATACTCATAAAAACCAAACAAAAACATCAAAAAATTGTAGAATTGTGTACCTTCAAACAAGATTTTTTTATCTGACTGACAGCTAAAATATGGGTATAAACACTTGTGTAGTGAAGTTTGTTTACTTTCTATAAATACACAAAAATCTCCCTGAACATGATACCGAAATGCCAAGTGTAAGTCCGCATGCAATGAAATAAAAACAGCAGCCGGCTTACATAAAACATGAAAATTCCAATTTTATTGGAGTAAAATTGAATTTTTTTCCCGCCAATATCAGAATAGTCCGGAAGTGATGCTTGATTGCATGTTTAGTACATTTACACCTTCAATATTTTACAGATGTTTTGATAAGTGCCTAGCTTGTCACAAAGGTGCAAGTTATTCAAACAATTTAGCTGTATTCGTTCAAAATGTACTTATAACACCAAAATCTACACTAATCTAAAGATTTGCTGTTGTGTTTTGTTTTACTTTAAAAAAAGTTTTTTAGCAGGAGATCCCATTAAATTTGCTGGGCAGTCGCTTATAAATATGTAGAGATTTGCAACAGGTAAACGTACGGTTAGACAAACGCAATCTCCCTAACGTTTCTGAATCAGCAATACATCACCGAGTCAGACGTAACTGCAGACGATGTAGTATTTTGCATTCCAGGCCTTGTTGAAAATCGCTCGTTGTAGTGAGGATCTGTTTTACTTTTCATCATCGTGATAAAATCCTCCGCAAAATTTTCTATTCTTTGCTCTGAATATGGTTATTATATGTCATTAGTGAGTTTTTTTAATTGTGGCAGTGCGGTTCATGATGGCTTTTAATCTTGTTCCCAGGTTTTAAAACTTATATTTGGAGACAGCTAAATGCAGTCTTCACGGTCAGTTTGTTTCGGCTCAGAAACACAAGATAGGTAATGAATTGGAAACGTTTCCACTCTTATCTTGTCCAGTAGTGTTTCACTTGCTTACAAAACAACAAAAAATCAAGATGCCAGAATGTGGGCGTAAGATCTGTATGACATTATAGAGACAAATAGCGACAATTAATAGATCGCTTTATTTGTAAAAATATCCTGAATTTCGCATTCTTTATTCCACTTAAAGATAATCCCCTGTATAAATACGTCGTTAGCTGGATACAATTTTTGAAAAAAAAAATCCAGTCTGGAACTGCATAGTAATATGAGCCGTGCCATGGGAAAACAACATATGCCTTTGCGACAGCATGCAGTCAGCCTGCGCATCGCCAGTTGGATCAGGATCATCTGTTCACTTTAAAGCTATGAAATTGAAACGACGAACAGCACGATCCGCCGACTGCGCGATGCGCAGGCTGTCTGGATCCATGCTGGTCGCAAAGCCACATTGGTTTTACCATGGCACGTCAATTCTTTAACGGTTTACTAACAGCATATACCTCAGTACGACTTTAGGCAAAAGATCAGTAATTACAGTCTGGCTACTGTCAAATAATCTTTGTCATTAACATTTTCTTTTATACATCAAACCAGCTTTGATAACCTCCTTGGGAATTAAGTAAGTGTCTTTTTTGACAAGACATTAGTTGACATTATCGGTTGCTACCTAGCCATGGATTATTGATTTTACGCGCATGCGCCTTACGTGTGGCAAAAGAACTCTTCAAAGATATAAATCCTACATATGAATTATCACTATATTTCGAATGTTTGCCATTTTAAAGATAATTATCAAATAATTTATTATACAGTATACTTTGATTAAAGACATGTATGTTGATTTATCACATCTTACCTGAAAAGACTGCTTTATTCGTATTTTCGTCAGAAAAGAACAAGCATTTCCAGTCTATATGTTAATTAATAATATCTTACCTGAAAAGACTGCTTTATTCGTATTTTCGTCAGAAAAGAACAAGCATTTCCAGACTATATTCCACACATCATACAAATATAAACTTGTTCCTTACATTTAAAAATTTCATATTTTTCATTATATCTATTTTCCCACAACTGCAAATAGTTATATATATTTTTCTCCACCTTAAATGACATCTACATACTTTGGGGTCGCGGCTCCATACCACTGAAGTTGCTGTTTTAACGTGATATACCGGAAATCATTGCGTACCTATTATGCAATTGGCATGATAAAAACATAGGTCACCTGGGTAATCAAGAACGTATCTTAATTTTGAGAGTGTCTCCTTATTAGAGCGGACCATAAAAGTTATGGAAGCAAATAAGATGGCTTTGATGTGATATACATTAATGCCTTCGGTCATCAATGCCATTAAAAGAACGCACTCAGATTAATATATCACGTGACGGAGCTGTTTTGTGAACCAAAAAAAAAAAAAAAAAAAAATCACGTGGTATCTAGTATTTCAAAATCTTTAAGAATAATCTTTGGCACATTAATGGACATTTCCTTTTAAAACGATGAGTTACAAAAAAAATAAAAATTCGAAAGACATTTATCAAATTAATGACTATAACTATACACACTGAAAGAAAGTACCTGATATAAATCTCTATTTTTTCATTTCTTATGTTCACATGCTGGATCATTTTCATATCGAAAATGTTTTAATAGAAAAATTACGATAAACTTGAATTCCGCAAAGAATAGAACAGAATACAGAATGTAAGTGTAGAACACCCATCCCCGCTACCCGCCCCCTCTCTATAATATTTGACCGCTGCATTTGAACCATTCGAACCACTTTGATAATGTCAAATAAAAAAACTTTCAAATTCGAAGAAACAATTAAAATAAAAAATAACAATTTTAAGATGATGATGATGATTATTATTATTAGTAGTATTAGTATTAGTATTAGTATTATTATTACTATTATTTCCTGAATACGGAATGAATTGATCCCCGTTTGAGTATAATTGAATACAAAACCAAAGGCTGAACTTTATTAATTGAACATTTTATTTTCAACTTCGGCTTTTAATTATATTTCAAGTATCATGTAAGCTAATTACGACACGTGGTAAGATATGGTAGATCACGTTAGGAAATAAAAACAAAATCTTTATTATTACTTTATAAATTCATGGAAAATATCTTTTTTTTTTTTTTTTTTTTTTTTTCATTTTTCTTAACCTAAATTTGTCGAGATCAAAATTGCCGAATGAATAATCCATTAATCCAAAATCATCAATGATAATGCAAATTAGTTAAAGCCGTGGGTTTGCAAAGATCTACATATATTTTCATTTGTCTTTCGGCGGATATTTACTGTAAAACAAACTCATTATTGATCGAATCATGGAGGTAATATTACCTCAATGATCGAATAGATCAGAATGCAATATATCATTAGGCTGATCACTACCAAATAGAATGTAAGCCTCCGCAGGTCTATCACAAGTAGTCCAATATAAATAGTACTGATCTTTTTTCCTTTCCTAGTGCATTTTCTCGGCAGCAACGTGCTTACTTTTACCCTACCGCGTTTCAGTATGTATCACTTTACATTCTATTGAAATCGGCATGTTCCTATCGCATGCTAGGTAAAAATGGCGGCGTAAGAATTTAATGACCAGTAAAGAGAAGTTGAAAGAAGCGAAAAGTAGTAAATTCAGCGGGTTTTATTTAACGAACTGTAGTTTTCTTATATAAAAGTTAACACCCCCTTTTCTTTTTGTTTTTCTAAAGTAGCGATCTAGTTCTTTATGGGAATATAAGTCTCTGAAAATCTGATATGCTAGAAAATGTCGAAAAACCGTTATGAAGTAAGTAGATTTTATATGAAATAAAGAACAGCTGGATTTAGTGGTGTTCAGCCTCTAACGTAATTTATATTGTGCAGTCATGTCTTTTTGCCCTACGTAGAGTGCGCATGCGCGAAAATTGTTTCCCGTTGCTAAGCAAATAGCTCTGTGTAAAAAGTTCTATCCACACAGGTAAATTTTACATTTTAGCCAAATTGGAGAGAACATAAAATTATGCCATTTCTAAGCAAATCTTAAAGTGATGGTCTTTTCTCGGAGGTGGCCTTACAAAACACATTGTTTACCAAGCAAGAGGTAGTGGGTTTGATCAAAGCTGTCCGCGGACAATTTTAGCAATTCTAAACATCAAATTTATGTTTTACACTCGCTTTATGAATGTGTTCGTCTAAGAAATTATTTTTCAACGTTCTGAATCTTGACACCACATCAACAGACGCTTATTTCAATGCGTCATAACCAATCTGATCACCTCGGCCTTTATGCTACGCAGTGTATTTACCGGAGTATACGGAAATGCCCGATGTTGCACGATTGGCGTCATAACATTCTAGACGTGTGCACACCTGCACAAGAATGACATCGAAACCTGTCCGTGAAATACAAGTGTAGAACGCCTGCCCGCTTAGCTCAATAGGGAGAGCTTCGGTCTACGGATCGCGGGGCCGTGAGATCGATCCTCGGGCGGGGCATATGTTCTCCGTGATGATTTGATAAAAGACATTGTGTCTGAAATCATTCGTCCTCCACCTCTGATTTATGTGGGGAAGTTGGCAGTTACTTGTGGAGAACAGGTTTGTACTGGTACAGAATCCAGGAACACTGGTTAGGTTAACTACCCGCCGTTACATGACTGAAATACTGTTGAGAAACGGCGTTAAACCAAAAACAAACAAACAAACAAAACAAGTGTAGAACAATCTGAATACATTAAAAATACAAACAAACACTTTTATAATAGAATAGTTTAATAGATATATATTCTAAATGCATGTATACATTTCTGATCTCTCAAACATGCTAGTGACTTGATTTCCAAATAGTTGTTCTTCAATCAAACATACAACAATAAGAACAACATTGGACGAAAAATGATATTCATAAATTCGAAAAAAGTTTTGTTTCATGTCAATTGTGGCAGTGATAAAACAATGTTAAACTTAACATAACAATGCACGACTGTTTATACCATTATTACTTCCGTATTTCGTATTGTTTTTGAAAATATCATTATTGAAAAATAAGACAATCATAAAATAGAAGCAATAGTGAACACTCAAATGAAGAGTTTACCTGATAGTTCGAACTATGTTATGGTGAACTCTTTCTTTAATAAGTACCAAACTTGTAGTTGTATCCGGAATTATGTTTTATTTGTTTTCAATATATATATTCCGCAATGATTTTTTAACTATAATATAAAATAAACTCTTTTAAAACAAAAGTTCAGTTCTAACCGTTTAAATAAATTGCCTTAATACGACTAAACTGAACTTTTCAGGAATATAATTAGTGTATCCCTTCAAGTGGCTTAGATTTTATGGGACTTTTTATTCATAGGGAATATAAATGTGCTATAAATATATTGATAAATCGTCTTTAAACTAAACCATTGGGAGAAACTACGGGCGGGTTTATGTGCTTCGCCAAATTATTTATAAACGATGTAAATTGCTTATTTTTCTTCTATTCTGAGCTATTGAACGGTTTATATCTCCCCAAAACAGCGCCCCCTACCTCGACTGACTATCAATATTTCTAGATAATGAACATAAAACGTAAGTATACATCATCCAGTATGATCCGATAGGACTTATTTTATCATCTTTACTTCATAAACCTATCAATCATCTAAGAGAAAAAATGCTTATCAGCTACATCCTGGGTAATCTACAAAATCTCCCGAGGAACAACCTTCTTATGAGTAACAACTTACAGTATAGTGGTACATAAGTAAAATTCTTGGGGCGGGGGTGGGGGTGGTGGGGGGGGGAATTGTGAGTTGCTACGTTAAAACGAATTATCCTGCAAAACGATGTTTCGTTGCAAAAAAAAATAATTTTTGTTCGTCTTGTAAATAAATATCTATTTTAGACCCCAGGTGTAGCAAATTTTTATAAAAAGCACTTGTTTTCAACTTGGAAACTTAACCAGATGTTCCCTTTCCCGCGTTTAAGCAAAATTATTCCCATCACTACGAGTGGAATTAGAAATGAGAATATAAACATGATAAAACTTTTGAATGATTTCCAAAAACAGATAACTAAAAGATAAAATATTATCAAAATTAAATCTTTCAATTTAATTTAGTTAACAACAACATAAGCTGATGGCAAATCATAATTTTTTTGTGAAAAAAAACAGTGCTTTTTCTCATTATCAAAACGTAGACAAATTGTCTTGGACTATATACGATACGTTTCCAGTAGATGTTTGACTCACCAAGGGAACAAGACGATGTTCTTAAATCATTATTAATCAAGACGGGAAAATCATGGAAAAATTACTTAATCTTTTGCTTTACGAGTTAAAACCGCCTATCTTATCTAGTTAGTGGTATTTACTTGCAAATCAATGGTTAGGTATGTCTTTAATAGTATAAAAATTATCCAATATTTGAAGAGAAGATATACCAATCTGCTTGTCTAGACACCGTCATTTCAAAAAGCCTTAAATAAATCAAAACTCTTTCGCGATAACTAATTTTGTTCTCAAGTGGCCAAAAGTAAAATCACCTTACATCAAAAAGAATATTACATGTACAAAACCATAAAATAATTCCAGGTGTACTTATGCCCTTCTAAAATATATTATGTAGGATTTTTTAATGCACGTGTTTTTTTTTAATGCCTCTAAGTGAAATTTAAATATACATCTGTACGGTAGGTAAAATTCTTGTTTTAATGCATGACCATGTAACATCTACGTAAAGTGCATAAAAATAAGATAAAATATAATGATTCGCTCGTGCATTCATCAATACAAAAATACTGTGGGGACTCTACCCTACTCACTCTTATAATAGAAATTCTAGAGGTATATAAATGTTATCACAGTTCCTGAAATATTGTACATGAACTAATAACGAATACATGTATAAGATAATTACATGTACAGAGTCAGCCAAAAGTTCGTTCACCCAATAGAAGTATTTGGTTACCTTCTCAAATATCATATAAATGCGCTGACCGTTATTCATAACAGAGAACTCTAATAAAAGAAGTTCTTATATAGATTCTGAAAATTAAAGTGTAATTCTACTGACGAAAATCGAAGCAAATAGTTAACACTTTTTGCACAATGCAGCAATGCACGAGCAGGGATGTAAACAAAAAATATATTTACATTTTTTTTCTAAATTAAGGTTGTACATTCATCGGTAATTAATTGTAAAAACATGCCGAAAACAAAATGATGAGTTTCAGACAGCAGTCTGTTGAATATGTAGAAAATATACTGCTATCTGTAAATATATTCTTATTGAATGGTTTGCCAGTTAATAGTTAAAATTATTTGCTCCAGGTTGGAATTATTACATAATTAATAAATCTTTTACAGGGTGTTTTCCCTCAAGTGTTGACGATTAAAACGATCAATCATAAAACTATGGAACGGCGATTTGTATAAAAAAAATAATGTCATAACAAATAGTTATATCGTGATTTACATCTGGAAGCATACCCATTTAATAATAACTGTGATTAATTTCAAAAGTTGGGAGAAAAGAAAATAGTGTTGAGTAACTTTTGGCTGACACTGTATTTTGTCTAAGTTGCTATTTACAGCGCATATCAAACGATCTAACAAAAATAAACATTTTTGCACCAATATCTATCTTTTAATCAGGAAATACATCATTATCAAAGTCACAAAAATCCACACCGACAGTAAAAATAATGATATATTGCACTTATAGACAGATAATCTGAGTTTCACATACATGATACGCCTCGGAATTAACATTTATCCGCTAAGATCTGTATTTTTATATCTCATATGTCATCTTAAGGAATGCCAGAAAAAAAAAACTCTGAAGATTTTAGGATAAACGAATTTTTGGAGTAACAATATACATATGGTATGGGATCTTCCATATTTTAACCAAGATCTTCACACTTTAAAGCAGTAAAATAAGTCAATAAAATATTATGTGTGGTTTTAATCTGAAAATGTAACTTACAGCGGAATAATACATGCTTCAGTATCGTGACAGACATGTTGTTTTACTGACGTATTCAGCTAAATTTTTTCGATCTAACATTACAAAATATAAAAACTTCAAATCAGACTTTTCAAACATTCATAAATATCAAAAAAAAAAAATCACACAGATCCCGAATCAAAAATAAATCCAAGAACAACAACAATCTTTCTATATGATAATGGAAGAATCAGAATGTTTCTATTTTGGAGACAAGAATGTTACTCTCCTTTCCGGGCCAAAAGACTACAATGGGATCTTTTTTCTACCACAACCTCTTAACTATTTTATAAATTAGTTGCCACATCATATAAATGGTATTTTGTTACTCATCTTTAAGTATATTTAGAAACCGTGCGAACTTTTGATAAATTGAGACATGTTTTTCAAAAAACAAAGAATTTGCCAAGAAAACTTTATCGTTCTGCTGATATGTTTGTTTTGTGTCTTTCACTGGCACAACACCAATAAAACAGGGTCTGGTTCCATAAAATATAGATTTAATGTTTTGACATGCTAAAAAGATCCTTCTCTTAGAAATCACTCCAGAAATGACGTAGAGTGTAACTTAGGTTCGTAAAAATTTATACATGCATTTTTTTCTTGTTAAATTAAAGTCAATCAAAACTGCAAAATAATCAATAAAACAATTAATAAATTAATTAATTAATAAGATTAATTAATCCTTCGTAAGAAAATATAATTTAGTCAATAAGTATAACAAAAAAAATCTAATTTTCGAAAAATTCTGCAAGGTGGTCCTTTTCATTTAATAAACTGTAAAAGAAGAATGAATATTGGCACTATAACTGAAGAATTTTATGCACATTCCCAAGGCTTGACTAACATCGTAATTAAAACCCTAAAATAAAATATCTGCACCGCTAGTCATTGGAAACTAATTCAAACAATTCTATCAAATTCATATCAACCTAAAGGCTTTTGGTGCAAGTAAAAAGATGACGTAAAATACAGCAAAAATAGACAATAACTACTGCATCGTTTCTGTTTATAGTTATAGAAGCTAAAAACATGTGTAATATAATCTGATTTCTGGATAGCCTCATTTAATTCCCATAAAATGCGCCGCAAATTAATTTTTTTCGAAAATAAATGTATCCATGGCCGCTGTTTTTAATGTGAATCATTACTGAGGATGAATTCTGTCACAGGAAATAGTTCTTAAAACTTTTTTCAGAACACCAACAGACAATTCTAATTAAAAATATATTTATATTCACTTATCTGGAAAACAGAGGAGCGGCATTTAATCAGACCTTATCTTAAATCTACTTTATGTTATTGTATTAAAACATTCTATTTTCTTTAAACACCAAGTCGTTTCGCATTTCTTTTCATTTGCATCACATGCTTTTTTTTCAAAATGTTGACAATATATCAATAGATCGTTTCTGAAAACTAATTTGCATTATGTTTATTTTTTCTTTGTAAACGTTGCCGCAAAGTCAAACATTGGCGGTTTTTCGTCTTCTTCTTTATTAATACAGTATTTATTAACTATAGGTTTGTTGTATTTGTCTTCATCTTTTTGTTCTATAGGGAAGAATCGCCCGCGCATATACACGAAAGGTTTGGGCTTCTCCTTGGGTTTCTCCTTTGGGCTCTCAGGCGGAGGCTCGGGCGCAACCTCTATGGCTTTCCTCCCGGGCTTTGGTGATTTACTAGGAGAAGCATTACGCTTGTCGGAAGATTTCTTCTTCTTGGACCCGAAAAGTTTTTTAATGAACCCTTTCTTTTCTTGCGAGGGCTCATTGTCGGTCTGGTCTGAAGAAGTACTTCCGGTGCGCGCACGTGTTGTATCGGAAGTGTCGTCAACTGGAGGAATAACTTCAATACGTGTTTTAGGCAGTGTCGTTTTTGGTCTTGCAGCTCTACCGTTATCATGTTTTGTCGGATGCCTCGTTGGAGTTGGCGACGCCGACGGTGCACGTGGTGGGGCATTTATTTTAAGAGACGAAAAGTCTAAGCTCTTGTCTAGGGATGAGGTAGAAGTATTCTGTTGCTCTGACACTGCTGATCGATAAGAGGTACTGGACATGTCGGAACCTGATGAATGTCGATGTTCAGAAATGCTAGCTAACCCATGCTTAGGGTGTCTCGTTTTAGGCACAGTCGAATAGAATTCTGGTTCCTGGCTTTGTTTCGGTGTTGGCGCAGGTAAAGTAGCAGCCCCGTCTTGTTTTACTGTAGTGGCCTTATTGCCGTTTGACTTTGGCTGTGTAGTGGGCGAAGTTTTTCTTAATGCAGCTTGATTCGGAACTGTAGCGATACGCCCCGGTGCGGAATTGTTACGCTTCGAAGTGGGTGTTTTTCTTTGCGTGGACGGAGTCTGGTTACCGTTCTTTGTAGCAGGAACTGAGGTAGCGCTATCACTCGAGTCTCGTCGCTGAGTGTTTGGCTTTTTATCGTTTTCGGCGGCTTTTTCTTGATATTTTGTCTTTAGAGTAGTCAGTGGCTGTGCCTTTCGTCTTACAGGTTCCGTTTTTGTTTCTTTTGTTTCCTTTGGTCTTGTTATTGCTTGTGACTTTGCTACTAAATCCATTACGTTTTTCTTTCTCTCCGCCTCAGTAACTTTGTCAAGCTCTTTTAAAACAGTGTCTGGGTTTTCGGGATTGTCCTTCCAAGGTAAAGTTTCGGCAAACATTTTCGATGTTGGGCTGTTTAGCCGTTCCGATACGGTTTTAAGTTTGTTAATACAGGCTATCATTTTCTCATCCATGAGTGACGAATCTGTTTCAACTGATACATCTTTCTTAACGGACTTTTGAACTTTTGAAGAACGTTGTACTGGTGGTGACTGTCCAAAATTTTCTTGCATGTTTTTTACAAATGATCCCGTGCTAGTAGATTTATCTACTTTTTCACTTTGTTGTAAAGTGTTTGTGCCTTTGCTTAATTGATGGAGTGATGGAGTACACGTCTCCTTTTCAAATGTTAATGCGTGTTCCGTATTAACACCGACATTTATTAAATTACATGGCTTAAACAAATCCATCGCGTGTTCTGGGTCACATGATAACAACATATCAATATTTGAAGTTTCAGATGAAATAATCGTTTGAGCACTAGTTTCACTAACATCCATGTGAAAGGAATTTGAATAGATTTTTTGGTATTCAGCATCGGACCCGATTAAGTCTATTGCAATTTCTGGCACTAATATCAATTCGTCACAGTCCATGTCACTGAGAAGTCCTATGTATGGTAGATTTTCTGTTGAAGTTGACACATCACAGTTATTTAATCCCTTTAGCTGTTCTGGTATGTCATCAAAATCACATGACGTCATATTCGATTTGTCATAAAGTTTAATTTTTACAGTTTGTGTTTCGTGATTAACAAGTGATACGCCTTTCCTCATGCTTTCCGAGTTTGCAATGTCAATAGGAGAGGTCGCAGTATCAACAAACGCCCGCCTCTCCTGGCAGACGTCGCAGACGACAACATTTAATTCACGATCACTATTCCAAAACCATTCAGCATCTGTCATACAACCGGTTTCAATGACATAGCATTCATCTGTGATAGTTTCAACACTTTGCAAAAACAAATCTACTTCAGTCTGTGCATCTTGTTGGCCAATTCGTTCAGTCAGAGTTTCGCCTTCACACGTAGCAATAATAGTCTCCGTTGTACTGTCTTGCTGTTTTACGACATCAGTATATGTCGCTTGCTCCATTAAGACAACCGGATTTGTCGCCACGGATGCTTCACGTGTCGCCGGTCGTGCCGGAGATATACCGGTATTTACAAGCTGTGGTGTAAATGTTTCTGTCCATGAATCTTTGAACTGCGCGATCACAGTCCCCGTTTCCTTATCGCTTCTTAAGACAGGGTCAGTTTCCACACAAGAATCGGTATATTTCTTTTTCTCTTTTCGCTCTTTTTTCTCTTTTGTCTTTTTATCTGCACTTTTCTCCTTTTTCTCTTTCTCCTTTTTCTCTTTCTCCTTTGTTTTACTTTTCCGTTCTTTGGGTTTGGCACCCGAAGCACTTGCGTCAACACTGTCCGCGAACTGAACCGGATCCGTATTTATTTCCATAGTTTTCATTTCCGGTTTAACGTCAGTGCTTTGGTCACTGAATGTAGGCTGCATAGTTTCTGTCGAAGATTCCGCCGTTTCTGACATTTCCGTACACACAGATCTCTCCGTAGTCTGTACGTTTTCTGTCCAAGTTACCTTGCTTTCTTGTGTTAGCGGAGGCATATGCGTACTACTGTCCATTGTAATTATGATTGGAGTTGATGTGCGTTTATTTCGCTGTCCCGTGTAATCAGTGGCAATTGCTTTATGCGCGGAAATCTTATCTATTGTTTGTGTATCCCGGCTGATCGAATCCGGATAAGTCATTGTAGTAGAGTCGCGCGAATCAGCGACATCAGTATTCGTACGCACGGAACGTGAGTCCGGAATTATTCGGACATTTTGCGTAGTGTTAACGCTTTTATTTCTTGTAAATATTCTAGGTTTGTACGACGCGGGTTCTTTTGGTCCAAAATCAATAGGGTCTAATCCGATTGATGTTGTAATAACGCATTCAGCAACAGCAGTCAATGAATTTTGACTTAATTTGCGAAATGAATTGTTCAGACTTTCTTGACTAGCATTTAATGTGTCATCTAGACTTTCATTTGAGAGTGAAATATCCGTCTGCACTCGGCGGCTTTTGATCAAACTGCGTCGTCTGCGTCCTTGACGATCTTTTTCGCCATTTGAACAATTTGTGATAATAATGTCTTGAATAGCAGGTGGGGTACCGTCGATTACAGGTAAAGAGCTCGACGATCCGTACTCCTTTTTCAGCTCCGCACAACATTTTACACATACGCTACCCATTTTATTTTCATCGACAGAACACATTGTATTCACACTTACATCTGTTTTTGATGAAGATGCCTCCTTGTCAAGATTTTTCTTGATATCATTTTGATCGAAACCATTAATAAACGGAGTCCTGTGGGAGTTATTTGTAATAGGTGCTTCAAAATTGATCTCTGAGGATAATGGCGGCAAGGTGGAACTACTTTCAGTCTGTGTGTCACGTGATACACATTGCTTCTTGCGTGGTGGGTCATCAACTTCCGGTAATTGATGTTTAACACTTCCACCATCACAGTCGGTTTCCTCTTCAGATTTCCATGAAATATGTCCTAACTTAACATTCCCCGGCACAAATTTAATACTACTTGACACGTTCTCAGGAACAGCTGGCAGAGTCGGTTCGAGTAACGCTGACAACTTATTTTGAAGTTCTTTTTTCAAAAGCAGCATTTCCACACCACGATCGTTCATTATTATTTCCGCTAAATTGCAAGTGGTTTTCAAATTTTCGTAATTTTCTTGAAGCCATTCCTTATTTTGTATATATCCTTGTATTTTTGTGCCAAAATCTTCCTCAACTCTTTGCATCAACTGGCGCTCTGTTTGTCTAACTTGTGAAATATAGCTAATTGCCAAATCACGTATATTTTCCCTAGTTTCCTTCAACGTTGATTCAACGCAGTTTATATTTGATAACCTGTTCTCAACATCAGATAACCTCACCTTACATCGATCTAGCAATGCATCCAACCCATTTTTGTATTTCGAAAATCCATCACTGAAGGAACAAATTTCATGGTCCCGATGCTCTTGAAATGTACAGACGACACATATGCATTCTTCGCACGGTTCACAATAATATCGCACTATTTCTTCTGGGTGCGTTTTACACTCAATGTCCTTTTCACCTTCAATATCAATAAGACTGTGATGCTGTGTGACTTTTGTTGTTGTATGAAGATTTACACAAGTTTTGCAGAGTAACTTGGCGCAATCCAGACATTTATGACTAGCATGGTTATGTGCCCTTTGTCGCTCTCCAGGACATATTTCACACGGAGGAACTTTTCCTATCTTCTTCCGGTCCAAAACGTCTGTCAAACTGGAAACAAGAAAATTATCCGGTAACCGTCGCACACCACCTGTGGGAATTTCCGTTTTACTCCTACAAAGTGGACATGTTATAAATCTGCTATACAACAAGAACCGAGAGCTTCTGTTAGAATCCGAGTCCACATGTTTTTGAATGCAATCTGCACAAAACGTATGTAAGCATGTAAGTGTTTTTGGATCTTTGTAAGGCTCATAACATATCTTGCAATGCAAAAACTGATCTGTAATTTCCTTCACTAGTTTGTTTCCCGTAGCCATGGTGACTTTAATGACAGCAGATAAGCGTTTGTTGTGAATGCTTGCATGAACACAAATATTCTTATTAATGTTTCTACCTGTCAGTGGTTATGATTTTTATCCACTTCTACAGGTAAGCTGAAAGCACTTATTATCCAATTCACATGAAAATTAGTAATTTTCGTCTGCACTTATGATAGATGAGTTTCCGAAAGAGCTGAGCATCATTTTACAGCTTTTAGTTATCTATTTAATCAATTATTTGTCTACGTTAGCTAATTACAGTTCCTACATGAAAAATTCTGATGATGGAGAAATATAGATCACTAGTTCTTACTGGCGATAGAAAACTACTGCCGAGTTTATATCACCGTGGAGTCAACACCCTGATTTTGTCAGATAAGACAGCACTTCCTGCCTAAGTATCTTGTCTTCTGCTCGGTGACGTCATTGCGCGCGTGCTCTGTTTCTAGCACAGTCGAATCAGATACCTGTAATATAGAAAACATGAATTATATCAGACTACCAACTGACTTGGAATGTTTAAATAATCCTAGCACATCATTTTATTAAACTATCAACAAGATACATGATGCGATAACGTCAGGTGATTTTTAACAAACTTTTATGTTCTAGAAGCATGCTGTTTAAAGATAAGTTCTACGGGGGGTTCGAAAAATAATGTGAATTCGCGCCTCGAGATGTTTCTAAGACAACCTGATGAAAATGTATATACCAGTAAGACATAATCCGCTAGATTTTTCTCTAGGGAAAAGCATTATGGGTATATATAACTGTTTGAGCGAAATCCCATTCCTCATTTCGCCACGGACTAAGAACGATTAGATTAAGTGCTTTTGACTGTTTCCCTATTAATATACACTCAAGCAAAACAGGTTTCTTGATGGTCGAACATTCCAAAGAATAACAGAAACTAAACTACTGTTCATTATGATAACCAAATGGTAGGAGTTTAGAAACAGGTACTTTTCTAATTGAATGAATTCTAGAGTTATTCATCCACTAACTGATGATTAGCTATTTCGCTTCGTAACATTTGTTTCCGCAATAGCTGTTTGCTCTCATTTTGTTTAGCAACAGTGGCTGAATACTACTTTGTACATTTTACACTTTCAAAATATTTCATATTGGCAGTGTTTTAAATATTTTCATTTTCATTAGGTAACGCAGACAGATAGAACGTTTTTTCTAATAATTCATACTTGAAAAATGGCCGATCGAAACACACCAAAGGACATCAAACTAGAAATACTTCTAAAACTCACATTTATCTAGAAAGAAAACATAAAATGATCAGATTTAAAAGTTCAATGTCATACAATGCAAATGTAACATGGCAGTTTAATATTAAAATATCTAGGTTTAAAATAATAATAAAAAAAAACAACAGAAGAAATAACTTGAACCTTGAATCAGTTCACTGTAAAGTGGCTAATATTTGCGATTATTTCTTTTTCGCTAACCTTACAATCGGGACTTTATTCAGTGAGTGCGTTATTCGGAGGGTTTACACCATCAAGCACACCCGAAAAGATAAGTTAATCTGCGTCATGTCCTTAAACTTGAACTCTGATGTTTTGCGAACTCTTAACACAGCGAAATAGAATGTTATCCATGAAACTGCTAATTAAAACCTACACGAATGGATCTACAATAACCTAGTGGAATGCCAGAAAATAACCTTCAGTCACATTTACGTTTTGTTCAAAAATGAATTGCCAATTAAAACTCTGGAATATCGTTTTTTTAAAACTAGTTTGTATTCAGAATATCCCTCGATTTACTATGAAATGAATATAAGCTAATTTAGAGCGGAAGTGGGCATATTCAAAAGTCCGTTGACCAATTTTCATTTAGTGTTTTCCTTACTTGTATCTAACAATTGAATATATGTGATTTGATTCCTTTCAAATAAAACCTTTACATTGTTCAGGTGTTTCGATGTTTGTCGGAAATACTGTATACGTTTTAATAATAATAATGATGATGATGATGATGATGATGATGATAGTAATAATAATATATATTATTATTGTAAACCCGGTAACAATAGAGATAAAAATACGGAAAGCGTGGAATTCTATAAACAGTGTTATTTTCAAGCCAACATGATTTGAAAATAGAAGTATTTTACACACAAAAATATGACATAAAGGTAAAAAGTAACTATTAAATATATGAAAAAAAGGCCAAGACCACTAATTACAACTAAGTGACTTTTTCGGAGAAAAATTATGTGTAGATATAGCATTATAAACGTAGATGATTATAACATACTATTATTATATTATTATTAGATCATTATAAACTTTGATTGAACTTTTTGTCTCAGAACTCAGAACAGAAGTCCGAAAGTACATTATGAATGAACTATATTCTTGTCAGAAAATGAACTGCATGAAATACAACATGAAAAACAGTTTTTGAACATTGACAATGTCAGTTTCATTCAGCTGCAATGATTGATATATGAACTACAGCTTACATAATTACCAGATGGTAAGTGTTTAGGAACAGGTACACCGCTAATTGAATAAATTCTTGGGTTATTAATCTACGAAAACATAATTAGCTGTTTTGCTAGGAAGCGCTTGTTTCCGCAAAGAGTGGTTTGTCTTGCTTTGTTTTATTTTTTTTTTTCTTAAAATCATTCGGTTCTCGTAAGTTCCTTGAATATTTTAATAGAAAGGTAAATGGAAGTTACACTTTTAGTGTACTTAAATAATTTGATTTTTTGCTCACTATCGTACGTCCTAATCACTCATAAAAGAAATTAAAAAAAAAAAAAAAACCCTTCATATCCATGATACAATTATAATGATAGTCAATACAAAATAAACATCATATTTTATCTGGTCAATACTGAATGTATGTCGGATTTTCGCTTTTTTTCTCTCTGCTAAGAAAAGATAAGATCTAATTTTCCAGCGTTAGATGTCAAAATGAATGAATGATAAAAATCCTACTAGAGGAAATTTATCTATGTATTTTTTAAAGTAATAATCTCAGATGTAGAACGATTCAAGTATGTCTAAAACTTAGACAATAACAGAACTTAGAAAATAATATAAACTTTTATATTTTCTACTAACATAAACTAACACTTAAGCTTAATTAATACTTACCTTAAAGATAATTATCAACGTCTCTTTTCCTTTTGCATTTTTTCATATCTTAAAAATCCATTTTATAAATAATTCCGTACATATTGCATAAGGTAAAACTACCTTCTCTGTATCAAAATTATATCCTTAGTTAAAAGTTTGAAATAAATTATTTTTAAAGCAAAACACCCAAGTACGTAACTTCTTTTTACCTTATGATAAATCTCTGTGCTTCCTCGAGCGCAATGCCGGCACACAATTCACGTGTAAATCTCCCAAGAACAAAATGTTTAATCTCAAAAAATCTTCATTTCAGAACAGAATCCATGAGACCTCTCGAGGTTCACAGGTGGGGAACAGGCATTTATTAAAATGTCTTTTATCACGGCTTATCTTACGTAGATGCTACCATTTTATCAAATCATTTTATCTAAAAGGTTAACTAAGATTAACCTACCTGGGTTTCTCAAGCAACACGGGATCGGCCGTACGAGACCTGTGAACACTGGCTTCTGGATAAATATATGATTCATGTGCATATTAACACAATGATATACGGTTTCTTTATAACACCGTTGGAAGTAGATAAAATAGTTTCCTGATTAATACTCGCATCAAACGCCAAGGTTAATCTATCCTTACGTCC
Organism: Mercenaria mercenaria; assembly: GCF_021730395.1. NCBI lineage: Eukaryota > Metazoa > Mollusca > Bivalvia > Venerida > Veneridae > Mercenaria > Mercenaria mercenaria. Next base: position 43,347,724 of record NC_069364.1, read on the forward strand.
AATGTGTATATTTCAGCTGGGTTAGCGGTGTTACAAGTTCCGATCATATGAAAATGAAAATTTATTCTAAGAAATCGTATATTCCATTCACATATTGCACGCGTAATGGAGATGCAAAATTGTGTACCCTCTGCCTACAAGAAGACCAATCACTCTGATTTATATGTGTTGTGTCTTTCAAACGGAACACAAGAAAACGTCAGAAAAATAATGATCATATCTACAGCAAACATCTACAGGTTGGGCCAAACATTACAAGATTCTGACATTGTACGGCGTGCATTCTGCGTGTCTAGAAAAATCGTTTCTCTCCAACGTCAAAATTCATATTTATAGCCAGCCAATGATTTATATAATAGAGTCATGATATAATGTGTTCAAAATAGAATAAAACAAGTGCCTGTGAATACAAAGATAGTATTTGATTTAGGCATTGAGTGCACGAGATATAAGATAATCGAATTAATGCACGCATTTGCTAAAACAATTAGGAAAAGTGCTTAAATTGTATTTTCATGAGGAAGGTTGTTAGTATATTGGCACGGCAGCAAAGGCCGTCAGTCTGTCATTAATGGTTTTAGGCCAAACAAAATACAGTAAAAGTAAAAATGATCTATGTTTATTCTAATATTTGTTTTGTATGCGGTTGTATAAGTTCGTATCTTGCTCAGAAGTAAACATCTGACCCACAGTTTTATTTTTCACAGTGGTCAAAACTTTAAGTATTATCTCGTTTCCTTGCATAAAGTACAAATACACGTTCTGGTTTTGCTCGTAACATTGCCATTTGATAGGTTTGCTTTAAGACCAGTTTGACCAAAAATGTATTTATATTATTTTTAAATGAGTAAGCGGTAAATCTAATAGTCTATATATTCTGGATCTAATCTATTGACAACAACGAAAGATAAATCAACGTTATATATCATGTTCCTAAGAGCTACATTATGCTAATACGTTTACGTCCGTTTCCATCCGTTAACCTCATGTACATGTGAAAAAAAATGTCTGTTACCTACGGGAATTTCGTGCATTCGAGCAACAAGTCCTGAATCAAGTTCGTCACAGCTAAGATAAATAAATGCTGGAAATAATATTGCATTCATTAAAAAGACATTTAACGTTTACTTTGAATAGCTTTTAGGTGATAAAATCATAATGATTCTACTGTGAACCGAGCAACATGATAGCAGACTCGCATTGAGTTTCAAGTCTCTTTGTACCAGTATTTATCAAGGAATACATGAAAAGATATTTGAAAGCAGCCTAAACATATATTTTCTGCGGCCTAAATTAATGAGCGCCGAATGCTTTGCCATACTCCCTCGTCATGTTGCGTTACATTTTGGCAACATATTTTCAATTTAGATATCTGGTTCCAAATTTAAACCCGATAAAGCGTTTAAAGTTAAAAGAGCTGCTGCACATTATGTAATTGACTTGCTTTTGCTATTTAAATCTTTAAACATCTTTCCAATGATTAATGTATGCAGCACGTGTGTCATTACTCAAAACGAAAGGTATTCTGGGTCGTGTAAGAAGCTAGGGTTAAGCCAAACGGAGACATAAATGTATGTGAAACAGCACATCAAACGGTCCACATGCGGTGCGAGACCTACCCTAGTCCCTCTTGAATTAGTCGCTCTAATATAATAAAGAGCTGGTAAATGGAAATGGTACAGCTAAAGCAAGATATTCGTATTCAACCACGTGACTTAATTCTATACTTTTTGGTGGTTTTAAACCGTTTAATGAAACATATCTAATATTCTCATCGTTTTGTCATTTACACACTTCTTAGGGATTCTTAGGGATTCATTCTTGAATAAAAATACCTGAACAAGAAGGAGAATTTGGTTATTGCTTAAGTTCAAAACTTATTTTATAACTCGTGACCATTCTGTTCTTGAAAATATTATGTTTGCTGCATAGTCTGTGAAACAGATATTCCCTTTTTTACTTCAAAGAGATAAAATATGCTAGACAGATAACATTATCATTGTTTCCGGCACATTTGCAGCGTATACAGATGGCCGAATATAGGAGTGCTCCCAGATCATTAACACCTTATAACCAGATAGCAAGCCTGGATGTAGACTTGATAATACAGGATGATATTAAATAGTTTTAATTTTAAGGAAAATAATTTTATAGACATTAGAACCGGTTGAGATGGTATATCTAGTGCTACAAAACTTACCCTAGCAATAAATTCTTTTCACACAAAATGTAGTTCAGTATGATTGAAAAGCGAAGTGACATTTACTTGGTGTGAAGTTGTCTTTCATTCTCTGATACGCCAGGTCTGGGTATACCTACAAGTCTGAGGATATGCCTTCAGTTGATGTGTCTGGATTAAGGCGTGCATTGTTTCTTGATATTTAGATAATATTATGTGATATTAAACAAACACGTGGCAAGCAGTTACCATTCATGTACGCTATGTAGTTGTTTTAATGGCAAAAATACCAAAAAGCTGCAAATGGCAAAATTATATCAAAGTAGGGTGATAACATTTTGGTATGATTTAGATTTTCAAGCGGTTTCGGAAGCAAATTCCATACAGAGTTGTCTTTCTTCGGCCTCCGCTTCAGAATGAAATTATGGTAGGGACTGGTTGTTTAGGCATAAACACACTAAATAGATACGGTATTCTTTATTCTGTATAAAAATGCGAAATTTCCAACGTCTGCAGCATACACCATTACCAATTCTTATTGTCTGTAACTTACATTTTTGTAAGAATATTGTCAGTGCCGAATAAAAATCAAAAGAAAAGTAGGGATCGTGTTTATGCAAGACAAGTATTTGCAGTCAAACAAGCATACTGTTTAAATGAGATCCTAAATTGCTATGGTGGGTTAGGAAAACTGCAGTTTACAGCAAACAAACTGAGAACTGACCGAGCCCTCCATCATGCGATACCATTTTCCGCCATTTCCTTTTTTAGTGTATGTATACCTTCATGTCTTCATATTTCGCAGTAGCATCGCCCGGCCGGCTGTGTTTAGAGACAAAGGACCAGATTAGTATATCGATGGTATTTATTAAAGATTTGCAGGGTAGACTATCCTGTTATAGCTACAGAATGACACTGACATTTACAAGGCCTAAACCTAGTCTGTGCTTAGACTTTGTCCGCAGGCGATAACTACTGAGGCCATTCAAATTTTGTATACTTATGCCAATTTTCTTCTCAAAACACTGGATAATCAGATCCGAGACAGATTGGTCGGAATATATAAGAGAAATGATTACAAAAGATAAAAAAAAGATTATCTAGCCGGTAGCCAGACTAGCCTAAACCATGATGTTTGATATCTAAGAATATTGGATTTGTGCAGCATTACAAAACATATTTAATAACAGCAGATACATAATGTAAACACATTTTTAATTGAGGGCACTGACATCATCTGATGACTACTGTACGTTTTGAGACATACAGTATCTGAACAATGTTTTCGGGGTGGGTAGGAAGGGAAATGAAGTCGTCCTGGGCCATTTCGCTTTGATCACCTAGATTGTTCGTCTACAATCATCCTATTTCATCAGTACATTCCATACATCACGTAAAAAGCGGTCTATTTCAGCATCAGAGGAACTGCGGTTTGAAGGTAACCAATAAGTTATATATGTAAATATGTTATCAGATTTTATGCTTGGGATCAATCACTAACTTATAACGATTACGTACGTCTATCTGTCCGACATCTTGCGTATCATATAGACAACGCAGTTCCAGCATTCTTTATATAATATTTTCTCCAATTATACTACGTACACAACGATTACATTATAATCTGTAGCAAGTAATAAATGCATAAGACCGAATAATTATTTTCTTTTAAAAATGAACATGTAGACCACGTATCCCAGTTGCGCAATATGTATTAACCTTTACCCTGCTATATTTCTAAAATGGATTGGTCCATCATTCAATTTGGGCAATACCATTTATTATTTGAAGGGGTTTTCACTGAAAATTTACTGACTGAATAGCGAACAGTGCAGACCATGATCAGACTGCACGGATGTGCAGGCTGATCTTGGTCAGCACTGGTCGCAAAGGCAGAATCACTTGCCGCTAGCAGGTTAAAGGTTTTAAAAGTGGTGAATCTGTTTTTTGTCGTTGTTTTTTGTTGTTGTTTTTTTTCAAATAATGGATTTGTTCAATACTTGAATATTGTATTACTACACACCTAAAATTATTTTCCATTAAGTTTCAATGGACCGCGATCGTGCAATATTTTTCCATATTGACGTGGAACGCTTTCATATCGGACGTAGAATGTTTTCTTAATGTTGTAATGGAAAGAATCGCGTGACGTCAATGGCGTCCTCGCGCACGTTGCGACAACAAGTTGACGTGATTTTCGCGGAAAATATTAAAGCGCGTCAGTTTGATTTGTTTATTACATTTTCGGAGAAATTCTTTTCGTAATTTTCCTGTCTTTCGTTACAGAACGATAATTTAGACATAAATTAAGTATTTGATAGTGGGTATGTAATAAAAAGGTTATCAACTTTGTATGTGTGTATATGCACTCGTTCTTTCGCGGATAATATTGCGCTCCTAAAGTCGCGCAATTTTACCGCTGCAGAACTCGTGCATATGTCCACATACAAAGTTAATAACCTATAATTATTTACCCTTATTTTTGTTTACTTCAGCGCTTAATATATGCTGTATTGTCACTGGGAATATTTTTACATATTGATAAACCTATTTTAGCATAATTATAAATAAATCTGATAAACATGTTTTGTTTAAGGAATGGATAAAGCGACATAGGTATTATAGTTGTTTTAAAATATTTGCATTTAGCCGAAAATAATTCGAAAGGCAAGTTTGTGAAATTGTATTATTACCTCATTTTGCCTATCTTGATAGGTAGGATATTACTGAATTCCAAAGCTACATGCAGTTTTAAAATTTGCCTTTGGGTTGCAATATATCGATATCTATCAAATGTAAACGCAAAACTAGAAATTTGTTTTGAAATCATTAGAAATATTCATAGCACATATCAGCTTTTTAAGAAAGATTCCATCAAAGTTGAGTGTTTGTGTGTGTGCCGGGAGTTTTTGTGGGAATGGAAGAGTAATCAAACATTCAAGAAAGTACAATAAGACATACATCACATATAATGATCTATTCTATTGGACGTTTGAGGTCCATTTAAAAAGCCTCTAACAAACAATACAAAAAGTAAAGTTTGCCATAAAATGTTGCTGAATTAAGACTGATCGCCTTTAAAACTAGGTGACTTCGTAATTTTATAGCTGTCTTGGAAAGCAGGCGACCTGTTGGGACATATCATAAAAAGCAAAGTTAAAACCGCGGAACTCGTAGAACATGACAAAAAGACAAAATAAATAAAAAGAAAATGAACTTTTACTATGTAGAAATATAACGCATTAGAATGAAAGTTACCTTGCATGTTTGGCAGAGTCCATAGTCTGAGCATGCTGTCAGCCAGAATATGTGAATGAAGGTAAAAATGTGGAAGACGGTCGTAAATAGAAGGTAAATTTCAAAAAGTAAGACAAAAATTTATTTTTTCTATGATACTACCGATATGAATACAATCTCAAATAGGCTTAATAATGAAATTGTTAGCTTGAAAGCTATGGTACTTTACTTTTCATCTATTTTCCTTTCATCTGAAGTTCTGAAGATGTTTTTTCTTTAAAAGACACCAAAATAGTAACCAAATTATAACCACCTCATGCCGTTACTTTTTGATTTCGAGAGAGAAAAGTTTCGGATTGAAAACCATTACGATATTTCGATACTGCTAACCCTGGCAGAGGAAAGAGCGACACTACGATATCACAACGCAAAAGGACGATAGCTCGACGTGACAGCACGATAACGCGATGTGACTGCACGACAGCACGATGCAAGAGTACGATAACGTCGCATCGTGTTGTTGTGCTGTCATATTGTGTCATCGTTGTGTCGCCCTCACCTCTGCGGGGGTCGACAGTTCGACATAGCGATGAACCTATCGGAACACTGTAAACCAAAGATATCATTTCGCTGTTCACAGGTTCATCCAATTTTACAACTTAACCAAATTATTGTGAATTCATATTTCAAGTGCATTTATGCTGTGCTTGTGTATTCAACGACCAAATATGACTGAAACGACAGAAAAATGAGCAGCAGTTGCAGCAGCAGCAGCAGCAGTAGCAGCAGTAGTAGTAGTAGTAGTAGAAGTAGTAGTAGTAGTAGTATTAGTAGTAGCAGTAGTAGTAGAAGTTGTAGAAGTAGTAGTAGTAGCAGAAATAGCAGTAGTAGTAGTAATAGCAGTAGTAGTAGAAGTAGTAGTAGTAGTAGTAGTAGAAGTTGTAGAAGTAGTAGTAGTAGCAGAAATAGCAGTAGTAGTAGTAATAGCAGTAGTAGTAGAAATAGTAGTAGTAGTAGTAGTAGTAGTAGTAGTAGTAGCGGTAGTAGTAGAAGTTGTAGAAGTAGTAGTAGTAGTAGTAGTAGTAGTAGTAGTAGTAGCGGTAGTAGTAGAAGTAGTAGTAGTAGTAGTAGTAGTAGTAGTAGTAGTAATAGCAGTAGTAGTAGTAGTAGTAGTAGTAGTAGTAGTAGTAGAAGTAGTAGTAGTAGTAGTAGTAGTAGTAGTAGTAGTAGTAGTAGCGGTAGTAGTAGTAGCAGTAGCAGAAATAGCAGTAGTAGTAGTAATAGCAGTAGTAGTAGAAGTAGTAGTAGTAGTAGTAGTAGTAGTAGTAGAAGTTGTAGAAGTAGTAGTAGTAGCAGAAATAGCAGTAGTAGTAGTAATAGCAGTAGTAGTAGAAGTAGTAGTAGTAGTAGTAGTAGTAGTAGTGGCGGTAGTAGTAGAAGTTGTAGAAGTAGTAGTAGTAGTAGTAGTAGTAGTAGTAGCGGTAGTAGTAGAAGTAGTAGTAGTAGTAGTAGTAGTAGTAGTAGTAGTAGCGGTAGTAGTAGAAGTAGTAGTAGTAGTAGTAGTAGTAGTAGCAGTAGTAGTAGAAGTTGTAGAAGTAGTAGTAGTAGCAGAAATAGCAGTAGTAGTAGTAATAGCAGTAGTAGTAGAAGTAGTAGTAGTAGTAGTAGTAGTAGTAGAAGTTGTAGAAGTAGTAGTAGTAGCAGAAATAGCAGTAGTAGTAGTAATAGCAGTAGTAGTAGAAGTAGTAGTAGTAGTAGTAATAGCAGTAGTAGTAGAAGAAGTAGTAGTAGTAGTAGTAGTAGTAGTAGTAGCGGTAGGAGTTGTGGTAGTGAAAGAAACAGTAGTAAGAGTGTTTGTAGCAGTAGAAGCAGTAGTAGTAAGAGTAGTAGTAGTACTATAAGTAGTAATAGAAATAGTAGTAGGAGAAGAAGAAGTAGTAGTAGTAGTAGTAGTAGTAAAAGAAGCATTAGTAGGAGTAGTAGTAGCAGCAGCAGTAGTAGTAGTAGTAGTAGTAGTAGTAGTAGTAGTGCAGTAGTAGAATACGTAGGAATAGAAGTAGTAGGAGTAGTAGTAGTAGTAGCAAAAGTAGTTGTAGTAGAAGTAGCAGTGGCAGCAACAGCAGCAATAGAATAAGCAGCAGTAGTAGTAGAAGTAGTAATAGAAGAAGGAGTAGCAGCAACATTAGTACCAGAAGCAGCATCGATAGCAACAGCAGCAGTAGTAGTAGTAGTAGTAGTAGATTAAGTAAAAATTTTATCAATGGTATTAGAGCAGTAGTAGCTGTATTAGTAACATGATTGGCAGAAGTTTAATAGCAGTAGTAGTTGTAGTAATTGAAGTAGTACTAGTAGTAGTAGTAAAAGTAGAAAAAGGACTAGGAGTGATAGTAATAAAAGTAGTAATCTTAGTAGCAGTAGGAGTAGTAGAAGTAGTAGCAGTATTAGTACCAGTAGTAGTAGTAGTAGTAGTAGTAGTAGTAGAAGTAGTAGTAGCAGTAGTAGTAGTAGTAGCAGTAGTAGTAGTAGCAGTAGTAGTAGTAGCAGCAGCAGTAATAGTAGTAGTAAAAGTAGAAAAAGAATTAGGAGTGATAGTAATAAAAGTAGTAGTCGTAGTAGCAGCAGTAGTAGTAGTAGAAGTAGCATTAGTAGTAGTAGTAGTAGTAGTAGTAAAAGTAGAAAAAGAACTAGGAATGGATTTAAAGGTTGTAGTAGGCGTAGTAGCAGTAGTATCAGTAATAGTAGTAGTAGTAGTAGTAGTAGTAGTAGTAGTAGTAGTGGAAGTAAATGTAGAAAAAGAACTAGAAATGGTTGTTATAGTAGTTGTAGTCGTAGTTAAGAAGAAGTAGTAGTAAAAGAAGAGAAGTAGTCCCTCTTTGCTTGAAATATTATTATCTGGGCGTTTTGCTATGCCTATGTTTTGTTTAATACAAAAACGGCGTTTAAGCTTCTCTAAAAATGTAGGTGAATGATGAATGTTCCAGCACATTGCTTACGAATGCAGTGCCAACATTGTTTTACTTTGGGCTCAATCAAAATCTCACAAAAACGTATTAATTCTAAACATAATACTCGCAAGTGTTAAGAAAGCATTTAATGTTATCAAAATTACATCATATGCACTTATTCAGGTTTTTGTGTAGTCTGAACAGATGCTATTTGTTATAAGAAGATTCCGTTTTCATACCATCACGATGAATGACTAGATTAACAAGAAAATCTCAAAACAGTTAAAATAAAACATATGGTTCATTCCTCAACAGATATTCTATACAATGCTAAAGTTATAAAACCAGAAATAGCTTCTTACGAAATTAGAAATTCTGTAGGAGGAAAATTGATCCTTTTTAACAGGGTAAATAGGAACTTTTCAATAGGAAACAAATTCGGATCATGTGATCCGTATATGATACAATTAATTTATTTGACGATCCGACTTTGATTTGACCATACATGTTAACATGTACCTATCAGAAACAACATACTGCACTTGCCAATCGGTTAGTTCAATATGTTTTATCGAATGGGCTCTCGTCCAAATATATCACCGTATTGTTCAGAACAATATTACATATATATACTCGTTTTTACTCTCCGTTAACTTACAATGGAGCAGGAAACGCCAACATTTTCCATGTATTTCCTGATTTTCATATCGTTCGTAATTTTAATTGTGTTGTTGCGTTAAATTTTTATTTTATTTACGTCAGTATTGTCAATTCAAAACATTTGTATACAATAATAATAAGACATTCAAAATATTATTAGCTTTGTATTGAGAGATATGCATTCATTCTTAAGCGGAAAAATATTTCGCCGATAAAGTTGCGCAATATTTCCGCGCTGCAGAACTCGCGCATAATTGCTCGATACAAAGCAAATAACCTAAAGATATAAAACAATAAAAAGACCATGATGATCTTTTTATTTTGATCAAACTATTATGTTTGTTAACATAAGTTATTGGTTTGTACTGCATTTCATTTTGTTGTGTTTAACGTAACACCGACATAATTATATGTCATATGGCGACTTTTCCAGTGTTTGATAACGTACGAAGACCCCAGGTGCCCCCGTGCACCTGGGTAGAACACAACCTTCCTAAAACTATCTGAACGGCTTCCTCACATGAAGAATTCTACCAACACAAGCGAAGATTCAATCCTACATTTTTGAGGAGCAAGTGATTTGAAGCCAGTGACCTTGACCATGATCTCGACAACTGTCTCATTATCCTCAACACTAAAGCTATGTGTACCTCCCAGTTCCTTCTTGATACAAATTATTTATGTCTATTTCGGATAATTATTTTCTAAGTGATGTGAATTAATTACTGTTTTGGACATTTAATCATTGATATTTCTTTTATCTTATGTTGCATATTTCTTTTCCTTGTTATACTGCTTTGCCGAGTTTTTTTTTCTTATTTTACAGGGTTCCCAATTACGTGCATTTCATAAGAAAATTTTGTTACTGTAATAAATGTTATTTGTAATGCAAAGCAACTATCTATGTGAATATCAAAGTGTTGTCGTTCGTACGGAACCATAGGGCTAGATGTAAACTTATGATCGGAAGATATTCCAGAGGATGGATCGTTAAGATACATTCGCTGTGTGCTTCTATCATTCCTCGGCATCTTTTATATAGACTACGTTCTTTCAAATACCTTAATGTAAAGTTTCATGATATGCTTCACAAATATTATAATGTCTGCAGTGTAATCTCAAGGCAAGTATAAGGCTCATGCTGATTCACAAATTAAAAGAAAATCAACAGGAAAAACCGGTGATAAAGACAAGGACAAAAAATCAAATAGCAATAGTCAGGTTCCAAGAACGCAGGGACCCCGAAACGAAACTGAGTATATAAGTTTGCGTGAATATATGACATTTACATACAACATAGGCATAAAAAATAATAAGACAACAATGATGCAGCAAACAAAATAAAGGAAGACGGTATGGCACTGCATTGGAACGGTCAGTGGCAAAAATAACACTTGAGAATTAAAAACAGTTAACATCATTCTTAATCCCCATCCACACTGTGTTCTAAAGCCACAGAACAGCAACAATAGTCCACGATAAAAAAAATCCAACAGGAGCAGCCATCAATATATTTTTATATATGCATGTGTATCATTTAAAGACTGTACATAACAATATATAGAAGAAAAGGAGGTCACACCAAACAAAATTAACACATCATGATTCCAGGCTGAAACAATCAATGGCAATAACACTACCTGGGAGTTCAAACCGGTTTATGTTGTGCATCAAACCACTCAAAAGTTATAAAACAGAGTAAATAAAAGCAACAGAGGCAATGATTACAAAAGGCACAATATTTGAAACTCAAAAAAAAAGTAAAATAACCTAACAAATATACGCATGTATGCGATGACATTTCAGAAGGCAGAGAACCAAGAGACACACACATGTTTCAACAGCAAAATGATAGGTAAACTTAAATACTTCAGTTTATTAATGTAACACATACACCTTACAGAAAAAGTTACTAAAGTCAAAGAAATATTTTGGAATATGGACGGTTGAAGGTTCATTATCACTAACAGATTAATGTACTTTCCAAATGTAAACAAAAATTGGGGAATACTCATTTCAAGAAAGCAATATTGTTTTTACAGCAACTAGGCAAATGTAAAGTGTGAGCCTATTTCGTTGTCTTTAATTTTCGCTGACATCTATGTGCGATTTATCAAAAAAAAATATCCGCAATAACGTTTATTAGTCATGCAAAACCGCTATCTGCTTGAACATCAAATTATAGCTGCCGTTTGCATGAAATCATATGTCTTGACGAATTAGAAGATTATATTAGCAGCTGAAACATATCTGTACGTCTATCTGTCCGACATCTCACATATCATAAAGGCTACGTTTTATCAACTATTTTTTTTAGGTATTTACTAAATTAATTCACAAATGTAAGGATGGCCTAAATATGGCTGTAAAATGATCCCAAAGAAAATGCCTACATATCCTTAAATAATCTACATCACAGATAAGAGATTACATGTTTTAGTAACTGTAACATTCTAAAGTTATGCTTACAATGTGGCTGTCACAGTTTTGGTATGAAGATATATATTCTCTAGAGTTCTCCCCATATCCTGTTTGCGGTAATTGACATCTTACTTACTTGTTATAGGTTTGAATATTTGATTTACGTAATTAAAAATAGTATTGAATCCATTATTCTTTTTTATTACCTCCCTTTATGACTCTGGCTGTATATGTTCCTGTGCAATATTGAAGATTGTGTTTTTCTAATCATGTAGTTATGCATATTCGCTATTTTGGACAATTGCTTTATCTGTTAAACCTAACATAAACCTAACATGTTATTGAACTTAAAATACATGTTCTAATGGAAGTTTATATTTTTTGCTTCCTGGTATCTTTAACGTCGTCATATTTATAAATGTTCTGGGTATCTAATAGGATTTTAAGTAAAGAGTTATCCTCTAGAAAAGCTTCACTAACACATCATTAGATATAACTCAAGAAAACGCTATCCTGAAAAACTGCAAATTAACCCGAAAAGATATGTGTAATCTGATGCCAGCTGTTTACAACAGTCTACAAATCTGCAGAACCAAGACAGAATTATAATTATTGGCAAGAGCGACATCATAACCGTCTTGAACTACCTAGTAAGAACAACCTTCTGGATATATGAGAACATGTGCCAAATTATCGCCATGACCCGTATTTAATACAGATTATATTGTAGCATCAATATTTTATATAATAAAAATTGTGAGATTAGAAATCTTGGAGGCCTTAGGCATCACCACCAGAAACAAAGTCACCCACATGCTGATACTCTACGGCAAGATATAGCAGACGGTGCGCTTCGAATAGCAATATCAATGAAAATACAGTCAAATTTAAGAAAATCGCCTTGGAACAGTAAGTTTTGTTTTAAAATAACTAACTACCTGCTTTGCTATGCTCTAGCATTGGTGACGAAAAGTCCGGTTGCATAAAACCAAACGTTCAAAATTTTGAATGTTAAAAAAATGTAATGAAAAGCTGAACATTGATTTCTAAATCCTACAAATTACTAAACAAATGTTTTACGAACGTAAAATTTGCTAAATGTTTTCGTATATTTAAATAAATGAATTTTGATGTAATAGTTTATATGTGATCGCGAATTACGACCAGTCTTGTTTCAGTTTATTAGGTACTTGTCAGGGGAAACACTTTCGTACAATCTGGGACTGAAAACGAAACTTTACAAGGGCACAACATGAGGAATGCAACGCTTAGGTCTCACTTTTGCATTATTATTTTTTTATCTACGAACAAGGTTGGAATAAACAAAATATGTTCCTTTAGACGGTCTCAACATATTAAGGTGAGAAATGAATATATCTACAATGAATATATCAGTCCGTATCTATAAGCAAAATCCAGACAAAAGCACATTCAGCCTAAACGGAACACTTGAGTGTTGGAGGTGTAGAAAATTTTATCAAAATTATATCATCAACACTTACTTAGTTTTTGTATAGTCTAAACAGGTGATGATTTTTATAAGTTACATCGTTTTTATGCGACCAGATAAGATAATTTTGAACAGAATCTTCGAAAGAGGCCTGGAGGTTTGAAAACGGTAAAAAGCATACGGTTCTTTCCTCCTCAAATTTACACGTTGTTCATGTCAACAATATGTATTGTTTAAGACGGACACAGAAGCTTAAAATCTATGAAACAAACCTTACTTAGTTTTAAAATTGTAATGCACATGACATGTTCTTGGTCGAACTGCTTATCCTTCAACAGAACTACTGCAAAGAAATGTGATTGTTTTACAATTGTTATCATGACTAACATTTCTGACATATTATTTAATTTTATTTAATTTGGGTTTTACGGCGCACCAACACAGTATAGGTTATATGCCGCCAAACAGGACTACAAATTTTGGTTTCACATCTCATTTACATCGAAATAAAAACATGATAACATAATAACCACATGGGGCAAAAATTTCTAACATTTCTGACATATTCTGTTTATTGATAAAATTTGATCTTTTGAGAACAAATAACCACTCCATTTAGGACTTACAGATTTGTGACACTTCTCACGAACTCCTTAAACTTTTCATAATTTAACGTTATATTATTGTAATTATTTAAGGTGGTCAGAAGTATTTTTTGAAATTTAAAATATTTAAAATATTTATTTAAGACTGTTATGACACCAAGTGTATTCTTATTTTATTTTAACTCGTTGGGGTTTTTAGTGATGTTTTATTGGAAGTACATATACATTTTAATTTAATATTTTGGTTTACTAGCTAAGTTAATTAAAGTGTTGACTATTGTGATATTTTAACTTGAAATTTAATTGGCGTCTAACTGCATTCTTAATCCATCACCAGGCCCCAGTGTGCAAGACAGTAAAAACAAACGGCAAGCTTCTATCACATGGAACTATGAAATAGCAAAAAGTAGCTTCCGAAACCATGTTAGCATCAACTTCGTATTTTGTTAAGTTCAATGTCACACCGACATAATTATTTACTGTATGACGTCTTCCAGCTTTCTATGTTTGATAAAGACTCAGGGTGTTCCTCCTAGCATTATTACATAAATGGGCGGGTACCTCTTGACGACTTTCTTATATGGAAAAACAGTACACTCCATGCGCATTACGGTGACTTGAAAGTGTTAATGCGGGAAAGTAATTCGAAAACAGCGGTCTAAACCATTTGGCCACAGAGGCCCATTGTTCGCAGTTAAGACAGACACAAAACTAGAGTCACATACCGCGAAGCAGGACACCAGTTTTAATAGATACTATAGTGGAATGATACACGCAAAAAACATTCTTTTTAATCTAATAGAGGAAGGGAAGGAAAGACGGAACGAAACCACATACACATGCAAGACAATATAGCATATTCATCGAGCTGAAAGTAGGGATACATCGTTGGAGCGGCCATTGAGTTCCGAAAAAGCAACTCAGGTTTAAACGCGGGGAAAAGCCGTGCTACACATAACCGAAATACAACTTGACAGGCGAGATTGTACATAAAAAGAACAACATTTACACATAAAATTTAAGCACGCAAAACCATTCTGTACGAATGTTAAAAAAGCCACGATCTTGGTGAAGTCTTCAAGACCTGTGCTACTAGAGACAACATGCTATGGCAAACAAGCAACATTTGTGTCTACTGATCCAACAAGCAAACAGTCGTGTCAAGTGATTGATCAACCTTTGAAAATATGCATGCTTATTAGAACATATCTTTTCTATCTGATTTAACATTGCAACACAGCAAATCTTTCTTGCGTTATTATCATTTGCCAAGCTGTATTTATAACAAACAATTTATACCTTTTATATATTTTTTTTTATCTAAATCAAAGGCTTTTCGAAAATGCTCTTTCATATTATTTGATATAATTTCTCCGGAAGATGTAAATCTTGAAGAAGCATAAATCATCAGGCTGAGAAAAATATCCTACAGTATCATCCGGTATGCTGGTTTGAAATATTTAAGTGGTGTAAAACTGCATGTTCTCCGTTGTCCATAGTCCATTTCCAATTTTCCAGTTGCCTCCAGGGGCAACTGGGCTACTACTATTACTACGTCTGCTGCTATTAATACTATTTGTACAACTGCTACTATTACTACTACTACTGCTGGTGTTGTTGCTGCTGTTTCTGCTAATACTAATGGTACTGTCACTGCTACTATCACTCTATGTCATTATTATCATCATCATCATTATTTACGTCGAAAATAGCGGTTTTCACACGATTTCAGAAGACATAGAACAGAACAGAACAAAACAGAATCTTTATTAACTTGTACAACATGTACATCGTTAAATAACATATACATACAGTATATAAACAAATACATACAATTGGTCACGACTTGAACAGATAAAAAAACACACACACACACACACACACACACACACACACACACACAATATTAATATTTAGAGGATGAACTGGTTACTGCAATAATATATTACATTTGAATTAACAAATTTCTACGATTGAAAGAAAGTTTAATGAATTTACTTAGCTTGACAAGAGTATTTCTATCGCTGCACTTAAACAATTAATAAGCTTATACATACTTAGTCTATTATAAAAAATATCGTTTAATATAAATGCGTCTGAGATCATCAAAGCATGGACATTTACAAAGAAAATGTAGTTCATCGTCTATATCATTTAAATTGCAGTACATACAAAGACGTTCATTTCTAGGTATTCTATTTGCTCCATATCTGCCTGTTTGAATTCTTAATGAATATGATGACACTCGTAGACGAACAAGACAATTCCTAAGATCAGAAGGTAGTTGATCAAGATAGTTTTCATAACCAAACGTGTCCTTAAAATGATCATATAAACGAAGTACAGAGCTAGAAGACTTACTATTACACCATTCTTGTAGAAAACAATCGATCAATCTTTGTTTAAAATTGTCTAAAAATAAAGTTTTAGTCACAAGCGATGGATTTTCAAATATAAAGTTAATTCCATAATCACATAACAACTTTTTAACACTTGACACCCAATTTTTCTTTCCATTTAGACAATCTTCATATGACATATTATAAACAGTTTTCAAAATTATATTATCTGTTTTAATTACTTTAAACCAGTATTTTATTATACGTAGATATTTTGATATGTAACGGGGGTATCGCCCTAATTCTCCATATCCTGCTGCATTTGATGTACTCATTTTGACATTAAGAATTTTCTTTAAAAATTTTAGGTGTATTCTTTCGATTTCTTTCGATTTACCAAAGCCCCATATCTCAGTTGAATAACTTAGTATGGATCCAACAAAGGAATCAAATAACTGGCACAGTATTATAGGTTTCATTTTAAATTTTCTACAATTTATTACTAAAACATTTAATGCTTTTAATGCTTTACCGGCCAACTGCTGTTGATTTAATGCAAAACTACCAGTATAATTAAAAACTGTACCGAGATTGTTAAAATCATTAACTACTTCTAATCGGTTTCCGTTATATGTAAAAACTTCATTTCAAGCAGACCACCTCGTTTCCGAAACACCATAGCTTTAGTTTTATGTGCATTAACCTCTAGACTCCAAGTTTTACAATAAGTACACAGCAATTCTAGACTTGTATTTATTTCTTCAGGAGACTTGCCAAGAATAACCATGTCGTCAGCAAATAACAGTAAAATAATTATAATATCATCAAAAGAAAGACCCGAGTTTATGTCATTTTGGATAAATAATTCTAAATCTTCAACAAACAAAGAAAAAAGCACCGGTGATATTACCTCCCCTTGTCGTAATCCTACTGCGTATTCAAAAAAGTCAGAGTATGTATTACATGATCGAACACATGATTTAACCTTTTCATACATATCTTTTATTATTCTCAATATTTTACCATCAATACCAAGCTTATATACTTTAGGCCACAGTGTATTTCTATAAATACAGTCATACGCCATTTTTAGATCCACAAAAACACAGTATAGTCTTTTATTCTCATTCAGATATTTTTGTACTAGATTCAAAAGTATAAAAAGAGCATCAACTGTAGACCGACCTTTCCTGAAACCAAACTGTGCATCAGAAATAGTATTATTTTGATCACAAAAATCCACAATTCGTTTATTTAAGACAGATGTGAAGAGTTTAGACATACAACTTACTAGAGTTATCCCCCTGTAATCTTTAACGTTTCCTTTATCCCCCTTCTTATGTAAAGGAACTATTACACCCTCTGTCCATTTTTCTGGGAAAAATCCACTACTTAAAATTCCATTAAAAATATCGCATATATGCGAAGATAAAATATCCATTGATTCCATAAAATATTCATTGAGTAAAAAATCATTACCGCAAGATTTGTCTCTGTAGCTTGGCACATACACTTTCTTACGACATTGGGCCTGTTGATAAGTGACGTTGACAGTGGGAATTTCGTTAATCGATTTATGCGCGTCATTTATAAGATGACGAGGCATTTGGCTACCTTAAAAGAGTCAAAGTTACTCCGGCCGTTTCTAGCTGCGCTTGATTTAATTTCATTTTGCAGTTGATTGCTCTTTGCATTTATAATGTCTAATGAACACATTCTGCTATAACGTCAAGTAAAGGCGGACCATTCTAGAGATGACAACGCTCGAAAAGCTACGATTTATACCTTACGTCAAGTTGATATATGAGATACGTGCATTTTACCCTTTCAATAGCCATCGTTTCAGAGACAGTTTGTAACTTTGGATCAATGTAACCAATTTGAAAAACAATGATCTAAACATACCGTGTTGATGACAAATTATAATTTTTATTGTTACACTTTTTATGACGCAAAATGTTTTATTAAATCATCGTAAATGTAGATATGCATGTAAATGATGATACAAACGTCATTTTCTGTTTCAGTTTGCAATGACACATAATTACTTTACATGTACAGTTAATTATTTAAACTACAGAAGAGAGTGCTGATCACGTGATATGACTTCGATTCATCAACATGTTTTATATAATTAGCGAAATTCTAAAACTTGCTTATATATATCCCACCAAAGATAACAAACCACTATCAGAGCAGTTTTTGTTTTATATTAAGCTTTTGTTAATACAGCGCTGCAATTAATTGCTAAAGATAATTTATCTCTTTTCCTGATCTGTTTGATATGTATGCAAGTGCAGCGTATTATGACATTTTATTTCTTCATTACACAAATTATCTTTCTGTTTAAGTATATGAAAATATCTCACAGTAAATGCTTTTGTGTTTAAACATATTTTATTTCTTAATGCAAACACTAGGATACCAAGTAATTATGTCAACAGCTGTGAGTTTTGCATGTAAGTAAACTTTTCCACTTTGATACTAATAAGTTTGTAGATATACAAGACAGAGAGGTCAACTCCAATTACAATTAATCTACATTTAGTTAAGTCATTTTATGACATTGTTTTATAAAAGAATTGTTTCAAAATGATAAGTTCTCTTTCTCTCACATACTTGCGATTTCTTTACTTCAAAAATAAAAAATAAAGCCAGAAAACATGAAAAAAACCTTTTATACCAGGTATAATATGGAAAACTATCCCATCAATAATAGAATTACCCAGCCTAGACCACAGAGCTTTGTTGAGTTATTGAGCTATATGTTGAAATACATACTGACCATAGCTGACCACAGATTTCTGCAAAAAGTAGCATATACCGTCTGCAATGAAATACTATTATGAGGGGAAATAATATAAGACATATAAAATTCCGCACGCCATGCATGATAATATGATATAGACCAATTGGTTCCAAAACTTATGCCTTTGAGTATTCCATAAAGATTGTTGTGTCTACTGTAATCTTCCACCAAGTAGTAAGCTTATGTTTATATTGCAGAGGAAGTAGTACGATTTGTATACCTAAATGCCTGCTATTAAATACCGAATGAACTAATGAATTGCGTGTCTTTGATTGGTACGGTCTTACGACATAACAGCAGGAAAATGGCGCTCAAGAAAATCAAGATGGACGTAAGTACAATGTTAATTTTGTTTGAAAGTTCTCGCCCCGCTCAGCTCAGTAGGTGGAACGTCAGTCTACGGATCACGGGGTCGTGAGTTCGAACACCGGGCGGTGCGTATGTTCTCTGTGACTATTTGATAAACGGCATTGTGTCTGAAATCATTAGTCCTCCACCGCTGATTCATGTTGAGGGAACAGGTTTGTACTGGTACAGAATCCAGGAACACTGGTTAGGTGAACTGCCCGCCGTTACATGACTGAAATACTGTTGAAAAACGGCGTTAAACCCAAAACAAAAAATCTCGCCGCTTTTTTGTCAGTCTATTGTCATCCTTTGCACCTGCTAAATATGTTAGGTGAAACGTAAAACAATGTTATATGAACCAGGGCGCTAGACTATTTTGAGATCGAGATTACTTTTGTTTCCACACAAGGAAGAAAAATATTCTGACACTTGCTATTCGAATATTGCAGAAATCTATTATAGATGAGAAACGAAAGTTAATTTATACAGATTCATAGAATATTTCTCAATTTTCAATTACTTATCCTGCACGTGATGTACCCTGAAATTAGAGACGCTCGCTGCAGTTTCGTCATTTTTTCGCAATATTTGATATTGATGAAATGATCTGTATCACAAGATTAAAATACTAGGTAACCAGCACTGTTTCAGTTTTAGTTGTCCTCGGATATGGTGCTATATTGATTTTTTTTCAAAATTTCCATACTCCTACCATGTATTTTAGAAAAGTACAATAACTAGTACATGTATTTATTTGAAATCTTTAAGCATTTTTATAAAAAAAAACAATATTTCTAGTGAAATCATACTCAAAGAATCAAAAATAAATAGTTGTTCAGCAGACCGATGTTTATTTTTTCATACTTTTGTCAATCTTAAGTTGGCTTTTAGGCTGGTGAAATCGTTCGCTAAACCAATATAACCTCAAATCGAAAAGTTACAAAGATCAGCCAACTGCTGAGACTGCCAACACAATCATTTCATGCACAATTCAAATAGTTCCGTCATGGTTATCAATTTTGCTTTGGTTTTGTTTAAACATTGTTGAACTTATTTATTTCAATTAACCTACTTTTGAACCATTTTATAGTCATGCTTTCTTTTAAAAGGAAAAATATTTGAAAGTAAAAACAGATGTTTACAAGGCGCTGCTAATTACATATTCAAACTCACTACGAGATTCTTTATTAGGTTGGCGTGAGGTCTCATGCGAGACTAGAAGTCTAAATTCTTCCACTGAAGACTGGTGATAAGAAAGAGTTACATAAAACATGTATATACTTGTAGTCTTATCACCTAAAGGCAGCTCACCTCGATACCATGAGTTTAGTGAGGTATTTCCCCTATCCTGCTATACTTAGTCGGTTTTTCGAAAACGTAACGCCAAGAAAGAAGTTACGTGTACTGTCAGCACCTACACATATGAAAACTTCTGATATACGCATATATTTATTAAACGTCTGAAGTTTTTTATATAGGCTGAATAATGACAAATTAACAATTCGCTGTAACTATTCATTTTGCCTGTTACTGCAAGTTGATTCACGCACAATTTCGTTATAATCAGAGTCTAAGTTTTATTAATAATTAATGGTCGATTCGCAAAATATTCTCTTTTAAACGTTCTGAGCTGAAACTTGTAGAAATCTGTAATGGAAATAAAGTTGCTTTTAATCTTATGCTAAGAACAGGTTTCCAAATAAGAGTTATCATAATCACCTGGTTATAAATAACAACTTTCAATATTACACTTGCATTATAGTGTAATATACATACTGGGAGGTAATCACAAACAATGAATCAACTAATATTTTCTGCTATGTAAATAAATATTTAAACCTTTGACATTTTATATCGGAAACAAAATTTAATTGGAAATAAATATTTTATGTTCGTAATACATATTAATCATGCATTTCTTAATAACGAGACTGCCCCTTTTTCATATGAACATAAAGTATGCCTATTTTTGGTAAAATCTATTTTTTCTATAATTGTTTTCTAATATATTTGCCAATGGCTCGAATATTGATCAACATAGAAGAAAATATCATTGAACCCATTGTTTATGATTACCTCCCTTTAAGGCTCTAACTATATATATAACGTCATGCATAAAATTAAAACAAGTGAAGTTAAAACCATATAATTATGTTTAAAATTTATCTGGATAAAATTCTTTTTATGTTTGTATCATACAATTAAACTTTTTGTGGCACTTTAATAACAGGTGACCAATTATGACTACAAATGATATTTTTAGTTCTTATCTAAGTAGTCAACTATCGCAAACATTTGGTCTAATTTGTCCTAAAATCCGGAGCAATAATGGCAACGTTCCTTTTTGGAATATTACTAATTTCATTTTTAGGCTACACAAGATGTGAAAACTGTGTGTCTGAAAGTAGGTTTAATGAACTGGAGGAAATTATCCGTGTGAAGTTTCAGGAATTACAAAATGAAAATTATGAACTGAAAGAAAAATTGCTGGCTCTTGAAACGAAACTAGAATATTATGAACGTCATAGGAAAGAAACTCCTGTTGATAAAGATATTGGAGATGAAACTGACACTCCTGAAGATGAGGGTGTTACTAACATCCGCAACAGAATCAACGGAGGCATTGAGTCTAAAACCATTCCCGGTAAACTAAAACGTAAGTCACATAATACTTTATAACTATCAGTCTTCAAGAAAAACGTCGACTTTCTTAACATAGAACATAATACATGTATTGGTTAACTTGCATAAGTTTAACACATTCTGGCAGCTACTATTTAGCTTGTCTTCACACTTGTTGAGTGTAGTTGGCCTGTCATAAACGCGTGCAAATGCAAAATCTTTTCTTCTTTTTTTTTTTTTTTTTTGAGTCCTGTTCCAAATCGTTCTATATGTTAAATACCATTGCTACTTTGGACGTTTTTCTACAGCCTCCGCAGTTATATTTTATAATAACTGTTTATTCATATATTTCTGATATAATAGTTTATGGATTAAGGCATTTCCGTCATGTGGAATTGATAAAAAGTTTTATGGTTTTCAATGCGATTTTAAAAAAAATGGAAGTTTGGGCATTGATAAGCAAGATGTTAATATTATCATTAGTAGAAAGGAGATATGACAGAAGCATTACAAGCAATAGAAAACACACCCTGCTTACGATATTTGTTAGGTACTATATTTGTGTTCAAAGCTTATGATAAAGCGGCCAACTTATACAACAATTTCACCAGCTCTTCGCGTGCTATATGTAAGGCACCAGTACACGGGACTCTTATACCATGTAAGCAATTTTAGTAGGAGATGGCGCTTGAACTCAGGACCTCTGGTTTCGTAGTCAGAAAGTGTTTAATGTGCCTGTTGATCACTGAGTCCCCTCTTCTTGAATTCAAAGCAGTTCATTCTCTGTTATATAAGGATAGTAGTCACTTTCCGTAAAAATCTAAAGGCGAAAACAATTCTGATCATTGCGCAATTACTCCAACACTTTTAATTTGATGTATCTGTAGTTATTTTTGTACACTTAATTCAGATAAGTCCAATTTTGTTTACAAGAATATATCAGGTGCGTACCATAAACATATTTGTGAATGTAGCTTAAAAGAGCACAATGAAATGTTTAATTACCTAGTAACATAAAATTGACAAGTCATTATTCTTGTTGGACTGGTTTTAACTTCAACTAATTGACAGCGTTACTGAGTCTCATCGTGTTTGATAGGCTTGTTGCTTTGCAGGGTTTTGATTTACCTGAAAACGTGCTCATATTTCATTAAACTACACAAATCAGTAATTCTTATTCGTTGGTTTAATCACCTATCAATTCTAGAGGGGACAGGAAAGACCTATATCAAAACTCATTTTGAAGCGTACATATAAATTACTGCCATCTTTCAGAATAAAACACTGATGTTACTTTTTAACTTATTAGATACAAATAGAAATATTTCAGTTTTAAGGGCGTAATTAAAAATACAAAAAAAAACTGCTTCTCTGCCTCCAAAGCTGTGTACAGGTGACGGTGACGTAACAACTGCTAATCCGTGAGTTAACTATCAGCCCAATTTCGCTAAAGGTCAAGTTCGAACATCCCCATAATTAATTCAAGATTGTAAATACCTGAATGATACCAAAATAATAGTCTTTATCTGTTGAACTGTTAACACTTGCCACGGCTTTCTTCTAAACAAAAAAGAGTATGTTACTGTATGTATACCAAAGACGTAAAAATGGTACTAGTAGCTTCCTCGCTTGCCGCTCAGCATCAAGAGGGTTGTGCTGGAACTGGTCAGCTCGGTGTCAGTATAATGTGACTGGGTGGGGTTTCATGTCACGTGTCTACGGCGTGATATTCCAGTGAGGCAGCACTATAAAGTTGGACAGTGTGCTCACTGCTACAGGTAGACACCGTCGTTTATAACACTGAAAAATTGATGAAAAAGACGTTAAATCCGAACACACACACACACACACACACTATTTGAACTTGTTTGCGAATTTAACTAATGAAAATGATTGTATTTAGGGTACTGAAGGATTCACGAATGAGGTAATCTGAAAGAAGAATCTTATTATTTAAGTTATGACCGTCAGGATAACGCCGGATTAAAACATATCCATTTGAGAATGAAATTTGCTGTTCAAGAATGAAGGACAAGCGAGCTTGTCTGCCTATGCCAAAATGCATCTAACTTTGATACAATATGTATATGTATATATGTATCTGTTATAATTTTGCGCTTAAACACTGGTTTTGTTGCAGGACAAGTGTCAACAAACGTCGCATTTTACGCCTACCTGAGCGGGAAGCGCTGCTATGGAAACCATGAAACCTTCATTTATGACGTTGTGGTAAATACAACTGTATCAAACTTAATCCGTATTTAATAGAGATTGAACTATTATCATTCAAAAATAAAAAGACTTGAAATTGATTTCTAAGTTCTTCAAATAACCAAAAACGATATAGTAATAAGTTATATCTATGAAAGTTTTGTTCATATCATTAACTGAAGTTATAATGTTGTGACCACAAAGAAAGACAACTCTTGCCAGTGAAATCTATAAGTTTACTTCCCTTGAGTGGGAAATGAAAAGGGTTTCAGACACATTTTATAATGAAGACAATTAAAATGTTATCATATGTGTCTGATTTACTCATAAATGACTGTTTCAGATGTTTTGTCAAAAAAGCTTTTAGCAAGCCGATAATCACTGAGTTTTGCATTTATCAGAATGTCACATTTACGAGGATCGTTCAATAAGTAAATGACTCTGTGTGTGTAGTTCCGTAACCAGTGGTTATTTTAAAATGTGGTTTTGGCACATTATAGAGCAATTTATTGGATACAAAAGGCCATAAGAATAATTAAAATCGGAAGATTCCAGTAAAAATATAATCTTTTGAGTGAGGTGTACTCTGGTATACTGGACCATTTTTAATATGCCTAAACTATGTAATATGCAGTTCCTTGATTCTGCTATTCAACAACTAGAACTGTAGTTCAATTTTCAGTCTAGACAGTTAAAACAAATCATTATCTTTACATAAACATTTGAAAACTAAAATGAAAAATGATAACAGTATTAAATGGAGTATGTATAGTTCTACTAGAAAATGATAAGTTTATTTTTGAATGCAATTTTAGCACATTATAAAGCAATTTTTTAGGATCAAATTGCTTTATAATGTGCTGAAAACTGCATTCAAAAATAAACACTGGTTACGGAACTACACACAGAGTACCATTGTTTATTGAACGCACTCGTATGAGCAGGTGTTGTAATACCTGACAGGTAGGATTAGTAAAGGTGAAATAATTTTGTCTGTATTTCTAGTGATATTATTAAACAGCAATGATTCCATACAATGATACATATAGTACTTGAGATCAATCAGTGACAAAAAGAAAAATCCTACCTAGCATTTATTTACAGACCTGTATGAAACAAGTTAAAATGTTCAGTGAAGTATCTGCATGGTTAAAAACTTAGTGAAAAATCATTTTATTGTTTCATGGCAAATACTAAAGAGTTTATATATATATCATAGAAACAAGAAATGAAATATTTTACAGTTATAATTATAAGTGACTTTAGACCAGAGGAATGAGAGAATTATAATTTCGACGACTTATTTCCATCTTAGACAAAATCTCATAATAAAATAACATTGAAAACTGGATCTGAAGTGTATTTTATCAATGGAGTATAAACCCCCACACCCGAACTATATATATATACTGGGCGTCATTGAAAAGGTACCACTTAATATATACCTCTTTACTCATTTATACAATATTGTCGTCACTTTTTCATGGCCTGTGCGCGGTCTATTAGTCTTAGACCCTGACTGATCATATCTGCTAACCCATTTCATGACTGTCAGGTGAGAACAGCACATAAGACGTGCAATTTTACGACATGAAAGTTCGACGTCAACCATGCCAATGGCCTGATGGCGTGGATCGTGCCTTAAACGTGGCATTCTTAGCAAAGATATTCTGTTGTTTTTTAACGTATTCCTTTTAGTCTGTCGACTAACTTTCAAGTGCGATGCATGATTCGCGATAGAATTTTCGTACATTTCGACATTGCTGGAAAAAGTCATTTTGCACGAGCAGCCCGTGCCTCAAATGGAGTTAATCGAATTTGACAAATCGTTACACCAAAGACGTCTCAGTTGCGTCAAAAATGTAGTGGTGTTGTACTTTTAACACAGTCAGATGCGATTTTTAAAATATAAGGGCCATAAGGGTGGTAACTTTTCAGTGACGCTGAGTATATATATATATATATATATATATAAGCATATAGATAATATGACTTAATATTAGCTTAGAAAGAATTTTTTTATTTGTTAAACTTAAAAAAAATTCTAATGTCATACAGTATGCATGTAATTGACAAAATTTTGCATTGAGATAAGTTCTTTCCGCAATATTCCAGTTATAATTGGGGATTACATACTTTTCAATGACTCGATAGGTAGGCGGCTGCTATACATGGAACTTAGATAAAAAGAAAAATTTCAGAAAATATTAAACTACATGATTTTAAATTATCAAATCAAGACTTAAGTATTATACTCAGTCTTAAATGTTATATATAAGCAACCAACATTAATTTTTAATTGTTTTTCGTGATTTAAAATCTTTACAATGAACAAATCCCCATCAAACTTGCAAGCGACTTGCAGTATGCATACTTACCATTTGTACATAGTTCTTGGTAAAAAAGTCAACGTGAAAAAAATGAAGACTTTGACCTCTGCAATTGCTTCTGCTATCGCCTTTTTTTTATATGGAATAAGAAATATAAATTCAAAATACTTCAATTAAATTTGTACCTAGTAGAATAAGATTGTAGCGAGCAGAGTAAAACACTGTCTCTTATTGTGATATATTCCAGGAAACTAACGTTGGTAATGGTTATAATTCTCGGGACGGGATATTTGACGTTCCTGTGACAGGTGTGTACGTCTTTACTGTAACCCTGGTGCAATATCCCAACGAGAACATTCAAGCAGAGGTCATCGTTGATGGTGTAGTGAAGGGTTTCATTTTTGTAGATTATCAACAAAATCACGAAATCGATCAAGCAAGCACCTCCATTGTCGTTCATGTCAACGCCGGGAATCATGTCTTCATCCGACGCGGGACAAACAGCGCGTGTTACGTCGCCAGTGAAACGAACTATGCAAGAACTACTTTCGGGGGATGGCTTTTGTTCTAAGTCTCCTATAAAGGTGGTTCTGTATGTTTATATAAAAACGTTACTATAGTATAAGATTTGACTAAACGATTTTGTTTCGAACAATTAACCAATAAAAAGATAAGATCGTAACTCTTGAAATTTTTTTTCATTGCTTTGATTCAAATCTCTTTGTAATTCAAACGTTCGATAATCAAAGCAGTGAAGTATTAAAGGGGCGATTTTCTTGTCGGTATGAGGAAAATATTATGTGTGAACCCCGCTAACAACCGGATTGTAAATGATTATGATCTAGTTCTGTTCCTTCACTTCTACGATGGTTAGGAAAATTGACGGACCCGTAATAGTGTACTTCCTTTTTGAAAAGTATTCAATTCCTACCATAAACCTACTTTAATTTTTCAGGAGGGCGTAGGTTCAAGCCCCACTAGGACAAAACTTTATTCATTATATTTCTTTTCTTCTTGCATGCCGGACAGGATTTTCCGTGCTTTTCCGGTGCTAGAAAAGATGGCTTACGTGCTATGATTTATGAATGAATGCGTATATTCATACGCTACTATAACAAAATAGCACCTAAAAGAAAAACCTTCGTTTTTTTATGTCTTCTACAAATTGAAGAATAAGGCATGCAAGAAAAAGAATCTATCACTAGTAGAAGGTACGCATGGTACTATCTGGTAACTGTTATACGGTAACTCGACTGAGCCTCGTTACCGCCTAAACAAGATATTGCCATCCGCATCTTCATCAAGTTAAAGATTCTTATAATTAAGTAAAATAAACTGGTTGTTTTAAACTTATTATTGATTTGTTGTACAAAACCGGAAGTTTTTCATTTCAGTAGTCATTTCTTGCTTTTTAAAGTGAATAAACCTCTGAAGAGTGAAGGTTTAGACACCTTTGAAAATACTGAGTTACATGTGGTAAAATTTTCGTTGCATTCTTTAGTTTACATATAGTGGAAGAAATGTCGGTAGGTTTTACTTCTGCCCTATAATTATTTTTGAATGCAGAGAGCAAGGCCATGATTTTTCAGCGTTGGAGGATTATTTCTTTCCGATTAAATCCTTTTGCTTGAGGCTCCTAAGAAAAACTGTTATCGACAGTTTTATTTTGTGAATTATAATTGTTGCGCAATACTTTGAGATTTCTTTTATCAAATTTTTTCAATCGTTTTGCGCAGTGGTTATCACTTTGAAATTTGTCTTTGTTTGAGCTTGAGGAAATACAATAAATAATACAAAATAGAACACACACACACGTTACGATGGGAATTCCACGCAGCTCTTACCTCGCCTAGAACATGGAAGAATTTATTTTGAAACGTATTCTTCCCTTTTACATTATTCATATTTTGTGCTAATTATTTATTGTATCATTTGCAAAAATCAAACCTAGCAAAAGTAATACTTTTAATTAAACATATAATTAATAATGCGCAGTATAATTCATATCGACATGTGTTATGAATGACACTGTGTTTGGTGAGCTATTTATAGACCGAGGTCATAAGCTATAACGAAGTGGTCGCTGGAATCCCGTTTCCATTTAAACAACATAAACATTATCTAAGTGTTTCGATAAAATTTTAATTCGATGTGTTGTATATTTTTGTTAAATACGTCTTACATTTCGCATGATTTATTTGCTTTATCCGTTTGTGTATTATGTCATTGAATTTTACCTTACAAATGACGAAAAAATTTCCATATTCATAGGGGAGGAGGGTGGGGGCGAATCAATTTACCGTCATTATGTAATATTTTCTCATGTTATCTGAAAGGATAACAGAGAGCTGCATGGCATACTCATTTACAGAATCGAGGAAATTACAGTATTCTATGTATTTTGGCCAGCTATACATATTTATATGCCATACATTATATTATTACTGTTCTGCGGAAATGTTAGGACTATTTCGGGGGCGATTGATTACTGTTGCGTGTAGGCATATGGTATTAAGAGAATCTGAACCGTATTGTTTACTCTGGGGCTAATCGTCCCAAAAAAAGCTCCTTGAGTAAGTTCTTTTAAAGGGAATTTATGTGAAAATTCATAAAAACTATTTTGTGTACATTTTGGCGTACGAATAAAATCTAAATTGTACATTATAATGGATTTTCTCAAAGGTGGACATTTACCTTGCCAAATAAAATGTTTACGTCTGCGTGTTTATGTTTAAAATTTTGCCCGTGATTAAAACGAACCGACATTTTCAGGCTAATTTTATTATATTATTTAGAAATATGTCAGTCATTTTATTCAGTCTTTAGAAAGATAATAACTTTGCCGGTTCTATCAATTAATACACGAATTGCCTGCCGGATCATGCCTTGAAATTATATGTATCCGGATCAATCACGTGGCGCCATGTCTTCCGACTTATCAAGAACGGTTTAACACCAAATAGGAAGTGACTACATATATACTTAGTATTGCATGTGAATCAGTCCAAAATGCAGTTCAACGTTGCTGACGAAATCTAAAATAATGAATTTAGCTTTATTCATTGAATAATTGCTAAACGGCAGCTTTCATAGGAGCATTTTCATAGGGTAATGTTGTTGTTTTTTTTTCAGTGCAGAAAATTTTTCTTTAATGAAATAAAACTTCTGAATTTTTTTTTTTACTTTTAGTTAGAAGACAGGTTATACTTAATGGCGATATAGGGTTTTCATAATCATTGAAATGCTCTTTCAATAAACTATCAACATCAATAACTAACTGAATGAATACAATATCTTTGGAACATACATATAAGAAAATCAAATACTATGATACCGCGTTGTGCATTTGAGCGTAAATGTACTTTTAATATTTGACTAATCCAGGTACATTTGTAAAAGGGTGCTTTAGTTTACGGAATACCTGTTTTATACATAAAAGGTTACCAATCAATCTGATGTACTAAAGCTGTCTCCTAAGGTCAGTAGGTTTGAGTGAACGCCGAACACAAAGTATATGGTCTAGGTGTGGGCTGGAATCCCGGAAACGTAAGTTTTTTGTATTTTTTTGTAACTGCATTGTATTTTCACGAGATAAACTTGGTCAACTGTATCAAGCATTCTAAGAAGGAAGAGCAGATAAACTGGTCGACTGACATTTCGCGTGATTAGATTCCGGAGCCAGTGGTTATTAGCGTTGATGATTCAACAGACGACTCAGAAACCGACACTGCCAGCAAAACCGAGAATGAAAGCTTGTTTGTAAATTTAATGATATCTTTTTATGAAATGAAATGGATTTTGAGATAAAAGATACCTAGAAGAAAATGAAGGGGAAAATTTGAAGAAAATATGATTCATAATATTCAAACAGTAAATATTAAAATTAAGACAATAGTTTTTGATACGTAATAATTAGATTATAATTCATAATACAATAAAACATTCATCTTGGGTTCGAACCTTCACGTAATGTGCAATCCATATATGTGCGGCAAACACACTTACCAATACACAGTGCAGTCTTGGTTTGCAACTCAGCTAATTTGTTACATTATATAAGGTCAACGTATATTTATAGTATTGTATTTATCTAGCTGAATGGGATTCTGGGCTGTACCTTAATAAGTTGGCAAGGTATCCCAAAAGTTGGGCAAATGCCACGCGTATAACACCTGTTTTTGTTTTCATTTCACTGTGCACAAGTTACTAACCTACTGATTTGTACTTAAAATAATGATGTCTGCTGCAACTGTGTGAAACATTTATTGTCTTATCCGTTTAATAAATTCAGAATGCAGATCATGTCCATATTTGTTAATATAGGTAATAGCGGAAAGGAAACAATCTTCAGAAAAAAAATCTTCATGTTTTCCCCGAGTTCAAGTGGCATTTTCATGTTCTATGTAGATCAAATGGTGCTCGTTGAAGGCTGGCAAACTCGTTTGCTAGGCTATTATAACCGGAAATCGAAAAGTTACAAAGATCAGCCAACTACTGATACTGACAACACAATCATTTCATGCGCAATTCAATTAGTTCCGTCATGGTTATCAGTTTTACCACGGATTTGATTAAAGATTATTAAACTTATCTATTTCAATTAATCTATTTTTAATGATTTTTAGTCATGCTTTCTTTGAAAGGAAAAAAATATTTGAAATAAAAGCAGATGTTTACAAAGCGTTGCTTATTACATATTCAAACTTGCTACGAGTATTTTTCTTAGTTTGGCGTGACATCACTCTGCTTGTTCATTCACTTTTGTATTGACTGTAACAATATGCAAGACCCGATATTTCACATAATGGATAGTTTAAGGCTTTTCTCTGACTTTAAACATGGTCATCACGAAAAAGTCAAGATTGTCGTGATATTGTATAATTTCTCTAATATTGTCCTCTTCAAGGCAAATACAATTTACTAGTTTGTGTCTCTATACTTAACTAAAAAAAAGGTTAAACGGAGAAAAAATTAAATTACATTTAAGGATTTATTGCAATTAAAAGATTTTTAAGCACTTATGATATTTAACGCTGATTCATGGAAATAGATTTCATTTTGTTATATTCGCATGTTTTGAAACACATTTACAAAACTGAAATTTAACTTGGTCTTATGATATGTGCATGAATAGTTGTCCATGTTTTTGTTCGTGCTGAATTTGCAGTTTTTTTATTCAAAGATCGGTGCAGGTGAAGACATTCTAAATATATATTTTTCAAATATTATTCAGCATTTTTAATAAAACACATGCAAATAAAATTCCATTTTTACCATAGGCTCAAGGTGAACTTTTGTAACCGCTTCATGTCCATCGTCTGTTGTGCGTCGTCCATCGTGCGTCTCCATCCGTCAACAGTTTCAAAAAACGTCTTCTTCAATATTGATTGGCAGATTTACACCAAACGATCTCTAGGTGACTTTCTACCAAAATTTCTTAAGCCATTCTATTTGTTAAAATAAAAAACATGGCCGCCAAGGTGCGGTGGTTATTTTCCCTATATGGCTATTTGTGAATTTCAAAACTCTTCTTCTCTGAAACCTGAAGATCTAGAGCTTACATATTTTGTATGTGACATTGTCTAGAGGACTTTTGGACGACTGATACAGTTTTGCACATCGATCTTAAAACTGACTTTCAGTGACCATGAATGTCACCAAATGGCCTATTCTTAATACTTTAACATCAGTCTGATATTTTAAACATGTAGCTTATATTACTAAGGTGAGCGATCAAGGGTCATCGTGACTCTGTTGTTTTAACCCTTAGCCTGCTAAATTTCTAAAATGGAATAGTCCATCATTCAATTTAGGCAATACCATTTATTATTCGAAAGGGTGTTCACTGAAAATTTACTGACAATAGCGAACAGTGCAGACCATGATCATCCTGAAAGGACGTGCAGAATGATCTTTGACTGCACTGGTCGCAAAGGCAGAAGATTCGTATCCATTTTTGTAAATTTCATAGGTTATGTACTTGTACCCCTCAACGTAAAGGTTGTTACTATAGATGCACATTACCTGCTAAATGTCCATTCTTAACGTATCCATTAGTTGAACAATGGACAGTTACATGTTGATAATGGTATAGTAAAATAAGCGTGTGTATAGAGCGGTATCTGTACAATAATCTACATAATGGACAAAACTAACAAACGATTTTTACCGTGTTTTACCAGATGATGTTTATCGGTCCTGCATCTCGTAAATCGGGAATGACGTCGTTGCTTTTTCCTTGCAGTGATGTTTTCAAGCAATCATTTAGGTGCGTGCCGACCGTCGAGAGTACTTTATATTTTCAACAAATACGACAAAAAAGCTGTGTAGATATCTAGTTGTAAATAAGCATGTAATTTTTGAGCAAATGTTGCGAAAATCTTGGATCTTGTAATGTTGGTGATTCTGTTATACTACATCTTATCTGTGTGAAAAAAAAAATACGAAAACGAATTTGCTTTCCGAAAAGCAACGTTTGTTCATAAGTAACTCAATGAATGTGAAAATATGCACATATATTTAATAGCCATTTAATAAAGTCTCATAATTGTTTTAGGCTGGGATACTATGAACCAATTAACTGTTATCATACGAGATATAGAGAAGCCTTATCATAAAATAAATGAAAGTTTAATCGGTTTGTTTGATTATTAAGAAACATTAGATTTTGGCTTTTTATTACGAAATGGTGTCGTCAAAACAGCTTACTATTTTGCTGCTTAAATCTGACACTGATTTACCTAAAGTATCACAACAGCAGTCTAAATGCGTCGTGTGACGGCCGTATAAAGACTCGACGTACTAGGGTAAATGTTGTTATGTCTGGAGCGTAGCTTTCGTAGAACGGCAATGTATTAAGTATTAAGAGTTTGGATGAAGTATTTCCGTTGTGGAGGTAAGATTAATGTACTGCTGCCAAACTGTCCAATGCCATATTTCTTAAAGCCTAGTATAATTTGAAAGTATATGTGCTTAGCTACAGTTAAGCTACCTTTCACTTGTATTTCTACCAATCACAAGGCCCAAGAGGACTGTGTGCGGGTGTAACAATATACAAACACGGATGAAATTAAACGAACAGGAACTAAAACAGGGAGGGTCGTTATGTTGGTCGTTTCTGTTATATCGTAAAGTAAGGAAGTGCTTGGTCATCTGGTACCCTCCTAGCGTTGATTGCAAAGATAAATGTAGGGTCACGAATTGGTATGAAACCGCTACTTTGTACGTCTATTTCTAAATAATTTCGCATGACAAATGTCCATATTGGCGCTATGATTAGTGTACTGCTGCTTCCCCGTTCAATGTCACATTCCTCCAAAGGCCAGTGTCATTTAAATGTGTACGTGCTAAGCGACAATATGACACCTTTCTCTTGTATTTCTACCAGTCACAAGACACAGGGGTGTTAAATATTCATAATATAATACTACAAACCGTCAACTATACCATACATAAATAGTTACACAAATTTCGAGTACCGGAAATCAATCATTCTGGTAAATCTCCAATATTACGTGTAAAAATACCTCCTGTCTATAGAAATATTTTTTGCTTCTCAAATAAACGTCATTAGATATCTATGTAATACTCTGCTAAAATGTAACGAAACTTTTTTTGTGAAACAGTATAATAGCTTAAGCCAATTAAAAAATGCATGTATTCATTTCTGTCCAGTCCCGCTGCTTTTATTGGTTGGAGAATTGAAAATTAACCATTTTTATTGGTTCTTTAATTAGGCCAAAAGTAGGCAAAGACAGCTAAGCCGATAAAAGCAAAATTAAAACCATGGAAGAGGGAAATGAACAGTTACTACGAAAACATGTTATGCATTAGAATGAAATTTATCTCGAATGTTTGGCATAGACGAACATTGACAGCATGTGGATAACCAAAATGAGTCAGTGAAGGTAAAAATGTAAAAGTCGATCGTAAATCGAAGGTAAATTTCCAAAAGTAAAACAAATCTGCTTTGGTTTTTAATGTGAGTGATATGACACAATCTAATACAGGCTTCATAACGAAATTGTTAGTTTGAAAATAATTATCGTCCTTTACTTTTCATCTATTCTTGGGCAAGTAGGAGAGGAGGACAAATTGTTTTTCTTTTTAAGTACACAAATATTTACTAAATCAATCCACCTCAAGCCGTTATATTTTATCGAAAGAGAAAAGTTTCTACCTGAATACCACAACAATATTCCCATACATTTGACCCTTGCGGAGGTAAGAGCAACACAAAGATATAATGATGCGACAGCACGATAACCCGACGCGACTGGATTGATAATCATATCATTCTATCGAATAATTTTATCTTGCTGTCGTATCATGTTTTTATGTTTTCGGTTCGTGATGTCGTTCTGTCGAATCGTATCGTAGTGTCGCCCTTGCCTTTGCCAGAGTCGACAGTACAACAGTACGATGACCCTGTCAAAACACCGTAAACTGTGGATATTATTTGCCTGCTCAAAAAATGAATTCCATTTATCAACTTAACCAAATTATTGCGAACTCATATAAAAAAGCAATAGTTTTAGTCATAGTAATAGTAGTAATAATAGTAGTAGCAGTAGTTGTAGTAATAGTGGAAGAAGTAGCAGAAATAGTAGCAGTAGTAGAAAACGTAGTAATAGTAGTAGTAGAAGTAGTAGTAATAGTAGTAGTAGTAGTAGTAACAGTAGCAGAAGTAGTGCTCGTAGTGGTAGAAATAGAAGTAGAATAGTAGTAAAAGTAGTAGTAGTGATAGTAGTAGTAGTACAATTAGAAGTAGCAGTAATAGTAGTAATAGTAGAAGTAGAAGTAATAGTAGTAGTAGTAGAAGTAGTAGTAGTAGTAATAGTAGAAGTTGTAGTAGTAAAAGCAATAGTAGTACTAGTAGTAATAGTATTAGTAGTAGAAAGAGGAGCAGAAGCAGTAGTGGTAGTTGTAATAAAATTAGTAGTAGTCATAGTAATAGTAATAGAAGTGGTAGTAAGAGAAGAAGTAGAGTAGTAGCAGTAATAGTAGTAGTAACAGTATTAGTAGCACCAGTAGCAGTAGAAGTAATAGTAGTAGTAGTAGCAGTAGTACTAGAAGAAGAAGAAAAAGTAGAATAAAGAGCAAGTACATAGTCTCTCTTAATTTGCTTGAAATATTCTTCTTAGCGTTTTGTTATACGTTTGTTTGGTTTAATTCCAGATTAGGCGTCTCTGCTTTTCTAAATATGTAGGTGCATAATGAATGTTCCAGCACATTGCTTACGAATTCAGTGCCAACATTGTTTAACTTTAGGCTCAATCAAAATCGCACAAAAACGTATAAGTCTAAACATACTATTAGCTAGTGTTTAGGAAGTATTTAATGTTATCAAAATTACATCATATGCACTTATTCAGGTTTTTGTGTAGTCTGAACAGATGTTATTTGTTATAAGAAGAATCCGTTTTCATACCATCACGATGAATGACTAGATTAACAAGAAAATCTCAAAAACAGTTTAAATAAAACATATGGGTCATCTCTCAACAGTTATTCTATACAATGTTAAAGTTACATAACCAGAAATAGCTTTCTTACGAAATAAGGAGGAAATTTGTAAAGGAGGAAAATTTGCTCCTTTATACAGGGTTAAATAGAAATATTTAAAAAGAAACAACTAATTTGTCCAATAGTCTTTATATGGATTTATTTTAAACTTTTTTTTATTTTCCATTTATCAATTCATATTTGTGTCATGCGATGCATTTCCTTATTACATACTCATTTCTATTCCCCGTTTAGTTACAGTGGTACCGAAAACGTCAATATTTTTCCATACACTGACGCCTGAATTTCATATCGGGTGTGTGACGTAATTCAGTGCGTGCTGTTGCACTATTTTTTCTATTTAGTTCAATATTGTCAACCCTGTCCAGGCTGTTGAACATATTTATGATACTTACATTATACTTGCAAGTGTAGTTGCGTATGTAATAAAAAGGTTGTTATCTTTGCATCGGGAAATATGCATTCGTTCTTCAGCGGAAGAATATTGTGCTCCTAAAGTCGCGCAATATTTCCACTGAAGAACTCGTGCATATTTCCCGATACAAAGCTAATAACCTATAAATATATGATACAATACATATTATGTATTGGACGATGCGACAATTTTTATTTGAATATCCAAGTAAACTTGTAGCTAACTGAAACAACATACTGCGCTCACCCATCGTGTTGTTCAACATGTTTTATTGAATCGGCTCTCGTCCAAATATATCGCGGTATTGTTTGTTTCTTTATAAGCTTATTTACAGTCGCCATCGGTAACCCATAGGGGCGACCCCTACAGAAGACTGTTAGTAGTGTTAGTATGAGGATAGTGCAAGATACAGAAGACGCTCAAATTCCAGAAGCTTCCCCTGTATAGCACCAATACACGGAACTCTTATCCCAATGTCAGTAATTTTTAATTGGAGGAGCGGGAGCTCAAACTCAAAATCCCTGGTTTCGTAGTCAGACAGTGTAACAACTGGGCCACTGCGTCCGCTCTTATATTGTACAGGACAGTGTCACATATATCCGTTTTTATTCTCCGTTAAATTACAATGTGGCAGGACGCATCAACATTTTCAATTTATCTTCTGAATTTCATATCGTTAGCATGACGTAATTTTAATTGTGTTGTTGCGTTAAGTTTTTATTTTAGTTACGTCAGTATTGTAAATTTTATTCAGGCTATTGAACAAATTCATAACATTTGTATACAAAAAAAAATAATGCATTAAAAATATATTATTAGCTTTGCATTGAGAAATATGCATTCATTCTTAAGCGGAAAATATTTCGCGTATACAGTTGCGCAGTATTTCCGCGCTGCAGAACTCGCGCATAATTGCTCGATACAAAGCAAATAACCTTATTTAATGCAATAAATAGACCATGATGATCTTTTCATTTGGATAATCTATTATACTTCTTGCCGTAAGTTTTTCGTGTATACTGCATTGCATTTCGTTTTGTTTAACTTCACACCGACAAAATTATATGTCATATGGCAACTTTTCCCTTTTTTGATAACGTACGAAGACCCCAGGTGCCCCCGTGCACCAGGGTAGAACCACAACCTTCCGAAAACTATCTGAACGGGTTCTTCACATGAAGAATTCTACAAACACAAGCGAAATTTCAAACCCATATTATTGAGAGGCAAGTGATTTGAAGCCGGTGACCTTGACCATGAACTCGACCATTGTCTCATTATCCTCAACACTAAAGCTTTCTTTAACTCCCAGATCTTTATTGATACAAATCATTTATGTCTATTTCGGATAATTGTTTTGCAATTTATTTATGTCTATATCGGATAATTATTTTCTTAGCTATATTGTGAATTAATGACTGTTTGTACTTTTTCTCACTTCTATTATCTTTTTACATATTTTACGTGCATTTCATCAGAAAATTGTATTACTGTAATAAATGATATTTATAATGCAAAGTAGCTATCTAACTTAATATCAATGTGTTATCGTTCGTATAGAACCATAGGTCTAGATGTTAACTTATGATCGGAAAGATATTCTGGAGGATGGATCATTAAGTTACATTCGCTGTGTACTTCTATCATTACCCGGCATCTTTTGTATAGACTACGTTATTCCATATAACTTAATGTAAAGTTTCATGATATGCTTCACAAATATTGTAATGTCTGCAATATAATCGCAAGGTAAATAAAAGGCTCCTGCTGACTCACAAATTGAAAGAAAAACAACAAAAAGAACCGGATGCTGTTTTAAAGACAATGACAAAAATCAAATAGTAGTCAGACAGTGTAACCACTGGACCACTGGTTCAAAGAACGCAGGCTTCCCAAAACTTTTTATATAAGGATGTGTGAATGTTTGCCATTTCCACACAGCATAGACATAAAATAATAAGACAATAAGGATGCAGCAAACAAATAAAAGAAAAGGTAAGGCACTGCATTGGTAAGGGCAGTGACAAAAATAACACTTGAGAATTCAAACCAGTTAACATCACTGTATGTATG
The DNA here is from genome assembly GCF_021730395.1 of Mercenaria mercenaria. NCBI lineage: Eukaryota > Metazoa > Mollusca > Bivalvia > Venerida > Veneridae > Mercenaria > Mercenaria mercenaria. The sequence continues at coordinate 43,385,893 of NC_069364.1, forward strand.
GATGTGTACATCATTTAAAAAAAGTACATTACAATTATATACAGACGAGAAGGAGGACATACGAAACGAAAGGAACACATCAGGACACCGAGCAGTCACAACAATCATCAAAGACAACATCGGGGAGTTCAAACCGGTTTATGGTGTGCATCAAATCCATGCAAGTTATAGGAAAGAGTAAATAAAAAATAGCATAATGTTAAATAACCTAACAAACAATACATACGTATATACACGATGCATTGTAGCTTTGTGTTCTGTGACTGTCACATTTTTGGTAAGAAGATATATATTCTTCAAAGTTCTTGCGATATCCTGTTTTCGGCATTTTGTTATCTTACATACTTCTCATAGGTCTGAATATTTGATTTACATAGTTGAAAATAGTATTGAATCCATTATTCTTTTTCATTACCTCCCTTTATGACTCAGTCTGTATATGTTCATGTGCAGCATTGAAAATATTGTTAGTTGTTTTTCTAATCATGCAGTTACGCATATTCGCTATTTGGACAAAATTTGGACATATCTTTGAAACATATTAAACCTAACAAAATACCTGTTCTAATGGAAATGTTCGTTTTTTGCTTCCATATATCTTTAACATCATTATATTTATAAATGTTCTGGGTATCTGATAGGATTTTGTGTGAAGGGTTATCTTCCAAAATTGCTTCACTAACAGATCGTTAGATTTAATACACTATCCTGAAAAATTGCAAATTAACCCGAAAAGATATGTGTAATCTGGCGCCAGCTGTTTGCAACGTCTACGAATCTGCAGAACCAAGACACAGAGTGATAATTATTGGCAATAGCGACACAATAATCGTCTTGAACTACCTAGTAACAACAACCTTCCGGATATATGAGAATATGTGGCAAACTATCACCATGATCCGTATTTAAAACAGATTATACTGTATCATTTGTATTTTATGAAATGAAAAAAATAAAATTTAAGATTAGAAACCTTGGAGGCTTGGGTATTATAGCAAATGCATCCACAGTCGCAGCCAGAAGCAAAGGTCTCCCACAAATTGACTACTGTGGCAAAATATAGTAGTCGGTGTGCTTCGAATAGCAATATCAATGAAAATATTGTTAAAGATAGGGAAGTCGTCTTGGAACAGTCGGTAGGTTTAGTAGGTTTCTAGCATTAATGACGAAAAGTTTGGTTGTATAAAACAAAACGGTTTAAATTTTGAACGTTAGAAAAATGTAATAAAAAGCTAAAAATGGATTTCTAGTACCTGCAAATTACAAAACAAACGTTTTGCGAACGTGCAATTCGCTATATTTTTTCATATAAATAAATGAATTTTAATGTAATAATTTATATAATTATTATATGATCGCAAATCTTGTTTCAGTCAAGGACAGAAAACGAAACTTTACGAGAGCACAACAGGAAAGTGCCAAAGCTAAGGTTTCACTTTTGCATTTATTTTTTATTAACGGACAAAGGACGAATAAATAAAATACGTTCCTTTGTACGGTCTCTACATATTCTAGGCGAGAAATGAATTTATCCACAATGAATAATATAAGTCCGTATCTATAAGCAAAATCAAGTCAAAAGCACATTAAGTCTAAAGGGAACACTCTTGAGTGTTTGAGGTGTAGCAAATTTTATCAAAATGTTATCACCAGCACTTAAATTTGTTTTTTGTATAGTATGAACAGGTGACAATTTTTAGCTCGACTATTCGAAGAATAAGTAGAGCTATCCTACTCACCACGGCGTCGGCGTCGGCGTCACACCTTGGTTAAGTTTTTCGTACCAGTCCACATTTTGACAAAGTCTTTTGAGATAAAGCTTTGAAACTTTCAACACTTGTTTACCATCATCATGGCCAGTTATAGGCAAGAGCACGTAACTCCATCAAGGATTTTGGCTGAATTATGGCCCCTTTTGACTTAGAAATCATGGTTAAGTTTTTCGTACCAGTTCATATTTTGACAAAGTCTTCTAAGATAAAGCTTTGAAACTTTCAACACTTGTTTACCATCATCATGGCCAGTTATAGGCAAGAGCACATAACTCCATCAAGCATTTTGGCTGAATTATGGCCCCTTTTGACTTAGAAATCATGGTTAAGTTTTTCGTACCAGTTCATATTTTGACAAAGTCTTTTGAGATAAAGCTTTGAAACTTTCAACACTTGTTTACCATCATCATGGCCAGTTATAGGCAAGAGCACATAACTCCATAAGGGATTTTGGCTGAATTATGGCCCCTTTCGACTTAGAAATCTTGGTTAATATTTCGTACCAGTTAAATATTTTGACAAAGTCTTTTGAGATAAAGCTTTGAAACTTTCAACACCTGTTTACCATCACCATGTCCAGTTATAGGCAAGAGTACATAACTCCATCAGGGATTTTGGCTGAATTATGGCCCCTTTCGACTTAGAAATCTTGGTTAATATTTCGTACCAGTTCATATTTTGACAAAGTCTTTTGAGATAAAGCTTTGAAACTTTCAACACCTGTTTACCATCCATATGTCCAGTTATAGGCAGGAGTACATAACTCCATCAAGGATTTTGGCTGAATTATGGCCCCTTTTGACTTAGAAATCTTGGTTAAGTTTTTCGTACCAGTTTATATTTTTTGTAAAGTGTTTGACATATGGCTTTGAAACTTTTATCACTTGTTTAGTATAATAGTCTCAATCTGTAGGAAAGAGAAAATAACTCTGTCATCTATTTTGGCTGAATTATGGCCCTTTTTGGACTTTGAAATTAGTTCTGTTTTCATACAAGTCCATGTTTTGTCAAAACTATTTGACATATGGCTTTTAAACTTTGAACACTTGTTTATCATTATGATTTCCATCTGTAGGCAAGAGTACATAACTATTTTGACTGAATTATGGCCGTTTTTGGACTTTGAAATTGGCTCATATATTGCCATTTAGTGCAAGACTTGTCGAAATCATAGTAATACATGAACATTGTTTGTCTAATCTATTTATTTCTTTTGTCTGAATATCCTTGGAAATATTTTGACCCCATTCTTAAATCAGTTCTTCGAATAGTCGAGCGCGCTGTCATCAGACAGCTCTTGTTATAAATGGCATCGTTTTTATCTGACCAGGTAGGACAATTTTGAACAGAATCTTAGAAAGAAGCCTGGAAATTTGAAAATGGAAATAAAACATACGGTTCTTTCCTCCTCATGTCAACAATAAAGGCGTCTTTCAGCTTTCCATATTGGATTAAGACTCAAGGATCCCCTCCTAGCATCCTAGCATTATATCATACATGGGCGGGTAATTCTAATGAACCATCGACCTTAGTAAGCCATCTGGACGACTTCCTTATGTGGAAAAAAATAGTACACCAAACGCATAGCGGTGACTTGAAAAGTGCAAATGTGGAAAAGTAATTCGAAGCCAGCGATCCTATCCGTTTGGCCACAGAGGCCCATTGTAAGCAAATTAAGACAGAATCACAACTAGAGTCACACAACGGGAAGCAGGACACCAGTTCACAGACACTAGAGTGGAATGATACACACACCAACAATGTTCTTCTTTTTTTTAAATTTCAACTGAGGAAGGGAAGAAAGGGAAGAAAAAAAGGAAAGAGAAAATGGGAATGTAACCCCATACACATGCAAGACAACATAACATATATTCATCGAGTTAAAAGTAAAGAACACACTTTGGAACGACCATTGGCTTTAGAAAAGGAACTCAGATTTAAACGCGGAGAAAAGTTGTGCCAACATCAAACATAACAGAAATGCAACTTGGCATGTGAGATTGTACATATAAAAGAACACCATTTACATGCACAAAACCATACTGTATGAACTGTTAAAAAGTTGTCGGCGAAGTCTTCAAGATATGTCCTACAAGTGACATACGATGTTACCGAACAAACAATAACTAACAAGCAATAGTCGCGTCTACTGATTGCTAAACCTTTAGAAATATACATATTTCATTGCACAGCTCTTTTCTATGTGCTTAAACATCCAAACGCAGCAAAACCTTTCTCGTTTAATAATCAAGCTGCGCCTATACCTTTATATATTTTTTGATCTTAGTCAAATGCTTCTCATATTATTTGTTTTTTTCCCCAGAAGTTGTAAATCGTACAAAAGCTTAAAACATCAGGCTAAGAAAAATATCCTATCATCCGGTATGTTGGTTTAGAAAATTTAAGTAAATTTAAGTAGTGTAAAACTGTATGTTTGCGTTTGTTTATAGTCCATTCCCCCCTTTTTCCATTTCCTCCATCTTAGTGATAACAGGGGCCTCCTTGGCCAAGTGGTTAAAGCCGCTGAATTCTAATCACTTGACCCTTAATGCAGTGTGTTGGTACAAATGGTGCAGAACTCTTTAATCTAAGTGGTTAACAGAAGGCTGATAGTTCCACGTCATTGAACCCACGGAAACAAAAAATATTTATCAATAGTGCATTTATGTCACAGTTTATTGTTATTATTGACTAGATTCAGTGACAGAAGGTAAAACGGTCACATCTACGAAAAACAAAACTAGCACTGAAATGTATCTTAAGATTCCAGATTCCAGAAGGTTTCCATGGGTGCGAAGAAAAACAAACTTAAAGGAGTACCCTTATTTATTATGTACAAGTCTGTCGAGATACACAGTTACGCAGCAGGTTCTTCTGTAATAATCTGATGATGGATATTGGTTGTGTATCTGTTGCCTCCTTACTTTCAGATTGTTATTGTGTTAGTTATACTTAAGGTCATATTCTATCAATTTGACTTTGACAGTGTTCCTTATAAATGTCTAAACATACACAACACAGCCATACTGTGCATCTATCATAAAATTCCTAAAATAGTATTTCAAATGTATCGCACATTACTGACAAAGTTAGGAACTCAAAATGTTCAGTGTTTAAGATACAGGTGCGTATAACAAATGAATATTGCAGTTTACCATTCTAATATGTGTTATACAGATTCGTTGCAATCTTGTATTGCCAAACAGAAGGCCACCTGTAACCTAGTGTTTTCTCTATAAAATGCATTATTTAAAAACTTTTAACATAGTAGTATACGAAAAATATACTTAGGTTTTTCTCTTGTATATCTAGAAAGATCTAAAATAACCTTATCTTCCAAACTAACGTCATCAGACATGAGAAATTAATAGATGTAACGAAAACATACTATTCTGAAAAACTGCAAATTATCCCGAAAAGATATGTTGGTAAAATGCCACGGTTGTTACAAAAAGGATTTAAATGATGGCTGCTCTAAGACTTCTCATTAAATCACTATTAGGTAGATGAATAGATACATGATACAATTGACTTTTATTTAAGGAATTCTTATTGTGTATGCGTGTATGTGTGTGGGAGTGCGATTAGGGAGAGAGGGCGGGGAAATAAACATCTGTAAAATGAAATCAATATCATTTCACTGATAATTTGTGAGCAGATTTATTTGAGATATTTTTAAAGATAAACAAATATCATAAAAAAAGTATGTACACAGATTTATACATTTTATCGGTCTTTATGACAGAAATAGGAAAATAGACTGATAAAATCCATGTTGCTTTTTAAGAAATGTCTTTTAATTCTTTCCTTTTATCTCTCGTAAAACTATATAAAATGTTTTCTTTGTTTATATATATTTTATCCGTTTTGTGCACATCTAACAACACACAATAATTTAGGATTTTGATTTGAATTAAATTAATTAATTGAATTAAGAATGTTATGAATGCAACTGCATGAAGAAATTATAAAATCGCATTACCTCTTGGCCCGCTCTTAACACTGTTAGTACATTTTTTCCTGTCCAAAGATATCTTAGAATATGACAATATGAATGTAACTCTGGAGCCACAGAATAATGATTATTTGTCTTAACTGATAAAGACGGCAGTGCAAACATTCTTGTCTATGTAGCTAATCAAAATCTCGCAGAAAACGTCTTCATACAATACCAGCAATTGTTCGGATAACATTTATTTTTTTCCAAACTTACATCATTAACATTTTTTTATTTTTTTGTTCAGTCTGAAACAGATGGCTTCTGTTATTGTTAGCATTGTTTTATATAACATCACGATGAATGACGAAGACCAGAAAAACCAACGAAAGCAGTATTATGCCGAAGTGAAAAGTCAAAAGTATGGTTTATTCCTCAACAGTTGATTACTCTGTTTAAAAGTGCACTGCGTTTTCCATGCTTTTATGTGTGAATGTTTGAATGTGACAGGATGTAACAGAAAAACCGTAAGAAGATCCCTTGGAAGTATACCAAGCGAAATAATAACAGACTCAGTGTTAGTGAGTCTGTTCATGAAAGAAGGCAAAGCATTAAGTATGTTTTCATATTCGATATCGCTCATCAGTTAGCATGTGACAGTAATAAAGCGTCATTGAAAAGTTGAAGTGACCCAGTGTTTGCACAAAGCATTTACTACGGTTCAGGTTTAAACTGAAATGTAGATATAATTAGCAAAGAAAACGTCTTAAAAGTGTTTGAAACACTGTAAAATGTCCTTTACCTGATATTTAATGAGGAATGAGTTCCCATGGCCAATTTTCTTGTATTTTCTATGTGCCGATCTGCAATAATTTTATCAATCTTCTATGCAGTGGTGTTCCCTTACAGTAAAGCTGTACGTGCCACTAGAAAATTAATGATTTTGACATACCGTTTTGTTTTCTTTTGTTATTATTAGATTTGTTTTTGAATTGTTTTTGTTTTGATATTTTTGTGGGTGACAAAATAAAACAAATAAAATCAAAAGTAAGAAAATAATATTGAGAGTTTGCACTTCCATATGAAATTATAAATATATTAAATAAAATATCACGTATTGGTTAAATTGACAGTAACATCCATAAAAGATAACAACTGAAAAATTATAATACAAACATTTAAGTAATTTAAAAATAAAGTAAATATAGTTATAACACAGTGTCAAAACGGACATTCTGATATATAACTGTCTACATAATTATATTCGTAGGAAGAAATGGGTTTCGACTCAAATTTGGACCAACAGTTCCGGCTTGCAATCAACGCTAGGATGTATTCTAGATGACTAAGAACTTACTTACTTTACGATACAACAAAAAAAAGCCCATATTAAGACCATCCCTTATTCAGTTGTCAATTTTCTTTGGTTAAATTTCATCTGTGCATATATTTTTCACGCACGCGGTTCTCCTTGTCTTATAATTAGTAGAAATACAAGATAAAGGTGTCATATGATAGCTTTGTACATACACTTCCGAACGACAGTAGGCTATTAGAAATGTGACATTGAACAGGTGATTAACAGTACACTAATAATAATGCCACAGACGGACATTTCTTATGTAACTGTCTAGAAATTGACTTAGCGGTATTTTATCCTAATTCGGAACACGGAATATTTGCTTACAAACAACGCTGGGTTGGTACCAGAACAGTAAGCACTTACTTACTTTACATCCAACCTCACACCCCTTCCTCTTTCAACTGCCAATTTATTTCCGTTAATTTGCATACGTGCTTGTATATTTCAAGCAAGCGATTCTCTTTAGCCTTGTGATTAGCAACACTACAAGTGAAAGGTGTCATAATGTAGCATGGCACATATGCTATCCAACGAAGCTTAGTTTTGAAATATGTGACATTGAACGGGTGAGTAGCAACATTGCAAATATAGTGCCCAAAACGGACATTTCATATACAAAACTATCTACATGCGTAGAATGTAGCGGTTTTTGACCCGAATTCGACACCAGTAATTTTTACATGCAATCTCCAGATGACAAAACAATTACTAACTTTACGATATAATAGAAACGCCCACCCCACGACCCTCCCTCTTTCAGTTGCCAGTCCTTTTCGGATAAATTCATCCATACATGATTATTTCTTTACCCGCACGCGGCTCTCCTGTGCCTTGTGATTAGAAGAAATACAAGAGAAAAACGTCATATTGTAGCTTGGCAAATACATTGAAAATTGCTTATGCAAATGTATCTAGAAATGGACGTTCAAAGTTTTCATCTAAGTTCTGTTAAATTTCATCCATTTGTGTTATATTCTTATGTACTTTCGTCGATCAACATGTACCTAAAAGACAGATACTTATTAACCATGTCTTCAAAATCATTGCTTGAAAACTTGTGAACAATGTACACTACGGGATATATCTGCAAACAAATTCGTTCAAAAACATATTGGACGAGCCAGCAAGCCAGGTTTTCGAATGAGTATTTGTGCACATCAATTGTCTTAGTCCACAAAAACAATTTGAAATAACCTCATTATAATTACAGTCCATACATGAATATATACGCCTCGCCAAAATGATTTTCATGTTCTACAAGATTTGGTAAGTACAGGCTATTTTTTAAAATCACTGAAGACAGTATGTTTATCAGTAAACCCTAAAACACAGTAAGTCAAACCTTACACTCCTAACTGTTTGAAGCCTATTCAATTATATCAAAATTTTACACTTACTATTCTTTTTAACTTTCTACAATCTAAACAGGCGTTGTTTGTTATCAGAAACATTGTTTGAAAGCATATAGAAGCTGATAATGATCTGAACACACCATGTTGATGACACAAAAATATTTTTATTGTTATGTTAAATTACACTTTTTATGAAGCAAAATGTTTTATTAAATCATCGTGAATGTAGATAGGCACAAAACTGATGATACAATCGTCATTTTCTGTTTCACTTTGCAATGGCTCATAGTTACTTAATTAGAAAACTGCAGAAGGGAGTGCTGATCACGTGATATGTCTTCGATATATCAACATGCTTTATACAATTAGCGAAATTCTAAAACTTGTTCATGTGTATCCCACCCATTACAAACTGCTATCAGGGCAGTTAATTAATTGCTAAAGATAAGTTTATCTCTTTTTCTGTTATGTGCAACGTGTCAGGATATTTTATTACTGTAGTACGTTTTATTCGTCACACAACATCATCTTTCTGTTTAAGTACCAGTAAATGTTTTTTGTATTTAAACATATTTTATTTGTTAATTCAAACACTAGGATACCAGTCACAACTATGAGAAAAGCTGTGAGTTCTGCATGTAAGTAAAAGTTCTCCCTTTTTGGTACTAATCAGTTTGTAGATATACAAGACACAAAGCTCAACTCCAATTACATTTCAGTCAACACTAAAGTCATATTATAATGAATATGTACAGCAATTGTTTCAAAATGATAAGTTATCTTTCTCACACATATTTGCGATTTCGTAACCTCACAAACCCCCCAGAAAGCCAAGACAATCCTGGGAAAAAAACAGAAAACATAGAAATAATCCCTTTATACCAGTTAAAGATACTGAAAGCTATTCCCGAATATGAAATGCTCTCTCATAAATTACAGCATTAGCCTTTCCAGCTAGGTAGCCTAGACCCTAGAGATTATTTGAGCTACATGTTGAAATACATACTGATCCTAGCTGACCACCGCATTCTGCAGAAAATAGCAGAGACTCTCTGCATTGAAATACTCTAAGGGCAAGAAAATAAGACAACAATTATTTCTTTTATAAAATCAGATCATGCATCATAATATCATATAGACTATTTGGTTTCGAAACGTATGTGTTTGAGTATTCCATAAACATTGTTGTGTCTACTGTATACGTGTATTATAATCGTCCATCAAGCAGTAAGCTAATGCTTATAATTATCTATTTCTACTCAAATACAGCAGATGAAATGATAAGATTTGTATGCCTAGAATAATTCCTATTATTAATTACTGAATTAACTATCTGATGAATTGTGTGTCTTTGGTTGTTATCGTCTTCCCCAAAAGTGGCGGGAAAAGTCTGCTCATCAAAAGCACGATGGTCATGAGCACAATACTTATTTTGTGTGAAAGTGCTCGCCGCTTTATTGTCATCATTTTATACCTGCCAAATATGTTGGGTAAATCGCGTCGATGGACCAGGGCGCTAGACTGTTTTGGGATCGAGATTACTTTTGCCAAAAAATCTGCAAAAAAAAGCAAAATATGTTGACACTAGCTCTTCTAGTATAGCAGAAATCTTTAAATATTAAAGGTGAGAAACGAATGTTAACATATACAGATTCATAAATATTCTCAATTCTAAATTACAAATCGTGCACATGCTGTATCCTAAAATTAAGTTATTTAAAAGTCAGTAAAATATCATTTAGAAGCTGATAACATTTAATTTGCCAGACGTTTTGCTGAAACCTTTTAAAAAGTATTTCTCACACTTAAGTAAAGTTTTCAGAGATTCTGTTGGAAAACCTAAAATTCGAAGTGAACTTGCAGAATACAAGACATACTGAGTTACTGTTAATCTTAAGGTAAAGTTTTATAGTTTAAAAAGAAAGAAGATAATGAAGAAATGTTTAACAGCTGTCTATCGGTCCTGTCTATCGGTCTCATAAATCAGGAACAGCGTCATTGCAACTTCCTGGTAATGATGTTTCAAGTCATCTTTTAGGTACATGCCGATCGACGAGAGTACTTAATATTTTCAACAGAGCGAGAAAAATAACGGTGTATTTGTATAATATACACGTTTAATTTGAAAAAGAATGTTAAAAAAAAAATTTACTTTAGCATGTAATTTGTAAGCACATGTTACGTAAGGTTTGGATTTTGCAATGTTGGTGATTCTGCTTAAGGTAGTTATGCACGTTTGATAAACCGGAAGTGATGGCGTAACGTCATTTATCCGGAAAACGTAGAATAAAGCCTGAAATTCGGCGTACGGAAATGAAAATCATTTTATGAATTAATCGAAACCTGTGAGTAGATTTATTACAATGGCACTGTTGCTATATTTCTCAAGTCAAAATGTGATATTAAAACATGACACATTAAAAAATTCAAAATAATGTCTTAAAATGAGCGTGAAATGTCCACTTCACTTTAATCAAGGTCAAATATCTCAAAAATAAGCACACGGACCTATACATTTTATTCCACCAAATTATAGGTCATGTGTTTATTTACAACTATGAGAAGTTTCATCAAAATCTACATTGTAGAAAAACTTCTATTCGCGAAAATGTTATGAAAGTTATGATTTTCCCATAGACTCCCATTATGAAATATTGCGTGAGGTCCACATTTTTCAAATCAGTCTAGCAAAAAATCAAGCACACGACCCTATCTTTTTTATTTGCTGAATATTCTAGGTATATTCTGAAGTTTTGAAAAATCAGAGTTTAATCAAATTCTATATTGTAGAAAAAATTTCGATCCAAACGTGCAGAACTACCTTAAGATAAATCTTGTGTTTCTTTTCGACAGGGTTTATAGTGATTTAGGACTGTTAATGTCAGCCAGTATTGCGCATCAAAGGTAATCATTGTATATCCTTGGTTTGCCAGGTTTACCAGACTGCATACTTTTACTTTTAAAATTTTAATTATATTAGACGTATGACGGCACAAAATGACAGACGCGCGTGTAATACAATTGAATGAGTACATTGTATGATACAGTAACAATTTTCACTTATATTGTACATTCACTGTTGTATTATTCCTGAAGTAGGATTATCCCTGAAAGAATATTACTTAATATAAAACTTTACATATGTGTCTTTGACTTCCATGGCAAGTCACAGTGCAACCAATATTGAATGAATTTTAACTAAATGTTCTTTTGGTTTGTTGTTTTAGTATATTTTGTTCTTATAACGATGAACTGTACATGTTTAAGTTATATCAATAAATAACTGTTCTATTCTGTTCTGTTCTGTTCTGTTCTGTTATATTACATCTTATCTGTGTGTAGAAAAACACCGAAAACGAATTCGCTTTTTGAAAAGCAATGTTTGTTCTTAAGTAGCTCAATGAATCTGAAAATGTGCACATCATAACTGTTCCAGGCTGGGATACAATGAACCAATTTACTGTTATTATACGAGATATAAGCCTTACCATAAATGATGAACGAAAACATAATCAGGTTGTTTGAGTTTTCTTTAAAAAAAATAGATTTTGGCACTTTTTTTACGAAATGGTGTCAGCAAAAACGCTTACTATTACGTTCTATACTTCTAACTGATATCTTATTGATTGATTTACCTAACGAATCACAGCAGTAGTCTTGATGCGTCGTGTAACGGCCGAATAAAGACTCGCCGTACTATGGTTAAGTGTTGTTATTATGTCTGGAGCATAGCTTTCGTAGAACGGCAATGTATTAAGTACTAAGAGTTTGGATGAAGTTAAGCGTTGTGGAGCTATGATTAATGTAATGCTGCTCACCTGTTCAATACCATATTTCTCAAAGCCCAGTATCATTTGAAAGTGCATGTGCCAAGCTACAATACAACAATGTACGAGCACGGATGAAATTAAACGAAGCGGATTGAAAACTAAAACAGGGAGGATCGTGATGTGGGTCGTTTCTGTTATATCGTAAAGTTAGGAAGTGATTGGTCATATGGTACCATCCTGGCGTTGATTGCAAGGAAAACTTCCGGGTCCCAAATTAGGGTGAAAACCTCTACTTTATATGTCTATTTAGATAGTTTTGCATAAGAAATGTCCACTATTTTGGCACTATGATTGGTATACTGCTTCTCTCCCGTTCAGTGTCACATTTCTTCCAAAGCCCACGTTGAAACGTGTATTGGCCAAGCTAAAATATGACACATTTCTCTTGTATTTTCTACCAGACACAAGGCACAATAATATAGTATTTCTTACATGAATAACAATTACACTATACATGAATAGTGACACAAATTTGAAGTGCCAAGATTCGTATACTAAGATTCAATCATCATTCAGGTAAAACTTCAATATTAAGTGTATAGATACATCTTGTTAACAGTAATTTTCTGTGATTTTCCAATAAATGTCATTAGATGTCTATGTAATACTCTGCTGAAAGGTAATGAACCTTTTTGTGAAACAGTATGGTAATTTCTGTTCAGCCCCGCTGTTTTTATTGGTTGAAGAATTATAAATTAACAACATTTATTGTTTCCTTAAGTAGGTAAAAAGTTGGCTTAGACAGCTACGACAAAAAAAAAGAAAAAATTAAAACCACGGAACAAGGAAATGAACAGTTACTATGAAGATATGTTATGTATTAGAATGAAAGTTATCTCGAGTGTTTGGCATAGACGAACATTAAATCTTTTTGGTTGACGGCAAGTGGTGAACCAGAATATGTGAGTGAAGATAAAAATGTAATAGCCATGGTGAATCGGAGGTAAATTTCCAGAAGTAAGACAAAACAGTCTTGTCTTTGATGCGAGCGATATGAACACAATCTAATATAGACTTGATAAATAAATGAAATATAATGTTGAAAATTATTGTTCTTTACTTTTCAACTATTTACCCTTTTGTGGAAGTAGGAGAGGACAAAATGTTTTTCTTTATAAGAACCAAAATAGATACCAAATCCAAATCACCTTATGCCGTTATTTTTTATTTTGAAAAAGAAAAGGTTCTACTTGAAAACCATAACAATATACCCATACAGTTGACCCTTACAGAGATAAGATCAACACCAATTTATCACGATGCGACAGCACGATAACACGATGCGACAGAGTCGTTTTATCGGGCTATCGAATAATTTTATCTTGCAGTCGCATCGTGTTGTCGTGCTTTCGCATCGTGATATATTGGTGTCGCATCGTATCGGATTGTCACCCTAACCATTGCAGAAGTCGACAGTATGACTGTACGATGGCTCTGCCGGAACACCGTAAACTGCAGTTTTTATTCAATAGTAGCAGTAGCAGTAGCAGTTGCAGTAGCAAGTAGTAGTAGTAGTAAGTAGTAGTAGTAATAATAATAATAAGTAGTAGTAAGTAGTAAGTAGTAGTAGTAGAAGTACTAGAAGTAGTAGTAGTAGAAGTAGTAGTAGTAGAAATAACAGTAGTAGTAGTAATAGTTGTAGTACTAGTAGAAGAAGTAGAATTAGTATAAAAAGCAAGTAACTAGTCCATCTTCATTTGCTTGAAATTTTGTTTTAAGCGTTTTGTTATATCCATGTTTTGTTTATTCCAGAATAGGCGTCTCAGCATTTCTAAAAATGTAGGTGAATAATGAATGTTCCATCAAATTGATTACGAATTCAGTGCCAATATTGTTTTACTTTGGGCTTAATCGAAACCTCACAAAAACGTAATAAGTCTAAACATAATACTCACAAGTGTTTAGAAAGCATTTAATGTTATCAAAATTACATCATATGCACTTATTCAGGTTTCTGTGTAGTCTGAACAGATGCTATTTGTTATAAGAAAAATCCGTTTTCATACCCTCGCGATGAATGACAAGATTAACAAGAAAATCTCAAAATAAAACATACGGTTCATCCGGTAACAGTTATTCTATACAAATATATGATTCAAAACAAATCAGAAACACCTTTTATCAAATTTGAAGAAAATTTCTGAAGTAGCTAACTTGATACTTTAAAGAGGTTTAAAAAGAATCCTTTCAGTAGAAAAATAATGTTCGTATCTTTATATGGATTTATTTCATACCTATAATTCTCTTTCAATTATCGATTTGCATTTGGACCACTTGATCGTCCAATATATTTCCGTATTTGATACAATAAATTCTTTTTTGGACGATGCAACAACTTAAATTTGAATCCCCGTTTTTACCTATGTCTATCCGAAAAACATATTGCACTCGGCCATCAGTTTGTCCAATATGTTCTGTCAAATGGGTACTGGTCAAAATATATCCCATTATTGTACATACACATGTTACATACATACTCGTCTTTACTATCCGTTACTATTGAAAAGGAAACGCTTACATTTTCAATCTTATCTTGACGTCTGAATTTCATATCGTTGCAGTTATCTTTTTGCAGTTCTTTTATCGTTGGTACTTTAGCTGATGCTGTATATTGTTTTTTTATATGATACTGATTCGCCCTTTATTTTAACCTATATTACAGAGTTTACACTTGCGTGCATTTCATAAGAAAATTTTATTGCTGTATAACGGTTTATTCGTAATGCAAAGCAGCTATCTATTTGAATATCAAAGTGCTGTGGTGGTTCGTATGGAACCATGGGGCTAGATGTAAACTTATGATCGGAAAGATGAATCATTAATTTAGTTCTGTGTGTCTATCATTTCCTGTCATCATATTCTTTCAAATATCTTTATGTAAAATTTCATGATATGCTTCATAAAAATTATAATGTCTGCAGTGTAATCTCAAGGTAAGTATTAGGCTCATGTTGTTTCAAAATTGAAAGAAAATCAAAAAACAGAACCGGTTGCTGTTTCATAAACAAGGGCAAAAGTCTGTTGGGAATAGAAAAGTTTCAAGAACGCATCCTCCCCTTAAAGAAACCGTGTATATGCATCTTTCTTATAAATCCTAGTCTTCTCATTGATCCGAGCATTTGGAACATTTATACTTGCAAGTATTTTCCTGTTTCTAATTTCTTATTTATGTTAATGCAACTCTGTAACAGTTGAAAATGAGAAAAAAGAAAAAAGTATTGTTAACATTAAAAGTAAAATGATTATCTCAAAATGTTGGCATATTATTTGCTTATTTAAATTCACTGAAGTAATACATTATCTTCTTATAGGAAGAAGGATTGATTCATTGTAAATATTATTTGTTTGCAAACACATTTGTGTACCTGTTCTTCATTTATTTTGTCAAAAAAGTCATCATAAGTCTCAGTTCAATAAGAAAGCATTTTGCTGCTTTGGAGGATGAGGGTCATCATGCGAAAGCTTGGATTATTCACTGACAACAATTCTTAGAAATTTTATTCTTGGGTATTTTAAGTTTAAATGTTGGAGCATCAAACTTTTGCAACTGAACTTTATTATTGTCTTTATTATTGAAAGGAGTTGAAATACCAATTAAGGGGCTCGGAATAACGAGAAAAGGACATAAAAAGATGCGTAAATGTTTGAAAATTTCACAAAATATATATTAAAAAGACAGTAAAACAATTAGGCAACAAGGAAACAACAAATATTTAAAAATAAAATGAAGACGGTAGAGAGCAACGCAGAGTACGTTTGGATGTGTACGTCATGAAAGAATGACGGTTTATGGTGCGCATCAAACCGCCACCATGTTTCAAAGTTACAGGGCAGCGCAAGAAGTGTGGTCGCATAACACAAAACGTGAATTAGATATTTTAAATTTTGAACGTTAGGCAAATATAATAAAAACCTGAAAATTGATTTCTAAGTCCAGCAAATTGCAAAACCAACGTTTCACGAACGTGAATTTTGCAATAAACTCGAAATGATAACTGAAAAACATCATAGAAATGATTCTGAATTTGGTATACATTTGTACTGTTTATTTGATTCATATTGCAAAATGTTGCACATACACATTCTAGCGTACACGTGTAGTTAAACTTTTAAACATCAACCAGCCGCGTTGTCATCTAGACCGGAAATTCATTAAGTAGATTTTCTCATCAGAAGGATTCATTTTTATTCTAATTAAAAATACAAAAACCGAGGAAACTCGGAAAGACAGGAATGAAGGCGAAAAGGAGGGGCGTAACAACACAAAACACGAAAGACAACATATACAAAACACGAAAGACAACATATACCTTAAGTAAAACAAGGTACAGATAGTGGAAGATAGGGACACCGCACTGGAATGACCGGTGACTTTTGGAAAAGGAACATGAGGTTTAAATGCAGGGACGATGCATGCCAACATCTTACATTACTTGACAGGTGAAGCTATATGCGATGTGTTATTGAACAAGTCGTAGCCGTGTCTACTGAGTGAGAAAACTCTAAAAAGATATACATGTTGCATTGCATATATCTTTTTATATTTTTAAATATTTTTTACGTTTTATTATTTCTAACCAAACTGCAATTTTGTATTTCCAAACCGAAAACCATCTATCACATAGTTTTTTCTCTAGCATTTTTTTTTTTATTTTAAAAAAAAAAAAAAAAAAAACTCTTAACACAGTATGAAATAAAAAAAATACTCAAGCTTTTTTCCTGTATTTCAGACAATTTTCAATAAAAACGATCTAAAATAACCTTATCTTCTGAACTGACGTCATTAGACTTGAGAAATTAATAGAAATAACGGAAACATACTATTCTAAAAAAATTGCAAATTATCCCGAACAGATATATTGGTAAAATGCCACGGCTGTTCAGAAAAAAATCAAAATGATGCTGCTAAGACTCCTCATTATAAAACTGTTAGGTAGATGAAATATAACATAATTCAAGTAACTTTTACATAAGAAATTCTTGTCGTGCGTGCGTGTGGGTAGGGGACGGTGCGTTTGCGGTGAGAGGACGGGCGAATCTGTAAAAAGAAAACAATATCACTTTTATTCAAACACATTGATAATTTGTGAGGTATTCTTTAATAATGGATACATGTCATAAAAATTGAGCAGACAGATTTATACATTTCATTGGTCTAAATGAAGAAATATGTAACTGAACTAAATATTTTTAGATGTCTTCTGTAAGACTAAATGCCTACCCGAACAATAAACGCGTGTGACTCATCTTAATTATAATATACTGAATTTTGAAAAACAAAATGTAGGCATATGTCCTTAATGGTCTTTCTCTTGCACAAAGCATCTAGTACGTGTGTATATATTTTTCTTTTGACTTTCTTTTGCTTTTTCTTGCGTAATCGTTTCTTTATTTGATTTTTTTATCTTTTATTACAATTGTTCGTGTAAGAGATGTTCACCTAGAATTTTTTTCATTTACGTGGCTTTAGAACATAATGGACGTTTGATTCTGGTTTTTTAAAACTTTACGAAACTGTTTTTCTTCATTTATTTATTTATTTTGAACTCGCATAGAACTATAAAATGGGTTTCTTTGTTTATGTATATTGTATATATATCCGTTACGTGCACATCTATAAACACAGAGTGATGTATGATTTCTATTATAATTTATATTTGGTTAATTTGAAATTGAATAAATTGAATTAAGAATGTTATGGATGCAATTGTATGAAGAGATAATAAAATTGCACTATTTTCTTGGCCTAAACACTGCTCGTACATTTTTTGTTCAAAGTGGCTCAAAACATGGATGTTACTCTGGAGCCACAGAAAAATGAATATTTGACTTAATTGCTTAAGACGCCAGTGCCAAAAATCTTGTCTATGTACTTAATTAAAACCTTGCAAAATACGTTTAATACAACACCGGCAACTGTTTTGATATCAAATATTTTTCCAAACTTACATTATTAACATTTTCCATGTTTTTAGCATTCTGAAACAGATGCCTTCTGTTAGTATGTTTGCTTTATATAACATCATGGTGAATGATTGGGTTTAGCAGAAGCAGCGAAAGCATTACTATGCCAAAGTGAATAGTATAGTATGATGTATTCCTAAAACGTTATTTTGTACACTGTTAATGTGATATATTGGGAAAGCACAAAAATACATTGCCCTTTCTTTGCTTTCATAATTGAGTTTGACAGAAAATAAAGTCATGACATATTCAGTTAGGCTAGAAAGGCAAGCATTAGAATGTTTCCATATTCAATTACTTTTCAGTTTGCATGTTTGAATGTGACAGAAAGCAAAGTGCAAGTGCAATGTATTTAGAAGTTCAGGTGTAAACAGAATTATAGCTATAAATAGAAAGAAAACGTCTTAAAAGTGTTAGGAACGGCTGTAAAAATAGTTAAGATTTCATTATTACGAATCCTAATTCCTGTCAATATTTTATTAACTGATGAGATATAGAAACATCTATATTATTTCTTAGCTCAAACTCTTATATATCATCACCAAATGGAAGATGAACATGTCTTTCTTCCTTGTGCATATTGCTATATGTAAGAATAATCAAGAATGTTAATTTTCATATTAAGCGTAAAATTGTTTTTGTTTGTTGTTGATGTTGTGATATGACTTGGAGTAAGTGTGGTTGTATATATTTAAGTCCTTTTGTGACATGGGGCTCAATCAAACTGTTTTTATAATAGTGTTGTAGGAGAATTGAGAGTCGTTGCGCATTTCATTATCTCTAAAGAACAGACTCGGTCAAATCGAGTCTGCTATCATTTTTCTTGGTTGCGTTCTTTCCTTCCAAAATACTTTCTTGTAGATTTTATTTACTATCTCAACAGCAGTCTTGTAGTGCCGTCGAGATTGTAAATTGTTTCAAAGTATTTGACTTCGTTGTATTGTACTTTTCTGTCCTCTGAGATCATGAAGTCGGTGCTGCAGGTGTTTTAGGTGTCATGAACTTCACGAACAGGTTAACTCAAACCGAGTCTAAGATACTGCTTGGTTGCGTTCTATGCATTTAATTTATCGCCTTATAGATTTACTGTCACACAATAGCAGTCTTAAAGTGCCATGTGACGACATTAAAAGGTTTTCCCTGTCGTGGTTTAAAATATTTTCGTATCATTCGGTGAAAATAAAATGTATATTCATTTTACTCTATAAACTCAGTTGTAGGCATTTTTAAAATCAGTTATTAAAGAAAAAAAACTAGTTATGTAACGATATCAATTACCTTTTCCAATCAGCGATACAAATTTGCACTATATGACAGCAAAAAGTATTTCAGTATAAAATATATATCAGGTGTTTATTGAGCGATAAAATAAAATCCATTCACTGACAAAGGAATCTATATGCATTTCTGCGTCAGTAAATTGGCTTGACGCTCTGTTATTTCTGCTTATGTTTCATTCAGACGTATCAACATCCTGGAATCTAGACAGGATCTGTCCATCTGTTTTACAGACAGAAATTGACTCAAGTTAAATAAAACTAACAATTTTGACACCACTGCATCTTCTTTGGATTTACATCTCTTTCTATGTCAATTTTTATCCTAATTTTTGTATTGTAAATTTATCTCCTTTAGATGGGGATTAAACTACTGGAATCATAATTTGTTATGTATTTCCTGATAAATATAGTTTTCCAGAGCGTGTAGTTATGTTGATGATTTCGGTGAAGGTAATTAATATATAATCAATAGACTTCTTCAGCAGGGCAACCGTTTTTATAGTTTTCTATGCTTTTCTTTTGTTATTCAGATTTGGTCTTAAAAATGTAATAGCAATATGAAAAGATTTTCAAGATAAGCTATATCAAAATATGATTTTTAGCTGGATGTTATTTACAATGTTAAAAGGGTATACGTCATAGCAATTTTCTTATTTTCTTTGGCAAACATACAATAGGTTTAGATAAAGACAGTTACGGTCTGGCTGTTTTGAATAATACCGAATGGTGATTGTTATTTGGTGCTACGTTTTTTCTCTTTGAATGTGTCTAGCAAAACAGGTGGATACTGCATGATAGACAATTATTAAAAGTCACCTGGGGCTGAATTGTTTTGATATCTGTTTCGTCGAGTTTTAATGGTGTCTTCCTTGATGCTTTCCTGCACTGCAAAAGGCAGTGTAAACATGCATATATAGTTCGTTAGGCGTAGTTTTTACCTTATAGACGAACATCACCATACATCATGTTACCATAACGTAAGTAAGGGATTCGATTGAAGGGAATGACTTTTATTTACATTGTCCTGTAACTTTGTAACTTTGGAACATGGTTGGAATAAAGAGTGCGGTTTAGGGCACCAACAATCGGTTTAAATTTCCCAGTGGTGTTTTTATTACCAGTGACCGTTCGAGATGATACTCACTGTATTCTATGAAATATTTTGTTTTGCCTATAAACATGTATTGTATATAAGATTTACTTTGTCGATGTATTTTCGTACTTATTTCCATGATGAATACATTGATACATGCACTGATTTGACAAGTATTGAATATGTAAATTATTGAAGACAGTAACACAAAACCTCATGTTGATCAATAAACCCTCAAACATGCTAAGTCAAACATGTTTGAAGTTTATTCAGTTTTATCAAATTTTATACACTTTTTTAGTTATGAACTTATAATACAATCTAAACAGATGGTGTTTGTTATCAGAAACATCGTTTCGTATTATTTTGATTAATTGATTTAAAGAACGGAATGGTTTAAATGATCAGTAAATTTAAGGTGTATTCATCGGCAATTATTCTTATCCCTGTTACAGATAATCGGATATGTTGTTTTAGAAAGGCAAAAAGAAAAACATACCTGTTAAACACATGTTCATCATGTATGATGCTTTTTATCATATTATCGGCGGACCTAGAGCACATGCTGTATTATCTCTAAAATTCATTTTATATTTGTTTGTGTTTATGTTTGTTTGAAATATAGCAGCACATAATGCTTTCTGCAAAGATAAAGAATTAAACGTATAATGTACGTCTTTGATTTAGAACAAAGTGTTATCATAAAACGGAAAAAAGACTGAACTTCTTTGAAATATTTGATCTGTTAAATTAAGCATTTCATCAAAATCTGTTAAGGTTTTACATGCTTATTTTTGTTGTTGTATTATTGCGGCATTGCCCAAGCATCACTTTCTTTACGACATAACAGAACGGGTCTCCTCCTTTCAATTGTCACGTTTAGCCGCTGTTTGTTTATTTCTACATGCTCTTCTCGGTCTTGTGATTGGTATGAGTACAAATTTAGGGTTTCATATTGTTGCTCGTCACATGTATAGACAACATCGTTCCGAAACTTATGAAATTAGATATGCATAAAACTTATGATGTAATCCAACTTGCAATGACTAACATTAAAATAGAAGCTAATTAGAAAACTGCAGAATAGAGTGCTGCTCACGTGCTATTACTTGGATCTAACAACATGTTTTATATAATAAGTGTCTTTTAAAAATTGTTTATTTGTATCCCACCCATCATTACAGACTGCTATCAGGAGAGTTGAATCCATGAATTTAGTACGGCTTTAAGCTTTTGCTTATGCTGCAATGTAATTAATTGCTAAAGATAAGTTTACCTCTTTTTCTCTTCTGTTTGATGTTTATTTTTGTGCATCATGTCAGGATATTTTATGACTGCAATATGTTTTATTCGTCACGCAAACGCATTTGTTCGTTTAAGCACGTGTAAATCTGTTACAAGTTAATGTCGTTTGTATTGAAACAGATTTCATTTGTTGATACAAGCACTAAGATGCAACGAACATATATGAGAACGGCCATGAGGTCTGCATCATACATATCATATAGACTGCACGATTCCGGAACATATGCCTTTGAGTTATCCATAAAATACTGTTATGTCTGCAGTATAATTGTTTAATAATCTTCCATT
Source organism: Mercenaria mercenaria (assembly GCF_021730395.1). NCBI lineage: Eukaryota > Metazoa > Mollusca > Bivalvia > Venerida > Veneridae > Mercenaria > Mercenaria mercenaria. The sequence continues at coordinate 43,408,077 of NC_069364.1, forward strand.
AAGTAATAAGGTAATGTTGATATTTATTCATTTTTTCTCAGATACAGCAGAGAAAATGATATTTGTATATTCAAATGCCTACTATCAATTACTAAATATTTGACACCGTCTTCCCCCAAAATGGCGGGAAAAGTTTTGTCATGAAAAGCAAGATGGACATGCACAATGCTTATGTTGTTTGAAAGGTCTTGCCGCTTTATTGTCTTCCTTTTGGACCTGCCAAACATTTTAGGTAAAACGTGTCGATGGAAAACCATGTGTCATGCCCCAGGCGCTAGACTGTTTTGTGATCGAGGTTACTATTGCGAAAAATGTTAAATCATGGTGCAACTTTTCTTTGGATATTGCAGAAACCTATTATAGGTGAAAAACGGATGTAAATTTCACAGGTACATAAAAAAATTTCAATTTTCAATTACTAATCTAATCAGTCAAATATATGATTTAGAAGTTGATATTGTCTATTCAGATGTTTTGCTGAAACCTTTTTAAAAATGCACACACTTTAATAAAATTTATTTGAGAAGATAAGTCTTTTTCTGAAAATTCTGTTGAATAACCAAACATTCAAATTAAAGTTATAGAATGCAAGAAATAATGAGTTACACATAATCATACGGTAAGAGTTTTAAAATAGCAAGTTTTCAAAAGGAAGATACAGTCAAACCTGTGTTAAAGACCACCTCTGAACAGAGACCACCTGGCTCTAAAAACCACACGTTTTGTTTCCCATTTCATCATTTACAGTGTATTTAAACCTGTGAATGAAGACCACCTCCCAATAAAGACCACATTTTGGCTTTCCAAAGGGTGGTCTTTATAGACAAGTTTGACTGTAATAAAGAAATATTAAACAGGTGTCTATCTGTCCGGCATCTCATAAATTAGGAGCAAAGTCGTTGCAAATTTCTTGTAATGATGTTTTCAAGAAATCTTCTGAGTACATTTTGATCGACGAAAGTATTTCATATCTTTAACAAATATGACCAAAATGACGATGTATTTGTATGTATTTGTAAAATATACACATTAATTTGAAAAAGAAAACTAGAATAAATTTGTTTACGATCGTACTTTAGTATGTAATGTTTTAGCAAAGGTTACGAAAGCGTTGGATTTTCCAGTGTTAGTGATTCTGTCATATTACATCTTATTTGTGTGTAAAATATTCGCTTCTCGAAAAGTAATGTTTGTTATTAAGTAACTCAATGAATCTGAACATGTGCACATATCTTTAATAAAGACTCATATCTGTTCCAGGCTGGGATACAACGAACCGATTTACTGTTATTATATAGATAAGCCTTACCATAAATGATAAATTTATGTTATATACATATTATATAAATAGATAAATGAGACTTTTAAACAGTTTGTTGGATTTTTTCTTTGAAAAATAAGATTTCTGCCCTTTTATTACCATTTCTGTTTTGACAGCAACTGTTTTCACTTTCAAGCCTGAATTTGTTTTTGAAACTCTCAAACACATATTTATTTACGTCATAACATTTCCATCCTAACAGTTATCTATAAATTTTCTGGTTATCCGATATGGTATCAACAAAAAAAACTTACTACTTGGCTGAGTTACATTCAATGCTTAAACATGGTATTTTACAGATCAATTTACCCACGAGGCCCAGGAGAACCGCGCGCGAATATAGAAAATTTCAAGCACTGATGAAACTTAACCGAAGATAATTGACAACATAAAGAATGAGAAACTTGTGGTGGGGCGGTTCTGTTATATCGTAAAGTAAGTAAGTGCTTGGTCATCTTGGACCATCCTAGCAATGAATGCAAGCCAAACATCCGGGTACCGAATTTGGGTCAAAACCCTTACTTTCTACGTACATATGAAGATAGTTTGTATCAGAAATATCCTTCTTCTGTGTTTTATGTGCTACTCCCCTGTTCATTGCCACATTTCTCAAGGCGCAGTGTCGTTTGGTAAATGTATGTGCCAAGCTGCAATTTGATATCTTTCTCTTCTACCAATTACAAGACACAAGAGAACCGTTTGCGCGTTTCGATCTAAGTTTACAGGCCATTTGATGACGAATCGGTTCAATGTTTAGGGCAAGATGACAAGCAAAATTGAAATATTACATAGCGAAAGCATATATTCATTGCCAATGAAATATAAATTGTTTCGGTCTATGATAAACTTTTGTATTAAGCTTGTGGTCTAAAAGGTGCTTTAATGCCAAATTGGTTAAGTGGCTCGACTCAATTTGAATTCAAACTTACAGAGTTAAGCTAATGCAATGTATACAAGGTCCATGAAATATATTTTGTTTAGTCTCTATATCAACTCATTCTCATAAACATGCACTCAAAATCAGAATTTTGCACCGGACAAAGTCAGATTCGTACACTATTACAAACCAAAGCAATACCGAGCCACGTTGATTAAAGTGATTGTCGAGTTATTGCAATGGGAACTTGTCTGTACTGAGCTCTTGAACTTAAATAAGAGGTGCTTGGCAGCCGTATCGGTCCAAAGGCTAGGGCAAATTTTACTTGAAATTTTAAATAGCAAATGCTAATATACCTTACTTGTGAAATATATACTGTTTCAGTATAAAATATATCTGTGTATTTAGCTTATGATCTGCAGTAAGAGATGCTTTGATGCTTAATCGGTTCGGTAGTCAGAGCAGGATAGTGGGCTCAATTCGGACAAAAAAAATTAAAGTTGTAACTAACCAAGTTCATGACATATGAAATATATACTGTTTCGGCTTTTTTATCTACATAACTGATCTTTTTACGGCTCAACGCACTCAAAAAATTTTATACCCGATTGAAAGAGATCCGGACACCATTGCATTAAAGGTACACTTTTGTTAACAGGCGCCGCAATTTCGCCTCCCTTCGGAGTGTTCTTAATACAAGTTGTTCTGTATATTTTGTTTAATGCTGCTCAACGATTCAGTGTTGCTTTCAAAAGGCTTAGTGTCATTTGAAAGATCATGTTACAAGTTGTAATATATACCTTTCATTTGTTTTGTTATGTTTATTTTATTTTCTATAGTGTGATTTAGCATTTACTGAAGGATATGTTTGAAACACATTGCAAAGACCGAGGCAAATTAGTGCGGCTTGTGCCACATTTTATTGAATTTCATAAAATGCAGTTTTCATGCTACTTAAACAAGAACAATGAACTTAGGATACAAGTTTGCCAGATACCTCATTCGTTTTTGACATATCTATACCGTCTGCAGCAACAGGTGTTACCTGATATACTATTGGATATTATTATCATTAATGAGTATCATCAGCCAGTTGTTTCTTCAACATGATTTTTTTTAATTTTATTTGTATATTACAAATATTGTGCAGGACTATTTATTGCAGTTTTGTCATTTTATCCCCGCTAAAATTATTCACTCTTTATTTGAGTTTTTGCTCTGCTGTCAGAAGTCAAAAGGATAAATTTCTAATACAAAAATAGGACAAAAAGGAATCTCATGGCTTAAAACCCATTTTTGATCGGAATCTTTTTAAACTGTGTCATATGTTTTCACGCCTACAAGCAGTATACTTGACAGAAATAACAGCATAAAGATCTAAAGAAAACACAAATCTATGTTTATACATATATAAAGGTGACATGTTTTGTATCATTATCAAAGTTATTTTGATTTGAAATAAGCCCAATGCCAATAGTTACTACAAAACATTATAGGAAATAGTTTGCAGGATTGGGATATTGTAGTAAAACCATTTCAAAGGGGGAATGATACTTTTTAATAAAAAAAACTTCCTCAGTTAGTCAGGAATTTTCAGGTAAAATTTCTCCCAGTTTTTTCTTAAACTTCCAAAAATTACAAAAGAGATAGTGAGATATGTCTCCATAGCTTTGATTCGTAAAGACGATAATACCACAGTTGTAGTAATAAAAAGAAAACTGTTTCAAGTTTATTAGGTTTTATCAAAATTTTATACACTTATTCTGGTTTTGAATTTTTTATACAATCTAAACAGATGGTGTTAGTTATCAGAAAAATCGTTCCGTATTATTTTGATGATTTCTTTTAAAACAAAACTGCCAGAGGACATGAACGGGTTTACCACCAGGTAAATGATCAGTAAACATAAGGTGCATTCATCGGTAGTTATTCTTATAAATGTAAATGTTGTTTTAGAAAGGCAGAATTAACTTATTAAACACATGTTCAACATGGATAATGTTTTTTCTGATTTAATTTTTTTATCATATTATCGGCGGAACCAGTAAACACATGGTGTGTTATCTTTAAAATTCGTTTTATATTTGTTTGTTTTGTTTTTATTTTAAATATAGCAGCACATAATACTTCTGCAAAGATAAAGAATTAAACGTATAACGTAAGTCTTTGATTTAGGAAGAAGTTTTATCAAAAAACGGAAAGAATACTGAACTTCTCGGAAATATTTTTCTTTGTACTTTGCAGTCAAAATCTATTTTAGTTGTAAATGGTTATTTGGTTGTATTATGGCGGCATTGTGTATAAAATCAAAGTTAAGCAAAAAGCTTTCAAGAACATTTAATTTAGTTGTTTTAATATAAATGTACCGAGTAAAATTGATGCATGTACGTACATATTACAATAAAAACCCTCTTTGATTCAGTGATTACAAAGGGTCTAAAACCTCAAACATTTAAAAAAAGAAACTTCAAACTAAAATATGAAAGTCTACGTAAGATTTAAGCTATTATTCCTAAAGGACAACCACACGAACATCAAGTTCATACCAATGTAGCCTTTTTCTCACACAACTAATATCAATGCTTGACTAAGACAAGTTGCAAGAAAAAAATGAGATACAAAAAAAAAAAGTTAATAAAACACTGTAAAAAATTATGCCAAACGGTATGATAGTCAGTTTCATGGTTTGCATATAAGTATTATTTCAGTTTTGTTTTGTCAGTGTTTTGTAGTTTTAAGTATTGAAATGTTTTCTTCTGAAGTTGTTATATAGTCAAGTTATTTACTAAGATGTTGTTTGTTTTATATTTTTGTTGCTGCAGCTTCTGCGGCTGCTACCACTACTAATACTTCTGCAACTATTATTACTACTACTACATCTATTACACTACTACTACCGCTACTATTTCTACTACTACTACTACTATTACTACTAACGCTACTATTACTGCTACTGCTACTACTACTACTTTTACTACTACTACTACTACTACTACAATTACTACTACTACCACTACTGCTGCTACTACAACTACTACTAATTCTACTACTACTACTAATACTAATACTACTACTACTGCTACTATTACTACTACTACCACTACTACTACTACTACTACTACTACTTCTACTTCTACTACAACTACTTCTACTACCACTACTTCCGCTACTACTACTACTTCTACTACTACTACTTATAGTAATACTACCGCTACTACTACTACTACTACTATTAATACTACTACTACTACTACTACTATTACAACTACTACTACTACTGCTGCTACTATTACTTCCACTACTATTACTACTACTACTACTAACAGGAAGTCATCCAGCTGGCGGTGGTTCTACTCATGTGCCCACTCGTAATGAAATAATGCACGACCGGGCACCTGGGGTCTTCCCCCATCATTAAAGCTGGAAAGTCGCCGTATGACCTATAATTGAGTCGGTGCGACGTTAAACCGAACAAATAAATAAATAACTACTACTAACGCTACTATTACTGCTATTTTTATTCTATGTATGACTCTCGGTCTTGTGATTGATATGAGTACAAATGAAAGGTTTCATATTGTTGCTTGTCATATTGTTTACATGGTTCCGAAACTTATTAATGTAGATATGCATAAAATGTAGATATTCATTAACATTATGATGTAATCCAACTTGCAATGATTAACATTAAATTAGAAGCTAATTAGAAAACTACGGAATAGAGTGCTGATCACGTGATATTACCTGGATCTAACAACATGTTTTATATAATAAGTGTCTTTTAAAAATTGTTTATTTGTATCCCACCCATCATTACAGACTGCTATCAGGAGAGTTTAGTACGGTTTTAAGCTTTTGCTTATGCTGCAATGTAATTAATTGCTAAAGATAAGTTTATCTCTTTTTCTCTTCTGTTTGACGTTTATTTTTGTGCATCATGTCAGGATATTTTATGACTGCAATATGTTTTATTCGTCACGCAAACGCATTTTTCCGTTTAAGGACGTGTAAATCTGTTACAAGTTAATGTCGTTTGTATTGAAACAGATTTCATTTGTTGATACAAGCACTAAGATGCCACGAACATATATGAGAACGGCCATGAGGTCTGCATCATACATATCATATAGACTGCATGATTCCGGAACATATGCCTTTGAGTTATCCATAAAATACTGTTATGTCTGCAGTATAATTGTTTAATAATCTTCCATTAAGTAATAAGGTAATGTTGATATTTATTCATTTTTTCTCAGATACAGCAGAGAAAATGATATTTGTATATTCAAATGCCTATTATCAATTACTAAATGTTTGACACCGTCTTCCCCCAAAATGGCGGGAAAAGTTTTGTCATGAAAAGCAAGATGGACATGCAAAATGCTTATGTTGTTTGAAAGGTCTTGCCGCTTTATTGTCGTCCTTTTATACCTGCCAAACATGTTAGGTAAAACGTGTCGATGGAAAACCATGTGTCATGCCCCAGGCGCTAGACTGTTTTTGGGATCGAGGTTACTATTGCGAAAAATGTTAAATCATGCTACAACTTTTCTTTGGATATTGCAGAAACCTATTATAGGTGAGAAACGGATGTAAATTTCACAGGTACATAAAAAGTTATCAATTTTCAATTACTAATCTAATCATGCACATGATGTTCGCTGTAATTAAGTTATTTTTATTAAATCAGTCAAATATATGATTTAGAAGCTGATATTGTCTATTCAGATGTTTTGCTGAAACCTTTTTTAAAAATGCACACACTTTAATAAAATTTATTTGAAACGATAAGTCTTTTTCTGAAATTCTGTTGAATAACCAAACATTCAAATTAAACTTATAGAATGCAAGAAATAATGAGTTACACATAATCATACGGTAAGCCTTTTAAAATAGCAAGTTTTCAAAAGAGAAAATACAGTCAAACCTGTGTTAAAGACCACCTCTGAACAGAGACCACCTGGCTCTAAAGACCACACGTTTTGTTTCCCATTTCATCATTTACAGTGTATTTAAACCTGTGAATAAAGACCACCTCCCAATAAAGACCACATTTTGGCTCTCCAAAGGATGGTCTTTATAGACAGATTTGACTGTAATAAAGAAATATTAAACATCTGTCTATCTGTCGGCATCTCATAAATTAGGAACAAAGTCGTTGCAAATTTCTTGTAATGATGTTTTCAAGAAATCTTCTGAAGTAAAGTAAGTAAGTCTTTGGTCATCTTGTACCATCCTAGCGATGAACGCAAGCCAAACGTCCGGGTCCCGAATTCGGGTCAAAGCCAGGTTTTTCTTCAACATGATTTTTTTTTATTTTACTTGTATATTACAAATATTGTGCAGGACCATTTATTGCAGTTTTGTCATTTTATCCCCGCTAAAAGTACTGACTCTTTATTTGAGTTTTTGCTCGGCTGTCAGAAGTCAAAAGGATAAATGTCTAATACAAAAATAGGACAAAAAGGAATCTCATGGATTAAAACCCATTTTTTTTTATCTGTGTCATATGTTTTCACGAGTACAAGCAGTATACTTGACAGAAATAACAACATAAAGATCTAAAGCAAACACAAAACTATGTTTATACATATATAAAGGTGACATGTTTTGTATCATTATCAAAGGTATTATGATTTGAAATGAGCCCAATGCCAATAGTTACTGCAAAACATTATAGGAAATAGTTTCCAGGATTGGGATATTGTAGTAAAACCATTTTAAAAGGGAAATGATACTTTGTAAAAAAAAAACACAAAAACTCAATAAGACAGGATTTTTCAGGTAAAATTTCCCCAATCTTTTTCTTAAACTACCAAAAATTACAAAAGAGATTGTGAGATATGTCTTCATAGCTTTGATTTGTAAAACGATGATACCACAGTTGTAATAATAAAAAGAAAACATTTCTGTACTGAAAACTCTAAATGCTACATCCTTTACTCCAGGATGGGTAATACATTATTCCAACAGGTAAGAACATGTTAATTTATGATTACACCATATCAGATTATCAGTAGATTCATCTCAGTTATTTTGAGCACCAGACATTCTGATTAGATTAACACAAATATCTAAACATCATATTTTAGGGTGTGTCAGAAATTTGAAAAAAAAATAATAAAAATCTAATGGAAGCCAATAATGATGATTTCTAATGCCGAAAAATGGGAACTTCATAAAAAATTTGTACAAAATTAAGCCAAATAGTATGTCATACACTGAAAGGTGTACATTTCATTACCTCTCATGAACCGAACCTGCAATTTTGCTTGGTTGTGTTGTTTGCTTTACAAATTAACTTATGTCTTGTTCTCCGTTAATTTTACCCTTGTTCACTCCAGATATTTCTTTTGCCGGTAATTATCACACGCAGAGGCATTTCGTGATATACTTTGAACAAACAGTCTGGCGAAAACCATATGTTTTGGTGATATATAAGAATATCTTTTACTATCATATATTCAAAGAAACAGAACGTGTTTGCTATTATAACACGTAGTTTTACCTTTTTATCTTAGACATTTAGGCCCTTCTTATTGAGTTGAAGAAATGTACAGAGATTTCTCGCCACTCCGCATTTTAAACAACCACGAAGTGGGTAACAGTTTGGACAACAGTAATAGCAATATAGTAAAGTAATCAAAGATTATTATATTCGAGCCAAATGATTATAAAATGCATAAATATTTAAGGTGGAAATGTTATATCGACTCAAACACTATGGTACTATGCAATGACAAATTTACACTAGTTTTCTTTGATATTCACGTAATACTTCATGTAAAGAAGATTATCAAATTTACCTCAGTGTTCAACTTGAAAATTGAACTGAAGGTAAATCAATTAGCAAGTGTTTATTCACATCTGTTTGTACACATACCATTCTCCAGGCATGCAATATATTCGCATTGCGTACTTATTGCAACAAAATGATCAGTTATGTAAACCACATGTTTTGATCGAACATTTTATAACAATTACGTCAGATTCAAAACTAGAGTATACTCTCTATTTTAAGCAGCCCTTCGGTTTCAGTAATGCAGCCGAAGCTATTAATTCACACATGTTAATAAGGTTACACATTTTACAATTAACGAGGTAATGAATATCTAATTGGTGTTACCAAATAAGCCAGCGGTGGAATGCGTTCCGTATTGATGAAGGTAACAATGCAAAGCAACGTTTAGTTCAGGTTTTTGTTTTTTGTGGGTTTTTTTTTGGGGGGGGGCGGTAGGGGGGAGGCAGGGTAACGTCACAACGACGCAATTATATGTCATATGGCGAGTGTCCAGCTTTTCATGGTAGAAGAAGACCACAGTGCCCCTCCGGGCATTATTTCATCAGGTGCGGGCACTTTGGTAGAACTACCGATCTTTCTTAAGCCAAATGAATGGCTTCCTCACATGAAGAATTGTACGGCCCGAGTGAGGCTCAAGCCCACATCGATGAGGAGCAAGCTTCTGTCCAAGACATATGGGCCGTCCCATAAGTAAATTTGTATTAGTGATATGATATAATTATAACATAACAAAAAGTTTTAAATACCAGAAAATCGTTGTTTTTATGTTCATGTAGAAACTAGAAACTAGTACATTGTGTATATTGTAATTCGTTTATTTAAGGCAAATCATTTTCTACCATATTTTACAAATAAATGTCGTTTGTGTCGTCATGGCAACCGAAATTCAAAAGCTACCATTCACCATTAGATTATAGAGGTTTATAGATAAAACGAACGTGATGAAACCAAAAATACACGGTATGTGATTTTTCAATAAAATCATTTTAAACTGATTCTAAATATTCATATCTATGATGTTTAATTAGTGATATGCCTAATCTGTCTCTAAAATTAAAAGTACATACCAAGCACGACCATGTCATTCAGCTTTCATGGCGTTCATGTCGTAAATGCCTACGATGACTTACTTAAAAGCACTGGAAGTTTTGACACAGTAAAGATGAATTTTTCAAATTTTCAGATTTGAAAGGTAAAAGAATGTTCTAAGACTTCATGATTATATTGTTTTCTCAATTTTGATTTTTGTCACTAACACAGGTTCTGTCATGGAACGGCCCATGTTAAATTTCCGAGAAATATTGTCCTAATTTATTCTAGATTTTTTACTGTTATTCGTAGGAGATTACAAAGTACTAGAATACCTTACTTGTGGTGATGTTTTGTTTTCAGGGTGCAATAATTTCACGTCCATTCTATATTAACTACTCATTTGTTTTTCATGAAATTATCCTTGTTTATTTGAAGTAGAATGTGGTACCAAATACGTAAGTATGTTGAGTTTGTTCCAGATGTAGATGGCAGTTTGTAAATGTTATTGATGTTTAAGTCACAAATACATACAATGAGCGATTTACGAAAGAATGCACAACCCTTTTTTAAATGCAGTCATTGATCATTTTGAAGATGTTAATACCTGAGCTGAATCAGGTATATGGGATTACCAGTAGATTTCTTTTTTGAGAAAAAGTTAGTGTTATTTCTTATATATACATATTAATTGTACAGCTTCTGATGATACATGTTGATTGTGGAAATCTTGTTGAAAACATCGTTTTAAACAAACAAGAACAACACCGAAACGGCTCATGACAATATTACAAGTACCTCTTTTTTAAGCACAACACTTATATCTGTTAAAATTTGATTTTGTGCCGTCATTTCTGTAGCAAATACCAGTTTGATAATGAAACTTTTTTGTCATTTATGTCTAAACAACATGCTTAAAACTAAATCTTTATAACTATTTTCAAGTGGCTATTCAGTATTGATGGTCAGTCTCATATGGAATTTAACATTGAAGTTTCAGTAAAACTGAAATTAAAATTTCAAACTCAAACTCAGCCGAAACCGAAAAATATTTTGTGAACACTGGGCCAGCACATTAACATTTATTTTTAACATGAGCTGTCGTTACCAGTGCATCTGGAGTGTCTTTTGTTGAACAAATACATGTTTATTACTTTAAATAATTAATCAATCTGAAATTTCATCATCAAAGAGAAGATATATGCAGATACCCCTATGTGTAAATAAATGTAGTTTTAGATGGATGAATAAAGATAAAATCTGTAACGTGCTTTGGCACATGCGGTCATAGGAAGATATGTTTTCTTCTTCCATCCGTACGCAGAGGACAGCCGTGTCTGTGACGTTCTACATTCTATATTCCACGGGGGAGGAAGTGTTACACGAAGGATGGAGTTCTTCTGATAACCTGTCATGTTTTCTTCTGATAACTGTTACGGAGTTCCTGGAAAACGTTACAGAGTTCTTCTGATATCTGTATGATAAAACAAGGAATCGTTCGAAGAAATGGTAATTATCAATCTTTAAAAAGAGAGAATGGGTTGTAAAACTAAAGTCTGGTGATCAAGGTTGCCTCATGTTTTGTGCTATGCGTCTGAAAAAAACTGTTTTTGTCAAATAATCAGCGCCACTTCTTTGAAATCAAGACATTTTGAGAAAAATATCAAAATTGTTTGTTTATTCATACATATTAATATATTCAGTCACGTTCTTCATCCTCACCACACGCAATAGCCTAATTTTAGTGCAAAGCTGCAAACATAAACCACTATCTAACAATTTTATGTCCGATTTTTCTCATGTTACGGGGTTCAGGTGATAACTCTGAAGATGTCACAGAGTTCTTGTGATAACTTTTGTTACTTCCAGGGTGTTTCTTGAGCTATGTTAAGGTACTTTTTAACTAATTTTATTATTTAGAAAGGATGTTAATCATGTTCTAATGTAAAATCTTTATCCACGGCACAGTATTGTGGTTATATAATGTATGATATGAGTCTTTTGTAAAGTTTTAAACTATGTGCAGTATAATGACATATATATAGTAAAATACGAACAGGTAATAAATGAAGTAAATTGTATTGTTCATATTATCAATGGATGTGCTAATGTTCGTGAACAAAGGTTTAGTGGATTCCGTTTGGATTGATCACTGAACTAAAATCAAATCCTTTATCTTTAATTTAGGGTACACCTAAATGCTGAATTTGCAGAAGCTGTTTTGTTTTCTAAAGTAGTTTATCTGCATTACTATGTATGACTGCTGTTGTCATCTCATGCGATTCAATTGCACGTCTTGTTATGCATATTCATATCATGACCTTAACGTTGAATTGATATGTGGTAAGTTGAAAAGGCCAATATGCTAAGAGGCCAATATGCTAAGTAAAGCTTTAGATAATTGTCCTTTTTTTCAGATGCGACAATCAGATGTAAATAAAACACAAAAGATTCCTGACACCGTCTGAAGCAGTTGCTCACGTTGTAAATATTCATCCTGGATTTGAAATAACAGGTTGAATGCAGCGAAAATGGTACATACACTTTACCCATAAAGCTTAAACAGGTGTTTTTATTATATTACTAGCATTATTAGGAGAAACTCGGGTGTTTAGTGTCGATTTATGGCAGTATGTAACACGTATTGCAATAGATAAAACGGCATAAAAGAACACAAAACCCCAAGGCTGCATTACTGCAGACATTTGCTATGGTAAGAGTGATATAACTTATTTTTATCTTGATATTTTTTAATCAGATAAGATATATCTGAACTCTGACATGCCTTTCAAAATGTTGTCACTATGATTTCAACGCAAAATAACCATTTGTGATGGATCATATCAGTTTTCATGTAATCGACCGTAATAAATACAACTCAATGTAAAAATTTAGAGTTCATAACCCAACAGTTTGCGGAAAATGTAGATATAAAATGCACATTATTTTGGATAAAATTGTAGATCAATTTTGAAAATGTGATTTCATTTCACATAAAAAACCACAGGAAATGTAAAATATGAGATTTGTTGTGTGACAAATGAAATATTATTTATAAAACTACTGTGACAGATAGGAAAGGTCGTGCATGCTTAGGTCCTTTTCCGAATGCACACATGTTCAAAAACGGTTTTTGCAACCTTGATAATAACATTATGTGTTGTTTTTTAATTGTTCTTTTTCAACAGAGACACTTATGCCCGTGCAGGAATTTTGTATGCATCTTATCATGTGTATATACATTGGTTTTGTGTGATATCTAAAGAACTTTGATACAATGTTCAAATAAAAAGCATGCTAGGTTCTTCCCCTGTCTGGTATTGTAATAAAATGTAACAAATTACATTTGCAATGTTATTGTCATTTCATTTTTTAATGGAAGTAATTGTAATTTAATAAACATTTCACAATGTAATAGTAGTTAATTGTATATAATTAGAACTTTTTTAAAATAATTCACCCTATCCCATTTTATGCTGGCCAGAAAATTTTCATCAATCGTTTTAAATACCAAACAAAATTTAGGTATTATAGTATAGCAAGTGTAATTTCGGTAAATTAAGTACTTTTGTAACGTAATGAAAGTAGAAATTTTAGATGATGTTTCGATCAAAATACAATCTGTATTATTGTAAAGTACATACTCCTATTAGTTTTGGTTTCATCCTTGAATATATACATTTACTTTATTCATTCTGTCGTATGGACACAATTAGAGAAAGTCAAGGCGAAGTCACTGACCACAAGGCTATTCTAAGGTAGTGCATTGAACGGATCATACAGGTACACGATACTTACATGACCTCTGCCGAACTAGACAAGACGACAGAAGAGAATTTTATCGCCAGACAACAGGTGCGGTTGAGAAGAATACAGAATATATTTGCCTAAGAATACGGGATATATTCATTATAGATCAAAAGCATTAAAAACAACTTTGTTATATATCTGACATAGACATAATCTTTTTTTGAAGATGCCTAACTTTTGTGATAACTTATGATTCTAGTTTTATTAGTTTGATTTAACGAAATACTGAATCAAGTATTAGACGCGACTTACAAAAGCCAAACTTTGAATATATTTTGATTGATAATGCTTCTATTTATTTGTGATTTTTTCTTCTATTATGAATATACCTCAGATACAATTTGAAGCATAAAACACCGACCAAACGTATTTGTAGTATGTGCCAGATGATGAATACAGCGCAAATGTCTGCGATGTTATACCCTTTTCTTTACGTAAGTTTGCAATCTGCTGAGACAGCTGTTCTATGCATTTGCCAGTTTGTTTGCAGGTGTTGTGATTTTGTAAATCACATTAAATATTGTCTTATTTTATTTCCCTTAGAGTATTTCCTACCAGAGAATCTCTGCTACTTTCTGCAGGGTACTGTGGTTAGCTAGGGTCATTGAGTATTTCAACCTGTAGCTCAATGAACCTATAGGATCTAGGCAACCTAGCTGGCAAAGCTTAAGATAGCATTCGAAATTTTGGCGATATCTTTCAGTATTTTGTAGCTCGTATAAAAGGAATTGTTTTCATATTTTCTAGACATTTTTCTGTGACTCTTGGTATTAGGAAATCAAAATATGTGAGAAAAAGAGAACTTGCCGTTTTTGATACAACCGCTTATATATACATTGCAACATGATTTCAGTCTAGATTAAAATGTTATTGCAGCTGAGCATTTTGTCTCAACATTACAAGATATTGTGCTGCACAGGCGTCTATCAAAGTTATTAAATCCACGCACATATTACAACAGATACTAGTAGGGAGTTCATGAGTAAGCCGGGAAAAAGTTTTATTGAAGTTATATGACATGTTGATAAAATACATGTGTATCGGTAAGACAGTTTTGAAACTGAAATGAGTATCTTTATTTGTGTGTCCGAAGTTATGTTGTGTAATCTTAGATGTCAAAGTATAGAAATAAAAAAAAATCAGAATGCCTGCTTCACCTTTCACCAAGTGCTGTCTTCTCAATTTCTCTTTTATCCATCTGCAAGATTATGTTAGAAGACTTATTAAAACGAATCATAAAAGCGACTGTATACAAAGTGTAGTGAATGTGATAACAAGACATATACATGAAAATATACTTCCAGACCTTTGAATCAACTTTTGATTAATTAGTCTAAAATCTTATGAACCGTAGAGGATGGCTAATAGGAAAATCAATTTAAAAGAATATGCTTTGCATAATTCAACAAAGCAAGTTGTTAGCAGGTTTATTTGTTTCTGTTCTTGAGAGGTAGTGGAAAGTGCAACAACAGTCATTCCCTCTAGTACCTACTTAAAGGGAACTCGTTTGTAAAAGAACACTGAGTTAAATGTAAAATCTCAAACGACTACAAGTAATAGAAACAATGAGCCCGAGTACGGGGAACATTGTATGGCCGTCACAGGTAATCGAGGACTGCTGCTGTGGTATTTAATAATCTACGCAGACAGACATTATTCTTTGGAAATATACAATGTGACGAAGCAAATTAATAGCGGATTCCGTTCGATTGAGTCTGTTCATGAGAGGTAACGAAAAGTTCATAACCTATCATGCCACCCTATCCCCACCCCAACATTTCCCCCGCACCACCCAAAGCACTGGCTTAAGTGGAGCTCTAATCTTCACACTAACAACTTCATGCTTCTATGATTACAATAGACGGGGAATAATAAGAACACTCATGTATTTCAAACTCATGTTTGCCTGATTTTAAGGAAACATTTCTGTTTACTTTGATTGTGAATATCTAAGTTTGTAAAGGTAAAATCATTAGTAAGTTTTTATTCACATCTGTTATTTCTTTGTTTATTTTGCAGATGTAAAATCCAGAGTTTTCGTTTCAGACAGTAATCACGCCAAACTGGCATTGCGTAACGTATTGGAACAAACATTTCAGATTTTTTATAATAACATATGGTTGGTAGCAAATTACATATGCTATCATAATTTCCGACAGAAACGTGATAAAGGGCGTATTTACTATCCTAATGAGCTTCTACTACCTTAATTAGACGTGGTTTACATATTTCTCGATTCTATCGCTTTCATTTGAACTTCATTCACAAAATATTTCGATGACGCTGCAACATTTATCATGACTGATCTACTGTTTGTAGTCATAATGTTTTGAAGCAAACTTGCATGTTGTCCAAAGAAGGTTACTGCCGCACACCTAGGCTATTTCGATAGTTGTAGCTATTCCAATTTTATTAAATTAAAATTATGTCTCCAATATCTAAATGAAATGCGTGGTAAAGAAAGCTTTGGATTAAAATATTTGTTTTCATCTGTTATTATGTAACAAACTTACCTTAATTATGTCTCCTGTATTTTAATTAAGTGTTGTCCGTCTTCCGGTCTGTCAGGCTGTATGTCTGTCTGAGCTTCCGTTTGGCACCAACCTTGTCCACGCAACTCCTCCAACAACACCTGACGGATTAACATCAAACTTCTAAGAGTGGCTTTTGCCAAGTCTTGTTTTGCATATCACTGACATTTTTCAGATCGATAATTTTTAGCGGAGTTATGGCCCTTGATTTTTCAGGATGTTCTGGCCGCCAAACCTTACAGGAGTAATCAGTGCCAAGTCTTATCATGCATTATATCGGCATGTTCCGCTTCAGTGACTTTCAGCAAAGTAAGGGTCCTAGATTTGTCATATTTTACAGTGTTAACTCACTAAGCTGAATTTAACAAAACCTCACGAGTGATTAGTATGGAGCATAGTTGTGCATATTATCGTTATGTTCTGATGAAATAACTTTCAGCGGAGCCAGGACCCTTGATTTGTCAAATTCTTTGATCTGTGCTACTTCTCCTTTACCACTGATTGGATTTCCACCAAACTTCACAGCAGTTGCCATTGCCAAGTCTAGTTGTGTATATAGTTGGAATGTTATGGTTCACGGCTTTTCCCTGGAGTCCCAATTTTAACTTTTTATTTTAAGTTTTAAGTACCTAACTTATAAATTTAGTTCTAAATAAAAATTGTACATATAATTGTTTTACAGTTATCGAATATTTATTAATCAAATAACTCATGATAACATTGCTTTCACAAAAAGTGTTTACTATTTCTTTTATTTTGTTGTATGTGTCCAAATTACATATTTTAACCTAATTTTGAAATAAAACAGACTCATGCAGCCATCAGATGATACTGTTGGACGTCTGTCAAAGATAAAATATCATTTTGAGCAACAGGTTGAATGAAACCCACACAGATTGAACAGGTGTTTTATTGCATAAAAAACTATACTTGTATTTTGTAACTTCAGTGTTTATGGTTGGTTCTAACATTAAATGCAAGAGATATCATCATTGTAAGTGTTCATAAAGTTTCAACACCATTTTACTTGCGGTGCTGATATTTGTTGTGGCCTGGTTTTAACTGATGTAGATTTTTATCTGAAATGATTTTAGTTGTAATTCGGTGCAGTTTGTTCTGACATGCTGAACAAGCTTTGCCATTAATTTCAGTTATAAATTTATGTGTAATTTTACCATCAAAGTAATACGCATGCAGGTAAATGAAATTTACTTATTAACAAATAGCTGTGTCTGCTGAACAATACTCTCTTGAGCTTACTGTTTGATTTCACTTAAGCCTGGGGTTTTCTTTAAATCATTAAAAGGTCAAATTTAGAAACACATGCATTTCGACTTTTTATTTCGGTAGATAATTAATGAGAATATTTTAGTGATAGTTTATTTAAGGGTTTAGTCGTAATTTAAATGTATATTAAATGCACTTGTTTCATAATGATTTTTTTTTCAATTTTCTATATCGACTTGAACTATCTACTTATATAAAGTATATTTTAACGGTTGATAAGAACATAATGCTGGACATTTCTTTCTTTCTTTTTCAAAATGCAAAATAGTAATTCTGACCGTTTTTCTCTATTTCCCGCCTACAATATAGCATAGTGATAAAACAGTATTTGAATATTGAAATGAAACTTTGACGCATTCCCGAAAATATATGGCAATGAAATTCAGTAGCATCCAAGATAAAAGAAAAACCTGAAATTTCACACTGCAGGAATACATGTAGATGAAATATTTTAATTACATATTTTGTAGAAATGTACGCAGAAAGTTGACATTTATTTCGTCAGAAATTTAATACTGTAATGCTACTTCGTCAACATATTGCGTACATTTGTCCTGGACAATTAGAAAGATATAACAGTATAATCGAAGGATGGACGCATTTACATCTTATGTTAATAGTATTATTTTTCATTCGCAGTATGTTCTATTAAAACTAGGTTGAGGAAATAAGCCATCCGACGTAGCAACAGTGACTAGGTAATTTTTGTTGCTTCTTTTGATCTTTTGTTTTCTTTATATCTTATCAAATTTATGTATCCATTTCCAGCAGATATATAAATAATCATTTTTACAGAATAACGATATCTTTTAAATATATACAGATATTGATAAAGAATTTATTAATATAAACTAATAATTTATTCTCAGACTAACTAATGGAAAAATTCCATTATTCAACTAGCTATTAAGCAATTACCATACGAGGAGTGTTCGATATGAATTGCTTATTGTCCTCTAGCTCGATATCCACGTGGGGCACGATAAAAACCAATACCTACCTGTATAGGGTTATTCAGTACCTACACAACGGTGTATAAATGTACATGTTAGACTAAGTGTAAGACATAAAATTTGCCATTTGAATACACGCAATCATTGACCACTGTAGTAAGAATGGTTGGTAGAAGCGTCGACAAGAAAGATGAAATACGGGCTTACATCAAAGCTCGCTCAAAACTTGGTTGCTCTTTGAAGCAGCTGATGACTGAACTTTCTACTGCTTATGGACCTTCTTGTGTGTCTTATGACACAGTTCGACGGTGGAAAAAGAAATTTGAGTCTGGTGTAGAGTCCATCAAAAATGCATCGAAATCAGGTAGGCCAAAATCTGCATCTCGTAAAGAAATCGTTTCCAAAATAAAGGAAATCATTGAAGGAGATGCCAGATTTACAGTTCGTGATATTGCACGAAAGGTAGGCATATCACTATCAACGGTTCACCTTATTTTGAAGAAGCATTTGAAAGTCAGAAAGATTTCTGCTAGATGGGTGCCACATCTGTTGACTGATGAGCAGAAGAGGCAACGGGTTAAAGTGGCCAAAAAGCTGCTTCAAATGTTTCCAAAATATGACAAAAAGCAGTTTGCCAATGTCGTCACAGGTGATGTAACCTGGGTCCATTATTTTGAGCCCGTCAGAAAGGTTAGCAATAAGATCTGGGCTACTAAACACAGCAAACGCCCAATAATTGCCAAACGTTCTTTGAGGGCAAAGAAGGTTTTGTATGCAATCTTCTTCTCTGGTGAAGGAGTCGCAATAAAAGTGCCGGTGAAAAAGGGCAAAAGCATCACCGGAAAGTACTACAAAGACGTAGTACTGAAGAAACTGAAAAAGCATTATCAGAAACGACGCCCTGTCACTGGTTTTAAACATGTCCGTCTTCTACATGACAATGCCCTCGCTCATACTTCCGCAATAGTTACGGCGTTTTTGAAGAAAGAAAAAGTAACTGTTTTGCCTCACCCCCTGTATTCCCCAGACCTTGCCCCATGTGATTTCTTTTTGTTTCCGAAATTGAAATCATTCCTTGCTGGGCGGAAATACCAGTCCCGACAGGCACTCGGATCTGCCATTCATCAGTACCTTATTACTGTGCCAAAATCAGCGTACCGTGACGCCTTCAAGAAGTGGATACATCGGCTAAAACTTTGCATTTCTAGCCACGGGGAGTACTTCGAGGGCATGAAATGAGCCCTTTTGGGCTAACTTGAAATTTGAAGTCTCCAGATAGAAATAAGCAATTCATTTCGAACATCCCTCGTATGTACCAAACATTAGAGTAGTTATGATGTTATACACATGAAGAGATCCAAAGAAACGTGTATGTAAACTTACTTAAAATCCAAATTTGCCTCCGCTCAATTTAATTGAGACACTTTGTAATCTAAATATAACTGTTTTAAGTCCAACGCGTAGTTCAAAACATTACAATGATCCAAAATATAGTTAATTTGTAATGTTCTAAATTAAGGCACCTGAATTTTGATGAATGATTCAAGAGAGACAAGAAGTCACAAAGCCGTTCATTGACGCATGCCTCATCAGACAAATGCTTTGGCATCGAAAAAAAAAACTAGGATTCGTTTAGATCTATTTGGTTTGTAACGCTTTTAGAATGTAATCTTGATATTACTATACTGATAAAAAAGGACTTAGAAGTGTTATAAACTGAAAATGGCATTATCAACTGTGGAAAATGTGTAACTCCTGTAATAAAGTATGACTTGTGATTTGTTTTGGTTTTTTTTTTTTTTTTGGTTTTTTTTTAATTACCCTGAGTCAACAATATACTGGTGGGAGATATTTCCTACGCTGATTCTAGATATTTTCAAAACAGACGGAAACCTTTTCAATTTGAGTACAGAATTGAGTCATCTGAATAAATCAGTGTCTTTTCTGGTTGTATTACTAATTCTCTAGTTTTACAAGTATTTGCTGTCTTATAATTGGTATTCATTACTGTCTTTTATCAAAGAAGTAAATATGGTTTAGCAGTATTAAACATCAGTCTTGTTCCACTGATATTGTTTTATGTATTTAACAGAAGACCTAGTGCGAACTGACTTAAATAATTTAACATATATAAGTTCTTTTTATGTAACCTATCCAACAACTGATTCTAGTTTAAAACATTACTGTAAAAATAGATGTATTCTTCAACAAATCAAAACGGTATCCAGTGGATTTTTAAAAAAACAAATAAGTACATATATATTACAAAAATCTCACACCAGACGGACTACGTTTTATGAGGATGTAGTTTTTTTAAAATTTGGCTAATTGAACATGACGCTTATTTTCATCAAAAATTCGTTAAAATATGTAAAAAGTGTATCAAAAGAGGGTGCGATGCGAAAATCGACGGTGCATGTTTTGTGATTGACCCCTCTACAGTTAGTCGCTACGCTTTGCTATTTGGCGATGCAATGACTAATAACATGTAAGACTCAGCGATACTTTTCTCCTAAATCCTACAAAAAGGTCGGAGGAAGTGCAATTTTGTCTTGCAGCTTGCTTTGTTTTGCCCTTAAAAGTTAGGATCTTGGTGCTCTGCCTTCAAACTTGAAGTTGTACATTATAATTAGACCTTATATCGATCATATTTATATGCTTCACTTTACATTATCTAGTATTTTGTCACTTGTGTTAGAACATTTCTCAGCGGAGAGTTATTTTATTTACACGGTCTTGTCTTACTTGTTGAAATGGGTTAAGTAAGAGGTTGGTATGCCTAAACGCGTTTAAACCTGTAGTTTCCTTTATATAGGTTACTGACACTTCGAAGGCGGTGCCTCTGTTTTCATTTCTTTTTTCCGTTTCGTGTTTTATGTAACGTATATTGTCGTTTGTTGCTGGTGTTTTTCCTCTTCCCTCTGGTCGCCCCTTGCATTTGCGACCATAGTCCTTTTACTATGAGCGGGGTTGGATGCCCACCTATTTTTGGGCACCGGCCATCCCTGGGCGGTGCCCAGCTGTTTTTTTTTTCCCGATTGTTTGCTCTGTTTGTGTATGTGTGTGTG
Source organism: Mercenaria mercenaria (assembly GCF_021730395.1). NCBI lineage: Eukaryota > Metazoa > Mollusca > Bivalvia > Venerida > Veneridae > Mercenaria > Mercenaria mercenaria. Next base: position 43,429,755 of record NC_069364.1, read on the forward strand.
CCTTGGCCATTGCCACCATTGTGTTTTTGTCTGCTTGTCCGTGTGTTTGCTTTGTGCGTGCGTGCGTGCGTGCGTGTGTGTTTTGTGAACGTGCGTGTTTGCGCTGCTGTGATATGCGATTTAGGGAGACTGCGTTTTTGGTACGCGGCTTTCCCGTTGAATACTCACCCTTGCTTTTTTCCACTTTTCCCAACACCCCCGCCCTTTTTTATTTACCCCTTTTCCCCTTTTTGTATTTTGCATATACTAATAATCAAAATGTACTTGTCGTTGGATTTTTGAAGCAATCCATCTACTACATTTTGTGTTGTGGGCCTACTCATAGAAGCATTGCCCTATGGCTGTGTTTGGGGTGCTCTGTGATTCCGGGAAATCTCACCCTTACCTTTTAACTTTGATATAGACCGTAGTAATGTTGAGAACCAGACACGAAGTGTGGAATTTCAGTTTATTATCTAAGAAGTTATTGACTTTTATTGCCCTATTTTTCTGAAATGCATCAAAGCGGCATTATTCAAGTTGTATTTCATCACTGTCCACGGGAAGCAATATGTCCTATACACCTTTATTTAAACTGATGTTTAAAGTCGAAGTAAGAAAATGAAAAAAAAACAACTCAAGAGCCAACATCATCTAATATACCTGTAAACTTAAATCTCAGTTAAATATTCTCATAAATTATCTGCCCAAATGCAAAATCTAACTGCATGTGGTTCTTTATGTAATCCTTTAACAATTAAAAGAAAACAAAGTAAATCCCTTTAGGATTAAGTGAATCAGACATTACTTTTAAGACAATATTAATCAAAAGATACAGGTATTTGTTAATAAACAAATTTATTTACTTGAATGTTAATTTCTTTGAACTTCAAGGTGAAATCGCACAGAAAATAATAATTGAAATTAATGGCACCATCTTAATAATCATGTCAAAATAAAACTGATCAAGATAAACGTCATGTGAATATATATAATAATTATGATCTTAAACTCATTTCTGCATGTATCTTAAATGAAGTAGTCACCATTTGTCAGAAAAGATTATGGAAGGAGTACGCAATTTCCAATGTATTTTTAACACTTTCGAAAAAAACTTCTTCTTTTCGATAAGTTATCTGATAAGTTGCAGATTTTTGTACGAAATGTGTTTATTTTCAGAAGTTTATATCGCAATAACTAATCCGCTGGCACTCAGGAGGCATTGCCTGTCAGCAAATCGATCATCTCTGGTTGTACTTCTCTGGGAAAACGTATCTTTTCTAAAACATATTTTGATGAGAAACAAATTATTTACCTTTCTTTTAAATTTAAATCATTGGCCAAGAGAAAAAGATGTTGCTTTATATATCTACATTTTTGAAATTGAAAGGATTTAGTCAATAAAATAACCACAAGCCATCTGTTAGTGAAAAAGACGTGTTGAAATGCCCGAAATAAAGTTTTAAATGGAACTATCAGGCAGTTCATACTTGGATATAATTATTGTTTCTATGAATAACAACTCTATTACTTATTTCACTTGCTCGTTACAGCTATTTTGCAGGGATTACTATTTTGTTTACACTACATTATAACTTGTGCATGGTTAAGAGTAATGTTTGTAGAGTACCATCCGACTCCCCAGCGGTGTTTTCCAATTGACCTTTCCAAGCGGGTGTCCCACAGCGTTCCTCTATGTGATCTTTTCGTTCTGTTGTCTATTGTTTATACTGATGTATAAAAATGTCATCAACTATACAGATGATGAGTTTCATTTCGGAGAAGCTGAGTTCTTGGAACGCTGCTTTTCCTACTCTATAACTCTTACCCTGCTAAATTTCTATAATGAACTTGTCCATCTTTCAATTTGGACAGTACCATTAACTGTTAAAAGGGGTGCTTACCAAATAGATACTGACTGAATGGCGAAGAGTGCAGGCTGAAAGGCAAAATCAATCGTGTCCAGCATGGTAAGGGTTATTAAGTATTTTAATTAAAACAATATGATAGTGCGCATCTGAACGATATACAATGATTTTATGTTAGAGCAAACCACTGTTTGAGATATATTATTCCGATTCTAACACGTTATCATTCACCAAAGATTTACCTGTATGTGTGCTTTTTTTTCTAGCACGCCACCATGACAATTGCTGCTATGTCCTCATAAGTTCCCCGTACAAACAATGCACGAATGTTGCATGATAATACATAGTTTCATACTTTTGTTTTAAAATGGCAATGAATCAAGTCGTGTTAGAATATGTAATTTTATTACGATCAAATCATGAGGAAGAATTGACCTCATGACCGATATTGCAGAAAATCGATATCAGGGGAGACAACAGCTATTTGGTATTGGTAACATATATTGGTAACAGGTGACCGGTATTGCGATGTCGACATCTACTGCCTCCGGGTATTGTCACCTGGATGTTTATTTCAATATCAAGTGTAATAAAAGGGAAGGTTTTTCATAAGATAATTAAACAAGCTTCAATTATCACTGGAGTTACAAATTATGGAAAAGGGATTTTTCATTAGAAATAAAAGAAGTCATTTTTATCAAATGAATGTTTAATATGTAATTTTCTGAACCATAGCATTTTTAACATGTTATTTTATAATAATTAAATTTATTTTTATATCAATAGACCATATCTATCAGCAATAAAACCATATTTTCATATAAAATTATTTTCATACATATTCTTATATAAGAAGAATGTATATTTTAACATGTTTTCGAAAAACAATGTAACAAATCGGCTGAACATTGCTATCTGTAAACCAGTTAGATTCAAGTTAAAGGCAAATATCGATGAAGTCTTTTATTTATTTTTTTTTTCATTTTCAACCAAATCTGAAATGTAAATGACCCTTAATCTCTAGAAAAAAGGAGGTTCGTACCCATAGACACATCCTTTTATATTTATATAGCACTAGCATTGATATTTTTACGGCGTCTCCCATATATAAAATATGCTGTCGTTGAAAAATAAAATCTGACATATATATTTAAGAAATATGATCTGATTTTACATTGTTTTAAATAACGCTGTCTTTAAGAGTATAATATGTGTAAAAGACCTAGGTACCACCGCCCCTTCCCCCCCCCCCCCCCCCCCCCACACACACACAACAAAAAAAAGAAGATCGAACCATGTTTTATCCGATTTTATAACTTTTACGGCCATAACACATTCTTGTCCAAAAAAAGGAAAACAAAGACAAATATCAAACAGGGAAGTCACAAAATACTAATAAACTTGACGAATATGTTTTAAAATTGTCTGATTGATATGTATTATACCTGCTGCCACTACCACGTCCATTCTTATGTCACAAAAATACATACGTAAGTTATTTTGTTGTTGTTTTTTTTTTTTTAAACAGCTGTTTACAATTTATAATTACACAGGTGTAGGTTTTGAATTATTTTAATCTGAAATGGTTGAACATCACACGTATATCAATTCAGTAATTCTTAACATATAGACAAAATTGGAAGTTTAATGAATCGAAAATTATGGTATGTTTGTAAAATTTAAAAAAAAAAAAAAAGATAGTGGCAATCAGCGTGGTACAGGTATTTTGCCGTATCCAGGCAGACATTATTCATTTTAATATAACTACACATATTCCACTAATATATGAAAACTGTTTGCAAAATAAAAAATATGCAAAAGATTAAAATCGCATGATAATTTTACCTTGTAATTACAAAACAAATACCCGTATTAAATTCAAAACGCAATTATAGCCTTATCAGTATTATAATCGTCTGTGTTGTTTTAACGTTCCTTATTTAGAGGTAATTGGCAAGTTTTATTACAGGTCCAATAAAAAGTATTTATGCGTGATGCATACAACATTTTATTACTTCTATATAGAAATTTGTTTCATGTAAAATTATCTTGAATTGAACATGTACAATAAATTATGAAAGTAAGTTAATCACGACGACATTTATGGTAACTGAAAAGATCATGAAACCAGGTAAAATGTTCACGAAACAAAAATATATCATTAAGTTACTGAAGTAAAATTCAATTCTGTTTTAAATGCAGATATTATTCGCATTGCAAAAACATTCTTGTACACAAAAAAAATGCTCCGGACATATTTTCCAGCTTTAATTTGATCAAGGCGGCCCTTGAAATTTATTTACTCAAATTTATTAAGTAAAATATGTACAAAAAATTCTGTATTTTACTTTTTTACGACAGTTTGCATTTGTGATCCAAGGGTCGATAGGAAAGCTATCTCTTTTAATGTTTAATTGACATAATTGGCATAATTGACACTTGATATTTAAATGTATATGAAATAAGGTGAGAACAACAACATAAGAAGAAATGCGCATCTCTTTCTTTTTAGAACCGAAATATTAAAATGCAATATTTATCTTATATTGTTTTTGTGATATTAACAAAATGAATTACTCGCGAAGTAAAATTACATTAAATGATTAAATCATTACTTTAACCTTTTGATCACAATACCGCATGTTCACGCGGCATACTATAATATCGTCTGCTTATGACGCTACAACAACAACTTCGCGCTGAAGTTAATTTTTCTTCGAAATTAGTGGAAATAAACCGTCTGAGAACGAATCAAATTTTTATTTCACAAAAATGAAATAAATATCATTCAAAAGATAAATTCAATGAGAGTAGGAAAGTTCTTGCACCTAAGCTTTCATATCAATGGTTTTATACAAAAAAATGCTTTGAAGAAACGCATGTATGAGATTTTTGCACATTTTATATGGAAACAAAGAAGGGAAAAATGACGAAATGATGGCATCAAACTTCATGCGAAGAACGAATCAAAAATTAAGATAAAATTTAATTAAAAAAAACCTTGTGATGAATCAAATGTTGAGCTTTGGTAATATGTTTGCACCTAAGGTTTCTTATTTTTAGTAATTTTGTTATTAAGTAAAATGTGTACATGCCCTTCTTATTTCTATATAGAAAATCTGACCGCTATCGATTATTGGCCGGAGGAATATTCTTCGGTATGGCTGAAATCAATTTGCAAGGGTAATATTTAGGAACAAATATCTTCCTTGCGAGGCCTTTGTTGTCCTCATCATGAACAGTAAAAACTCCACCTACAACAAAGTTTTAAAACCTATTTATTTATTACATTCATTTACCTAATACTATCAGCGGACTTATTTCGATGTCACCGTTATCTTTTGTATACTATTTTATTAAGAGAAGTACCTCAAGCGCAAAGAGCGTATCATCTCTCACATGTGTTGCAGATTACATATCTGTTCGGGATAATTTTCAAGTTTACAGAATGGTTTGTGCTTCCTATAAATAAATAAATTTTCATTTTCAAGTCTATTGACGTCACTTCAGAAGATACCGGAAAAGCCTTAGATAACTACCAAAATACAAAATACGTCTACCTGTTTGTATGTAAAATATCGCAAGTTTCAAAGATAAATACAGCGATGGTTTAAATTCAGAAACAGGCATTCGCAGTTTAAAAGTTATGGAAACTGATCAACGGACACAGCCTTGTTCTCATTGACACTGGCTTACTACCAATACTCTGCTCAAGTATTTTATCAACAATTTTGATAAACTGAAAAAAAAGTATTTGTAGTGATTGGTATGCAAAATTGAATACAAAAATATTAGTACGTTTGTCTTTAAATGAGCAAAAACAGAAAAAAAACTAATGACATTTTACCAGCAAAATACATGTTGAATAAAGAGGCAAGGTAATAAAGTCCTAGTGAAAATGTTGAATAGATCACGTGTTTTAAGGTTACGATAGGGACCTGTTTATATCGTGCATCTGGAGTCATTTTGGACCATAAAAGTACGTAGTAACATATCTATATCTAATAAATGCTGTCCAGTCTGCTGATTTTAAAAGGTGCATCTGTATACAAATGTCATCTTACTTTTACATATTTTGTCTGTTTCGAAATGCAAATGTTTGTGGGCTAAGCGATTAGAGAGATTGATATTAGAAGAAGCCTAACTGTACGCCTAATGATAGTCAACTCACATAGATCCCGGTCACATGATTTGATATGTGTCACGAACATCTTATATGTCTTGTCGCATACCCAAGTCCAATTAACAAAACTATTCTGAGAATTAAATAAAAATAATTGGGTAAGTATCATATAATATTTCTTTTCTGGAAGCACGGTTTAGGTAACAGAGATACCTTTAAAATTGCAGAGGCAACTTATTTCTACCATGTGGCACCTGAGTAAATCTGAACAGATGTCAGTTAACCTTGTAATTATTTTGAATGCTCACTATTTCATTTATAAGTGATACAAGGTATTCATGCAAAACCTCAGATCGAGACTACCTAGTATAGGGTAGCGTATATCCTTAATAATTCCAGTTATTACTTTACTATAAATAATAACAAAACTGCATTGGACAGAATCCTGTAACCCTGGCTAAATAATCGGAAGCGGGCAATATAATTGGAAGAGGGCACTTTGAGCGGTTATTGGCCCGCCAGGGATGTGTAACGTCATAATTTACCCTCTGTCATCGCGATGAAAAAAATCGATAACGCTGATAATTTATAAAATTATACATGTAATTCACTGATTGAAGCAATTTTGTGATCATTATTGTGTTTAGGTATATAAACCCATTAAATGGCAAGGACGTTCCTTATGTGTGTGGTTATTAGCACTCCTAAACTCGGTGTAAATATATGTTAAGTCGTGATATCAGCCATTTCAGGTCCAACATTGCCGTTTAATTAGCGTTTATTACAATGTCACCGTTTTTTTTAGTCCAAAATCAAACCATATGTTGATCCTCTTATCTGTGCAGAAGACATTACTTGCTCTGTCTAACATAAAATGCGCATAAACACACACAAAAAATGCAAGATGTTTGACTTTTAGGGATACATGAGATTAAACGTTTATTTGTGGTCGTTTTTTTTTTTTTTAAATGAACCCAAAATGTATAAACATAGTTGACTTTGTGATACAATTTAAAGATCACAAGGATGTTTTCGTTCCATCTTTCTAAAACACAACACATCTCGTTACTAATAGCAGTGTATAGAATAAATGAACCATATGCTTTACTTATCGTTTTGATCTTTACAAGTTTCTTTGGCAGATTTTTTAACTAATTGATTGTCATAATTGTATAAAAACAATGTTTCTAACTAATAGCACCTGTTTAGATTTATAAAACTAGAATCAGAGTATGTTATGTAATTTCGATGGAATAAAACAGCCTCAAAACAAGTGCGACTATTATATTTAGATTTTACGTGTTGGTGTTACAGTCTCGAAGCAATTTAGAGCGCGATTCATTACTTGCGTCGTCTTATTGTTATGTTGGGAGGAAACTAAAATATTACGAGTGAAAGTTTGTGGTCCTAGCATCCTACTGTAGCATACCAAAATAAATTTCATGATGATACAGCATAGCTTCAAAACGATTTAATTTCAAACGACAAGGGCAAGCGATCTAGATACTTTTCGACACTCATTTTGTGCGGGTTATAAAAACATCAAACATAACACATTGTCTTGTTCCTCTACCTCCAACATGTAGCACATTAGTTGTCTTATAAATTTAGATTATAAGTAAGTTTCCGTGAAATTGTACTAACGTGAGCGTAACAGTAATCATTTATTTGGATACTTTAGATAGCAGGGTACACTTAGGGTCGAAAATATTGGGCACGACCGGGCCGGGCTTACATGTAGCGAGTCGCAATATTGCACTTCCCTAATAAGCAGATTCAGGATGGCCACTTTATAAAGTGCGTGCATGTTTTGTGCTTTTAATTAATGGCAAGAGCAGGACTCTCATACAAGAATACAGAAAGTTATCAAAACGAAAGTTTTACATATTCCATTAAAAATGACATGCCAAAATCATCAATTTTGCACCTTTTGAACAGCCTGCAATGATCCCGATGCAGGAACAATGCCCAATTTTATTGCATTTTTAAATTTAATAGTCTCTACTGAACTACAGGATATAAACGGAATGGGGGTCCATCCAGCTCGTTTTTTCACAAAATAGCGAAAAAGTTCCTGAGTATCAATCACGGAACCCTTCCGTGATTTGAATTTCCCGCGCCAAGGTGACTCACCGATTCATACAAAGCTAGCAGCAGTTAGTTTTACAACTTACATCAGAATTTTACATGTATCGGCTTTTTAAATTTTCTAAAGAATTAACAATCATTTTCTCTCACCTTGATTTACAGACATCCAAAATCACGAAGTTCTAATTAAAACAAATATTGATGGGGGCCAAAATCCGAAGTGTACCCTGCTACCTAATGATGAAATGAAAACAGAACGGGGTCTTTTGTGCCATTCAAAACCGAAAGTTAGTTCAAGAATGAAAAATAAAATCTGAATCTTTTCATGTTCATGTTGGCTGCAATTTAAAAAATATATTGAGTGACTTTTCTTGTTAAATCTTAAACTGGGTAAGTTTATTAATTAAAGGTAATTCAATTAGTAAGTGTTTTACTGATTTAATTATGTAAGCTTATCTTCATTTTACGCATGTAAAGATCACGTAGTTATCATGCCGAATTGGCATTGAGTAACTAATTGGAACAATTATACCAGAGTCTTTATAAAACCATATGTTTGATAACACAATACATTATGCTAACATAATATCCGAAGAATCATGGTAAAAATCATTTCTCCCTATTTTAATGAGCTTCCTCTCTCTAGTCTATCTCTGAACAAAAGTGAGAAAAACATTGATATTATCAACACTATTGCTTACATGTGATCTTTTCGAGAACGGTATAACTTATTTATTTGCAGTACCTAAACAAAAGGTAACATCAGAATTCCCTGACAACATTGTTCTAAAAATACTGAGATTTAGACCTGGGCTGCTCCAATAGTGTTTAAGAAGTATACTTTTACCATTTTATAAAATAAAAGATTTTTTGTTAGTTGAAAATTACAACAAAAAATGTTTTCATTTTGGATTGTTTAACAAACTCTTGCTTTGATTTCGCAAGTGATTTGCTTAAGAGCTAATGCATTTTAGTTAACAGTACAAATAATCGTTTTATGGAAGATATCTATTCAATTTGTTTTCTGATGATTTTCATAAGAAATTGTTTCCTATCTTTTTACTTTTTAGTTTACATAACTATACTTTAAATCAGACTTGTGTAGCCTTTTTAGCGAAACAGTTGGCATTTATCATGTAGATGAACAGCTTGTGTGAAACCATAAAGATCAAACAGGTGTTTTCATTACCCTGCAAAAACGATATATTTTGTAATTAAGATTTTTGTGGTCGTCTCAGTAACATTAATTGTAACATATATCATCATTGAAAGAGTTGTTAAATTTACCTGCAGTGATAGCATGTGTTAAAGTCTGTTATGTAAGGTGACCTTAATAATTTTGTCTTGTATAGTTTAAGCTAAACTTTGTTACAGCACACTGAACAATCTGATGCCATCAAAAATTGAGAATTTTTCTGTATTTTTTATAAAAAGAACATAAATATACTTAGAGATGAATTATATAGACAAATATGGGAACTATGTATACACCTCGGCAAGTTTTTCCAGACCAAAGACATCATTCATCACTATATAAAACCTAAATTCTGTGAATAGGGTGTTTTGTTAAAATATCTCTAGACTAGCTCCTAGACTATGATATGTCTTTTTATATTTTTTATGATTGAATGTAGTGAACTGAGCCAGTCTATATCCTATGTCCATTGATAATTTCAACATCAGTCCTGTGTGAAAATCTCTAAAATAGACTGGCTTTTGTCTCTATGAAATTGAATTCGTCAAAAAAGGGGAAATATAGTTATTATCAGTCTAGTAGCTAGTCTACAATATCTCGAGTATTACTCTTTTTTCCTCGTTTATCGAAAATTTCTGAATATCTTCTAACTTTTTTCTGTGAATTATATGAATACCTGTGTGAGATAATTTTTTTCTGAAAAGGAACTACAAAACAGATAAAATTAGAAACATAAGATTTTTCTTCGCCTAGTGATTAGAGAGATTGATATTAAAAGAAGCCTTATTGTAAGCCTACTAATTCTTATTTCCAACGTAGTAATGTTAGCCTCTGCTTACGTTTTAATCGAGTTGCAAACTATACATACATTTACTCGTTTTATACTTACAAGTACATTTTCAATGTTACTGCTATCGCAATCTTCAGAATTTCGACACATCAAACGCTTAAGTACTAATATGAAAATAGAAATCCATTAGAGAGAAAACATGTCGAAATGCAAGAAAGGAACAAGAATTCACAGAGCAGTTAACGGATGCCTTGCCGGAATAATGGGGTGGCGCGTGTAAGCAACTGGTATTTGTGTCTATTAGGCATGCTTTGCGAATGTTATTTTCATATAATTGTTACTTATAAAACAAATTAGAAAAACAAATTTGTTATGGCGCGGTGATGAACATTAACTGTCTCTGAAGACATGTTACTCCCATAATTAGGTATCACTTTATGTTTGTTTTTCTATCTTTATTATTCAACACTATACTTGCAGGAACATACGAGCTGAGATAAATATTTGTTTATTCTCGGTCTGTTAAAATAATGGAAACCTTTTCAGCGGCCATAACAAAATAATACAGTCTTAATCAGTTTATCATATCAGTAATTTTGTGTTTCTACAATTTTATGCTTTCTTGCAGCTAATGCTTTTTGATATCTTGTATCAAAAATTAAATCTGGATGGGCAGTTTGTAATACAAATCCATAACTGACTCCATAGATTCTAGCATACACTTTTGTATGATCTGTCTAAACAACTGATTAAATTAGCTTAAGCAAAATGTAACAAAAGGGAATTTCGGCAAAATGTTTACTTCAACAGAACAAAATAGTATGCAGAGGATTCATAAGTTACATTCTCAGTATCAAAACATTACAGTAGACGGATTGTAAAGTTTATAAGAAACAATCTTGATATATATCATAGTATTTTAAAGAACCTCTCCGAGTATTTAAGCCAACATTTACACCTACTCTTCAATGGGATATTCAGAAGGACAGGCAAGTATAACAAAATAGAAAATAAGAAGAGATACCTCGTGGCTAAAACGGATGGCAGCCCAAGCACAATTTTCATCCCCGAAAATCTATTTGATGTCGTTGTTGTCGTAATTATTATTCTTTAAATACATCAAACATGGGAAATGCTCAATGAAACAGTGTTGAAATACAGGAGCAATATATACTCTTTATAGATGCTTATGTCTGTCTTTTAAAGTGCCAATGTTCTATTTTGTTTGTTAAAAACTGATCAAGCATCTGTTCAAATAGATGTTATCTACAATTAAATGGTTAAAAAAAGTAGAACTTTCGATCAGTACTGCGCATGATTTCATACCATTAGGTCCATTAAGGGAGGAAATAAAAAGCAATTAATGTAAGAATGGTTTCAAAAAGCTTTTCTACTCTTTATAATGTTCATAAAAACAATGTGGTAGCCATATTATAAACAATTTATTTCAAGTGTTTAAAAACATAATACCGTTTCATTATACATCTTAATATATGTAATGAGTCTTACATACTTTTATAATGACATTGAGAAATACAAATGTATTTTGTTCTTAGTAACCTAATGTTTCAAGTAGGTTATTTTCGGTGCCCCCTTATCAGTTACATATTATTTTATATCTTAAAGACTACATACATTAAACACAAATAGCATATTATCTCCCACCAGTGTTGCAGATTACATATCTGTTCGGGTTAATTTGCAATTTTACAGGATGGTTTGTGCTTCCGTTACATCTATAAACATTAATTTTCATGTCTGTTGACGTCACTTCAGATGATAAATTTGCTTTCTGAGATCATATTGGATAACAAGAAAATTCTTTGATAATACGTTTAGCTATTTGATGATTTTCAACAATAAACCTTTCGTTGAGAAAAATATGAAGCTAAATTCGGAGACAGACACAAACAACATTAATTAAAGTTTTACACGTACACAGTTGTTCCTTTATACTCATTGACGTTGACTCTTAACATAATCACGATATTATTACTTGGCTTAGATATCTTATAACTGATATAAGTTAAATTGAAACAACAATGAAAATATTGATGGAATGTATTATGTTATGTTCGCTATGGTCATGATAATATGGGCTAGTATTTTGTTTATAGCTCCGCCTTCTTGATCATGTCATCATGAGTAAAATAGAAAAAGTGGAAACATAAAGTAGATGTAAAATGCATTTTAGATTTTAAGGTTATTGATGTTGTAATTTTTGTAGACATAGCAGTATATATGAAGTTTGTTCGTGGACGGAGATGTTATGATTGCAGTTTTAACAGAAATGCGCTGGCAATATTGCCGCAAATTTAGTTTCCTTTGTGGTCATGTGTCCTAAGGATATGTAAGAGAAAGGGTCGATAATACAAATGTATAAATCTTATCTGCACTGGTTATATTAGGCTTAAAAGTCAAGCAATTTTCATTTGTGTATGTTTTATTGAATTATAACACTAAACAAATCATGTAGCAATATAATGCATGTATAGAAATAAGTTTATCTTTTTTTTTTAAGTCTTACTAACGTTAACATTTTGAAAACTTTTAAAACCACATTAAGTTCACATGAATACGAAAATTCACAGGCAGGTTTGCTATCTGCTCTTTGCACATTCTATTTCATTTATTTACGTTTGATGCTATTTCAGTAAGCATGACGATTTTTTTCTGACGCAAAATGAAACGATTTTAACTTCATACAACCTGGCTGATAAAACAATCGGTTGCTAAATGTTTTGTGAGAGTAAAAGGAAAATGCTAACGTAAAAATGATTTTCATTTAAAATTCTTTTGAGAGTAAAAACATACGACTCCAGAGAAACGCTTTGGAATTTCAGAAGTACAAATAGGAGAATTTTGAAAAGTTGGGGAATAGTACGTGACAGAAAATGTCTCTCAAATTAGCAAATGCTTGTACCCATTTTATCCGCTTATGGTTTTGATTTAAATTTGATACGCAGTATAAGAATATAACCCGTAAAACAGGACGCTTATATAAACATTGTAAGTTAGAACGAGGTTATCTAATACAAGGGCAGATTATGAATTACAAAGTAAGCATTTTTTGATTGTATCATTCTTATCTTTATCATAATAACATCATAATAACCTTCAGCCAAACAAAAAGAAACATATGTTGCTCTTCTTATCTTTGCAGATAACATGACGTGCTGCAAGCTTTAAGATACACATAAACACACATATAAAAATGCAAGATGCTTGGCTTTTAAAGATACGTAAGATAAAATAGTACTATTTAGCTTTTGTGTTGATAAATTTATCCCACATTAATCTAAATTGCATCACTAAAACTGATTTAAAATTGAAATATTACAGTGTTTTTTTCTGAAACACCTCTTTTTGAATAACACTATCTAAGGAATGAACCATATGCTTTACTTTAACGTTTTAACAGTGTCAAATCTTGTTGGCATTTTCTTACAATATCGTCATAATAATATAGAAAACAATGTTTAAACAATGACTCATTATTCTTCAAGTTTCAGAAATATTTTCATTCAACAAGTTTTAGAAACAAAACTCTTTTGATTGACATCTCAAATGCGAAGAAAATTTAAATACCCAATTATCAACGCATTATAACCCTTTCCAGAATACGTCACGGTTGATGTTGAATAAGAACGAAGAAAATATAGATATTTTGGAGAATCTTTGCTCGGAAGTTTGCCAACAATATCAGTAGTCATTACTGGAGACTCTAAGAAATAATAATGGTTTTACATATTTGTTTGAATATCTAATACCTAATAATAAGGTTCGTAAGAAATGCATTTTAGCATGATGATACAGCTAAGCTATGTAACATTTACACTAAACAAAACTTTTAACATTTACCTTGATACTTCTGTTGATGTCTTTCATATAACTTAAAGCACATTTTGGAATTTTGCACATATTTAGATTAATTACGTTGTTGACACCATATGAATTCCGATACTAGGTATCATTTTCTTTGTTCCACAGTCTGAACCCGCTTTGAAGATACCTAATGTCCACCTTTCACTGCTCCATCAATTGTGTTTAACTTTATCTATTAAATAATTCGTTGTGTACGAATATGTAGAGTTACAGTTATGTGTGGTAGTACATATTTATGCTGCGTTTTGCTATATATTGTAGAGATAGACCCTAACATTTTCATTGATAGAAATACGTTAAATAAAGTATAGGAATTGATTTCCAAGTCCTTGAAATTAACAAAAATGATTTCACAAATGTGCAATGTATGATAATTTTGCTAATATCAATAACTGAAATTTTAAGATTTAATTCAAAGTTGTGATAGGCAAAGAATGTTAACTCTTGCCTTGGGCTAGTACTTTAAAGCAGAGATATCTATTAGTTTACTTCCCTTGCAATTACACAATAGAGTAGAAAACGAAAACGGTTTAAGACACAATATTATACATTTTTACACAACAAAATCGTTTAGGATTTATTAATATGTGTTTGATTTACCCCTGAACCAGTGGTTCCTATGATTTTGTCAACTTACTTATGGTAAAAATTAACTTTTAACAAGCCAGTAATAAAATGAAATACCAGTAAGTATTTTATAGTGCAGATAATACAGTTTTGCTTGTATCGAAGTGTCACAATAGAAGCACTTTTGTATACAGAACACCTGGTAGGATTTGTAAAGGTGCAATTATATTGATCTCTTTTTCCTATGCCTATATATTGTGTGTTATTTGAAACCTTATGCATAGTACCGTCAATACACGTAAACCTGTTACTTTTGTGTTTGCATAAACTATACGGTAAAACATTTCATACTTTCAGATATGAAATTTGAATCCAGTGTACCTGAAAAAAGTCACAACAAACATAAATTTATTTTATGCTAACTAATGAAATACTGTATTATATCAGTCAAATATTTTCATTTATTTTATGCTAACTGGTGAAATACTGAAAAATATCAGTGAGATATTTCCCTATATCACTCACAGTGCCGAACTTCTTTTTTTCAGATAAAATTATCTCCCTTGAAATACATTCTTTAATTAACTCCCTTTGTGGCCATCATAATTGTTGGTATCCCATTATTATCCTAACATTCAAGCCATACAGGAGAAAATTTATGCGCTTGTGAAAATATTTGAAATTTTCTCACTTCTCAGTGAGATATATTCCATATTCACTCAAAACAAACAAATATCCTCTATATATGCGATATTTCGGTATACGCATTTTTGCCAAAAAACGAAATAACTTCTTTCTCCGGTGCGATTGAACATAAATTCTTACGACATATTTAATTATTACTTAAATGTTATAAAGATATTCACGGAGTGAAGTGATTTTCTGTTTCAGAAATGTGCAGATATTTATTGCGTCTAAACGCCGACTTGACCACTAGCGCGTTATTATTGTTACGTAAATAATGGCTATTTCTGGACTGTGTGATGTCAATCTGTTTTAATAATTACGGTTTCTAGCGAGCATGTTCCTGGTTATAACGCTAACAGTTACTAGTACGCTAAATTACATATAAAGGGAACTTACCTGTAGAACCAGTCTAAACATTTACTGAATACCCCTCATAGCATTTTACAGAATGGGAATCCACTGATTCAAAAACTTATAAGCTAGTCGTACGGTTCAACTGCCTCTGTTATCAATACCGTTGCCGTCGTTCTGCATCGTATTTCTGCATAACCGTGGAACTATCTCTATTGTAGGCGTCAATTACACATATTCTTACATCAATGTTGCAGATTACACACATCTGTTCGGGTTAATTGACAATTTATAGGATAGTTTCTGCATCCGTAACATCTATCAATTTCAGTTTTCATGCCTGTCGACGTCACTTCAGAAGATAAGTTTTATTGAGATTGCAAGATTAGAATGTTCATAAATAACTGCTAAAATGTAAAAATAAATGCGTATCTGTACGTAATACGATGTTCAATTTTCCAAACAAATAAAGTAAGCCTTTGAAATGAAAATAAGTAAAGTCAAAATTAAGATACTAACAATAATTAAGAGGTAGTACCGGTACCTAAAATTTTAGATTATGAAAAACAACTTAAAAAATAATGCTGTAACATTTTAGACGTCTTGATTTGATCATTTTGAAGCATATTATTTAAGTTTATTTAATTTCCATGTAGCTGCTCTTGCAGATAGTCCTACCTATCAATAAAATCTGGAAAGAAGATCCCTCGGAATCACCGAGAACAAGCCAAACAGTGAAAATTGCAGACTCGGTTTGACTGAGTCGGTCCATGAGCAGTTACTGTAATGGAAAATGCAATATTGCCCACGCCCCCTAGCATCGGCTTAAGCAGTGTTCAAATTTCATATCCAGAAAATATAGAAACACTGAGATGAAGTCGGGGCGACTTTTTACGACCGCCACACAGCACTTATTTAATCCTCAATTATACCTGGATTATTGCTGGAAGAACTTATCCAAATGTTAAGAAAGTTGTTAAATACATGATTATTGTGTGACATCAGAATATGTTTTAAGCCTAATTGCTGATATACTACACGAAGTGTGAGAGACATTGCCGAAACATATTGTTTTTCTTCTTAGTTCAACATAGTTTCACATATATATACACACAGTAATACAGACAGGGAGGTTGAAGTTTATATGCAACATTTACGAAATAAATGTTCACACAGCTTCCTGCCAAATGACACTGCCTTGAAGATTCGAGATAAAATATGTGGACATGCTTTGGAGCCACAGAATGCAACCAAACATAATAAAAGCAGACTCGGTTTGGTCAAGTCTGTTCATGAGGGGTAATGGTAAATGAAAGAAACCTCACGCCCCCTAGTACTAGTACCTAGCTCTTGAAGCTTTCAAAAATTTTAATAAACAGAGACCTAGTTATGTCTTCTAAATATTCTAAATACAATTTTAGGTATGAAAACTGTGTGGAGCTTCCTCAAACTAGAACTGAAAGATATGGCAGAAAAACACGATGTGGAACTCACTGCCGGACTCATTCAGACAACCAGTTCAGATCCCTTATTAGAAGTTGGAGTGGACCAGCGTGTCATCGCTATGCATGCGCCGGGTAGGAGGGCTGCACCTTGGCTGGTAAATAGAATCATGGTTCAATGTTTTATGCTTAATAATTGTTACCCCTGTATTCTGCAGCTTCTTTTACATATGCATGTTCCTCTGTTTGTGTTGTGAGGAAGCTGCTGGTCAGTGCCTCCCAAATCTGACTTGGGGAGATAATAGTTCTTTTACACTTTCTTTTAATGGTCGCACTCTTGTGCTCCTTTTGCCTCTCAGGATCTTATCTCTTTTCTTTTTTATGGCAGGTCTTAGACCTAGGTCAAGATCAGCAGCTTTCACGCAGCTTTTAAATTTGTCTTTTATGTTGCCCAGTTCTTATGCTCTTAGAACCCAGTTCTTTTATTAGATAGATAATTGTGGTATCGTAATATATTTTAGTGTCTATGTATGTTGACATTGTTATAGTAGCTATCAATTCATATTCCTACCTATTATCTTACCTATATATTTAATTGTCTTCCGTGCTATGTAATACGTTGTTACAATGCTCTTCTGTTATTCATTTGCTAGTCGGCTTTAAAAGCTCATCTTGGCATGTGTTTTCTGTGTACTGTGTTATTATCCCGACTTTTATAAATAAATATACTTGACTTGACTTGACTTGAATAGACTCTATTATCCCAAAGGACCAGAAAATATGACGTCACTGAAACCTTTAAATAGGTATTAATATAATACTGATTCGATTACCCGCTTTAAAAGTTTATTTATTTCACAACAATTCAATGGCGAGTACAATGTTATTTATGATACGTTTCGGATTTGAGAAACTCGTAGACTTTGTAATATTATTCAGTTAAAACTGCACAATCCAGTGGAACATTAGATCAAATGATTAAGGAAACAGGACTTGCTTTTTTTTTTTTTGCTTTCTGTGAATGATCATCAACTGTTGAGGAATGAAGCATTTGTTGTACTTACTTGTTTAACTAAGTTTTGATGCACTTTGCTAATCCAGTCATACAAGGCATTCTTCTAATTACAAATAACATCTGTTCAGACATATGAAACAGTAGAGTAAATTGTTATGTATTTTTTATATAATTAAAAGCTTTCTAAACAGTTGCTAATGTTAAGCTTTTACATATTCTGCTTTTAGGTTTTGATTTATCATTTAGACATGAATTGTTGACATGCAGTCGAAAGCAATTATCAGACTTACTGAGAGATCTACCCTTAAATAGAACAGGATCTGGTAACAGTAAAATTCAGATCAGACAAAAGAACATTTCAATCACAAATAGCTATTATTACTGTTACTGCTCCCGCATTTCCTGCTAGTTCTAACAATAATACTGCTACTGCTGCGGTAGCCTAGTGGTAGAGCGCCCGCTTCGAGTGCGAGCGGTCGTGGGCTCGCACCCTGGCCGCGTCATACCAAATACGGGGGAAATGGTACTATTAGCTTCCTCGCTTGGCACTCAGTATTAAGAGGATAGTTCTAGGACAGGTCAGCCCGGTGCCAGCATAATGTGACTATGGCGTGATATTCCAGTGAGGCAGCACTATAAAATTGGGTATTGTGCTCACTGCTACAAGTAAATATCGTCGTTTATATGACTGAAAAATTGTTGAAAACGACGCTAAACCCGAACACACACACGCACGCACGCACGCACACACACACACAGACACACTAGCATACACAGATAAACAGACAAGCAAGAAAAAAACAACACTGTGGGCACCGGCCATGACAAACAGATTACAGATACACATACACACGCACATAAGCAGGAAAAAACAACAGTCGGGCACCGCCTAAGAACATAAAACACCAACATAGCTATATCATAAAGGTGATTTCATTGGCATGAAGACCCCAAGAGTATTAACTGGACTGCTTCTAGAAACACAGGGGCTGAGATGCTGTAGAGTAAGATTTCGTGAGAGCCTATCGGAAATAATTAATAAACATATTCCAAGCCGCACTTTTATCCCAGAACCACCGCAATTCATTTGTAGAAAGCAATACAAAATATAAAAAACTAGAAGAGTGTCCATAGGACACAGGTGCCCCCACACCTGCCACTGTGCATGGTTTCATGACTCTAGGTGAAATATTTTTAAGATATATGGGACACAAGCTTTAAGCACTTTAAGGTGTATTTTTCACTAAGTAAAGACCCATAACTCTGGTATAGCTAAGTAAAATCCCAAATAGAACACAAGGTGCACAACTTACATACAGTAGTGGAGGGCCTATCGCTAATGTTGTAAGAACTTGGGCCCAACCCTTTTGCTTGTTTCGTAAAGGTTTTCGTAAAGGTCTTGTTTCGGTATATACATGTATATATAAGCAATAAAACATGATTAAACTAAAACCTTACATGAAATATTACGGTCCTGTTAAGCTTTATGCCTCTAGGTCAAGTACAATTCGAGATACATTGGACAAAACTTTTACTTTTTGTCAAGGGCCATAAATCAGATCTTGCAGAGTGAAATGACAAACATTAAGTGCACAAGTCCATATGCTAAATAATACTCCTATATTGTTTCATGGCTCTAGGTGATTTTTTAAAATATATGCAATTTATAAGCACTTCATGTGTTTTTTCACTGAGTTGATGACCACAACTTTGGTCTGGCTGAGTAAAATCCTAAACAGAACACCAGCTGCACAACTTCATATACCATATGATAATCCATTTATATTTTATGACTCTGAGTCAAGTACCTTTTCATATACAGGCGACACAAACTTTTTTGTCCTTTAAGCTTATTTTTCACTTAATGAAGGGCCGTAACTTTGACCTGACTAATAGAAATCCAGAACAAACTCCCAGTTGCACAACTTCACACGCTGACTAATATTCCTATGTTGTTTCATCACCCTAATTTAAATACTTTTTGAGACATGTGGAACACAAACTTTTATGGCAGTTTATGCATATTTTTGACTAAGTCAATGGCCATGCTTTAGCTGAATTAAATCTTTTACAAAACCTTTGGTGCACAACTTAACATGCTGAATAATATTCCTGTAATGTTTCATAATCCTGGGTCAAATACTTTTCTGAGATACACGCGACCCAAATGTATGCCCTCTTTATGCATTATCATTGTCAAATTCAAGGGAAATAACTGTGGTCTACCTGTGTGAAATCCAAGTTAAAACACAGTCGCACAACTTCACATACTGAATAACAATCCCTTGAGGTCTGATGACTCTTGGTCAAACACTTCTTCAGATATGCATGACAGAAATTCGGACAGATGAACAAGGACAACTCAAAGGTCCCCCACCCCACCCCCAACATACACACACACATGCGCGCGCGCGCCAAACGTTTGGGATGAGGAGGAGAACACAAAAAAGGACGAAATATATGAACTGTAAAAACCAACATACATTTATTAAATATAAATAAACAAGGGATGGCGTTGTGTACAAAGTACGAGTATGGGAAAACCTTCAAATAACAGAAAGATGTTCTGGAAATTTGTTATTCCCAAAACCAAAAACTAGAGTCCAAGTAATAAAATCTGTAAAAACAATATTGTAACTGGAAAAAACACCTATGAAAAATAAATAATATACCAGTTAAAGAAGGAGAAATAACAGTCAATAGTTCACTGACTGATTTATACAACGGAGGATATGGCGTTCAATGTCATTAACGATGTAAATACAACAAAAGCTCATGGACATGATGGTATTCGACCTACAACATTGAATGAATGTAAGATAAATGTAATAACACAATTAAGAGTGATATTTTTATCACATCACTGCAAGAAGCACAACTAACAACCATTTGGAAGACAGCCAGCATTTCTGCCATTTTCAAGTCTTTGTCTAGGACCAGTCATGAAAACTACCGTCCCCCGTTATCGTCATACTTAGGTGCCGACAAGTCATAGAAAAGACAATCTGAGACGCCATTGTTGTACATTTGGAACATAATGGGAATCTCTCCAATAAACAGCATGGTGTTAGGAAATAAACATTTTCGTACGACTAATTGTATTTGGGGTAAAATTTACGAATGGATTTGAAATATATTGTGCGATCGACAACAAATATGTGATAGTAAATAGTAAAAGTTCTTCTTGGAAGTCAGTATTGAGTGGAGTTCCAAAAGGCAGTGTGTTAGTTTATGGCTAATTTCTAATCCATAACAACGGAATTCTTGAAGTTATAAATTGTACGGTAAAGCTATTTGCTGATAACACGAAACTTCTGATCTGAAAGATGAAAATCTGTTGGTTTGGTTGCAAGATAATATGTTTTATGCATGCAGTTAAGCAAAAAAGGTGGCAGATGGTCTTCAAAGGCACTGAGATCCAGATTATTGCTTTAAAATTGGGAAAAATGCCTGGTCATATTATGAGCATGTTTTTATTTCTATACTATCTTAAAAATGCCAAATCAAGAAAAAGAAAAAAAAACATGCTCGAGTCGGGAATCAAACCCGGGTCATCACTGTTGTAAATATTTTTTGCGGTGTTGACCAATACATCACAGTTCTGTATGGTAAAATTAGTAAAGACAACTAAATCTTAGTGTTTCCATAACTAAGTTTCAATGCTCGAGCCGGGAATCGAACCCATGTCGCCGCGGTAATAAACATTTTCTGCGATCTTGACCAATACACCACGGAGGAATAGGTCCTTAACGATCGTTAGATATAAAGGTTTATAATTAAGTTTTTTTTTTCAATTTTGAATGGAAAAGTTAGCAAAGATAACTAATCTTTATGTGTTTACAATTCAAAGAAGAAGATTTTTGAAGGAGAACTATTATATTAATTCAAATGCTGTCAAATTTCCACATCTTATGAATAGTAATGACAAAGTAGTATTAATAAAACTGTTAATTTTCTGTAAACATATCATGTCCATATGCAAATAACGGCCGTAAATACTCTCATTCTCCGTTCATAATACATATAAGAGATATTTGTTGTTTCGATGTGGAATTGGAGTGTCTTTCGCGAGTAAGTACCAGGTGTGGTATTTTCACAAGTGGCATGGCCGCGAGTGAGGATGTAGGGTAGTGTGTTCATGAGTGGGGATGTTTTTGTCTTGCATGTGGAGAAGACAAATTTCTTCTTATTTCAGTTTTTGACTAAATTCAACCATTTTATAAGTTTCTTACCAGTGAAAAATATATTTTATATATTTCACTTTGAAATTACCGGACATATTTCACTCTTATATTTGAATAATTCACTGAAAAACATGTAATAATTCATATTTTCTGCTATCAAGCTTAAATATCATACCATCAGGCCTAAAAAATCTTTGTTTCCGGTAACATACTCAAAAAACTTAGGGTAGATAGGTCGGATTTTTTGGGGGGTTTTAATTTCTTTATACAAATAAATTGATTTCTAACATCACTGACCATGTTTAAAGCATAGAAAATGCAATTTTGCAACTTTTTGTTAAAAGGTTGAAAAGATATTGTCCAAGGCCATAAAAACATTTAGGTTCGGGTCAAAAATTTAGAGTAGGACGGGATACCGGAAACAAACAATTTTTACGCCTCATCGCCATTTTTAGCTATTTTTATTACTTTGTTGCTGTTTATGTTGTTGTTATCAGATGCCTTTAAAGGACCTTGGCTTTTTATCAATAAACTTGTAAGCTCTTGTAATCTAGACACTTCAATACTGCCTAAACGTCAAGAGATTATCCGCGTTATCCTTGGTTAAAGTTTTCTATAGAATAAATTACGCATAGAAATGTCTCACAAGAACCAAAATGCCAAGGTGGCAAACTTAAGTAGAAAAATTCGAACAAGGCAAGTGAAGCAAGTGTATTAATGCCATGGAAAATATGCAGGTAAACCCTGAAATGTTTAGAAAGTTTAATATAAGATGATCAATTAAAGTAAATTTGCAATATTTTACAAGTTTGTGTTTGTGTCGCAAAAGAACTATCTAGCTTTTAAGTGTTTATGTAGGAAGGAAAACCATGGGTGCCTCCTTTGGACATAACTTTAGCCATGAACTGGTAGTTGGATATAGCAATGACTTGTTCACAAAGCCAGCTTGATGGCTTACTCGTATTAAAAAATAGAAACCTCAAGACACCTCGTGCGGGGTTTCGAACATACAAAGATACGAGCGGATACAAGCTACAGACCATATCCCAAAGGTGAACTATAGATCCGATTTTTACATTTGAAAATATGAACTGAACAATTGCTACGTTCACATTTAGTTAACGTAAACATACAATTAATTAACAGTACTATGCAACAGGTTTAATGCATGTTTAGCTAAACAAAATATAAATATTTAGTACTAGTACAAAAAGTCTAGCCAATGTTTTATATTTAATACATGTATACTAATTGGATGTTTTACGTAGATAAGGGAATCATTTTGCAATACTGAAAAAAGAGATTCAATTGTGGATATCACTTGAGGAAGCCATCCAGAAAGGGTTAGGGTTCTACCTAGGGCCCGTGATGAACTAGTTCACGGATGGGCACCTGGGGTCTTCCTCCACCGTCAAAGCTAGAAAGTTCCCATATGACCTAAATTTGTGTCGGTGCGTCGTTATACCCAACAAATCTATCTTGTGCATGCAAGTTTCTACGGCAACGACCGAACGCTCGTTTCTACAAACATACCGACATATTACTATGTATGTTCAATTTAATTTGGGTATATCGGAAAATTTATTAGCACAAAAACAGGACACCCGTCTTACTCTGCTGTTCAAATTTCAAATGACATGTATTTAATTGGTAAACGAAGAGAGCAGCAACAGAACAAAAATTATCAACCGATGTCTCGAGAAAGAAAAAAGTTAAGCTAAACATAACACCCTTGGAGTGATATTGAAAATTTGTTCATGGTTGAAATTAAATCTATCAATCTATATCCAAATCTATATATCGAAATACCATTTAGCAATTTACGCAGTTTAAATTTGCGTTGTGGTTTACAATTGCTAGAAAAAAGTTAAGTTTCGCGTGAGAAAACTTAAAATATTTGCAATGTGTGGGTAGATACAATTATCAAAAACCTATCAAAATTCGAATGCAGAAGTCATGCATTGAATTAAACATTGACAAAGATTTCAAAAACGATAACTTCCTTAATGTTTGCGTTAACGTTCCATTCATTGCCTAATACGCATGCAATCTTTACATTATAGAGGACATTAAATAATGAATAAAGATAATAACAGCTTTGCGCACGGTTCGAATATGCGATTTGTTCACATGTGTAGCAGTTGGAATTAGGTTTGGATTGAGTTTAGATGCAGTTACCCTAACAGACACATTCATTTGACGATACACAATATGCCTGGTTGGACAATAAAAGATATCATAGAATGACACAGTGTTTCAGTGACGCAAATATTTTGAAACATAACTATATATATAGTTTTACTGTTGATTTAACGTTGTTTAGCCCTGGAGTGTATTGTATATAGAGCAATTCACAACATAATAAATCTAGCATAATTCATTTTCTTATTTATCGTTGTATTGAAGTAATTGAAAGAAAAATCTACAAAATAGATTTTTAACATTTTAAAATCTTAGATAAAATTATTAATGAATACTAGTACGGGTAAGTATCGTGCCCGAGCGATCGAGCACACACATTCCATGGTAAAGTTACATAGAACTATATACGAAAAAAGGTTATACTCCTCCAAGTACCCGGGCTTCTCCAGTTGCAATTTTAGATACTGTCACGATCCCTGCCAGTAAGCATGCGCGGTGTGATAAACTATGAATTTAAATGATTATCTTTGAAATATGTAGTACAAATGTGACAAACAAAATACATTAACGCTGGAATATAGCAAGAGAACGTATCTCGAACATTTTTCAACATTTTCAAGAGGAGGCCCAAAAAAAGATGGAGACCCCCCTCCTCATCTACCCAACATTCGCAGCATTACTGCTTGGTTCGTAGCAATGCTGCTTATATCTGGCGTACAGTTCAAAATCATCCAGGTGCGCCCCTGAAATCGTATCTCTTACTAAGGCTTCCGTGACTATAGAAATTCTTTTTAACTCTACACGCAATGATACTGAGCTAAACTACCATTGGACCATTATAACTATTAAGCGACAAAGTAAAATACCCAAAGTTACGATCATATATCACTTTTCAGTGACGTAATCTAAATTTCCATTGAATATAAGCAGATGAGGAAGTTGTTAAATATGTTATCAATTGTACTGATTTTATCTCCTTGTGTTATTCATATCATTTTTTCTTTTAAGTGTAACCGATGGATGCTATTGTATCATCACGCTACATTTCATCTATATAATTTCCTTTTAAAACCTACACAACCAAGCTTCTACACTATATTTGCCGTTTTTGTTCTGTTCCGATGACATTACCAGACCATGTATCTCAGCAAGAAGGAGGCCGTACTGCAAGTTCCAAAGTTGATTCTGTTTATTTTGACAATATTTTCATCCTGCTTCTGTGGATTATCTGATAAACCAAAATGCACAAAAGGAAGACTATGTAACTGTAACTCGTAACTACATTCCAGCGGATATTCAACCAGAGATTTCAAGAGTTCGGATTGATATGCATTTCGCTACACAGGTGCCAGTTGTTATTACACAGGCTAATTTCACGCCGAGGAGTTGGTCTCAAATTACATATCTTGAAATAATTGAAACAAAAGAAAGTGTTGTCGTGAGTTGGATTTTCAAAACCGGATGTTTTAGCGGTCTGACCTCCTTAAATGAACTGCACATACACATTCAGAAATTAGAGATATTTGAGGATACATTTATTGGACTTGGTGAAGTAACAGTGCTTGATTTTAGTAACTGTTTCCGCTTGAGAAAAAATATGCTTCTGTCAGCTCTTAATGGGACGAATAAACTTCCTAAACTACGGGAACTTTTGCTGAGTAACTGGAACTCGTACTACCTTCCTTATGATTTCGATGAAACCTTTGTTCAAACATTGCTTCCAAGACGAATAACACATCTTGACATTAGCAGCACACACATATCAGCGCTGAATTTAAGCGCAATCTTCAAAAATCTAAAGCATCTCGAAATATTTAATATTTCATATGCAAATATTGAAGAGCAGTCCCACACACACCCGGATATCACCCATAACGATATGAAGCAAGTTCGTGTGTTCGATCTAAGTCATGCGATATTACCAAGAAAAGCCATGCCGCTTATGCCATTTAATTACTTAATTTCAAATGAAAATATAACAATCTCTCCGTCACAGTTGGACCCTTATCCGTGGCTTGCAGCAGAATCTATAAATATCAGCGGAATTGTTCCGCCCTATACAAACATATTCATTGAAAATGTGATATGTACTATTGACGAAGATATCAACTGGTTTGTCAAGAACGTTATCTTACGGCAGAATAACTTAAAACGTTTGGATGTTCAGATTTTTTGTGACAATCATACTATTCCCTCTATTGAACACTTTGATATCTCAGACAATGGACTGCAATTTATACACCCAACATTTCTCTATTGTATGCCAAATCTGTATAAAATAAACTTGGCCAAAAATCAACTATTTAAAATGGTGAACGGACACAGAACAGTTTTTGAAAAACTATTTCTTGGACTTTACCGATTAAACTATATCTCTCTTTCAGCAAATGACCTACACGATGTCCCTCTGATTTAAATTGGCTTGAGATTTTAGACCTTCAAAACAATAACATTCAAACTCTTGACCAGATATCCTTAAATCGTTTGAACTTTCTATGGAGAGACAACAAACAAAATGAATTCCAAGCAAACCTAATTTTACGTTCCAATCCTCTATCATGTTCCAAGTGTGCAACCAGATCATTTATAAAATGGCTCACATCGAAAATGCTGCCAGTGTTAATGAAACAAAATCTTACCAGTCCTGCTTTTGTGAAAATGGAAATCAAGAAATCATCACGGAAAATACACTGAACATTGTACAGAAAATTTGCGACAGGAAAACGATATTAATTTCTTCAACTGTTTCTGTAATAGGATTTGTATCAGTTGTCATCACCCTCGCATTATTTATGTACAAACGACAAAAACGTCTGAAAAAGATACAAAATAGAGTTGAAACAATTGCTCAATTGCGTCAAGGTGAAGGTCGCTATAAGTTTATGTCGTTCCTTTCGTACAGCAGTGACGACGAGGAGTTTGTCGAAAAACATATTTTAGGACAAATGAACGAGCACTTGCAACGGGTGACTGGAATAGACAGGCAACTGGTGTGTACAGGTGACCGGTATTTTCGGCCAGGTATTTATCTTCACGCTGAAATGGATAGATGCCTGGATGCTGCCTCAGTTGTAGTTGTGGTGATATCAAACAGCTTTTGTTCTAGTGAATATTGTTGCCAAGAATTGGATCAAGCTTGTGTTAAAAGAAAGCCGGTGCTTCTTATGTTGATCGGAGAGGTTGAAGTCAAAATGATGACACAAAGAATGAAGGAATTGTATTACAGAAATGCAAGGTTACTGTGGATACTCGGCGAAAATGGGGAATACGTCATGAAAACAACATGGGAGAACGTATGTGAATCCATACTTGATCTTACAATAAACTAAAGCGTGGTTATGTGATACGCCTTTTCCGCAGTAGATACTTTAGATGGCAACAGTGAAAACTATGTTCATCCCTCATGCAGAATTGATACAATTTGTAAGAAGCAGTAAAAATTAAGAATGGTCATTGTATATATAAAAAAAGCTACAAGAAGATCATTCTCAGAATAAAACCAAGCCAATTAATAGCAGACACATGACGGTTGATATTATAACGAATGAGGTGTGACGTAATGAGAGTGATTCGTATCATTTGTAGAACTTGTGAAATATTGTTTGATATGATAATTAGAAGTTTAGTAACTGCATCCTTATTCTGTAATTGTATAGCATAAATTAATTTCCTTTTATTCAGTAAATTTAACAGTTTGTTGAAATTACACATGTATCCTTAGAGAAATTTCGTGTATCTTTAAGATAGAAGGGATTTATATTTGTGATATTAGTGACAACTATTATTGTTTATAAATCTGTTATGTTGTTAATTTTGAACCAGTGTGATCTTTATTGAAAGTTTAAATAAATACCTAGAAATTAATAAGTCTTATGTTCCCGTTGAAAGCTTAGTACAGGTTCTCACGCGGATACATTTTTAGCTCACCTGTCACAAAGTGACAAGGTGAGCTTTTGTGATCGCGTGGCGTCCGTTGTCCGTGCGTGCGTCTGTCCGCCCGTGCGTCCGTAAACTTTTGTTTGTGACCATTCTAGAGGACACATTTTTCAAGGGACCTTTATGAAAGTTGGTCAGAATGTTTATCTTGATGACATCTAGGCCAAGTTCGAAACTGGGTTATGTGCGGTCCAAAACTAGGTCAGCAGGTCTAAAAATAGAAAATCCTTTTGACCTCCCTAGAGGCCATATTTTTCAATGGATCTTCATGAAAATTGGTCAGAATATTCAACTTGATGATATCTAATCAAGTTTGAAACTGAGTCACGTGCCATTAAAAACTAGGTCAGTAGGTCTAAAAATAGAAAATCTTTGTGGCCTCCCTAGAGGCCATACTTTTCAAGGATCTTCATGAAAATTGGTCAGAATATTCATCCTGATGATATCTAGGAAAAGTTTGAAACTGGGTTACGTGCGGCCAAAACTAGGTCAGTAGGTCTAAAAATAGAGAAACCTTGTGACCTCTCTAAAGGCCATACTTTTCAATGGATGTTCATGAAAATTGGTCAGAATATTCACCTTGATGATATCTAGTTCAAGTTCGAAACTTGCTCACGACCTATCAAAAACTAGGTCATTAGGTCCAATAATAGAAAAACCTTGTGACCTCTCTAGAGGCAATATTTATCATGGGATCTGTATGAATGTTGGTCTGAATATTCATCTTGATATTTAAGTCAAGTTCGAAACTGGGTCAATTGCGGTCAAAACTAGGTCAGTAGGTCTAAAAATAGAAAAACCTTGTGACCACCCTAGAGGCCATATTTTTCAATGGATCTACATGAAAATTGGACAGAATGTTCAACTTAATGATATCTAGATGAAGTTTGAAACTGGGTCACGTGCGATTTAAAACTAGGTCAGTAGGTCTAAAAATAGAAAAACTTTGTGACCTCCCTAGAGGCTATATTTTTCAAAGGATCTTCAGGAAAATTGGTCAGAATGTTTACCTTGGAAAAATCTAGGTCAAGTTTGAAATTGGGTTACGTGAGGTCCAAAACTAGGTCAGTGAGTCTAAAAATATAAAATCCTTGTGACCTTCCTAGAGGCCATATTTTTCAATGGATCTTCATGAACATTGGTCAGAATGTTTATCTTGATGACATCTAGGTCAGCCTTGAAACTGGATCATTTGCGGTCAAAAACTAGGTCAGTAGGTCTAAAAATAGAGAAACACTGGGACCTCTCTAGAGGCCATACTTTTGAATGGATCTTCATGAAAATTGGTCAGAATGTTCATCCTGATAATACCTAGTTCAAATTTGAAACTGGGTCACGTGCCATCAAAAACTAGGTCATTAGATCAAATAATAGAAAACCTTATATCCTCTCTAGAGGCGATATTTATCATGGGATCTGTATGAAAGTTGTTCTGAATATTTACCTTGATGATATCTAGGTAAAGTATGAAACTGGGTCAACTGCAGTCAAAATCTAGGTCAGAAGGTCTAAAAATAGAGAAACCTTGTGACCTCCCAAGAGGCCATATTTTTCAATGGATCTTCAGGAAAATTAGCCAGAATGTTCATCTTGATGATATCTAGGTCATGTTCGAAACTGGTTTACGTCCAATCAAAATCTAGGTCAGTAGATCTAAAAATAGAGAAACCTTGAGACCTCTCTAAAGGCCATACTTTTCAATGGATCTTCATGAAAATTGGTCAGAATGTTTACCATGATGATATCTAGTTCAAGTTCGAAACTGTGTCACGTGCCATTAAAAACTAGGTCATTAGGTCAAATAATAGAAAAACCTTGTGACCTCTTTAGAGGCAATATTTATCATGGAATCTGTATGGAAGTTGCTTGAATATTCATCTTGATATCTAAGTCAAGTTCGAAACTGGGTCAAATGCGGTCAAAAACTAGGTCAGTAGGTCTAAAAATGGAAAAACATTGTGACCTCCCTAGAGGCCATATTTTTCGATGGATCTTCATGAAAATTAGTCAGAATATTCCACATGGTGATATCTAGGTCATGTTTGAAACTGGGTCACGTGCGATCAAAAACTAGGTCAGTAGGTCTAAAAATAGAAAAACCTTGTGTCCTCCCTAGAGGCCATATTTTTCAATGGATCTTCATGAATATTGGTCAGAATGTTCAACTTGGTGAAATCTAGGTCAAGTTCGAAATTGGGTCACGTGAGGTCCAAAACTAGGTCAGTAGTTCTTAAAATAGAAAATGATTTTGACCTCCCAAGAGGCCATATTTTTCAATGGATCTTCATGAAGATTGGTCAGATTGTTCAACTTGACAATATCTAGGTCAAGTTCGAAACTGGGTCACGTGTGGTCAAAACCTAGGTCAGTAGGTTTAAAAATATAGAAGCCTTGTGACCTCTCTAGAGGCCATACATTTCAATGGATCCTCATGAAGATTGGTCAGAATGTTCATCTTGATGATATCTAGTTCAAGTTCAAAACTGGGTCACGTGCCATCAAAAACTAGCTCATTATGTCAAATAATAGCAAAACCTTGTGACCTCTCTAGAGACGACATTTATCATGGGATCTGTATGTAAATTAGATTAAATATTCACCTTGATGATATCTAGGTCAAGTTTGAAACTGGGTCAACTGCGGTCCAAAACTAGATCAGTAGGTCTAAAAATATAAAAACCTTGTGACCTCCCTAGAGGCCATATTTTTCAATGAATCTTCATGAAAATTGGTCAGAATGTTAATCTTGATGACAGCTAGGTCAAGTTTGAAACTAGGTCAGTAGTTCTTAAAATAGAGAAATCTTGTGACCTCTCTAAAGGCCATACTTTTCAATGGATCTTCATGAAAATTGGTCAGAATATTCACCTTGATGATATCTAGCTCAAGTTCGAAACTGTGTTACGTGCCATTAAAAACTAGGTCATTAAGTCAAATAATAGAAAAACCTTGTGACCTCTCTAGAGGCAATATTTATCATGGGATCTGTATGAAATTTGGTCTGAATATCGTCTTGATATCTAAGTCAAGTTCGAAACTGAGTCAACTGCGGTCAAAGACTAGGTCAGTAGGTCTAAAAATGGAAAAACATTGTGACCTCCCTAGAGGCCATATTTTTCAATGGATCTTCATGAAAATTGGTCAGAATGTTCAACATGATGATATCTAGGTCAGGTGTGAAACTGGGTCATGTGCAATCAAAAACTAGGTCAGTAGGTCTAAAAATAGAAAATTCTTGTGACCTCTCTAGAGGCCATATTTTTCAATGGATCTTCATGAATATTGGTTAAATGTTCATCTTGATGATATCTAGGTCAAGTTCGAAACTGAGTCACGTGAGGTCCAAAACTAGGTCAGTAGGTCTAAAAATAGAAAATGATTTTGACCTCCCTAGAAGCCATATTTTTCAATGGATCTTCATGAAGATTGGTCAGATTGTTCATCTTGATAATATCTAGGTCAAGTTCGAAACTGGGTCACGTGCGATCAAAACCTAGGTCAGTAGGTTTAAAAATATAGAAGCCTTGTGACCTCTCTAGATGCCATACTTTTCGATGGATCTTCATGAAGATTGGTCAGAATGTTCATCCTGATGATATCTAGTTCAAGTTCAAAACTGGGTCACGTGCCATCAAAAACTAGCTCATTATGTCAAATAATATTCACCTTGATGATATCTAGGTCAAGTTTGAAACTGGGTCAACTGCGCTCAAAAACTAGGTCGGTAGGTCTAAAAATATAAAAACCTTGTGACCTCCCTAGAGGCCAAACTTTTCAATGGATCTTCATGAATATTGGTCAGAATGTTCATCTTGATGATATCTAGGTCAAGTTTGAAACTGG
Organism: Mercenaria mercenaria; assembly: GCF_021730395.1. Lineage (NCBI taxonomy): Eukaryota > Metazoa > Mollusca > Bivalvia > Venerida > Veneridae > Mercenaria > Mercenaria mercenaria. The sequence goes on from NC_069364.1 coordinate 43,461,850, forward strand.
GTTACGTACAATTAAAAACTAGGTCAGTAGGTCTAAAAATAGGAAAACCTTGTGACCTCCCTAGAGGCCATATTTTTCATGGATCTTCAGGAAAATTATTCAGAATGTTTATCTTAATGATATCTAGGTCGAGTTTGAAACTGGGTCAGGTGCAATCAAAAACTAGGTCAGTAGGTCTAAAAATAGAAAAACCTTGTGACCTCCCTAGAGGCCATATTTTTCAAAGGATTTTCATGAATATTGATTGGAATGTTCAGCTTGATGATATCTAGGTCAAATTTGAAACTGGGTCACGTGCGGTCCAAAACTAGGTCAGTATATCTAAAAATAGAAAATCCTTGTGACCTCCCTAGAGGCCATATTTTTCAATGGATCTTCATGAAAATTTGTCAGAAAGTTCATCTTGATAATATCTAGGTAATATTTGAAACTGGGTCACGTGCGGTCAAAAACTAGATCAGTAGATTTTAAGATATAGAAACCTTGTGACCTCTCTAGAGACCATACTTTTCAATGGATCTTCATGAAAATTGGTCAGAATGTTCTTCTTGATGATATCTAGTTCAAGTTCGAAACTGGATCACGTGCCATCAAAAACTAGCTCATTATGTCAAATAATAGAAAAACCTTGTGACCTCTCTAGAGGCGACATTTATCATGGGATCTGTATGTAATTTAGTCTGAATATTTATCTTGATGATATCTAGGTTGAGTTTGAAACTAGGTCAGTAGGTCTAAAAATGGAAAAACCTTGTGACATCCCTAGAGGCCATATTTTTCAATGGATCTTCATGAAAATGGGTCAGATGTTCACCTTGATGATATCTAGGTCAAGTTCGAAACTGGTTGTACGGTCAAAAACTAGGTCAGTAGGTCTAAAAATAGAAAAACCTTGTGACCTCTCTAGAGGCCATATTTTATGGATCTTCATGAAAATTGGTCAGAATGTTCACTTGATGATACTAGTTCAAGGTTCGAAACTGGTTCACGTGGCTATCAAAAACTAGTCAGTAGGTCAAAAATAAAAAACCTTGTGACCTCTCTAGAGGCGATATTTTTCATGGATCTTATGAAAATTGGTCTGAATATTCATCTTGATGATATCTAGGTCAAGTTCGAAACTGGGTCAACTTCAGTCATCAAAACTAGGTCAGTAGGTCTAGAGTATGTAAACTTGTGACCCCTTTAGATCACTCTAATTTAAGATCTGCATGAAATTTGGTTGAATGTATCATTGTTTTGTCAACGTTTCAAACTGTCATTTCAGGCCAAATGACTAGATCAGTACTTCTAAAATTAGAAAATATTTGACCTCCTAAAGCCATATTTTTCAATGGATCTCATGAGATTAGGTCAGATTGTTTATCTTGATGTTATCTAGTTAAGTTCGAAAACTGGTTATGTGATCTATTACTAGGTCAGTAGGTTAAAAATGGAAAACCTTGTGACCTCTCTAGATGCCATATTTTCAGATGGATCTTCAGAGATGTCAGAAGTTATCCTGAGATATCTTTCAAGTCAAATGGGTCACGTGCCATCAAACAGTCATTATGCAAATAATATTCACTTGATGATATCTAGGTCAAGTTTGAAACTGGTCAACTGAGCTCAAAAACTAGGTCAGTAGGTCTAAAAATATAAAAACCTTGTGACCTCCCTAGAAAGGGCCCTATTTTCAATGGATCTTCATGAATATGGTCAGAATGTTCATCTTGATGATATCAGGTCAAGTTGAAACTGGGTTACGTACAATTAAAAACTAGGTCAGTAGGTCTAAAAATAGGAAAACCTTGTGACCTCCCTAGAGGCCATATTTTCATGGATCTTCAGGAAAATTATTCAGAATGTTATCTTAATGATATCTAGGTCGAGTTTGAAACTGGGTCAGGTGCAATCAAAAACTAGGTCATAGGTCTAAAATAGAAAACCTTGTGACTCCCTAGAGGCCAATTTGTCAAAGATGTTCTGAATATTGGTTGGAATGTTCAGACTTGATGATATCTAGGTCAAATTGAAACTGGGTCACGTGCGGTCCAAAACTAGGTCAGTATATCTAAAAATAGAAAACCTTGTGACCTCCCTAGAGGCCATATTTTTCATGGATCTTCATGAAAATTTGTCAGAATGTTCATCTTGATAATATCTAGGTAAATTTGAAACTGGGTCACGTGCGGTCAAAAACTAGATCAGTAGATTTTAAGATATAGAAACCTTGTGACCTCTCTAGAGACCATACTTTTCAATGGATCTTCATGAAAATTGGTCAGAATGTTCTTCTTGATGATATCTAGTTCAAGTTCGAAACTGGATCACGTGCCATCAAAAACTAGCTCATTATGTCAAATAATAGAAAAACCTTGTGACCTCTCTAGAGGCGACATTTATCATGGGATCTGTATGTAATTTAGTCTGAATATTTATCTTGATGATATCTAGGTTGAGTTTGAAACTAGGTCAGTAGGTCTAAAAATGGAAAAACCTTGTGACTAGGTCAGTAGGTCTAAAAATGGAAAAACCTTGTGACATCCCTAGAGGCCATATTTTTCAATGGATCTTCATGAAAATGGGTCAGGATGTTCACCTTGATGATATCTAGGTCAAGTTCGGAACTGGGTTATGTACGGTCAAAAACTAGGTCAGTAGGTCTAAAAATAGAAAAACCTTTTGACCTCTCTAGAGGCCATACTTTTATGGATCTTCATGAAAATTGGTCAGAATGTTCACTTTGATGATATCTAGTTCAGGTTCGAAACTGGTTCACGTGCTATCAAAAACTAGGTCAGTAGGTCAAATAAATAAAAACCTTGTGACCTCTCTAGAGGCGATATTTTTCATGGGATCTGTATGAAATTTGGTCTGAATATTCATCTTGATAATATCTAGGTCAAGTTCGAAACTGGGTCAACTGCAGTCCAAAACTAGGTCAGTAGGTCTACGTCGTCCGTGTGTCCGTGCGTAAACTTTGCTTGAGATCACTCTAATTTAAGATCCGGCCTTGAAATTTGGATGACATGTACAGTTTTGCACACCGATCTTTAAACTGTCTTTCAATGACCATATATGTGACCTACTGATCTACTTTCTAATATGTTAGCATCAGTTTGCCATTTGAAACATGTGGTTCAATATACGCAGGTGAGCGATTCAGGGTCATGACCCTCTTGTTATTTTAGTTCCGCTGAGTTTAACGTCTCACCGACAAAATAATATATTGTTTGATGCTTATTAGCAGATTTTCTGATGTTAAAGGAAGACCCTAGGTGTCCCTTTGTGCTTTATTTCGCCACGGGTGGGCACTTGCGTAGAACCACCGACTTTGTTGACCCAGCTGGATGCTTGCCCCACAGGAAGAATTCAACTCCCCGAGTGAGGCTCGAACCCACATCGGCGAGAGGCAAGTGATTTTAAGTCAGCGACGTTGACAACTCGGCCACGAAGTACGCATTAAGGTTTTACCTCTATAAGCGTACAGACAACCACATAAATGTAAGATCTAATACAAAATGGGTTACAGACGGCACTCTTCTGTCACAACCCAAGGTTTCCTAGTGGATCCACATCTTAAGATTTATCTAATTGACTACATGTAACAGTATTCAAGACATTACTTATTGTCATATTTTATTTTATGGTGATATTCTCCTTTCATAACATTTATTTGGTAGTTTACTATTGTCAAGAGCTTTGTAAATAAATTCTTCAAAAAGTCTAGCAAAAATTGCAGTATTTCCTTTAATCCTTGATGAATTATAAAAAGAAATAGGACAGAAAAGAATAATGTTAGAAACCTGTTCGAAAATATATAATTATTTATTTCTCGAAACCACGCGGTCGAAACTGCGATTATGGAAACACGAAACGTCAACATTGATGTAGAAAATCTGTCATTGGTGTTCGGTTAAGATCAGAAAATCCCAACCCGAGGGCGCACCGCTCAAGTCTTAAACGAGACTGTGCCGAGTTTAAGACTTGAGCGGTGCGCCCAAGGGTTGGGATTTCCGATCTTCATCGAACACCAATGATGGATTCTATTTCTCACTTACCACAACAGAAACAATAAAAACAAGCATGAAAATATGAAACTATTTAAAACGCGGGAAATTGACGTCCGTAAGCAGAAGTGACGTCATGACATTTCAGTGACGCAAAATAACAAAGTTTCGCTTTAGTTTTATCGTTTGTAGCGTAACGGGACGTTCTTATCATAAAGTAACGAATTTTGAATCGAGAAATACACTATAAGGAACGGAGAGAAAAGATAAAGGTACCTGAATTTTAAATATTTTACATAAATAATATGTATATTCAGTGCATGAAGTAGTCCGTCACAGGAGTGTGGGATAACCCATGTGAGATAAGATTTTCCAGCATTTCTAAAAATAGAGATTTTTCTGTCCGATAAGTGAGAAAGTGGAAACTACGATAGTGGATATCTAAATCAAGATAATTAAGATACGAAACTATTATGATTAAAACAAGAAATCAAGAAAGCAGCGATGAAAAAGCAACAATAATATCTCATTTTCACAACCATGCTTTCAACATTTATCGTCTAGATTTCCACTTTCGACTTTTAATTGTCATGGTTTTGCCTTTCATCGTCTTTGTGTTGTCTTGCATCGACGTGGTATCGACTTTCGCAGTTGTGGATGTTTCATCATGGAATATAACATCATACTTTTGACACTGCAATATTTGAATTACTTAAAGGCATTTTTTTGAACAAGTAGTCAAAATGACATGTATGATACTGAACTGATAGCCGATCACATATCAAGACGATTTGTGTTGATATCAAACAATAAAATTTGGTTCTATACAAACAAGATTTACGGTGTTTTCGAATGTTCAACCGAACTGTACTTTTGCATGACGCATAATAAAAATTATTGCAGTAATAAAATGTTCTTACAAGTTGCACATAAATGCACATGAAATAAAACAGAGAAGAAGATCAAATTTGTATGATCGTCAGCAGTTAATAGATCTGCAGCTTATAGAGAAGATGAATTGCTAATAACAAACGCTTACAACCACATGAAAACGCTTTTAGTAGTTTAACTGCCCTAATAATAGTCGGTGATACTGGATGGGATACACACAAATATTAAGAAAAACATAATAAGCAATCCAGTTTATGACATGCCGTCAACACTATATTTTTGATAAACTTAATTAGTTGCGCATGTGATAATTATAAAAGTATTTCTAATTCCAGACAGATCTAATACATATGACTGCGTCAACTGTCTCAGTTGCAGTCATGATTATTTTGATATATTACAACATGCAACGTAGGGATGCAGAATCCCGAGGGATTGGTTGGTGCCCGAGCCCGTAGGGCGATGGTACCAACTTATCCCGAGAGATTCCGAAGATGTCATAACACGAAATGAACATACGCTAACGCTATTCTAGCATAAAGCAAGAAAAAACAATAAAAGAATACACTCTACCTCAACGTCATTAAATTTCCTTGAAATGCACGGGAATATCTGAGTTTTTTTTTTCACGTTGACGTTTTGCGGCCGTAATACAGTAACGCTTTGCCACGGAACTCGCATACATAAAAATGTGTTATAACAGCACGTGAGCGCGAGAATCTCTCTGTTAACACACGTTTTCTCTCTAGTTAAAACACCCCCGAAAAGTGACAAGAACAGCTATGATATTTAAACTGACCTCATTTTGGCAAAAACTGATGTCAACCATGTCAGTTGTCATGGCCGTCAGTGCTTAGCAACGATAAATCTAATACTGCCGTTTCGATTAACAAGCATGATCACCATATAACATTAGCATAAAATACGGGCCGCTGAACGAAATGTCTTTCTCGTAACACATTTTTCTTACTGTTGCATATTAAAAAAGTCGCGGAAACTTTACGTCCATAAACAGGAAATGAGCAATGACGTTATCAGTGTGCCCAATCACGTGATCGCGCTACGTCATTTTGTTCCCGCTATACAAGCTCGAAAATGAAAGTGAAAAGGTAAATAAAAATTATAAATCAGGGCGAAAGTTTTTTATTCGATATATTGGTTAAATATCATGCACATGATTCAAAACCTATTTGAAAGTGCTACCCCCGGTACTACGATTTCCCCACCAGAACCTTCTCGTTTTAACGCTATTCCTGTTCAACCACTTTCGACATGTGCACTCTGAGGTGTTCTCGCTGCAAGTCAATTGCGAAAATTTGCAAAAACAGCACCTTCTTGTGGGTAAAATGCATAGCATAGGTCATCGCTATAAACCATTGATTACTTTAAGACCATAATTAACTCGGATTTTTACTCGTAGTCACATATTGGACAGAAAATACCATTTTATGGAATGTTCCCATAACAAGTCCATCGCAGACTATGTTCTCACGGAAAGCAATTCCCTTTTAAAAATATGATGTGGCTTCAAAATGTGATTGGGCACACTGGTTATAGAGACAAAAAGTTTTGTTATCTTTTGATCAATTTCAAGCCTAATCTTATATGAAAGGGAGATAATTTCAACATTTTTCATTTCAAAATGCTCCAATAGTGCTGCAAGAAAATGATATGCTTTTTAAATGAAGTTACTGATTTTGTACATTGTATTTTTTCAGCGAAAACTGAAACATACATATGATTTTAACGGACTGTTTAGGAGGTTTATTTACATGAGCATTAACTTCTCCAAGTGGCCTGCCATTGGTATTCGATCAGTGTCCGCAGAAAACAAAAAACAGTAAACGATAAAAAATGAAGCATGTGCAAAATCTGAATAAAACATTTTCGAGTTAAAAGTGGCCGGTTAGAAATTTAGTGTACATAAATATTTTTAATGTTGCTCGTTTACATTCCCGAAAAAAATATGTACAAAAATATACTATATCATCTACCATCTAAAATAACAATTTGAGCCGCGCCATGAGAAAACAAACATAGTGCATTTGCGATCAGCATCCGCGCAGTATTGTCAGGATCCATGCTGTTCGCTAACGGTTTCTCTAATTGCAACAGGTTTTGGAAGCGAACAGCATGGATCCTGACCAGACTGCGCGGATGCTCAGGCTGATCTGGATCCATGCTGGTCGCAAATGTACTATGTTGGTTTTCTCATGGCGCGGCTCATTTGAAGTTTCATGATGCGAGAAATAGATTAAATTTTTTACTGCATAAAAACGAGAATTTAACACATTTATGAACACGTTTTGATAGACTTCGCGATAAAATTCCACAATCAGTCAAATAATTCAAGTATCTTTCACTTACATTGCCATTTCGTTACATTTTAAACTTGAATTTCGCATCAACATTTTGTATATAACAACTATAAAAAACAATTTTGAAAAAATGTCAGCTAATGTATCACGTACAATTATCACTTAATCTTATGGCATTTCCAGTTGTTTTTACGATGTTACTGAACGGATAAAACGTCGGTTTCATGACACTGAATTACGAGGCAAAATTGCCTTAAGGTAGTTCTGTACGTTTGGATCGAAATTTTTTCTACAATGTAGAATTTGATTAAACTCTGATTTTTCAAAACTTTAGAATATACTTAGAAAATTCAGCAAAAAAAAATAAAGATAGGGTCGTGTGCTTGATTTTTTGCTTGACTGATTTGAAAAATTTAGACCTCACGCAATTTTTCATAATGGGAGTCTACGGGGAAATCATAATTTTCATAACATTTTCGTGAATAAAAATGTTTCTATTATGTAGATGTTAATGAAACTTCTCACAGTAAAATGTATAGGTCCGTGTGCTTATTATTAAGATAAAAGACCGTGATTAAGGTGAACCGCACATTTCACGCTAATTTCAAGTCATTATTTTTAATTATTTAGCGTTTCAGATGTTTTTAATATCATATTTTAACTTGAGAAAGAAAGTATCAGTGTCATTATAATAAATTACTCGAAGGTTGCCGTTAATTCATAAAATGATTTTCATTTCCGTACGCCGAATCCAGGTTTTATTCTACATCTTCCGGATAAATGACGTTACGCCATCACTTCCGGTTTATCAAAGTGCAGAACTATCTCAATTGCACACGCAGTGAGAGGCTATCTAGTAATAACTGCAAGTGGCTGACCTATAACGCATGTATGATTTGATAGCATGCACACACAGGGAGACTATGTAGCAATAACTGCAAGTGGCTGACCTATAACGCATGTATGATTTGATAGCATAAGATTCAAACGTATACAAATCGTGTTAACAATATACCGTCTCATATCCGTTTACTTCTTTCGAAAATTCACAGAATGTTTGAATGTAAAGTAAACATTAAGGAAATTTAAGATTGAAATTTATGGTAGGCAAGTGATTGTAAATTAGAAAACTCCACGAAAATGCGTATATACAACGTAAACGGGCCATATTTCAAGTGATACTGCGTGCTTTTTAATTTAAAAGGTCTCGTTGGAAAAAGCATAGAACAGGCGTTGATTCTGCGCTAATGAAAAGGAACACCCAGAAGAGCCATCTGAATATAAAGCTCTTATTTTCATCGCTGATTGTATTCTTCTTGTAAATGATGGAATTTGGAATTACGGAAAGCAAATTTTAATAATGCCTTATTTACAGACAGGTCGGTATTATTTACAGTATGTTCAAATGTCAGGAGAAAACCGTTTATGAAACATTCAAGATTGAAACATTGGGGGCAAAGGATAGTAATTTGAAAATGCTGTGAAGAAAGGTTCATACAAGTTATGTGACAAAAATACAGACTGAAATAATTTTAATCTTATCTGTCTCATGTACATTTGACTGACTCTACTTCATTAAGGTAATTTGTTCCGAAAAGCACAACAAATGCGACCAGTCTCGTACTATCTGCAAGTAACTGGCCTGAAACGTATGTAAAATATGATAGCAAGAGAATTAGACGTAAACAATGGTGGTAAGAAAATTGGCTCCAGACTGTTTTCGTCTTTCGAATAGCCTATTTGTGCAAATGGATGGTTGGTCGTTTTCCGTTTTTTGACTGGCTTCCGATACCTCGGGTAATATTTAGAGCCTTCAGTCTTTTTAAGTCCATTCGTTTATTTTACACAAGATTCTAGCTTCTAATACCATCCGATTTGTTTTTCTATTAAACAAAAAAGGCTGAAAACCGTGTGTTATTATTCAACAGTTCACTTTTCTGACGTCACAATTATTAGTACATCATAGCGTTAGACGGAATAACGGCGCGCTGGAAATGAAATCAACAGATATCAGGCAAATATATGGGCCGAGTTGTTCGAAACTTTAACAGGCGATTAAGCTAACGTTCGATTAACTTTTAGTGTTAATTTCTAGCATTTCAGACAACTTTGAAAAACAAATGTATAAGATAAGAATTATTAACAATAAAAACTCTTTACAATAAAATCAAAACATCATTCTAGTGTTTCTCACCAAGTCTGGTATTTTGAATCAAATTTTAACCTTGATAACGTGTTAGAATCGAAATAATATATCTCAAACAGTGATTTGCTCATGAATAAAATCATTGTCGTTTAGATGCGTATTATTATATCACTCGGGCTGCTCCCTCGTGATATAATTCCTTCGCACCTAAACTCCAAACAATGATTTTATTTAATTACAAACACTGTTTATATTATTTCTTTAATAACTCATTCATGGAAAGTTTTAATTATATAAACATAATTAATAGCCCAACTGAGTAGGCCTATAAAACTATAAATGCGTATACAATACACCCTCTCTTCTTATCAGAAAACGTACCTATGCCAGAATAAGCCATATTTCACGTGATACTACTCACGAGTGCAAATGTGCTTTTAAGTTGAAAGGAGCATAGACTACGCTATACAGGGACGTCTTTGATATTGGGCTAAGGAAAACGAAAAACCCAAGACATGCATCTATATGACTGAACCATTGTCGAAAAGACGCTAAACACATTTCTCACTTGCGCTGAGTCGTATAAGTATGAATTCTTTGACAGACTGAAACAATTCAACCAGCGCAAATCTATTTCAAAGACCATTTATATGGATTTGTCCTTCGTAAAATTTCAAATTTTACCCCTGATTGAGACCGTCATCCTTCCCTAACATATTTGTCTGTGAAGCACCTCTAATTGTATTTCTGGAGTTAAATACCGAGCTGCAGTGGCCTAATGGCACCTGCCCCGCAATCGGGAGGTCGATGGTTCGAGCCCTGTCAGAGTCGGGACTTGTTACTGAAGAGAGACCGGTTGGTGACCCGCCAGCTAGTTAAAAATGGTTACCTGCCTGGTGCCTGGCATTAAAAGAATACGAATCGGAACGTTATGCTGTTCAATGTATACAACATGTAGGTGTCTCATAAGCCAACTTGCCTTGCCTTTCAGTAGGGGTGACACTATGATAAACAAACACTTTCCTTTACTTTTACACCTCGGCGATATATGACCATTTTGTGTCGATTCGCCGTAAAACCCGACTCACTCACTCGCTCACTTTACTTTTACACAAGTATATTTCTATTGCAATAGACTGCTCAAGTCCTAGTGTCCCGGTATTACCAAGACTTAAATGATCCTATGCGGTTTTCACTTTCCTTGAGTCATATAAGGATCGATTCTGTGACAGACTATCACAATTCAACCAGCGCCGAATATAGTTCATAGGCCATGCCTATTTACGTGTGTTTTCGCATTTTAGTACAAATTGAGAACCAGTAATTGTAGTTCACAAGCTTAATACACAAATATATTTTCATTGCAAGCAATTTATTCAAAGTAGCCAGATACAACTGAATTCTGTAATATCTAAGAGTCCAGGGGTTTGGACAGGATGACGTTCTCAATTTGAACAAAACAAATGAAACTTTACATGGAAAAAAGTCAACTTACATGATATGAGCCTTGCCATGGGAAAACCAACATAGTGGGTGTGCGACCACCATGCTGTTCGCTTTTAAGGCCTATTGGAACTGGAGAAACTGTTAGCGAACAGCATGGATCCTGACCAGACTGCGCGGATGCGCAGGCTGGTCTGGATCCATGCTGGTCGCAAACCCACTATGTTGGTTTTCTCATGACATGGCTCATATATTTGTATATATAAAATATATTTGGCGAGGGCTGAATTGCTTCATTCAGTCTGTTACAAAACTCATTCTCAGCTGGCTCAACGGAAGTGACAACCGCACACGACATTACTAGCCTTAATCATATCAGGCCACTGTGACATGATTGTTTTTCGCTCTTTTACAATGAAAATATAAGAATTCGTCCAATACTCCAGAAAATGATTTCCGATGCTCGTCCGAATAAAAAATTTCTTTGTGTAACCGATGACGCACATGTATAAATATGTACTTCCACTAAAAACTGAAAGTAGTTTTAACACTTGACTGTTATTGTATGTCATTTTATTATGAATAAAATTGGCCTGACGAAAATATCCGACGTACATTGTGCGTCCAACAAAATAAAATAAATATTGCATTCCTGAGAGGGTGATATGAAAATGTTCACCGCGAGATATATGAATATTGACCGAGGCGCCAGCCGAGGTCTATATTCATATTTCGAGGGGTGAACATTTTTTATTTTATTAAACCGAAAGATTATAAGGGTCAAAGCATTTACTGGAAAATCAACATAATAATGTATTTAACATTAAAAAGTAATTACTAACTAAATAATGAAGACAGAATTAAAGTCTTTACTTGTAAGCACTTATAATTTGTGGCGACTTTGCCGTGTAATAAGACATTTTTGATAGATTAAATCGAGACGTTTACATATAGCTGACCCCTATATTTATTCTAATATTTCAACATCGCGTCAATCAGTAGCGTTCGAAAAACGGCGATAACTTTCTTTTTTTTTTCTAAACGAAACATTTAAGTGTGAGCACTCATTTTCTTAGTTAGATCATTTCCAAACTTATTGTGGTAGTTTCGATTCAATATTTGATGAAAAATTGTTTTCGAAATATTTTGCACGTAGCATAAAAAAGAAAATTCGACCGTGTTCGCACATGCAAGAGCAGAAGAAAAGGGTAATTTAATCCTAAAGTATAATTATATAAGCGCCTCGTCTGAAAATTTATCGACTCACTTTTTTTAATCAGTGCGAATTTGAGTATCAATCCCTCAACGGGTGATATGAAAAAATAATATCACATGCGCAGAAAAACAAAATAACGCTGACGCGCATGTGATATGAAATTATGGATCATATCACCTGCGCAGAAATTGAAAATAACGATTTTGCGCATGTAATATAAAATCACTTGGTAATATGATGTATTATTCAAGTTAAACTAATCGGAAATTTGCATTGGCCATTTATGTGAGGTATAATAATAATAAATACGTCATAAAACGACGTTCAATATTTACGTCAGTTATGACGTTCTATTATGACGTCGTCGTCATAAGTTACAGCTATCACAGGAGGTAAAGCAACACAGAATCAAAATGTTCAGCTTTTTACATCACAGAACAAAAATTACGACTATTGACTACATATCTGGAATAGGTGTAGTTCTGTTAATCCTGATTCACGACAGGGTAAGCGGTTTGGTTTTTGTAAATGTAAGCAAACATAACAGTTTAAGAATTTTCTCAAAGTCATCCTAATGAATACGTTTGTGTCATTGTATTTCTGTTTTTTTACGTGCTTTAACTTCGTCCCGTAGTTCAAATGACTTACTTACTGATCTCATATTTATAATGAATATGTAAGCCAGTTACTAAATTACAGCATTTTTAATGTAAGCAGTTGAGTAAGATACCTCCGACAGTGACTTATTTCATTGAATTGGGTTTTGAATTCCGCATCACTTATATGCTTAAACATAGTACGTGTGCAAGTAATGTAAGGCACCTGTCGTTAGCAGAAAATATTATTAAAAAAGAATAAAATAAAAGAAAACAAGAAATATCTTTAAAAATGATGGTCGGCGAATTGTAATAAGGAAAGAAGTTTATAAATTTTTCATCTAACATTCATCTTTCATCTAACATTTTTCAAATTGCAAAACTTAACACCGCACTTTAACAATTTAAATGGTTCTCTTTTAATTTTTCGCAAAGGTTTCGTAGGGTTGCAATTTTGTTTCGTTTATCCTTAGACGAATAATTACAGCAGTAGTTCGATGAAGATTCATAAAGCGGTTCATGAAAAGAGGTCATTAAACGTTTTTATATATTTAGCTAAATTGGTCCCTATCCCCATTTGTAACAAAATAGCAGGAGACCTTACGATATTGTTACACATCGTGTTTGATAAAAATCCATTACATTTTAGTGGTTAATATGAAGAAAGGCATATCTACTTTTAGCTATAGTGGTCCCTAATAGGGCCCAAGTTCCTTTATAAATAAATTTGGAAGAGGACCTTATAATGATGCTCCAGACTAAGTATGACAAAGATCCACCAAGCTGTTCATAAGGCGCTGTATAAAGGCATTTCTAGTTTTAGCTCTAGCAGCCCCTAAAAGGGGTCAAAAGTCCCAGCTGAAAAAAGTTGGCTGCGGGCCTAATAAAGATGCTACAAATCAAGTTTGATTAGAATACATGAGAAAAAATCAATCAAAGGATTTTTTTATTTATTATTTTTATTTATTTCTAAAATAGGCTAACTGATCCCGCTTTAACAAATGCATATTCGCTATTCGTGAATCTTTGGACAATGACGTCACACCTATAAAAAGTGAAGGTCAAGCAAAACATACAATTGTTATTATTTCAATATTTCTGTTTCATAAGCAAATTTTGACCGCATAAGCAAAGTTTGACCGTAGTTATATCACATAGATAAACTGTATGCAACGTACCTTCATTTCAGTGTAAAATGAGATTCAGTCATTATATAGCATATATATAATGAAACAGATTTCAACTGAGTTCAATACTTGCATACAATACTAAAAAAAAATATTCATATATAACAAATCAGTTAAATAATTTGTAACAAATATATCAAAGCAAACAAGTACTCATTTTAATATGCAAACTGAATAAGTCACAAAAGCAAGAAACCTTTTCATATACTGACGACAATTGTAACAAGGAAAATCCTTTAAAAAGCACTTCTCTACATAAAAGACTCTTATCACACCCTTATTCATGTGATACGCAGACCGTATTCAGCTCTTTCTTTGATTTGGTATATGTTGGTATTTGAACAGGTTTTTATCATCTTTATCAAACTTACTTATTATTTTGAGATATATCAATATTCTTGCTAAATATACTGAGCCAAAGTTGGCTGTAAAACTGTGAGCAGCGTCGTTTAGGATAAACACTTTGTCTACATTTCACTCAGCGTAGCACAGTCAACAGAGTGAAAGAAATTGACACTCTCGTCCAATCAGGCAGAGTGTTGCATACATCTTCCGTTTTGATAAATTATCTATAATGCGTTATCAAGTAGTTTGATTGGCAAACTGAAGTCACGTGGCATATGAAAACGAAAACGAATTTAGACGGCGTCGCCGAAAAATATGTTTTTAAATAAATAAAAAAAGACGGTCGCAGGGAAAGCTATGAGTGTTATCGCTCCCATCACCACCTGAAGATACCTCTGGGGAGGTCGAAGCAGTTTATGTCAATGTTAATATTTCTCATTATCTTATTCAAACTGGCACTTTCAGCGGTTAAAATTTTCGAAATATTAACCTTTTAAATGTCCGAAGTCCCCTAGAATTATATACCACAAAATGCGTTAGAATGTACCGTTTTTATCTAAGTCTCCAAAATTTCCCTGGTTAATATTTTCAAAATATTGACCTTTTAAAATGTCCGAAGACCCCTTGAATTATATGCCCAAAAAATGCGTCAGAATGTTCGATTTTTATCAAAGTCTCCAAAATTTCGCGGGGGAGACCCTCGAACCCCCACCAGGGGGAGGAAACCCCCTCCCCCACCCTCCCCCACTCGGCACTTCGTGCCTCGTTGTGCGTATCATTTTTGAAGCTCTGGCTACGCATATAAGTTGATATGTTTCACTTGTGAAAACCTATAACAGAGAAAATATTTGTTTAAATCATCAAATATTTGTTTTACATGTAAAATCAAAATATTTTTCTATCATTTGTGAAAAAAAAATGCATCTAGTGTTCTCTCGGTAAAAAAAATATTTTCGATTTTACGCTGAAACAAACATATATGTCTATGCAGCCGCCAAAAAAACCGATCCGATCACAGATAAACCCTTCAACGTTGTGTACGACCGCCATTTCATCTAATTACATGAAGAATTCTTTGTAACATAAAAATATGCAGTGCCTGGTGAATCTTTGGTCAATGCTGGTCCATTCTAAAGCCACGGTCCAACTGCCTTCAAAAGAAGTTGTGGTGACCATTCGTGCCAAATGGAACTGTTAAAAAAATAGCTACGTTAAATAAAACGGTCTGTCTCATTTCAACACTTAAGAAAATTTAAAAAACAGTTTGTGATATTTCAAAGTGATTTCTTGTTTAAAGATTAATACAGAATAAGTTAAACGTATTTGATGTAATATAACTGTTAACTCTAAGACCACGTTCAAAACAACTCATTTCGCTCGTGCATTCTGAAGCTTAGTAATTTTCCAGTATCAGGTTTGTGTAATTAAAGCATTTATTCAAAGCCGATATAGGTGTATGTGACAAGTTTTCAAAACATCTTTAGAACTGAATATATCATTTCAATTATAAAGACGTTTAGGTGGAAATGTCTAGAAGTATATACACAACACAATGGGACTTGTGTAATTGTCTAATCTTTGTTCATCAGCAGCTTTTACGAGTCTGACATGTAACCATTGTACCGTTTCTTTTGTAAATGTTCCTTTTGAATGTAATATGCCGGTCCGACTGTATAAAAATCGTCCTGCCAATGTTTGATTAAATTCCCTTTGCTTGTAAAATTTCATTCTTTCCGGGTTTTAGTTGTAAATACTTGCGAAAGTCACTGCTGAATTATGACGCATGAACAGAGATCATTCATAAAAATTGAAATATGCATGTTTTAATTACAGTACTTTATTTGTCGCCGTGGAATATGGTACGAACTGATACCGTCAGCTTATCCTGAGCAGTTTACCAGTCAGACACATCAACCCCGAAGACAAATGCCGTGTATCATGTCAAAGGCGGACACAGAGAAACAACGAATACGAGAGAAACTAGAGAGGAGTGTAAAAGCAGTCGAGCAGGCATACAGAGAGGCGCAGTTGTTAGAGGAGGCGGAGTGGGATACTGACTCAGATGAGGAATATACATCTGAAGAAGTGAGTGAAATACGTGCAAATTTTAATTAAAATGAAGCTTAAATCTTAAAATGTGCTTCCTTTGTGTATTGCTCCTTTATCTCAGATTTGAATTTTTTATAGCTTCGTGGCTATATATTTAACTCTGAAATTAGCAATTTAGTGGAGTAAGTACTAGTTGGAAATTCATCACTAAATTCCATGCACAGATGAGGGTGGTTGTCTTTGAATGGAAATAGAAAAAAAATGGATCGGGCATTCCCATATAAAAATGGTGTTTTTAGTGTCTGGAAGGCTATTTGACAGGGGAAATGGCACCTCCTGTGTCAATGAAAGTGTTGAGGGGGTCCTACAGAGTCATTTCTTACAATGGAAGCCTATGGAAAAATTAATAGCAGAGTCTGACCTCATGGTTGAAGAGACTGTATGCTGTATGAAACCATGTCTTATATACTAAGTAACATGGTGTCCAATTTAAGTTTTGTTCTGATATGTTTCAGGAGGAGGAGGAGCCAATCTACTGGGAGTTTGTAAAACACCTTGCTAAGGACGACACTGACGAGAGGATAAGACAGGACATTGAACAGGAGGAGAATTATATGATAGCACGTTTCGATTTTCATTAGGCAGTTTTTTGTTGTTGTTTTTTTTTTCTTTCTTTTTCTAAATATTGAACAAATAAATTTCTTTTGTTTGAATACATTGATTCATTTTGTTAATCCTAGTGTTCGTACACTAATAATATGTACACAATTGATGATACAGTATAAAACCAGAGTTTAAAATATAACTGGATAAGAAAAGCAGCCGGTAATAGTGGAATCGTAGAATGTATTAACCCATTAACCCCTGACCTTTGAAACCTCTCTTTCTGTCCAGAATTCCTTAATGAAAGGAAGTCATCCAGCTGGACTTTGGTGATTATACCGCCCATAACATTTACCGAATATTCACAGCAACCATTCACTAAATATTTTCAGTAAACATTAACCGAGTATTCACAGTAACATTTCCCTAAAAACTTGCCGAGTATTTACAGTAATCATTCATTGAACATTCAAAGTAAACATGTACCGAGTACTCACAATAAACATTTACCTAAAAATTTACCGAGTATTTACAGTAACCATTCATCGATTATTCACATTAAACATTAACCAAGTATCCACAGTAACCATTCACCAAATATTCACAGTACACATTAACCGAGTATTCACAGTAAGCATTTACCTAACCATTTACCGAGTATTCATAGTAAACATTCAACGAGTATTCCCAGTAAACGTTTACCGAATATTCACAGTAACCATTCACGAAATATTTAAAGTAAACATTTACCGAGTATTTACAGTAAACATTTACCAAGTATTCGCAGTAAACATTTAACCAGTATTCGCTGAAAATATTTACTGAGAATTCGAAGTAAGCATTTACCGAGTATTCGCAGTAAACATTTTCCCAGTATTCAATGTAAACATTCACCAAGTATTCACAGTAAACAGTATCCGATCATTCACAGTAAACATTTACCTAAACATTTACCGAGTATGCGCAAAAAACATTTACCGAGCATTCGCAGTAAACTTTTTAACTAGTATTTGCAGAAAACATTTACCGAGTATTCAAAGTAATCATTTACATAAAAAATTACCGAGAATTCACGGTAAACATTTACCTAGTATTCAAAGTAAACATTTACATAAAAATTTACCGAGTATTCACAATAAACATTAACCTAGTATTCGCATTAAACATTTACATAAAAAATTACCGAGTATTCACAGTAAGCTTTCACCAAATACTAGCAGTAAACATTTACCTAGTATTCACAGTAAACATTTACATAAAAATTTACCGAGTATTCACAGTAGACATTCACCAATTGCAAATACTCGCAGTAAACATTTAGTGAGTATTCACAGTCCACATTTACTTAAACATTTACCGAGTATTCACATTAAATATTCACCGAGTATTCACAGTAAACATTTACCGAGTATTCACCGTAAACATTTACCAAACATTCTCAGTTAACATTTATCGAGTATTCACAGTAAACATTTACCGAGTATTCTCCGTAAACATTTACCAAACATTCTCAGTAAACATTTATCGAGTATTCACAGTAAACATTTACAGAGTATTCACAGTGACCATTCATCAAATATTCGCAGTAAAAATTTACCGAGTTTTCACAGTAAACATTTACCTAAACATTTACCGGGTATTTGCAAGAAACATTCACCGAGTAGTCACAGTAAACATTCAACAAATACTCGCAGTAAATCTTTAGTGAGTATTCAGTCAAAATTTACTTTAACATTTACCGAGTGTTCACATTAAATATTCACCGAATATTCACAGTAAACATTTACCGAGTATTCACCGTTAACATTTACCAAACATTCTCAGTAAACATTTAGCGAGTATTCACAGTAAACGTTCACCAAGTATTCACAGTACACATTTACAGAGTATTCACAGTAACCATTCACCAAATATTCGCAGTAAAGATTTACTGAGTTTGTACCTAAACATTTACCGGGTATTTGCAAGAAACATTCACCGAGTAGTCACAGTAAACATTCACCGAGTATTCACAGTAAACATTTACCGAGTATTCACAGTAAATATTTACCTAAACATTTACCGAGTATTCGCAGTAAACATTTACCGAGTAATTACAGTAAACATTCACCGAGCATTCACATTAAACATTTACCGAGTATTCACAGTAAACATTTACCTAAACATTTACCGGGTATTCGCAAGAAACATTCGCCGAGTAGTCACAGTAAACATTCATCGAGTAGTCACAGTAAACATTTACCTAAACATTTACCCAGTATTCGCAGTAAACATTTACCGAGTAATCACAGTAAACATTTACCGGGTATTCACAAAAAACATTGCCCTAAACATTTACCTAGTATTCGCAGTAAACATTTACCTAGTAATCACAGTAAACATTCACCGAGCATTCACAGTAAACAGTTACCGAGTATTCACAGTAAAAATTTATTGAATATTCACAGTGAACATTTATGGCAAGCCAATTGTCCAAAAATTACGTGAACCCTAGTTCACGGTCGAAAAACTAGGATTAACGATCGATAAACTGGTTTTTTTGAACGTAAAACTAGGTTTTTCGAATCCTAACTTATATTTTCGAGCGAAAACATAGGATAACGCCGTGAACCAAGGTTCACGCTCGTAAATGTAGGTTCACGATTGTAAACCCCAGTTCACGGTCGTAAACATAGGTTCACGTTCGTAAACTATGGTTTACGAGCGTAAACATAGGATAACGACCGAAATTCATAGTTCAATCGAGAAACCTAGTTTATCGAACGTAAACCATGGTTTACGATTGATATACTAGGATTATGAAATCAACTATCAATTTCGGCCGTTAACCTATGTTTACGGCCGTGAACCTATATTTACGAGCGTGAACCTAGGTTTACGGCCATGAACTACAGTTTACCTTCGTAAAACCGTGTTTATCGATTTGTAATTATATGGCAAGCCAATTGTCCAATAATTACGTGAACCCTAGTTCACGGTCGAAAAACTAGGATTAACGATCGATAAACTAGGTTTTTCAAACGTAAAACTAGGTTTTTCGAATACTAACCTATATTTTCGAGCGAAAACATAGGATAACGCCGTGAACCATAGTTCACGCTCGTAAATGTAGGTTCACGATTGTAAATCCCAGTTCACGGTCGTAAACATAGGTTCACGTTCGTAAACTATGGTTTACGAGCGTGAACCGGGGTTTACGAGCGTAAACATAGGATAACGATTGTAAACATAGGATAACGACCGAAACTCATAGTTCAATCGAGAAACCTAGTTTATCAAACGTAAACCATGGTTTACGGTCAATTTATTAGGATTACAGAATCAACAATGAATTTCGGGCGTGAACATGGGTTTACTGTCATGAACCTATGTTTACGGACGTGAACCTATGTTTACGACCGTGAACCATAGTTTACGGACCTGAACCTATATTTTCGAGCGTGAACCTATGTTTACGAACGTGAACTTGGGTTTACGAGCGTGAACTTAGGTTTAAGTTCGATAAACCAGGTTTTTCAAACGTAAAACCAGGTTTTTCAAATACTAACCTATTTTTTCGAGCGAAAACCTAGTTTAACGGACGTAAACCTGGGTTCACGAGCGTAAACTATGGTTTACGCCCGGTATCTTATGTTTTCGCTCGAAAATATAGGTAAGTATTTGAAAAACCTAGTTTTACGTTCGAAAAACCTAGTTTATCGATCGTTAATCCTAGTTTTTCGACCGTGAACCAGGGTTCACGTAATTATTGGACAATCGGCTTGCCATAAACATTTACCTAAACATTTATCGGGTATTCGCAAGAAACATTCGCCGAGTAGTCACAGTAAACATTCACCGAGTATCCATAGTAAACGTTTACCGAGTATTCGCAGAAAACTTTTACCTTAACATTTACCGAGTATTCGCAGTTAACATTTACCGAGTATTCACAGAAAACATTCACCAAATATTCACAGCAATATCCATTCGTGCCTGTCCGTTTAGCTCAGTAGGTAAGAGCGTTGGTCTACGGATCGCGTGATCCTCCGGCGGGGCGTATGTTCTCCGTGACAATTTGATAAACGACATTGTGTCTGAAATCATTAGTTCTCCACCTCTGATTCATGTGGGGAAGTTTGCAGTTACTTGCGGAGAACAGGTTTGTACTGGTACAGAATCCAGGAACACTGGTTAGGTTAACTGCCCGCCGTTACATGACTGAAATACTTTTGAAAAACGGCGTTAAACCCAAAACAAACAAACAAACATATCCATTCACTAAATATTTGCCGCAGACGTTCATTGAGCACTCGCAGCAACCGCAGCAAAATCTGTTCGCAGCAAATCTGATTTGCATGTGAAAAGTGAACATGAATTTAATATTATATGAACGGAAACTGATATTTGAACAACTTCTCATAAATAGCTCACAATACATAAGGAAACATTCGCATTAAGCTGTTATTTTTCGTAAGGGGTATTACATACCGGTAACTGATAGCACATGTTTCGGTCAAATTCTATGAGTATTACATGGGCGTAGCCAGGTTTGTGCTATAGGTGTGAACGCATCCACACCCCCATTTCGGTAAAGTTTGCAAATTGCATTCCATTAAAAAAGTTTTAATGTAATTTCTATATGTTTTCTGTATTTTGTCGGCTCGCTACTTATATTTACGCAATATGTTAGTTGTCACATCTGCGAATGGTCTTCTAAAACAGTTATTACTTTACAAAGACCAACAATTTATCTTAAAAACTGCCGTAGAGGTTTGAAAATTGGCTGCATACAGTAATATAGTACATGCCGATGATTGATTTACAGAAATTAAGAACATGTCCAGACAATTGATATGTTGCCGTACCATGGCGATGGCATGCCGTCGCCCGGCCTGTTACAGGAATGGTACTGTCGATAGTTTTCCAAAGCAGTTTTGACTAATATAAAGGCATTTTACCTGACAGATATGAATGATAGCAATGCAACCGGGATATCTATCCGAATAAAACGTCTTTCTCAGAATGTCCACATGACGTACTCACGTCTTGGGATGCCGAACATACGAAGAAATAATTTCGGGGAGCCTCGGTATCTGATTTTTGAGTAAAGTGTTATATTATAATATTTGATTTTCTGCAGTCATCGAAAACGAACATGCGTAGGTCGGCAATTCAAAGAATTAATACAACTGTTTGACATGTGTCGTGTTATTTTGCCTCAGTAAAGTGACCAAATTATGTAAATAGCTTAAATATCATAGATTTCAAAAAACGATCCATTTTTCCATGTCGTGGATTTCTGTCTACAGTATTTTAGATTTATGACTTAGAAATATGATTAATTTAGACACTTCCTTTTAAATTATTGAAAATTCATCTTATATATTGAACAGACATAGTGTTGTGAATGCCAGCCCACTTTAGTTTTCGATAACGTCAAATTACACAGAATTCGTCCTGTAATCTCAGAAATTGATTTCCGATGCTCATCCGAAATCATTTCTTTGTGTGACCAATGACGCACATGTATAAAGATGTACTACCACTAAAAGAAAGACAGGAAGTATTTTTCACTCTTCACTGATACTGTATGACATTTGATTATGAATATAGCTCTATATACAAAATTAATTTTCAAGACTATATAGACTATATAGTGAATGTGAAAATAATCATTTTAAAACTCCAGATCGACAAATATTGGCAAAATTAATGTATTGCAAATGGTTATAGTTGAAATTAGAATTGGCCAGACGAAAATATTTGACGTACGTTGGACGTCCAATCATCTTAAAAATACGTCATAAAACGACGTTCACTGTTTACGTCAGTTCTGACGTTCTATTAAGACGTCGTCGTCATAAGTTACAGCTATCACAGGAGATAAAGCAACACAGAATCAAAATGTTCAGCTTTTTACATCATAGAACAAAAATTACGACTATTGACTACATACCTGGAATAGGTGTAGTTCTGTTAATCCTGATTCACGACAGGGTAAGCGGTTTGGTTTTTGTTAATTTAAGCAAACATCTGCAGTTTTAAAACTTTCTCAGAGTCATCTTATCAACACGTTTGTGTCATTGTTCAAATGACTTACTTAGTGATGAATATGATGAATATGTAAGTTTTTGCAAATAAAACTCCAAATCATAGCTTATGTATCTTTTTTCAGTCAGTGAACTGTGAAAAATATCTGGAACTTTCACAGTAAAATAATTCGACATTTTTCACTTGTGAAAACCTATAACATTGACAATATTTGGTTAAATCATAAAATAAAATAAAATATTTTTTACACTTAAGATCAAAATACTTTTCTGTCATTTGTGAAAAAACTGCATGTAATGTTCTCTCAGTGAAAAATATTTCGATTTTACGCTGAACATATATATCTATGCAGCCGCCACAAATAAAACGATCCGTTCAAAGATCAATGATTCAACGCTGTGTGTATGACCGTCATTCCATCTAACAAGATGAAGAATTCTTTGTAACATAAAAAATATGCAATGCCTGATGAATTTTTGGTCAATGCTTGTCCATTCCAAAGCCACCAACTGCCTTGAAAAGAAGTTGTGGTGACCATTCGTGCCAAATGGAACTGTTAAAAAATAGCTACGTTAAATAAAACGTTAAATAAAACATATCTGTGTCATTTCAACACTTTATAAAATTTTAAAAAACAGTTTGTGATATTTCAAAGTGTTTCCTGGCTTAAAGATCAACACAGTATAAGCTAAATGTATTTGAGGTGATATTACTGCTAACTCTAAAACTACGTTAAAAAACAACTAATTTCGCTCGTGCAGTCTGTGGCCTAGTAATTTTCCAGTATCAGGTGTGTGTAATTAAAGCATTTATTCAAAGCCGATATAGGTGTATCTGAAAAGTTTTCAAGGCATCTTTATGATTAGATATATCATTTCAAATATAAAGACGTTTAGGTGGGAAAATCTAGAAGTATATACACAACACACTGGGACTTGTGTAATTGTCTAATATTTGTTCATCAGCAATGTTCACGAGTCTGACACGTAACCACTGTATCATTCTTTTTTGTGAATATTCCTTTTGTAATGTAATATGCCGGTCCAACTGTATACAAATCGTCCTGCCAGTATTTGACTAAGTTCCCCTTGCTTGTACAATTTCTTTTTTTCCGGGTTAGTTATAAAGACGTGTGAAAGTCGCTGCTGATTTATAACACATGAACAGAGATCATTCATAAAAGTTCAAACATATTTGTTTCAATTACAGTACTTTATTTGTCGCCGTGGAATATGGTACGAACTGATACCGTCAGCTTATCCTGAGCAATTTACCAGACAGACATATGAACCACCAAGACACGTGCAATCTATCATGTCAAAGGCGGAAACAGAGAAACAACGAATACGGGAGAAACTAGAGAGGAGTGTAAAAGCAGTGGAGCAAGCATACAAAGAGGCGCAGTTGCTAGAGGAGGCAGAGTGGGATACTGACTCAGATGAGGAATATACGTCTGAAGAAGTGAGTGAAAAGTGTGCAGATATTAATTACAATGAAGCTTAAATTTTAAAATGTGCTCCCATTTCTCTATCTCAGATGTTACCATTATTTTGTTCTGTTTTACCAAATGTTAAAAACTGTATTGAGAGAATTTGCAGAGGATAGAACCATGAATACGTAGTTTTCTATATACGAGTCAAATTGACATCAGTCATTTTATTACCGGTATATGATTTCATATTTAGCTGAGGTGAATGGAAGTGCGAGTTTGTGACGGCTATACAGGAGACAAAGTGCCTGAAACGAATTGTTCTCTAATCACTGTCCATTCGAGGAAGCTGTCAGTTTCTTGTGGAGAACAAGCTCCTTATTTTTGTGGGGTCCTGGAAAATATAATGTACTCAGGATTGAAGACACTGTGTAAATCATGTCGAAGAAACTAAGTAACATGGTGTCCTATTTTAGTTTTGTTCAAGCGTGATTATTTTGATATGTTTCAGGAGGAAGACGACGACGAAGAGGAGGAGGAGCCAATCTACTGGGAGTTTGTCAAACACCTTGCTAAGGACGACACTGACGAGAGGATAAGACAGGACATTGAACAGGAGGAGAATTATATGATTGCATGTTTCGATTTTCATTAGTCTTTTCTATTTCTTTTTATGAATATTGAACAAATAAATTACTTTGGTTTGAATACAATGACTCATTTTTTAGTCGTAGTATTCGTACACACATAATATGTACACAATTGATGAGACAGTATAAAACCAGGGTTTAAAACAAAACTGGATAAAAAAAGTAGCAGGTAATAGTGGGATCGTAGAAAGTATTAGCCCACTAACACCTCAGCTTCGAAACCACTCTTACGGTGTAGAATTCCTTAATGGAAGTAAGTCATCCAGCTTGTTTACAGCAGTTTGCTGATTAAACTGTCCATAACATTTACCGAGTATTCACAGTAAACATTTACCGAGTATTCACAGTAACCATTCACCAAATATTCGCAGAAAACATTTACCGAGTATTCAAATTAAACATTTACCTAAATATTTACTGAGTATTCACAGTAAACATTCATAAAGTATTCACAGTTACCATTCACCAAATATTGGCAGTAAAAAATTCACAGTAACCATTCATCGAGTATTCCCAGTAAACATTTACCGACTATTCACAGTAACCACTTACCAAATATTCGCAGTAAATATTTACCGAGTATTCACAGTAACAATTCATCGAGTATTCACAGTAAACATTTACCGAGTATTCACAGTAAATATTCACCAAATATTCACAGTAAACCTCTACCGACTATTCATTGTAACCATTCACCAAATATTCGCAGTAAACATTTACTAAGTATTCACAGTAAACATTTACCTAAACAATTACCGAGTATTCACATTAACCATTCATCAAGTATTCGCAGTAAACATTTACCGAGTATTCACAGTAACCATTCATCGAGTATTCACAGTAAACATTTACCGAGATGTCATAGTAACCATTCACCAAATATTCGCCAAAAACATTTACCGAGTATTCACAGTAAACATTTACCTAAACATTTAGCGGGTATTCACAGTGCCCATTCAACGAGCATTCAGAGTAAACATTTACCGAGTATTCACAATAACCATTTACCAAATATTCTCAGTACATTTACCGAGTATTCGAAGTAAACATTCACCGAGTATTCACAGTAAACATTCACCGAGTATTCAAACTAGAATTTACCGAATATCAACAGTAAATATTTACCGGGTATTCGCAGTAAACATTTACCGAGTATTCACAGTAAACATTTACCGAGTATTCACAGTAACCATTCACCAAATATTCACAGTAAACATTTACCTAAAAATTTACCGAGTATTCACAGTATCCATTCATCGAGTATTCACAGTAAACATTTGCCGAGTATTTACAGTAACCATTCACCAAATATTCGCAGTAAACATTTACCGAGTATTCACAGTAAACATATACCTTAACATTTGCCGAGTATTCACAGTAAACATTCTCCGAGTATTCACAGTAAACATTTACCGAGTATCCAAGTAACCATTTACCAAATATTCACAGTAAACATTTACCGTGTATTCACGGTAAACATGCACCATGTATTCAAAATAATCATTTACCGAATATTCACAGTAACCATCTACCAAATATTCACTGTAAACATTTACCGGGTATTCACAGTAAACATTTAACAAGTATACGCAGTAAACATTTACCGAGTATTTACATTAAACATTTACTGAGTATTTGCAGTTAACATTTACCAAGTATTCACAGTAAACCTTTACCTAAACATTTACCGAGTATTTACAGTAACTATCCACCAAATATTCACTGTAAACATTTACCGAGTATTCACAGTAAACATTTACCAATTATTCACAGTTAACATTAACCGAGTATTTACAGTAAACATTTACTGAGTATTCACAGTAAACCTTTACCTAAACATTTACCGAGTATTCACAGTAAACATTCACCGAGCATTTGCTGTAAACATTTACCTAGTATTCACAGTAAACATTCACCAAATATTCACAGCAATTTCGAGCCGCAAACGTTCTTCGAGCACTCGCAGCAACCACAGCGAAATCTATTCGCAGCAAATCTGATTTGTGAAAAGTGAACATAAATTTAATATTAATTGAACGGAAACTGATATTTGAACAACTTCTTATTCGCAGGAAACATTCGCATTAAGCAGTTATTTTTCGTAAGGGGTATTACATACCGGTACCTTATAGCAGTTATTTGAAAGCACACGTTTCAGTCAAATGCTAAGAGTATTGCACGGGCGTAGACAGGTTGGTGCGACAGGTGTGAACGCATCCACGCCCCCATTTCGGCAGTGTTTACAAATTGCTTTCCATTAAAAACGTTGTATTGTCATTTCTATATGTTTTCTGTATTTTGTCGGCTCGCTACTTACATTTACGCAATATGTGAGTTGTCACATATGCGAATAGCCTTCTTGTAAAACAGTTATTACTTTATAAAGACCAGCAATAAATCGGAAAGTTCCGTAGAAGTTTGAAAATTGGTTGCATACAGACCGATGATTGAAATATAGAAATCAACAAGCAAATTCGATGAATTGGTATCCCCCGCCGAAAGGGTTTGTGGTGAGGAATGGCAAAAAAAATATATTCGGCAAAAAGTTAAGGATGTTACTAAGAAGCAAATAATTTCATTAGTCAAAATCAATTTAACAGAAAATGAATGATATTTTTTGGTTGGGGGGTCGGGCAGCGGGGGTGACCGGGTGAGGGTACAAAACATCACATGTTGATTATAAATATTGATGGAAAATTAAAAATGAAAAAAAAATGGAGAGGGGGTGACGGGGTGATGCATGATCGGGGTGGTGGACATGACTGGGTGGAGGAGTGAGGTGCGGGATAGGTACAACTTTGCATGTTGATAAATATTCATTGAAGGTTTGAAAACAAAAATAATGAAAAGGAATGATTTTTTTTTTTCGGGGGGAGGGGGTGGGGTTAGGAGGTGGATGTGTGACCAAGGCAAGATGGTTACCATGTGTGGGTACACAACTTCACATGTTTATAATAAATGTTCATGATAAAGAATGAAAGAAGTTTAATGAAATTCTACCAATTGGTTGGTTTGTTATGTATAAATCTGTAGATTTTTAAACAATTTAAGGGCAATAACTCTAAGGAAAATTGACCAATTAAAAGAAAATTGACAGGCATCATCGAAGTATGTTGGTTCATAATTATTTCAAGTTTCATGAAATTCTACCAGCTTGTTACTGAGAAATGGCTGCAGGCGTGGATCTTTCATTAAATCAAGGGCAATAACTCTAAGGGAAATTGACCAATCAAAAACAAACTTGACGGGCATCATCGCAGTATGTTGATGCATGTTTATTTCAAGTTTTATGAAATTCTACCTGATAGTTACTGAGAAATGGCTGCGGACGGACATTTTTGGGCATTTTTCATTAAATCAAGGGCAAGAAATCTAAGGGAAATTGACCAATCGAAAAAAAACCTGACGGCATCATCGCAGTATGTTGGTTCATGTTTATTTTAAGTTTCATGAAATTCTACCTGCTAGTTACTGAGAAATGACTGCGGACGGACGCACGCACGGACGCACGCATGTGACGGACGGACAACGCCATTTCAATACCCCTCTCCCGATTTCATCGGCGGGGGATAACAACAAGCCCAGACAATTGATATGTTGCCGTACCATAGCAATGACATGCTGTCGCGCGGCCTGTTACAGGAATGATATACGATACTGTCGATATTTCCAAAGCAGTTTTGAACAAAACCATTTTACCCGACAGGTATAAATCTGCGCAAAAGGAATGCAACCGTGATATCTACCCGAATAATAATATCTGTCATGTGTTTACGAATCGGATAGAAATATCCGTCCCGAGGGCACCTGCACATTGGGCGGTAATGAGGTTTTGCCGGCATGGGTAAAATCACCGGAAACGCCAGTCCGATGTGCAAGAATAAAACGTATTTCTCAGAATTGCCACATGACGTACTCACGTCTTGGGATGCCGAATACAGGAAGAAATGATTTCGGACAGCTTCGGTATCGGATGTTTGAGTAAAGTATTATTGATTTCGAATTTTATGTTATCTTCAGTCTTCAAAAACGAAAGTAGGTCGGCATTTCAAAGAATTGGTATATCTGTTTGGCATGTAACAGATTTTGACAATATCCCTTTTATGCCCCGGAAAATTTAAGTGACCAAATTATGTAACAAAAAAAAAAAAATAAACAAAATTTTTGTCATTTCGCCTAACAACCCATTTTTCCATATGGATTTCTGTCCACAGTATCATAGATTTATCACTTAGAAAAAAGGGAAATTTTGGTATTTCCTTTATTGAAAATTCATGCTGTGAAATGCCAACCCACATAGCACAGAATTCGCCCTGTAATCCGAGACATTTTCCTCAGAAAATAATTTCCGAGGCTTGTTCGAAATCGTTTCTTTGTGTGATCGATGACACACATGTAGAAATGTGTACTACCGCTAAAAAACTGGGAGTATTGTTTGCTGCGCTACAATTTATTAAGAATATAGCTCTTTATGCACAGTTAATTTATATATTAAGTAAAATTATATATACTTGAGTATTAAGTATTTTTCTACATACGAAGCAAATATCTAAAGATAAAATACTTTACTGTGAGGTTCACTGAGTATCTTTTAAAATTCTAAGTACGCAAAGAGACGAAGATAAAGGCTTAATTAAGAGTAATCTGTAATGTTCGAAAATCTCCTCCCTACGAACAAGACCATCTTTGTCATTCGGGAAAATCTCAGAGATTCAACACTAATTAACGGTCCACACAGAATAGCCAATGAATGGAGTATTTTCAAGACTATATAGACTATATAGTGAATGTGAAAACAATCACTTTAAAACTCCGGATCGACAAATATTGGCAAACTTACAGTATTGCGAATAGTTATCGTTGAAATTAAAATTGGCAAGACGAAAATATCCGACGTGCGTTGGACGTCCAAATATCTTTAAAAAATACGTCATAAAACGACGTTCACTGTTTACATCAGTTCTGACGTTCTATTAAGACGTCGTCGTCATAAGTTACAGCTATCACAGGAGATAAAGCAACACAGAATCAAAATGTTCAGCTTTTTACATCATAGAACAAAAATTACGACTATTGACTACATACCTGGAATAGGTGTAGTTCTGTTAATCCTGATTCACGACAGGGTAAGCGGTTTGGTTTCTGTTAATTTAAGCAAAAATCTACAGTTTTAAAACTTTCTCAGAGTCATCCTATCAATACGTTTGTGTCATTGTGTTTCTGTTTTATACGTGCTTTGAATTCGTCCCATTGTTCAAATGACTTACTTACTGATCACATATTTATGATGAATATGTAAGCCAGTTTAAAAATATTTGGAACTTTCACAGTAAAATAATTCGATATTTTTCACTTGTGAAAACCTATAACATTGACAATATTTGATTAAATCATCAAATAAAATAAAAATATTTTTCTGTCATTTGTGAAAAAATGCATGTAATGTTCTCTCGGTGAAAAATATTTCGATTTTACGCTGAACAAATATGTCTATGCAGCCGCCACAAATAAAACGATCCGTTCAAAGATAAATGGTTCAACGCTGTGTGTATGACCGTCATTCCATCTAACAAGATGAAGAATTCTTTGTAACATAAAAAATATGCAATGCCTGATGAATTTTTGTTCAGTGCTGGTCCATTCCAAGGCCACTGTCCAACTGCCTTCAAAAGAAGTTGTGGTGACCATTCGTGCCAAATGGAACTGTTAAAAAATAGCTACGTTAAATAAAACATGTCTGTGTCATTTCAACACTTAATAAAACTTAAAAAACAGTTTGTGATATTTTAAAGTGTTTTATGTCTTAAAGACCAACACAGTATAAGTTAAACGTTGAATCTTAAGATGTTAAATATGTTCTAACACTGTTATATATCATTATGTGTTACCTTCTTTAAATAAAGTTATTATTATTATTACTGTTATTATTATTATTATCATTATAACGTATTTGAGGTTATGCTAACTCTAACACCACGTTCAAAACAACTCATTTCCCTCGTGCAGTCTGAGGCTTAGTAATTTTCCAGTACCAGGTTTGTGTAATTAAAGCATTTATTCAAAACCGATATAGGTGTCAGTGACAAGTTTTCAAGACATCTTTATGATTGGATATATCATTTTAAATATAAGGTGGAAAAGTCTAGAAGTATATACACAGCACACTGGTACTTGTGTAATTTGTGAAATCTTTGTTCACCAGCGACGTTCACGATTCTGAGACGTAACCACTGTATCATTCTTTTTTGTGAATATTCCTTTTGTAATGTAATATGCAGGTTCAACTGTATAAAAATCGTCCTGCCAGTATTTGACTAAATTCCCCTTGCTAGTAAAATTTCTTTTATCCGGGTTAGTTGTAAAGACGTGTGAAAGCCGCTGCTGATTTATAACACATGAACAGAGATCATTCATAAAAGTTCAAATATGCATGTTTTAATTACAGTACTTTATTTGTCGCCGTGGAATATGGTACGAACTGATACCGTCAGCTTATCCTGAGCAGTTTACCAGTCAGACACATGAACCCCGAAGACAAATGCCGTGCATCATGTCAAAGGCGGACACAGAGAAACAACGAATACGAGAGAAACTAGAGAGGAGTGTAAAAGCAGTGGAGCAGGCATACAAAGAGGCGCAATTGTTAGAGGAGACGGAGTGGGATACTGACTCAAATGAGGAATATACGTCTGAAGAAGTGAGTGAAAAGTGTGCAGATATTAATTACAATGAAGTTTTAATCTTAAAATGTGCTCCCATTCCTCTATCTCAGATCTTACCATTATTTTGTTCTGTTTTACCAAATGTTAAAAACTGTATTGAGAGAATTTGCAGAGGATAGAAACATGAATACGTAGTTTTCTATATACGAGTCAAATTGACATAAGTCATTTTATTACCGGTATATGATTTCATATTTAGCTGAGGTGAATGGAAGTGCGAGTTTGTGACGGCTATACAGGAGACAAAGTGCCTGAAACGAATTGTTCTCTAAACACGGTCCATTCGAGGAAGCTGTCAGTTTCTTGTGGAGAACAAGCTTCTTATTTTTGTGGTGTCCTGGAAAATCTAAAATATTCATAATTGAAGACACTATGTAAATCATGCCGAATAAACTAAGTAACATGGTGTCCTATTTTAGTTTTGTTCAAGCGTGATTATTGTGTTATGTTTCAGGAGGAGGACGACGACGAAGAGGAGGAGGAGCTAATCTACTGGGAGTTTGTAAAACACCTTGCTAAGGACGACACTGACGAAAGGATAAGACAGGACATTGAACAGGAGGAGAATTATATGATTGCACGTTTCGATTTTCATTAGGTTTTTTTCTTTCTTTTTATGAATATTGAACAAATAAATCCCTTTTGTTTGAATACAATGACTCTTTTTTTAATCCTAGTATTCGTACACACATAATATGTACACAATTGATGAGACAGTATAAAACCAGGGTTTAAAACAAAACTGGATAATAAAAGTAGCAGGTAATAGTGGGATCGTAGAAAGTATTAGCACTCTAACACCTCAGCTTCGAAACCTTTCTCGCGGTGTAGAATTCCTTAATGAAAAAGAAAGTTATCCAGCTGGTTTTCAGGAGTTTGCTAATTAAAATGTCCATAGCATTTACCGAGTATTCACAGTAACCATTCACCAAATATTCGCAGAAAACATTTGCCGAGTATTCAAATTAAACATTTACCTAAATATTTACCGAGTATTCACAGTAAACATGCATTGTGTATTCACAGTAAACATTTACCGAGTATTCAAAGTAACCATTCACTAAATATTCGCAGAAAACATTTACCGAGTATTAAAATTAAACATTTACCTAAATATTTACCGAGTATTCACAGTAAACATTCATTGTGTATTCACAGTAAACATTTACCGAGTATTCAAAGTAACCATTCACCAAATATTCGCAGTAAACATTTACCGAGTATTCAATGTAAACATTCACCTAAATATTTACCGAGTATTCACCGTAAACATTCACCGAGTAATCACAGTAAATATTTACCGAGTATTCACAGTAACTATTCACTAAATATTCACAGTAAACATTTACCGAGTATTCACAGTAAACATTTATCTAAACATTCACCGAGTATTCGAAGTAAACATTTACCGAGTATTCGCTGTAAACATTTACCGAGTATTCGCAGTAAACATTTACCGAGTATTCACAGTAACCATTCACCAAATATTCACAGTAAGCATTTACCCAGTATTCACAGTAAAGATTTCTCTAAATATTCATCGAGTATTCACAGTAAACATTTATCTAAACATTCACCGAGTATTCGAAGTAAACATTTACCGAGTATTCGCTGTAAACATTTACCGAGTATTCGCAGTAAACATTTACCGGGTATTCACAGTAAACATTTATCGAGTATTCACAGTAACCATTCACCGAGTATTTACAGTAACCATTTACCTAAGCATTTACCGAGTATTCGCAGTAAACATATACCGAGTATTCACAGTAAACATTCACTGAGTATTCACAGTAAACATTTACCGCGTATTCACAGTAACCATTCACCAGATATTCACAGTAAACATTTACCGAGTATTCACCGTAGACATTTACCTAAACATTTTTCGAGTATAAATGTTTAATATTCACTGTAAACATTTACCTAAACATTTTTTGAGTATTCACAGTAACCATTCACCAAATATTCACAGTAAACACTTACCGAGTATTCACAGTAACCATTCACCAGATATTCACAGTAAACATTTACCGAGTATTCACAGTAACCATTCACCAGATATTCACAGTAAATATTTACCGAGTATTCACCGTACACATTTACCTAAACATTTTTCGAGTATTCACAGTAACCATTCACCGAATATTCACAGTAAACATTTACCGAGTATTCACTGTAACCATTCACCAAATATTTGCAGTAAACGTTTACCGAGTATTCACAGTAAACAATTACCGACTGTTCACAGTAAACATTTACCGAGTATTCAGAGTACATGTAACTATTCACCAAATATTCACAGTAGACATTCACCGAGCATTCAAAGTAAACATTTACCGAGTATTCACAGTAACCATTTACCTAAATATTTACCGAGTATTCGCAGTAAACATTTACCGATTATGCATAGTAACCATTCACAAAATATTCGCAGTAAAACATTTCCCGACTATTCAGAATAAACATTTACCTCAAAATCTACCGCGTGTTCACAGTAACCATTCATCGAGTATACACAGTAATCATTTACAGAGAATTCGCAGTAACTATTAACCAAAATACTTGCGGTAATCATTTACCGAGTATTCACAGTAACCATTCACCAAACTTTCACAGTAAATATTTACCGAGTATTCGCAGTTACCATTTATCAAATATTCACAGTAAACAATTACCGAGTATTCACAGTAAACATTCACCCAGTATTCACGGTAAACATTTACCTAAACATTCACAGTAACCATTCTCCAAATATTCACAGTAAACATTTCCCGAGTGTTCACAGTAAACATTTACCTAAAACTTTACCGAGTATTCACAGTAACCATTCATCGAGTATTCACAGTTAACATTTACCGATTATTCACAGTAACTATTAACCAAATACTTGCGGTAAACATTTACCGTGTATTCACAGTAAATATTTACCGAGTATTCATAGTAAACATTCATCGAGTATTCACAGTAAACATTTACCAAGTATTCAAAGTAACCATTCACCAAACTTTCACAGTAAACATTTACCGAATATTCACAGTAACCATTCACCGAGTATTCACAGTAACCATTCACCAAATATTCACAGTAAACATTTACCGAGTATTCACAGTAAACATTTACCTAAACATTCACAGTAACCACCAAATATTCGCAGTAAACATTTACCGAGTACTCACAATAAACATTTGCCGAGTATTCACAGTCAACATTTACTGAGTATTTACAGTAAACATTTACCCAGTATTCGCAGTAAACATTTACCGAATATTCACAGTAAACATTTACCTAAACATTTACCGAGTATTCGCAGTAAACATTTATCGAGTATTCTCAGTAAACATTTTTCAAGACTATAAGAGTGAAAACAATTACTTCAAAATTCCGAATCGACAAATAGTGGCAACATTAAAGTATTGCGAATGGGTATCGTTGAAATTAAAATTGGCCAGACGAAAATATCCGACGTATGTTCTACGTCCAATTATATTAATAAATACGTCATAAAACGACGTTCAGTGTTTACGTCAGTTATGACGTTTTATTAAGACGTCATCGTCATAAGTTACAGCTATCACAGAAGATAAGGCAACACAGAATCAAAATGTTCAGCTTTTTACATCATAGAACAAAAATTACGACTATTGACTACATACCTGGAATAGGTGTAGTACTGTTAATCCTGATTCACGACAGGGTAAGCGGTTTGGGTTTTGTTAATGTAAGCAAACATTACAGTTTTAGAACTTCCTCAAAGTCATCCTAATCAATGCGTTTGTGTCGTTGTGTTTCTGTTGTGTTTTTTTACGTGCTTTAAATTCGTCCCATTGTTCAAATGACTTACTTACTGATCTCTTATGTATAAATAATATGTAAGACAGTTTAGCTATGTATCTTTTTTCAGTCAGTGAACTGTGAAAAATATCTAGAACTTTCACAATAAAATAATTCGATATTTTTCACTTGTGAAAACCTATAACATTGACAATATTTGGTTAAATCGTAAAATAAAATAACAATATTTGTTTTACACGTAAGATCAAAATACTTTTCTATCATTTGTGGCAAAAAATGCATGTAATGTTCTCTCGGTGAAAAATATTTCGATTTTACGCTGAACATATATGTCTATGCAGCCGCCACATATAAAACGACCCGTTCAAAGATAAATGATTCAACGCTGTGTGTATGACCGTAATTCCATCTAACAAGATGAAGAATTCTTTGTAACATAAAAAGTATGTGATGCCTGATGAATTTTTGGTCAATGCTGGTCCATTCCAAAGCCACTGTACGCCCAACTGCCTTCAAAAGAAGTTTTGGTGACCATTCGTGCCAAATGGAACTGTCAAAAAATAGCTACATTAAATAAAACATGTCTGTGTCATTTCAACACTTTATAAAATTTAAAAAAAATGTTCATGATATTTTAAAGTGTTTTCTGGCTTAAAGATCAACAAAGAACAAGTTAAACGTATTTGAGGTGATATTACTGCTAACTCTAACTCCACGTTCAAAACAACTTATTTTGCTCGTTCAGTCTGTGGCTATATCAGACGTGTGTAATTAAAGCATTTATTCAAAGCTAATATAGGTGTATGTGACAAGTTTTCAAGACATCTTTATGACTGGATATCTCATGTTAAATATAAAGACATTTAGGTAGAAAAGTCTAGAAGTATATATATACACAACACACTGGGACTTGTGTAATTTGTGAAATCTTTGTTCACCAGCGACGTTCACGAGTCTGACACGTAACCACTGTATCATTCTATTTTGTGAATGTTCCTTTCGTAAT
The DNA here is from genome assembly GCF_021730395.1 of Mercenaria mercenaria. Taxonomy (NCBI): domain Eukaryota; kingdom Metazoa; phylum Mollusca; class Bivalvia; order Venerida; family Veneridae; genus Mercenaria; species Mercenaria mercenaria. The sequence goes on from NC_069364.1 coordinate 43,498,271, forward strand.
ATGCCGGTCCGACTGTATAAAAATCGTCCTGCCAGAGTTTGACTACATTCCTCTTGCTTGTGAAATTTCTTTCATCCGTGTTAGTTGTAAATACTTGTGAAAGTCGCTCATGATTTATAACACATGAATAAAGATCATTCATAAAAGTTCAAATATGCATGTTTCAATTACAGTACTTAATTTGTCGTCGTGGAATATGGTACGAACTGATACCATCAGCCTATCCTGAGCAGTTTACCAGACAAACATATGAACCCCGAAGACAAGTGCCGTGCATCATGTCAAAGCTGGAAACAGAGAAACAACGAATACGGGAGAAACTAGAGAGGAGTGTAAAAGCAATGGAACAGGCGTACAGAGAGGCGCAGTTGTTAGAGGAGGCGGAGTGGGATACTGATTCAGATGAGGAATATACGTCTGAAGAAGTGAGTGAAATACGTGCAAATATTAATTACAATGAAGATTAAATCTTAAAATTTGTTTCCATTCTATCTCAGATGTTACCCTTATTTTGTTCTGTTTTACCAAATGTTAAAATCTGTATAGAGAGAATTTGCAGAGGATAGAAACATGAATGCGTAGTTTTCTACATTCGAGTCAAATTGACACCAGTCTTTCTTATTACTGGTATATGATTTCATATTTAGCTGAGGTAAATCGAAGTGCGAATTTGTGACGGCTATACAGGAGACAAAGTGCCTGAAACGAATTGTTCTCTAAACACGGTCCATTCGAGGAAGCTGTCAGTTTCTTGTGGAGAACAAGCTTATTTTTGTGGTATCCTGGAAAATCTCAAACACTCATGATTGAAGACACTGTGTGAATCATGTCGAATAAACTAAGTAACATGGTGTCCGATTTTAGTTTTGTTCAAGCGTGATCATTTTGATATGTTTCAGGAGGAGGACGACGACGAAGAGGAGGAGGAGCCAATCTACTGGGAGTTTGTCAAACACCTTGCTAAGGACGACACTGGCGAGAAGATAAGACAGGACATTGAACAGGAGGAAAATTATATGATTGCACGTTTCGATTTTCATTAAATATTGTTTTTGGGTTGTTTTTTTCTCTCTTTTTTTTATGAAAATTGAACAAATTAAATTCCTCTTGTTTAAATACAATGACTCATTTTTTTTAAATCCTAGTATTCGTTTACTAATACTAGTAATATGTACTCAATTGATTAGACATTAGGCTATAAAAGAAGTTTAAATAAAACTGACTGGTAATAGTGGAATCGTAGAAAATATTAACCCACTAACCCCTCAGCTTCGAAACCTCTCGTGGGATGTGGAGTTCCTTAATGAAAGGAAGTCATCCGGCTGGCTTACGGGAGTTCAGTGATTAAACCATCCATGCTGACGCACGCAGTGGCACTTGGGCCTCTTCCTCTATGATGGCTAGTGGCTGGTAACTGGTGTGAAGTTTTCAGTCTTGAATATGCCGGCACCTTGACAATGGCTATTTACTGACCATGAACAGCCTAGCTATAAAGTCAATAGACCCAAGCATCTGTTACAACATTTTATGTCTCGATGTGACTGTGACCTAGACATTTAACCCTCTGACTTGGTAAGCAGGAGGGGAAACTTACTGCTATGAAGAATGATGGTCATACGAATTCATATCGGATACCATTTTTTTGTTTCAATGTGACCATAACCTTTGACATACTGATCTCTAAAATCATAGTAAATCCTTTCCTATGTTCGGATGCATTCTTGAGTTAACAATCGTAAACAATGGAAATACGAAGGTCATTGTGGCCTTGACCTTTTACCTACTGACCCCTTAAAAATTAAGAGTCTTCTCGCAACAACAGGCAATATCCAAATAAAGTCCATTCTATGTAAGCTCAAAACATTCTACAAACTGCTTTCAGTCTCAAAAGTCACTGACACTGACCTACTGATAAAAAACAACAACAACAGAGGTCATTTTATGACCACAGGAAATCATCCAGGTAGTACGAAGTATGACAACTGTAGCCCATTAGTTTCCAAATTTTGTAAATTTTTGTAAATAGCAAAAATTCAGAAGCTACTTTAAAAATGCACGACTTTATAGCAGCATGTCCTCAGATACATTTGGCAGTTTTCTATTTTATTTACAAACTATATTACTACTTTGTATATTAACCTAGATTCATTAAATCCCTTTTTCCCAAGTTTTCAAACACATTAAATTTCTACTTAAGTTTTGGGGAGAAATCTTGAGGTATGACCCTTTAATAACAAAGGCTATACGCCATAAAGGGAGGCAACTACAAAACACACTAAAGCTAAAGTAACTGCATTCACTGTCCTTTAGTACAGGTCAAAATGTATCCAAAGCAAATTGTGGCCGCATGGTTAAATCAAAATGTACCCAAAAAAGTCAGAATGTTCTCACTTTCAAAACAGAAATTAAAAGATATCAAGTTTAAGTCAAAATGAATGCATGTGTTTAATATGATCTGGATATCTTTAATCTCTGCTTAATTCAACACATCAAAATATAACCCTTTAACAAACCTTCACATTTTTTAACAGCTTAAACAAAAGTCAACACTCTTACAAATTATTTGGAATCATCTAACTGAGAACAGCAAATGAGCCGTGCCATGAGAAAACCAACATAGTGGGTATGCGACCAGCATGGATCCAGACCAGCCTGCGCATTCGTGCAGTCTGGTCAGGCTCCATGCTGTTCACTTTTAAAGCCTATTGGAATTGGAGAAACTATAAGCGAACAGCATGGATCCTGACCAGACTGCGCGGATGCGCAGGCTGGTCTGGATCCATGCTGGTCGCATACCCACTATGTTGGTTTTCCCATGGCACGGCTCAAATAAATGATCAAAATACTTCATTGCATACATTTTCCAAAATTTACAGAGAAAATTTAATAAAATCTAAACTTCTTTTGTGTACATTTTGACTTTTTTTTATTTTGGGTACATTTTGGTTTGAGTATGTTTTGACTAGTATTCCTTTTCTTATATACTGTGGTACAATCAACATTAAAAACAACACTGATGTTCACCTTTTACATTGTTTATTCCATTCAGTGTAAAGATCTGTATGAAATAAATTCAGGATTGAGATTCTATACAAATACATTCACAGATATACAAATATAAATTTTAACAAGAGATCAAAGAGTGATCTTGGCGCCCACCAATGTGCCATTTTTAAGTGTTCCAAATTTCAAGACTTATTGACTAGCTCAAGGTCAAATTTCATTTCCGTACCCAACACTGTGCATGTGGTCCAAATTCGAAAGCTGTAGCTGGAGTAATGTGAAAGTAGGTCACTAGATCAATTTCAAGGACAAAGTTCTTTATACACAAAACTATGCATGTGCATCAAGTTTGAAGGCTGTAGTTTGAGAAATTTGAAAGTAGGTCACTAGGTCAATCTTAAGGTCAAAGTTTATTTCTGTATACAAAACTATGCAAGTGGTCCAAATTTAAAGGCTGTAGCTTGAGAAATGTAAAAGTAGGTCACTAGGTCAAAATCAAGGTCAAATTACACTTCAGAATACAAATCTATGCATGTGGTCCAAATTTAAAGTCTGTACCTTCAAAAATGTGAAAGTAGGTCACTAGGTCAATGTCAAGGTCAAAGTTTGTTTCGGTACACAATCCTATGCATGTGGTCTAAATTATGAAGCCTGTAGCTACAGAAATGTGAAAGTAGGTCACTAGGTCAATCTAAAGGTCAAAGTTCATTTCAGTACACAAAACTATGCAAGTGGTCCAAATTTGAAGGCTGTAGCTCGAGAAATGTGAAAGTAGGTCACTAGGTCAAAATCAAGGTCAAATTTTATTTCGGAACACAGAACTATGCATGTGGTCCAAATTTGAAGCCTGTACCTTCAAATATGTGGAAGTAGGTCACTAGGTCAATGTAAAGGTCAAAGTTTGTTTCGGTACACAAAACTATGCAAGTGGTCCAAATTTGAAGGCTGTAGCTTGAGAAATGTGAAAGTAGGTCACTAGGTCAAAATCTAGGTCAAATTTCATTTCGGAACATGAAACTATGCATGTGGTCCAAATTTGAAGCCTGTACCTTTAAAAATGTGAAAGTAGGTCACTAGGTCAATGTCAAGGTCAAAGTTTTTTTCAGTGCACAAAACTATGCAAGTGGTCCAAATTTGAAGGCTGTAGCTACAGAAATGTGAAAGTAGGTCACTAGGTCAAAATCAAGGTCAACTCATGTCAAGGTTCATCTTGCCACTCAAAACCATACATGTGGTCCAAATTTGAATATTGTAGGTTATTGACAAGATTTTAAAAGCTTTTCCCTATATAAATCTATATGAACCATGTGACCCCCCAGGGTGGGGCCATATTTGACCCTAGGGGGATAATTTTAACAAACTTGGTAGAGAACCACTAGATGATGCTACATTACAAATGCTAAAGCCCTAGGCTTTGTGGTTTGGACAAGAAGATTTTCAAAGTTTTTCCCTATACAAGTCTATGTAAACCATGTGAACCCCGGGTCGGGGCCATATTTGACCCTAGGGGGATAATTTGAATAATCTTAGTAGAAGACCACTAGATGATGTCACAAACAAAATATCAAAGCCCTAGGCCCTGTGGTTTTGAACAAGAGGTTTTTCAAAGTTTTTCCCTATATAAGTCTATATAAACCATGTGACCCCCGGGGCGGGGCCATATTAGACCCCAGGGAAATAATTTGAATCATCTTGGTAGAGGATTACTAGATGATGCTTCATACCAAATATCAAAGCCCTAGGCTCTGTGGTTTTGGACAAGAAGATTTTCAAAGTTTTTCCCTATATAAATCTATGTAAATTATAGAAATAAACAAAGGGCCATAACTCACTAAAAAATTGTTGAACCAGTCTGATTTTCAGGGGGACACAACTAGGGTACCAATACATCATTCTGACAAAGTTTGGTTAAAATCCCCCTGGTAGTTTCTGAGGAGATGCGATAACGAGAAATTGTTAACTGACGGAAGGACGACGGACCACGGACGCAGAGTGATTTGAATAGCCCACCATCTGATGATGGTGGGCTAAAAATCAAACCTTATTTACCAGTCTTTTTCATTCTTACTTATTCTTATAATACAATATTCCTTTTTTCTTTTAACCTTTAGCCTGCTGTCAGCAAGTGATTTTGCCTTTGCAATCAGTGCAGACCAAGATCTGCACTGTTCGCTATTCAGTCGGTAAAATTTCAGTGAACACTCCTTCAAATAATAAATGGAACTGCCCAAACTTAATGATAGACCATTTTATAAATTAAGCAGAATAAAGGTTAAAAGATAGATGTTTTCTTTTTAGCTATATCCACTATTTCATGGGGATATGAATTTCCTGATTTAAACTTTGTCTACTGGAATTTAATTTTCTAACTCCTGCAACAATATCAGCAATGAAAAGTAGTCTCCATGCATACTGACCATTTCACAGAATTTATTACTGGAGAGGTCAAGTTTTCAAAATGGATACATGTACAGCAACCCCTACACTTTAAGCATTTGTGAAAATCTGTCCAAAAATAAAGTTGAGAACTTTGTTAAAAGTAAACCTATATACCAGTATCTAAAAGTCTGAGTTAGGATTTACAAGACCAGTTTGAAGTTTTACTTCTTACTTTTGATAAATATTGCAATAATCTGAATCTGGACGTTTCGGACGCTTACTGAAACAGACAGAGATCCTATACAGTCATATTTTACTTGTATGCATATGAAATCTTAACCTCTCTCATAAAACCTCTCCCAGCTAATAAAAAAAAGTTACTGAGTATTACAGTGACAATACAGAAGTCCCCTACTAGTGGAAAACTTTAATTAACGACCTTGACCTTTGACCAACAAGCATAGGTCATGTGTTGACACATTGTCTCATCATGGGGACCGTTTCTTTGTAGCACTAAGATAATCCTTCAATGCAAATAAAAGTTACGCAGCAAAAACAACTTTTGCTTGACCTTCAACAGTGACCTTGACTTCTGACTTACAAGCATAAGTCAGGTATGTGCACAATTTTCTTATTGTACCTCTATTCACACACCAACTTTTATGAACCTAGCTTGAACGCTTTTTGAGTAACTGCAGGATCCAGACTTGCAGATGGACAGATGGACGTACAGACAGACGGAGGGCATTCCTACAGTCCCCTCCGGTGTTCCACTGATAGGAACTAAAAATAATTCCATCTGCAAGATGGTGTTCTGCTACAAGGCAACATGCATAACTTTTATTTTACTCACAGATTTGTTTGCATAATTACAGCAGAAAATAATTGAGTCAACCCACATTATACACAGTCATCACTAATAGTTGTATGTACAAACTGGTCTGGCTCTGATTTTTTTCTGTAAGGACAATAAATTGTACAGCTACATAAATGCCATGTGTATAACCAACTACACATAAAACTATACCAAATCAAATAAATAAAACACAGTATGGATTTCACGACAAAAATTTAGACTAGAAAACTACACTTATCAAATTAATGTGATCGAGGTGCAAATGCTGAAAAACAGAAGTAGTTAAAAAAACAAAGATGTGTCCCAACAGTGCTTTTACCAAACCAAGATGAACTATGTAAAATTATACACGATATAAAAAAAACAGATCTCTAATTTACAAGTTCACAAACATCACCCAAGTATTCAGATTTTTATCATATATTATGCACAAAACAATCTTAATTGCACAAACCCTACAGTATTTATTTCAAAACTCTAAAATACATTATTATATTCATTAGTAAGCCAAATAAGGGCTGTTTTTATAGCAAACATTGTGCTGTCTTTTTATCTTAAGTTCATAATATTTTAGAGTATAAGTAAATTTCCATAGTGCATTAAATCTTATGTTAAAAACAGACAAATATATTTTCTGCACATCACAAATTATAAACAAAGGCATTATGACCCTTTAACTTCTTTTTTTTTCGTGTATAAAGTTATTATGTCCAACAATACTCTTTGTAATATGAAGCATTTTCTATCTGATTATTTCATACTAATTAAAACACACTGCATTGGTGTAAAAACAACACAGCACGCAATATAGTGAGCACATAACAATACTTAAATATGTAAAACAAAAATACTGACATACAAATATATCCTCATAGTAAATTAATAAACTACATAACAAGTTTCAGCTCTCCCACTTTCTAACCAAGTATGGTAAATGATATTGTCATATTGATATCAGTTTGCAACATAAACATCATCAAAATCCAATACATCTTTATGTTCAAAATTATATATATGATCCGTCACTGAGAAAAAACCAAACAGTTTTGGTGTATGCACCAGATGATTCCAACAGCTGGCATACCTGCAGCTGTCAGGATCATCTGTTCGTAACTATTTTCTCAATATCCAATAGGCTTGTAAAATTGCGAACACATGAGCTGACTATGCATGGCAGCTGTCTGATCCATGTGCGCACCCACTATGTGTTTTCAGCGTCATATTGATTCTAACTGAGAAAATACAAAAAAATTTTTGCTGTATTCACAAGTTTAATCTGAATTAAACTTAAGTCAATTGCGTAACTTTTCAATAAACTTTTTGCTGAATTTGCAAACGTTACTATTAGATTCAATCACAAGTTCATAATCTGTACAAGATACATATAGCAAGATATTTAGAATTCCAAGCTAAGATTAGACCTAAACACGATGAACGTGACAACGTGCTTTTGGTATATTGAAATGAATTTATGTTAAAATGTCCTTGTATAAGATAAATTACTAACAGTAAGTTTTCTTTGCTAGGTACCAGGGTTCTCTTTGTGCAGGACCTTTGTCATAAAACTGTGTTTGGAGACCAATCTCAGAACTAAGCACAACTGTCATTTCTTTGAATATTTATCAAAATGACTAATGAAAATGGGAGCATTTCGAGACTGGTATTCAAACACAGTTTTATAACACCCAAAGAGTGGTCTCTACGTGCACATATGTGCTCAGCAGTATCGGACACATCACAGGAAAGCTTTATCCAAACTTGTTGGAAAATCTGTGGAAAATTTATACAACACTGTCTTGGTCACATCTTCATGGTGATTATTTAATTGGTTTTGTCAAAAAATAACAAGAGCACTGCCTACAGGTGCCACCTCTCATCTGCAAGTGCTGGACAGAAAAGAGTTTACAGTTCAGAATTTCTTAGAACAAAAAAGGGCCATAATGTTAACAAAATGCATATCAAAGTTATGGTTCTTGGTCTACACAGTTACCTAATGATGATAAACAAGGTGCATAGTTTCAAAGCTGTAGCTCTTATAGTTTTTGAGAAAAGACGGACCTAAACAAAAATTTTAACCAACACCAACAATCAAGTGACAACAATAGTTCGTAGATTTTTTTTAAAAAATCAGACAAGCTACAAAAATGAAACAAGAACTAGAATGTGTCTGTAGGACACAGGGTGTGCCCCCCACTGGTACATTTGTCACAAATAAGGTTAAATAATTCAAATGTTTGCAGTCTTAATGGTGTATAGCCTCAAAAAAAATATGAGCAGGATTCATTATTCTATACCATATACTTTTTGAGCTATGACAATCAGAAACAAAAAATCCACTATTTTTGGCTATTTCATGGGCCATAACTCTGTAATAAATGCTAAAATTCTCAAGAAGAATGCCAAATGTGCAAGGTCACATTATGATAAAGACTCAAGCAAGGTTTCATGAATTTACATTAAATATTTTCTGAGTGAGGCACATAATTAGGTGAAAATGTGCATTTTTTAATTATAGCAGGGGCCATAACTCTAAAAATAGGGGGCGGACTCAGATGAAAAATAGTAGGTGCGCAAGTTCATATCATGATAAAGACTCATGCAAGGTTTCATCAATTTATATCAAATACTTTCTGAGCTAGGGGTGTCACAAGGTGAAAATGTGCATTTTTGACTATTTCAGGGGCCATAACTCTAGACATAGGGCACAGACCAATATTAAAAATAGGAGATGCGCAAGTTAATATCATGATTAAGACTCATGCAAGGTTTCATGAATCTATATCAAATACTTGTTGAGCTAAGCGTGTCACAAGGTGAAAATGTGAATTTTTTACTATTTCAGGGGTCATAACTCTAAAAATAGGAGGAAGAGCCAGCTGAAAAATTGTAGGTGCGCAAGTTCATATCATGATAAAGACTCATGCAAGGTTTCACCAATTTATATCAAATACTTTTTGAGCTAGGCATGTCACAAGGTGAAAATGTGAATTTTTGACTATTTCAGGGGCCATAACTCTAAAAATAGGGGGCGGAGCCAGACGAAAAATAGAAGGTGCGCAAGTTCAATATCATGATAAAGACTCATGCAAGGTTTCATCAATTTATACCAAATACTTTTTGAGCTAGGCGTGTCACGAACTTCGGACGGACGGACGCACGGATGGATGCACGGACAAGAGCAAATCTATATGCCCCCACCACTCATGGGGGGGGGGGGGGGGGGGGGGGAGAGGGCATAAAAATGCTTAATAATAATTCGCAGGTCCTACTTTAAGTAAAAAATATTTTGCATCAATTTTGTTAAACAGATTTATGTTTATGCATTAGAGTACTATGATAATACAGAATTTTACTTATTCCAGTTGAGCTAACGGTTTAAATAAGCATACAATAAATCTAAGCATAAATACTCAGGCCATTCAATAACCCATTAAGGCACAGTGCCTCAACTGCAAAACAGGTGTACCCTGGTGTCTGTAAGTTGTGAAAGACTACCCACTTAGGCACAGGCACATGGCTCCTATTTCAAGAAGTAATATAATCTAATCCCCAAATATCTGTACATTCTGTGGATGGGCCTATACCCATCCAAACATCTAATTTTCTGAGCATAAAATGGTCTTGGCATAAACTGTAATTTTTGTGGGGACATGAATTTATGGATTTCAAATAAAAGGGGAATTTGCTTATTTGTGGAGACTTAATTTGGCAAATTAACACAATAAGGATTTTTAGTCACAACTTCACAGCATTCCAAAACTAAAGCATCCTAAGCCTTTGGTAAACTTTAACAGAATACTTCGGAATGATGAATGGATTTAAAATAGTTACTAATGCAAAACCGGACTTATTGATAATTTTCCATTTTCAAATCAAGGCCTATTCTTGGCTGAATTAAGGCCCCATTCGCAATAAGAAATAGGCTGTTTATTGTTGATTTTTTTTTCAAATTTCAAAAATATTATACGAACAGGGAATAAGCTCAGCTTTCACCTAAAAGTTCTTATTATTCATAAGTTCCAATTATTAAGTTCAAAAATGAAAATGAACTTAAACATTTATTAATATACAATTATCAAAACTTAATTAAAAATGTTTTGTTTAGTTGTTTTTTTTTTTCGTTCTTTCTTTTCATGTGTAACTATAAAAAAATCCCAAATGACCAGGGACCTTTTCCCAAAATCATGTGTTAGAAAATGGACAGAAAATATACATATTAAAAACATGTTTCTCAAATAATACATGTGCATGATTGATGGCCATGAACATTTTGATTAACTGCTGTTGTTACTGTGTTTTCTTCTCTTCTGGTGATGTTTCTTCGGCTGTCTGTTGCTCAGAAACATTACCATCATTCTGTTTTTGTTTTTCCTCTAGAAGCTTCTTTTCCCGCTGTGTCTCCTGGTAGTATATAAGCAGTCGACATGATAATAACAATATAAATACTATTGGTAGACTCATTCTTTGTAGACCATCCTTGATTTGTGAGTGTGCTATAACGTCATTGGCATTTATCAATATCATCACTATATTGGCAGCAATTTTCAAAGGCCCTGAAAAGGAAAGTAATAAAAATGTCAGTCTGCAAATTTTGATAGTTGACACATAAAATTTTATCTTACTTTGCAATACTACTTGTTCAAGCATCAGTGGCTGACCAAGGCAATTCATATGGTTCCCGGCTGTTTTCCTAATACTTTTTGTCTGGATCACTCAAACTCTGATTACTTGCGGAAGCAGACCTTTTTGCTCAACCCCTTGTGATTTTGTGTACATGTATATTACTGAGAAGTGTTTTATTGTTCCACTACAGAAAATGCTATTATCAGTGACATTTATTAACTAGACAATGCATTCATAAATCAAAGATAGTGAAACTACTACATAGAAAGATAAATAATTTATACAAACAGTTCTGCCTAGAGATCTCAGGTCATATATATTTTCTTTACATTTTAAAGTTGCTCCAAAATCTAAGGCTGCATAACTTTCCAGTAAAAAAACATACATTTGTATTCTGACGCTGGAATGTTTAGCATTATTTCAGGTACAGATGAACATTTCTGCTGAACACTCAACTTCTTACAAACTAATTGAAATGTCTATAGTGCAACCTACCTGGTATAAGAACAAGTATGGCTCCGCATGTTACTTCAGTGGAGGCAATGATTTTTCTGTAGATGTGAGCATTTGGCTTCCATCCAGTCCAGGACACCAGGGGAAACACTTTGGCCATTCTAATGAACTGCTTCCTCTGAAAAGTTGGTAAGTTTATGAAATAATTTTTTTTTTTTAATAACTTAACATTTCTTTTACAGCCAAAATCACTTTAATACCACAACATAGAGTTTTGTTGTTAAATATGGTCTGCATTTAAAAGAAATTGTAACACCTGAAGATAAGTGTTTTCGATTGTGTAACTAAAAATATATCTTTATCAAATTACCTATGTGATTAACTGAATAAAAAACTACTTATATTTTTATTTTAAAAAGTTTATGAAAGCAAAGCTCAAAAACAGCAGTGCTCTCAGTATCATTTGATTATGATTAGACAACACCAATATTTGAAATATAATACTATTAATAATTATTTTGACTGATTGATAGCTGGAGCCTGTCAACCAAAATGAAACATATCCTTGCTTGAAGTTGGTTTAGTGTGTGACAAAGTATATATGTCTGAAAAAGCAACAAATTCAGGGCCTCCCCTGCCATTCACCAATGTAGCTAAATGCTACAAATTCAAAGAAATGACTACAGATTTTTGAAAGTGGCTACAAGAGTTTTATCAAAATGTGATCAAATTTCAGCAATTCAGCAGCTGCTTCAATTTGGCAGTTTCTCTCAAAAAGTGGTTACAACTTTCTGAGGCCCAGTGGAGGCCCTGAAATTTTACTTTTCTTTAAAGGATCAGTCAGGGATTTTTATCCAGATAAAACAGGGGCTGAAATTCGGCCACTTCTCAACTGAAGAAAGGTCATTGTGGCAGAAAATTTCCAATTTCTATCATTTTTGGAATTCACTGCATAAATGAGAAAACGTCAGTTCATTTCACATTGGGAAGCTACCAAGTTTGAAAAGCCAATGTTTCAATAAAATGCCTCCCAAAATGGACAAATATTGTACACAAGTTTTTTAATTTGAAAAGGCTAAGGATAGAATTATTTAAAGTACAAATCATAAACAACAAGGAATCCGTAAAACCGAATGATGCTCCTCGATGCATGTGCTTGTCCCAATATGGGATATAATGTATTAGAAACAAACAAAAATGGCCTCTATCTTTTTGTGAAGTTTCAATGAAATGCCATTAATACTTTTCAAATAATGCTCTGGTCATGCCTGGTTTTGTATAATAAAGGGAGATAATTAAAAAAATAGGTAATGTCGAGTTATGGTTCTTTGACACTGCACTTCCAGTCAATGGTCTCTATCATTTTGTGAAGTTTGAATGAAATGCCATTAATACTTCTCAAGTAAAGCTCCGGACAAGCCTAATTTGTATTATAAAGGGAGATAATTCAAAACTAGATAAGGCAGAGTTATGGTTCTTTGACACTGCATATCCTGTCAATTGCCTCTATCATTTTGTAAAGTTTCAATGAAATGCCTTAATAGTAATACTTTTCAAGTAATGCTCCGGACAAGCCTTATTTTGCATAAAAAAGGGAGATAATTAAAAAACTAGGTAAAGTAGAGTTATGGTTCTTTGATACTGCTCTTTCCATCAATAGCCTCTATCATTTTGTGAAGTTTCAATGAAATGCCATTAATACTTTTCAAGTAATGCTCCGGACAAACCTTATTTTGTATAATAAAGGGAGATAATTAAAAAATAAGGTAAGATAATTATTCTTTGGCACTGCACTTTGTCTCAATGGCCTCTATAATTATGTGAAGTTTCAATCAAATGTCATTAATACTTTTCAAGTTATACCCCAGACAAAAGTGTAACGGACGGATGGACTGAAGGATGGACAAAACGGCAACTATATCATGCTCGCCCTTCGAGAAGCATAAAAATATAGATTTAAATATGATACAATATCTCATTATCTGCATGAAAACAGGAGGTCTGTACTCCTGATCAACCTCTAGAATAATCAGATTCTAGTGGTACTGATTGTTACCTCTTAAAACTTGTTACTTCAAAAAAATTTTCTAGACAATGTATCTAAACTATAAGAATTATGTAGGACTATAATAAAGGTCATGAATTTTTTATTATAAAAATACAATGCAAAGGAGAGGGCAATATAATTGCCAGAAAAGTGGCAATGACTGGAGTTACCTCTCGAATAGTCCTATAAATAAGACCTAACATAACATATTTTTACATTTTGACATCTATCGGTTATGTCAGGTCTTATCGGATTGCCATTTGTAAGATGTTGTGAGTACGCGAACAAACTCCTGGTCGCCTTAAATCTTCAAATTATGAACACTATAACACAATCCTAAGTGAAAGAACACTACTTACACCGTAAATAATGCATTTTTCAACTGCCTATGTGAAAAATTACAAAAAAAAACGTAAGTTACTGTTTATGTATAAGTATCGACTTGTTTCTTTCCACTGTATGTATCGCCGTGTATCTGTGTTAGGGTATGTAACATTGCCTGTCTATTCCGAATGTTGTGTAAACACAATTTATTTTGAGAATCAATTTTAAACGAAATATTTTCCCTCTAGTTCACCTCGCAAATAGCTCATGTGGCAAACTGTTTTCGTCTAAGCCGATTCTAAATATATTATAACCTGCTGAATGTACATGAAGAAATGGCGGAATGTGTATTGAAAAGTGTATACAACTGACATGTATTGGATATTAGGGGTTTTAAAGGTAAATTTTAAAAAGACATCACTAGAATATGATAAATAACAGTAAGTTCAACTGTTCAAACCTGAATGCATCGTATATTTTATGTACATTAAAATGCTACACTCTACTGATTAAGGCCCTTTTAGACATTACAATGCAAATCAAAAATAAAATGCAATATAATAAAATAATGAATGTTAAATGTAAAATGAGCATGTAGTGATCATGTAGTGTATGTACACGTCTAATAGTAATATTTTGGACTACCTCTAAAAAAACTTTCAGGTCATAACATTTTGAGCCAAATAGTGTCCGTCATACATGCACTGATCTTTTAATTCTATTTTCAACATTCGCAAAACAAATTTATGCAAAAATGCATCATAAAATCGTACTAAAGGAAATTGCAAATGTAAACAAATAACCCCACCCACAATTTCAGCACTGTCTCTAAGAAAGTGGCATGAATAAGAAACAAACCATCTCCTTGTACAGCTCTTTGTTAATTGCAGGTGAAAGCTTAAGCAGTCCTACAAATATAAAGAACAATCCTAAAGTGACTGAAAGCACTTTAACGACAAATGATGCCATAATTTATAAATTATTTCCAACAAAATTTCAGCCGGAAGTAGGGTCGATATCGCGATATATTCCGTACCGTAACGTTTATTCCGTGGAAGGCTGAAACTCAATCAAGGGTATACAGTAGTATAAATAAATTTGCTATATGTTCTATATAAAATAAGCAATGTTCTGAGAGATGTAGCAAATAGCTATGCCCATTTTTAAAAAGCACTACTAGCCTTATGTTCTAAAATGACCTATAAACCAAAAAAGAACACCATGAAAAGTAGGGATCAGAAGAGAGATTTTTTGTCTGACAGGTCAACACTATGGAATATCTTCCAAACTGAGGGCTAAAATGTGGGTATGAATGCATGTATAATAAATTTTGTTCATATTTCTTTAAAGGCAAAAACTCTCCTTGAAAATGCTTCAAAATGTCAGGTGTAGATCCACAATGAAATAAAAACAGGACCTGGCTTAAATAAAACATGAAAATGCCACTTTAACTAGAAAATATGGAGGATTCTTTCTTTCCACCATTATCCGACTAACCCCAAAGCGCTGCTTGATCGCATGAAAATGTCACTTTAGGCCTAAACAAATTAATCAGTTTTTCATCGGATTTGCCGCTCGTATATTTTCAGAAACACACAAAAAATAGTGTTCTTTTTTTTAGTTATTTTTTTTCTTGCACTTGCCCAATTGAAAAAAACTCAAGCCAAAACTTGTTAGTGCGCTACTTTTTATGGACGTAACAGTGTACAAATGCAGTCCCAGATTGTTCTGAAATGGACTTTAATCACCATAAATACATACTACGTACACACATCTATGATATATCATGATACTTATATTTATTTGCATAAAAGTTATTTCCCCTTATGCAATTACGCCATTTTCTTCAAATGATTGCTATAAAAGTCGGATTTATTTAATTGAAAATTGGATGAAAAAACATATTTATTTATTTGATAGCATCAATCTACATTATTTTGGTTGGTAAGGTTAAATACATATTGATGCATGTCACTTTTCTGTTTTCTGTTTTTGTCTGTCCAAATGATCAGCATTTGTACACGAAAGTGGGTTGGGTAAGGAATTTACATTATGAGTGTAGATCTTCAAATTTTCCAGTCCTCGATTAGAATAATGTTAATGCACGTTAATATCTATTTCAGACCTTAATTAAGACCTTGTTTCAATAAATTCAATCTGTCAAGAAAGTTTAAAGTTAGAATAAGAGCTGTCCGTAAGACAGCACGCTTGTCTTTTCTCTGTGCTTGACTCTGAATTAGAGCTTTGCCAGTAAAAGGGGCTTAACAGTCAAAAGCTTTTAACGTAACAGAGATATTGTAGCGCAGAAAGAGATAGTTTGGAGCATCTATTCTATGAATATCTTTATATCAATGACTTACAGGTGAATGTTATGGATACGGATATTAGTAACAGGAAAATACTGTAACTAACTAGCATTGCTTATTGAAAATATATATATATACATTTTTGTAGATTAAAATTCAGGGAGAACTGATCTACCTACCTACGTTTAAATATGTTTATATATAAAAATAAATAGTGTGTATTTTATACTTTTGTGGTTTATAAGTATTTTTGTTAAAATTATGTATAACGTTACGGCAACATTTACCAAAAACTAAACCAGTTCCTTCGCAGTTAATACGTTGTAGAAATGCTGATAAAATCGTGTCATATATTGTTGTTTTACATAGAAAATAAAAGCGGAAGTATTTAGTACCTTCTAACCATAAGACTCCAACCCGGATAAGGTACGCAGCGCTGTACGAGAATTAGTGGTAGCATGCAGGCCGGTCGGTGCATAAATTTTCAGTTGTTTATTTTAGTAATTTGGCGCTTTAAAACAGTCTCAATAGCTTATATTTAAATCAGGATTGATATATTTGATATGTTTTAATTTGTAATTTACACATTGACTGACCAGTCACGATTATTCTTTAGAAAATCAAGAACTTGTTTCTACTTTCGTTTTGTCATTCGGAAATCCTCGGCAGTTTTCCCTATGAAATCTCTCCTTCCTGATTTATTTTTTGTAAAATAAAGACACCAAATAATTACTCAGTCGACATGCGTTATTTTGAGAACAAAGCTCAAGACTATACACCAGGGTCTTCGGTAGAAATCAACAAGTCCAATTGGATGCTTCAGGTTTCTCAGATAGCGGAGTCGATTGTGGAGGGTATGCCAGCCACTCCTGACAACTGTGATGGGGGACTTTATGTTGGGAATGCTGGCATAGCATATATGTTTTATTATCTAGCGCAAAATGAAGCATTCAAAGATATGCGATCAACATATTTAGAAAAAGCCGTTATGTATGCAAATGTTTCACAAGAGCATGTCAAGCATTCAAGCCGGGACAAGGCATCTTTCATTCTTGGAGAAGCTGGGGTACAGGCTGTGTCATGTCTTATTTATGAAGCCACAGGATCTTCAAGTGCTGCAGAAAAGTTTGCAAAGAAGTATGCGGATCTTTCTGAAATTTGTCTTCCTATAAAATTTTTGAGATGTGGATCAGATGAACTTTTTGTTGGTAGAGCTGGGTATCTATGCGGAATAATGAATCTACACAAGAAACTTGGGCGACAGGTATACAGTAATTGTATACAAATAGCTTTAAAGGAATATAAAAATATTTTGATTGATTTAGATGTATCATTAAATAAATTTCTGTCAGTTCATTAGGTATCCGAAATAAAGATGTTAACAAATCCTTAGGTGATTACCTGTGTGTGAGGAGATACTTGATTAAAACAGATTGCTGTCCTTTAAGAAATCAACTAATTATCTATCAGATCGTAACTATTAGTCTATTACAGATTTATTCTTGAAATACAACATTCAGTGCTGTACTGACAAACAAAATATACATTTTATAATAAGATATGAACATGATGGATAAGAAATCAATTCATTCTGTCAAAAACTATACAGTGTGTGTAATATTATCTATAGGTAGTCTCATACTATTTGCCATTGCCTTGAGTTTTCTGATTTCAGGTTGTTAGTGATGGAGTTATTCAGAAAATCTGTTCAGTTGTAGTTGAATCTGGGCGTAAATATGTGGAAAGAAATCCTTCAATTCCCCTTATGTATGCTTACTATGATACAGAATACCTAGGTATATATATTTATATTTTATATTTTTTCTGCTCGGATTGCTGGTAAACTTTTGAAATAATACTGGTATATTCAGTAAGTTTCTTCAAGTGAAAAAAAAAAGCTCAAATTCGCTTGTATCCATGACAATTTTAAACTAAAAGCTCAAGCTGGTTAATGTGTTGTGCTTAGAACTATAAATGCAGAGTTGGCAAAATCAATTGCTAAATGCAGAGCTCCAGATAAGCTGCGTATTTACGCAATTACAATTGCAGAAAACCCAATTGAATTCATAGTGTGCGTACTGAAACGCAAGTTAAATTCCTAATACCCAGTTCGTAAAAAATCACTTGCGTACCGCATTTTCCTTATTACTAGAACGGGTACAAGACTTTAACGCTAGATTTAACTGACTGGTTATACGTTACTGCAGAACAGGTTGCAATTTATCGGAAAAACCACAGGACCATTCAGTCGGCTGATCGGTGTTATTTGGACGCTTTGTAAACAATTTTACGCTGATAAAATGTAAAAGGGGTCGCAGAAAAAACAATGTTTCAGCACAAACAAACAAATTAGTGGGGTATTTTGCTGTTCAACAATGACAGTTATCTGTTTGTGACGATGTAGTGTCATCAGTACTGGATGACATCTTTTGGGAGAATGCATATTGCGGTGACCGCATCGTTCGGGATACTGTTGATGAACTGATCTCCGACTGCATTAAAAGTGAAAAAGAAGAAAACAGTATGGAATATTCATTACAGTTTTAAATACATTTTTGTATTAAAAATTGAAGGGTGCCATTAAAGTACTTAGGTACTTAAGTCAATCCTGTCTAATGATATATACCATGTCTACTGTAAGCAAAAATACTCAATTGTTAGTGCGAGATTGGTAAAATGCCCATTTGGTTTTAGCAAATACCCAGTTACTTCTGAAAAGGCTGGGTAATGATATTATTATTACCCAATTCAAATTTCCAATACCCAATACAGACAAAAAGTGATGGGTAAATACCCAATTGCACCAAAAGCTTATCTGGAGCTCTGCTAAATGTACGTCCCAGTGCCTGAACAGACAAGTAGAATTCCACCGTATTTTACTATTACCATTATACAGACAAGTAGAAAATAGTTTTTGTCAAAAAATGGACAAGTAAGTCAAAGTACACTTCTCTGCCCTGGCTTCTATAGATGTGTACCATTGCAGTGTCAGACATGTGCGGTTTAACATTACATTGCATTATTATGTAAAGCCTCAGATTGCTGGCTTTTCTAGTATCAAAAATTTAAAGGGTTTTTTTTTTCATCATTTTAGAGATAAAAGACTTGAAAAACATGCTACATTCAGTTAAAAGTTTTAAAAACTGCAGTTATTTTTTATTTGGATATGAACAACATTTGTGATGACACCTTGTTCATGAAATATCTGTGTACACACTTACCTGATGCTGTTCTCGGTCTGTGAATAGCGATTCATTATTCAAGACTTGATTGACTTTGAGTAAGCTCATCAGTTACAGTAGTTATTTTGTAGGTGCTGCACACGGAATGTCTTCAATACTTCAAATGTTGATGTGTTTCCCATCGTTTCTCAAGTCGAGCCCAGATATAGAAAAAATTGTCCGTTCTGGAGTTGACTACATGCTGTCGTTGGAACAGGAGAATTATAATTATCCTCCTGCGATGGACGAAGTGAAACGTCGCCGACCAGACAAAGAAGAATTGGTCCACTGGTGCCATGGAGCTCCTGGTTTGTGATGTATTGAAATTTCTACACAAGTAGCTTTGCTGAAATTATTTATGTTATATAGTATTATTGTAAGATATGTTAGACTTATGAAAAATATGTAGCAGGACCATGTTCTAATAATATATTTAAACATGACAAAGAAGTTATATAGCTGTGGAATAATATAATTCTGTGCGGTGTATGACCAATTTTGGATTGTTTCAGTATGTTAAACATGATCCTGCCATATATTACTTCAATTCTAATACATGATTAATTATGGGGAAAAAAATTGGATGAAACAAAAAAGCACTAATTCTTGGTATATGTTTGGAACTAAATAGTAAGTTGAAGTGATGTCATCTTAACCACGTTTTAAGTAAAGTGGTTACACATCCTGTAGAAGAATTTAGGAGTGCGTATATATCTGGTGAATTATTCTGCATTTCTAATAACTGATTCTAAGAGTGTGAATTAAGAGCAATACTCTTCTATTGTATCATTTTGATTTTGTAATGTCTTTGATATAAAGTAATGAATCAAATCTATTTTTCCATACCTGTATACCGTTATGTCAATGTGACATCATGTTGATATGTTTTAATGAAAAACAAACATATTTTTATATTAGAATGTTAATTGGCATATTTGAACATTCGCATTGCTTCTGAATTTGCAACAATAAACTGTTTGATCTGTGTGCTAACAATTTTTAACAAACTTACATAGCTGTGACATTGTATTAAGTTGGAACATTTCGGAGGTTACAGTACTTAATTGGCTATGATTGTTTACATATGTGACATCTTCACAACAGATAACTGTATTTTACCTGACGGAGGTATTTGATTCCTTGGCAATAAATCCAAAAGGGAGCTTGTATTGAATACTAACTTTACTTGTTAAACATCAAATTTCCCCAGGAACTTGTGCATATTGCTTCCATATTAAATTTAAATGTGTTTGAAAATTAAAGGTGGTCACTCTCACTTTAGGAACATTTTCTGGGGTTTAATTCATATATGCTGTTAGAGAATTATTTAAGGAATAAAAAGGTTAATAACAGAGTTGGAAATGTATATTTTATTGACTTTTATCAAATTTTTTTATTACCCCTTTTAATAAAGACTTGCATTTCAAATGAATTTTGGCAAAATATATATGTGTCAATAAAAATGTTTGACAGTTGAAATATAAATCTTCTTACAATCATATAAGTCCCTTGGTATGTTTGTCATACTTATACTTTCTCTTAAAAAGCTGTATTAGTTGGACAACCAAGCAAAATCAAAATTTAGAATACCCCTTTGAAAATCTAGCTTGTATTAAGTGCTCTTTTAACATGAATAAGTGTAAAATGATTAGAGGTTGAAGTTTTGAACAAATTTATTACTTGATCAAGATCAAATTGACCACTTTTAAAGCCTTGATGTGTACATGTATTTGAGTTAAATTGTTAATCTCCTGCCATGAGTGGTGGGGGGTTATAGGAATGGTCTCCGTCCGTCCATCCTTGTGTCTTCCGTCCTTCCGTCCGTCCATAACATGTTGTGTCTGCTGTGTATCTCCTAAACCCCCTGAAGGATTTTCATGAAACTTGGGTCAAATGATCACATCAAAACGATTTGCAGAACTCATGAGTCATTCATGTTGATTCAAGGTCAAGGTCACAACTTAAGGTCAAAGGTTTGAGCCTTCTGTTTTGTGCCCACTCTCTATCTCCTAAACCCCTTGAAGGATTTTCAAATTCATTGATGTCGTCATACATGGACTATAAAATTTACTTAACAACGTCAATGCTTCCATCCTATACCATCAACCCCTTTCACTATCCATAACAGCAACAGGGGATATAGCTGTGTTTCAGACTGCCTTGTTTAAGGGATCTTACTTTCCTTGCAGGTGTTGTCTATATGCTTGCACGAGCCTACAAGGTGTGGAATGATGACAAATATCTCCAGGCGTGTTTAAGATGTGGGGAGCTGACCTGGCGTAGAGGGCTACTGAAGAAGGGGCCAGGGATTTGCCATGGGGTGGCAGGCAGTGGATATGTTTTCTTACTATTGTACAGACTTACAGGTGAGATTTTGAATACATGTACCCTTAAATCATTAATGTTAATAGGAGGGCTAATTTTTGTGCTTGCATGAATCTACAAAACTTAATCCCAACAAACAAGTCGAATGCCCATAACCTTCATTATTCGAAATCCACAAAATTATGCCAACATGAAACAGCTATCTTTTCCAGAACTACAAAGTTTTGTTTATTTCACTATATAGTTTAGACTGTTTAGTGTTAGTCTGACTGTAAAGAAAGCCCTCAAGCTTAGCTTGGAAGGTAGAGCAAAGTAGCTTTAGAATTTAGAGGTTGTTGGTTCAAACCCCAAGTGAAATAGTTGTTCTCCTTAAAGATTTTACAGTTGATATGTCTGAACCCATTTTTCCTTCTCATTCAGTTTATGTTAGGAAGTTGCCACTCACTTGCAGAGAATAAGACTTTAGTCCATATTGATACATAATCCAGGTTAACTTACTGTTGGTTCATACTTTGAAATCATAAATATTCATGGAGACACCAGTTTTCATAGATCCTCTCCCAAAACATGTTCAAATGGGAATGTTTGGCCCATTTAGCTACAGTTAAAATAGAAACACCTTTAATTGACTCCTTCTAATGAACCACCTGATGGATCTGTATCAAACTTGATCGGGATGTGTCAATCCATGGAATTTAGTCCCAGTGAATAAAGAAAGTTTCCAATCTTTTGTACTTGTAAGTGGAAATCCAGATTCATATCCGCTCAAAATAGTAGTTTTGGGCAAAACCACACAATATTATACCCACAAAATTTAACGATTTCACAGTAACTGAAACACCTGCTGATTATTTATCAGTACACACTTCCTTTTAGGTTAGATTAACTGTGCTTTGTAGAAATGTTTTTTGTATCAGTCTAAGTTCAAGTTATCTTCCTTGTAATGACTTTGATTCCTTTTTGATTTAAGTTATGCCAATACATGTATATGGCTGCAGGTTAGGCTTAACTTAATAAGCCTTTCATTGCATGTGTCAGACATTGATTTTTTCAGGATAGGTCTTGATTTCAGGCTTTTGACTGCCAGAATTTACCCATTTTCAGGCTTCCAATTTTTGTCAAGCCTGCTTGCGGTGAGCTCAACATAGTTGTCATAATGGCGGTTTGGTGTATGTGCATGCGTTTGTCAGTTTGTCTGTCCGTGCTGTTGTGCATCCATCCGTATTTGTTGTCTGGACCATAACTTTGACAAACATGGAGCAATCTTATTTATATTTGGCATGAATATTAATCTCAGTTAGAAGGAATGTCATGCGTAAACCCCAGGTTTCTATCTCAAAGGTCAAAGTCACCTGTGGAGGTCAAAGGTCATGTCAGATCTTGTCCTGCCCATAACTTTGACATGCTTTGAGGAATCTTGTTTATATTTGGCGTAAATGTTTACCTCATTGAGACTGAGTGTCATGTGCAAACCCCAGGTTCCTATCTCGAAGATTAAGGTCACGGTTGGGGGTCAAAGGATGGACTCGGGAGTCAACATGTTGCCCATGGGCATCTAGTTTATAAAATCCCAGGCCTGATGTTAACTGTATTCTCAAGAAACATGCCATGAATGAGTAATTTTAAGCCAAGTATATGAAGTGTTAGCATTTCAAGCAAACAGCTTAACTTAAGTTAACTGTCACCTTGGTTAATAGATCACCTGTCGTTAACAGCCCATTTGAATTCCCCCGACCAATTTTCTTGAAATTGCTGAATTAAGCAGTCACTTGAATTATACAGCAGTTTAAAAAAGGAAATTGGATGGAGGGAATTCAAAGTGGTCGATTAATTAAGGTGACAGCTAGCACAAGTTGTACTATAGAAGCAATGACTAGGTTTCAATTGGAGGAAGTAGTAACGACTTGTATTGTTTAATGCATAATTATATATCTATTCAGGTTATCAGCCAGTTTCTTCCCTTTCTTAACAGGTGATCAGAAGCATTTGTACAGAGCCCTGAAGTTTGCCGAATTCTTATTTACGCAGGAATTCCAACAAGCTAGAATCCCAGATAGCCCTTACAGCTTATACGAGGGTTGGGCTGGCACAGTTTGTTTTCTGGCAGACCTACTGCAGCCTGACAAGGCAGAGTTCCCATTCTTTGATGTGTTTGTGGACTGATATAATCAAGATATGTATTGCTGTTGATCAGTTAAAATCTGCCAGTGTTTTATTGTCACTTGTATTAGCGAGCAGAACGATCAGTGAATGAAGAACAGTCTGTTATACTTAAAAAGTATAACTATATATTAAGCACTAATTCTTAGCATGGTACACGTGGCTTTGTCTATGAAATTGAGATACAAATGTGCTGCCAATTTTTTACAGTGCAAAATGGCTTTTGTCTATGAAATCGTGAATTAAACGCAGTAAGTATTCTTAACTACGCAATATGGCTTATTTTAATGAAATTCAGAACTCAGAAATGTTTTTTTGTCTGTAACACTGCAGTATTGCTTATGTTTATGAAATTGTGAAATTAAAGTAATGCAGATTCTTGATATTCCGAAATGGCTTTTGTCTATGAAATTTCGGTATGGCTTTTGTCTATGAAATTGAGATATTAAAGTAATGCAGTTTCTCAGTATTCCAAAATGGCTTTTGTCCATGCCGTTGCGATATTAAATATTGCTTTTGTTTATGTAATTGTGAAATTAAAATGAGACATTTTTAGCTCGACTATTCGAAGAATAGGGGAGCTATCCTACTCGCCCCGGCGTCGGCGTGAGCGTGAGTGTCACACAAATGTTAAAGTTTGCGTACCACCCCAAATATTTTCAAAGTCCATTGAGATATTGCTTTCATATTTTGCATACTTGTTTACCATCATGACCCCAGTCTGTAAAAAGGAGGAGGCAACTCTATCAAGCATTTTGACTGAATTATGGCCCCTTTTCGACTTTGAATAAATGTTAAAGTTTGCGTACCACCCCAAATATTTTCAAAGTCCATTGAGATATTGCTTTCATATTTTGCATACTTGTTTACCATCATGACCCCAGTCTGTAAAAAGGAGGAGGCAACTCTATCAAGCATTTTGACTGAATTATGGCCCCTTTTCGACTTAGAATAAGTGTTAAAGTTTGCGTACCACCCCAAATATTTTCAAAGTCCATTGAGATATTGCTTTCATATTTTGCATACTTGTTTACCATCATGACCCCAGTCTGTAAAAAGGATGAGGCAACTCAATCAAGCATTTTGACTGAATTATGGCCCCGTTTCGACTTATAGTATGCTTATTGTAATGTTAAAGTTTTACTCATAGCTTATGTTATACTATCAAGCACTGAGAATAGTCGAGCGCGCTGTCCACTGACAGCTCTTGTTAATACATGAAATGGCCTTTATCTATGAAGTTGCAAAACAAGAAAATGCCATTTGAAAGTTACTCCATCTTCTCTACCATTGCTTATACAGTAGTATGAGAGAACTTACAATTGTTTATACAAGTGCTAGAAATTGCTTACAGTTCAGTAAAACCTGTCTGCTTTGGGAGTATGTTAGACAAATATAAGTGTTGTCAAATCAACAGTTTTTAAGGAAGGATTTATTTTGACTTTATTTGCCATTGTCCATATTCGTGAAGGTATCCATATCGCTATGAATCACATTATATGACTCGCAAGTGGGTTTATATTAATCTTGAATATTTTACTGCATGAAACGATTCCAGTTCTGAGCGACATTTTAGCTTTGCGAATATACCTTATTTCACAGGTTTGTGATGCTCGAATTATTTATAGGCTTAAAACTGAGATGTGCGTTGAAGCTACTCTTTCACTGTTTGGATAAAAAAAATTAAAAATCATTTACTCAGTAAGATTTTATATGAATAATATGGCATTGAGAAACAATAAAGAAATGAAAATTGGAATTTTTGTAAAATTCCTGAAAAGCTCAATTTTGTTTATCGTTTCAAGAGAGTCTAGTCCTTTTTAAGAGTATTTGTATTTTTAAAAAGCAATATGTAGCAGTAACTTTTTACCACAGGCAGCTTTTAAAAAAATAAATATGTTTTGTCACATTTTAAGAGGACTTCATATTTCCCTCCCCTCACCCCCACCACCACACCAAAACAACATTCACAGGCAGGGTGCATTTAAGCTTTACCTGAGCACAAAACTTTGAAATTGGATAATTAGGGTCAAACACTAGGTCAAGTCGTAGAAAGAC
This sequence comes from Mercenaria mercenaria, assembly GCF_021730395.1. Lineage (NCBI taxonomy): Eukaryota > Metazoa > Mollusca > Bivalvia > Venerida > Veneridae > Mercenaria > Mercenaria mercenaria. The sequence continues at coordinate 43,524,026 of NC_069364.1, forward strand.
CTAGTTAACACTAAAAAAATACATTATCCACCTGATCTTCATGAGACATGGTCAGGATGTTTGTTTAAAATCTCTGATAAAAAAAAAATCACACGTGAAAAACTAGTTCACAAGGTCAAATCTTTGAAGAAACTGCCTGATTTACATAAAACATGGTAAGAATATTTGTCTCTATGAAATCAACATTAAATAATATCAGAGCAATGTTCCTTTAATGACCATATACAAAGTAAGATTATTCCAGTTTTGACAAAAAACATTGCCAAAAAAGTGTGTAGTAACTTTTCATATATGTATATGCATATAGTGGATACTATATAATCTTCTTGCCAGAAAACTGGCCAAATTTTCAAAATTGTTTAACAGATATTTTCCATGTGTGACCCTGTGCCAAAATTGTTCAGACTGTGAGCAGTCTAGGGCCATCATTGCTGTCTTTCTTACATCCTCGTATACCCACTAATGAATATAAAATATAGTCTATTGTACTGAAAGCTTACATTACATGTGCATGCACCATGCTAATTTGGTTCATTACAGTAGATTTTGGATATTTGAATAACCTATTTGTCAGGACAAAATATTCAAATAACAAGAGTATTCGAATACCAGAATGCTAAATTTTCTACATTTTTGTAGTTCATATCACACCTATTGAAGCACTGCAGTATTTGTACCATACTGTGGATACATCAATATATTATATGCCACTAAATTTAATATCAAGGGCCTCTTCACAAAATATATGGCTTTGTAAAATGTTTTTTTAACTTTGGCAGACCCGTCAAACCTGTGTTAAGCAGCCAGGAAAGGGTGTGACACAATCTGGCAGCTTAAAGCAGGTGGCTGTTTAATAAAAACAGTTTGGGAAGTCAGCTGACTTAAGGATAATGGCTACTTAACCTTTACCCTGTTAAACGTCTTAAAAGTAATTTACTGACTGAATAGCAAACAGTGCCGACCATGATCAGCCTGCACGGACATGCAGGCTGATCTTGGTCTGCACTGGTCGCAAAGGCAGAATCACTTGCCGTCGGCAGGCTAAAGGTTAATACAGGAGGCTGCTAAGGCAGGTTTAGTTGTACTCGTTTTGTTAACAGGTGTTTTTAGCTTGACTATTCGAAGAATAAGTAGAGCTGTCCTACTCACCACGGCGTGAGTGTCGGCGTCAGCGTCACACCTTGGTTAAGTTTTTCGTACCAGTCCACATTTTGACAGAGTCTTTTGAGATAAAGCTTTGAAACTTTCAACACTTTTTTACCATCACCATGACCAGTATTAGGCAAGAGCACATAACTCCATCAAGGATTTTGGCTGAATAATGGCCCCTTTTGACTTAGAAATCATGGTTAAGTTTTTCGTACCAGTCCACATTTTGACAAAGTCTTTCGAGATAAAGCTTTGAAACTTTCAACACTTGTTAACCATCACCATGTCCAGTTATAGGCAAGAGTACATAACTCCATCAAGGATTTTGGCTGAATTATGACCCCTTTCAACTTAAAAATCTCAATTAAGTTCTTCGTACCAGTTCATATTTTGACAAAGTCTTTTGAGATAAAGCTTTGAAACTTTCAACACTTGTTTACTATCACCATGTCCAGTTATAGGCAAGAGAACATAACTCCATCAATGATTTTGGCTGAATTATGGCCTTTTTTGACTTAGAAATCTTGGTTAAGTTTTTCGTACAGTTAATATTTTGTGTAATGTGTTTGACAAATGGCTTTGAAACTTTTATCGCTTGTTCGGTATAATAGTCACTATCTGTAAGAAAGAGAACATAACTCTGTCATTTATTTTGGATGAAGTATGGCCTTTTTGGACTTGGAAATTTGTTCTGTTTTCATACAAGTCCACGTTTTGTCATAACTATTTGACATTTTGCTTTTAAACTTTAAACACTTGATTATTATCATGATTTCAATCTGTAGGCAAGAGTACAGAACTCTGACAACTATTTTGGCTGAATTATGGCCCTTTTTGGACTTTGAAATTGGTTCACACATTGCCATTTAGTGCAAGACTTATCGAAATCCACAAATACAGGAGCATTGTTTGTCTAATCTTTTTTTTTGTTTTGTCTGAATATCTGTGGTAGTATTTTGACCCCATTCTTCAATCAATTCTTCGAATAGTCGAGCGCGCTGTCATCTGACAGCTCTTGTTGTAGGATGTATTTATTAAAGTGTCGGCCTTGTACAATTTCTCCTTCTTTGCAATATTATAGTAAAACAATCACTTTTGCACATGGATTGTGAATTTCAAAACAAAATTGCAGCATTGACAGCTCTGTATTTCTGAAGAGTAATACTATCCCAGTCAATGTATCACACAAAAACACTATCATCAACAATAAACTTTTTTGCTACACATCCAAGTATCTAGTCCATGTTTAAATTTCCCACTCACATCTGTCATGGCCGCCAGTCTGGTGTGGTTTTTTAAATTGTCCGCACAGAAATGTAGTCCTGAAAAACACAGACAAAACAACTGTAAAAGACATCAGAAATGACACAAAATGTAAACAGAGTCAATAAATACATTTGGAATTTAACAAGTTAAAGAAGAGATGGCTTCAAATTGGGAACTTTTAACTTTTAAAGAACTACTTCCTAGGATACAATGACCTGGAAGTACTACTTCAATACCCGGGGTGACACCTTACTTTCTCAGAGTGGCCATGTTTCATAAATTGACACTATTCACAGGCAACATTCCTGCAAGTTTATACATATTTTTCTCAGCAGATTTTAACACAAGTCCAGTTAACATTCAACGAGATGAGTGATTTTTAGTTCTTTTGCTTGGAAATTAAAGCTTTAGTCAAATTTTGACAATGATTTTTAACAGCCAAAGCTCAAATTAAGTAAACTTAGGGATATATTTTCAACACCTTATCTGTTGCATCAAGTTTTTTAGATCACACATGTATACAGTTTTGAATCTCTGTTGCTGTTTTTTGTTGTTTAGCTGGGGTTTTTAATTTGTTGTTGTTGTTTTTTTGTTTTTTTAAATTAACTTACTGTGGCATTTTATTCCTTGTAATCAAGTTTTGTATAATTAAATTAAGTTATTGCTATGTTACTGTCTGTATTTGTTTTAGAATTACAATTGTGAAAAAACAGGAGTGTGTTGTTTTTCCTCCAGATGTCCTACAGTTCTTCTAGTGGAATGATATCTGTTGTAAAGATAAAGTCCATCGGTCTGTTTGTTAACTATTCTGACTGGCAAAATCTGTAAAGAATAAATACACCTTTTTCCAAATATGAAGAGAAAAGAACTACCAAATTGCCCAATGTTTTTATTGCAATTTAGTCAGTGAGACTCTGAACAAACCACTAGACTGGTTAAGACAGGGTTAAATGGTGGATTGCTTGAGTAACACTGAACTCCCTTGAGTTAGTAGAAAAGTGCCTTATTTCATATTACCATGAGATTAGCAACATATTTTTCTTGCAATTGTTTTAAAACTTGCAAAAAATGCATGTAGCCACAATGTCTCAGTTTGAAAATTGAAGAAAAGAAATCCTAGAGTAATGGCCCTTGATTTAGTTAAAATTGTCCTATTTGACAATGTTAACACATTAGATGCCTTATTTCTTGATTAATCTTCATGATTGTGTAGTATTACTCAATCTTCCACAAGACTTCTGCAGAATTTATATTGCCACAAATTTGACAGTGCGCAAGACTGTTTATGTAACACCAGAGTTATGCCCCTGAAAAAAGCCTGTATTGTCTGTATTTCTTTAGCAATCTTCATGAAACTAACAAAGATCTCTATAGCCGCAATATCTCGCACACCTTTGACCAAACACTTATGCAGTGATCTCCCTTGCCGCTATGCTCTCATTCATCAACCAAGCTCCTCACAGAGGTAACCTTCCCGTACGTTCATTATAATGTACCATTAGGGGGAGTTTGATTCATCATGATCAATGAGAGCATAGCGGCAAGGGAGATCACTGTGTTGGAGTTTATCTTTGACAGGTAGCAACATTGTATAAGTGACTTCAAAGATATCATATGATATGGCCCTTGAATGGTATTTCAATAATACACTAGACGTCACTTTTTCTTTAAGCAGTATTCATGAAACATGGACTGTATATAGCCACAATGATTAATGGACAAGACTGATCCAGTAGCACCAGAGTTGTAGGTCTTGAACTTGTCATTAATGCTAGATTCACACTTCAAACATATTAGAGGCATTTTTGGTGGTTCTCAAAAGCATTGCACAAAATGCACATGCCCTTTTAAATATCAAACAAGTACAATAATGTGCAATATTGCTTTAATAAAACTAGAGTTGTGACCCTTTAACTTGTCAGAAAGGCAACAATTTTCAAAGTCTTCATGACCGTACATGTAGCTGCAAAGTCGGAGACATGTCCGATGATTGGAAGATCGTTCATTTTATATTGTCAAGGGGGTGGGGGTGGCTTTTTGGCTATGTGGTTAAGGTCACTGACTATAAAACTCTTGCCCCTCATTGGTGTGGATTCGAGCCTAGGCTGTCATATAATTTCTTCCTATGAGGAAACCATCCACCTGGCTTACGGAACCCAGGTGCCCGCCTGTGATGAAATAATGCCCAGATGTGGCACCTGGGGTCTTCCTCCAACATGGGAAGCTAGAAAGTCGCCATATAACCAATGATTGTGTCGGTGTGACTTTAAACTCGGCAAAAGCAAAATGTATATTGTTATATTTTCACTATTGTACATTTATTAAAATAGTAAGAAGTTAGCTTGTACAAGTATTAAGATGTGCGATATAGAGCGATGATGATGGTCCTTGTGTTGCAATCTGTTTTATTACTACGTACTCGCGTATAAACGCCGTTAAGTAACAATGAAATCTGAAACGTCAGTGTTTTTCCATATCGACGTTCAAAAATTTCGTATTAGGCGCGTGACGTCATTTGTGATGTTTAATTAAGGATGTACGAGCGAATTTTTTCTAACGTTAAGAATTTTTTCATACCCTGTGAGCTTAAAGAACATTAGTTTCTAAGACAAACTAGAGCAGAAAAAACATAGGTCACCGAACTCGTTTTAATTTTATAGTTTACTTTCTTCACCCACTGTTTACGCATCTCTGAAATTTTGTAAATTTGAAACAATGTTGGTACTTTATAAAACATATAATATCCTACTTAATCTTATAGGGATTTCAGGTCTTACAGGTTAATATGAATATATGGTGATGTCAGTATAATATAAGCATAAATGTCACTAACAATTCTCTTTAATTTTTACATGTTGACATAATTACCCCACCCACTTTATTTTCAATGGAAAAAACCTATTTAGATCTACAAAAAAAATTCTGACGTTAAGATTTTCAAAATATTTTGCAGCATTAATGACACACAAAAATGCTTCAAAATGGAAAGAAAAAAAGTTGGGGTCACCGTGCATCTAAGAGATTTATTAAGAAAAAACTGTTTAAAAGTGGTGAATTTTGACATTTTTTTGTTCTTTTTGTTTTTATTTATATTTTCTAGATAATATAAGGTGCTATCTTGAAAACTTTTATTTTATTTATAGCTTAAAATTATACGTATATACCAGTCAGAAAAATATCAAAACCAAACCTGATCTACTTCAATAGATATTTCAAATTACCTACCCCTACTCCATTGTAAATCAATTTTGCGTCAATTTTAGGCAAATGCCAGCCAAAAATAAGGGTGAATTTTTTTTTTTTCGCAAAAAGCATAATATATTTGGTTAAATGTTACATTATTAGCCATATTTTAATTATTTAGCATTAATTTTTGGCAAAACTTTTGTTAGAAAGCAATATTCGAAGAAACATTTTTCAAAATGGCGGATATCCTGAAAAAAAAACGCTCGTACATCCTTAAAAGATGTTTAACGACGATATTTTCAATTTTACTTCTGTGAAACAACACATTTACATCATTTATATAGAAGTGCTGCGTATATAACATTTGCATCTCACTCCTCCGCGGAGTTATATTGTGCTTCTAAAGTCGCACAAAATATTGCTACTTCTGGATACAAATTCTTTACATATACTCCCTATATAAAATTAGTATACTGCAGCGTAATATTACCCATTAACATCGTGATTTTACGCACATTTTTAAAACAGTTTCTAGGGTTTTCCGATAGAAAAATGTTAATGTTACTCATGTAACATTATTGTGTTAAACCCCTAGAATTGTCTAATAATGATTTTGCTTTATAATTTTGGAATGTTATGAAAAAGAATAAATAAATAAATAAATAAATAAATAAATATAGCATGCATTTGAATGTGATCGCAGATATTGTAAACCCTTGTAAAATAACGCCGATCTCGTTGTCAACCTCGGCGAAAGAAATGTTAGGTTGACATTTTGTTTCGGGCCCACATTTTGAGCTAACCATCTGAAATTCACGTGATATTTAAGCTGCATATTAAAATACTTGTGTATAGACGTATCGCTTTTTATTCCCAACATATGACTGAGATTTAGATAAAAGTTATTATATGTAATAAATTTAATCTTATTATGATGATCTGAAGTAATATATAATCTCATTATGATAATTTAGAGTAACATTAACCGATATTTTGCACTTTAAGTTAACAATTATCAACAAAACTTCGTGATACCTTACAAAAGGGCAGGCCTAATTTTTTCCTTGGTTTTCGCACGAGATGCGGAAATCTTTTATCTAGTACTTCTTTTCTTATTTTTTTCTGAGGAACGCACTTGTCACTCTTTCATGATCAAGTTCAATTCTTGCCTCACATTTTGGAGAATTCAGAACATTTCAGAAAAAAATCTCAAGAAATAAAATCTAAATGATATAATAAGACCGAAGAAACAAATGTAAAATAGTTCTAGGGTACTGCCAGTTTTCAGAATGGATCTGTATATACATTTATGTTTTTTATCGTAACTAAAGTGTATTTAATTCTTTTTTATTATACATACTTTCATAAACACACTGGAAAGCTATATAAATTTGTAAAATAAAATAAACATTATATAGACTAAAATATTTACAAGTGGATTTATTGAGTCCCAAAAATTTCAAAGGATAGAAGATCAAACCTCACTTTTGATACAGAAAATGACGGTAGGTTTGCATTTAGTTACATGTTTTCGCCAACTGGCATGGAGAAGTAGCTCCAGTTTTTTCATATATAAAGCATCTTAAAAATCTGCACATTGAACTCGAATTTTGAAGTCTGTGATGTAAAAACTTTGCATGCAAAACAGAAAAAGCCGTGCTTGGTGTTTAATTTTCGTAATAAAAAATTACTAGTGAATTTTGATTGTAGGCCTATTATATATATACATAAAACTTCGACATTTCTCGTTCGATATACTAAAAACAAATTCATTTTAGATTTGTCTACTCTAGTTACTCAACTGCAAATCCGCATGTGGCGGACCCTCAAATTAGCTATATTTCGATTGCTAATTACTGTCATTCCCGTTCTTAACAAAAACAGTGGATTTATGGTTTTAGCAAAGGTTACGAACAGGACAGATTTTGTTTGGCCCTCATGCATATTTGGCGTTTTCATGCAATCGTAAAGCTGTCCGTCACAATTACGGCCAATATGACACATTTATACATGTTGTAATAGTTTTTAAGCTTTTTTTATCTCTTAACCTGCTATCGCACATACTTGTGTAAGTGATAGTGGACAGTCAACTTGATAAAACCAGGTTCAGATTTGGATATTCACCTCATCGGCTTTATTGTTTTTGTTTAGCAAATTTTGTGATTTCTGGATTTAAGTGCCAAAAAATAAACCTGAGGATTTTTTTTTTGGAAACAAATATCAAAAACAGTTGCATAGAATACCGATACGGATCGTGCAAACTTCGCAAGACAAGAAAAGGCAAAGGATTTTAATAGGATACCTTTCTCGCGAAGGCTTCGAGAATAGACATATTTAGATATCAAAATTCACTCTTTTTTGCAGGAAACAGTAAGTATTGATGAATAGTTAAGTTTGATTTCTATTTTAACAGGAGTATATACTTGTAGGAGGGTCTTTGTAATTTAAATGAAAAATAAATAAATTAGAACTCTATTCAATACATTCGAAATAATTTTGAATGTAGAGTCTTTAGAAATACTAATAATACTGATTTTTGTGATATTTAGATAGTTACATATAAAAATCCCACAACAAAAGTCCAAAATCTCAATTTCCCGCCAAAAATAATGCAAAAAATATAGACTGATTGTAAGCAACAAAGCCCTAATATACAGAAGCTGATATACAATATCAGGTTAATCGAAAGAAGTGAGAATTGCGAGAATGTTGGTTTTATTAACAAGGTCAACAGTTTTACTCATTTTGAACCATCTTTTTAAATTTTGGCCAGGATGTCGCGGAAATAGATGTAGGTAAAATGGACATAACATTGTCTTTACAGATGTAGTAGAGTTAATGGGATGGAATTGAACATTTTCCCTATCAACTAAACACGATCATTAACTAAAAGACGTTTTGACTCAAGTCTTTTATCACATCAGTCATATCAAGTCTTTGTAGCTATACGATATCTTACTAACTTATGCAAGACTTGTTCCTCTTAGTCTTCACAAATTACGTGACATCTGATACCCTTGAAGGAATATATTATTTCTCTCTACGTACGTATTTTTACCAGAACCAATGACCCATAGTGCAGCGTACGCCAAGACTTTACTAGTAGTTTTGACTTAAATTGATTGTCGACGTAGTTTTTTCACGACATGAACATTTTCTGCTGTGTGTCATTTGCTGTTACTGTTCCAAGCACTATGCCAGATTTGGGTTACTCGGCTTCAATTTATGACATTGAAGTGATTATACCTAGCATGTTTTATTTAGAAATCTGTTTCAAAGACTTATGACAATAATATACAACTTTTGTGGTGACCAAGCTTGTGCTGCACACGGATTTCGAAAATTTGCTTAAAATTTAGCCTGCTGGCGGCAAGTGATTCTGTCTTTGCGACCAGTGCAGACCAAGATCAGCCTGCACATCCGTACAGGCTGATCATGGTCTGCACTGTTCGCCATTCAGCCGGTATCATTTTTAGTAAGCACCTCTTTCAACAGTTAATGGTTCTGTCCAAATTGAAAGATGGACAAGTTCATTATGGAAATTTAGCAGGGTAAGGGTTAAAACTGAAAAGCATCGAGAGGGTTAGAAGCAATCTTTTCCATATTGTTACAAAAAGGGATATCCGAATATACTTCGTATGCAGTCAGTCTATTGACGGCTTGAAGAGAAACACTTTGGTGATTAACTACAAACAAGCTACCAAGCTGGCCAATTGCAGAAATTAGTTTTAATACACCAGAATGTACGATAGCTGTGAAGACATTCCATCTGTAGTCATAATTATAACAGAAAATCTAACTTTTAAGGACAGTGTTGTAAGCTGATCCCTAATCTATGTATATTAAAGTACATTCACGACCAAAAAAGAGCAACAACACATCATGAGATAATTATTGTTGTTAGGTTCAGAGCCACATCGACTCTGTGGATAGGCGACTTTTCCAGTTTTTGATGGCTCTGGGAAGAGTGCCCCAGGTCCCCCCCCCCCCCCCCCCTCCAGACATTGTTTCGTGCATGGGTGTAGCGTGGGCAGAACCGCTAGCCTTCCGTAAACCATTTTAATGAAATGAGCCGTGCCATGAGAAAACCAACATAGTGGCTTTGAGACCAGGATCCATGCTGTTCGCTTTGAAATACTATTGCAGTTAGAGAAACCATTAGCGAACAGCATGGATCCTGACCAGACTGCGCGGATACGCTGGCTGGTCTGGATCCATGCTCGTCGTAAAGCCACTATGTTGGTTTTCTCGTGGCGCGGCTAAAATAGTCTTGTATATTTTTACTGAATATATTACGAGTACGGATTATAGGTTATATATTTCCTTATAATTTAAATCCATAGTAGAAAACTAGAATAACTCTAAAGGACACAGTATTACAAAGTACGACGCAACGACAGGAGCCGCCACTCGAACCCGCCCAAAAACATGAAATGAAATAATGATTATAATTTTAAAAAAGTAATCAAGGAAAATACAATGTACTTGCTTTTAGGGTATCAACCGTTGACATGTAATTTCAAATGGCGATTTTGAAGCTTAAATGGTGCACGAAGACCCCAAGATACCTCGTTCTTGCTATTTCAGGCCTGTGGGCGGAGTTGGATATTTTTCAAAAAAGACTCATCGTAATGTGAACCTTAAACAATAACTTGTCAGTCTTAACGACTTTTAAAATTTCTAATTCAAGCTTGAAAATAACAAGTGTTACACACCGTAGGGTTCGGGTTCAGAGCAATAAAACAAAGAAAATCACACCCTTTGTTGTAAAACTTGATACAATATCTATTTTCTATACTGGCACTTTTTTCCGCAGACGTGATTTATCAGATACCGGGTGGCCTGACATAAGGTTATAACACACTAAATAGTTGTTGTTCTTTATTCTATATAAAACTGACCTATTTCCAATGACCGCAGCACACATCAGGACCCATTTTAAATTTCTGTAATTTACATTTTCTTGAAGAATATTGTCAGGGCTAACTAAAAATCAAAAGAAAAGTGGGGGTCATGTTTGATGCAAGAAAAATAATTTCAGTCAAACACACAAACTGCAAAATCAGCTAAAAAATGAGACCCCAAATTATACTGGTGGTGTATGATCTAAGTTTCCATGAAAAATTTTGTCATGATGTTATTTCATTATGAAAATGCTACCTACATGTCAAGCATAGATCTGTCATGTGATTTTAGCAAACAAAAAATGCAAAGAAAATAATGAAAATAGCTCTACAGAGCAAAAAAAACTAAGGACTATTTGTGTCCGCCATTATGCGACCATTTTTTTTCGCGCCATTTTTCTATTTAGTGTCTGTATGCCATAGGAGTAACGTATACACATTTAAAGTGGCAGGCCTGACATAAGCGAAACATGTACATATTTTAAGTGGAAATAATTGCAATGCTTACAAAAAGTCCTCACAGTTTGTATAAAATTATTCAGAACCAATACGTATTTTTAAGGTGGTTATCTTGTATTTCGACCATTTTTGAGATTTTTCATACTCTCGCATGCATGTTGTCTCCGCTCAATCTTACTAAAGTACTTGATCTTCTAAACGAAGATCTGAGAACGACCCATTCACATTCGTCTTCTGTATATTTTGGATTTCCAATACTGCTATTTTTATTTTCGCAAATCTATTTTTGTTTGAACCAATCAGACCACTTGTTCGAATGTCAGAGTAAGAAAAATTTGCAGATAATCCAGGGCTCGAACCCGGGACCTCTCGCTTACAGAGCAGGTGCTCTACCAACTGAGCTAACCGCCTATCTGATATCTTTCGACATAAAAAATGTTGATATCAAAAACCAAGGCTTTTTAAAGCTTGCAGAATGTTGTAAGTTAGCTTTTGATTGGCTAGCGGGAGGGCTGTCAGAACGAGGCCATCAATAGCTCGTTGTCAGATCCTATGCGTAGCGTAATAGGAGATGTACTTTAGTCAGATTGGTCTCCGCTTTTCTTGAAAAGAATCCATCAAACTTACAGAGAGTTGTAAACAATTAAGAAAGCAACATTTAAAGGTTACTTTTAGCTACTACGCTAGCGGAAAATCCCCATTTATATATAATTATAACTGCAAATAAGAATAGCCGTGACTACAGATGTTTTATGTCAAAAGTAATACAAAAAAAAAAAAAAAAAAAAAACATTTTCCAGCATGAATGGGCATGTTTATGTTTACCAGCCTTTTGGTCATATCCCAATCCCAAACCGTCATGGTGGCACTTACGAGTTCTCAAACAGATTACTTGATTGTTCGTAAATTAATACGACAAAGGCTTAATATACCTTAGCATGTTGTAAACAGCCTTGAAGAGCATATCTTAACCATACCAATTTCTTCATATTCGAGTTCGAATTCAATAAATGTCCGAAAACACCATTGTTTACTCGTATATTATCAGCGCAGTTGCACAGTATCATATTTTAGAATATTCATGTTAGGTCGGATGTCCTAGCGTTTGATCTTGGAAATAACTGAACACAGAATAATTGCTTCGTAGTGAAAAAAAATGTACATGTACTATGCTTTCCTTTCATCTCATCCGCGGCTGTGACTTTTTATGATCGTTGATGACAAAACAATATACGAGAATGACTGCTGCAGATAGTACATACTGAAGCCTCGTTTAATGATAAATATAAAACTGAAACCGGATTTTTTTCTCAGCCAGTGGTAATTACCCAATTCAGTACATATTACAGGTGTTTGGGATCAGATCCTTCCATGAGACGTATGCATTTGCAACTTCAGTAACTGCAAATTTAGAGAGCTTCATCCTGTAAGCCCGCTGGCACTTTGAAAAAAAAAGTCTTTTGTTATGGTTATCTTTCTGTCTTTGAGCTATTCCTCTATAACTAGCGCACAAAGTGTTTAGTTTTAGTGAGCTTTCGCGCCTTTCAGTATGTTAAGTTAGGATATTTTTCAAAGCTTCGTTTCATACATCACTCGACTTTGAACCAAAAAACTCTTTAAGAAAAAGACAACATGAGTTCAATATTGTTGTAGCGATAGAAACTGTTTCAATTTTGTTACCATCAGTACATTTCTAACGTATTTTGTATAAATCAGGTCTGATCTATATTTTATATTAAGTCTTGCGGAAGGAAAGCCGCTTTAACTTTCCATTTTTGTAGAGATAGTACGTGGGTTATTAGGACTGTAGTTAAAACAAAAGAGTTGAGACAATGTATTAAAAAAAGCTCTTTAGTAATTGACCCTTATAGCTTTCATGACTCTTTATGAATCATTATAAAAGTTAAAACTTTTGTTTTATTTGGTATTGTCTTAAACCGTTACACGCAAGCATTGTAATAAGAAAGCCATTGTTTCGACTTGATATTGAAAGGATCATACAAAAAATACAAAAGAGCGACAAAGGGGCTTTTATTTAACACTTATGTCTGTCAATATATAGCAGTATTCTTAAATAATGTGTCTTATGAATTCTTTATGAAGGAAGACAGTGCTGTGATATGGTGCTAGTTGATAAGCATTGTTTGTCAATAAAAAATACCTAGTCATTTTAACGGGTGTAAAATTTCTCATTGAAAATTGTTTTAGATCAATGCAAATTCGGCTATTTATTTATTGATCGCGAATTTTTGGATTATCTTTCTCAATAAACTGTAAATACCATCAAAATAAACAGTGGATTTAGGTGGATTAATTTCTAATATTTAAAAGTGTCAAGTGCTTATATTGTCTAGGTGGTTGAAATACAGCATGTAGAGATAAGGGTCCGCTGTGGAATTTAAGCGGGCCCTAATCGGAACCCTACATGTCATGTTTGGGATTAAATACAAATCCGGGGGTTAAGTACAAGGTGAGTAAAAAGGTGAAATTAATACGTTATATATTTCTTTCTTTCTTTGATAATACGATAAATAGGAGATCAAGCAAAAGAAAAAAAAACGCGTTTCCTAACGTTGGTGAAGGTAAGGTGATAAAGTATTCGTAAATTAAATATACTTCTGAAACCATTCACATATTTTCAATATTTATTTGTTTATTAGCACAGACAAGAAAATTTAAGCCTTTTAAAAGATGTGTGGGATAAAACTGATATTGGGAGCACAACTAGAAATTAACCTAAAACAAAGCTAGACTCTACGTGACCCTCTAAACATTTAAAAAGTTAATTTGGAAGCATAGAATGGCATCTAAATAAAATAATAGGGATGTTATAGAATGTGCAACATCCACGCGTCCTTTTTATTTTCCGAGTCTTTTTCATTTCGGGAACGACACCAGACTGCCAGAAGTTAGAAGAGTAACGTCCCTTCTCTTGAAAACGCCATTTGCAAGCCTTGTGACGAGCAGTCGCTGTCAGAATTATTAGCTCTCTAATAACTTTATTCCTGCTATACTCCTAGCTATTTTCTGGTCTTTTTACAAAAAAATGAGTATCATTAGTTTATTTTCCAAAAATATGTTGCGAGACAAATGGATCCATGGAAATTGGTACATTCGGCAAATTACAGGCACGTGCCGAATGTACCAGTTAGCATTATGCTGTATGTACAAGAATATCTTTCAGATTGTTATACCATCTTTGTCACAGAATAATGAATAAATTGTTTAATTATCACTTCTACATTCTGTTTGATATAAATTAATGAAACTCCTGGTTTGTATTGACAATGAAGTGTCCATTTACATTTATTCGACCACTTTTAGACTCCCTTTTTGACTTCAAAACTTGAATAAAAACTTTTAGTTCAATAGTTGGGTTGGGTAAGGCAGGAAGGTCTAATACGGGGAGTAGAAACTCTGTATAAATCAATACATTTATCTGTATTATGCTGTCGTCCATACCTGTAAATATCGACCATTCGTTAGCGATCAATATTTTGTTTTCGCCACTATCGATTAGCATGTAATTAGCATATTACCTCATGTTAATCATGGAGCTATATACACTTTTTGTTCAAAGGGTTTACCATTCACATGTTAAGTGGCGATAATTAGATGATCAGAGATTGATCTAAAGGGATTCTGAAGGAAAAACAGCATGTCACTGCATGTGGTGATATGCTTAATTATTATGAATTAACTGGAGCTCACTTCCCCGAAGAAATATTTTACCACTTAACTTCAAACCTGTATTAAAGGACCGATTTTTGTTAAATTTGAATAAATAAAATGGAAAAACAGAAAGCTGACACTTTTCTTAATCTTGTAGAGCCATAATTATAATAATTGATTATAATGTCAGATTTCTAAATACAGAAACAAACATTCTTCTTGGACGCAGAGAATGTTTCAAATGAAATTGTTGTATAAACTCAAAAAAATAATTCAATCGTAAAACTGATACATATGTGAAAAATACAATGTATTTAAATTAAAATAACAATGATTTTTTTTTTTAAAAAAAAAGGCCGACAACAAAGTTACATTTAGTATTCCGAACTTTTAGATAAAACTGCAGAAAATCATCTAGGTTTAACACGCATTTAAATGGTGAAGAACAAAGCAATATCAAAAACAAATATTTTCAGGCAACAGTTTACAGTTTCAACTTGCTATTTTCATTAAAATATGTCCTAATTTTATTGTTCTAAATACTCTGAATCAACAAGACAAATATCATGTAAAAAACGGCATCTTTTTCTCTGGGTAAGGCAAGCCTAGATTTAGCCATTTTCACAGGGCGAAATGTAACATTAATGTAGATATTTTCCATTTAAAAACAGATGCAGGCAATAATTTCATGACAGAACTTTTGTTTTCAACAAAAAATTCAACAAATGCTTTCCCAGATTTTCACTGAAAGGACTAGTTAAACTGTAAGGCATAAGTGTGAGAGTAATAGCAGAATAACCTACGGCATACGCTTCGATTGGACGACAGCATAATCTAAGGTAAATGCCAGTTTCCAGTCCCCGTATCGGTTGTTCCAGGGTAAGGTAACCATAAATGATAAACAAATAACATTTTAGGCCTTAGTTATATATTACATGTTCAGTAAAACAGATTTAATTTTTAAACAGTACATTTTATTTTCTGTCAGTTTTAGTTTTGTTTCATGATTAAATATGACTAATGTTTGTGTCTTTAACATTTTTGGAATTAAGCCACGTTTGAAGTATTTACTGTACCTATGTATTACAGAACAGGATTACAGTACTTATCACAGGCTTATTAGCTGATCTACTTGATTTTCTTTTAATTCTAATTAAAGTAAGTTTAAAACATAAACAAGAATATTTTATATATTTGTCTGTCTGGCTGCTTACATTTAAATGACTGAAAATATTGTGTGAAATTATGATATAAAAACATTTTTCTACAGGAAGAAAATATGCATTTAAAATGGTATATAATTTTTTGAAGCAATTTATTTGTTTTCAGGGGTGTAGCTTCACAAGCCTATTGGTATGCTAAATGTCCATGCCCAGCCTGCTAGGTTGGGTCCAGGTGTATTTCCCACCTGTGAAATTTTTTTTTTTATCTAGTCTGTATATTGGAGTCTTCTCCAACATATCTAGGACTCAAAACAATACAAAAAGCCTGAGTATGGTTAAAAAAAGTTTGAACTCCCCAACAATGCCTTTATGATTAAATTTTTATGAAAATTAATATGTACACATGCCTTGGCCAAAAGAGCCTGTGTGGAGCAATGCCAGTGATCTTAGTGATGTTACTTTTATGCTTATGAGATATATCTTAAATTATATAAAAAAAAGCATGGAAAGTTTTTAGAGTCACCATTTTGCTACCTTGTTGTGGCATTTACTAGGGACAGAATTGATGACAAATTACTGTCAGTGACCATATCACCACCCCCTTACTGACTCATTTAACATATAACATATTACGTTAGGTCTTTCAGCAGCAAAGTAATAGGCGACTTACTAGTAAAGACTGACCGAAAATGTCATACAAATATTTTCATTGCATTAGAAAACTATTTTTCGGTTAATTTAAGATAAGTCATAAATCATTTCAATATTTTGAATTGGAAGAGATTTAAAGAATACAAATTATACATGGACACTAATGTTGAACAAAACGGGCAGTCAAGATAGTTGAAATCTATGTTGTTTATAGGCTTGTCATAAAGTAAACAGGAAAACTTGTCTTATCTCCTCATATTAAATATCATGATTTCATGGTTTTACAGAATATTGAATTTCTTTGGGTGTTTTCATGATATTTTTTACTACGTGCATTTTAATTGTGCTCTTACTTTTTTATGCGTAAAGAAGACCAAAATATTTCTGGCGAAAAAACAAAGACGCGAAAATAATATTGACATAAAAATTGTCACAGTTAAGTTCATTTTGAGAAAAGACATTAAAAATAAATATTTTTGATAGTAGTACCACATTTTGACTTTTGTTTTCTATGTTGTAACTAAGCTGTCTAACAATAAGTGGGCTTGATTTTTACCTGTTACACTGATTTGGCCCCAATTTGCAATTGTTTCAGTAGGGCTAGTTGTGCGCGCATCAGTCGGGTACACCTGGGCTACATGCTGAATAGCTCAGTTGAACATGATTTTCTGAGAAGTATTTCTTGCAGTCTTTCATATATTTCAATTTCCCGACGGCCAACTAAGTATGATTTTTTGCCTCCCTGCACTCCACTTTTACCGGCCATAGTTAAAAAAAAGTCCATAAGATTGAGGGGCTTTCAATTAGTACATTTTATTGTTACAGATATCCTGTGTACTTTGAACTTTTATTCAGTTTTTCAAAAGAATGTTGATTTTCCAACAATAATGAAACTGGCACCTCATGCATTAGATAGAAGCAGTAACATTTTAACGCTTTGAAGTTGCATACTGTTGAGGAACAGCCCAGGCTTTGTTCAGTTTATTTAGTGACTTTAAAAAAGTAACCAAAGATATGCGCAATGTTTTTATTTTGATCCATGTTCATTTGGCAGCAAAAGCATGTTTCAAATAAAAATTTATTTGCAAAACAAATACATTTAATTATTCAAAAGTAAATGAAATTCTTTGAAATTTGGTACCAAACATGATATAATGTGATTTATGAATATAAGAGATTATGGGGAAAACTTCAGTGCACACTACCTTTTTTCAGCAGAGTATCTTTTAATAAGATTTTGTCATTGTTGAATATTAGTTAACTGTCTGTAAGAACCAGTTTGAGACATATTTTTAACTTACCCTATACAAATACTTGAAGTTTCAAGCCCGCACGCTTAGCTCAGTAGGGAATGTGCAGATCTACGGATCGCAGGGTCTTGAGTTTGATCGATCTGTTCTCCATGACAATTTGATAAAAGACATTGTGTCTGAAATCATTCGTCCTCCACCTCTGATTCATACATGAGGGGAAGTTGGCAGTTACTTATGGAGAACAGGTTTGTACTGGTACAGAATCCAGGGACACTGGTTAGGTTAACTGCCTGCCATTACATAACTGAAATACTGTTGAAAAATGATGTTAAACCCAAAACAGATAAACAAGCACAAAAAGTTTGTCATAGCAAATCTCACATAAAAAGTAAAATCTTTTAAGTTTTTATTTTCCCAAAGTTGTATGTGCTACACTTCAATACTTTCACAAAACAGTTTGTTTCAGTTTATTGTAGAAACAAATATTATTAATTTCTTTTGATTGATATATAATGTCATTGAAAGACATTTATCATAATATTGAGATGTCACAATTGAATGTTTTAAGTTTAAGATTGGAAAAGATAAAGGTTCAGTAGAACAGAAAGTAAATTTCATGGCATATTGACCAAACAAGATAACATCATTTTTTCATTGTGTTTTGCTAAGTTGTAAAAATAATGGAATGTTTTTACATCTGTATCTGATTTTAAAGGATACTTTTGACAGCTGTTTTTAAGGAAAATTAAACATTGAATGATGTCATTTCGTTTTTTTTTATAGCAAAGCAGTATAGAAATTTGTTACTGAAATTTCATAAATTTCATGTACTTAAAAGATCTCATAAATTTTAACATTCAGAGAGATCTTCAAAATACTGTGTTGTGATTATACAATTATTTTAACTTACAATTAAAGAGCATATTGCAAAAGAAATGCTTGAGTATAGTCCATTTTTTTTTCATTAAAGGCAAAAAATGACAAGATGAAATTAAAAAAACAAAACATTATGCAATACAGCTAAATACAGTTGAAATTCAGTATTTCGAATTCCAAGAGCGTTTTACTTTGAGATAACTGAAATTTGACTTGAAATGATATGAGCCGTGCCATGGGAAAACCAACATAGTGGGATTGCGACCAGCATGGATCATGACCAGCCTGCGCATCCGCGCAGTCTGGTCAGGATCCATGCTGTTCACTAACGGTTTCTCTAATTGCAGTAGGCTTTAAAAGCGAAAAGCATGGATCCTGACCAGACTGCGCAGATGCTCAGGCTGGTCTGGACCCATGCTGGTTGCAAACCCACTATGTTGGTTTTCTCATGGCAAGGCTCATATTTTGTTCACATGTTTTTGTGACAGGACTTGAAAATGACTTTGAGATAGGTGGAATTTCGAGATAGGTGAGATTGAGATACCGAGTTTCAACTGTATATGACAATAGAATAACTGAAAGACAAATTTGAATCCTAAAGATTCTTAGTTTAAACAATATTCCATCGCTGGTTGTATTAGCAAAGGATAAGTTAGGCATAAATATTTGAGGGAGACTGGGAATTAAAATCTAGCTATTAATGGTTTCGCTTAAAACACCAGCCCCTCTTCAGGTCATTGACACAATCAAGAGTAGATACCATGTGCAAACATTTTCTCCATTTCCACCATTGTTACGACTATATTTCCATAAAATATTTGTATCTTGTATTATTAACAGAGCTTTTTCAAGGATTTTTGGGAAAAAAGCGGGAATTTATTCAGAGGTAAATTGTCAAAATTTAGAAAACAGTATTGACAAATCAAGTAAATTAACAACGTAATTCTGTTTGAAGATAAAACCATGTTGTAAAATAATGTTAAAGCATTATGGCCAATGAAAATTGCCCATTTAGTAAGCATTGAATTCAAATCAGTGTCATTTGATACAGTGAATTTGACATTGATTTGAAAATATCAAAGTGTTTATCTATGTATATCAACCAGTTTAACCTTTTATCTTGTATCATTGACTTTCGATATACCTTTATTAATCGTTATCGTAGTCCTCCCAGTCTCATTTTAAGTGCTAAAATCTTTTTAACATTTGCATACGTTGCGATGACCCAAAATAAATTTCCATTGCAAGACCCAGAAATTTAGGTTAAATGGAAATAGGTGGACATTTTTTTTTTTCATTTGAAAAAAATCTGCATTAAGTTGCTTCATCTGGCGCTTGAACCTGCATCAGCAAGGTGCACACCCCAGACTCATTCAGACTGTCTTCTGGTGTTCCGCTCAAGCAATTTTGTTACCATGAACATCATTGTTGAAATAATTATGGAGAACACTGACAATATTCTTTAAAAATAGACATCCCAGATTATAAGTGAATCTCAGTGTTCTAAATTTTTATCAATTTTGGTATTTCAATTTCAATAAAATGTTTATATTAAGGTGAGAATTTAGTATATCTTAAGCCTCATTGGATAGTTTTATGTTTTTGCATTAACCCTCTGCCAGCAGGCCTGTACAATATTCTAGTCATAAGGTTTTCCAGTTTTAGCCATTAGATCATTTAGAAGCTGAATATGATTTTTCCAATACCAGTTTTGCCCAAAGATATTATTTCTATTTAATTGATACCATGCAAGAATGAATCCATTTCAATGAATAAAAAAGAACTTTATACAACTGTTGACTAACAGAAGGAGGCTAGAAAAGATACAGCAGAGAGTTAGTGGCAATTGCAAACATGTTTGTCACGCTTGTCCTTCCAGTAACAGCTCTTTCAAATATGTTACCTTTCTATTTGGAAAATACTGCCACAACTAGCAATACCTGATTGTTCTACCAAAGTTGAAAAATCGGTGAAACCTTTCCTTAAAAGAACTGTATATCTTGCTTGTAGTTTTAAAAGCAGTGGACATTTGAACTTACCTACTTAAAAGGATTGATATTTTTGAACCCTGGAATACAAAAACAAAAGGATTTGCTTTTGATTAAACGAACACTTAACACTGCAGGTTACTAAATCCATTTGTGATAATATTTCATTGAAATATGTTTAAATAATCTTTGAGGGTTAAGCATCGATGGTTCACAAAAGACACAGTTTGACTTCAGCAAAATAAATGTTATATTTTCATGTTTAAACATGAATTGAATTGTTTTATTTGATGTTTATACATTTTTTGAATATCTGAACATATTTCTTAGGCCAAAGAAACTTATTGGATACTTCAGGCAGTTGTTTAAATGATACTGATTTTAAAAACTGAAAGATTTTTGAAAACTGAAAGATCAAAATTAAAAAGATTCTGATAAAAACATTAGAATTACACACCAAACAGATTTTTTCAGAGAGAATTTGTTTTTAATCTATATTCTTAGTTCAGTATTAAACAGCAATTAAATTGCCACCCAATCCCTCCAGCCCCCTCGACTACTGCCCCACCCCCTAAAAAAAGTACAGGCTTGAATATTAAAGAACTCTGACTGAAAATTTAATCCAGTATTTTTCTGTTTAATCCTGTTGGTTTGGGCAAAGTTTGGTTTATTTTTTATTATCATATTATTATCTGACATCCTTTTAACTTCTGAGATTTTAGATGAAATAAAGAAATTCAAACCATAATCATCTTAATGACTTCATCAAAAATTTTATTTACATATGTTTTATTTAAGTTTAATAGCAGAAGAGCCTTTGAAGGTCAAATTAACTTACAGAGGGTGAATATAAGTAGTAAATTTGGTTCTACACAATTTACTATATAATCTTGGGCACATCGTTAATTTTCAGGTTATACAACGCCGACTCTTTTTTCTTAATACATTCATCATGAAAATTACCGTTGTTATAATAGTACAAATATTTATGTAAATACTAAAATCTAGTGAAAATCCGACCAATTTTGACAGATTTCGTGTTGAGGGGAGATGATGCAAATATTTTGTATTAGTGAAAAGTTTTTATGTCTTTACAATAGTTGAAACAATTAACTTTTAAATTTACGCACATATATCTTGAGATTTTACCTTTGAATTGAAGGCTTCATTGTGAATTAAATGAACGATAAAATCTAAATTGCGTATGTGATGGACTTACTAAAGGACCTATGGGGACATTTCGTCATGCTGAAAACGCGAAAATGGGTTTAGCGTTATTTAATGATGATTTTTGAAAGGCTTCGTAATGATGTAAAAGGTTTAAATTTTCTGACATAGTGGACGGTCAATGCAACTAGAAAATTAATAGTTACTATTACATCGGTCAGCTTGTACATACGATAATCAGATATTCTGATCGTAGCGATAGATAAGATTATGACGATGAGGTTTGGCCTCGGGCGAAGAAATGTCCACTGAAAATAATAGAGACATGGGACATGGTTCGGGTGACAATCGTTAACAGTGAAGACAAGAAATTGATGGTTTTCACGATAATGTTCAAAATTTACGTAATTGTTAACGGATAATCACTGGATTTTTTTCTTTACAGGAGTAAATATGAGGATTAAATTAAATCAACACAGGTAAATGATTTTATATGAAGAAAATTTTTGTATTGATTAACAGTTTGTTGTTTTATTAACAAAATAATTCTCAAATAACTTTAAAGTGTTAATTATAATTTCATACAAGAAAAATACTGGCCTGTAGTGCAGATTAGTTACATGTTTGTGGATCCTGTAATATTTGCATTTTAGATGTCATTTTTTTTGTTGTTGAAAAAAAAAAATATTCAAATAATTATTGTTTATTTAGTTCATGGTATTTTTTAAAGTCTTGTATATGCTTCTATATTGTTTCAATTTTTTTCAATTATTGCTATGAACATCTGGCCAGTATGCCTATTTGAAGAAACAAATTTGCAACTGTTTTGTAAAATACTACTGGAGGCTAATTAATTTGAGACAGAAATACATGTTTTACTAAGTTATTTGCTATGATTGATGTTACATAACGCATGAATACTCTTCAAGGAAGGAGGTGACTTGTGACAGAAACATTCAATTTTCTTTAGTTTAGTTAAATATTTAATCATCATGGCTTGATCAGGTTAAGATAAGCTAAAAAATATTTTACTTGCAAGTGACCAAAAATTAACACAAGTCACAAGGCTCTTAATGTGGCCAACATGGTGTCCAGAAATAGATACCTGGTCTTGTAGCCTTGTACAACCCTTTAAAAGCCAGGAGTCAAACGAGGGAGCCACAGGTACCAGTTGTGTGGTATTAAACCGCAACCTATCACACTCTGGAATTGGGCACTCTAACATTGAGCTATTGATTCAGCAGGAATTTTAAAGTAATTACTTCAACTACAGGGAAGACTGAAGACTGTTTCGTTGAAAAATAAGCAGTTCCATTTCTTATAATATTTTGCAACTAAATTTTCTATAGATTGTATTGATGGGTTTGTAAGAATGTTGGTCATAATATTCTAAGTCCACTAAAGTGAAATAGTTACTTAAACTGTATGTGTTGCATATCTCAGTTATAATTTATTATCTAGTAATCATTATGATCCAGATTGGTTCAATTTCTCAAGTTGCAACTGTATTTTATGTGATAATGTCCATAGAGCTCTTTAAAATATTCTATGGTCAAGTGGTGTGAAAATTCCTGGTGTAATTGACCATCATAAAGACCTAATTTCCAATTAAGGCGGTACCTGTCTCCATTTTCTGCTGTCGCGTGGATGGGTTCATGTGATACGTAAGCTTCTCTTATTAAATCAAAGCATATAAATTGACTGATTCAGTACCAGCTTGTACATAAAGTTTATAATTAGAGATATTAATGATTTTAATCAAATTTTCAACAAAATTAAAAATTCTGTTTATTAAATTTGAAATGTTGTCTATGTGGGCAGAGGGATGTTGTCAAACAGAGGTTTGCAGTCAATACCGTTAGTTCAGTTTGGTCTATTTTCACTAAACTTAATGTATAGCTAGCTAATACTGAGACCTAGATTGGGCTTTTTAAATATTTGGGACTGCTTGGATTATGTTGAACGTTGCTATTACTAAAAATAGAAACATAATTTTCCGCTCATTAGTGAGAGTTTTAAATGAGATATTTTGATAAAACTTGGTATGAAGGTAGTTTATATCAGGATTGCATTGTATGCTGCTATGGTCATGGTCAAGGTCACTTTTACAAAAAGTAGAAACATCAGTATCTTGCCAATCACTTTAGTTTGGAATGACCTATTCTCACTGAATTTTTTGTATGTAGACCTAGTTGGGTATTGCCCAGCAGGTTAGCCCAGTAAGTAGTGCTCACAAGTGAATTGAGAGGTTGGTAATGGGATTGTTCTGATGGATTTGACAGGAGACAGTATATCAGAAAATGTTTTCCTGCTATGAAGTTATTGTCAGCTAAGTCAGTACTCCTCCTGTGAAATAGTTCTCAGGACATGTTGATACTTAACCTCCAATGAAGTAGTTGCTAGAACAAGTCAGTACTCCCCCCTGTGAATTATTGTCAGGATAGGTCGATAGTTCATCTCCAATGTAGTAGTTACCAGAACAAGTCAGTATTCCTCCTGTGAAGTAGTAGCCAGAACAAGTCAGTATTCCTCCTGTGGAGTAGTAGCCAGAACAGGTCAGTACTCCTCCTGTGAAGTAGTAGCCAGAACAAGTCAGTATTCCTCCTGTGAAGTAGTTGCCAGAACAGGTCAGTACTCCTCCTATGAAGTAGTTGTTAGGACATGTTGATACTTCATCTCCTGTGAAGTAGTTGCCAGAACAAGTTAGTACTCTTGTGAAGTAGTTGCCAGAACAAGTTAGTACTCTTGTGAAGTAGTTGCCAGAACAGGTCAGTACTCCTGTGAAATAGTTTCTAGAACAAGTCAGTACTCCTGTGAAGTAGTTGTTAGGACAGGTCGATACTTCACCTCAATGAAGTAGTTGCAAGAACAAGTTAGTACTCCTGTGAAGTAGTTGTTAGGACATATCGATACTTCACCTCAATGAAATAGTTTCTAGAACGAGTCAGTACTCCTGTGAAGTAGTTGTTAGGACAGGTCGATACTTCACCTCAATGAAGTAGTTGCAAGAACAAGTTAGTACTCCTGTGAAGTAGTTGTTAGGACATGTCGATACTTCACCTCAATGAAGTAGTTGCCAGAACAAATCAGTACTCCTGTGAAGTAGTTGTTAGGACAGGTCGATACTTCATTTCCAATGAAGTAGTTGTTAGAAGAAGTCAGTACTCCTCCTGTGAAGTAGTTGTCAGGACAGGTCGGTACTTCACCTCAAATGAAGTAGTTGCCAGAAGAAGTCAGTACTCCTGGGAAGTAGTTGTCACAGATCAGTTCTTCACCTCCAGTGAAGTAGTTGCCAGAACAAGCCAGTACTCCTGTGAGGTAGTTGTCAGGACAGATTGGTACTTCATATCCTATGAAGTTGTTGTCAGAACAAGTCAATATTCCTGTTCCTCATATAAAGTAGTTGCCAGAACAAGTCAATAAATATGATAAAGAATCCGGGTACACTTGCTAGATTACCCAATCAGACAAGCTTATGTATAATAATTATATGTGAACAACAGTTTTTTTACTTCAGTTGTCTGGGGTTCAGAGTAAATAAAGTAATTTACATTTCACAAAATCATTCAGTTTTGTTGTAGTCTATGCCTTTTATTGGAAGTTAATAGTTTGATGGTGTTTTAAGAGTAGATTTGTTGAACAAATTGACTCATTAGACCTACAAATAGCCACAGTTATAAATTTTGTCGTTAGATATTGCTGCATGCTGGCCCAAATTTTGAAATAAATGTGCAAAATAATTTGAAAATGAGATCTAACTTGCATGCATGCTGCACAATTGCGGTATAATATTTAATGCTTTTTGAGGAAAAGTAAAATTTATTGTACCAATAACTTTGTTAAAATTATATCCATACAGCTTTTTGAAAATTATTATGTGACGTGAGATAAGAGAGCATATAGTTTTGGCTATTCTTTCAGCATGTCACATTAAAAATATATATAAAATGTTTCCTGACTGAATTCTAATGTACAAAGAAAGGGCTTTGTGTTAATTTGCAAAAATTTAACTTTACAGATTGATTGTTGTTTCTAGGAAGCACCTATGTCCATTGGATTACGACTGTAGTTTCAAGGAAGCACCTGTATCCATTGGATTATAACTATAGTTTCAATGAAGCACCTATGTCCATTGGATTATGACTGTAGTTTCTAGGAAGCACCTATGTCCATTGGATTATGACTATAGTTTCTAGGAAGCACCTATGTCCATAGATTATGACTACAGTTTCTAGGAAGCACCTATGTCCATTGGATTATGACTATAGTTTCTAGGAAGCACCTATGTCCATGGATTATGACTACAGTTTCTAGGAAGCACGTATGTCCATTGGATTATGACTACAGTTTCAAGGAAGCACGTATGTCCATTGGATTATGACTATAGTTTTTAGGAAGCACCTATGTCCATTGGATTATGACTATAGTTTCTAGGAAGCACCTATGTCCATTGGATTATGACTACAGTTTCTAGGAAGCACGTATGTCCATTAGATTATGACTGTAGTTTCTAGACAGTTTCAAGGAAGCACCTATGTCCAATGGATTATGACTATAGTTTCTAGGAAGCACCTGTGTCTATTGGATTCGGACTGTTGTTTCTAGGAAGCACCTATGTCTATTGGATTCAGACTGTTGTTTCTAGGAAGCATCTGTGTCCATTCAATTCAGATTACTGTTTCTGTGAAGCACCAGTGTCCATTGGATTCCCTTATAGTTTACTTTGTACATTTGATATCAGAGACTGAGTTTAAAAAAATGTGTTATCAGCGATGTTAATGTAACAGAATTTTATATTTTCAGCTGGGTGGGGAGGATGGGTGCGAGCTGAAGAGGGTGCTGGCCCTGGCTGTGATGGAATATAAACACATCAGCAGTTATCGTGCCATAGTTGCCTCGACCACGGCCATTCTCAACTCGGAACATCATGGACGCAGATCTAGTCTGAATGAGTCTCAGGGGCCAAAATACAAAGGTTAATTCATTTTAGCGTGATTTAGAGAAAATTTATTCAGTTTCTGTTAATAAGGTACAATGACACCAGTCAAATTCACACTCACCGTTACCACTAAAAGTAAGGAACCAGGTTATATGCAGCAACATTATAGGATTTTGGGGTTTTATCAGAATTATGCAACTTAAATATATAGGTATAAATTCGTGCTTGAAAATAAAAGTGTTTTGGCTTGTTATCAATAAAAATTGGAGCCTCTTCAATATATATGTGTCGTGTATGAGTTAACAGAAATGCAAAGCACATGACAAAATTACCAACAGACTTCCCTAATAAGATATATGAAGAGTGCATTTTCCGAAGTGAGGGGCCTCTATAGGCAAGTGTTTAAGGTCGATGACTTTGAATAATTTGCCTCTTGATTGCTGTGGGATCAAAACTTTGCTGCTTTTTTTTTCATGTGTGGAAGCTATCCAGCTGGCTTACAAAAAGTCAGTGGTCCTACCCAGGTGTCACCCAAATCTATAACAGAGAGTTTCTATGATAATCTTCCTGAACACTGAGCAGCTTGCCACTAGGAGTAAAGTTATTTTGACAGTAGTACCTCCGATTTTTAGCTCCACTATTCATAGAATAGTAGAGCTATTGGACTTGCCCGTGTGTCCGCATCCGCGTCCCAGTTTGGTTAAGTTTTTGTATGTAAACTGGTATCTCAATACTTCTGGGAATGGATTCATACACTTATTCACTGTGATATCCTGACTTACATTGCACAGGTTCCATAACTCTATTTTGCTTTTTTTACAGAACATTGCCCCTTTTTCGACTTAGAAATTTTTGGTTAAGGTTTTGTATGTAAGCTGGTATCTCAGTGCTCACTAATGGGAATGGATTGAAACTTCACACACATGTTTACTGTCATGATCTGACATGCACTAAGCAGGTCCTATAACTCAACTTTGTTTTTTTCTGTTTTTTTTTTTTCAAAATTATGCCCCTTTTTTGACAGTTTTTTGTTATGTTTTTGTATGTAAGCTGGTATCTCAGTACCCACTAATGGGAGAGGATTTACAAAATTATGCCCCTTTTTCAACTTAGCAGTTTTTGGTTAAATTCTTATATGTAAGCTGGTATCTCAGTACCCACAAATGGGAATGGATTGAAACTTCGATCACTTGTCCACTGTCATGAGCTGAGCTGATAAGAACTGTGCAGGTTCCATAACCCAAATTTGGCATTTTTACAAAATTATGCCCCTTTTTCAACTGTTTTCATTCAGTTGACAAGGCTGTTTAATAGTCGAGCATTGCTGACTTCCTGCAGCTCTTGTTTTCTTTGCAACTGCTGTTGCCACAATTTTTGTTCAGATTTTCAAGTCAGACCGCCCACTTAGCTCAATAGGGAAAGTGCATCTCTAAGGATCTGTGGTTGTGAATTCAATCCCTGGGCAAACCGCATGTTCTCTGTGACAATTTGATAATTTTTAAGACTTTGTGTCTGAAATCATTTGTCCTTCACCTCTGATTCATGTTAGGAAGTTGGTTGCTATTTTGGGAGAATAGGTTTGTACTGGTACAGAATCCAGGAACACTGGTTAGGTTAACTGCCCGCTGTTGCATAACTGAAATATGGTTGAAAAATGATGTTAACCCCAAAACAGACAAAGGTTCAACTTTTCAAAGAATAGGTAAAATAATTATCATTTTTAAGTGTCTTCACTGGCATCCATATTTGGTTCTTGTATGTAAGTACAGCCAACATTACTATGATTAGATGATCTGACAAGCATTGCACAGATTTCATATTCTCTGTTTTGCATTTTTACAAAGTTATGCCTTTTTTTTACTTTTGGTATTCATTCTTTCAACTTGTAAACTTTAGTGACAACACTTTTGAATGTAGGGATAACACAATAAAGAAGTCATGCTTTTTTATGCTATAATATCTGCAGAATCCTGATACATCTGTTGGTGCCCAAGCCCAGTAGGGTGAGGGTACCAATGATTCCCAAAGGATTCTGAAGATAACATAGCACAAAATGGATGTTTTGATAGCACGTGAGTGGGAGAATCTCTCTGTTAACACATTTTTTCTCTTGTTAAAACACCCCTGAAATGTGACAAAACCATCAGTTTTATGCTACATTAGTCAAGCGTTGCTGTCAGAGGTTGCTGTCCTCTAAGTTCCAACAGCTCATGTTTAAGTACCCTCAGAGTAATGTCCCTTGTCTGTAATCATAGGGTCAAACAGTAGCAATGTATAGGTAATTATTTTGTGTCAAAGATGTTATTATTGACTGATAATACGCTAATTGTCAAACTGAAGGCTATATCTAACAAGTTGCAATGTGTCAGTAATGTCTTAATTATGATATATTTTACATTGATGACATGCACACATGTCTTATGAATCATCTTCGATCTTGATCAGCCTTTATAAGTAATATCATTATATAAAGATAATTGCGCATTAATAATTATTGAGGTATAAATGTTATATAAGGTTATAAATTTAGTTTTGTTGTTGTATTAATTATTTATTGTTTTCTTAATTAGACAGGGTCATTTGTTTGTCACTTAATTTTCTGAAGAAGACATAAAAAAAATCACCTAGTGTGTTTTCTTTTTAAGGACTCCAAAATCTGAAATTTTTCATCAATGATCACTAGTTCTTTAAAAGGAAAAAAAAATAGTATATGTTTTTCAGCACTTGACCATCGGTTGTACATTGTGTCAGAGTTGTTGCGGACAGAGAAAGAATATTTCAACAATCTTCAGACAGTACTAGAAAACTATGCTGAACCATTTAGGTAAGGCCTAAAGTAAAATATTTATTGTTTCCACTCCCGCTGCCTACCCATAAAAATTACACCCCCGCCTTACCGAAAATACTTTTTCACAAATATTATAGTAGTGCTAGTTTTTAGGATGTAGGGTTCTAATTCTCAAAGAATCCTGTAACTTAGTTTAGTTACTTTAAATTCAAAGCCTGAAGGGTTGTACATGTTACGCATGCTTAATACAATTGTCAAGGTCACAGTCAAGGACACTTTCTAAACTTTAACCCACATGCAAAGACACTATTTTGGGGACATCGATCATTAGTAGCGACAATTCTCTTGTTTGTTTTGACAATATTTGAGCTGGTCTTTGGTCAGATGTCTTGAGGTTTACTGGCTGAATTGCTTGTCACTCACTAATGCTGGTGACATCCTAGCCAAGAATGGAATTCTTTTTTTAAGAGAAGCCATCCATCTTTAGGAAGGTCAGTGGTTGTATTTTGATGCTTGCCTGCACCCAGGGTTTTCGTGTACGTTTTTCATATATGTTTAGAATATGAAAACCACAGGGGCCATTTGATTACAGCTCCTGTAAAATGGCCTGTTTGTGTTGTACAGTATATACACTGACCATTTTTATGCCCCCGAAGGGAGGCATATTAGTTTTCAACTGTCTGTCCGTTTGTTAGTTCGTTCGTTCGTTCGTTCGTCACAACGTTAACTATTTGCATGAAGGCACTTTACTCGCGAACCACTGTACCCAGGACCTTCAGACTTCACATGCTGATAGTACTTATTGAGTACACGACCCCTACGGACTTTGGGGTCACCAGGTCAAAGGTCAAGGCGCTGCGGGGGCATTTGTCACCATTAGTGACAGCTCTTGTTCTCTAAAAGAATTGGATACTGTGCCTTGCATATTATAATATCATATATATGATAATCAAATTTATAAGAAGATCCTTTGGAAGCATAGAATGCAACCAAGCAAAATATAACAGCCTTGCTTTGTGCGAGTATGTTCAAAAGCCATTTTCCCCCAAAAGAGTATTATACCAGCTCCTATACTGAAGACTACACATTCTTGAAACTATGATTTAAATAGAGATTTTTTATTTTAGACTATAATTTTAGTCTAAAAAATATGAAACAAGTTGTTTTTATGATCCAGATTTTTATCCAAATTTCTATAAATTTCACCTTACATCTATTTGAGAAACTTAACACTTGTTTTTATTCACAAAACTAACAACGTTTCGTTTTGGGTGTGTTTTTTTCAGGAAGTTTACTTCTTTGTCGGTGGAGGACCACAGGGTGTTGTTTGTGGGGCTTGAACCAATTATATCAATCAGTGCAATGATAGGGTCAAAGGTGAGTTCAAACTGACGCTTTTTGTCATAATGTGTCAAAAAAACAACTATATCATGTTGTATTGGATAGAGTGCACATTACCTGTAGAAAACAATACTGAAATACTTAGAATTTTGGGATATCCTGGAAAAACATCTCTTTGGCACAGTCTTGCGAGTTTACTTATCCTGATACAAAGAAAGCAAGGTAACTCAGCTTGGAGTAAGATTTGTTCTAAGATTTAGTTACCTCCCTTAGTAGTAGAGTAGATTAACATTAATAAAATGATTTCATATTCACGGCCTGTAAACACTGGCTCGTCCTCTTTGAGGAGATGAATAGAAAAAAGAGCCAATGATACTTCAGAGGAGGCGCTAATGACCGGAACTTTATGCAGAATGTAAACAAAGAAAAAGGGTGAGTTGATTGTTTGCTTTCTCAGATAAATGTAAGGCCCTATTTAAAAAAATAGCCAATGTAGTTCCACTCAGAAATGATTTTACCTTTTATATATGCAGGCCATTATGCAAGGTAAATGCAATCCTTGACGTGAGAACTTTTGAAAGTTGGAAAATAAAGCAAGTCTAAACCAAAAGTAGACATTTTCCCATATATTTCACACAAATTTACACAAATTTAAGATTTTGTAGTCCCTGCATCAACCTTGCTGAAAAGCAAATCTTACTACTGCATGACTTATGTGGTTTTCTAGCGTGTTTATCCCGTACATGTGCATTTATCACCACGTGGAGGAGCCACCGCCGCAGAGAAGGCGCTAAGAACCGGAGTGGGAGCCAAAGCACTTTGAAATTGAGATTTTTTAATGTATTATCAATTCTCACATACCAGAGCTTTATCATGATTCCCTTGGATTGAGACAAACATCTGATGGATGATATTGTAACAACATCCTATTCATTTCCTTAGAATGTATTCTGAGATATTTGCACTTCTCTTTTCTTTCGCACTTGTCTAATGATTGGCTATCATGGCGTTATAAGTTGTATAATTATGATATTTTCTGTGAAAGGGACATTTCCTAATGCACAACGGTTTTCAGGTCCAACGCATTTTGGATTTTGTAATAGTAATGTTTAACTTTGTATAGCTTGAAATGCTTGCAATATGTCTTCATAGACTTAAAATAAAACATAATTGTTTACTTGTAAATTGCTTAATTCGATTACATATATATGAAAATGCTAACAGTCAAAATACTTCTCCCAGATGTTTTAACGATAACAATGAAACTGAAAACGTTAGATATTTATTTCCCGGTCGAACCACATGTATCATATAGCTTTTGTTTTATCCTTGTCCATTTGTCAGTCGTCCTACAGTCAAAGTCATATTAAGTTATTATTTAGTACTTGGAGTTTGTAAATAGGGTGTCATCTGTTGAGGCAATATTTGCTGTCAAATTTGTTTTTAATTAATGCTACGTAGTAAGAATTGGTATTGACCGTTACTGAGCTTACCGTTACAGAATTATAAATACAATTTTCTAATTTTACTTAAGGTATTAGGCCCCTAATAGTAATGTTTAAAAAATGGCATTTGCTTGGTATATTCTTACAGTTGACCGTGCTTCGCACTTTGTTGCAAATTTTTTAAAACTTTTACCATGCCGTTTTTTTTTTAAATTTTGTGTAATTTATGGTATGTCCTCAAGCTCAAGTAGAGACAAATTTCAGTGTGGCGGCCATAATCCAAAACGTTTGCAGAGAATTAATTAAATCATTATTTTTTATGAAAGAAACACTAAACTATTGGTAAACAATTATAAAACTTAAAATAAAACTGTCAGTATCCATTTTTTCTAGGATGCCTCAAGTAAACGGATTTAATGAGACAGAATTTTTACTCCCAACATTGAAAAATTAAGGTCAAATCCTACCCCCCCCCCCCCCCCCCCCCCCCCCCCCCCGAAAATTGCAGTCAAAGTAGGTTTATGGTAGGAACTGAATACTCTTTTAAAAGGAGGTACTCTATTATGGGCCTAATACCTTAAAAAACGTTTGTAAGGAAACATGTATGTTGATACTTAATTTCCAGCTAGCGCAATTCATCGATCCTATTCTGCGGAATATCGAAAAAAAATATTTCTTATATTTACATTATATAGTATCACTGCCTTACTCGATTTTATTTATGCTTTCAAATAAACTCTTAAAATATTTGTTTCTGAATGAATTAGAAAAGACATAAATATACTGAAAAGTTAAAAAAAAAACATACACTAGGACCCCGTTATAACGCTGTCATCGGGGTCCAAGGTTCGAGACCCGCGGATCTAGCGGGGTTAAATTTATAACGCGGGTTGATGGTATCAGCGGTAAATGCAATACCCCACCCATCGGTAATGTATTAGACGTATTTTGGACGCTGTTTTATGTTAATAAGAAATAAGAATCGTATAAACAGGACATTTATTTACCGTAAATGCTACTGAAAAATACATTAAAAGAATTATAACGCTGTGTCATCTTCTCATTTTGTTGTGATTCTAAAAGAAAGTTGAAATTGTTTATCCCGGAAGTAAACATGTATAACGCTGTGTGAGGAGTGCGATGTCATGAGAATTACATACGCAATGCAATTGCACTGGGGGTTTATGTAACTAAAAGAGAAAAAACGCGGACAGTCTTAAAAAAATAATTTTGAATGCATGAAGAAAATCGATAAACAAGATAGAAAATTGTTAAATCGCCATCGTTAATATACGATATTAAAAAGGGAGAACATTCTCAATATGGCTTTAAGTGCGTCTAATCTTCGCAAATTCCGACGAACCGAGAATGATGATTATGAAAAACGGCTGCATTTTATTACAAAACTGGGCCTGTTGTTCGATTTTTATTCACTCGAGTGTTAATGTCATCCACTTAATTGGTGCAAACTTAAACGGTTTGATAGTTGACTGACCGATCTTCCACGCTTGTTAATGCAAACAGTTTAATTTTGACACGGTACTGATTGCCTAATTGTCACAGGTCTACATGTATTGAAACTTTAACAAAGGCGATACGCAAACAAGTAAGCTAGCAGACGATAATTGATTTTTGTCACAGTTGTCATTGAAAGGTGTTAATGTACACGTACTTGATGTAGTTTTTACGCTGGTTATGATCAAATTAAATAACATCCGCGATTTTTTTTATTTTTTTTTTATTTTTGATTTTTTTTACCCTCTAAAATTTGGGAGCCAAGACGATACAGCGTTATAACGAATACCGCGGTATATCGAGAAGCGTTATAACGGGTTTCGAGTGTATAAGCAAAAATATCGGGGGAGTTTTATAAATAAAGTGTACATTTTAACATGACCAGCAATGCTTAAATCATCAGAACGATATTGTGTTTACGTCACATGGACGTTGTCTTTAGCGCCATGTATGCACCCAGAAATAGCGCTTCAAAGTTTAATCAAACATTTTACTTAGAAGCAAGTATAAAACCAAATGTCAAATAGCACAACTGTTTTGCTTAATTTACACATATACTAGGTCGATTAATGGCCTAGCAGAATAAATCGCCATCATTTCCACAAGACGACTTACCATTTCCTGTCCTGGTGTGTATTGTACAAGCAAACAGTCGGTGATAATACATTTTTTTGTGCAAATGAGATCTGAATGTGCTCACTTTAGTGCTGGTGACAGCCGTTCTCTTGCGCTTCTTTTTATGCTCCCGAAGGGAGGCATATAGTTTTTGAACCGTCTGTTCGTCTGTCGGTCCGTCGGTCTGTCAGTCTGTTGGTCTGTCAGTCTGTCCACAATTTTCGTGTCCGGTCCATATCTTTGTCATCCATGGATGGATTTTCAAATAACTTGGCATGAATGTGTACCACAGTAAGACGACGTGTCGCGCGCAAGACCCAGGTCCGTAGCTCAAAGGTCAAGGTCGCACTTAGACATTAAAGGATAGTGCATTGATGGGCGTGTCCGGTCCATATCTTTGTCATCGATGGATGGATTTTCAAATAACTTGGCATGAATGTGTACCACAGTAAGATGACGTGTCGCGCGCAAGACCCAGGTCCGTAGCTCAAAGGTCAAGGTCACACTTAGACGTTAAAGATTAGTGCATTGATGGGCGTGTCCGGACCATATCTTTGTCATCGATGGATGGATTTTCAAATAACTTGGCATGAATGTGAACCACAGTAAGACAACGTGTCGCGCGCAAGACCCAGGTCTGTAGCTCAAAGGTCAAGGTCACACTTAGACAATAAAGGATAGTGCATTGATGGGCGTGTCCGGTCCATATCTTTGTCATCGATGGATGGATTTTCAAATAACTTGGCATGAATGTGTACCACAGTAGGACGACATGTCGCACGCAAGACCCAGGTCCGTAGCTCAAAAGTCAAGGTCACACTTAGACATTAAAGGTCATTTTTCATGATAGTGCATTGATGGACGTGTCCGGTCCATATCATTGTCATTCATGCATGGATTTTAAAATAACTATGCATGAATGTGTGACACAGTAAGACGATGTGCCGTGCGCAAGACCCAGCTCCGTAGGTCAAAGGTCCTAAACTCTAACATCGGCCATAACTATTCATTCAAAGTGCCATCGGGGGCATGTGTCATCCTATGGAGACAGCTCTTGTTATTTGGGGTGCTTGTGGTTACATTTCTGTCTAAATTTGATGTATTTTATTTTCTTTTCTTTTACATTTGTAAGTTACGTCGTTCTTTTTCGTTGTCAATGATAACCCTTTCCTACGTTTGCCTTTAAACAGACCCATCTGGAACGAACAAAAGTAATAATATCATACAGTACTGAGCATTCTTTCTTTGCGATGCCTTTCAAACATTTAATATAAAATTGACCATTTAACATTAAACTTTGTAGCCATTGCGTTGACACATACACATATATTTTAAGCTCGATTTTTCAAAGAAAAAGTAGAGCTATTGCACTTGCACCGGCGTTGGAGTCGGCGTTGCCGTTGGTTATTTTTTTATAAAGTCAAATATCTCTGTTACTATCAAAGCTATTGACTTGAAACTTAAAATAGTTATTAACTATCAAAGTCTACACAAGAGGAATCAATCCCTATAACTCTAATTTGAATTTGATGGAGTTATGCCCCTTTTTTACTTAGATCTTTTGGTTAACCCTTTTGGTTAACCCTTTTGATAGCATCAAATATCTGTTACTATCAAAGCTATTGACTTGAAACTTAAAACAATTATTTACTATCAAAGTCTACACCACGAGAAACAATCCCTATAACTCTGATTTGAATTTTGACAGAGTTATGCCCCTTTTTAACTTAGATTTTTTAAGTTTTATAAAGTTTTTACTGGCAAAGCTCTAATTTAGAGTCAAGCACTGAGAAAAGTCGACTGCGCTGTCTTATGGACAGTTCTTGTTATTTTAGGTAGATTATGTGCATTTGGGTAGTATAATACAATTTCAAGCATCAAATTACAAACATTACAAGGAAAGAGACATTACATTGCGAGAACGAAAATGCTTTATACCAGTGTTAATCACCCAGGAAAAGAACTGGCCAGTGGCTCTGACTCTAGACTTTTGTGCCTCCTCCAAGGCTTTGGCTCCTCCTCTTAGCCAAAATTGAGCTTAGAAGGGTAAAACCCGTCGTTAAAACACATAATTAATTCAGATTTAACATACCATTATGGGAAAAATTGGTACAATGTATGTTTACTCTTATTTGTGTTAATTAGGGTGAAATATATGGGTAAATCTCCACGTTTGGTTCGAACTTGCCCCATTTTCCGACTTCTCACATCAAGGAATGAATTTACCTTGCAAAATGGCCTGCATATATAAAAAGTATAATCATTTCTGAGTGGAACTACATTGGCTATTTTTTGAAAAAGGGCCATACATTTATCTGAGGAAGGAAACAATCAACTCGCCCTTCTTCTTTGTTTACATTCTGCATAAAGTTCCGGTCGTTAGCGCCTCCTCGGAAGTATCATTGGCTCTTTTTTAAATTCATCTCCTTGGCCTTTTTTCTCATATAAGTCCTGCTTTTTTTTTGTAATTGGCCCAGATTTTCTCAGATTGGCTTAATTGAATTTTGATATAATAATTCAGGTTTTTCATATAGTATGCACACTTTATATAATATTTAGTCCAATATTGCACAATTTAGTAATAAATAATATAAAGTGTCCTAATTACCTAAACTTATTTAACCCTAATCATGCTGGACACGATTGATCGCCTTTGCGACCAGCGTAGATCATGATCAGCCTGCACATCCATGCAGTCTCATCATGATCTGCCCTGTTCGCTATTCAGTCAGTATCTTTTTGTTCAACATCCCATTTAACTGTCAATGTAACTGTCCAAATTGAAAGATGGACAAGTTTATTATAGAAATATTGCAGAGTAAGGATTAATTACCTAAACTTATTTAACCCTTACCCTGCTATATTTCTATAATGGACTGGTCCATCTTTCAATTTGGACAGTACCACTTATTACTCAAAGGGGTTTTCACTGAAAATTTACTGACTGAATAGCGAACAGTGCAGACCATGATCAGACTGCACGGATGTGCAAGCTTATCTTGGTCTGCACTGGTCGCAAAGGCAGAATCATCTGCCGCCAGCAGGCTAAGGGTTAAATAGAATGTGTCCATTCCAGTATGAAAAGTTTAAGCAAAAAAAAACATCCACAGCCTAAATGAGAATACAATAAAAATAAAGTTTTCAACATTTTAGATAAAGAAGAAATACTAAAATAAATCAAACTGTTTGTTCCACTAGTGCAATATTTAAATCATTTTAAGAACTCTTGAAATTTTAACCAATGAAAGTTGATACATTAATTTTTGCTTTCAGGGGGCAAAGTGAGCCATTAAAAAAATATTCTTTTCAGTTTTATTGAACTTCGAACATTTTCCTATCAACTGTGAATGACTCCTATTTACTTTAGATATTTATAGCAAAATTGACAACATTTAAGATAATTTTCAAAAATATCTTCTCAAATTATGATTAATGACCGATCGTTAAGTCCTGCGACATCACTATAATACATTGTTAATTTACAGTTAACCTTTTAACTTTTATTGTTAAATAAATATATGTAGGAAATAATTCTTTGATCAAGATATGTACCCAGTAAATTGCTTCAAACTTCTCTGGTCAACAGAGTTGCGTTTGATTTATTCAGTAATGTTTGCATTTTTCGTGACCACTTGATAAATTTGCATTGTCTCCATGTTAGCGGAGAATTGATTTAAAATTTTCTCTTTTTTTCAATTTTTTCTAGTCTCGTGTGGATACGTTATTTTTTCTCGAAACAAAATTTTTAAATTGCTGGTCCTTCACCCTGAAAGTGAAACTTAAGAATAAATTAAACTTTTAAACGTTTAAATGGAAGTAATTAGGTCAGGATGTTATTGTTGCATGCCTGTGAATAATTAAGGGTACACTTTCTGCGGTAGAGCAAGTTAAATTTCACAGGTATGTTATTTTTAGATTTATGTAACTTTAGATGGTGTTGACCTATTTTATTGTTACATTTACTGCTTCAAATAAACTGCTATATTTTAAATGCACGTCACACCCATTTAATTAAACGTTGTCAGACTCTGTTGAAAAAAGTCATTTAATGGTTGAAAACCCAAATATTGCTTACGTGCCCCTCAGAAACTGTTAAATACATTTGATTCTACCTTAAGTTATTGGTCGCGTACCATATATGGGTGCTAAGAAGGACCACCTTTCAGAATACCATTTTGTTGACAAGCAAGGTTTAAAGTTTGTAAACATACTTTTTTTCCAAAACAATTTTCAGGCTTCAGTATAAGTTAATTTGAAAAATTAAGTCCCAAAATAGATATAAAAATGTTCATTTTCATAAATCTGTACAATTTATTTTTTAAGATTCCTTGAGCATCAGTTATCTTTTAAGCCCTGCGAATAGAATTCATATGAGAAAAAAAAATGTATCAGTTTTTGAAAATATGATACTGTCCGAATTTCTTATCGGTAGCAGCTATTCCTGTTTATTAGTTTTTACTATCATAAGAAAAAATGTATACGTGAATAACAGGTGTTACAGAAATTGTGAGTTCTGTTCTCGCAAGAATAGCTTTTATTAATATTTTACAATAAAAATGATAAAAAAATGACATGAAATAATAAAACATGATGGATTGCAGGAAATGGGAATTAATTCGATATTAAATTTTTTGCCGATTAATAATTTGGTTATGGATTTTTATAATCGGGTTAAAACAGACGTTTAAAAAGATACAAGATACATTAGCATAGTATAAATGAATGATTACGCGTTTTACAACCTGCACACATCCCCGATTTTATTTTATCGCAGATATTTCGGCGTCTATTTATCTTGTAATATGTAAAAAGAAAAAAAACTTCTGTACCATCCGAGGCATGGCGTTTTATGAATGGTCGTTAGTTTTTAGTGTTAACGATATAATAGAGAAAAGTAGCGATGAAAATTCAAAATGATCAAATCAAAATGTTCATCATTATGGCTCCTATCAGAGCATGTCTGTATACTTTTAAAAATTGTAAGTTACGAAAAAAAATTGAAAAAAAAAAAAAATCATTGAACATGTCAACATTTTTCGCTGCAAAAACTGTTACATTTGACATAAGTAATTATGCCATCTGACATTTTCATTTTATGTGCATTAAAAAATAAATGATAAAGGTGAGATATAGTTTTGATATCTAAAATGTACACTAAAAAAAGCGTAAAAATAGCTGTTAGTTTTATTACCTATCTTGCCTAACTCTTCTGGTATGCAGGTGTTAATGGAAATGGAAAAACGTCAAAATATAACATTGCTATAACTTTCTAAATTAGCATGCAAAAAACCTAAGTTCTCAATAAAATGAGACGTTAACTGACAGCTTTATGTTTAACCTAATAGGTGAACCGTTTATCTTCAAAATTAGTGGGACAAGAAAAGTATTTGTATATCAGTATGGAACAATTAAAATGCCAAGACTTTTCAACTTTTTATGCCCCTGAAAGTGGGCATATTGAAATCACACTGTCCGTCCGTCCGTGCATCAGGTTAATTCTTGCCCGGGCTGTAACTCTTTCTTCCATCAAGGGATTTTGAAATTACTTGGCATAAATGTTCACCATAATAAAACAATATGTCATACACAAGACCCAGTCCCGTAGCTCCAAGGTCAAGGTCACACTTAGAGGTCAAAGGTTATCATGGTCTGTTTCGTGTCCGGTCCATTATTCTGCCATTCATGAAGGGATTTTCAAATAACTTGGTATAAATGTTAACCATAATGAGATGACGTGTCATGCACAAGATCCAGACCCCTACCTCCAAGGTCAAGGTCACACTTAGAAGTCAAAGGTTAAAAGGGTCTGTTTCGTGTCCGGTCCATAACTCTGCCATTCATCAAGGGATTTTGAAATTACTTGGCATAAATATTCCTCATAATGAGACAATGTGTCATGCGCAAGATCCAGACCCATAGTTCTAATGTCAAGGTCACACTTAGAGGTTAAAGGATAACAGGGTCTGTTGCTTGTATGGTCCACAACTCTACCATGAAGGGATTTTGAAATTACTTGGCATATATGTTCCCTATAATGAGATGAGGTGTCATGCACAAGACCCAGACCCCTAGCTCCAAGGTCAAGGTCATACTGAGAAGTCAAAGGTTTTTCTTGTCTGGTTCATAACTCTGCCATTTATCAGGGGATTTTAAAATAATTTGAAACAAATGTTAACCATATTGAGAATGTCTGTCTTGCTTATGACCTGGGTCTCTTAGGTCAAGGTCAAGATCACGAAATGATGGGTGATTTTTTTACGCATACAGCTGTATCATTCTTGGGCATGCTTCGGGGGCATTTGTCACCAATGGTGACAGCTCTTGTTTAAAATCTGTATTTTTGTTTTGTGTGTAGAGGTCTGCTGTGGTACATGTTATGGATATCTTTAGAATTTCAAGACAGCCAATAAAGGCCTTGACCTATTAAAAGTTACTTTTAGTGCAGAGTTTCAGATTTCAAGAATTACTTAGTTATTTTTTTTTTTTCTGAAAAAAAGATGGGTTTTGAACAAGTCTTTCAAAGTTACAGCACTTTGATATTTTTTATTAACCATTGATAAACAGAATTTGTTTTTAGGGGATACTCTTATCTAGCAGACAAATATCTAGTTTTCGATAAACACCTAGTATCAAAATAAGATACTCTTATCTAGCGGACAAATATCTAGTCTTCGATATTAAACACAGTCATATCAAAATACTTCGCAATTCATAATTTTGCAGTTATGTTCAGTAATTCACAAAAAGAAAGATTTTACGTTTATTTTTGATTTGCAATAAACTGTAGATATTATTTGTTTTCTCCACTCTTTGTTAGCTGTTTTATATATGATGATTACCACATCTAACCTGAGATTCTTGTTTTTCAAAAGGTCGTTCAAAAGAATTGATGACTTATTTTGACGGTTATTTATTACATAAACTGTTTGAACAGTTTCTCGCAATTTAGATTTATGATAGGGGAAAACCCTCTTATAGTGAGTATATTAAAATTGTACTATTTCACCACCATCATCATCTTTATAGTGTTTCACCTTCTAAAGTACAAATGATATCATAAATCTACGATTTTTTATAAAGGCCAAATGGCAATAATTTTCGTCTTTCAGGGACTCCTCTGTTTTCTTTCCTTTTTAAAGATACATTTACATTTGTATTTACCTGTAGCCTG
Organism: Mercenaria mercenaria; assembly: GCF_021730395.1. NCBI lineage: Eukaryota > Metazoa > Mollusca > Bivalvia > Venerida > Veneridae > Mercenaria > Mercenaria mercenaria. Next base: position 43,565,574 of record NC_069364.1, read on the forward strand.
CTGGCGGCATTTGATCCTGCCTTTGCGACCAGTGCAGACCGTTCGCTATTCAGTCAGTAAATTTTCAGCGAACACTGCTTTGAATGATAGGTAAGCAGCCAGGGAGGGACGCAGTTTGGCTGCTTATGTAATTTCAAACATTATGTCTAAATAAACTGCAAGATTGTCTTTTTAATAGGAGTACTGCTACTTATAAAAAGTGATGATTTATGCTACATTGATAGCGCATAGACTGAAGTTTCCCTCCCAAACGATTTAAAACATAAAATTTTGTAACGTTTTGATGCAGTTGGCATAGTTACAATTATGTAAATAAAGTTGAAATATAACAATGCAGGCAAAAAAGTAACAGTTTTACACCTTTGACTTCTACTTATAGATGCTGTAAATCTTTTGTAGCAATATAATGCCGTAACTAAATGACTCTTTAACGAAGAGGATGGATTTTTGAAATAGTGAACTTTTATGGAGTGTTTTAAAATAGTTTTATTTTTCTTGGCAGTAAAAGTTAGAAGCTGAATTATACTAGATCATAAAATTGACAGTTGGTTCAAAAGTGTGTGAAATTTATATATTTAAGGGTGTTATCTAAAGTACAATTTATGGACATGTTGCATTAGGAAGGGATTTCGGCAACAAGTGTTTCTATTGTGCGTTTAAACGTTGCTATGATTTCTTTATTAATTTCTTTTTACGAAATGCTTCGTTGTTTTTATTTTTTGAAAAAGAAAATACATTGATGCTATCAATATACGAGTATTGCAATATTATATTAGCATGAATATAAATATTTTACACATCAATTGACAGAGAGAGTGTTTAAACTGAAGAAGTAGAAAAAAAAATTCAATGAATTTTGGAAGATTTTGTGATTACTGTGACATTGATTGAAAAAGTGTTTATTTCACATCAAACGTAATTTATATTGACAGCTGCGGTTGGGAATGAGTAAAAATTTTATATAAAATATTCGGCTGATCTTATCCTATCCATTATCACAGGAGAAAATTCAGGGGAACTTTCATAGTGTTTTTAAAACAATGGAAAAATTACTCTGGTGTAACTGTTGTTAAAACTTTTACTCAAAAATTAAAAACATCAAAGGAATAGAACAGTGGTAGTAAATAATAGTGTTTGTATAAATGTTTTATGGTGTTCAAAAAGTTATACAAGTTTGATAGTGTTTTTATGTGTAGAAGTGTTTGATAGTGTTCATAATGTTATAGGACTTTGATAGTGCCTAAAATTCCAGTGTTTGATAGTGTTTGTATTTAAGTGTTTGATAGTGTTCATAATGTTATAGGACTTTGATAGTGCCTAAAATTCCAGTGTTTGATAGTGTTTGTATGTAAGTGTTTGATAGTGTTCATAATGTTATAGGAGTTTGATAGTGCCTTAAATTCCAGTGTTTGATAGTGTTTGTATGTAAGTGTTTGATAGTGTTCATAATGTTATAGGACTTTGATAGTGCCTAAAATTCCAGTGTTTGATAGTGTTTGTATTTAAGTGTTTGATAGTGTTCATAAAGTTATAGGACTTCGATAGTGCCTAAAATTTCAGTGTTTGATAGTGTTTGTGAGCGTTAAAAGTCTTGTAATATACATGAAGTTAATGTTTGATTGAGGTATAGAACTTTGATAGCAGATATGAGCCGTGCCATGGGAAAACCAACATAGTGGGTGTGCGACCAGCATGGATCCAGACCAGCCTGCGCATCCGCGCAGTCTGGTCAGGATCCATGCTGTTCGCTAACAGTTTCTCCAATTCCAATAGGCTTTAAAAGCGAACAGCATGGAGCCTGACCAGACTGCGCGGATGCAAACCCATTATGTTGGTTTTCCCATGGCACGGCTCATATAAATTTTCAGTGTTTAAAGGAGTTTCCTGTTGTGCATACAGGGGTATGATATTAGTGCCTAAAATTACAATGTTTGACAGTGTTCTTCAAGCTGTATTAGTGATTTGATAGTGGGCATGAAGTTAGTGTTTGGTAGTGTTCTTCAAGAATTAGGAGTTTGATCAATTATATGAAATTCATAGTGTTTGATGGTATTCTTCAAGATATAGAAGTTTGTTTTATAATGTGCTTTAGTATATAGTGTCTGATGGTGTTTGATATGCATAAAGTTCTAGTGTTTGAAAGTTTTCATCAAGCTACAGGAGTTTGATAGTTGCTTCAGTGTATTGTGTTTCAATGATAGACTTTATTGTAAATAAGTAACAGTGTTTCACAGTGTTGGAGTTTAATTGATATTCTTCAGTAATTCATTGAGTTTAATAGTGTTTATTGTGCTATGTTGTAGTGTTTAATAGTGTTTAGTATGCATCAAGGTGTAGTGTTTGACAGTGTTTATCAAGTTACAGGAGTTTGATATTGTTTATTAGTTCATTGTGTTTAATAGTGTTTGTTGTGCTAAGTTGTAGTGTTTAATAGTGTTTAGTATACATCAAGGTGTAGTGTTTGACAGTGTTTATAAAGCTATAGCAGTTTGATATTGTTTATTACTTCATTGACTTTAATAGGGTGTATACTGCAAAGTTGTAGTGTTTAATAGTGTTTATCAAGCTACAGGAGTTTGATATTGTGCATTAGTTTACAGACATACTGTAGGCATAGGAAATAGAGATCAATATAATTGCACCTTTACTAATCCTACCAGGTGTTCTGTATTACAAAAGTGGATCTATTGTGACATTTTGATACAAGCAAAACTGTATTATCTGCACTATTATTTACCTACTGGTACTTCGTTTTATTATTGGCTTGTTAAAAGTTAATTTTTTACCATATGTAAGTTGACAGAATCATAGGAACCATGTCTTGAGGGGTAAACCAAACACAAATGAATAATCCTTGATGATTTTGTTGTGCAAAAAAGTACGATATTGTGTCTTAAACAGTTTTCATTTTCCACTCAATTGTGTAATTGCAAGGGAAGTAAACTAGTAGATCTCTACTTATAAGTACTAGCCCAAGGCAAGAGTTGTTATTCTTTGTGGATCACAACTTTAAATTAAAAATTAAAACTTCTGTTATTGATATTAACAAAACTATCATAAACTTCACATTTGTGAAATCATTTTTGGTTATTTCAAGGACTTGGAAATTAATTTCTAGACTTTATTTAATGTAATTCTATCATTGAAAATTTTAGGGCCTATCTCTACATACTGTACATGCTCAATATTACAGGTCAAGGTTACACTTTATTTTGAATGTGGTAAAGCTGAAGGTCAGTTATCAAAGAACTAAACCTCAGAAAAGGTCAAGGTTACACCAAAGTTTTAGAAAACAGACTGCCTTCAGAATATTTCTGCCCTATGTCAAAGGTCAAGGGTACATATTATGTTGCTTTGAATAGTGTTTGTATTAAAGGTCAAGGTGAACTACTACTGTGTTTAAATACCAGTTTATCTTCAATTTATTACAGTCACTTATGAAAGGTCAAGGTGAAGTACTATGTTTAAATACCAGTTTATCTTCAATTTATTTACTGAAATAGCATAAATTGGTTTATACACTGTTTTTTATAGAATCAACATTTTTCTTGATTTATGAATTGCATAAATTCAAAATGATTTGAATTGTCACGGAAAACTTAGGTCAGATTCACTGCCAGATGTCTTCTAGCTGCCCTGCCATCATGATTAGTGCCCGAACACAAATTATCATCCTGTGGTTATCTAAGGTCTGTATGTCATACTTTAAACAGAATAATCTTTTTGATTTTATTCAGTTGATTTAAATTTCTGTTTTTTTTAACTTAAGGCATGGAAATGAACAGTATTGAGTCACAATACACTCATAATAATTAGTATTGTAAAGTATGTACATTATTTTATATAATAAATGTCTACATAGGCTAAATCAGATTCCCCAAATATTTGTGTACACAGGTACGGGAGTCTGTATAAGTGTTTGGTACAAGATTATTGACAGGTCAGTAATTGATTTGCATTTATCAACGAGGAAATTGGCGAAGTATTCTTACTCACTGTTTGCGGAAGTACTGTTCAAAATATCAATTTGTTGGAAAAGTGTCGTATTTCAGATATTTGATTTGAACAGTTTAATAGGTTTTCGTAATTAAGATAGGTAGGACTAAATGCGTCAATAGATACTGTGTCTTAATTATTTCACGTATATCGAATTTAAATACAGAAGTTGATTATTTCACATGTGTGAGAGTTGAAACATTCTGTTTGTGATTGCAGAATGATGTAGGATATTTACGATTATTGCCTATATTTGACAAATTGCAAGTTTGAATTGTTGAGTTGGAAACTTTTAAGTGTTGTCAAAATGTATCATTTGAAGGGTATTGTATACGTGTTTTTGGTAAATACACAGGTGTGTGCCTCTCAGTTACATCCCAGTTTTTCTTGAGATCTATTGCACACCTTGTGCTAGATACTTTCACTTGATTTTTATATTGGATTATCACAGATGTGTTGAACTTCGTGCATTTTGACAAATTTGATGTGCGATTATATACAATAGAGGGATATAAACTTTATTTCAACTTGAATGGAAATAAATTTTTTACATAATGACGAATCTTCAAAGATTTCAAGAAATAAGGTGAAAAGTGTAAAACCTAGGCTTTGTTGTCGATCACCAAGAACACTTCCCTGAGATAAATTGCAGGCACGATGCTCGTTTGTCGGAATGCGGATTGGTTGATTTTGATTTTGCTCAGATCTGAAGTTTTAAAGATGGTATAACACTAACATTTCGAAAATGCAGAGTCGACTAGTAAGGCGATTTAGTCGAAACAAAACAAATTCTTTGAAAAATATTTCTCCAGAGAAAGAAAAACGGAAACTCTTGAAGAGTAAAAGTGTGAGTATTTTTGAAGATTGCACTTAATATATTCTTTTTTGCGGAAGATTTTGCGATGTTCTTTTCTGTGATTTTTTGTAATAACGTGAAATTTATGTACAGTTTGCATTTTTGGAAAGATAAAGAGAGCAGTGGCTAGTGATAAATGAAAATCTGTTAAAGTAGCTATGGATATTACTGATTCGTAAATTATTGTCTAATTGCGCGGAAATATAATTCTAATTTCGTTGTATATTACTTCAGGTAATGAGGATTTAATATTTTAGTGACGTAATAATATATCGGTCAATATATCAAGTATCTTTAATGAGTTTGTTGACATTTTCACTGCAATTTTGTGACCATCATTTATTACAGTAAAATGTGTGTGTTCCTTGGAGTATGACTTTTGTTCATGTATATTGAATATTTTTTATGTTGAAATTACTCAGAAAAATTTATAGCAGTTTTTTGTGCAGCTTTGGTCCACATTAAAATAATCCAAAAAACAGCTTTAAGGTTCCAGATAAATCAGCTGTCCATATAGGGATATGCATTTAACTATGTGGTTAGAAAAGCAGTACTTAAACTATTTCACATGAACTTACACAGTCAAGACAATAAAGGGAGGTAATCCTAAAAAGCTCATTTGATATTTTCTAGCATGTTAATCAGATATTCCAACCTATGACAAAAATATGAGAAACCAATTTTCGAAAATTGGATTTAACAAAAAATTAGTCTCTACCATTATGATTGAGAAAAGTCTTATGGCTTGCTCTCAACAAGCCTCATGGCTTGCTCTCAACCAGCTGCATGGCTTGCCCTCATTTAACCTGAGATTATATATACTTTCCCTCAACCAGCTGAAGATGACTTGCCCTCAACCAGTTGCATGGCTTGCCCTCAACCAGCCACATGACATAGTGTTGTTTAGAATTTGACTAAATGCTAAGAAACCTTCCTGAAATTAAATTTTTCCATGCCTGCCCATTTAGCTCAGTAGGCAGAGCGTAACTCATGGGGTTGTGAGTTTTGTCCCAAGGTGAGACATATGTTCTTTGTGACAATTTGAGGAAAGACATTGTGCCTGAAGTCATTTCCGAGGAAAGACATTGTGCCTGAAGTCATTTCCGAGGAAAAACATTGTGCCTGAAGTCATTTCCTCTTCCACCTCTGATTCATGTTGTGAAGTACAACAAAAACAGAACTTTCAAAGGCAAATTCAGAAAATATGCGACAAGTCCAGAAACATTCTTGACAAATCTTGAACATTTGATGCCTTAACATTTAGTTAGCTCTTAACAGTGTTACTGATTGACTGTATAGCCTCGGTAGCCTTGGTAGAGCATCCGCTTCGAGTGTGGGAGGTCGTGGGTTCGATCCCTGGCCGCGTCATACCAAAGACGTAAAAAATGGTACTAGTAGCTTCCTCGCTTGGCGCTCAGCATTCAGAGGATAGTACTAGGACTGGTCAGCCTGGTGTCAGTATAATGTGACTGGATGGGGTATTATGTCAGGTGTCTACGGCGTGATATTCCAGTGAGGCAGCACTATAAAGTTGGGCATTGTGCTCACTGCTACAAGAAGACACCGTCGTTCATATGACTGAAAAATTGTTGAGAAAGACGTTAAACCCGAACACACAGTCACACACTGTATAGCTTACCTTCACTTCGTGTATAAAGATTTTTTTTGCCCATTTCAGCTGGATGATGCAATTGATTCATGGGACCCTGCAAGCACAAAGATAGGTAAGTGACAAGACTTTTTCACATCATTATTTTATGATGATGATGATGTGAATGCTGATGGTTTGTGGTGACAAGGATGATGGTGGTGTTCACTGCAGATGGTGGTGGTGATGGTGGTGATGATGACAGCGTTGATGATGATGATGATTTCAGCAAAAATCTGATTGGTTGATTCTGAGTTCAGTTTTGAAATTGACCAATGGTAACAATGCATTCTTAGACTGTCCTCAAATGTCTCCGTAACATCTGAGTCAGAATTAACTTATTAAAATATAAAGGTTTTGTTCTGTGAAGTCAACCATTGTGAAAACTAGGATATGTAAAGTAAATATGATATATTAGCCAGTGTTATAAATACACTTTATTGCAAGGTTCAAGATGCAAAGAAGCCATAGAACATCATAAAGAAATATATAACATAATAAATAATACAAAAGATTTAGATATATGATAGAATGTTTTTACTGTTTTATTGCCAACCTTGTCAAGGTGAAAGTGATATTTAGGTTTTCAAGTGGGTTAAGGGGATATTTTATTGAACTTCACCAAATTTATCATTGTATATATATTATACTGGTACAAGACTCGGATCTGCCGATATACCCACTCGTTAATGCAAATGCTATTTTGTATGTGGTACATCTGCATTAGTTAAAGACGTATTCTTCATTTATTTAAAGATGTCACTTAAGATGTTTTAATCAAGGCAGATTTTTGCTCCCTCCTTTGAAAGGAAAGTTTTTTAAATTGAAGTAGAAATGTGTTTTAAAAAAAAAACAAACATGTTATTTTTGTTAAACTTTTCCAGCATTATGTAAATTGCAACTAAATGTTTAAAGCATGCTTTCCATAGATGATTAATATGTTTATGTGATGATCGAATGTTTGATTACTCTGTAATTCAATTTGATAAATTTACGTACCTTTTTGCACTAAACAAAACAAGTTTTTAGCTCATCTGATTTTTTGAAAAAAAATGATGAGTTATTGTCATCACTTGAGCGGTTGTCGGCGTCGGCGTCAGCGTCGGCGTCGGCGTCTGCGTCGGCGTTGCCTGGTTAAGTTTTATGTTTAGGTCAGCTTTTCTCCTAAACTATCAAAGCTATTGCTTTGAAACTTGGAATACTTGTTCACCATCATAAGCTGACCCTGTATAGCAAGAAACATAACTCCATCTTGATTTTTGCAAGATTTATGGCCCCTTTTGTACTTAGAAAATATCAGATTTCTTGGTTAAGTTTTATGTTTAGGTCAACTTTTCTCCTAAACTATCAAAGCTATTGCTTTGAAACTTGGAATACTTGTTCACCATCATAAGCAGACCCTGTACATCAAGAAACATAACTCCATCTTGCTTTTTGCAAGAATTATTGCCCCTTTTGGACTTAGAAAATCAGTTTTCTTGGTTAAGTTTTATGTTTAGGTCAGCTTTTCTCCTAAACTGTCAAAGCTATTGCTTTAAAACTTGCAACACTTATTCACCATCATAAGTTGACCCTGTACAGCAAGAAACATAACTCCATCCTGCTTTTTGCAAGATTTATGGCCCCTTTTGGACTTAGAAAATATCAGATTTCTTGGTTAAGTTTTATGTTTAGGTCAACTTTTTCTCTTAAACTATCAAAGCTATTGCTTTGAAACTTGCAACACTTGTTCACCATCATAAGCTGACCCTGTACAGCAAGCAACATAACTCCATCCTGCTTTTTGCAATAATTATTGCCCCTTTTGGACTTAGAAAATCATTTTCTTGCTTGAGTATTATGTTTAAGTCCACTTTTCTCATAAACTATCAAACCTATTGCTTTAAAATTTGCAACAGTTTTTCACCATCATATGTGGACACTGAACATCAAGAAACATAACTCTATCCTGCTTTTTGCAAGAATGATGCCCCTTTTTAGACTTAGAAAATCATGGGTAGGACAATATTTCTATTACACAAAAAAAAATCAGATGAGCGTCAGCACCCGCAAGGCGGTGCTCTTGTTTTTCGTTGCACACACTGTAATAATATACTATATATTATAACAACAACTACTTTTATCAATGTCAGATTACATACATGTAATAACATGACTCATTTTTTTTCCAAACAAGATGTGGGTTTAGATGGGGACAGGCATAATTATATATCATATACAAAGATATAATTTGCAAACTTGGAGTATCATAAATCAGATCGTAAAACTTAGTGAAAAAATGCGGAATACGTTTACACTAAGGTTTGTAAATAATGATACTTGTTGGGAGAATAAGATCACGAAAAAAGCATGATCTAGCTAAAGGTATGCCATTGACGGTATCATTATTATGAATCGACTGGGGGATTAGGTAGAACTGTGAATTTTGATTGGTCAGTAGTTTCTTTATACATGTACCGGTCATTGACCCAGTTCATTCATAAGTTTGCAAATACAAACGGCGCGTTGACAGCGTGGACATTACTATGAGATTAGTGTTACTATTGGATATAAGTGATATGATTGTAAGTATTTATACATATTATTACTGGCTATTTCGGAAATAATTTATTATTAGCGACACGAATGCACTTATGTTTTTTAATACACCGAATGATACCGAAGACAACAGATCACGAAATTTAATTATATTTGGCCTGTTGGAGAACGCTCTAGGGATATATTTCATTCGTTCGTAGGCGAAAAAAGGGCATTTAAGAAGATAATGGAATTCGTCGCCCACATCGTTTAATGAGCACAACGTGCACTTTCTTTCCTCATAGGGAACATTGAATTGACGCCATCTCCCTGTCTCTACTGGCAGTCTATGGTTACCTGTTCTAAAGTGAAATAGTACTAGTCTTTTATTTTTAGGGAGAATAGTAAAGTAAGGTTCTAACTTGATATCAGACTTAAATAGTCTGTAATTTAATCCCTTTGAAGAATTATTTAAACTTCCATCAAACTTTTGTAAGAATTGGTCATGTAAATTCCTTTTAATTAATTGACCTATATTTTTTAAGTATAAAGTTTTCTGATTAATCCAAAAGAAAGTGTTCCCTGTTAGATCCAGAATACTTTTAACATGATTTATCCATTTAAAATGTATTGTTGAGATCAGCATGAATTCGTAACATTTCCTTGCTATTTTTAGTTCACTTCCCATAAGAAGTTTAGCCCAATAATTAATAATTCTAGTTTTAATAACTATTTCGAGCGGATAGCGGCCAAGTTCTCCATATAACATATATATAGGCGTACTTTTCTTGCTATCAGTAATTTTACGCAAAAAGTCAGTATGTACCTTTTCAATTATGTCTAAGTTCTCGAACCCCCATACTTCGCATATATATCATATTATCAGGGTTTTGGAAATTGTGGAAATTTTGAAAATTCAATTGGACGGAAACGAAAGGACGTCTTACTAGATGTCAAATTGGCGCTACCCCACCCACCATATAATACATAAACATATAAAACATGTTAGAGTAAAGAAATTACTGTGTCATGCATTAAAAATGATTTACCAGTCACTTTGTTTAAATTTTGATGTTTTTCCAAGAAAATACATGAAAGGATAAAATTACTGAGGCATTGTTTTCTTAGCACTGTGTTACCTAACTGGTCTAAAAGCCAGCGCATGTGACTTCCGGGTACCATCTACATGGCAGGTACTTTGTGATGTTTCCTCATTTTAATAAAACACAATGCGTCTAAGTGATTTACTCAGCACACAAAGTGTCTGCCAAACATCGGCAGTATTTTTCTCACTTTTGTCATGAGTGCAACCCTGTTACTTTGAATTATCTTTGAAGTTTGCAGTTAATATTCCAAATTATTTCAAGTTTACACAAATTCTTTCAATTTTTTTCAAGTTTGCAGAAAGTCTTTCAGGCTTACAGAAAGTAATGTTTATAGTCAGAGAAGTTTGATTAAACTAAGTGTTGTTAAGTTTATTTACAGTGTCTTGGTGCAAATGTTCTCTTCTAAGAAGAAAGTGATGCAAATAATTACATGTACTTCCTTGAAAAGAAATGGTGATCACATCACAGTAATTACTAAAACAATCTTGATGTTGCATGTTGCAAATTGTTTGCAGTGTAATTTAACTTTGACTATAAAGATTAGGATCAGGGTATCATTGAGCAATTTTCTAAATTTATTTATTGCTTTTCAGTATTCTTTGATATGTTAACATTTTGTCATCTTGCATCTTTTCAACATGTGGGATTCATGATTCATGAAATATATAAAAAATATATCTGTGTATAGATTTTTGAGTTGTTGCCGCAATAATAAAGAATGAGCCTACTAAATACTACTCTTAAGATAAAATGAGCCGCGTCATGAGAAAACCAACATAATGCATTTGCGACCAGCATGGATTGCTAACAGTTTCTTTAATTGCAATAGGGTTTGAAAGAGAACAGCATGAATCCTGACCAGACTGCACAGATGCGCAGGCTGGTCTGGATCCATGCTGGTCGCAAATGCGCTATGTTGGTTTTGTCATGGAGTGGCTCAAATGCTGAAAAGGTATTGATGATAAGCATCATACATTTATCTTTATGACAAATTTCATCTGAAATATTCTCTTGCAGAAACAAAACTTTAAAAACGAAATAGTGTTACATATTTATAATACTTTATAGCTACCAGTAACCAGGTTAAGTGAGTCGAGGGTAGGGCTTGATACCATAAATAAAGAGGTTGCAAGTTTGATTACTAGGAAAGAAATAATCACAAAAGTGCAAAAAAAGGATAACTGCCTTTTTTTTTCTTTATTTATTTGTGCTATTATTCATGAATAATGTCACTAGCAAATTTATAATACCTGATGATATTAAAAAACACCAACACTCTTTTTTTTGTGAATTCCTGACACAGTAAATTAAATTAATCCCCTGCGAAATGCAGTTCTTGAAATCATGAACACTTCAAACCATTAAAGAACTGTTCATGAACTAACCTTCAACAGTTCTTGATTTGTGTTCATGAATTTTTGGACTTGAACTGTCCTTAAAAAGTGTTCATGAACAGTTCATGTATTAAAGAATCATACAGAGTTTTTGAATTGTCCATGATAAAAGGTTAAAGGGATGATCATGATGTTATTTTCTCGAATCGTTCATGCACTACTCATGACAGGTAGTTTATGAACTAATGAAGAGTCATGTTCATGAATGGTTCACTGCTAGTTGGTGAAGATAAAATGGCACAATAAAAACATATAGCAATAAGTTCATGAACTATTCATGTTCAACAAAATATCAACTATTCATGAAGCGAATAGTTCATGAACTGTTCATGTACATAAGTTCTTGAAGTCATCTTTCACTTTTCAAGCACTGTTCATGAACACGGTATTTAAGAATGTTTCAAGAATTTGTGCCATTTTATCTTCACGAACAGTTCATGAAATATGCATGCACTGTTCATGAACTGTTCATGAACAGTAACGTTTCATTTCGCAGGGGTGCAAATGAGGCTGCCATGAAATTGCTGTATAAATTATACATGAAAATAACCAAATCTATAGTATATGCGTATAGAATTGAGGAACACTGGTAAGATAAACACTGGCTATTAATACATAACTGAAAAACTGCTGAAAAAATGTGTCCTTTTTGAAAAATAAAAAACATGTTCATAAAACAGTTATAACCAGACATTTTCTGAATCTTTTTTCTCTGCTATTTGAATTTATATTCAGCTTTTATAGATAACATTTAGCTTGTGCCCAAACAACAAATTCTTTTATACCAGAACTCTTTTATTGTATCATTAAAATCTGCACAGGCCTCTGTGGCCGAGTGGTCGCTGACTTCGAATCACTTGCCAATAATCAATGTGGGTTCTAGCTTCGCTCGGGGAGTTGAATTTTTCATGTGTGGAAGCCACCATCCAGCTTGCTTACGGAAGGTCAGTGGTTCTATACAGGTGCCCGCTCATAATGAAATGATATACAGAGAAGCACCTGGGGTCTTCCACCACCATCAAAGCTGAAAGGTTGCCATATGACCAATAATTGTGGGGATGTGATATTAAACCGAACAAAAACAAAAACATTAATCCTTCAACGAAAATTGCATTTTCAGCTGTTTGTTTCTCACTTTCTTCATGTCCTTGTGACTTACCTTTGAAAGCAATATTTACATAATTTGGTTTAGATGAATTGTTGACCAACTGTAATATCCTTAGGGTTATCAACTTTGATTTCAATAGATTGTTGAGCAATTAATGAAAACATGGCCGGCAAGGAGTGACTTGTTTAGTTCTTTATCAAAATATTAAATATTTTATAGTATCATTCAGAGATTTTCTAGATACTGTGAAAACCCCCTTGGTAGCCTGTAATATAGAGTGCCAGCTTCAAGTCATGAGTCATGGGTTCACTCCTTCAACAGGATACAAAAAATGTAAGAAATGGTACTAGTGGCTCCTTAATGCTTGGCGCTCAAATTGGAACGGATATTCCTTAGTGAGGACTGCAGCTCAGCCCATCGTCAGTATAAGCATGTCATGTGTCAATGGCGTGATATTCCAGTGAGGCAGCACTATTAAATTGAGCATTGTGCTCACTGCTACAAGTAGTCACCGTCGTTTATGAGTGAAAAATTGTTGAAAAAGACGCTAAACATGAATACACACATGTATTGTAAAATATTTAATGTTTATGGGGTGTTAATTGTTCACTGTTTATAAAGTAGTTAAGTCGATCTATAAAACTGAATCCCAACGAACAAAAAAAAAATCTACGAATTGATATCCATACAAAATAGCTGTTTTGGCCCAAGTCGTAAAATTCCATACCCACGAAATTATTTGATTTCACAGTAGATTGAACTAATTGTTTGTATATGGACAAAGTCTTATTTTTTCTTCTCATTTTATCATCTTTAAGATTTTGACTGTCTTTTAAAAAGGCGAAAGACGTTGAGCCACCAGGTTCAATTTTTGTTTAATGTGAATGAAAACTTTGTATTGTGAAAAAACAACTTTGCAACACGATCCTTGCAACACATTTATGTGAAAAATTACTGGCCGCCATTGGCATAATGCTAGAAGATGCCACCAAAAATAAATCTTTAAGTTAGCAGACATCAATAAATATGACCTTTTTTTTTCAAAGATATTTTGCAGTGTTTATTATACAAATAATTGTACTTTGCTGATAAATATTTTTAACTTTGATATTCCTAATGATGATTTAAATATTTCATACAAGTTCAAATGACTTCTAAAGAATCAATACATGTTCAAATAATTTCATTTAATGATTAATTAACACAAGCTAATCAAATCAAAACAAAAACGCATAACAGTTATCAATCTATATGTTCAGTAACATAAATTGCGAAATTTTATGACGGCCCATTGTCAAAACTGTCAATTGAGATGGCAAAAATTGGGTGACAATTACCCTAAGTAGATATATCTTGTCAAACAGCACGGGTCAGCGATTTCACCTGTTTGGTCATCTCTAGGTCAACGATGGTCAGAAGTTTAATTATCGTATTGACCCGCTTGAATTGAAAAGTTTTTGATCATTGATGTGGAATAAAAGTTTTAATTAAAAAGCTGCAGTGATTCATTAATGAATGTTGAAGTTTTGGCAGTTTTAATGTTTTGGCTCTACTGGAGTATAGAGCAGCAATAAAATTTTATATTAACAATCCTGATTTATATTAATTTTTTGTTTTCATACAGCTGCATATTTGGAATAAGATAAATGTGCAAATATATGGAATTTTTTAATGATAAACGTGCAAAAATGCAGAATACATGGGACTAGAAAATAAGGAAACAGATATAAGAGTGAGCTTCGGACTTCTTCCCTAGTGTTTCAGTAATGCAAAGGTTGATTAGTTGAATTTATTTTCTGCACAGGATTACAGCAATAAAAAAAGGATTGATGTATTGTTGCATAAATACAGTGTAAGTTGTTAGATCTTTATTTTAAAAATTAAGAAAAAAGCTGATGATGATTTATCAAACTTTAAATGTTCACCATGTGCACAATAATTAGCTTTCTTTTTTATTTGTATCATGTCCTTTCAAAAATGTTAAATAATAAAATTAAAAAAAATTTTTACAAAAAATAATTTTAATGTGTACTGTTAAAATGGCATTTATTAAAAAAATGGTTATATAACTAATTATTTCATTTGATATTTAACTTGCAATATAAAAGAAGTTGGGATGGTAATATAAAAAGAAAAGTTTAGAACATTTCAGTTTTTGCACAATTAACCCTTATCATGCTGGACATGATTAATTCTGCCTTTGCGACCAGTGTACACTGTTCACCATTCAGTCTGAATAGCATTTTGGTAAGCACCCATTTTAACAGTTATATGTACTGTCCAAATTGAAGGATGGACAAGTTCATTATAGAAATTTAGCAGGGTAAGGGTTAAGCAATACACATTTAAAATGAACTTGTAAAATCCACTTCTGAGTTATGTTTAGCAAGCATTTTAGCAGTGACTTTTTTCTAACTAAGATGTTAACGACACATACAAACTATCTATTCTCTCAAATATAGCTTTCAACTCTTTAAAAAGATTTTCACATTTATTATTACTAAGCCTTTAAAAGATCAAAGATCGCACTACAGCCTTGTCAGAAGTCAAAAATGCCATTTATTTATTATTAATCAAGTATTTCTTTTTCTCTGAAAGAATGCTTTTGTGCTAGAATTAGATGATGTTTACCAACAGTCTGTTGTACAAATACTTGAATGTAAACAGGAAAATAAAACCATGTTTTTGTTAAAGATTTTTGATTTTGTATATCATACAAACCACTATGTCAATATTTTAGATATAACTGCGATTTCAAACATTGATAAAAACAGAACATCACCCGATCTAAAGTCGAACTATTTTTGCTTTGTCATTTGCAAGTAGTGGTCAAAACCTGTTGGTCAATTTGATAATATCTCTATATTTTTATAATTTATTACTACAGAGAAAAAAGGGGGGTTAAAGTTTTGTGTTTAAAGGCTCAAGAAGATTGAAAAACAGTTTGTTTTCTTGGGTTTAACACAGTTTTTCAACCGGGTCTTAGTTGAAAATGTCAGTCATTTCAAGTACAAGTGTTCCTGCTGTGGCTCCATATGTGCACTAAACTGTTACCCACAAGTAGCCAACAGCTTCACCAATTGAGTCAGTGACTTGGAATGCATTGTTTTCCAGTGAAGTCCTCACAGAGCATGAAAGGGCACAGTATGATATAATAGGGTTATATATATTATAAATCTGGTATAATAATAATAATAGTAATAATAACAATACCTTGATCTGCAATGTTGTATTCTGCTTGAGTTGATTTTGCCAGGCATTGATACCATGAAGCGGTTGTGCCACGTGATTTGGCTTTGCAAAATCGACAAGAGCTGAATGCATGTTTGCAGGTCAAAGTACTGCTTTAATGACTCAATTATTATATAAATTGCTGGTGTAATTGAATATAATTTGAGGTGAATATGTCTGAAAACTCTTTTAATAATGGTGAACTTTTTGATGTAATTTTTGAATGTCAAGACACCATTATTACATCATTTCTTGCAGCATACTTGATGCCACAACTAAAACAAGTAGTCCTACCATTAAATATTTTTCCGTGTCTTAGTTGAGTTGAAATTGATGATCTTGTAATCATCATTGAAATACAGACTTTATCTGAGACCAAAAAAAAAATGTATATATTGTATATGATAAAATGAATTATCTTTAATTGAGCCACACAACGAGAAAACCAACATAGTGCATTTGCGACCAGCATTGATCCAGACCGGCCTGCGCATCCGCGCAGTCTGGTCAGGATCCATGCTGTTTGCTAATGGTTTTTCTAATTGCAATAGGCTTTGAAAGCGAACAGCATAGATCCTGACCAGACTGTGCAGATGCGCAGGCTGGTCTGGATCTATGCTGGTCACTAATGCACTATGTTGGTTTTCTCTTGATGTGGCTCAATTAAATTTGAGAGGACTACTTTATGCATAAATTTATGGCCATTTTTTCTCAAGCAAGAGAAAATATTCTTTACTAAAAGTTAGAAATTTGATATTATAGATAGTAATATTTAATGATTTTTTATAGATGATATTTTTGAACCCACCTATTGTGCAACTTTTCTTGAGTGAAGCTTTAGGTATCAAATTTTGGCATATATAAATGGGAGACATTCCCCGATTTCAATATGATTGTAAATCAATAATTGAAAATGATATTGTAATATCGATAAAAGAAATTTCAAATTAGTTTAGATTTATCAAAATGTTTGCATATTTGTATTTAAAAAAACCCTGCACATTTGAAGTTAAAGTTGGTTGATGGTATGTAATATACAATAGAGGCGTGACTTGAATGTTAAATTCGGGTAAAATCGGTTTTAATGATAGTTGTGCCATTAGCTGTATGATTTAAATAAAACTAATTACGAGTCTTAAGAGGTTTTGATGTCGTGTAAAATTACTTGTCATTGAAATGTATAATATGTCATCAGCATGTGAATGGGGTCGTATTAACCTGAATGCTTGTTTACCTAGATATGAAGCTGATTTCTTCTTAAAAACGGCTTTCTTCTCTTCATACTTTCTGCAGGATCGGGTTTTTGTTTAAGTACGTATAATATGATATTTACCCGAATTTCAAGTAGTACTAAAATAACGTAAATTTCCATACGTACAAAGCATCATCTGTTGTAATATTATTTATTCAGAAAAAAAGCAAAGGATACGGGTATCATGTACAATAGGTAATAGAGACGGGGGTAGCAAAACATATTGATCGAAAGAGGAAACAGGAGTGTTTTATATCATTTCCTATTGTTGTCATCGTTATTAAGTTTTAAAAACATTATTAAAGTTAAATCGCGATCAAGTATTAACCTGAGTGCTTTTACCTAGATTGAAGTGATTTTTCTTAAAGGCATTTTTTTATTTTGCATACTATTGTTTAAGTCGTTTGATATTTCCGTTTTGTACTAAAAGTATTTTATGTCGTTGTAAATTTTTTTCAAGATACGGATCATGTATAGGATAACGTAGAAAACATTGATAAAAGGAAGATTTTATATCATTTTAGTTGTCATTTTTAAGTTTTAAAAACATTATTAAGTTAATCGGATCAAGTTAATTCCGTTTCGAATTTGTATATTCGTTGTGTTTTGTATTATCTTTACTCCAGTAGCAGCTGTAGTTTTTTCTTGTGCAATTTTATCCTATTGAACTTAATGTTTTTCGTTTCAGAATTTTTTAGTAAATACTGGAATCATTACGAGGACTACGCAGAAAGATACAGTGCAATAAAAGGGTAAGATTATCTTAAATCAAATTTTAAGTTGTAACTTTTCTCTTAAGCTTTATAAAGATAGGTCCGACTTGACTTAATGTTGGAGATTACGGCCAAGAATTGGGCAGGGATCACTGAACCAAGTTGAAAGATTCCAAGCAAAGTTTTGCAAATAATCTCAGTTCATTTTTGTACAGTTATTGCCCCTTTTTACCTCACCAGAGCGCAAAGCACCTAAGGTCGAGCTAGTGATCATCCTTTTTTCTGTTATTGTCTGTACATTCTTCCTCCTTACTTGTAACACATTGGAGACATAATATTTCATAAGTAATTGTCATGAAAGTTGCATATTTGTTTACGGCCACAAGATGATAAAGGTCAAGATTACTGCAGTAACAACAGATCTATGACCATTGAATTAAAAATTAAAAATTTTCATATATAATAATGTTAACCAGTTGGAGGCCACATTGCGAATATTCCTCATGAGAATTACTCAGAATGTGAATAGCCGTATCACTCTTGGACAAGTTTGATATTTGGCACAGTTATTCCTGTAATACAAAAGTTAATTGGCAATGAATTGGTTAAAATTGCATTGTTTCACATTGCTAATACACTAGCTGCCACATTTGTTAATGCTGTGTTTACACTTAGCCACGATGTCGACGATTAAAAAATGCGCAGAACTCCACAATTTATTGCATGAATTTTGTATTACTACGCTTTCCTATGCTTTCTTACGCTCTCAGTACATTTTGTTGCTACCTGCTACAGTAGCGTTTTGTTATGGAACCAACACGATTCTGGTCAAGATTTGCCACGATTTTCATCATGTTCTCTCAAGTTCTTTTATGATTACCACGATATGCTATCACGTTTTGTTATGTTCTGTTTAGATCCCTCACGTTATCAAGTTCTGTTAAGCTCTCCTTCAATTAATGGCCAGCATTTGATGAAGATTGTCACGTTTTGAGCAGGATTGGAGTGTAAATAGGAGGCATGTGACATCCTCTCATTCTCTCCAGAGATTTCAAAGAGGAACAAGCTATGCATCCAAGAGATGAAGAAGATGCTGAATTGGCAATTTTCCTGTATGCCTATATAGTTACTTGTCGGCAGCAGCAACAAGAGATGGAACAGGACAGAATAGAAGAGAGAGGAAGGAGAAGAAATAGAAGGCCTAGGACCTGCTGAGTGAGACCATGGTTAAGTGGAAACGGAAGGCATCAATTGGGACAATACTCTCAACTTCTCAACAAAGAACTCAGGTGTGAAGATGCTGGCTCCTACGTCAACTATGTAAGGATGCCCCCAGATCTATTTGATGAGATCCTGGAAAGAATAACACCAAGTACAGAGAGGCAAAGTACCAAACGAGAACCCTTGGATTGAAGCTGGCCCTCATCCTCAGACATCTGGCCACTGGTGATAAAATACCCTTATGCCTTCAGATGTAGTTGTTCTTCTATATGCCATATTGTTCTAGAAGTTTATAATACAATTGCTGAAACATATAGGGCCTAAAGATGAGGTTGTCTCCTGTCCTGTCACCTCTGAAGAATGGAAACCCATAGCAGAAAAGTTCACCAAGATCCCCTACGATGGAGCATCAAGGTCTATTGCGCTACATTAAGGCCTGTTAAGCTGTACTACGCTCTACTGCGATTTCCACATTCTATCATGCTCTCTCAAGATTTAACGAAAAATTGTGATAATCATGGAAAAAATTTTGACTGTCAGGAATTTGGTCACGATCATCACGATTCCACCAAGTTCCCTCTAGATCACCATGATTTGATCCCACGCTCATCACGCTTCTCACGAATCGTGGACATCGTGGCTAAGTGTAAACGCAGCATAAGCAATCTTTATGAAACTTAAACAGAATGTATAATATTATAGCTGCAAGATCTCATTCTGGTTTGGAAATGAGCAAGACTGCTCCAGTAACACCAGAGTTATGACCCTTGAATTAGTCAAAATTGTCATATTTTACATTGTTAAAACATCAGCAGTCTGTCTTGCCTTTGAGCAATACTCACGGAACTTTTACAGAATGTATATTGCTAATGAGAAAGATAATGCTCATGTTACACCAGAGTTATGCCCCTTGAATACCATATTTTCCCGAATTAAGTCCCCCCCTCTAATTAACGCCCCCCACCCATTTTGGAGGGGGAAATAAGTCAAGAACGGGAAAAAATCAACTACCTCATTTTTATAAGTCCACATAGTAAGTAATTTATAGTACTAAAGTCCAATTTATTAAAAATTAAACACACTTTTAAACAGTCCATGTACCGTAAAGCCAAAACATTTGTACTAAGTACAGTACGTAACAGAAAATTAAACGGTAAATACATTTTTTATTTGTTTTTACACCACTCGCGCACAAGCTTCCTGCCGACTTTAAACAAACTTGCAGCAATGTGTTTACAATATACCCTTTTCTTCGGCAGTTTTAAGAACTTTTAATTTAAAAGCAGGCACAGCAGCATGTCAAACCATTGACATTGTGTATTGCGCTATTAGCTACCCGCATGTACTAAGGAAAATGTTATCGGAGTACACAGCTGTTTGGGTCATGACGTAATGTGTAGTGTTGCGAGCGTGTCAAAAAGCCAGACATGGAATACACGAGGTACCGTATTTAAATGCATAAAAGACACACTGCATTAAATTGGATACCAAATAATTACGTTTTAGAGCGATTAAACAACACAGAAACACTTCACAGGTAGTTTGAACGCTGTTTTTAAGTTTTGTAAAAATTTTCATTTTTTATTTTTTTACCTCTTTGGAAAATGTAACGCCCCCGGGGGCATTAATACGGGAAAATACGGTAAGTCAAAATTACTCTACTGTGAAATCCTTAATATTCGTGGGTTACCGTATTACTTTTCATGGATTTTATTGTTGCTTCAATCAACGAAATTAAAACTCAGCAAGTAGGAAAATTTTCATTTTATCTTGATTTTAAAATTTAAATCTACAATTCCCTATCTCCACAATTAGTCAATTTAATGCCCATGAAATGGTCAATTTAATGCCCATGAAAGTAGTGCCTTTCTAACCATGTAATTATGCATAATATAACACCTATTTGGACAGGTTTATCATTCTGTTTTCAATATAAAATTTAAAGCCTTATGGGACTCTAAGCACAATTATTACAGTGATTATTGATTAAGAAGAGATTATCTATTTCATTGTGTTATCAACAATCAAAGTTAGCCTGATAATCTTATCAAAAGTGTTTTATTTAAGTCTTGACATATATGATGTCATAATATGTGGTGTTGTTTTGGCAGTTTGTTTCTAAAAATTGTCTAGCCATGTTAGCAATCACAAAATTGGAATTTTGAAAAATTAGGTATGTGTTGGCTTTTCTGTTTTTAAAAGTTATTAATTTGATGGTTATTCCAGGGATATAAAAGAGTAATAACAATTGAACATGTGATTTTGTTTAATTAAATACTGGACTGTTGACAACTTAACATTTGAGTACTTTCCAAAGGTTGCATACAAAGTTGGGGGTTGCATACAAGAGTTGAGGGTTGCATACAGGGTTGAGTGTGGCACACAGAGTAGAGGGTTTCATGCATCAATGAAGGTTGCACACAGAGTTGAGGATTGCACACAGAGTTGATTGCACATAGAATTGTGGGTTGCACACAAAGTTGATTGCACATAGAATTGAGGATTGAACGCAGAGTTGAAGGTTGCATATAGAGTTAGGGGGGTCGCACAGAGAGTTGAGGGTTGCATACTACAGAGTTTAGGATTGCACACAGAATTGAGGATTGCACACAGAGTTGATTGCACATAGAGTTGAGGATGGCACAGGGAGTTGAGGGTTGCATACAGAGTTGAGGATTGCACACAGAGTTGATTGCAAATAGAGTTGAGGATGGCACAGGAGTTGAGGGTTGCATACAGAGTTGAGGATTGCACACAGAGTTGATTGCAAATAGAGTTGAGGATGGCACAGGGAGTTGAGGGTTGCATACAGAGTTGAGGATTGCACACAGAGTTGATTGCAAATAGAGTTGAGGATGGCACAGGGAGTTGAGGGTTGCATACAGAGTTGAGGATTGCACACAGAGTTGATTGCAAATAGAGTTGAGGATGGCACAGGGAGTTGAGGGTTGCATACAGAGTTGAGGATTGCACACAGAGTTGATTGCAAATAGAGTTGAGGATGGCACAGGAAGTTGAGGGTTGCATACAGAGTTGAGGATTGCACACAGAGTTGATTGCAAATAGAGTTGAGGATGGCACAGGGAGTTGAGGGTTGCATACAGAGTTGAGGATTGCACACAGAGTTGATTGCAAATAGAGTTGAGGATGGCACAGGGAGTTGAGGATTGCACACAGATTTGAGGGTTGCATAGTGTTAGAGGTTGCACAAAGAGTTGAGGATTGCACGTAGAATTGGAGTGAGGGTTGCATACACAGTTGATTGCATACAGAGTTTAGGATGCTCACAGAGATGAGGATTGCATGGAGAGTTGTGGGTTGCATACAAGAGTTAGGGGTTGCACACAGAATTGATGATCACACATCATAAAGTTGAGGGCAATGCACACTGAGTTGAGGGTTGTATACACAATTTATGATTGCACACAGAGTTGAGGCACATTGCCAGGCAATATTCCTTACTGTCTGCAATCCTTGGTCATTTATAAATGATAAAGTGAATTGTCTTTTTTTTTCATCTCGGTTTCAATGCATACTTGACTATAGAAAATTAACAAACAATGCTGTAAGAAATAAAAAATGTAAACAAATTCTTACCCACAAGATTTTTTTTAAGTAAATTAACTTATACCATAATTTTTTTTATTTTTCAGGACTTTAGAAGATAAATATGAGAATGATGAGTCATTTGTAGAATTTCTCGAGCTACGCAGAGGAAGTGCCGAACTAACACTTGAAGATCTGTTACAACTTCCTGTATGTATATATCTTCATTTGATTTGTAGTCAGATTTAATTAGACAGCTTACTGTTAAATTATCCATTTGATGACAATATTTAGCGGTAACTGCAAAATGCTTCCATGTCTGATATTCTCATTGTATGATTACCTGTGGACAACTTCCTAGGCTGCTGTATGTAACTTCACGTGATGTAGCAGAATACCCAAGACATCCGTTAGTATCTTCTGGTGGTTGCTGTTCCTTTCAGTACATACTTTATTGATGTCATGCCATGCTTTATAAGAAACTGCAGAAATGGCCTCATTTCCCTCATGCTTATAACACTTCCTTCTTCAGTTGTGATAGGGTATTCCCCATAATGCTACCTCCTAGTAAAAGCCTCCCCCTACCCTCACCCCCAACACACACACACACACAGACACACACACGCACACACACACATAGAGCACAAACCCCTGCCTCCCCTTTTGCAAAATGCAACACTGCCAGAAGATTTTATTTGGATGTATATGGAAATGCAGCCAAATTTACCTTGAAAGCTGCATGATTGGATCAGAGATTTCTTGATGAAAAAAAGGATCAAGGAATGGAGTTGACTTATTAAGTATGATAAGTCTTGATTTCTCATCAAAAGCGCCTGATTTTTACGTGAATACATTTGTTCAGTAGACCTTATTAGACATATTATTTATTTCTAATTTGGGATATAGTGACTCTGGTAGATAACGGGTAAATTATTACAGCACATGTAAGTGAAAGCAAAAACTACATGCAGATTCTTACATTAAACATTATAAGGAATTATTTTTCTTTCTCATGAAGTAAAAACTGACTGGATAATTCATGTTTATGGAAAATATTGGACCTAATAGGGTAATTTGAAGTCAAGGTTAATACTTTAACATACTAGTGAAAATTACTTTTATCATTTTGGTTCTCAGGTACTTGTGAAAATTTCATCTGAATATGCTAATGGATAAGTCTGTGTTAGTCAGTATTGAGTCATGTCACCTTAATGTCCTAAGAACAGAACAAGTTATTTTTATACACCCAGCGTCTGTCTGGCCATTAGCAATTTTGTGTCCACTCACTCTTGAACCCCTTGAAGGATTTCAGAGAAACTTGACACAAATGTTCACCAGAGCATGACGATGTGCAGAGCGTATGTTTTTGATGGCTTGCTTCAAGGTCAAGGTCACACTTAGAGGTCAAAGGTCATATCTTCGGGCGTATATTGCTCTGCATTGCGGTGCTCTTGTTTACCTGCTTGCAAAAACAGGACTTAATATGCAAATACCTGCAGCAGCGGGCAGCAGCCATGAAAGTTGTCTGCTCTGTAACTATAGTAATTCTTATCTAACGTTCACTAAACTTGGTCACAATGTTTATGGGCATAATATATCAACCAGGTTTGATAATCAGTTATATTATCCAAGACTTATTTGTGTTATGGCCCTTGAAAATTATTAAAAATTTTGAAAATTGTTCTTGTTCTCTAACTTCAGCTATTCTTTTCCAATGTTCACCAAACTTGGTTGCAATATTTATGGCCATTATACTATATCTTTGCCAAGTTTGATAACCAGCTGGATCAAGAGTCTCTGGAGTTATGGACCTTGATTTACTGAAAATTGTGAAAATTTACATTGTCCACTCTCTAAATTAAGTAGTTCTTTTCAAATGTTTACCAATCTTGGTCACAATGTTTTTGGGCATAATATCTCAATCAGTTTTGATAACCAGCCAGATAGTCCCAGTCACTGAATTACAGCCCTCAAATTACTTTAAATTTTGAAAATTGACAGTGTCTCCTTAATAACTTAAGCATTTGTTATTCACCAAACTTAGTCAAAATGTTTATGGGCCTAACTTAATAACAAGCCAGAGAGTCTTTGTCACTCTGGAGTTATGGTCCATGAATTAAGGGAAATTTGAAGAATTGACCTCTAGTCTTCTCAGTACGTAGAGTATTTTAAATTCAAAAGCAGTTTGCTATGATGGAGGTATGTTATGACAGTTTGCCACTGAAGTTTTTTATTCAACTAGATTTGTGAAAAGGTACTTCCCATTTCTTCCCATTTTGTTTGTAAGACCTGACTGGTTTAAAAACAAAATCAATCTGGTTTACAAAATTTGTCCAGTTTATCTAGGTCTATCACTGCTACAAGATCCATTTAGCTTTGCAAGAAATTTTCCCCTCATTGCAAAAACTGGTTAAATGCTTCATAATACCAATGCAGTTAACCGCTTCTTGCATGTAGGTGAATTTAATGTCCACTTTCAAGACCAATCTGCATTGCAAGAATGTTCCAGGTTTTGCAAGAACTATCAGCTTTCAAGTCGCATAGCATTTTGCAAGAAGTACATCAGACTTTGCAAAAAATTTTCTGTTTTGAAAATTCTATCTTATTTTTTTTAAGGAAATATTCTTCTGTGGAGGGCATAATGGAAGAAACGATACTGATATTGTATTTCTTTGTTTATTTAACCAAATTTCAGTTGTCAGGTCTTTGCTGTATTCACTTACAATAAAACTTCTATTTGATATTATTAAAATGCAACAGAATCCAATTACCTTGGTCATATATCATGTTTATTGTGTAAGTTTCATAAGGAAGAGACAATAAATCCAGCTTTCTTGTATCGCTTTTACGCAACAAATAAGAAAAAGTTAACCAAAAGATGAGAAAGTATAATTGAAAAGTGGTTTAGATAGAGGGGAAATTGATGTATGGTTAACTTGAAGCTTGTTCCAGAGGAACACAATTATTGTCCATACCCTTAAAACAGCACAATCTTTAAATAAGGATTCTGTGGCTGTGTGGTTAAGGTTAAGGTTGCTTACTTCAAATCACTTGCTGTTTACTGATGTGGGTTTGAGCTTCAATTTGGACATAGAATTCTTCATGTGAGCAAGCCATCCAGCTGGCTTATTGAAGGTCTGTGGTTTCACCCAGGTGCTTAGCGTCTTCCTCCATCATTAAAAGCTGGAAAGACACCATATGACCTGTAATTGTGTTGGTGTAACGTTAAACCCCTCCCACCCCCCCACCCCCACCAAAAAAAAAACAAAAAAACTAATGATACCAGATTGAGTCCTTACATTGTACATGTAGAAATAGTTTGCAAACCTTGATATGTCAATATGTTCATATCAAGGGCCACTTGCACCAAAGAAAATAAAGAAATAACAATTTTGTACAAAATTGGAGTAGTTCTCATATTACCCCCCTTAAAAAAAATATGAATGAATGAGTAATTTGAAGGAATTGCGGAAACATTTTAATGACATTTTACTACATAGATGTCCAGCAGCTGTTGTTCTTGAAAATGTATTTTGTTGCAAATATTTCAGAATTGGTGTAGTCATGTGAACATTTGTTACAAAGAAATTAATTTAAAGCATTATTTTTGATGTCGTATTTTCAGTATAGATCATTTGAAGCTGGTTAAAGCTTTTGAAATTCAAACAAAACTGTCTCGCTACTTCACTTTGTATGGGTTATGACATCGAAATGTCACACGGCTCTTTGCTCCTGAATTTATAAATTTTAATGTAAATTCCTTCAGGTTTTATTACCATACAAGTGTTAGTTTACTTAGTAATTTATGTCGGTAGTAAAGAGTTGCTAAATAGTTTCTAATCGCTTGTTATTTTAAAATGTAAAGATTTTGTCTCCGAAGTGTGAAGAATCCATACAAACGTGCAGAAAAAATGAATATTTACATAAACTTATTAAAGTATTTCTTTGCTGGTGAGGCGTTAACATTCAAAATGTTATGTAATGTATATAATAGAGACGTCTGTTGGTATTTTTAGATTTTTATTTACAATTGAAATATTTGCCAATCACATAGTTATTTTAGTTGTGAAAATATAGTCTTGATACAAACATGAGCTGCAGAGACCTGACAGATAGGGCACCTGCCATGCAATCCATTAGATATATGAAAATATAGGATCCTGTGCTTACCCATAATCCAGTCTACCAGATGATTTAAAAATTTGGACAGCAGGAAATTTTCCAAAATGGAAGTGTAGGAAAACCACAATTTTGATGACATTTTTATATTTTGAATAGACATTTAGATTAAATAAACTTTATAAAATTGTATTTGTATATCTTGTCAATGCAGGCAAATAAGTGTTCAAATGTTATTAGCTCACCTACACGAATGCTCAAGGGAGCTTGTGACGACGTGTCGTCGTCATCGTCGTCGCAGTCGTCCTCATCAGTCGCGTAGTCAACAAATTTGACTGTCAACACTTAAGTCACAATGTGGCCAAATTAAGAAGTGGTCAGATTTACCACTGTAGATGCAGATTTATGAGTATCTTCATGAACTTGGTCAGTATGTTAATCTGATATCTATAGTCAAGTTCAATTTTGGGTCAGATGGGATCAAAAATTAGGTCACTAGGTCAAATCAAAGGAAAAGCTTGTTAACACTCTAGAGGCCACATTTATGACTGTATCTTCATGGAACTTGGTCAGAATGTTAATCTTAATGATCTTAAGGTCCAGTTTGAATCTGGGTCAAGTAGGATCAAAAACTAGGTCACAAGATCAAATCAAAGGAAAAGCTTGTTAACCTTTTAGAGGCCACATTTATGACCATATCTTAATGAAACTTGGTCAGAATGTTAATCTTGATGATCTTTAGGTCAATAGGTCAGGTGAGCAATACAGGGCCTTCATGGCCCTCTTGTTTTTGAAATATTTGCCCATGATTAAAGAGAACTCCAACTTTGATGCAAATTTTATGACATTAATTTGAATTATTGCAAATGCCAACTTTTTTGTTACATAATCTTTAGAAAGATAGTAATATTATTAGCACACAGGTTTATTTTCGGCCAGGATTTATTCTATGTTATCGGAATAAAGCAATCCAATTTATCAAAGGTATGATCTTGTAGCTCTTACTTCAATATAAAAGGGAAATCATTCTGTCAAGTGTTACCTTATATAATTGTTCTAGTGTTGCCTCCCTTAGATCTGAAAACCCTTTGCTCTGTTTCTTGCATGGACATCCACTTACAGCAAGTAATATGTAATTTTATAAAAAATGAAGCAGAGCTGCTGGTTAGTGTTTTGATATCTGACCTGGCTTTATTTCACTTGTTTAATTCCAACAGTTGAGTAATTATATTCTTTTTGATGGTAATCAAATTTTTTATAGTAACACCCCTGAAGTATTTTATCATGTAATCTAATCTTTTATGTTGCATATGATTAAATTAAGGCAAAACTGTAGATTAAAAATATCATTTATAATTGTATATTAGGCCATAATAAGTTTATTGCTTTGATTATTGTCTATGGGAGCCCCTGATGTTTTTCATGTCACTCTGCCCCTTTTGTTTCCTTATAAAAAAAAAATTAACAATTATTTGAACAATTCCCCTTCTCCCTTAATAAGGAAAAAAATGAATGATAATCTAGTAATTCTTTTATAATGGCCTTAGAAATTTTAATGCTAGGTAATATTTTTGTAATGATTTTTATAAACACAAATTACAGATGAAGCTAGACAAGTCCGAAAACCTGTAGATTTATTCGAAATAGTCTTAATCACCCCGGTATTTGGCATGTTGTTTCTCAATCAGTTCCCTCTTAGTAAGTTTAAACACAAATTAAGTCAGTTTGACTGACAAGACACCATTATTTTTTTTTTTACAAGTTGCTGCAGTAGGGCTATTTACCATATAATAGATGCATAGTAACTGGGGCATATAGAGATGTATTGACAAATCAGAGTAATAGAGAGGGTAATTGTCCTTGATGACGTAAAAAAGATTCAAATTTGAAAAAAAAATAATACCAGCTCAGGTTTTGAGATTTAAAGTTTGAAATGTAATAAAGATTTGACAGTTATGTGAAAATGAAGTTTGCAAGATCATCATCCAAGAATTCCATGATTAAAAGTTATTTTTTATTTAGCAAGGGAGGTAATAGAAAACTGAAACTTAAAAACAAAGTAAGTCAAGTTTTATTTTTAGCTGATTACCATCAGTATCATCATCAACATCATCATTATCATCAAAAACATCATCATTGTCATCATCATCATCGTTGGCAGCAGCAGTATCATCAGTTGTATATTCATGTTTTATTTCAACTTTGTTACGTTTATCATCATCAATGGTGTACTACTTTTTTCCAAACCGTTGCCTAGCAACATCTAATAAAACTTTGAAATTGTTTAAGGTACTTGGAGGTATAATACCAAAACTGTTATATCTTTCAATGAAACTTTATTCACAGATTGTATCTTGTGAAATTTATGTGGACACACAGATTGATTCTATATAGATAGCAATTATTTTGCTGTCAAAACTCTTCAATGTTGCATTGTCATGTTTGTCAGTGTTTGCTGTTTTCTCAGATAATATGCTAACAGTAACAATACCATTTCATACATACTGATGAAGGCACTTCATTCACTCAGTATATTTAATGAAGCTGTGGGATGTTGCCTTGAAACATCTCAAATTTTCTAGATGAATATGGGGGCGTTTTTCCATAAAAAAAAGAGGTAGGGTGAAGGGGAAGGGGATGGGGGAGTGGGGGGTAAGTTATAAGGTACTAAATATTTGCATTGCCTCCGTTAATAAGCAGATCCTGAGGTTTGTTATATTGGCCTAAAAATTAAATGATGGTTTTATAAAATTTGGCAAAAGTTATGCAATTTTCATAGTACTGACAATCAGTCCCAGCAAACAAGAGATCTGAAAATGGGTATTTCTGTTCTGTATGCATTATGTCTAAATATTATTTTGATTTTCATTTCCAAAGACAATTAGTCAATATGATTTGAAGGTTGGTGACCTATATTTATGATTTTCATAATAATGAGCCGTGCCATGAGAAAACCAACATAGTGGGTTTGCGACCAGCATGGATCCAGACCAGCCTGCGCATCGCGCAGTCTGGTCAGGCTCCATGCTGTTCGCTTTTAAAGCCTATTGGAATTGGAGAAACTGTTAGCGAACAGCATGGATCCTGACCAGACTGCGCGGATGCGCAGGCTGGTCTGGATCCATGCTGGTCGCATACCCACTATGTTGGTTTTCCCATGGCATGGCTCATATATTATATTATTTGTAATTACTAGTATGGCAATGTTTTTTTTTTATTATTCAGGCTGTCACTGACAACATCTGTGAGAGATAATATATAATTTGATATATAGCTTTACCTTTAATATTACCTTTATAATATTACAATATTTAAAAGATTCTGTGTAGAATGACAGTTACAAACACACTGTAGTTATAGTTTTTGTGTAGCTATAGCTAGAACTTCTTCAGCTTCCAGGAAATGGCATCATTTGTATATTGACGAGGCTTATTCTGGTTGGGCCATTGACCAGATTGATGTTTTATTAAGAATTTTTAAAGGCTGACAATAGAAGTGATTTTGATGACAAGGGGTGGTCAGACCAGAGTTTCATTGTTCCAAGACTGCCTCTGTAGTCTAGTGGTAGAGCGCCTGCCTCAAGTGCTGGAGGTCATTGGTTTGCTCTATGGTTGCATCATATCAAAGATGCAAGAAATTGTACTTGAAGCTTTCTTGCTTGGTGCTCAGCATTAAGAGGATAGATCTAGGATTGGTCAGCCCGGTGTCAGTAGAATGCGACTGGGTGGTGTATCATGTCATTGTCTCAGGCATAATATACTTGTTAGGTAGCACATAAAGGTGGCATTGTACTCACTGCTACAAGTAGACACTGTCATATATATATGCCTGAAAAATTATTGAAAAGTACACTAAACCAGGACACACACTGATTGCTCCCAGTCTTCATCTTTGAGGAACCAGTCATTTGTACTGGTGCATTTGTATTGTTGCATTTGTATTGATGCATTTGTATTGATGCATTTCTTTAGTTGACTATTCAACAACAAGAGGATTGCCAAATACCTCAACAGCAACCACTGTCGATGGTTGGATAATCAGTGTAGCCTTAGAGTTTGTGATCATTGCACAGATTGAACCTAGGACTCGGGGGTTCAGTGGCTGGCATATGTTTCAGACCAACATGTCTTTGTAATGGCATATTTTCCCTGTTAGCTATTTCACCATGCTCCACTTCATGGACAGAATTCGCATTATTTTGAGCTTTTTTCTGTATTTTCGACATTTTGTTGCCTGTTGACGTTCCAAGCGATGATCTTTATTATAGAACGAAAGTCATTGCCATATTTGCTTTTTAATACTGATTTTAAGGTGTTTGTCGTCTCTGCCTAGAGTAGTAATTGAGACTTTTTATCTTTTTATTGTTAATCTAGTAAGTAATAAAATGGTACATTTCCCACTTTGCAGTTTGGTACTTTATTCTTTCTAAAAGGCGTATGATTCATAAAAATACTTGTGAATTCAAAAGCGTAACTTATAAAACTTTTATAACACCTTGCAGCGACTCCCACTTTGAAACCAACAAAATTCTGCATATTTTAAAGACCTGGTATTTAAATGACTGCTCTACGTGTTAGTGTGAAGGTCTCTGCAATAATATAATTGAGCCGTGCCATGAGAAAACCAACATAGTGGGTATGCGACCAGCATGGATCCAGACCAGCCTGCGCATCCACGCAGTCTTGTCAGGCTCCATGCTGTTCGCTTTTAAAGCCTATTGGAATTGGAGAAACTGTTAGCGAACAGCATGGATCCTGACCAGACTGCGCGGATGCGCAGACTGGTCTGGATCCATGCTGGTCGCAAAGCCACTATGTTGGTTTTCTTATCGCACGGCTCATATGATTTTTCTTCTTTTCGTTGTAGCGTCCTGACTTACGTGTGAGATTGGGGAATGACTTAGTATATTGTTGACCGATTTGATTTGTGTCAAAAATAAATGAAATGATAAATTATCAACAAAATCTTTTGTATGATTTAAGGTTTAAACAATGACTTTTGATTTTATATTTATGGCAAGTTATTGTCTTGCCTAAACTTATGTCTTGCCTGGGTGTATATATTGTTACTGGTGTTTGACCAGAATCTGATGGTAATTTATGTTCAGCGATGACCAGTGAAATGTCATCAGCTTTTTTTTTGTTATAAAATGAAATAGTTTATGAGAATATATTTCATAAAAACAAACACACCATGCACATATGCACATACATGCACAAAATTTAGCTTCAGTTTTTATGACATGGTGATCTTTTTTTGTGAGGCTGTCACATAACTGTTGCACAAGAAACCTTTTATTATTTATACAACATGAAATATCAATTTGAAATTATTATTTGATAATGAAGCACACAAAAAATGAAAAAAGAAGAGAAAGTTGTCAGTTTTGTTAAACTGATGATTTATTGGTTTGCTTGCACTGTTTGTCAGTTAGTGACTTTCCAGCTGAATTGGCAGAGAATGACCCACAGTGTTCCTTTGGACGAAATTTCAGGTTGAATCAGAGCTCCTGGGTATAACTAAAACATTGTTTGGCAGGTCAGTCTGGTAGTTCCATCTACACATGAAGTAGGGTTGTCAGGGGCAAGTGATTCAAACTCAGGGACTTTCAACCACTTGGCAAGGGACTCAGGCTGGCCCAGTCAAAACAGGCATTATGTTTATAACCTCCCTTGGCATTGAGATACGAATATTAATTAAGTCTACTGTGGCTGGAGCAAAGTGCTAGAAATTGACTAACGAAAAGCTTTCCTTATTAATTTGAATATTTTTCTATTTATTTAAAGGAAAAAAATAATAAAAAAAATTGAACGTTTATGTAAGTTAATTGTATGATTGGTTTTTATATAAATTATTGTAATTTTATTTCAAGTGGCAGATTGAGCTTGTAGTTGTTTTTCTTTGGCATAATTTAAAAAAGATGTGGGTGTGGACGTTGTTTGCATAACAGAATATATATATTCAACTGTATTTTTAGGCTTTTAAGGGAAATGACCATCTAAGTTAATATTTACTTTCATCTTAAGTGGTCATATTCCCATTCTTGATGATCTTAATCTGTAAATGTTAACATCAGGGTTATGCCTATCTGATGACATTAAAGAACTATTATTGCTACCCAGTTGACCTAGATATCGCATAACCCGCTAAGTGGTAGGTTAAACGGAAATTAAAGATTTGGCAAATGATTACTGCTTGTTAAAGTAATAATGTAAATCTTGATTAAAGAAAATGAAGAAAAGTGTGATATAACTTGCCGAAATGTTCGGTCGTTGGTGTATAGTGAAGGGGTATAGTGAAAAAATGCTGTAAGTATCACATACCTTGTGGGCAGGTGACTTTAAGCACGCTACTCTTAAATCGTTTAACAGTTTCAATGAAAAAAATACATAGTTTAATAAAATTTTGATGTTTTGGGTAAACAAGGTGTTTGCTGTGGTCCCAAATGCCTTTAAGCAACACCAATTTTAAATGGTTAAATATTTATATTTATCTTTGATGAACAAATCTAGAGAGGCATATGACATGTGTTTTTTTCTTAAATTTAGTGGTAATTCATGTAAAGTTCTCAAGCAAAGAGAAAAGGCTTAATAATTCTTTATAATATAAAACCACAAAAATGTTGTTTATTTACATTCATACTCTGACCCCCAGTTAAGAAATATTTTACACGATAATAACTTATATGTTTTTCAGATAACTATAACAAATCTTGCATACATTATTATGTCATATAAAACATCTCATTTAAATGTAACAAACACTTAAATGATTGCTGTAATTGATTTAATGTTTTTTGCCACTTTACGTTTAACTATGCCCGAAGTAAATTTAAAGTGTTTTTTTTATCAGGTTTTGGTTGATTTGCCGCCATTAAACATTTATGTCGAAGTTTTGAATGAATAGCTATGCAGATTTTTACACTTGCTGAAACTTTGCTTGGAGCATGGTGTCTCCTTTTAACATCTGCAGGTTTGTCCATCTGTTTTATTTACTTGGCTGTGTCCAATAACTGTAACTCCTACTTTGTCGTAAATTGAATTAAGCCCCTTTTAAAAACATAATAAGGTATATCATTCTAAAAACAATGATGACATGATTGTGGTGATTATGTTAAGGAAGTAATGCTATGATGATTTTGGTGAGCATGGATGATGATGTAAAGATGGTTAAATTATTTCCCGATTTTGTTAGGATGTTTGGATTACTTCCCTTTTTTGTTAGGATGTTTGAATTACTTCCCTTTTTTGTCAGATTGTTAGAATTACTTCCCTTTGTTTGATAGGATTTTTGAATTACCCCCCTTTTTTTGTCAGATTGTTAGAATTACTTCCCTTATTTGTTAGGGGTGTTTGAATTACTTCCCTTTTTTTGTTAAGATGTTTGAATTACTTCCCTTTTTTGTTAAGATGTTTGAATTATTTCCCTTTTATATTGTAATCTAGCACATTAATGTAGGAAATAGCTTCCTCACAGTGTTTTTGAATAATCCATGTTACCACAGTTGTAGATGATGTTTATAAGACACTGAAATATCAACTTACAACACAAAAACATGCTAAAATCTACGGCAAAAAATCAAGTGATCGATAGGAAACATGCTGTTAGTTGTGTGGGGGTGTTTTAATGTACAAAATAAGCACCTGTGAGTACGAGAAATTTGTTCAAATGATAGCTTTCAATGTAAAGAAATGAAAGGGAACGTATTCATAACTTTATCATGACATCACAGAACATTAGGGGTTCTAGCTGACCAATCAGAGAGCTGCATTTTAGAGTACCTGCCAGTTTCCACTTGGGTATAACAAGGTATTTTTACAATGAACATATAGTGACTTTAGAAATAAATATCACACAATTGAAGAAATCAAATCAAGATTTTTCACTGCACATGCTCCAAATGATGCTACAAACAACAAAACATTGAAGTTGCATTGAAATATTATTTCGATTTGATACCTTTATTTTAGTTAAAACTTCGAGATTTTATACAGGGAGTCTATGATAAAGTCCGAGTAAAATGTAATCAATACCCAAGTGAAATAAGTATCATTCCACAATGTTTTGGACATGTTAAAGTTATGAATAGATGATCAATCAGCTAGAAAAGTTAGTGGGAGTTGAATATAATACTCTGTACTTGTAAGTCTAAGCTGCTAGACTTCTACTACCCTTGTTGGGATATTTTTTTCTTTGACGTAAATGTGTACATGATAAATATTTAATTTATTTACTTCGTTATGAAACAGCCAGCTTTTAAGGATAGTCAGCATGGATTTTGGTCAAAAACTGGATTTTGTTCAAAACCTTTGGACTGACCATTTGCACTTGTTTATATTTAATATAATATAAAAATTTGATTTTTCTTACCTGGTTCCCATTCAAGGTAAAGTTCTAATAAAATGCAAACTGCATTAAAGAATGCAAGGAATATTAACACAGTTATAAAACACTTGTCTTTGATCATGATTTACATTGACAGAATTTTATGTTTTGATAGCTGCCATTTAGTAAAACTGAAAGTTTGTAAAATTATAATTACCTCCCTTCTTTCCCACTAAAATAGATTGAAAAAAAGTTAATATAGTCTTAAAATGGTTCGGTCTTGTTGAAATATTACAGTATCTATAAAACTTAATAGTGAGCATAGCTCGCGAGAAATTGTGCAAAGCGCAATTGCGAGCGCGTAGCTCGCCTTACGGCAATGTGTAGGCGAATATAACAAAGGTGTGCCGAATGGGGCAAAGTGATGTAGCTGAAAAATTTTCCTCTCGTCTGGGCGCCGCCATTTTGGGTGCCGCCATTTTGTTCTACTTCCGTCAAAGTCGGGAAAATTGTTTTTGTTTTTTTTAATTTTATATTTGAGTTACAATCTCTATGTTCATTAGGTGTCTTTATTTTTAAAAAAGTTATGTTATGGAAATAATTTCAATTTTGCTTTTATTAACAAAGTGCGTGTCCCTAGAGGACAGGTGCTCACAGGAAATGCTTTGTTGGCAGTGAATACAGAACTTCATTTGATTGCTGAATATTATCCATCACTCAAAAATAATGCAAGAAAGATTTCCAGTTGGTAGAAAAAAATATGATTTTCTTTTAAAAGATCAAGCATTGGCCAGAAAATGGGATAAAATGTCATAAATAAGCATAAAGCCATAAGAACGCCACAAACTGGTAATGACGTCACCATGACACCGGCTTTCCATAAATTTTGCAACGTATGATATTCGCTCTTACAGGTATAATGACACTAAAATTTTGTTTCTTTTCAAGTGAATAGGTACTCGGAATTGTTTTAAGCAGTGAATAGTTTCTTTGCCGTTTAAGCTACACTCACTCAGAGGCTTTGCCTTTTTCATATTAGAAATATGAAAGTGAAAACTGCTTTGATCAATACAAATACACAGCTTTTTAAATCTCACCTTAAAGGAGGTAAATAAAAGACAGTAAAATATACATGTCCAATGGGGATCTATCTGTATGTGGCATGGGCCCATTTCACAAAGCCTACTGAGGACAACATTTGAAGTTAGGAGTAAGGTCAATCTGACTAAAGTACATCTCCTATTACGCTACGCTTAGGATCTGAAGACGAGCTAATGATAGCCTCGTTCTGGCGACCCTTCCACTAGCCAATCAAAAGGTTACTTGCAACATTCTGCAAGCTAAAAAATTTATATTAAGCCTTGGTTTTAGATATTTACAATTCTTATGTCGTAAATTTTCAGACAGTCGGTAGAGCACTTGCCTTGTAAGATAGGGGTCCCGGGTTCGAGCCTTGGACTTTCTGCACATTTTTCTTACTCTTTGACATTCGAACAAGTCGTCTGATTGGATCAAATAAAAATAGATTTGCGAAAAGAAAAATAGCAATATTTGAAATCCAAAATATACAGAAGACGAATGTGAATAAGTCATTCTCAGACCTTCATTTAGAAGATCAAGTACTTTAGTCAGATTGGGAGTAAGGTGTTTCACGAATAGATTCATATAAACTATTGCACTATTCTTAGAATCACTACCAAAGAAAAATAAGGCAGATCTGTCATAGAATTGAGTTAATGACAGCTTTAAAAAAAATACACGTTATATACATTTTGTACTGTTAAATAAATGTGTTAAGTTCATACTTTGGACAGCTTATGAACTTTTGTGAAACAGACCACAGACCTTTCTGTACCTTTATAAATCTCTAATGCAATGTATGAAAAGTGAAAAATGTTAGATGTTGCTGCCATCGACAAACTTGTAAAATTGGTAACATATTGTATGAATCATCGCACCTGTTGATTTCAAACTTTGAAAATATAGTATTTTGTGTTAAAGATTTTATTTTATTGATATGACACTATAATGATCTATTGGGATATAAAACTTCTCTTGCTTGTTAACATTCATCATTATCTTTTATATATGTATATTATAAATTATCTTTGCCAGTATATTATGGTGATTTATCCTGAAAAATTAGTGTACCGTAAAATTTGTAATTATGAGGGAATGATCAATTGCAAATTATTCATTACAAAAAATGTTCATATGTATATACTGTTGTGTTGATATGCAGTTTTCTGAGATGTCCTATTTCATCTTTAGGAGTGCAAAATGAGAAGGTGTGAAATCGGGCTTACGATCATATTAGAATATATATGCAAAATTTAAGATTGCGTAAATCATAAAATTCTACACATCATGTATACTACTGTTTTTGGACACTGAAGAACATTCGGAAGCTATAGGAATCATTGTTACGAAAAATACGTTTATTGCAGTAAATATGATGAATTTTTAAGAGCAGGTTTAATACTAAATAGGGAGATTTTGGTATCACTATGTTAAATTTTGTAATTCGAACACAAATTCAAGGCTTGTTTAATTATTTTACTGTGCATATTGCATGTGTTTAAGGTATAATTCAGAAAATTAAAACTTCAAATTTCGTGATTCGTATAATTATTATCATTATTATTTCAGTGAGATTATATTACATCAAAACTATCGGAGTATTCAACAAACACAGACAGATAATTTCAAAAACGTAATTTTGACAACTTTTAAGATGATAATAAACAGAGAGATAGCCGTATGCATTGCTATCAAGTTGTAAATTTTGAAGTCTTAATGTCGAAGTTTTTCTGTGTCTTAGAAACAAAATGATTGTTAGATATTTCTTCTTGGGGAGTAAATGGTTTTCTTTGACTTTGTTTGATTAATAAATTTCCTGTGTTTAGATAAAACTGGTTTTATTTGTTTCGTTTACAAACCCATATTTAATATTTACATTAAACTAGGTTGATTAACGTAAATCTGGTTTACTTAAAACAAGAAAAACATTATATGTAAATGATAAACTTGGATAATTAGGTTTTCTTTATATTATGTATTGTTTGTAAAAACATGTGGAAAATATTTTCGTGGAGAATTAATTTGTTATAGAAGTTGATGTAATATTTGATGGAAAGTACAGATAAGTGAAAAATAAACTATTGTTAAAAAGAGCAAACAGGCTGGTTATTACATTAATGCAACAATCCGTCACATTTTTTTTTTTCCGTACAAATACCTGTACCAGTACCTCAAGGTAAAGTTACGGCAGATAATTTATTACGCGAGACTGGAAATATAGAGCAGAAGTTACGTTTTTATATATTGAAATACACTACCCATAAAGCAAGCTTGGTTATTATACTCTGTGTTCTTGCCTATCATCGTAAAAATATGATACTTTGATTTTTCACAGTGGATTTTTTATTTCAAGCTTTTGTTTGATGTGAGTCACTTGGATCTCTCCATATTTGTGATAAAATGATAACGACATTTGTGACACGCGTTTATCAGGAAAATGTTTACTTTTTTGTAATCTAGGTGTCTTGTTTTAGTGTGAAATAAACATAACAAGATCATCTTTGAACATTGGTCAGCTTGACTCGATGTTATCAGTTTTGACATTATTTTTGGATTCGGTGGGGACAAGTTCACAAGGACGTTGACGTTAACAAGTTTCCGCAATGGATAGCTGTTTCGGGTTTCACCGTGAGAGTACATCAGTTTAACTTTTTAACTAGATTTGATTGTAATCAAGATAACATTTGATTTTGGCTATTCGCTTCAAGTAACGTCAAGAGATAAAATTTCGTAAATTATATGCTTGAAACTCGTAAAGGCTGAGCCTTGGACTTTTCCTTTCGGACAGTGAAGTTGAGTTTTGAAGAGTTTTATCGAAAAACACTTGATATATGCAATAAGTGTTTAGTCAGTACTTAAAGAGTTTCTTGTAGCATTTAGTGTATTATATTAAAACTTGCAGAAAAAAGCAGTTTTAATTTTTAAACTTTTCATATAATTGACTAGCCTTGTAATTTTTGGTCAACAGCTAAACAATAATGTATGATACATAGGTGTGTAATAAATCATGGGATTTACTTGAATGATTGAGCTATTTAGTTTAAATTTAAATTTTCGTGCACGGTTGTTGATTTGTAAGACAATTCAAAGATATTTTCTGACATGTATAATAAATTGTTGATAGGTAAAACTTCTAAATTAGTAGTACCTGTGTGAAATTTAATGTACCGTAAGTTTGGAAAATACTCGTAATCCGTTTCATACGTAAAGTCAAGTGGAACATCTAATTTTATAGGAAAATGTTTAGCGTGAGCACTTTCATTCGTTAATAACCATCTTTTCTGAATGATAAAGCAAGCATAATTGACAAGGATTATCTGAGGTACATATGCTACGGGAAGTCTAAAGATTTGCATTGACAATTTTGAAAATCTTGACTTGAGATTTATATATCTTGATAAAATTTGACGATATTTCATCTCATGGATATTAGAGTATAAAATTTTCTTTTATCGAAATACAAAAGTGATAATTTTTTGACTTTAGAATTTTATGCTACCTTAAAATGTGATATTTTTTGTGGAATTTTATGCCATGTTGAAGTGTGAAAGAGGTGTAAAAATGTTGGCGACTTGTGCTATATTTAATTAGGTACTTGACGACTTGGATTAAAGAATTAAAGGATTAACTAAAGTTGAAATAACTTTCTAATTGATTAGAGAAAAAGAACAGTTAACATTAATGTCAACTTGACAATTTGAAGAAAAACCGTCTTGTTTATTCAGATCTGTGTGAAAAAGCATGATTTTGCTGGATTTGCCTGAAGGTGAAAAAACAGTGGGTTGTTTTTGTAGTGTTTTGTATTGAAAATGTACTTATTTTGCAAAATAATCTCCACAGATTTTGTACAATAAGTGAGATAGAAGAGTGCAGTTATAATGGATGAACATAGTAGAATACCGGTTTATAAATCCACTCCTGTTTTGAGAGGTGTAGGAACAGGATCTGTGCGGAGTTATGATCCTCGAGTCATGGATTTATATGAGGATCCCGAAGATGATGATTTTGGATTTAAATCAATGCCAGAATACGCTCTACAGAGGTTGTTTTCTCGTGATGTTAATTCGTTAACTTTGGACAGTTCTATGAATGAGCCAGATTTGAGACGCCCTGTTCCACAGATGATAGTGACTCCGGATTCGCCAGCGACGATAAGAAAGAAACGGAGAGCTCCAGATCCTCCGTCAGGCCTAGTTGCAGCTCGGCAAAAATTTCCTTCAAGTGACGATATTGTTGATAAAAAATCGAAAGCAAGTCGAACAGGAAGTTCACCAGTTGGACGACCATTGAGTATGAGCCCAAATCTGAAAGCTTCTAATTTATTGGACGAGTTACTGTATAAAATGAACACTCAGTCGCCTTCGCCGACTACCTCACCTAAGATAAATCGAACAAAAACGATTTTGAATAAGTTGCGTTCACCTAGAATTACACATAAGGGTTCAAGACGAAAACGTACAACCTCAAAGGAGGAGGAGGAGGCTGGGTTCAAGCCTTTGTCTCTTAGTAACAGTTCTTCTCTTGATGAACCAGACGGATTTACTCAGGAAACGTTATTCTTCGTGATTCTCCCAATGGATTTAAATAAAGATGCTGAGTTTGAGGTTTGTATTTTATACACATCTATAGCCAAATATTCTTTTGAAAAATAATAGAAAATCTTCTTATAATGACACTTCAAACATTTTATTCAAACCAAGAGATAATACATGTCTCGTATTTCTTGTGAAAATTGCAAAAACTTCACATTACATCAGTCAAATAATAGTTTTTAGCTAAAGGATGGTTTACTGTTCCTCATTGTGATCTATTTGTATTTGTTCTTTTGAAAGAAATGATACATTCAAGGTACACTAACAAACTGCTTA
Organism: Mercenaria mercenaria; assembly: GCF_021730395.1. Taxonomy (NCBI): domain Eukaryota; kingdom Metazoa; phylum Mollusca; class Bivalvia; order Venerida; family Veneridae; genus Mercenaria; species Mercenaria mercenaria. Next base: position 43,606,554 of record NC_069364.1, read on the forward strand.
AATGGTTGTCCCCTAACACAGCTTGTGGTGCACCTGCAGGCATTATCTAACTTCAACCAGCAAGCAACTGGGCAGAACTGCAGACATTCTGAAAGCTGGAAGGCTGCCTCATATGATCACCCTAGCAGGTCTCAAACTCTCAAAGATGAGTGGATCACTTTCGATGTGACATAAACCCAACAAAAAAAAGTTGTCCATTAACTTGGTTTGTAGGGCACCTGTCTTATGTTAAAGGGCCATGGGTTTGAGTCCAACACCTGGTTGACACTTTTCTCTTCTAACTTGAAGTACAGTGTGTACAGTTCCATCCTAGGTAATACAAGACCAATAGAAAAGTTAACAATTTTTTATAACATCTTTCATGTAAATTAGTGCTAATGCTCATACATTCAGCACAAGATTATTTCATAAACATGATTTTTCATTAAGTTTTGTTTGAAAAATACATGTAGGATTTAACAAAACTTTGATACCCATTGGCCCAACCAATAGGATTTTAAGCAGGGTACTCATCCAAATATATCTTCCTGTTGTACAAATAGGAAGACTTAGTCTTGCTGGAGGTGAAACATGTTTTAAGGCTTAGCATTACGTTTTGAGAAACAAAAATCAAACCAAATCCCCAAATCATAGAAAGAAAGAGTTGTTAAACATGAAAATTGAACAGCATGTAAAACATGTATATTACTTTAGGAAACAAGTGTCAGTATACTGATATAAACATTGAATTGCGGAAAAGGAGAGTCAAACGCTTTTAAAAACTCACCGTTTTCAAAGAACTGTTACATATGTTCGTTTTCATGCATTTGCAATAGCGTGTGAGTGGTGAAATTTCACATAACAAGGTGGAACACAGTTTTCAGCAATTGTTTATTTTTATTTCTTTACAAATGGCATTCATTTTCAAAGGGAGACAACTTTTTCCGAATATTTTAAGTATCCGTCAAGAAAAAGTTGTCTCCCTTTGAAAATGAATGCCATTTTTGATTTGTAAAGAAATAATTAAAAGATAAACAATTGCTGAAAACTGTATTCCACTTTTTATGTGAAATTTCACCATTCGCACGCTATTGCAAATGCATCAAAACGAACATGTGTAACAGTTCTTTGAAAATGGTGAGAGTTTTTAAAGGCGTTTGACTGTCCGGAAGTGGGGCCTCTTTAGGCAGTCTTTTCTGCAATTCAATGTTTATATCAGTATACTGACACTTGTTTCGTAAAGTAATATACATGTTTTACATACTGTTCAATTTTCATGTTAAACAACTCTTTCTTTCTATGATTTGGTGTTGTTTGATTTTTGTTTCTCAAAACGTAATGCTAAGCCTTAAAGTTACAGCACAATTTGTTACTTATTTGTTTGTTACTCATTACTGAATCATTTTCCTAATGCATAAATTGCAAAAAATACTGCATAAGGTGATTGTGTAAGTGATGTGTCATAATTTATGATAGATTTATTAAACATTTCACTTAAACGTTAACACTTACCCTGCTAATTTTCTATAATGAACGTGTCCGTCTTTCACTTTGGACAGTACCATTAACTGTTAGAAGGGGACAGTACCATTAACTGTAAGAAGGGGGGCTTACCAAAATGATACTGACTGACTAGCGAACAATGCAGGTCTTGATCAGACTGCATGGATGTGCAGGCTGATCATGATCTGCACTGGTGGCAGAGGCGGAATCAGTTGTGTCCACCATGATAAGGGTTAATGCTTAGGACTTTAATATTCTGGCAAAAAAAGTTATAAATATTGCTATGTCGATGCTTGAACATACAATGTTTGAGTTGCAACCTTTTGAGCTCAGTACTGGTACAACTTGAACATACACTGTTTACTTGAGCATCAGTAGCTTGAGCACCCAGACTCACTCAAAAGACTTTGTGTGGTCCTCGGCTTCACCTTTTCATTGTGTTTGAATCTCTCAAACCTGTGGACAATTATACTAACATTTTGCTTGTCCTGCCTTGCAACCTTGACCAAAAGATGTTTTAGTGTAGATCCAACACCATTGTAAAAAGAACAACTTGCAAGGAAAACCTCTGGTCTTTGAACACAAATGCATTAAGATTAGAATAAATGTGACACTCTGCCCATCTTACAACACTGAGCCCACCAATCTAGAGGTCGTAAGTTAGATGACAGGGTAGAGGGTGTGTGGCTGCCGAGCAAGTGTTTTCTCGTGACCAAAGACATAACATCTGAAAATTAATAGTACTCTCTAAAAGATGTCCATAATGCTATATACTGAAACCTAATCATGTTTGGTCATCTGATCTTTGTACATGAAAATGGTATTTTCATTTTGTTGGTCCTTGATTAACTGACAACTTCCACACATGAACTGCACATACTGGAAATCAGCAACTTTAAGATAGTGTCACAAAGAACATTTCCTTACAGGGTTCGAACTTGCAACGTCAAGATCTCTCCCAGTTGAGCAGAAGCGAGCAGCTGTTAAAGCTTGCCATTTGCATTTAATGTGCCGAGTGCCTTTTAAGCTACACAACATTTTCCACCGGTGTTTTAAACATGTCTTAGATATTTGCAAAATCTATCAAGAGACGTACTGTATACACACTGTATTTTAAAATGTTATTTTTTAAATCATGTTATGCATCCAGACAAGTGTATGCCTGAGTGAAGCTGTTATACTTTTCTTTTCATTTTTGCGAATTCTTGTCATTTTTGTGTACCCAACCTTTAGATGACATATCATCATATATCACAAAATATAGATCCATAGAAAGTATTAACTTTCAAATTTGAGTGAATTGGATGGTTCTCGTTTACAGTTTACAATACGAGGTGTAATTTTCCTTGTGTATATTGGACATCTTCCAGTATTTATAGTTGGCCTTTTGAAGTTCTCGATTGTTTACATTTTTGATATTTATGATACCTGGACGATTAGATCTGATAATTTCAAGTATGCAGTTTGTTTATTCAAAATCATAGTACCGCAATTTTTGTGAAAATGAAATACGAAACAGCTGTTCTATTTTTAATAAATTCACATGGACGATTTCATTGTGATGATTGACTGTGGTTGTAAATATGAGTCTTAAATTTTTTTCTCAAGTTACCAGAAGTCGTCAGTTGTCAGTCCTTCCACACTTGATATGTTTGCACTCAACCATCCAAGTTAAAGGCCCTTAATTTACCAAGAAATTCCATCTTTAATCATGTTTGCATCAATGCTACAGCAGTATGAACATAAAATCTCTTTAAAGTTTTAACTTAAACAAAACCAAAAAAAAAGTTATATGCTATTCATTTATCAAAATGTGACATACTTCTTTCAAGTTTGATAATTTATCAACAGATCAGACTATAATATAGTACACCCAGAGTTATGAGCCTTTGATATACCAACAATATTACTGTGAAATCATTTTTATTCGCGTAGGACGAATTTTCGCGTATTTTGCACTAGAACTGACGCGCGAATATAAGATCGCTCTATTTTTTTTTTCAATTTTATTTTTTCATTTCTAACACTGAAAATGCGCGAATTAAAGCCCGTGCGAGACAGTTCCTTTTCACGTTTATGCGAAATTTCATGCCAGCGAATTTAAATGATTTCACAGTATATTTTGTTATATGTTGACAGTCTAGCACTTTTTATACACCTGTCCTAATATCATATTAACACAGAATGTGTAGAACTATAAAATTTTATTCAAATTTGAATAGATCCAGAGTTATGTGCCCTTTCACTGTGTCAGATAAATATGGAATTTGTTTACCAAAGTAAGATCACAGACAAGTTCGATTATAATTCAGATTGGACATCTAGTCTACAGTTTTGTGCCCTTGATTCATAAAAAAAAAAAAACAACAACAACTACAAAGTACTCCACATTATGTTTGCACACTCATTTATCAAGTGGTATGCATGCTTCATTTAACAAAAGATGTTCTACTATTGTCAGACTATTTATTGAGGAGTTATGTGCTCTTGATCTGATGTAATTTGATCAACTGCAAACCTGTTATAACAACACATACATATACTGAATTCATAAATTGTGTATAAGTTTGGGTCTTACCTTGACCTTTCGGAGCTATATGATACTCAGTGAAGTGTTATAGGGCCATTATGGCCCTCTTGTTTCATTCAAATGACCAGACTTCACCAAATTTAGTGTTTATTTAATTTCTGTTTTTAGGAAAGCCGGAATTTGAAGTTTATAACAACATTTGAGCCAATGGTCAAGTGTGTTTCTCGTAAACGTTTATCAAATGTTCTTTATCCTATTCAAATCACAATAGTGTTAAGTGTTGACACTGTGCTTTATGTGCTGGTGCATGAAAAACCTACAATGATGAATGACGGTGAATATTTTAACCAACATGTTTTATATGAGGTCACGAAAAATAGAATTTCTATTTTCCTTTATCTTTAGTTTTGATGGTTTTAGTGTCGAGCCTGCTTGTGGTGAGCTTGACTTAGTCGTCACATTTGGCAGGTCGGTGTATTGGCATGCGTCTGTGCGTGCGTGCGTCCAGTTTTTACTGGACAGTAACTTTGACATGCATGGACCAATCTTGTTTATATTTGGCATGAATGTTTACCTCAATGAGAAGGGGTGTCATGCACAAACCCCATGTTCCTATCTCAAAGGTCAAGGTCACAGTTGGATGTCAGAGGTCAAATTTGAAGTTTGTTTCTCCTTCATGCATGATGGGATTTTGATGTAACTTGGCATGAATGTTCACCATTATGAGATGGAGTGTCATGCGCAAGAACCAGGTACCTAGGTCTAAGGTCAAGGTCACACTTGACAGTTGGGGGGCTCGACATTCTGCACGTGGGCATACTTGTTTTATTATTGCTGTTTAATCTGAGACTTGAAATTAGTTCTTCCTTCCTACTGTCAGTTTGAACCTAACCATTTGTCTTATTCTTCTATGCAAGGAAACCATCCATCTGGATTTTTCGAAAATGTATGGTTCCATGTGGGTGTCACTTGTTTGAAGGCACAGTGCCTCAGGAGCCAGAGGATCATTGGCTCTACCTCTGCCTTTGAAAGATGGAAATATAACGAATAACCTTTAGCTGTCAGTCTAACATGAAAAGATTTTAATTCAAGTTTTGAGACCAGTCGTACTGGTGCAATGATTTGATTAGTCAGTTTCAGTATTGTACCCAGAAACAACCAATCAGTAGCTAGATATTTGAGACTCAGGTCTCCAAACTCAGGTTGTTCACCTTGGAACCTGGGTTCATTACTTTGGTCTCCAGTCAAGGAAGTATGTTTATGTTTCTTCACCAAAATCATTTTTCTTTGCGCAGGTTTTTATTTTGAGAAGTTAATGTAATGAATTACAGAAAAAAGCGAAAACCAGCCAGATGATAATTATACAAAGGAAATATTAACGGTCCATAATGTTTTAAATTTTTATCTTAAAAACAGATGAAACAGCTTTTCAAATAGTTGTTTTGTGTACTTACATGGTTAGAAAAGCACTACTTTTAATATTGCACATGAACTGTTATAGTTAGAGCCATAAAGGGAGGTAATAAAAACAACAGATTCAATAAAACATTCTATAATATTCAGTAATATTCAAACCTTTGACAAAATTAATGTTAATAAAAGTAATTATCAGAAATAGGATTAAAAAGAAATTAATGCATTGTATATTCATGACGGAAAATGTGGCAGCGACATTGCATTATGAGCCTTTAAGAACAAATGTAACGTATTTTATTCCTTTAACGTCCACCCAGTTTTCCTTAAAATTGCTATACGTATTATCTAATTTGAAGTAAACTAAGTTCAGCAAGAAAGAGATTGATTGAGAAAATGTTGACAAACATTTTATGGAAACAGATTACTTTTGTTGGTATAATTTGTCCAAAACACAATGAAAATATTCTTTATGTCTAGTCTACCTAAAAAAATGAACAATTACACATTCTAATTAGCCGGAAAATTGTCATAATTTGACATGTGACAAATTCTAAAATGGTTTTATTGGAAGAATATTGATAATTTTGATAGAATACAATTTTTGTGGCTAGCGCGTTTATGCACTAAGTTAATGTTGGACTCGTGTTGATTTATATGTGAAAAACTATTTGGATTTTGTAAATTGTTCTCAGTCATGTTGCTTTTGGTGTATATATGCTAAGGATTGGGTTTCTTGGATTTTTAGATTTTGATCCTGCAAACTTTGATGGTATGTCATTTTTTGATACTGGCTGTGTCTATGAATAGCAAGTATAGAGCTTTCAATCGAACATTAGTCTGCATATAAGCAATTTGTTGTATTCCACTACTTCCTCTTACGTTACAGGAAGCCTGCCACCACCACCCTTTAAATACACTTAAAAAGCATTGTCAAAGCCGGATTTTGCATTAATTTAATTTTTAAAACATTTAAAAAACATCGTCAAAGCAGGATTTTGCATTAATTTAATTTTTAAAACATCCTGAAAATGTTTCCTTTATATTTGACCAACTTACTTTGTTTGCCACTTACATTTGAGAACTTGATAGTTTGTATATTAAAGGAGAGATCAGGTGTAGACATATAAATACCCAGAATGAAATTAGTGTATCTTACACATTTGTTGAAGTTTAAAAGCGACACCTGCTGTTTTTTGTGATACATATTGAATTCCTTCTATTTAGATACCTTACATTCAGTTAAAAAGCTCATTATCATGCGATCAGATATATTTTCATGAAGTTTTTTTTTGTCACTTACGTTTTAACATATGATGTTATTTAAATTGGCTATTTTCTCATTAAAACATATACAGGTTTTCATGGTATTTATGTCCACTTATCTCGGCCAGTGACATTTTGATTGAATTTTTGTGGTAAATGATGCTTTCAGTACACAAAGTCAAATGGTACTGTCTCGGAGATGGTATCTAAATGTTCACAGTTTTATTTTCATCAAAAGGTCCATGATAAATGGCTATTGTTGGTCCCCTGCTTCACTTTTGCACCTGGTTCATAAAGAAAATGGTCAGTATACATGTATTAATTTCGACAAGGAAAACTTTGACGAGTTATAACAACTCTTGTTTCTATGTAATTCATACATACTGATTATATAAATTTGTCATTTTTTTTAATAATTCTTATCTGCATGGATAATAAGCCCATATGAGAGAGCACAATATTCGATTTACAGGCCTTGCATTTCCACAGAAGATGGAATGTCCAGAATTGCTTTTCTTCAAGGGAAAGCCAGTAACACTAGTTCATGGTACTGAAGAGACTGTAACCCTCATGCTAGAATATTGTCAAAGAAATTCATCTCTGCCATCAAGCAAATCACATTAGGATGGTAAAACCATTAGATCCTAAAATGGTGACACTCTTGTCAGCGCCTGGTAAAATCAAAGGTTTGCCATATTCTACAGGCATTTATACTAGAACTTTTAAGAAAGTTTCTGTTATGTTTCATGATTGTATACAAAATATTTTAAATGATTTCATTATCTGCATTTTAACAGACCAGAAAAAGAAGTAAATTAAGAATTTCTGCATTATTATTTAGTACAAGCAAAATAAGTCATATTGTAAGCAAAGTACAAGAAATATAACTATAGACCATATCTATTGAGATCTACATCTACATCTACATCTTTCACCCAACCGTCGATTTCCGACTATCACTGGGCGGCGCTGTCAGAGAAACAGTTGTTAAAGAACTGATATGTTACAATGTTAAAAGAATAAAAGCTAAAAAAGACAGTATGCTACAGTTAAAATGGGACAGAGGCAACAGAATTACATACTGACCACCGCCAGCCTCTCTCTAAAGATTCTGAGACTGGGGCTAGATTTAACATGAGTTGGTAGGGAGTTCCAGAGTCGGATGGTCCTAGGGAAGTAGGAGTTAGAAAAGTACTGAGTGTGAGACATGGGGATTAAGTAATTTAGGTTTCTAGTTGGAATAAGATGAGATTGGTCGACTGCAACTGTCTGGGTCCTTATTTTATAAAACATTACTAATGAATTGTGTAACCTTCTATATTGGAGTGTATTCCATTCTAAGGTTTTCAGCATTTGTGTAACACTACTGGTGTAACTGTAGTCATACATGACGTACCTAGCAGCTGACCTTTGGACATTTTCGACTTTGCTAGTGAGGGTTTTTTGCCAAGGATGCCAGACGCTTGAACAGTACTCAAGTTGAGGGCGGACATAGGTGTTATAGGCAGCAATTTTGACCTTTTTATTATCAGTTTTGACATTTCGTTGTATGAAGCGAAGAGTGGAAGTTGCTTTGGAAGTGATACTGTCAATGTGTTTGGACCAGTTTAGATCTTTGGAAATGGTTATGCCTAAGTATTTAGCTGCCTCACAAGTTTTTAACTCTATGTTGTGAAGTTTGTAGGGGTAGACTACAGGATTTTTCTTTCTAAAAATTCTAAGGACTTCACACTTGTCCGGGTTGAACTCCATGGACCATGTCTTCTCCCAGGTTTCTAAGCTAATCAGGTCTTGTTGCAGAGATATACTATCTGAAATGGAGTTGATGGTAAGGTATATTATGGTGTCATCTGCAAACACTCTTGCGTTACATTTGACGGAATCTGGTAAGTCATTGATATATACCAGGAAGAGACATGGCCCAAGAACAGACCCTGGGGAACTCCAGACAGTACAGGAAGTTCACTGGAAAAATGACCATCAACAGCGACTTTCTGGGAGCAGTTGGACAGGAAAGATTTGACCCATTTGGTAATTTGTGGGTTGACACCAAGGCTTTGTAGTTTATAAATTAGTCTAATGTGATCGACCTTGTCAAACGCCTTGGAGAAGTCCATGACAATAACATCTGTTTGTTGACCCTGTTCAGTGTTATTGTAAAGTTCCTGAGTGAAATTAATGAGCTGAGTCTCACAACTGTGACCTGATCTAAAGCCGTGCTGGAACTGGCTAAGTAGCTTATGCTTGTCAAAATAGGTCATAAGATTGGAAACAACAATGTGTTCAAGGAGTTTGGAAGCAATGCAAGTTAGGGAAATTGGGCGATAGTTACTAGGTTTAGACTTGGGACCTTTTTTAAATACGGGGGCTACGGTGGCTTTTTTCCAATCACTGGGTACTAGGCCAGATTCGAGAGATAACCTGTATATATGGGCAAGTACAGGAGCAATTTCATGGTGGAGTTCTTTTAGGATGCGTGGGGATAATTCATCAGGTCCTGAGGCTTTATGTGGGGATAGGCCATAGAGCAGTTTTTCCACACCTTCAGTGGTGACCTGGATCTTATTCATCATGGAGACTGGGGATGAGAGGACGTTGGAACATATATGCTTCAGACTAAGGGGCTGGGGAGGGGAAAAGACAGATTCAAATTGTTTGTTTAAGATAGTAGCCTTTTGGATGGGGTCTGTGTAGGTAAGACCATCTGATTTAAGGGGGGCAATGCCGACATTTTCTTTTTTGTTGTGCTTGATGAAGCTGTAAAACTTTTTGTTTTTACCAGGTTGTGAGTCATGGTCAAATATGACACTTTCCATATATGACCAGTATTGGGCTCTTATTTGCTTCTGGATAGAAGACTTAAGGGATTTGAATCTTTGTTGGCGGGCTGAGGAGGGAGATTTGTGTAGTTTCTGGTACAGTTTATCACGCTTATGTATAAGCCTGATAATTCTCGGGGTTAACCATGGCAAGTCGGCACGGGGTTTAGACATTTTAGATGGAATGTGTTTTGACTGGGATTCATTAAGGCAGTCCTTGAATGAATTCCACGCTACTTCAGGGTCTGAATGGTTTTCGGTGAAAAGCTAGCACCAAAAGCCTTCATGTCAGATTTTAGCCCTTCCCAATTAGCCTTCGTGTAGAGTTTTATAGGGCGTCTAGGTTGGGTTGGGCGGCCCCTATTAAGATTCAATTCATGAAATATAATATCATGATCCGAGGTGGCTAGACTCGGTAGGGATTTAACCAAGTGAACATGGGATGGATGGTTTGTAAAGAAGAGATCAAGGGTGTTGGATAACCTAGTTGGGATCTTAACTATTTGTTCAAGATTATAATGGGAATATCTTTCAATAAATTCTTCATAAAAGGATCTGTTTTTACAAGTTTGTTTAGGGGACTCTTTTGACCAGTCAATGTCGGGGAGATTGAAGTCTCCAAGTAGCCATACTATGCTGCCCTTGGGTATTTTACTAAGGGATAACCAGAGTTGGGATAGGGAGTCGGCATCTAATTCTTGGGGTTTATAGTAGGCTCCGACAAAGATATCTTTAAGGCCAGTGATGGTAATTTTGGCCCAGGTTATGTTGCATGAAGTCTTGAGGTCTGGTTGTTCTTGGCTGATCAGTGAGTTAGATATAGCTATCATCACTCCTCCACCTTGACCTTCACTCCTGTCATCCCTATATACCTTATAATTAAGATTATCAGTAAATATTTCGGAAGAACTGATGTCTGGCTTAAGCCATGTTTCTGTAAGGCAAATAACATCTGGTTTAATTTGGTCAATAACTAGGTGTAATTCAGGGATTTTGTTTTTGACAGAACGACAATTAATGTTAAGGACTGTGAGACGTTCAGATGTTTTTAGTTTAGGTTTGGGAGTAACCTTTTTCTTTTTAGGGATTGTGGTAGATGAGGCCTTTGGGGTTTCTGGAGGCTCATGGAGGAAAGAAGAGCTATTTAAGCTGAAACTTACTTTACTGTGGTCGTGACTTAGAGGGAATAGTAAGAAGTGTCACTGAGAGTATCTAGGGATTCAGTCAGTGAACTTGAGTGGTTTAGCGAGCCGCACTGTTGACAGTACCAGCTGAACTTTGAGTCTGAGAGTTTGTCGTAAGTATGACTGCCAATGCCTTCGCAGTCTGTGTGAAACCAAGTTTCGCAGTTGTCACACAGGATGCCTTTTTGTGACCAGGACACATTTTGGGAACATATCCCGCACGGGTACTGGGTAGGACAGGAAGCGCCTGGCGGGCCTGGGTTTGGTTCAATGTCTGGGGTCTGACATGCCAGAAGACAAAAAAGAAATAATAAGGATGTCTTACTAGCACTGGGTTTCTCTTTGTGCTTTCTAGATGGTATTACTGTTTTGAGGACGTTGGCAACTGAGATACCAACAATACTGGATTTTGGAGGGAAATGGTCGCACAGTAAATTACTCTGATTTGCTGAGCAGGGAAAAATATGATGTGCAACTATAAAGATGAAAAGGCATAACAATGTCAGCCTTAGTTCCATCCTTGCTGGATTAGTATGATTCTAGACCAACCAGCAACTCTTTGTCCGAATTGTGTAATTATCCGAAAATTGTATAGTTGCAGTACGAGTCAAAAACATCCAATAAGCTGGGAAGATAATAAGAATTATCTACACAGCTGGTTAGCTAATAAGTATCTTACCACCACCAGTTATACAAATTAAGGGTATTGTAAGAAAGTTTTAAGTAAATTATTATTTTGTGTATAGTTTACGAAAAAGTTGTGAACTGTTCTCGACGCATGCGCATATAAACTTTGTAAAACAAAATTCAAAAATGAAAAATATAACTCAGCTGAAATTGAACTCAGCTGAAATTCAGCTCAATGTATTATACACTGAAATAAGGGGAAGTCACACTGTGATAGGTGTTTGAAGGTTGTTACATACCTAAAAAAAGAAATATCTCAGTTATTTTAAACAAATAAACTGATTGTTTACTGATGTATATTTCCTTAGAATATTAAGTTTTATTCTGTGGACTTCCAACAAAATGTTCTTTTTTGTCATTTCTTCAGTCCTTTCAATAGGTTTCAGCTTCCTGACAAGTAAATATATGTTTGTTTCACCAGCTTCTGGTCACATGATGTTAAGACTGGTCTAATGTATTGTCTAACCCAAAAGAGCATTGTTGTCATCACGGTCAATCAAAAAGTTAAAAGTTCACACAAGTTTTAACCACACATGTTATATTGTCTGTTTTGTTGAGACAGTAATTCAGTTTATGGAAGATATTGTTAGTTTTAGACTTTAAATTAAAAGATAACATTTAGTACCATCCTCGTGGTCAACTGAGCTTGAAATTTGCCTAAAGAGACAAGGAAATTGTTACGATGAGGTTAGATCTCAAGGTTATAAAGATGGTTTCACTGATAAGTCTAAAATCTAGCAAGATGTCTGAAATAATCCAAGTTGAGGCAGCTTTTATTCAAATATTTACCCAAATTTTTATTTCTTATTATCTCCCTTTTATTGATCCGATTTAGCAAGGCACTTACGTAATTATAAAAACTTTGTATTTTTTACCGAGAACATTAAATTGAAAGCATTGTTTGACTTCAAATCGATTATGTAAATTTTTCAGACGAAATTGAAAATAAATTGTTTGATTTGTTTCTTTAATGGGGTTTAATGCCAGTTTTAGCTCGACTATTCAAAGAATAAGTAGAATTGTCGTACTCACCACAACGTTAATGTCAGCGTCCATGTCGGCATCACACCTTGGTTAAGTTTTTCATACCAGTCCACATTTTGACAAAACCTTTTGACATACAGCTTTGAAACAATCATCACCATGTCTAGTTTTAGGCAAGAAAATACCTTTTGTCCGAAATTTGGCCCCTTTAACTTACAAATCTTGGATAGGTTTTTCGTACAAGTTCATATTTTGTGTAAACTGTTTGACATATGACTTTTAAACTTTTATCACTTGTTTATTATAACAGACTAACAGTCTCTACCTGTAGGAAAAAATACATAACTCTGTCAAGTATTTTGGCTGAATTATGGCCCTTTTTGGACTTGGAAATTGGTTCAGTTTTCGTGCAAGTCCATGTTTTGTCAAAACTGTGCGGCTTTGAAACTTTGATCACTTTTTTACAAATTATAGTCTCCATATGAACTACAAGACTACATAACAAGGACAAGGATTTTGACTCAGTTATGGCCCTTTTTTGACAGAAATTAATAATAATTAGTTACACATTGCCATATAGTGCAAGACTTACCCAGTTCCATAAATACAGGTACATTGTTTATCTTATCTGTTTTCTTTCTTTTTTCTACAAATCTCTGGTTATATTTTTACCCCATACCTACATTCAGTTCTTTGAATAGTTGAGCGCACTCTCAACAGACAGCTCTTGTTTAATTTCCATTAACATTTCAGTTATTTAAAGGCAGTCAGTTAACATCTTGTTATCTGTAAGGTTTTTGATTATTTTTGATTATCAGTTATGGTGGGCAGGTTTCTAGATTCTGTACCATGGCAGTACTAGCCTGTTCTCTGCAAGTAACTGCCAACTTCTCCACATGATTAAGAGGAAGAAAATGCTGGTACAATGTTTATTATCAAATTGTCTCTGAGAACATGCTTTTCCAGGAGATCGAACTCCCATGATCTTAGATCTGCACTCTCAATATTGAGCTAAACCAATAGGCTGTTCTCTGTAAGTTAAATGACAGCTGCTTTTCATTAGTCAGAGGTAGAGAACATACTGAAAGTATACTGTTTTCTGTGAAAGTATACTGTTTTCTGGCAAAACTGTCAGAATGAAAATATGCCAATTCTGCATTTTGAACTCACAACATCATGATAAAGTTGTGTGCTCTACCTAGTTTGAAACAAAGTAATACAGAGTGTAAATGTGACAGCAAGCTTAAAACTTTTCTTGATATTTAGGGATGAACTTAAAGGTATAATTGCATCTATAACATAAATTAGGTATAATTTGTCAGGCAGGTTGTTTGTTTTCACTGTTTATAAAGTACAGTTATTATATCTCAAAATTAGTCCAATTTTGTTAAATATTGCACCTTAGGGGCATTGACTGACCCCTTCTATTCACTTAACCTACTGCTGTCTATGGTCGAGTGGCCCTCAATAGCCATGCTGATAATCATTGCCTTAAAATGAACACCTATTTTGAGTTAATCCTTCTGAAATCGAGTGAATATGGTCCTCAATCATGAATCACAACTGAAAATAAAATGACCAGTTTGTGAATGAACATGCAGTCAGGGGAAGGAAAAAGAAATTAGTCTTTGTGAAGGTGATATTTTCTTTTGGACACGTGGCTGTCACTAACTCTTTCTGACTTTTGGTTTGTAGTTAACAGTTGTTAATGGTTGCCACAATTCTTTAGTTTTTATGTTTGGAATTAACAAAAATTAAAAATTAGACAATTCAAGGCAAGTGTGATTATTACATTTTTGTTAGTTGTTTTTGTGTGAACAGGTCTAAGAAAGTGATATATTTACAGAGTATCTGTAAATTTATAATGTAATTTTGCATATTTAAAGATTTTTGAATAAATTTATGGATCGGGTGTACGAATCGTCCAAAACTGCTGAAACTACACAGTTGGCCTAAAAATCACAGTTTGAAATTACTTGTTTACTGATGGTATGCATGAATAAATGTCAGCTGTGAGTTTCATTCATTTTTGTGACAACAGTTCGTTTTTGTAAACATCATGTTTGTAAACATTAAAGATTGCGTTTTGTAACCTAAACTCAGGGTTCCATATTTTAGAATGTCTTGTATAAGAAAAACGTGAGCTCAAGCTAAAACAAAACATAATCAAAAAGTAGAAAGGTATTTTTATAAGTAGAGATATTTTGGTTTGAAAACATGACTGTAAACACATTTGACCTAGTAATGGAACTGTACATTTTTTTTGAAAACAAATAACCATGATTTATGCATACTATATATAAATCAATTAGTTGCAGGCCAAACCCTTTTTATACACTTATAAAATCTATAAATTTATTTATTAGATTCTGTAAATTTACAGATCATCTGTAAATACCTATGCCTGTGACATTCTTAGATATGTTCATTTGCTAGAAATCAGAGAGATTCCTCTTCCCTTGACGGACTGTTGACAAGCAAAGTTGTTGTTGGGAGAGACTTTGTTATTATTAGAATTGTTTTGCAAATAACTGGCTCAACATGTCTATACAATAAACAAATTTTTCGTTATAAAAATACCTTTGGATACATAGGTGCCTTTGCTCTACCAGGTGCTGGGCACCAACTAAATTTGCGGATTTTACAAATGTTAGAACGCATGAAACATGTTATTAATTTCAAAAGTATACCCCAGTGAAAATGATCAGTGAAATTTCACTGATATTTCAATGAAATTTCAATAAAATATCAGTGAAATAACAGTGAAAGATTTTGGCAAATTATCAGTAAAATTTTGTTGAAATTTCATTAAAATTTCGCCAAAATAACAGTAAAATTTTGGTGAAATTTCACCAAATTTCAGAAATATTTTGCCAAATTCTTTCGGCGAATTTTGATGAAATTTCGTTGATATTTCTGTGAAATTTCACCAAATTTCATCAATATTTTCCCAAATTCTTTCGGTGAATTTTGGTGAAATTTCATTGATATTTCTGTGAAATTCATCAGTATTTTGCCAAATTCTTTCGGTGAATTTTGGTAAAATTTTATTGATATTTCTGTGAAATTTCACCAAATTTCATCAATATTTTGCCAAATTCTTTCAGAGAAATTTCAGAGACATTTTGTCAAAATTTTGCCAAAATTTCACAGAAATATCAATGAAATGTCATGTAAAGAATTTGGCAAAATTTCAAGGCTGTATTCTAATAAGCAAGAAAGTTACTAAGGTCAAGGTCAAAGTCAAGTGACCCCAAATTACTTGGGGTCATCAGTTAAATGTACTTGAATAGTCTAGGAAAAAAGATCAGAAAATTTTTGAAGTATTTTTTCCTATGTAATTCATATAACAAGTGACCCCCAGGCTTGGGCCTCTTTTCATTCCAGAGGCATAATTTGACCAAATTTGTTAGAGAACCACTAGGCAATGCTACATACCAAGAATCAAAGGCTTAGGCCTTGAACTTTGAGACATGAACATTTTTAAAAACAAACGCGTATATAAGTCTATATAAAACTTGGGACCCCCGTGGTGGGTCCTCTTTTCACCCCTTGGTAATTATTTGAACAATCTTGGTAGAGGACCATAAGGCAATATTATATACCAAATATCAAAGGCCTAAGTCTTGTTATGTTTCAGGGAAGAAGATTTTTAAAGTCTTTTTCTTTATAAGTCTATGTAAAACTTGGGACCCCGAGGATGGGCCTCTTCTCACTCCAGCGACATAATTTGAAAAGTCTTGGTAGTAGACCTCTAGATAATGTTGCATATGGTACCAAATATCAAAGCCCTAGGCCCTGTGGTTTTTGACAATAAGATTTTCAAAGTTTTTCCCTATGTAAGTCTATATAAACCAAGTGACCCCAGGGCGGGGCCATATTTGACCCTAGGGGAATAATTTGAGCTATCTTGGTAAAGAACCACTAGATGATGCTACATAAAAAATATCAAAGCCCTAGGACCTTTGGTTTTTGGCAAGAACTTCAACAAGATTTTCAAAGTTTTACCTATAGGGAAATATGACTTGTATATATATGTCTATGTGACCCCCAGCACGGGGCCTTATTTGACCCTAGGGGAATAATTTGAACTATCGTGGTAGAGGACCACTAGATGCTACATGCCAAATATAAAAGCCCTTTGGACAAGAAGATTTTTAAAGTTTTTCCTTTTGGTTGCCATGGCAACCAGAGTTCTCCTTGAATTTCAATTCTTTGAATAATTTTGAAAGGGGGCTACCTGAGGATCATTCCTGTGATGTTTATGTTAGTCTCACACTTGTCTTCTTTTTTCTACATTTCCCCACCCACTTGTTTACATCAATGTTTTCTAAATTTTCAGCATTGTTTCAAAAGCTTTAAACACTTATTTACTGTAGAACTATCTATTTTCAATTATTCTGCAATTTTTCTTCCACAAAAACCATGTTCATGTAATGAAAATATGGTATTTTTCACAGATGGAATCAAATCTTCTATCAATGTGACTTTGCAGACGAAATATGTAATCACTAGTTATTTCCCTTGGTGCTAATATAGATTGTAACCCTGAAAAATTATCCTACCCTTAATTGGATTTCAATTGGAAGAAAACACGCTTTGAATTTGCAGTCCCCTGTAAATTAATAACTTGGTGGCCATTTTAGGACATTAATTTGGCACATGAGTGTACATAGTAAGGCTTTGCTTCTAAATAATGATGTATAACTTCATCAGATTTTCTCACCAAAATTTTGCTCACAAAAAATTGACAATCAAAATTTCACTGAAAAATAAATTTTGGTGAGAAATGAATTGCACCAAATTTCATTGAAATTTCAGTGAAATTTATGTGAAATTTCACCAAATTTTTATCATTTTGTTAAATTTCACCCGTTTCAATGAAATTTCAATGAAATTTGGTGAAATTTCACTGAGATTTTGGTGACATTTTCACTGGGGTATCATCAATATCTTTTGCACAGTTCTGCCTGGTACTCAAACTGTGACATCAAGAATTGTTATAGTTTTTGTCTGTGTTTTATCAGGAGAAGTTGAAACAAGGTTTAATCCTAGCACATATGACTAGGGTCAGATATCCTCTCAAAGACCTTATAATGTGTATATTTTTTTCTGTTAATGCGGAGTAAATTAGTAACATAGAAGGGAAGTAAGAAGTATCACCTGCTTTCCTTTTTTTGATACTGAATTATCTCCCTTACATTTGTTTATAAACTCTAGGCTATGTAGACTAAGTCCTGTCTAGTCTTTTATCTTGAAAAAGGACACATTGAGGTAGTAGACATGCAACGTTACAATCGGAAATTAAAATAACATGATCTCCTTATGCTACTATAAGCATTTGTGCAACTTTTACTTAAAATTATTTGATATATGATCGAAATTATAAGACAATGTAAATGTGAATACGTAAATGTGCGGAAATACCAAGTGTCATAACGGTACCTTTACTGTAAAAATCTTACGATAAAAGTGGGTGCCCAATATTTCAACTAAAATACTTTTGTAGAAGGTGATTACACAAGATGATTATGATGATGATGATGATGATTGATGATGATGATGATGATGATGATGATGAATACAAATTGTAGATACTTGAGATACTTTGCTCAAGATTAATACTGCTGTAATCATGAATAAGCTGTTACAATAAGAAAGGCGTATTGCCGTCTGCTGACTGTATTTTAAAAGATAATGTCAATATTTAATATTATGAACTTCATAATACACCTCCACTGAATGAAGTACAGCAAAAGAAAATTTATGAATGAATTGTTGAAATTACATATTATTTCGAACGATTAGGGTTTGAAGTGGTCTCCCAGAGCCGAGACAGAAATTTTCAACCTACTCTTTAGTAATTGAGGTGAAATTTGTATATACATTTACCGTTTATAGCCGTTCATTCATTGATAATATGGATAATAAATATCTTCCTTAAATGTTCAAATTTTATTGTCAGCTGACAGTCGTGTCTGCCCCCCTCAGAGTTTTAATATAAGCCCTTGAATATTCGGTCAGTGCGCTAAAGGGCCCTTCATACTCACACCTAGGTTTGCTGTCTGTGGTATTTATAACACTTTATCCTATTTTGAAATTAAATGTAAATGTATTGTTTGTTTTAGAGTTGTCATACCTGGCAGATAAATGTATTTGCTGTGTGATCATGACTGTATATTTTCAAGGAGAACGAATCAAGCAGGTCATTACAGAAGTTTTGATTATTTTTCTTCTGAAAATTATCATCGTTAGATTTCATGTGAGAAATTCTTCATTGGTTATAGACTAATGGCATATTTGCTTTAATTTTATCACAATTCAACTGCCTCGATAGCCTAGTGGTAGAGTGGCTGCTTTGAGTGCGTGAGGTCCATAGCCGTGCTGTACCAAAAAATATGAAAAAATGGTACCAGCATCACCCTTGCTTGGTGCTCAGTATTAAAAGGAACACTGGCTTCTCCTTTCCTATGCTGTCATGGTATTAGATTGAATGGTGGATGACGGTGATGAAACATACCATGGAGGATCACCTGGATCTTCCTCAACTACGAAAAGCTGGAAAGTCACCATATGACCTGTATGTGTGTCGGTGTAATGTTGAACCCTACAAAAACAAAAACAAATCTATCAGAAATGAAATGTCTAGAGTGATTAGAACTCCTTTCACAATATAAACACTAATATAAAGAAGTATAAACTAGGCAGCTACCAGTACTGCTAAGTGCCTCCATCCCTGTAGTATATTGGTAATAAAAAATAGTTCCGGTCATTCCTTATCGCGTATGAATAAATTTTATTTCAAAGACTTGTAGAATATTTCATTGATGTTTTTAAGTTTTTAATGATGTACTTTTATTGAAGAGAAATCTACAAAAGCATACATTGTTACTTTGTTTATTTTTGTTCGATTAATATATTGTAAGTGGCAAAATAATTTCATCACTACCAGTTGCGGTTGGTATTTGCTTTTCGTTACTTTATTTTGACAACATTTCATTGGTGGCCGTCTATTCAGACTGGTTCTAAAAGTTCACTGACATATTATGTTGTTATTAACAATACAAATCGTTACACCTACAATGAATTTATATCCAAAAAAAAATGAAGTAGAAAAGTACACAAAAATTGCCTTGTTAACATGTGGTATTACAGTTCCGATATGTTTGCTTGAACGCTAATTGATACTTTTGTAATGTTTACATTGGACGCTATAGAGCCAAATTTAGACCAGTCATTATTGTAAGTGAAAGAACATTCTTATTTTGATAAAAACTTCTTCATTTTCTTCTATATTATTAAAGATCAATAGCTGTTTTTAATTCTTGTTGTAAGAACTTATTTAATGGTACTTTGATTTTGTTGTTGCAATGTTGAAATCATCTTTATGAAGTTTTAAGGGGCCTCAGTGGCCGGGTGGTTAAGGTCGCTGATTTTGAATTTCTTGTTATTCACCGAAAGCATGCGTGAATTGTTATATTCCTTACACGAGGAAGTCATCCAGCTTGAATGCCCCTAAAAAGCCATAATCTCATACCCAGGTACTTGTAGCTGCTCCATTGAAACTATGCCCAAAAGGTACCCAGGGTCTTCCTCCAACATCATAGGCTGAAATTATCGTCATACAACATGAAATTTGTTGGTGCAACTTTAGATCAAAAAAAAAAAAAAAAAAAAAAAAAAAAAAAAAAAAAAAAAACATACACAAGACAAAACAATGTTTCAATATTTACAACCAATGGCATTGCAGCATTTTCAGACTGATTTGCAACTGTCCTAGATTATTGGCCTAACTGACTAATGTTCAGAAATATTTCTGTATTTGTATTTCCATATAATAGGGAAGTTTGAAATTATTAAAGAGCTTTGAAAAATCCATGTAATTTCAAATAAAAACAAGAGCACCGCCTTGCGGATGCTGACGCTCATCTGATTTTTTTTGTATAATAGAAATATTGTCCTACCCATGATTTTCAAAGTCTAAAAAGGGCCATCACTCTTGCAAAAAGCAGGATAGAGTTATGTTTCTTGATGTACAGTGTCCACTGATGATGGTGAAAAACTGTTGCAAGTTTTAAAGCAATAGCTTTGATAGTTTATGAGAAAAGTTGACTTAAACATAATATTCAACCAAGAAAATGATTTTTCTAAGTCCAAAAGGGGCAATAATTATTGCAAAAAGCAGGATGGAGTTATGTTGCTTGCTGTACAGGGTCAGCTTATGATGGTGAACAAGAGTTGCAAGTTTTAAAGCAATAGCTTTGATAGTTTAAGAGAAAAGTTGACCTAAACATAAAACTTAACCAAGAAATCTGATATTTTCTAAGTCCAAAAGGGGCCATAAATCTTGCAAAAAGCAGGATGGAGTTATGTTTCTTGCTGTACAGGTTCAGCTTATGATGGTGAACAAGTGTTGCAAGATTTAAAGGAATAGCTTTGATAGTTTAGGATAAGAGCTGACCTAAACATAAAACTTAACCAAGAAAACTGATTTTCTAAGTCCAAAAGGGGCAATAATTCTTGCAAAAAGCAAGATGGAGTTATGTTTCTTGATGTACAGGGTCTGCTTATGATGGTGAACAAGTATTCCAAGTTTCAAAGCAAAAGCTTTGATAGTTTAGGAGAAAAGTTGACCTAAACATAAAACTTAACCAAGAAATCTGATATTTTCTAAGTACAAAAGGGGCCATAAATCTTGCAAAAAGCAAGATGGAGTTATGTTTCTTGCTATACAGGGTCAGCTTATGATGGTGAACAAGTATTCCAAGTTTCAAAGCAATAGCTTTGATAGTTTAGGAGAAAAGCTGACCTAAACATAAAACTTAACCAGGCAACGCCGACGCAGACGCCGACGCCGACGCCGACAACCGCTCAAGTGATGACAATAACTCATCATTTTTTTTCAAAAAATCAGATGAGCTAATAATCTAGATATAGACAGACCAGTTCTCCTTAACCCTTTGCCTGCTAAATTTCTAAAATGGACTGTTCCATCATTCAGTCTGGGCAATACCATTTATTATTTGAAGGGGTGTTCACTGAAAATTTACTAACTGAATAGCGAACAGTGCAGACCATGATCAGACTGCACGGATGTGCAGGCTGATCTTGGTCTGCACTGGTCGCAAAGGCTGAAATATTCGCCGCCAGCAGGCTAAAGGTTAAATTACATTTTCTAATTTCTAAAGATAAAAGTTGCGGCAAATACTACTAGTGTTTAGAAAGATTTTTATCTTTTAATGGGATTTAATATTATCTGCATTGAAATATTTTGGCAAAACTGTTTTATTAAAATAAACTTAGGTCCAAATATTTTGATGTCTATTTTTTTCTCATTTCTTATACCCCGGAGAACTTGACCTTCTGACTTCTTATCATAAAACATGCATTTCAAAAGCTTAATTTTAATGCATGTACTTGAAAATGTCGAAAATAAACTAAAAAAAATCTTGTCAACATCCATAAAAAATTCTTTAACCTACTTATGTTTTAAAATTTTAACTTGCTTGACCTGAAATTTGAAGCAGGGTTAATTTATAATTATTATGAACAATTATTACAAAGTGACAAGTTTGTGTAGCACGTTTTAATGGATAAGAATATATTAAGTAATTATTATGTAGACTTCTTGACTGTGTGTCTGTCTGTTCATGCACAGGCTTTGCCAGAAGTTTTTAGATTTAACAAAATGCGTGTTAAAGATTGTGGTGGTGGTGTTGTTGCTGCTGCTGCTGCTTCTATTGCTGCTGATGATGCTTTCAGTTATGGTGATGATGATGATGATGATGATGATGATATTAACAAATGATTATGAAAATACAACAATTTCCTTTTCAAATACATTTTCTGTTGTGTGATTTCGACATTTTCAGGTTCTAATTACCAGAAACCAATTGAGCCACGCCATGAGAAAACCAACATAGTGCGTTTTGCGCAGTCTAGTCAGGATCCTTGCTGTTCGCTTTCAAAGCCTATTGCAATGAGAGAAACCATTAGTGAACAGCATGGATCCTGACCAGACTGGTCTGGACCCATGCTGGCCGCAAAGGCACTATGTTGCTTTTCTCATGGCGTGCCTCATATGCTTATTATGAACTGCGTTAATGGCCAAAGTTCCGATATTACGAAGTTCTGAGATTATACGCACAAGAATACATTATGCACATGAAGAATTTTAGGTTAATCTTTGTTGGACCAGTCTACCTTAAAGTTGGTCATATTGCTTTTTTTTCTGTGTCACAGCTGAGGTCAATTAGCACTTTCAACAACATTGGATTTTGGTCTCAAAAATTAGCTGTCTTTCTCTGTAAATTTTAATCTTCGAACTCTTAAGGAGTTAAGATAAGATCTCTCTTTTTAAAATGCTTTTTAAATCCACCTCAATCTATATCAAAAATACAATTTGAATTAATTGCCCATGTCCAGTATTTTTATATATCAAAAGTGGAATAGAATGTTTTCTTTTAAAATACTAATTTCGTTTGTGAAAATATTTTAAATAAAATTGAAAAGGGGTAGTTCTGTGTTAAAGTGGATACAATTCACCTATTCAAAAATACTTTACTCTCAACTGATTAAGGTCAACAAAATGGTTAATTTTAACAATGTATTGTTAAAAAAATGTTACACAAGGTATATCGCGTTCCCATAGTGTAATTTTTTCGAGGACAGAGTCATTTATACTTTTCCGTTGCATGTACACCATCTGTATAATGAGATTCTAAATGACATGTATTTAATTCTGTTAATTAAGCTATCACTGGAATAATACGCATTTGAGAATTCGATAGATTCAAAAAATTAGTTCTGTTGGAAAGAGAATTTTTTTGTCTGTCATTATGAGTTGGCAAAAGGCGGGATTAAATTGAAACTCAGTGTAACAGGTTCAAGTTTTACTATGAATGGACGACTGTGTTCTGACTCCGGATTCTTCCCAGGATTTGAGTAATTAGTAGGAATGCATGCTGGGAACTGACAAGAAAATTTGGTCAGACTATATTAAATCACCTTTCAAGGATTTTTATGAAAAAAATATGTGTGCCAAATGTTTTGTTTGACTAACTTTTAAGGTTAATAATAAGCAAGGACTGTTGCTTGTAGAAAGAGTTTTAAAACCAATTTTAACTTCGGAGATTATGAATCGAGTCATCAGTTTTTCGTCGACCAATGTTTATTTGAATTCATTTGTGCATGAGAAGAGGGCGATGAAATTAGGGAGAGTGTCAACCATGCCTGCTATGCCTCAGGTGAGCCTTCATGTCGGATGGCACCGTCTGGTCGGAATTTTAAAATTTCTGTATTTTTAGTCTCTCGTCAAGAAACAATTGTATATTCTTGAAGGTATCATTGTCTTTTAGGGATGACAATAGGTTAGTGACTTTGAAAATCTTATTGAAGTATTTTAACAAAGTAAACTTTTCTCAGAATGATGCTATATATCCTTTCCAATGCATTAGCTTTGATGCATGTGCCTTTATCAGCAATTAAGGCCAGTCTTTATTTTTCATTAAAATATGATGGAATTCATCTTTAAAAACATTGATATATATTATCATACCATCAATCTTGTGATAGGTTCTTGATATATAATTCACCTGTCTTTCAAGGCCCGGGTTTCTATGGTCCAGTGGATATTGTGACTTGACTTCAAATCACTTGCTCCCTTCACCGCTGTGGTTTGAAACCTACATTTTGTGCATGTTGGGATTAGCCATCCTCTGACTTGGAAAAGGTTAGCATTTTTTTAAGTAATGCAGGTGCCTGCTTGTTACCCCAGTTTGACTAAAAACCCAACAAAAGCAGACAACCAAAAAAAAGCCCGCTTTTCAAGGATTTTAATGTTCATTTGGGACAATTGAAAAAAATGCAGTGATGTACATAATGTTAAACTATTAACATTCTTGTGTTTTTCTTCCTTGATTCAGATATTTGATAAATGTTGCAGTGGTGTGGGTGTCTTTGAAAACAATGGTAAAATGATGCGTATTTTACATTCATTGAAATGAAACAATGAAAAATAAAATTTTACAAATAATTTGATCATCCTTTAGCTTTTTAAACAATGATGCATGTAGAATAATTCAAATTGACCAAGGCAAGTGTCGTAACTTAGTTTTATGTCTTCTTTCTTAGGGTATGCCAATAACAGATATCTGTTAGTTGCTGGCCAGCTGTTATTTTTGGTGTGACCTTTGCAGTTACGCGTTGTTTCACATTGACCATTTAAGATGGCCCATATTGCAATTTTATGAATTCCAAATACAGTCCAGATCTATATTTCCATGTAACAATATTGGTTCTGAGGTAATATCAAGTTACGCTGAGGACAATTTCAAATTTTTATCACCAAGTGATGACGTCTGTAGAACCATAAATGGTCATAAAAGCACCCAAATTACCCATTGTACTGCTAGCATTCGCAGTGTCTTTGAAGTGAAATGCTTTTATTTGTAGTCTCAGCTAGTTTTCATAAATATTTGAGCTGCGCCATGAGAAAACCAACATAGTGGCTTTGCGACTAGCATGGATCCAGACCAGCCTGCACATCCGCGCAGTCTGGTCAGGATCCATGCTGTTTTGCTAACAGTTTCTCCAATTCCAATAGGCTTTAAAAGCGAACAGCATGGAGCCTGACCAGACTGCGCGGATGCGCAGGCTGGTCTGGATCCATGCTGGTCGCAAAGCCACTATGTTGGTTTTCTCATGGCACGGCTCATTTTGAAGTTTGTGTTGTACCTTTGTGAGTCAAGAAACTTTAATGAAAGTTATGATTTTCAAGTAAAATTTTGATTATTGGAAATGGAACTGTTAGTGAAATAAGTTTTAAGCAAAGCTTTTGAAATTTGCAGTGTTATCGAATTTAAATTATTGTTGATTTTTTACTTTTTTTGCTATAAAAAAGGGACAAAAGTTTAAACTGCTTATGCAGTCATGTTTTACGATATTCATATGATGGTAGAGACCATTTTTCACCTGGAAAAATTAAACAAATTTTTACGGAATGTTGCAGAAGTTGGGGGATTAGGGGCAAGGAGTCGCCATGACCTCAATGCTCAGGTAAAGAAAATTGCACAATTAGATTTTCAATTAACTTTGTTATCATTCACATGAGTATAATGTCACTTAACAAAAGACATGCCTGGGCTGCTTCCATTTAATCCCCGTAAGCCACAAACATTTAAACCATTTGTATCTGATATATGCACACTGGAAAACAAGACCGTACCAGTGTCATATGAGAGATAATCCAATTTTTGTAAATTTTGATAATTTGTATTATCTTTTGTTATTCTTTTTGATATCTTAAAGGCTTGTTCAATGTAAATATTTTGACATAAATTATGAAACTACTTACAGTATGTAATGACGTTACACAAAATAGTTTATACGATAATGGAATCTTGTAAGGGTCTACCACCCGTGTCGGTGCAGGTGAATTAGGATATAGCATTTTTTGTGACGACGATGTTGCTCCAGTGGGTGCCAAATATCCACCTACGCATCAAACATGACACGTTCAAAACTGAAGAAATTTCCGTAAGCTTGCCCTATTTGATAATAAAACTATGTCATTTGTTTCGCTAATTAGTTAAAGTAAGCTCTTTGAAGCTCTAGTTTAACATGGAATGTCATCAAGCTGGAGCAGCCTTGTCAGCTTGACAAACTAAAATTTGAGCCATGCCATGAGAAAACAAACATAGTGGGTTTGCAACCAGCATGGATCCAGACCAGCCTGCACATCCGCTCAGTCTGGTCAGGATCCATGCTGTTCACTTTTAAAGCCTACTGCAATTAGAGAAACTGTTAGCGAACAGCATGGATCCTGACCAGACTGCACGGATGCGCAGGCTGGTCTGGATCCATGCTGGTCACAAACCCACTATGTTGGTTTTCTCATGGCATGGCTCATTTCAGTTTTAGATTCTAGCACATGGTTCACAGTCAGTTGATATATAAGTTCTTGAAATTACCATTTTATGTCTTGAACCCTTCAAGAACTGGTTCTGTAAGGATTGACAAGTTTTAAATGTAACAATTTTCTGTTCAAGAAATAGTTCTTTAGTAATGTTCTGTTCAAGAATAGGTTTTTGCATTGTCCAAGCTTGTTAAAGAACAAGTTCCATTACAGAAATTTAGCATGGTAAGGGTTAAGGTAGTTAAACTATTCATGAACTGGGTCTTAGTATGTTTATATTTTGGATGCGGCCTTTTTCTGTTCAAGAACTGCTTTTTCTTGAATTTCTAGCAGGGAATTATTTTCACTGCTGCAAAAGAGTACATGTAAGAGATTGTAGCTAATAATTATCTCTGTAGATAATTAAAAACATGATAATTGAGCCTCGCACTATGTCAAAGATCAACATAGTGCATTTGCGACCAGCATGAATCCAGACCTGCCTGTGCATCCGCACAGTCTGGTCAGAATCCATACTGTTCGCTTTCAAAGCCTATTGCAATTAGTGAAACAGTTAGGGAACAGCATGGATCCTGACCAGACTGCACAAATGCGCAGGCTGGTCTGGATCCATGCTGGTCGCAAATGCACTATGTTGGTTTTCTCATGGTGCGGCTCATATTTTAAAAAGTCTGCTGAATCCATGAGCCTGAAGTAGATTTTTTTCCAAGAAGTATTTAACATCTCCTTATATTTTCTTTGACGGATGTTAATTGTTTATTGGTAGGAAATAGACTAAACTGCTCTTTGTTATACTTGATTTAATTATTTTATAATCAGAGATAGATTTATTGAAGGAAATAGCATATGACTACTACATATGACATAAATTATGTATAAAGTAGAAAATATTTACATGAAAAAATAACTATAAATATGTTGATGTCTTAATCTATTACAATAACATAACCTTCTCGGAAAGTCAATCACAAACAAGTCCGAGATTTTCTTCCCGTAAATATGCCACACTGTACTTGCGGTTTGCGTAAAAGTCATTGTCACATTTAGTGATTGATTTGTTGTCGTTAGACTATCCAGATACATCTCCTTTTGATACGTTATGTGACGTAAATCAAGGCTAGGTATACCTTTGATATTCACCGACTGCATACGACAAATACAATGCTTGCATCATCAATAAGAGGCTTTTAATGCACTGATGGGTGATTTAGTTTGCTTTTTAGTGGATTCGCTCATTTTAAGATCTGAGTATAGTTTTAGGAGATTATAATGATCATTTTAATATCAGGCGAAGGTTTAATATGATGAACATCGTCACATGTCCTCATTTGCATATGTCACATACCTGTTTGCTTATAAATGATTGTTGCGGACATAATTAATAGATTTATACAATACGAATATTTGAGGTTTTACATGGAAAGCTGTTGAAGTCACATGGTTTATGATTTTTTGAAGGACATGCTTTTTTTTATATGTAGATATATACGTTTTCAGATTGATTCAAATGTAAATTTTATGTTCGTATCAAAAGCATCCTCCATATTATGCTTTATTAACAGGTTCATTGTCGATCTGTTTTGAAAAAAATGAGTATTTCGTGTAAAGATAATATTTGATTGCAAAATGTGAAGTTGGAAAGTCTTTAAAAACTGCAAGGTCTTAAAGCAACACTTCTATAAATTGTGGGTAGAAATCTCAAAATGTCTGAACGGAACACTAACCTTTGATATGAAGATACTGATTTAAGTATTTTTATTCATTCTAGTATTACAGTTTATGTTTACCTTATTAAGACATATGCATAACATGGATGTTCCTTATTTTGTGTATACTATTCACAAGGCTGCTCTAGGGCCACATTAAGAAAAGTTTTATTATTATTATAATCATTATTTACATTATTGCATTATTATTATTATTTTTGTTATTATTATTATTATTATCATCATCATCATCATTACCCCAGCCCAAGGTCAAGGTCACAAATTAATGACATGTCTGATAATCCCTAAAACCCCTTGAAGGCTTTTCATAATACTGAACTTAAATCCATTGTGCACTTCCCCATATCAAAGTGCAAACTCATGTTAAAACCAAATTGGCTCAAGGTCAAGGTCAAAGATCAAATTGTAAAGTACTTATGTTTCATAAAATTGTTTTTAACCTGAGGTAAAGATGTTTGAAATGCAGAGAGAACATTCCTGCTGCATAAATTCAAGGTCAAGGTCACTCTTAAGGGGTTTAAAGCTTGGTTTTTAATAATTAATTTTGTGAAGTTTATATTTTTTGTAAACCTAACAATGCTGCACTGTCAAAAGCATAAAATTATTTAAGATCATTGAACATATAAGTTATTATAGATAAGTTGTCTGTCCACAAATGAGTGTTTATATATGAGCCGCGCCATGAGAAAACCAACATAGTGGGTATGCGACCAGCATGGATCCAGACCAGCCTGCGCATCCGCGCAGTCTGGTCAGGCTCCATGCTGTTCGCTTTTAAAGCCTATTGGAATTGGAGAAACTGTTAGCGAACAGCATGGATCCTGGCCAGACTGTGCGGATGCGCAGGCTGGGCTGGATCCATGCTGGTCGCATACCCACTATGTTGGTTTTCCCATGGCACGGCTCATATATTAAACTTTATTATTATACGCCCGTTTGAAAAACGGGACGTATTATGGGAACGCCCCTGGCGGGCGGGCGGGCGGGCGGGATGGCGGGCGGGCGGGCGGCGTCCACAGACTTTGTCCGGAGCATATCTTCTACATGCATGAAGGGATTTTGATGAAACTTGGCACAGTTGTTCACCATCATGAGACGGAGTGTCATGCGCAAAAACCAGGTCCCTAGGTCTAAGGTCAAGGTCACACTTAGAGGTCAAAGGTCAAATTCAAGAATGACTTTGTCCAGAGCATATCTTCTTCATGCATGGAGGGATTTTGATGAAAGTTGGCACAATTGTTCATCATCATGAGACGGAGTGTCATGCGCAAGAACCAGGTCCCTAGCTCTAAGGTCAAGGTCACACTTAGAGGTCAAAGGATACAAGAAAGAAAACTTTGTCCGGAGCATATCTTCTTCATGCATGGAGGGATTTTGATATAACTTGGCACAAATGTTCATCACCATGAGGCGGAGTGTCATGCGCAAGAACCAGGTCCCTAGGTCTAAGGTCAAGGTCACACTTAGAGGTCAAAGGATACAAGAATGAAAACCTTGTCCGGAGCATTTCTTCTTCATGCATAGAGGGATTTTGATATAACTTTGCACAAATGTTCACCCCCACAAGGCGGAGTGTCATGCGCAAGAACCAGGTCCCTAGGTCAAAGGTCAAGGTCACACTTAGAGGCCAAAGGTCAGATACAATAATGACTTTGTCCGAAGCATTTCTTCTTCATGCATGGAGGGATTTTGATGTAACTTGGCACAATTATACGCCATCATGAGACGAAGTGTCATGCGCAATTCCCTTCTTTAGAATTACTTCCCTTTGTTGTTACTATAAATAGCTTATATTGTAACTTTTTCATTACTAGTCGTAGGGAAAAATCGAGACCACTTTTCTGTAGTACAACATGCATGCTACATCCAATTATGAGGTGTATTTTGACTAATCTCTACCTGGTAAAGATTTTTGTGTGGACTTACAATTTTTTTGGGGATTTTTTTTTTTTTTTTTTTTTTTTTTTTTTTTTTTTTTTTTTTAAGATTATCTTCCCTTAGTTGTTACTATAAATAACTTATATTGTAACTTTTTTATAATTGACCGTAGGGAAAAAACAAGACCACTTTTCTGTGGTACAACATGGATGTTACTTTCAAATTTTAGGTGTATTTTAAGGTATCTCTACCTGGTAAGGAGTTTTTTTGTGGACTTAGAAAAACAAATGACTTACAATGATTACTAAACAACCACAAAATTAAAATTCCATTTGCAAATACAGGTGCTAGAGTAAAGAAATTTGCTGTGACGGGCGTATATTGTGACATTCTGGCACTCTTGTTTGATATAATGTGATGTCCAAATATATTTTAGAGCACTGAGTATGCAAATATCTTATATCTGATAATTATTGACATATTTAATGCTATAGATAATTATAGATGAAATTCTGTTTAATACAAGTGAACTCTGATGTCAGACTTACACAAAATATCCCAGTAGCTATCAGATGGCAATGGGGAGCAGGAAACACTGTTGAATCCATAAAAAACACAGTAATTTAAATATTTCACCTTAAAGGGAGGTAATTATAAAATATTGTCAAGGACTGTAAAATATAACAGAATGTATGAAAATGTAAAAATGGCAAATAATATGGGTTAAATGCGACTGACCATCTTTAAGCAGATAAAATAGCCGCTGTAGAAAGTTTACCTGGCTAAATGGAGCATGAAAATTGTATTTGTAAAGAAGATTTTATAATTTACTGTTGTTTAGATTTCAAGTTCATTGTCAGGTTAAAACTGTGGCCACTTAAAAATGTGACACAAGAAAAAACGTGACAGATCGAATTCAGGTTGCTAGAAATAACATCAAAACATTTGTTTGAAGATGAAATTACATTCTATGATCGTTTAATGTAGTTCTTGTTGCCATTAAATTTCAAAAATGGTTGATTACAAAAGCTGTCACAAAATGAAGAAAAATTATTGTTCAGATCTTATTTTTTGTCACGAAATGATATCTATATACCTCTTTTTATGCCTTCAGAAGTAAGCATATACTGTAATTGCATTAACTCAAGTTGAAAGTGCAAGTTTTCATGACTAGTACAAACTCTTGTGTTTGCTTTAAGTATTTGGCACAAAGTTTCAGCCATCTTCTTGGCTGTGTGATCAGGCTGTGCCTGTTTCTTCGTACGTTACTGCATGCACACAAGTGTTTTGTTCTTCAGAACTGTTGAAACCAGTTCCAAACATAATTATTTTGTCTTTTCTACTTCCAGGTACAAAGAATTCCTGAATATGACAAATATCTCAATGAGCTTCTACAAGAGACAGATCCTGGTCATCCAGACTATGATCATCTGAGTCGTGCAGCTGCTAAAGTCAGACATGTAAGTATAAATAGCTAGATTTAACAAGCTTCTACAGGAAACAGATTCTGGTTATCCAGACTGTGGTCATCTGAGTCATGCAGCTGCTACATATAGATGTGTTTTAGTTATGAAGGACCTCCATGGCAGAATGCTTTAACCCAGAGACCAGTTTATTTACCCCTTACCACTATGGGTATAACACCCTGCATTTATTGTAGATTGTGAGGAAGCTATCATGCTAAAAACAATGCCACTACGTTTTAGCTCGACTATTCAAAGAATAGTCCAAGCTATTCTACTCACCCTGGCGTCGGAAGCTATCATGCTAAAAATGCCACTACGTTTTAGCTCGACTATTCAAAGAATAGTCCAAGCTATTCTACTCACCCTGGCATCAGCGTCACACCTTGGTTGAAGTTTTGCATGCAAGTATTTATAGGCATAAAGCTTTGAAACTAACTTTTTTCTTTTTAGCTCGACTGTAGGAAGTATAAGGAGAGCTATCCTACTCGACCTGGCGGCTGCGTCTTTCCGCATCCCCACCTTGGTTAAAGTTTTTTAACACTTTCTCTTTTTTCATCATATCTCTGTAATTACATGATGGATTTGATTCAAACTTAAAATAGTTATTCCTCATCATCACCCTCGTCATCTGACATAAAGGCCATAACTCTTGCACCAATATTTCATGATTTATTCCCCCTTTTCTTTTAGATTTTCAGGTTTAGATTTTAGTTTTGTTTGTTTGTTTGTTTTGGGTTTAACGCCATTTTTCAACAGTATTTCAGATCTCCAAAACTAATGCAGATACTGTATTGAAACACTATAGATATTTTAACATTTAGGGTAATATTCCTACTTCTGGACAATAGTTAAAATAGTTATGCATTGGCTGTCTTACGGACAGCTCTTGTTCATATAAATCCTTAAAAACTTTAAGGACCTGTAAAATATTATAGAGAATTTTTATTTAAAGATCTGAATCATGATCACATTTCAGATACAAAATAATCATGGTTTATTTTGTCAGTATTGACATTTATAAGTGGCAAGTCATTTCCCCAGTTATCTCCGAGTTCAGTTAAAGTCACTGAAATAATCAAATATAATGGCTTCTTCCATGTAAATTTTTGTGACAGGTATTTTGGCTGTCATATTGTAACATTTTTTTTCACAAATAATACCAATATTAAGTGCAAACATTACAAAGTATACATTTTAATCGGACAAAAGTTTGCTCTTTTTATTATACGGAAGCGTGCTTTTAACCGATGTCAAAATCACAATTTGACTGAAGCTCTTGAAATATGTGGACCAAAGATGAAGTATGAAATTCTACAAAGAAAATACCTTCATCAATTCGTTAACAAATCTGTTTAGCAAAAATTGACAGATTTTGAGTACAGGCTTATTACATACTTAAACATTAGTTCATTTAATTTCTGTAGATTTATAGAAATATTTTTCTGGCATATTATTATTTTGTTTGCGCAAAATCTTAGTTCTCATCAACAGATATTATTTGGCAAATATTTCTTTTGTGGATACGTTAATTAAGAATGTAAAATCAAATTTTATAAAAGGTACCCTATAACATTTAACATAATATACCTGTCCTTAGTAAAGTCTGGGTCTGCTTTAAATACACACAATTCCAAAACTCAGATATGTGAACAATTTATTTTCATAGTATCTGCAACAACAGCAGTAAGATTCTTTATATTATAGAAGCATCTATGCCTAACCTGTGACAAAATTATCCTGTCATTTTCTTTGCATCTTAGTTACACTCTCTGTGACTACCCTGTTTAACACTATCCTCAGAATGATGTCCCCAGTCAAATTCTTTTAGCATCAGCTACACTTTGCCAGCATTGGTAACATTATCATAAGTGTCAGTGACATTCTGTCAAGCTCTTAGCATCAGTGACATTCTCTGTGCCCTGTCAAGCTCTTTAGCATCAGTGAAATTCTCTGTGTCCTGTCAAGCACTTTAGCATTAGCGACATTCTCTATGTCCTGTAAAGCTATTCGGCATCAATGACAATCTATATGTCCTGTTAAGCTTTTCAGCATCAGTGACATTCTCTATGTCCTGTCAAGCTCTTTAGCATCAGTGAAATTCTCTGTGTCCTGTCAAGCACTTTAGCATCAGTGACATTCTCTATGTCCTGTAAAGCTATTCGGCATCAATGACAATCTATATGTCCTGTTAAGCTTTTCAGCATCAGTGACATTCTCTATGTCCTGTCAAGCTCTCTAGCATCAGTGACAATCTCTATGTCCTGTCAAGCTTTATGGCATCAGTGACATTTTCTATGTCCTTGTCAAGTTTTTTAGCATCAGTGACATTCTTTATGTCCTGTCAAGCTTTTTAGCATCAGTGACATTCTCTATGTCCTGTCAAGCTCTTTAGTATCAGTGACATTCTCTATGTCCTGTCAAGCTCTTTAGCACAAGTGACAATCTCTATGCTCTGTCAAGCTCTCTAGCATCAGTGACAATCCCTATGTCCTGTCAAGCTTTTTAGCATCAGTGACATTTTCTATGTCCTTGTCAAGCTTTTTAGCATCAGTGACAATTTCTATGTCCTGTCATGCTTTTTAGCATCAGTGACATTCTCTATGTCCTGTCAAGCTTTTTAGCATCAGTGACATTCTCTATGTCCTGTCAAGCTCTTTAGCATCAGTGACATTCTCGATGTCCTGTCAAGCTCTTTAGCGTCAGTGACATTCTCCATGTCCTGTCAAACGTTTTAGCTTCAGTGACATTTTCTGTGACCTGTCAAAAGTTAGCTTCAGTGACATTTTCTGTGACCTGTAGCACCAATGATATTTGCCATGCCCTGCCAAGCTCATTTAAGGTGATACTGGCAATTTCACTGCAATGAATGTCAATCTTTACAATTAATGACAGTTCTCAATTCACTGCCAACCTTTTAGTATCAGTTATACTATGCCAGCACTGGTAAAATTATTTTGGTCCTGTCAAGCTCTTTAGCATCAATGACAATCTGTATACTCAAACTCTTAAGAGTCATTGACATTCTCTATGTCAGTGTCAAATGCTTTAGCTTCAGTGATAATTTTCTATGACCAGTCTGTTGCTGTAGCACCAATGATGTTCACCTCATTTATTTAAGTAATGCTGGCATTCACTGCCAAATCAAGCTCTTTAGTATTAGTGATGATTATCAGTACCCTGTCAGACTCTTTAGCATAAGTTACATTCTCTGCTTCTCCTTGAATTTAACCGTCAGTGACCCATTCTATGTCTTTAGCATCAATGACATTCTCTTTACCCAGTCCAAGTCCTTTTTAGCATTGGTAACACTTTTTTACGATACCATGTTTCAAAGGCCGTAGCATCATGAGTAACATCAAAATTTACTATTACCGGTAACATTGTGTATATTATGTTAGTAGCATCTGTATGTGGTATTATTGACATCCTTTATGGCTTCAATTACATTGGAAAGGAATGACATTCCTGTCAGCCTAATAGTAAAGATCGCAGTTCATTCATTCATCATATTTCAAAATGTAAGTAACTGTTTTATGGGTTTGGCTTTTCAAAACAGGTCACCTATGAATTACAGTTTATATGACCTCATTAGTATGTAATAAAACTGAATATTTTGAAAAAAATATCTTTTGAACCTAATAACCTGACCTTGTGTGGGATGGAAAAGAATTTGTTTAAGTTGCAATGACACAGTTAAATAATGTCATTTGTTGATTGGTGTTAGAAGACCCAGGACAGAGGATGTTTTAGCCCCCAAGTTTCTAAGTTAGTGTAATCATGACTACATCCTGTGCAATTGCACCTTTCCTTTGCCGAGGTTACATCGGAAGTACATACAAATACTCAGTCACTCGGTATCACTAGCCCTAGTGTACCATTAAAGTCGAGATTAAATCAATAGCTCGTTATTTGTGTACCTCAACATATTTGTGCACTTTTTTAAGTTGATACAATCATCTTTTTTCTTATCTTTCTTTGTTATAAATGGAGAACCCTATACTCCTTGGGTTTAAGGTATCGGGGGATCCTGTGACTTTAAGTCAACCACATTTATTTCAGTATAACCACAAACAGGTGTCCTGGAGGCTCGTATATATTATTTAAAACACAGCAACCAAAGAAGTTGAATGTAACTCCATTTATTTAAAAGTTACTAAGAGGAAATATATAAATCAAGGGCTGGATGCAACACTGTTATGTGTCCTTCTGTACAGATAAGAATTTGCGGCAGTTTTACAACTCAACCTCCACTTGGTTTGCTTCCAAAAGTTACAATTGTTATAATGACAGTATTTTTTGTTGTTAAATTATGATGAAAAATTGCTAAAGACTGAAACAAAAAAAAAAACAACTGGTTCATGTGAAATAATTTAAAACAGGCTGCCATAGTTTTTGACTTCTAAGGTGATATAATTAATTAAGGTACTGGGAAGATATGTTAGATGGCTCCAGTACATTTTTGCTAAGCTTGCATAAAATTGTTCAAAATTGTACAAAGAAATTCATACAAAATAGTATTATATAAGATTACTTCTTATGAGGGAGACAAGTTGGTCCCTTGGCGTGGAGGATGTCGTCTATTATTTTACCAAAGACATGCAGTTGGTCTGTAGTCATTTTTGTCTTCCACATCTGATTCATCAGAAGAATTTGGTGAGCATTAATACTGGTATTAATAAATACTATTTTTAAAAAGTTTGTGCAAAAACATTGTATGCCAAAAGATTCAGGCTTTATAAGAGATTTTGCTGTGTTGGAAACAGTATACTCTATTTACAATTTACACAAGAGCAATACTTAATTTCTTAACCTTAAGTCATTTAAAGGGTTATAAGTTTAATGAAACTAGTATTGCAGTGCTTAATGATGGAGATAATTGCCACTGGATGACTTTGATTACGTAGAAACTGTAAACAATGAGTAAGAAAAGACAGTGAAAGAAATTCTTGACATACATAGCGTTCCTGAGGTACAATAAATAGACACTTCACGTTCCACATGAAAATTTAATTAAAACAATGGACCTGCATGATATGGGCTATTTATGAACTTGAAGGATCTTTATGGTCACTGATAGAGAATTTTATTCCTTCTTTCAGAAGACCGATTTATTTTAATCAAAAGCTCTTTATTATGTTTGTGGCAGTGTAAATTGCAATGAGTCAATATGCCTTTCTTTAAAATGACATCTCTGAAAAGAGCAAATATCTCCCATTTCCTTTCTTGTTAGACTGTTGAAAATCCTCTATAAAGCTACAACCTGTGTACAACAGTATGTATTTGAGTCTTCCCAGCAATGTCCTCTCTGGATAGCCTAGTGATATAGCATCCACCTCAGGTGCAGGAGGTCATGGGTTGAATCCACGGCTTCATCAGTACATGAAAAAATGATACCAGTACTTGGCTCCTGTGCTTTGTGCTGAACATTTAAAGAGAAACTGGCTTCCCTTCTCTCATACCCTCATGGCGAATAGATTAATTTAAGTTGTTATAGAACTTGCTTCATAGTTAACCTAAAATAAATTAGTAGTACAAACTTTACAAAGTGCCAACTCTCAGTAGGTTGCTCAGTACGGACTCTTTGCTAGTCATACAGTAAAGTCATGAACAAAATTATGAAGTCGTAAAAGTTTTAATGTGTTAAAACTGGTGCTATTGTTCTTCCAGGAGACAATTCTTTTACTTTTGCATGATTGGAGATAAATCAAGTGTAAAATGCAATAAGGTTGCTTAGTTTATAGTACCGTATTTTGGTGTGTATAGGTCGCACTTTTTCTACCCATTTTGCTGCCTGAAAAAGTTCCTGCGACCTATACGACAGAACATTGCCAGCAGTTTTTTTTTTTCGGGCCAATTTTCTGACTGTAGCTCTCGCAAAATTACGTGCATCTGTTACGAACGAACAAAATGGATAAAAAATATCAATATCGGCGGCTTTTCAACCAATAGCGGTTACTTTCAATAAAATATATCGTAAATAACCCATACAGACTATTAAAATTACGAATGACTTTAATTCAAAGATGTTTTTGCAGTCTGAATTACGTTTGTTTCTACTTTCGTTTTACTGGACGCCATTGACATGTACTCCGGGTTGGATAAAATCCGGACAGATCCGTCCTCCATTCCAAACATTGTTTATACTAATTCTTAGCGTATTAAAAAACTTGAAAGATAATTTTTTACTTTTGATTTTTTAATAAAAGAAATAAATCCAAACAGAGATATTTTGTTAATGTTTTTACTCAGAATCAAAAGAACGCGGTTAATTACATGACACGGAAAGGTGTTATAATTGCTGTGCAAACAACTCACACTTAAACTTGCATGATAACAGAATGTAAACGCTAACCGTCTGCTGCCAATTAGTGTCAAAAAGCCGCTTTTCTTTGATGTAGTCTGTTACCGATACTACTGTTGATACAAAACGGTTGGGAACGAAAATAACACTGTCCGATTTCCACCAATCAGGTTCTGATAATATTTCAGTCCGCGGCATCAATATGGCCGCCGCCATAACTTTTTGCCGGTAAATATTAAATATTGCTGGGGAAAAAATCCGAAATTTAACTGCGACTAATACGCTAGAAGTTAAATTTTCCGACCATTTCAAGAGCAAAAATTAGATGCGGACTATACATTACCGCGACCTATACACACCAAAATACGGTAATGAAAGTTGGATGGATATACATGTTCTATTTTTGGTCTGTATTTCATAATAATAAGTTCTGATATTTATTTAATAGATATTGTAAAATACAATAGCCGTATAATGCAGATTAAAGAATAGAAGCCATTTAGTTTATAAATAATCAGGTTGATATGACAAAGGTTCATACAATAACTGCTTGATGCAAGACATTGATTATAAAAAAGAGTAAATTGTTCCCCGACATGAGATTTTTGTCCTGGTGCTAAAGTTTTAATTGAGTTTGGATACCAGTCTTGAAATCCAGCTTCTGATTGGTTGAAGACTGAGCACAGTTTTGAAACTGACCAATGGGAGTGCTGCATTCTGAGACTGGTCTCCAAAGAAACACAATTTTATAATTTTCATTGACTGTGACTCAATGCAGACTTGGAGCGCCGGTATAAATTACAGACTCCGGTATATACCGGATTAACTAAATTTGAACGAAAAATATCTTAAATGTATATATTTTGTAACCATGGTGATACTAACCCTAACCTTTAGTCAGTATATTATGCATATTATACACTAAATGCGTGCGAACATGCAAAAACATGCATATTTTTGCCGTGCGCTACAATTGATAATCATTTTCGTGCATGCGCAGAAGACCGCTCCAACTCTGCAATGAGTTACATCGATTTTCATCTAGTAATAAGCCTTTTATATTCAGTAACATCACTTTATGACCAGACTGCTTTTTTTCTTGGGGATGGTCAGGTAAGGGTTTGAGCAGATTGTCCAGCAGATTAAATTCAGTATTTAGTTCTACAGATCGCAGGGTTGTAAGTTCTATCCCTAGCTAGGCAAGGCATATGATCAAAGACATTGTGTATGAAATAAGTTATCCTCCATCTCTGTTCGTGTTGAGATTCAAGTTTACAGTTACTTGCGGAGAACAGGGTAATACTGGTACTGCTTGCTGTTAAAAATTATTACTGAAATACTGTTAAAAACGGCGCCAAACCTAACAGCAAAATTGGTCAGATGAAATAATTATAAGTTATTAGCTTTGTATCGGGAAATATGCACGAGTTCTTCAGCGAAAATATTGCGCGACTTTAGGAGCGCAATATTCTTCCACTGAAGAACGAGAGCATATTTCCCGATGCAAAGATAATAACCTTTTTATTACATGCGCATCCACACGTATAAATATTAAGTAAATACCATAAATATTTCAATAGCCTGAATAGGATTGACAATACAAAACTAAATAGAAAAAAATAGTACAACAACAAACACTGAATTACGTCACGTACCCGATATGAAATTCAGGCGTCAGTGTATGGAAAGATATTGACGTTTCCGGTACAAGTGTAATTTAACGGGGAATAGAAACGAGTATGTAATAATGATACATATGCATGGAAATGGGTCGGTATACAATAGCATAATCCTTGATGAAAATAAGTCTCAACTTGATGCACCGGCAGCTAAAACAACATGATAGTAAATCAATTAACGATTGACGTGACAGACAGATTCAATGGCTCTACGATTGATTGTCTAGGCTATAATATCATCCTCTTAAAGATCACCTATTGATGAACATATTATATTTTTTTCTGATACATCTCTTTAATAGATTTTCTTTGCATGTTCTTAAGGTTCTTAAGGACGTGTTATATTGTTGATATCTTGACTGGTTACTGTAATTGGACTACATGCCTATGTTTGTGAGTCAACTTTTTTGGATTGATTAAAAAAAAGAAAACCTGGAAAATGCATGCGTATGGGAAAAAAACCAAGTCCCAACAGATTGTTAATACATAATTAATGGGAGTGATACATTACCAATCTGTGGAATAAAAAATAATTAATGATATTGTCCTCCTTGGAAATGTTACCAGCCTGTATAATTCTGGTTTGTGCAAACATGGGATATGATATGATGTATTTTAAAAAGATCAAGTTTTTACACTAGGGCATTAATTTTGTAAGTTAAATTGGAATGATATAATGTTTAAATTAGAGTGCAGAATAAGCAAGTGTCCAGTTATTTACTGCTAGTGAGTGCTGCAAATAAAAATCTAAAGAAATAGAGAAGGAGATATGAATTTTTGTTTTCTTCTACCAGCTGTGCCTATATTAATTCACCCTATATTAATTCAGGGCAATGTGACATAATGTTGAAATGGACTATACACTATAGGGTGAGTTCCTTGGTGTGTAAAATTTGACTTTCTTTTTTAGTTTATTTTGATTTAGATTTTTCTGTTATTTGAATTATCTCCCTTTATTCTGCTAATATTGTTATGAAACATCATTATGTAAGTTCATTTTATTGTGTCCTTCAAAGAAAGCTTTCCCATTGTTAAGAAGAAATAACAAATTTTGTCAGATTGTGCTGCTTGTTTCATAAAGACTTATTTATAGACCAAACAACAAAGTAACTGTTAATATTTCGATAATGCACACAAAAAAATATATCCTTGGTTTGTTCTTTTAATGGTTATTTTAAGAAGCTTATGTTAGTCAATATTAATTGCCTAATTGACTTCAAGAAGGGGGCTTATTACGAGCCATTCTGAAATTAAATCCTTTAAACTTGACAACTGACTGCAAAACTTATGGATTTACATATGATTAAACAGTAATTTGTCCTAATAATGAGTAATTTTATTGTTTGAGTGACCAAGGACTTATTCAGTATCGGTTGAAAGCTTGATTTTGAGAAGCCGTTATATTAAAGTTTGGTGCTTTTTAGTGCTGTTGTCTTTCTAATTTTGGGATTTCATCATGATAAAGTATACAAGAATGGATAGAAGAATAGATAAGAATGTGGAACTGAGGTTTTATGTTTTTCATAATTTACTTGTAAGTACATGATGATTGAATCAGTTAACTCAATGTAAAGCACAAGTCTTTAAATATTCAGGGCATGTTGACTATGTTCTCTGTGACAATTGGCTGACGACAGTTTGCCTGTCATCAATGCACATCACTAACTGGGCAGGGAGCAAGTTAATAATGGTAAGAAATCCAGGAATCCTGGTTAGGTAGTAACTGACTGCTGTATGTAACCAAAATGCCAATTGCAAAATGATGTTTGACTAAAAATAACAAGATAGGACTGCAAAGGCAAAAAAGGCACAATGGTTCATTTCACTTTTCACAGCTATTTGAGTCACAGTTGCAAGAATGAACAGGACTGGTACTTAACCTGTTCTAAGAAAACAGTATCTTAAAAGTTACAGCAGTTTAGTGTTGTTTATAGAAGGACTCGAACCCAAGGTCTTTGAATTCTGTTCTAGTTCTAACCAAAATATGTCAGAATTTGTTAAAGAAATTCTCCTTTAAGCTTGACTATAATTATGAAGTATATGGAGAGCTATTCTACTTGACCCAGCATCCGTGTCCATATTCCACGTCCACACATTTGTTAAAGTTTTGGTTCACTTTTTCTTTATCTTTGTAATTACTTGATGGATCTTTTTCAAACTTAAAATAATTATTCCTCATCAACTACCACATCATATGGCACAAGAGCCATAACTCTTAAACCATTATTTCATTAATTATCCCACTTTTTACTTAGAATTTCACCCTATTTCACCCTATTTCTGTTTTTACCAAAGATATTTGACTCAAACTTAAATATAGTTGTTCCACATCATCACCAGACACATCATATGATACAAGGGCATAATGACCCTTGCGCCAATTTTTCATGACTTTTTTCCCCTCATTCAGAATTTCAGATTAATTTAAAGTTTGTGCACTTTCACTAAAACTTTATTACTTTCATTTTGAAATTGATTCAGACTTAATTTAGTTGTCATTATTATCATCATCATCATCATCATCATCATCGCATGACACAAGGCCCATAACTCTGGTGCAAATATTAAATTTTCATGAATTATGTCCCTGTTTTCCTTAGAAATTCAGTTTAGATTTGATGTTTTTCACCATATCTTTGTTGTTACTAAATGAATTTGATTCAGACTTTAAATGGTTGTTTCATATAATCACCTACATCATATGACACATTCCATAACTCTTGCTGCAATTTATTATGAGTTATGCACTCTCTTTACTTAG
This sequence comes from Mercenaria mercenaria, assembly GCF_021730395.1. Lineage (NCBI taxonomy): Eukaryota > Metazoa > Mollusca > Bivalvia > Venerida > Veneridae > Mercenaria > Mercenaria mercenaria. Next base: position 43,648,646 of record NC_069364.1, read on the forward strand.
AATTTCAGTTAGTGTTTTGATGCACTTTTGCTCTATTTCAGTTATTACTAAATAAATTTGATTAAAACTTAAGTATTCTTCCAAATTATTAGCCACATGATATGACACAAGGTGCATTACTCTTGTTGAAAGTTTCCATGAATTATGGCCCTTTTATATTTAATTAATGTATTGAAACACTTTACCTCTATCTCTATTCACTAAATACATTTGAAACTGTACAATATCTTCATCCACATTTGAGTCATTAAACACAATAGTGGCAGCTCCAGCTTCCTCAGATGTGCCTAATTCCTTTTCAGCATCGAAATAGTTGAGCGCACTGTCTCCTGTGACAGTTCTTGTTTGAAACACTTCAAACACTTAAGCATATGTAATTATTATCATTCTTACAGATTGAAAGTTAAACTGCTCTTTAGATAGTAGCTGCTGTTACAGAAAAAAAGTAAAGGCTCATCTATTATATTAACTAAAACTGTCAATTTTTTTGAGATCTATCTAAAGTTGTCACCTATTTCTCAATGATGATAGCAAAGTAAATTGAATTTGGTTTCTTTTTCTTCAGATTATTTGATATGCTGTCAGTCAATGGCAGACAACATTTTACCTTGAAAGTTTTCTTTTATCTAATTAAGAATATTTTTATAGACTGGGTTCTGTTACATTACAAGATGGCGGTCTTGTGAGATTTCAGCTGTTACATGATCTAAAACTAATTGAAACTTTCTAAGTGGAAAGATACTTCAAGTTTTCATTCATTTTAAGACTAAGAGTTAGTTTAGTTTATTGTAATTTGTTTTATTTTAGCTCATTTATCATGAAAGCTTCACACTTAAATCTTATTTAAACCACACTCCAGTCCATTTCCTGGAAACTGCATTACTGTTGTCATACCAGAAGGTGCCACCATCACCCCATTGGTGCATAAACACACAACCCTTTGGTTAGCCCACAGTCCTCTGCTCCCAATTAAGTTTTGTTTGTTGATGTAATGCTTTGGTGTCATTTAAACATACCATGCTTTCAAATGGAGAGAAGCTGTCATTGACATTGTTTTCATTAATGTTTCTGTATTTAGATTGTCAAATAGAGGGAAACTGTCATTGACATTTGACTTATATATCTATTTTTAGATTGTCAACTAGAGAGATTTCATATATTTAATATCTTTATATTGACAAATAGAGAGATGCTGCCATTGACATTTGACCTTGAAATATTCATATATCTATTTTTAGATGGTCAAGGAGAGGGAGGATGAATTGGGCAACATGGACAATCAGAAACGTATGGAGCGTGTCCAGGACAAATTCCCTTATGATGATCTTCAGCTTCGTGACCTTGACCTGCAGGTAGCCTATAATTTTGATTTGCCAATTTCAGTAATCCATTCTTCAGATAAAAATGAAGCCAGTTAGGACAATGTGTTCATGCACTCTTGTCATCAACATAAAGTAATAACATGTCCGTGCACAAACAGTTCACAAACTAGAGCAGTAGGGTTTCTTATGATAAGCTCGGACCCAAAAGCTGCAGACGCACACTCCCATGGTACTGTAATAAACTTAGTTTTGTTATGAAAAGGAAAAGAAAGTGACTAAATAAACTGATATAATAATATAGTCATGCTTTCATTAATAAAATCAAGATTAGGATTTTCTGAATAAAAAAGAAAAAGATTAAAAAATAAAAATAAAGCCTATGTTCTGAATAAATGCAAACTGAATTTTTAGTGTTGTATCAGATGTATGTTGATACAGTAACTTGCATAATTCATCTGGGCGTTAAGCAACTTTTTCCGACTTTAAATCATAATAATTACTCAATAAATTGTAATTAACAACATATTTTTTACATAGAAACGTTTTGAATTGAATGACAAATGTAAATAATTTTGGGCGGGCGGTGGATGAGTAGCATTAAGCTCACCTTGTCCACTCAAACTCTAAAGTTTGGATAGATTTATTAAAATAGAACTGGGCCTATAGATACCTCCTAAATTTCTATAATGAACTTTTCCTTCTTTCAATTTGGACAGTACTATTAACTGTTAAAAGGGGTTTTTACCAAAAAGATACTGACTGAATGGTGAACAGTACAGATCTTGATTAGTCTGCACAGAAGTGCAGGCTGATCATGATCTACACTGGTTGCAAAGGCAGAATCAGTCATGTACATATTAGGATTGCATATGGAGACATTAGGGTCAAGGCCACTAAAATAGAAAAGCAGACTCTGCTCAATTAATATAGGATCAAGCTTAGCCTGTGGTAAGCTTATATAAATACCAGGATTGGGATCGCACATGGAACCAGACTTTTCAAAAAATGCAAAAACAGTGCCAGCTTAATAACATGAGGTACTTAAAGATAATGAAGAGTCAATGAAACTTATACAGTAGGAGTTTATAACAGTTGGGATTAGATATACGACCATTAAGGTCAAGGTCACTGTTACTAAAAATAGAAAAAGAAAACTGTTTCAGCTAAAGTGTAAAGAAAATCAGTTGAAACTTGAGCTTTAGGTAGCAAATACTTAGATTCAAGGGACTTATTGAAGACACGGTGATTAAGGGGTTACTGTTTAGAAACCAGAAAAAATACACCAGTTACTCATTTAGACGTAGCTTTATTTGTGTTTTCATTGCAATGTGAAAAACCCAGTTTTGTGGAATTATTAAGATTTTTAATGACAAATTTATGAAAGTTAGATGCAAGGTAGATGGAATGGTCTCAATTTGGCTGAAATTGATATTGAATTTGAAAGTTAATTTGGGCCGAGTTAGAATGATTAATGGTCAACAGTTCCTTGCCTTACTGTAAAATTGTTCTAACTGGGTATGAATAGAGTGGCATTTATGATAGTCTTGTTCTGCGTCGACTGAAGTGCCGGTATGTCCTTCGACACTCCACTATCTCTTGGTCAAGTCTAAGCATCTAGGCAAATAATGACTGATACCTCTATATTCAATTTAAATCTTAAGGTAATTGAAAAGGATTTTGTAATCCAGTCCAGATTTATTAATTTTACCTGAAGTGACCAAATTGTTTTGATCTGAACGCAAGTTATAAACGGCAAAAATTCAGGGTCATTTTAAGAATTTTTTTGAATCCCCTAAAAGTCAAATAAGGTGAAAAAGTTGTTATGATACGATGCTGAAGAATTAAGGGATTATGGGTAATGTCCGGTATGGATCAGGCACCTGGTATGGAATGTTTTAAGTCCTTAATGGTGGCTATGCCAAGGTGAATAATTGGAAATATCTTAAGATTGAAGGCTTATATATCTTACAATGAACTATTAATCAGGTTAAAGTCATAGTCCCTCATTTGGTCCACTAGTTATAAAACTTGTTTGATGACCTGAGTAAGTGTGGAAATTGTCCTGTTATTCTGAAATCAGTTGTATGATTTTGGATTTAGAGCAGGAAAGTCGGTGTTCTGGTGAACAGTGGGAGATTTTGAAATAGTTTGAATTATATCTTTTTACAGTTTATACCAGCTAAACTTCTAAAATGGACTGATCCATCATTCAGTTTGGGCAGTACCACTTATTAGTCCCCTACTGGTTGAAAACCAGTTTCGGGGACTATAGGAATGCACTTTTCCGTCATTCCGTCCGTCCGTCTGTCCGTCCGTCCGTCTGTCCGTCCGTCCGTCCGTCCGCAATTTCGTGTCCGGTCCATAACTCTGTGATCCATGAAGGGATTTTAATATTACTTGGCACAAATGTTCCCCATGATGAGACGACGTGTCATGCGCAAAACCCGGACCCCTAGCTCAAAGGTCAAGGTCACAATTGGAGGTCAAAGGTCAACAGGGCTTTTTTCCTGTCCGGTCCACAACTCTCCCATCCTTGAAGGGATTTTAGTATTACTTGGCACAAATGTTCCCCATGATGAGATGATGTGTCATGCGCAAATCCCGGACCCCTAGCTCAAAGGTCAAGGTCACAATTGGAGGTCAAAGGTCAACAGGGCTTTTTTCCTGTCCGGTCCATAACTCTCCCATCCATGAAGAGATTTTAATATTACTTGGCACAAATGTTCCCCATGAGGAGACGACGTGTCATGCGCAAAACCTAGACCCCTAGCTTAAAGGTCAAGGTCACAATTTGAGGTCAAAGGTCAACAAAGCTTTTTTCCTGTCCGGTCCATAACTCTCCCATCTATGAAGGGATTTTAATATTACTTGGCAGAAATGTACCTCATAATAAGACGATGTGTCATGCACAACTTTCAGACCCCTAGCTCAAAGGTCAAGGTCACACTAAACAGTCAAATGTTAACATAGCATGAACAGGGTCTGTTTCGTGTCCGGTCCATAACTCTGACATTCATTAAGGGATTTTAATATCACTTAGCACAAGTGTTCCCCATGATGAGACGACGTGTCATGCGCAAATCCCGGACCCCTAGCTCAAAGGTCAAGGTCACAATTGGGGGTCAAAGGTCAACAGAGTTTTTTTCCTGTCCCGTCCATAACTGTGCCATCCATGAAGGGATTTTAATATTACTTGGCACAAATGTTTCCCATGATGAGACGACGTGTCATGCGCAACACCCAGTACCCTAGCTTAAAGGTCAAGGTCACACTTTGAGATCAAAGGTCAAGAGGATTTTTTTCCTGTCCGGTCTAGAACTTTGTCATGCAAAGCAGGATTTAGATATCAGTTGGCAATTTCCCTTTGTTGTTACTATAAATAACTTACATGATAACATTTTTATAATCAGCCAAAAAAATTCAATATGAAAACAACTGTGGGTTTTTATATATGCACATTTTAATCCAAGTGTGTTGTTATAACATATTGTATATGTAGTACAATATTGTTTATACATCATTGACAGATATCAGTTCATTATGTTATACTGCAGTAGAGAAAATTAGGTGCCTTCCAGTAGGGGACTTTGTATTGCATGGCAATACTTCATTCACTTGTTTTTCAAAGGTTTGTTCACTGAAAATTTACGATTGTTTGTAAGATGAGAAAGTATAACTATAAATCTGAGTGCAGAGCATCCTGGAGGAAGGGAGGTGTGGTGCAGTAATCAAGTTTGATGCCAAGCAGCATGGTTAAGGAAGCTGACCATTGGTTCTTAAAATTTGTTAAACTATACCACTTTTTGAACAAAACTAAAAAAAACTCCAGCAGAAGTTATTTGAACATGCAGATTGATATTTTGAATGTTGAATTTCTCCTTTAGTGGAAAGATTTCTTTCCTGGAATGTGAAGTTTTTGATTGTCTTAATAGAAACACCCACAGGCTGGTATTTTAGGAACAGTTTTCAAAAGCGGTTGTTGCTACGTTTGATTTATTAAGTTGTAAACATATTAGACAATCCTGATTCCAAGTTTATTTTTGAGAGAACTAGTTTTTTTTGTAATTACAAGTTGCTATTTCTAGAAAGAAGAGATTCTTTCATTGTCATTTTATTTAGAAGATTTCTTTTTTTGTGAAAATTATCTGTCTTTTTGTTTTGTAATGGACTTTGTTCTTGCATGAAATGTCAAACAGTTACATATACCATTTTGCATCCATGGTTACCAATGATTTCCTAAAAGTCATTGCATTGAAATGTTCACAAATAGAAATTTTACGCTTAATTATTCATTACTTTAAAAGTAATTTGCCAAATCTTCCTCCAAAATAGGGATGGTTTTACTATCAATTAGTAAACGAGAAATTTAAACATACGATCACACACCTAGTGGGACGTGAGGACACATACCAGCAACATGATTTTACTCCAAACCTACAGGTGTACGATTTTAACATGCATTTAACAGATTTATAGTTATAATTTCTCATCTTACAAACAATCGGTCAACTGCGACGGTATGCCAGAATAAAATTAGTATTGCGAGTTTGTGTACACTATGCAAATGGTTACGATACGATATTAAGAAAGCCCCGATTGTTTAAAGAATTTGTCCTGTTTGGTACAGGACTAAATAAGATAATCTGATCGTATGATATAGATTAAATCCGATGTATACTAACAAAAGAAATGTCCATCGTTTCACCTTCTAATTTGGGCGTTAAAGAGGGTATTATTCCACTTTTATGCACAGTGTGAACTGCTATTAATCTATGTGTAAAATAATGAATAGGCCTTTGCCCTGTCACAGTTTTGTACCTTTTATTAAGTACGAGGGATACAAACTTTAAAGCATGTGTTATGACAAATTAGCAGATACCATCGTCAAATTAACAATTTTCAAAAATGTTTTGGGGGACATAAATGAATAAAATATATGTTTTAAACAAACTTTCAAGCAATATTGACTCTGGATAAGTCGAGAATTACGTTTCACAAAGGTTATATTATGTTAATATCATTCTGCCGATTCAAGTTTATGAACAAGCTGGATAATAACCGTTGATGACATCTGTGTTTTAAAAGTGAGAATTAACCCTCGGATTTTTGAAGTTTGAACTTATAAATTAGTTGATCCGCTGGTAATTAAAAGAAAGACTTCATAGGTGAGTTTGATTTTCACTTTTAAAGTGTGTATCAAGAAGATATTCAATTTTATACGAGTTCAAATTAGGTCAGAGATGATTTAGTGTCGGAACGTCGTTATTATGACATTATTTTGTGAAATTTATGACTGTTTATTTATGTTAAGCAAAGATGCTAGGGTTTTGCATACTGATGAATAATAATTGCATATTTTTAGTAAAATTTTCACAAATGCACTTAAATACTGCATTCATATGCAAATAAACCTAAAAATAGAAGTAAACATGACATTTTCACCCAATAATTTACATATTGAGAACAATGTAAGTCTCTAAGATTTCGCAAAAGCTTGAAGTAGAGATGTTTTGGCTGTGTAAACCCAGTGGTCATGGGTATGAATCCCAATACGGCCATGACCATAAAACAGCAGTCTGAGGAAGCAGTCCCAAGAAGCAAACATTTGAATGAATTTCAGTATTTCTTTACATTTTGCCTTGAAAATGCACTTTGTTGTTGAATAAAATATAATAACTGATGATCCACAATGTCACCATGACCCATATATCAAAAATTCAAAATCAGCTCCAGTAACAAAATTCAAAGGGTGATCGCAAAGCATGAAGTCATGAAATAGTCGTAAAGATATTCTTATTCTTTCTTGAATTTTGTGATGCTAGAAGAATTAATGTTCCATCCCATAGTTTCATATAAATTTTGATTTACTTGGTTATCCTAAGTATTCAGGAATGCAGAGGCCCTGACTGCGGTTTGTAATATGGTCTAGATAAATTTATAAATTTTTGAAATTTTTTTGTAGATGTATGAATTTCTGTTCTTATTTTATGAAACAGATTCGTGTATACTCCATCCTTTAAGTCTGGATATTACATTATACATTATAATTATTAACATTCATGGACTTCTGCTTTGATATTTTTTTTCGGAAGACGTTGATTTCTGAGTTAAAATTTGACTGCAGGTCCTCATTTTACGTGTTATGTAAAATTTAGAATATTATTTTGTGATAAAACATGATGAAAGATAGCATTTTGTTTTGATATGTGGTAAAAGTGAAGAATTTTATGTATCTTTAAATAATTTGATAGAAAAAAAAATCAACGTCTTTCATTCTTTTTCTGTTTTATCTAATGTGGAATTGTGATCGAAGTGATTGTGCATTTCGAGGAAAAGTTTAGAAAATGAATCTGCTGTCTGATAGTAAAGAAGTGTTTCGCTATTCTCTGTTTTTGCTAAATATTTATTTTTTATAGGAAAGTAGTCTTTAAAACACTTTATAGAGAGGAAAAAATATTGTACCTCTAGTGTTTCTATTTTTGAAATTTATTATACATAAATGTAAACAGATGTATTGAGATTATCACTTTAAATTGACCCTTGAACCTGTGGCAGGAGATAATCCAACTTTCCGAAAATAAAGCGCTATCTGAGTCTTTATTGTTTACTTGACGAAATGTTATTACGGAATATCTGCATAAAGTACCAAAATGTGAACGTTCTTGTACGGAAAAGATTTAACTGTGTTATTTAAACTATTAGAACTGTGATTTCTTTACGGATTATACCATGTTTCGGATATACCCACATAGACGTACAAGAAGTGCGGATTTGTTGGAATATGGGGATTTGTTGGAATATGGGGAATTATTTACGCTTACCAGTATTCCAAAGTCAGAGAATACGGTAATGAAATAAAAATGTAACTTTAAATATTTATTAATGTAATAAGATATAATAATTTTATATGATAATGCATTATATTTAAAGAATAAATTTTGTTTTGTTTATTTAGACGATACCAATCTATGCTTGAAAAAATGCATTAAGTGGCACTTTGGATCTTCCTCCAACATCAAAGGCTTGAAAAGTTGCCATAATATGACCTAAAAATGAGTCGGTGTGAATCAATCCCAAACAAAAACAAAATTTAAGCCAAATTTGGAATTCTTTAAGAATTAATGAATATTAGGTTGATGCATGTGTTTAATTTAGTTGTCTGCAGCAGTCTTCTTTCTGTTTTGAAAACTCATTATTGTAAGGTGATCAGCATTTATGATTTCTATGCTGCAGTTCTTGCAAAGAACTTCTGATTATAAATACACAGTCAATTATAATAATTTATTAATTAATTGAAATTTTATCGTAAAATATTCTGGGTTATTTAAATTCTTTAATTGGAATGTAAACATTGTAGTTTGAGTTTATCATATACGGTCAAACAGGTATCGCTCTAAAGAAATTAATTGGGGATGTAATAGTTTGATCAGATGGTGGCATTTATCTAAACATGAGATAATCCTTTTCATATTTATTTTGCTGTTGAATTACCCCAGATAGAACACAAATTTGATAGATAGGTTTAAATTGTATCTATATACGATATACGTTGACAAGTATTGATCGTATCGGGGACATCTTTGGAACGAATTGTGTAGAAGACGTTGTAGCAATGACAGCGCTATTTGATTGTAAATGTTTACATTCATTTAAAATATTACGAATGATCATTTTGATCTTTCGTTACTCTTTCAAAATATATAAACTTTTAATTTTCTAATTTATTTTGTGAAGATTTGCATAATATTATATTTGTGCATGAATTTACATTTAGAAATGCAAATATAATCTTCAGATCTGATGTTATTTATCATTGGGTTTGTTATTATTAAACATAGAACTCTGGAATCATTATTTTTTAGGGGGAACTACTTTTTGTCTGTTTCTTGGTTGAACTATTATGAAAATGCTAAAATGCACAATTTTGTGCCCCCACAAGCTAGTTTCACCTGAAACCACAAAATTTTATGCGAATGAAACTACAGTTCGTCACCTTAGCGCAAAAAGTGAATAAGTCCTTTAAGTCAGTGCAGTTATCCACTTCTTGCGTTGAGGTGATGAGTTATTTATTAAATAATTTCATAACTTTTAAGTTTGCTGTTAATTTGGTGTATGGAACGTTTTTCTTGGTTTTTCTTGAGAATGTCAAACTTTTCTGTTAGACATATCGGAAGTTTATATAACTTGTCATAAAAATGATCTATGCCAAAAGGTTGCTACCTCGTTAAAGGAATAGCTGGAAACATTCTGGTCCTTGTCTAGCAATGTTACAATTTCCCATGGTTTGGCAAAAGACATTGACTGAACTGAAGATATTCTTACTAAACTGTTAAAAGAAATTGTATCTACGGAAATGTTTAGTTTTATCAGCCAGTAATCAGGTCTAATTACTGATGCCCGGAGAGTTAATATAAACAAGATTATTTATCCATTTTGACCATATTAGGTTATCAATGGTTTTCAATTGCCAAGGTTGATATATCGTAATGATTGTATAATATTTGTTTATAATCATCAGATTGTTAATGATTTAATAGATATATAGTATGTGTGCAGAGGAAAACAGGTCAGCATACCCTTGTTTATAACCCGGCTGGAGCCCAGCCTCTGACATTTTGTGAACAGATTCAGTCAAATTTACAGTGACTTTCAGATGCATGGCAGTGTGTCAGGAATGCCCTGCACAATTTAGTGAGAGTGATTTCAAAAATGAAAACAAATGTAAGGGGAGGTAATTAAGCAGAATTAAATCAGTTTCATAATATCACCAACATAGTTGTTTAAGTTGCAGTTAGTCATATCTTGCATCTCATTTTCATGTTAGGAAGTTGTTAGTTCTCGGTGGGGATTTCTATTACTTTAAGGGAATTTAATGAAAATTGGTCTTAAAAGTATAACACTTGCCAACCAGTCAGTCAGCTTCTTAAAATCTCAAAAAGAAATCTTTTTTTCCTGCGCTTATTTTGTGTCCTCAAATATGTAAATGAACTGATGTTGCAATGTGACAATTTTCCAATTTTCCGATCGTCTTCGTTGGTGTCTTCCTTCCATTTCATAAATCGACTGTTACATCAACATAATATCAATTGATAACGATGTCAGTAACATGTAAAATCTTCTTGAGGGTGTTTTATATATTCATCCCGCCAGATTAAAATCGTATGTGACACGCTGGGCAATTTATCGGGTGAGAGATCAGGCGGAAGAAGATGAAGATGCTTTTCTTAAAAGAAAACATTTGAGAAATATTTCAAGCGCTAAATATTCAAAATATGTCTGCAACTTTTTTAACAATGTTCGATAGCTACTTTATTGAAATATAAACTTGATGAAATTTAAGTCTGTACTATTGATAAAGATCTTAAACGCCCTTAAATAATGCATTTATATTCTTATTTGTAATTTCTTTCACGCATGAAGCTAATATACATACAGATGAATGAGTCAGTCTGTGTATAAGAAAACATTTGAATTTGTCTGACCGATTTTCATCCATTTAGCTTCAGTAACTGAAAATTTAGCTTAAAGACCCACCACAGAATGTGCTTCCTTGATGGTAATTATACATAATTTGCATAAAGAAATGAGAAAAACAAGACTCTACTTTTGGTAATTTGTCAGGGTATCTTGCTAAAGTAATATGTCAGTCAGTTTGTATACAACCAGCCACTTTCTCGGGACTAACATTTAGGGAATTTTTTTTGGCCTAAAAGTGAAAAAAGTCGCTTTAAATATGTTCAAACTGATCAAAACAAGTGGTGGGTGGATGTTTAACTAATTGACATCAGTGTCATGTTATGTTAGGTGATAAGTTACTAGCACCCTATGGTGTATTATTGATGTTCATTTAATGTTCCCAGCCCTTAAACATAAAGTGAACTTTAAGTAAAGATTATTAATGCAAAATAATGACATGTGTTTCAGGCTTACCTTCCATTTTTCTGTTAGGTAAAGATTCCCATCTTTGCACATGTTTTGAACTTGCAATATAGGTTTTACATGTGTTTTACGAATACTACTGAATGTATTGTATGTCTGAATTCTGTCAAAATTTTAAGAATTTGTTGCTGTTAATGCAAAAGATTAGTGTTGCTGCTTATACAAAATGCAACAACAGGATAGACTCCATTGTAAAATAACAGGATTATCTCTATAAAAAACAAAACATTGTTATCTCAATAAAAAATAACAGGATTAAGACTGGATCAGCTCGTTACAAATAAATCAGCCAAAATTTTCCATCACAATTTTAACGTCTGTCGAGTATTAGCAAGATTACGGGTATGCACTTTTATTTATGGGTATTTTGGGCATTTTTTTATGGGTATGCACAATTTAGGACAACGTAGGATTTCTTTCATTATTTCAGTAAAAATGGGTGAGGTGTCGAAATTCAGAATATTCAGATTGTACCTCAGTTCAGTCATACACCTTCAGAAGTTGTGCTTGTAAAACATAAGGTTACAACACACGAAATAGCTGTTTTCTTCTTTATTCTGTATAAAACTGACATTATTTCCAATGGCCGCAGCACACTAATAATCAGAACCCATTTTAAATGTCTGTAACTTGCATTTTCTTGAAGAATATTGTTAGTGCTGAATAAAAATCAAAAGAAAAGTGGGGGTCCTGTTTGATGGAAGAAAAATATTTTCAGTCAAAAATCAGCTAAAAGCTGAGACCCCAAATTGTAGTGATGGTGTATAATAAATTCTGCCATGTTATATATTATTTCATTATGAAAATACTACCTATATGTCAAACATAGATCTGTCATGTTATTTCAGTAAAAGAACAATGCAAAGAAAATAAGGAAAATAGCTCTACAGAGCAAAAAAACTGAGGACTATCTGAATCCGCCATTTTTTCCATTCTGAGGACTTATAATCTGAATCCGCCATTTTTTCCATTCTGATTTATGGCAGACACTAAATAGGAAAACTGTCACATTGCAACATCATTTCCATTCCATTTTTTTCTGCGCCATTTTCCTATTTAGTGTCTGTATGCCATAAATCAGAATCTCTTTACATGGGAACATTGTAGTCAAAAGATATACTTACTTCACTAGTAAATTACCTTTTTTGGTAATATAGTGTTATTGAATGAGTGTATAAATTAGTAATTTTGTAAATTTTTATTCATGTCTCCTTTTATCTTATATAAAAATAAACTTTTTATTTTAATTTTACGTCATGTTTGTTGTAAAACTATGTATTTGACTTTCAGTGTCTTATTTATACTTATTAGTTTGTACCGAAAAGTGTGATAAATGCATACAATTTAAATATAAATAGGAAAATGCATCACAAAAAAAACATTTAGCAGCTTCTGTATTTATATTCATTTACATTTGACATGCTTAAGATAAATTGGACATTAAAGAACAAACAAATATAGAAAGTCCCACTGACACATTAAAAGAAAAGAAGAATTTAATATGTGGCATTTCCTCAGTATGATTTCACAGAAGTGATAAACTTTGATTTTCTTTTAAACTCTCTGTGAGTTTTGGGCTGTTACTTATGTGGAATACTACTTACAAAAGTTTTAAACCTGCATATCTAACAAAATAAAAGAAAACAAAAGTCCATAAGAAGATTTGGTGCTATATAATTTAATGCATTATTATGATGGACCACTAATATGAGCATTGTGAGATTTTATAAAAACAACAATTACTGATTTGTGTTTGTTTGGTTTCAAGTAATATATAGCCACACAGTTCAGGTCGGTACTAATATTGGGGCTTTTCCAGCTTTTAACAGTGAAGTAGGATTGAGCAGGTACTTAGATTACTGTTAAGAACCAGCAAGCATCCGTAAGCTGGTTTGCCTCTTAAGGCATGTGCCCGCCGACTTAGCTCAAAAGTGAAAGCGCAGATCCTAGGGTCGTAAGTTCGATTCTCGGATGAAGGGCAATTTGATAAATGGTAACGTGTCTGTCAGTGAAATTATTCTTCCTCCACCTTTGTTTCATGTGGAGAAGTTGACTATTACTTGCGGAGGACAGGTTATTACTGTTGCAGAATACACAAATACTGATAAGGTTTACTGTCTGTCATTATATAACTGAAATACTGTCAAAAAACGGTGCTTAACCCAAAACAACAAACAAACAAATCTAAAGGCATATGGAGATTATTTCTTTGTCATTTGTTTTTATAGTAGGAGGAAACAAAATTTTGACAATTATAACATAAATTGTGCACTGTAATTAATGCATTATCTCAGTGAATCATACAGAGGCATTTTGCAAAGATGAATACTTTAATATATTGATAATTGAAGAATTATTATGAGTAGGAAACTATTCTTTAGATTGTTTTTTTTTTTTAAGTTGTTTTATTGTACCCCCTGACAACAAAGTTGTTAGGGGGGGGTATACTGGTTTCAGGTTGTCTGTCTGTCTGTCTGTCTGTCCGTCTGTCTGTCTGTCCGTCTGTCCGTAGACGCAATCTTGTGCGCACCATCTCTCCTTATCCCCTTGACAGAATTTAATGAAACTTCACGCAAGTGATCAGTACCAACAGTAGTTGTGCATGGGGCATGTTAGGTTCTTTTAGAAAAAAAATTTGCAGAGTTATGGAACTTTGTTTTTTTGTTACTATACTATATACATAGACACAATCTTGTGCGCACCATCTCTCCTCATCCCCTTGACACAATTTAATGAAACTTCACACAAGTGATCAGTACCAACAGTAGTTGTGCATGGGGCATGTTAGGTTCTGTTAGAAAAAAAATTTGCAGAGTTATGGGACTTTGTTTTTTTGTTACTATACTATATACATAGACACAATCTTGTGCGCACCATCTCTCCTCATCCCCTTGACAAAATTTAATGAAACTTCACACAAGTGATCAGTAACAATAGTAGTTATGCATGGGGCATGTTAGATTATTTCAGAAAAAAAATTTGCAGAGTTATGGGACTTTGTTTTTTTTGTTACTATACTATATACATAGACACAATCTTGTGCGCACCATCTCTCCTCATCCCCTTGACACAATTTAATGAAACTTCACACAAGTGATCAGTACCAACCCTAGTTGTGCATGGGGCATGTTGGGTTCTTTCAGCGGCAAAATTTGCAGAGTTATGGGACTTTGTTTCTTGTTAACATACTATGTACATACAGTCTGCATATGCAATCTTATGCGTGCCTAATCTACCAAACCCTTGCACACAGTTTAATGAAACTTCACACAAGTGATCAGTACCAACCCTAGTTGTGCATGGTGCATGTTACATTCTTTTAGATAAATATTCTGCATAGTTATGGGACTTTGTTTTTTGTTACTATACTGTATACATACAGTCTATATACATACAGTCCACATAATTATGCAATCTTGTGTGCGTCAAATTGCAATGTACTGTGTCAGTGCATGCGGGGGGTACATTCATCACCTTTAGTGATAGCTCTAGTTTATAGTTAAATGAATTACAAAAATTTAGTCCTAACCAGAAATCATGCAAATATACAAATTATAACAGCAGTATCTCTTTATGTTCCACACATGGTAAAGGAATCATGAAAAAGTTTAGGAAGGAAGGGGTTGGGATGGTGTTTGATGTAACTGGTTGGCCTTACCAGTGTATCTTGATTTCTTGTTCTCTGAAAGCAAATGTCAACTTCCCCACATGATACAATGGTGGAGGACAATTAACAACTTCAGACATTTAGTTGGTTAGATCATGAGAAAAGAATCAAACTCCTGATCATTCCATTGTATTGGCATCTTCCTTGCCGATACCATGAAAAGGTAAAATGTGCTTTTACATTATTCCAGCGGTTAATATCAGTAAAGTTATTTAAGTGTTTGTGATACAGAACATAATTGGTCTGACTTGATGATGCATTGGAAACACTGAAATGTTAATTGATTCAGAAAGATTAAAAGAGATAATCTGTAGTGGGATCAGATCTTAGTAACCTTTTGAGAATGCGTATCATTGTTTTTAACTGTATTGTTTGTACAGAGTTTGCCTACACAGTTTTCATGTGTGTGCGCACAATGTTTGTAGAAATGTTACGCATTAAGATAATTTATAACTCCTGAGATCAGCAATTTAGAAAAGATTCTTTACAAAGTTACTTCCCTTTTATATGGAAAATGTTTATAAAGGGAGACCACTGCTGCTTTGACAAAAATTCTCAATTTATTTAACAACGGAAATAGTCTTGTTGTCAGGTAATTTAATGGCCTGATGTTAAAATTACGTACAATTAGTTTAAATGATTCGCACACCTTAATTGGGAAAGTGAAAGATAATGCAGCCCACCTGTCTGCGTGCTAATGATACAACATGCTGCATCCTTCCTCCGTAAACCAGATTGCTTCCGTTCATTATGGTTCTTATCTGTTTTTGTCAAGATGATTTTTTCTCCAGTTTGTATCTAAATTCGTCTATTTCATTGTGTTTTTGAAGCCTCGAGATCGGATAAGTTGATATAAAATACGTAAAATAGTTTATGGTTGAAACCATATCATTTGGAATTATGGGATTATGCCCAAATTTACATAATATAAGATTTTTCTACAATGAAGAGCGGGTATTGACACTTACGTTTTGAAATTTCCATTAATGATGTTTTTTACGTTATCATGTTACATGTATCGCTATTTAAAGTTTGTCAAATATTAGATGACGGTCTGATTACTAAAAAAGATTCACACATTTGTTCATAAAATTTCAGGTCTTTGGGTACGTCAAGTGACATGTCACTATAAACACGACTCTAATATTCAGTCAT
Organism: Mercenaria mercenaria; assembly: GCF_021730395.1. Lineage (NCBI taxonomy): Eukaryota > Metazoa > Mollusca > Bivalvia > Venerida > Veneridae > Mercenaria > Mercenaria mercenaria. The sequence goes on from NC_069364.1 coordinate 43,664,729, forward strand.
TCGTTGATACTTTGATTTCAAATTCTTTATATAATAACTAAATATCGGAGCAGTTTTTTGTTCAGAAAGTGAAATAACAGCGTGGCTAAATACGGAATAATATATTGGAAGTATAGAAAGAACACTTGATTGAAGAAAAGGTTTTATGCTACTTTTAACAAAAAAGTATGTTAGATACCGTATTTAAGTGTGTATAGGTCGCACTTTTTCTACCCATTTTGCTGCCTGAAAAAGTTCCTGCGACCTATACGACAGAACATTGCCAGCAGTTTTTTTTTCGGGCCAATTTTCTGACCGTAGCTCTCGCAAAATTACGTGCATCTGTTACGAACGAACAAAATGGATAAAAAATATCAATATCGGCGGCTTTTCAACCAATAGCGGTTACTTTCAATAAAATATATCGTAAATAACCCATACAGACTATTAAAATTACGAATGACTTTAATTCAAAGATGTTTTTGCAGTCTGAATTACGTTTGTTTCTACTTTCGTTTTACTGGACGCCATTGACATGTACTCCGGGTTGGATAAAATCCGGACAGATCCGTCCTCCATTCCAAACATTGTTTATACTAATTCTTAGTGTATTAAAAAGCTTGAATGATTATTTTTTACTTTTGATTTTTAAATAAAAGAAAAAAATCCAAAAAGAGATATTTTGTTAATCTTTTTACTCAGAATCAAAAGAACGCGGTTAATTACATGACACGGAAAGGTGTTATAATTGCTGTGCAAACAATTCACACTTAAACTTGCATGATAACAGACGTCTGCTGCCAATTAGTGTCAAAAAGCCGCTTTTCTTTGATGTAGTCTGTTACCGATACTACTGTTGGTACGAAACGGTTGAGAACGAAAATAACACAATCCGATTTCCACCAATCAGGTTCTGATAATAATTCAGTCCGCGGCATCAATATGGCCACCGCCATAACTTTTTTGCCGGTAAATATTAAATATTGCTGGGGAAAAAATCCGAAATTTAACTGCGACTAATACGCTAGAAGTTAAATTTTCCGACCATTTCCAGAGCAAAAATTAGATGCGGACTGTACATTACCGCGACCTATACACACCAAAATACGGTAGGAAATTTTGATTTTTTTTTCGGTATGCTAATAAAGAGGGAGTTTACTTAATTATTGCTTTAGTTATTCTGTTTACATGTATAACATTATTTTTGTTGTTTGTGGATTCTTGACAGTAGTCATCATTAGTACAATTATCATCATCATCATCATAATAGTCATCATCATCATCATTTTCAAGTGTAGTAGAACTATTGGCAGTTATAGTGTGTTGAAACTTTACTGTGCACTAGTATGTGCAGATACTTGCATTCAAGTACTTTCAGGAATTTCATTTTAAATTGAACTTAAATCATGTGAGAAATAAAAGATATAACAAATGTCATTTTTGTGTGAAAAAAGATAGTAAATTTTATAAATGTTATTAAGACATAGATATAAGCGTCATGTGTGGCCTGTAAATTTCATTTAGCAAAAATTTTTAAGAATTCTTGTGATTTTTTTTTCACTGAATATTTGAAGTACTTCATTATATACCTATATAATATTATATTACAATAAAAACTTTACCAAGTGTCATACAAGGTGACGACCTATCACACTATCTTTTTCAGTGTTTTTATTTTTTCTGAAGTTCACTCAAATACAGGTATATTTCTGCATGGAAATCCACCTTGTCAGTTTGTAAAGTTGGAATAGCCACTGGCACATTTGAATACTTCTTACAATGGTACTGGATATTAAGTTTTGCATATTTAAGCCATTTAACAGTAGTAAATGAATGTTGGATGTAACTTTTTGGAGTGTGAATATTTTGTTCTGCAATATTTGTCAAACTATAAAATGATATTCGAATTAATTTCTGTTGATGTATCCAGTGTTTGCATACATTTGTCATATTCGATGTGTTAAGACATTGTGGGATAAACAAGAAGTCTGGTGCATTGCCGTAAATATCATACATAATCTACATTAAACAGAAGAAACTGGATTTAATTAGACAGAAAGAAACAGTAACTGCTTGATTTCTGATATGTTTGTTACACAAAATGAACACTCTTCATCTCCACCCTTTGGTTGTCAGACTTAAATATCTTTATGTGTGGTATAATCCCTGATGAGCTTTTGTATTATTGTGTATGGTAATCAGGTTGTTTTGAAACAGTAATTGAATACTATACTGCGCAATCATGTGTTTTGCCTAAAGTAGTAGACTGGTTATAATGAGGCATATTGTGCAAAAAAAAATAGAAACCAGACATATCACCTGATGAAAATTTTCAAATTCTTATGCAGAATTCAAATTGATACTGCAAAACATTTCAAATACAGTCATAATATTTACATTCGCTCCATTTGTTCAGATTGAAAATTATGACGTTCATGTTGTATGAACCGCAAAAGTAAAGGCGCTAAAGTTACAACAACGTTGCTTAGTGATAACGGGCCGCTGTTTTGAGGACGTCCGCTTGTAGTCAGGGAGAATCTTAGATTACTTCGTAGTTGTTCTGTCTAGTAAACAGAATGACCGGGAAGCTGATTTTAATGTTAAATACATCAAAATGTGTGCAATATATAATCAAACATTGTTTACAAATGGAAACGAAATATAAGATATGAATTTATTTTTTCAGAGTTCCTACGAACTCAAAAAAAAAATTCTGAAATAATCCCTGTTCATCGACATCTTTGGGAAGTAAATAGCTCCCTATAAAGACAAACATTTTCTTTCCCATTAGAAATAATTCACAGTAAATTAACCTCTACAAAGCAACAACCTCTTTACAACAAATGCACTTTGGTCATCCCAGTGGTGTTCACTCTGTAGAGGTTGTACTGTAAATAAAAAATTGTTTCATTTACTTTTAAGTATTGTGTTAATTACATAATTTTCAACAGCACAGATGTCGAATTAAGCTCTTTTTTAGTAGCCTAAAAAAGAATGTTGCAAATTGGTGTACATTATAATTCATATACACAAATACAGTAGTCACTAGGGCTGAATAATCAGACTGGGTTTTTTATCTATTTTCAGAGAAGACAGTTGTCCGCCCGGAGAAAGTCTGCCCCAGGGGCAGTTCTCTTCAAAACCCTTGGAAAAACCAAAAGCTCGAATAATTTACTGTAAGTATGCAAAAATATTGTTATTTTCTTGTTTTGACCGTTTCAGAAAAAGGGGGAAATTACTCTAGAGAGAGAATAGGAGGAAAAGTAAGAAAGATCAGTAACTGCCATGTCAAATATTACTGTTAGATAAAAATTTTGTTAGGTACATATAAGCATTTGCAAGGTAATTGCTTTCTAAGATAGTGGGGGCCTCCATTGGCAAGTGGTTGAGGTTGCTGACTTGGATTCACTTGCCCGTCACCAGTGTGAGTTCGAGCCTTGCTCAGGGCATTGAGTTCTTCATGTAAGGAAGCCATCCAGCTGGCTAAGGGAAGGTCTTTGGTTCTACCCAGGTACCCGTCCATGATGAAATAATGTATGGAGGGACACTTGGAGTCTTTCTCCCCCATCAAAAGCTGGAAAGTTTTCGTATGACCTATGGTTGTGTGTCATTAAACACAACAAAAAATGTAAGATAGTGTGCTAGACAAGCAGATGAAAGACACGTTGACTGAAGCACAGAGCAAAGCCTAGATGAATCTGAACTAAAATTCATCAACCCATATGTAAAATTAGGCTTATTATGGTCACGGCAAGTTGTAACCAGCACTAACTGCCGATATGAAGCGGGACAGACATCATTTTGACATCAACATGTATCTATAGAGGAAAGTAAAACAGTTTCAAAATGATGCAAGGTACACCAGATGTTTCGGGTTATACCATTGGTCAGGCGGCAGAAGCATTTCCTAACTATACAAACCTCATTGACATATGACAGTAATACGAAAATTAATTAACAGTCGAAAGGACTTAATGATTAACAAAAACCGGACACAACGTATCTTAAGTGTTTCATCAATCATCCTCTGGCATGTATTAAACAAACTCACTTTTAACATTACAAAAAATTGCATTTTTGCATATGAAAAAGTTTCTTTTGCTCTTCTCATAAAATAAAATATCACATTAAAAGCTTCTGATTGTCAAAACAATTTAGATCAAGTCACTCCGGAGCAAAGATAATGTATTTAAAAATATGTAAAATGAAATACGAGTATGTTTTAATGTAAATTAACCTATTTATGTTATAGTGGTTCTGTACTGAATCGTTTAAGGTCACATTTTTTAATTCATGCTGGGCTTGTTCCCCCGCTTTCATTTAGAAAGATAATGAATAGATTTGGGTAATGTGGGTTTCAATTGATACAAGTCTAAAACGCGTTTAATATTTTCCGATCCATCCCATTCTTGTTTCGCCCTACGCTAATTAAGGTTTGGGTCACCCAGGTGTGAGATCCTGCCCTATTTAATTATTTCAGCGGAATAATAATAATCATCATTTCGAGTGAATGATTTAGGTGGTTCATATAACATCGCCAAATATAACAAGAGTTGTAACTCATTGTACTTGAAGAACAAGTTACGACTTTTTTCTGTTTTGCCCATTACACTTACTTTATCCTGTTAGTGTAGAACACACAAGGTGTTGAAAAGAAAGTAATATTTTTCGCCCAAAGGAAAATGTTTTCACATAATGATATTTACGGGTTCAATTTTTATGACATAATAGACAAGCCCACATCTCATCTATTTAGCATCAAATCAGTTCTTCCTTCAAGGCTTTAAGACATCTGACAAAATTTTCTTCCTTAAATTAATAACCCATACTCATTTTGATTAAGTTGAAATGTATGTATGTGACAGTATTTTAACTTTGAATAACAGGTTTACAAGAATATGTGCGACAAAAATGAATAATGAACATGACACTTATATCACATTTGCTGAAGCCTTGATATCTGGCACAAATACGAATCTGATTCAATTTTGGTCTTTATTGTGAGGAAGAGGAGTTTTAGCACTCATGGAATGGTCTTTTTGAAATTTTGATGGCCGACTTTCAAAGCTTTTTTTCAAAAGTGCCATTTTAGTCTCTCTTTTTTTCTGTGAAAGACGTCATATCGCACATTCATTGTTGCAGAAAGCAATGAATATTATTTCATTTCTATAGAAACGCATAGTGAAATTGAAGTAGGTGATATCAGCCCCTTTAACATATAAATAAAATATTCAGTGCACTGAAATCAAAAGGAAATTCAGTTTCGCAAAAGGGAAATAGCAGGATGACAAATTCTTAGAAATTGTATAAATTCAGGAATTCTAATAAACAATGCACTTTGCAATTATGCAACTATTGATCAGCAATCAGGTACAACTTAAATCTAAATTGTAAATAGAACGCGGTGAAAGTCGTAAAGAAACAGTATGTTTTTGTTGTACAGTTGAACTGTTGAAAATTTCATGGCAGAATTAATTCTGGTTTATTAAATCACATTATGAACGCTTTTAAAGCATTTGTTACAACGATTCGTTCACTAATTTTCGTGTCACATTTATTGACAAATACATTTGCTTAAATTGCGACAACATTTATTTTGAGCTAGGGCGTATATTTTGTTATATACCGTTTGATAAATTAACGTAAAATATTAGCATGAAATATGGTATAATATGTCAAATACAAATCATGTTAACTTGATGCAATTGACTTTAAAATGATGGACAATGAAATAAAACATGCGTTTGAAGTTTATTTGTTGAAACTATTCGTTTTGACGCAAAATTGATAAAGACTGAAATTTATTCTTATTTATACAGAGCCTGAAACCGAAATAACATCCCAGGGAATGAATATGTATTCTAATGTAATGCAGTTCAGTTCATTGAGATAAATCAAAATGTAAAAAAAGTTGTTTATAAACGGAATTATGAATCTTTACAGAAGCAAAAGTAGCCAGTTGATGATAATATATCTTTTGTTTACAATTTCATCCCATAGTTTTCCTAGAAATGATATGACAGAATTTGTAATGATCGAAATTCTGTAGTAGATTTGCAAGCCTACCTGTGCCCTTATTCAGTTTTATAGGTTACATATTAATGAGTTTATTAACTCCTTCATAAATTAATAACTATGTGAGGTTTGGTGATTTTAGCTCAAATACTTTTTGAATGAGCATTTTTTTCAGTTTTGGACAGATGTTTTTTTCATGTTAATTTTGTATCAGCCTATTTAGTAAGTGGATACTCTAGGGAGATAAAAATGAAAATTAAGTCCAGTCTAAGAATGTAGCTTTGTCATTGGTCAATTTCAAATTTGAGTTCAGAATCAACCAATCAGGTGTTGGAAGTTTTGAGACTGGTTTCCTAACTCATCTTTATAACCATTGACCTAGGTTTGAATGATGCCATATAAATATCTTTAGCTATGTGCCTTCCTTTTCTGTTCTATGTTAGAATAATATTCAGTATTTTATTATGACTGATGAAGAAAGTGCAGTAACTGTTGTGGTTTTGATGAACTAGGAGAGAACCATTAATCAGTTTTCAGTAAAATTAATATTATAGCTACCATTCAACTGAATCACTTTCCTTACCTTCTTTATGAAGAGTAGGGCTGGGACGATTTCAAAATTTTGAAATCGGTTAATTGTTTGTATGAAATCAAATCGAACTGGTTAATCAGCCGTCATATTCAAAATGTTGTTTTCTTTCCTGACGACCGTATCAAGGTACTACCAGCAGCTGACTTCATTAAGAACTTATGAACTTTATCGTTTGCAAACGGGGTGGTAATTTATGTCATATTTTGGTGTGTTTTATTTTAGATATATAATGACAGGCAAATCCGCGACTATTGATTATATTCAAGTTGATGTGTTTTAGCGGAGATATACTGCATGTCTATCATATGGTATGTGCCAGTCAAGGAAATGTATAAAGATAAAGTACAATTCGTAATGCTTACTGTTTGAGAGCGATTAGCGGTTTTGCAAAATTGAAACCAGCGAATCGGATCTGATTAACCGAGTAATCGTCTCAGTCCTAATGAAGAGTAATGAATTTGAATGTACCCCAACTCAAACCATCTGCCGAAAAGAAATTCAACTGCTATACAAAGTTGCTAAGTTTATAATTTTGATAAAAAAAAGAGATATGTGAAATATTATCTACCATTTATGTAAAATACTGCAATGTAGTTAATTTTTTGTAGGGTGAGCTTATAATATAAAACAACAATACATACAGAAAGTTAGAGACAGATTATATAAATGGTGGCAGAATTAATTCAGTGAATTAGTTCAATACGGAAAACACAATTTCAGCATCTGCATACTTGATGCAGCTGCTGCAGGCACATAATTTGAATAGTAACACTGACAAGTTTATGCTGAAATATTCTTAATAGAATGCCTTTGATGTGTTGGTTTTGGAATTATTGCATGCGAAAAAGGAAGATTTTGTCCACTTTAAGCTGGTGGAAATCATGAGTCAGAAAACAGAATGATACACACATTGCAAAGTTTAATTCAGGAAAAGTCGAAACAAAGTGTCTAAAATGACAAAATTATAGGCAATTTCCTTTTAATAATAAAGTAATAATTTGATTCATCAAGTAGATTCTTCAAATTTTCTTCAGATTATTGTGAAAAGCAAACTTTGTTCTGTAAGTTTCCTGAACACCAAAGAGCAAGTCAAATGTCGAAAATTACACAAGTAAAGGTTATTTCCTTTAAACTGAATAATTTCTATCATTAATTTCAATAAAAGTAAGTATTTTTATTAGGGAAATGTTTTCAAATTCTAAAAACTTGCTATTGTAAGATTTTTATATGTGTTAAATGACAAAAGTAAAAGATTTTAAAAGACATTGCAATATTAATTTCTGTCATCCGTATTTTACGTTATTACAGACAAACGGTATTTAGCAGCCAGCTAAGGGAGTAATAAGTGGCTTCTTTACCTTTAGCCTGCTGGCGGCAAGTGATTTTGCCTTTGCGACCAGTGCAGACCAAGATCAGCCTGCACATCCGTGCAGTCTGATCATGGTCTGCACTGTGCGCTATTCAGTCAGTAAATTTTCACTAAACATCCCTTCAAATGATAAATTGTACTGCCCAAATTGAATGATGGACCAGTCCATTTTAGAAATTTAGCAGACTTAAGGTTAAAGCAGGTGGATGCTTATGTCATTTTAAAATTATAACAAAAAATCAAGATGGAAAGCTGACTGGCTGGTTAGGCAGGTGGCTGGTTAATACAGGTGTTGAATAAAGTAGGTTGAACTGTATTATAAAATCATGGTCTCACATTGCTCCAGAGGTGTCTTATAAAACAGTTCCATAATTATTTTTTCTCATCTCAGAAAAATGTTTTCTATGAAATACGAGTGAAACAGAAATATCTACATAATAACTAAAAAAAATCGATTTTGTGTTTTCTCAGCAGTCATTTCTGAATATCTGATGCATTTTCAAACATTAAGGGACAAATGATAAATGGTTTATGATGGATCTGTCAACAACATTTACCTATGCATAACAGCCAGCCTGCGTTCAAGAACAATGGTGACCATTATATAGAGGTTTTACTGTATTTTAGTGCAAAACAGCAACTGTTTTATTTATTAACTTACTCCCAGGCATTTTCTAAACCCTCTTTAATAAAGACATTTATACACTTTAAATTTGTGAGCTTCTTCAAATAAATCTTTTTTTCATATGTCTTTTATCCACCCGCTATGTAAATGATGTTCTTTACAAACCATTTAAATGCCGTATTATTGACAATAGGCTCTCAGGGTCAAGGGCGTGATGAACAGATTTTCATTCAGATGTTTGACGATTTTCATTCAGATGTTTCACAATTATGTTAAAACTCCTTACGCTTATCAAAATTTTGAAATTTTTAATGATGAAATGAAAATGGACTTGCACGTTTACAACTGAAGGTGAGCCAAACATTTTGCAATGCATTTGGATCACTAAAAATGTTACCTTTACTTATCATTAATCTCGCACTGTTGGTGTTCTGTTGTTATGGACAAAAATATATGTACAGAAATTTAGGATATTGATAGTAAGTAGGAAAAAAAATAAAGCTGATGATGTATATTCGAAAGGAAACTGAAAAATTACAGTAACATTTGAACTTTTTTTGTGTGCAAACAAAAGTTCACTGTGCTTCATATAAAGTTCTTCTCTAATTTTGTATATTCAGTCAGTTGATGTATTATCAACACTTAAAAGTTTATATATCGATTAAAACTTTTCAGTGTCAGCCAGTGACAGCCCAGGGAAGAGGAGACAAAACGTATTAATTGTTATCCAAGCGCAAATAGTGGATAAGTGCATTGACATAAAGAAATCCTTGTCCACTTTTTGCTGTGAGGTGACGATTATTATTAATTTTTAGCTCACCTGTCACATAGTGACAAGGTGAGCTTTTGTGATCACCCTTCGTCCGTCGTCCGTCGTGTGTCCGTGCGTGCGTCCGTGCGTCCGTCCGTCCGTCAACAATTTCTTGTCTGCACGATAGTGGTTTCATTTATGATTTTATTTTAACCAAACTTGCACACAACTTGTATCACCATAAGATCTCGGTTCCTTTCTTGAACTGGCCAGATCCCATTATGGGTTCCAGAGTTATGGCCCCTGAAAGGGCCAAAATCAGCTATTTTGACCTTGTCTGCACAATAACAGCTTCATTTATGATTTGATTTTAACCAAACTGGCACACAACTTGTATCACTATAAGATCTTGGTTCCTGTCTTGAACTGGCTAGATTCCATTATGGGTTCCAGAGTTATGGCCCCTGAAAGGGCCAGAATTAGCTATTTTGACCTTGTCTGCACAATAGCAGCTTCATTTATGATTTGAATTTAATCAAACTTGCACAAAACTTGTGTTGCCGTAAGATCTCAGTTCCTTTGTTGAACTGGCCAGATCCCGTAATGGGTTCCAGAGTTTTGGCCCCTGAAAGGGCCAAAATTAGCTATTTTGACCTTGTCTGCACAATAGCAACTTCATTTATGATTTGATTTTAACCAAATTTGCACACAACTTGTATCACCACAAGATCTTGATTCCTTTCTTGAACTGGCCAGATTCCTTCATGGGTTCCAGAGTTATGGCCCCTTGAAGGTCCAAAATTGGCTATTTTGGCTTTTGCAGCCATATAGAGACTTCATTTATGGTTTTATTTGATACAAACTTCCAAAATATCTTCAACAACAATAAATTTGGATTCCATGACAAATCAGGTCCAATCGTAGGTTCCAGAGTTATTTTATATCTGATTACCTCCCCTGATTGTAGTCAAAATGGATTTATATCAGTAAGTATTTATAGGACTTATTTGAAATTTCATTATTATCATTAGTTGGACTGAGTCAATCAGGGTAGATAACTATGGACTGATTTTATGTCAAATTACCTCCCTTTATTTCAAATTAAAATGGGTATATCTCCGTAACTAATGAAGATACTGATTTGAAATTTCATTTATGTCAACAGATTTATTTGGCAGATCCTTCTTTTGTTCACTTACAATAATTTTTTTTTTAATTACTTCCCTTTTACGTTAATATAAATAGCTTATTTTTAGTAACTTTTTTATTATTGGCCGTAGGGAAAAACCGAGACCACTTTTCTGTGGTACAACATGGATGGTACCTCCAGTTTTTAGGTGTATTTTGACATATCTGTACCTTGTAAGAATTTTTTTTTCTTTTTGGTTAAATTTCTTTCCTTTGTTGTTCCTGTCCTTTGGACTTAGATATTTTTTCTGTGGACCTTCTTGTCCTCAAGTGCAATGATAACAGGTGAGCGATATAGGGCCATCATGGCCCTCTTGTATTTATTTCGATTTATTGTTTTATTCAAACTGGCGATTGAAATTTTTTTTAAAGTAAGCAAATGCTATTAATATCAAGTACAAACATTCTTTTTTGTATTTCAGCCAACAACCAACCATGGGCAAGAAGGATATGGAATTTTTCCGTCCCTCGCGGACTAATAACAACTTCAACAGACAGTACCTCATGGAAGGCATTGTTGAGTTCTCTCGGGGCATGCAGACACAGGACCGATATCTTTTCCTCTTTAGCGATCTTCTCCTTGTAGCTAAACAAAAGTAAGTTTGTATATTTTCACTAGTCCTGCAGACATTAGTAATGGAACTATATTTTCACTAGTCCTGCATCAGACGTTAGTAATGGAACTATATTTTCACTAGTCCTGCATCAGACGTTAGCAATGGAACTATATTTTCACTAGTCCTGCATCAGACGTTAGCAATGGAACTATATTTTCACTAGTCCTGCATCAGACGTTAGCAATGGAACTATATTTTCACTGTACCTGTAATGATGATTGGCAATTTGCTTGTGGTAGCGTATTCTCGTATGCTATTTCAGCATCCTTCAACCATAGCAGGAAAAAAAAATTCATAATAATTGGAAAATGCCAAAAAGGCATAGTACGCAGAATACATAATTGAACGCAAAATGACGATTGCGAGTCCACTACCTTAACATGTTCGATAGCAAGACACGTCAAATTGTCAGACTGGGGAAATTATGTAACAAATTAAATTCCATGAAACTAACGAAACTACTGAGGCTTTTCATGACAATTTATTTCACTTTATTTTGATGCACTTAGACTTTTTTTCGCAATCACCCCTTGCATTAGTTAACTAAGCTTTGCAAGGGTCCTGAGTTTTCATGAATATGACTGAGAAAATATCAATTCTCAGGAATATAGACATAGGTCTTTTACGTAATGCACTTTGTTTTCATTCGAGAGTTATGAAGGGCATAATATCAGCTTCCAGGAAAGTACATTACACTCATTGGCCTTTTTACATAATGCCTTTCATACTTTCATTCAAGAGTCCAGTAGTCATTACCTACCTGTCAAAACCAGAAATTCTGCTATTTTGTACTTCAGTTTAATGTCTTTCATTACTCCATTAGCACTTGTTTACCTCATGGTTCCAGGGTCCTTGATATTTACTGTAAACTTAGCAAGCTGTTGACATCTTCCCCGCTTGAATTGTTGGTGAAATATCTTAGCTTGGATGTTATGTCTCCTACCAGTTTGCTTCTTGAGGGGTGCATCTCAAACATACACTAAATGGATCTGCTCATTTTTTGCCTAGTGTAATGTTTGTACTTTCAGACCAACCAAGCAGTAAAATGCCTGCAAATCACTTGACTTGAAGTCATGAAGTCGCTATTTTTAATTACTTCATAATTCCGTCTGATACTTCTACCAGAAATAGTAACATTTCATTTTTATGAACTTTAAGAAAACGCTGAAAGTTAGATTGAAATATGAATGGTATAGAACCTCCCACCTCAGGTTCTAAAAGGAATAAAAAAAATGTAAGAGGAAAAGAGTCATTCACACAAAGTTTTTTAAATGAAAAGTTACCAAACAGTTGACAATATTTGATAGGTCTGAGAGCTTCTAAAGTACTTTTGGCTCAGTTTGAAAATAAGTTCAAGTTGTACTTCCTGTTTGTGAAGAATTGTGGGAAGTGCTTGATTAGTTTCCAACTAGTCTACTCTTGCATTGTGGGTAATGTTCAGTTACCACCAGTACTTTAGGGTTTTGTTGTTTTTTTACATTCGGTGATCTTTATAATTACTCCCAACTCCTGAAACCACAAAAATCTGATGTGGTTTAGAAACTACAGTTGATTTGATTACAACTCATTCATAAAACATATTGTATTAACCACAAATTTAGGAAATCTGTTAAATGATGCAAATAGTGGCATTTAATTGTTTGATATCCTTTGATAGGTAATACTAGTACAAAAGTGGGTGAAATACTCAGCAGTGGGACATCCTGTGATCAATATAAATATACAATATAAAATATGACTCATTTTGAAACGGATAGACTTGTAATATATTAAGAATATTTTAGAGTTTTATTAATATATGGGATTAATACACCTTTTTGCCTGCATTAACATCTCCAGAAACCCCAAGAATGTGTTGAAAGCAGAAGTTCATGATAGTGCACAGTTGCCACTTTGTTATGTTACCCAGAGAATGCGTTTTTTTATGCAAGAATTTTCGTTATCGATATAGTTTGCATATTTCTTAAATTTATTTTGGGTCTTGCACAAAAGAGAATATGACATCAAGGAGGACGATAAAATCAACATGCACCCAGAATATCTAGATATAATCCTTAATGTATTTTATGATTGTGTATAAAAAAAAATGATTATGTTTTGAAGACGGAAAAACTGTTTTTGCAATATCTCAGCGAAATAAAAAGCTAAATTATGATGCAGTGTATGAATAGACATATCTATCAGGATTTTCATGCCTTATGCACAGATATTCCCTTGTATTGCGTAGATATAGTGTTGTGAATACCTTAACCGGTATATCTGGTTGTAAGTTTTCATTGCCATTCTTCCTACAACACTTTCATAGGTTTAGATGTTATTTTATTTACATCCTTTTTCCAAATTCCTGTCCTATAATACTGGGGAAGTTGGAAGATGAGTAATGGCTGTTTAAGGTATTCATGAACAGTATGTTGTGCACTGTTTGTATGTATTTTAAGATTTGAAATTCAGTATGGGGGCCTCTGTAGACAAGTTGTTAAAGTTTTTGATGTAGAATCACTTGTCCCTTGCCAATGTGGGTTCACAACCTCCCCAAGGGTCCTTCATGTATAGAAGCCATCCAGCTGGCTTCTAGAAGGTTGGTGGTTTTACCCAGATACCCCCCAGTGTCAGATGGAGATAATGCCCAGAGGACCACCTGGGGTCTTCCTTCACTACCAAAAGCTGGAAAAATTGCTATTTGACTAAAATTTTGCAGTTTGACTGTGGACACAAAAAAAAAAAAAAAATAGTTTGATAAAGCTCAAGCTAAATATAAGTTTGCCTGCCATAGAAGTTATGGCCCCTGTCATCCATCTTTTACATGCCATGGATAGGTAAGGATGGAAGGTAAAAATATAATTAAACCTGTGTTTTCTAAAAAGAATGTATGTAATTAGAATGGTTATTTTCTGTGAAAAAGTCCAAAATTTCAAATACAGGGTACTATAGTAATGCTTTTCTCTGCTTTCAGGTCCAACACAACATTCAAGCTTAAACATCGTATACGTGTGTGCGAGCTGTGGATAGCAGATTGCATTGATGATGTCACAGAAATAACACGGCCTACAGAAAGATCATTTGTGATTGGTTGGCCTACAACAAATTATGTTGCCACATTCAGAAGTCTGGAGCTGAAAGAAACATGGCTCAACAAATTCAGAGAGTAAGCTGGTCTTGTTGGATGTGGGACAGAATTCTCACAGAAAAAATCACCCCTCTCTTACTTCAATTCTTAAATAGAATAAAGTGAAAATTTGGATCTAATTGAGAAAAAATCAAAAGAGGATGTGTGGATTTTGTCCGTCTTGGTTGCATTTTGCATTGTAGGGGATTTTGTCCATATTCCATTCTTTATGACTAACAATTTATGTGTCTCTGAGAAATTTTTTTTATTTAATTTATAATGCATTTTATGGCTTCTATTTTTGACTATGGTCACTTTATAGTCTTAAAAGCTGCCTTGAAAAAAAATGAATTTGAAACAAGTGTTATGTATCATTTGATTACCTCCCCTGATCTCATGTTGATTGCACAATGTGAATTTCAGTAGACACAGTATCAGTAGATGCAGAACCTTAAAATTAGCTTACCATTTTGAAAACTTTCTGAATTATTTAAAAATATTTAAGTTGACCTTACTTCTTTCTTAATAACTAAAGAACTAATCATCAGCTTTGGACCGCCTTTGCACTTTTTCAGCAATAAAATTGTCATCTAGGTATGAGTTAAAATCTAAGAGGCAATTTTCTAATGCTTACACAATATATTTTTTTTCATAAAAAAAGAGTTTTGAATATTGTAACATTTTCTTTGTTCTTGCTTACTTTCAGGCAAGTTGAAGAAGAGCGTGCAAAGTTACGGCCGAAAACTCTGCAACTAGATGTCCATCATAGAGAGATTGATAAGGTATTGTAAAATAGTTTCCAATAGCATTTGGATATAACGTATTTAAAATTTTTTGGGGGCTGTGACTGTTTCCTCGTATGTCATATAGAAAGCAGATTTCAGTGTATGCCCAAGAAAGAAGCAGTTGTGGGCCTTTGACAAAGAAAATGTATGGTAAGAAATTGATAATAAAAGATCAAAAGATAAAAATAGCCTTTTCAAGTACTGATAATGGTATAAGACAAAAATACAAGCATTTTGAAACCTTTTGCTTGTTCAGAAAATTTTGCAAGGAGTGGGAGTAGGGGGAAGGGTTGGAATAATTTGAAATTATGTGGTGAAAAAACATAAAATTTTGCAATCAGACATAATCCTTAAAAGTTTACACTCTAAGCTTGTCATATGTAAAAGGGTTAATACATTTAACACATATACTGAGCTGCGGTGGCCTTATGGATAAGGCACCTGCCCCGCAATCGGGAGGTCGAAGGTTCGAGCCCTGTCAGGCAGGTCTTGTTACTGAAGAGAGACCGGTTGGTGAGCCGCCAGCTAGTTAAATAATGGTTACTGATTGCCTACCTGCCTGGTGTCTGGCATTAAAAAATAGGGATCGGGAAGTAGTGCTGTTCAATGTATGTAGGTGTCTCGTAAGTCATATTGGCTGGCCCTTTCAGTACAGGTGACACTATAATAAACAAACACTTTACTTACATAATTACTTTCCTCCAACTTTTTAAAAATCTTTCATTTTTCCACAAGTATATCTGAAAAACTTTTCAACTGATTCTTGAGTAGAATTTAAATAAAAATGAATTATGGTAATTGATTCAAGTCGTTCAAACAATATATTCTTTCGTTTTGTCTTTAATTTCACTACATCATTTTCCAAAGTTTAAATACTTAAAAATACGGTTCTGTTAATTCAGATAAATCTTGAATCAGTTGTTTTATGTGTTCAAACTGCAGTATTAATTCATCAATTTCAAGGTTTATACTTCATTATAAAAATATTTAACACAGAAGTGGAAAAATTGTTTTTGTCTAATTTCATAGTATTTTTTTAGAAACTTAACGTTTTTCACACATTCTCAATAAGTGTGACCAGTTCATAACAGAGTTTGATTAATTAGCTCTATGAGTAATTAACACCTAGACTGAACAGTAAATGGCAAGAAAGTGACATGGCATTATAGAGCAATAAGTAGTAGACAATCCACAACTTATAGATTAGAGAACTTCACTAATTACCTTGAAGTTTGGAGTCTGAATTCATTTCACTGACACTTTTATTAGAGCCACACTTTTATTGGTATTTTTAGCCAGTTTAAGGGTCTGGAATAAGCAGTTTATCTTTGAATTACTTCTTGTGCACATGTTAAAAAAATGGATGAAAAATCTGAGGATTAAAAAAAATGGGAAATTGAAAATCATTTTGGATTATTATATTTATATGCTGCATGAAACTACAATGGGTTCATCAGGGGGTAAATTTGATGCTAGACTTGGAGCAGAGGAAGTTAGTTAACACTTTATATATTTGTTTCTTTTTTTATTTTCTAAGTTGTGAAGTCTTTTCAGTTTATGAAAAAATGGTGTCTATCTTTGTATGATTTGTACATACTGTTGCCTTACTATTAGGACTTTAATTTGAGTGATGTTTATAAGAAATAGTATAACATTTTCATTTGGAAATAGCTATTAGATTAGGATTTAAGTTTTCTTGGTAGACCTTTATACCAGAAATGGTAAAAAAGAAGTATTTATTAAATTCAGCTTATTTTTAAAAAGAAAAAAAAAGAGAACAGTAATGTGTATGTTTGAAGAAAATGATATTCCTAAAGTTTGTTAAATTCAATTTGCACATGTAAATTAAATTGAAAATACTAAGAGCAGTTTACATTTGACAAATAACCAGTTGATATTCATTTATTTGTATAACTTTTTGCAGGCATGTCATGTAGAAGTTGAGAGTGTTACAGATGTATTGTCTATCATCAAGTCCTGTCTGGAACAGTTAAACATATCAGTAAGTTTCATTTGCCTCTTGTATTAAATATAGTCACATAGTCCATATACCCATACATAACTCTGTCTCATGTATAAGTTTGGTGAAGCAATTCTGTTTATGAAGTTGACTTATTGGCACAACATTTCTTTCAATTAATAGTAAGGGTCAAGTATACAATTTTTAAGGCCTACTAATTGTAAAACAATTTTAACTGATGAATAAAAATGGAATTAGTTGGAAAGATTATTAGATATTGTCTGCTTAGCCTGTGGGTTGCAGTTTTGAACTTTGTTAGGGTCAAGGTCACACCCTGTCATAATTATGGCATTATTACAGTCCCATTGCAGGTAGTAGTCTTTAGTGATTCAAAATAAGTTACAGGATTTGTTTACAAATGGGCTAAAAATTGTAGATATCATATTTTTAATCATAAACTAAATTTAGATTTGTTATCATCATCAGTTATTGATATAACTACACATGTTAATGGTGTTACTGCAGTAATTAAACACAATTGTACCAAATTTATTTATCTTATTTGATAGTATTGTCAAATTAGGATGAGAAAGGAGTGTAGATACACAATGTAACATTTGACATTGTCCAAATTTGGTGATAAACATGTGGGATACCTTGTTCATGATTTTGCTGCCAAATAAAAGTTTAACGAGAAATACGCATACTAATTTGTAATAAACGAGGAAACAAGAGAGAAAATATGGCTTCCTTCAGAAATTTTTTTAAGGATTAAGAACGATTTTCATAATGATGGAAAAGAAACTCTGACACAGGTACAGTTTGTGTTATACGCTTAAATGTCAAAGACTTTGTAACATTGTAAATCAATGTCAACTCTATCCAAACAAATGCTCCGTCAAAACTTGGTTTAAGACGTAAAGTAAGAAAATTGATCAAAGGGCTAAATGCTTTAAGTGCATGTTTGTTATAATTGTGACATTTGTAAGTACCTTTAATGATTGACTTTTAGGCATTTCTTGTAAAAACAATAGATATTAGCATTTTGGTTTCAGGCAGTTTAGTGTCAGTGGTATATAATGGTGTGTCAGCATTCGTATGTTTTCTTATCAAAACTCCCAGCTTTGTCTTGTCAGTGCAAAATGAGCAGAAAGCATGAGAAAAATTTTTAGTAAGGCCATTGGTATTTCATTTTTGTTCTCCCGGCAGATATATAAAGATATGCTTATTTGTTTAGTCGGAAAGGTCAGGCAAAAAAACCCAACTTAATTACCACCTAATTTAAGACTTGCAAATTTATAAGCACTGTACCAGGTTTTATTTAGAACAGTCCACACACATCCCAGTGTTTCCAGAACACTGCTCTGTTTTTATGCCCCCAGTGTCTACTGATGTGGGAGGCATATAGTGATTGTCCTGTCGGTCCGTTCGTTCCTCCGTCCATCCGTCTATACGAGGTTAACCAAATGGGACCGTTTCGTCTATCATCAATACCCCTTACTAGAATGACTTGATACTGATGCAGATGTAAAACCTGTGTAACCTGTGACCATTCCTCATCTTCAGACATCACCTGACCTCAGTTTGACCTTGAACTTGACCTCGTTTTGGACTTAGGTTGCTTTGTATCGACAAGGATGGTACTGGGGGCATCAAGCGTTTATTGAACGCAGCTTCTTGTTCTCTGTTGCATTTAAGGCTTTTTATGCAGAATGTTCTCCCTATCAAAGGAATATTGTCTGTAATTATATTTACAATTTTTGATGGGTGGGGAGAAATGGGGACAGATGTTGAAAGTTACAGTGATGGCTGAGGTAATTTGGGGCCTCCCCAGCTTTAACGTTTAAAGAACACAGGCATATATTAAACCACCGACTTTCAACAAAGCCAGTTGAATGGCATCCCTACAGAAAATCATGTCACCCCTTTTAAGGTTCAAACCAGTCATGATGATTAAAAGTCAATAACCATAGGCACATAGCAATGCAGGCTGCCTATTTTATGTTTGCCTCCCTTTTTTGGCTCTCTTATATGAAGTCCTTTTGGCAGGTTAAAGACATATTATTATTATACCAGATTTATAGACTTGTTCTTCAGAAGTTCAAACTTTGTACCAAGATGTATATTGTACTGATTACAAAAGTACGAATGATACATATTGTTCCCAACGGTTTACTAGGTCAACTGACCGGCTGGTTTCAAAGTTTAAACCATTGACCAACTAACCTAAAATGATGGATAACAAGTACTCAGTACAAGGACAGTTTCAGAGTGCAAATTTCTGATGTTGACAATTCTCGTTATCAGCAAGAGAGCCTTATATTCATGCGTAACGTATTTATTACAATTGGTTTGCGTCACACAGCTTCGTTTCATGGCTTTGAACAACAAACAGTACATGTGATATTTTCCAATAAGTTCATACTTTAAAATCATGTTTGTGTCATATTTTTCTTAATGGACTTCCGCCTGGATATGAGTGCTGTATGATACAGTGTCACGTACACAAAAATTGCAAGTTTTGTAAGGAAAGTAAATTTCCCTACTATCAGAAGATGAACAGTTACTGAACAGAAAACTAAATCTATTCATCACTACACAAAATCAAATTTTTTGTTCATGTTTGCTCATTTACTACATTTATGAAAGAATGTAGGGAAAAAAATCACTTCAAAAGAAATTCTAACCTGCTCTATTTGACCAGTGTGGATTTAACTCATTATAACTTGAAAGAAAGTTCCCAAGTTTTCCTTCAGCAACTCATTACTTAGCCATGTATACTCTGACTAGACTTAGGGCCTCTTTGGCCCAGTGGTTAAGGTTCGCCAGATTCAAATGACTTACCCCACGCCACTGTGGATTCAAAACCTTGCTTGTGGGTGAAGAATTCTTCTGTTTGAAAAAGTCATCCGTCTGGCTTACAGGAAGGTTGATTGTCCTACCTGGGTGCTTGCATGTGATGAAATAATGCTTAGTTGAGCACAGGGGGTCTACATCCAATATTAACCTTTAGCCTGTCGGCGACAGGTAATTTTACATTTGCGACCAGTGCAGTCCAAGATCAGCCTGCACATCTATGGTCTGCACTGTTTGCTATTCTGTCAGTAAATTTTCAGCAGATATCCCTTTGAATGATAAGTGGTACTGCCCAAATTGAATGATGGACCAGTCCATTTTAGAAATTTAGCAGGGTAAAGGTTAAAACTGGAGTGTCAGTAAACAAAGACCAAACCTACTAAATGGACCATGATCCTCTGTCAGAAACATTTGGTGTTTGTCTGGAAAACGATGCTCACTTGTTGACCATGTCTTTGACGTTTCCAGGGAGTGGTAGTCAGGAAGAGACTCGTATTTACGTCAGCCAGGCTATTTTGTGTATATATATGTAATAACTTCGCTGTTTGTTTCATTGAGAAATTTATCTCACTATAGTTATATGACAGAAAAATAAATATACAATCATATTTTCTGGATTTAGACATGGTTGTGTTTTGTATGTATCAATTCTTGTGTCAAAGCTTGATTTATTTGAGAAATATCTTGCAGTATTTTATAACTTATATTGTTCATTTGATATTTTTGTAATGTTACGATACTGTTGTTTTCTTATTTCTTTTTGGTATAAGCAATATACTTGGAGAATTCACACCCCCTTCCCCCAGTCAAACATTTATTTTCATTTTATCGGATAAGATACGTCATTTATCTATTTCAGTTTTCGCTAGGAAAAATTTAGTTACATATAACAAAAATTTCTTTGATTAATTTTACACATTTCTACTCCCACAAGTTTACATTCTCTAGTCTAGCCAGGAAAATAAGTTTGGACAATGAATAGCCTGACCAATAGAATGACAGTTTTTATGACACTCGTTATAACACATGTACATTTGACTGGACATTGACAAATTTTGTGACTATTTTAATGCCGTGGTGGTTAATTTAATTATCCTGTCCCTTTGCAATTGCCATGTGGGTGTACATGACTGTGGGGGAGCAGTTTTAATTTATTTGACGATAAGGGAAAGGCTTAAGAGTTGTGGGCCTTTTGATTTTGCTAATTACTATTACGTAGTACAAAATACCTTATTTGCATTTTAATTAATATGGAAATGAAGCGGGAAAAGTTGTACTTCTACGTAGTATCCTGGCATTATGGAGATGTTGTTTATCAGCTGTGACAAATTGTCGTATTGTTGACAGTGAATGTCCCGTCAACAAAATTCTGAAATTTCACCAAATCCATATTAGCTATTGTCATTGTTGAAGTTTTTTCATTACATGCAGTTTTACCTGTTGTAATTGGGATAAGATATTTATGACCTTGATATATTTTTTCAGGAGACGGAGGTGAAAGAGTACCAGTTGTGGGTGAGACTAGGACCAGATGAAGCCCCCTACCCTCTCTGTGGTAAGCAAGATTGATATGAAAATGTCCATTTTTAGTGCCATAATTAACTGAGTCTTAAAGAATTGGAAAAACAGATACAGAGTTTATCCAATCATTCAGCACATTTTTAATGCCATAAATTATTTGAGTCTTGCAAAATTGGAAAAATACAAAGTCAATCCAATGATTCAAGGCATACTGATGAAATAATACTTTATTCGACAAATATCGCTGAAATTTAAATGTTTTTCGTTTACAATTGGGGCACGTCACAAAATATGTGAGACTAAAAAAATGTGTGGCTGGGTGTTTTCATTGATTGCATTATGATTAATTTCAAACGTAATAAAACTAAAAGGGTACACTAAATGGTTAAAAAGCTGTGATAAAAATAAATTGTGTGAAATTAAACTTTTTCTGCAGTATGTTCTAGTACTGTAATAATAACAGTTTGCATATTTCGAACTTATTTACCTCTGATGATAAAGTTATTAATATCATAATGTGTGATGTTATCACTTAAATTAGTCCCAAAATCCTGTACAGGGTAAAAACTGGTACCGACCGTTCAATGATATCTTGCTAAAATGTATTATAGATAACCAAGTGCAAACTTATTATCACTTTTTTTTTTCAGACGCTTTTAAAACATTTGCGATACTGTCTCAATACTGTCTAGAGTGCAAAAATGCAAAACTATATATGACAGTATGATATGGTGACATATTCTTTATATGACATTTACAGCAAATTCAAAACAATGTTAGTATGTTAAAATAATTATGCACTAAAACTATTTTTTTTAAATATCATAGTTGTAAGCTTTATGGAAAAAAGGATTTAAAAAGGAACGAATTAAACATCGGCAGTTATATGATAATTATGCAGTTTAACGAAGTTTAGTAAAACTCTTTGCATAATTTTATGAACTTAATTTTATTTGCACAGAAAATTTTTTTGCCCCCCCATTTTAAAGATAAATTGCTCAATTAGAAACAAAGACAAAAGAGAATACATATTCTTTTGAAAAGTTTTTAATAAATAATGTTCACATAAAATGAGGCGTCCTTGAGCTCGTGTTAGCATGTTTCCTTTTTTTTGAAGTTTGAAAAGACTGTGACATGATTAACTATACATATATAATACATCATGCATGCTTGACTGTGAAAGAAATATATTTATCGTTATTCATGAAAATGAAAAATGGGATTGGGAATTAATTGCATTTTTTTCTCAAATCGTGTTGTTGTTTTTTGGCTTGAATGGGTATCAAAAATTGAATTTTTCTTGTTCATTTTGTCATAATTACATGCTTAAATTACCAACTCATACCTGTGTACTGGCGACTTTGGGGCGGAAAAATTATAGTTAAAGACATTCGTAAACTTTTTTGGTAGCTGTTTGTATTGAAACATTAATAAATGTATGAGTACAGATACCAATAATGTGGTTTAGAAGGTTTTACCCATTAAAATTCAATCAAATCATCAGGTTGTTTTTCTTCTGTTTTTGCTATTTTAATATTTTGTCATGCAGTTAGGAGATGGTAAAGTGTGCATATTTAAGATTTTCTTAATAACAGACTTCTGTAGTTATAAATCCTCTATTTTGGGTTCTAATAATGTATCCATGGTTTGTACTTCCATTATTCAATTATGTGAAATCCATTATTCAATTAGATGAAATTGTTAATAATTACCTATTTCTTTGGTACATGAATTTGTCAATTTCATGTTTTAAAGAAAGAAAAAAAACAGATGTAAAAATTATTTGTTAGGATTTTAATTTTAGGTAGATGCCATTAAAAACCCACAAAAAAACAATTTTCAAATTCTTTGAATTACCTTAAAATTGATTAAAAAGAATTCAAACAAATTGTTTAAGAACACATTTAATATTGCAATTAAGTTAAAGAATGCATAAAGTAGTTCTTATTCTACGACAATTAAGATTAACTCTATTAAATATTCAATATAAAGAAGTACTTGATTAATGGCATGCTTTTCCAAATGATGGCCATTTGCAAAACTGTGAAATTCTGGCAGTTGAGAAAGTTTAGCAGGTTTTTGAAAATCCTATCAGTGATATGATTAAAGTTGTTAAGACCAGTTATATCACCTTTAACACCTCTCAGACCTTTTCATCCCATCAAAGGGTTACCCCATTTTTGTGAAGTGATTAGTTTGAAATATCTTAATCTGATTTACTGATTGCATTCTATGACATTTCCTAGCAACCAAGGCAAAGTTTATCAACTTTGTGACGCAGGTACTTCAGATTTTAAAAAAGAACTGAAAACAGCTTTAGAAAGAATTTTTAATAATATCTTACCTCAAAACGAAAGGATTTTTTTCGCTGGTCAAGACAAAAGAAAGAAGCAATAGGTCTGTAATCTTCAGCTTTTGAAAAAGAAGACTAAAACTTCGGACATGTTATATGTAAAGAAAAAATAAAATTTTCATCTGGTGCACCCAAGCCCTTTATCAATCTTGTGAAATCTTAGGTACTGATAAAGGCTTCCATTGTTTCTTTAATTTGTGTCACCTTCAGTGCTGTTTGTTATTCATGTTTACCATTTTGCTATTCGTGTTTACCATAATGTAATAATCTATGAATTGATACAATACAAAATTTCTTGGGTAAATAATGACTAACAATGAAAGGGAGCTTCTGGTAGCACTGTCAGATTGACCACCATATTTACAATGTTTGCACACACTTGATTAGGAAAGTCACAAAAACTGCACTCATTGAACCCTTTGTCACGATACCCGCATAAATTTCGATTTTTGCGGCTGGCTGTAATCCTACCCAAAGTTTCATTTTTTATCTGTTTAGCTTTTGACACATTTTTTGACTTTTATGTTATATTTTTATCAAAGAGATTAGGGTTAATCCCTGCACATTACATTACTTCAGTTAATCTAGGAATCTAAGGAATTTTGAAAAAGATACAAAATAAGCAAAATGGAAATTTGATTTGCGATTGTTTAATGAATTCTTAGCCATGTTTGGGTTGGGTGGGGGAGAGGTTGGGGTATGGACTGGTAGGGTAATATTAGGATAAGATTTACTACTGGTATGTTAAAATCATTGATGAAAATATGCAACAGAGCTAAAAGTCACTTAAAAGGTATATATTAAAAAACTGTATAACAATATTTACAGGACACCATCATGGTCTTCATATCACTATCATCATCATCATCATCATTATTCATGCATATTCTCATATTATTCACTACAGTTGTGTATATTCCATTATCATTAGGGTCAGCTGTAAATCCATCATCAAAATGGTCATCATCATCTTCATCATCATCAACACTTTCAGTGTCGTCACAGTCTCTTATCAAAGATACATGATTCATAATTACAAAATCATATAAGAATTTATTACACCTTTTAAGTACCACTAATAGCTGTTGACAAGTTTTAATATGGAAAATATTTGTTTCATCTAGGTTCTTGATGTTCATTGACCTGGTCCACTTGAATTCTTATCAACTTACCACCAAACTTCATATTTTCCCATAATTTACATATAATATACTTGAGAATACACTCCTAATGGGGCAACAAGGGCCATCGAAAACATCCTTAACCCACAAATCCTGTCTATGAATGAATTCTGACAGAATTTTGTTGGGGATAGGTTAAAAGGTCAATCATAAGATCTTAGATGGAATTTGTTTAGAGGAGAAAAAAGTTCTGAATGTATGAAATACTTTACATATAAGTGACACGAACAGTGACAATTTTGGTCCAATTTGTTGGTGCTCGTTCTTTTCTGCACGTATTTCAATAATTTCAGGTCTAACATTACGTAGCATTTTTAAAAGCCAGCACTGACGTATTTTATTTTTGCTCAAAAACAGTTTGTTTTCTTGTTTAAAGCTACAAGTCTTCAGGGAGTGCCATAAAACAGGGGGACCTAATTCTTTACAATTTCTGAATAGAATCAGGTCATTGAAAACGCCACTGTTTAGAGGTAAGAGGATTACAAGACCTCTCCTATTCAAAACAGTTTTAAGATTAGAACCTCAAAAATGTTGTTTTGGCCAGTGGTCAGTAGAATTAACTAGACAATAAACCTTGCAGAATGTGTTTGTTTTTTCAAGGTCTTTAGCGGGTTTTTTGTATACAAACATATTTCAAGAATTGGGAGAATAAAAGACATGCATTATCAGCTTATAGTATAGTTTTGATATATACTTCAAGATAAGAAGTTGTTTATGCATTTTATCAAGACTGATCAATGCTTATTTTGGTGATTTTTTAAAAAATGCAAGTCAACAGACCTGAGGTCAGTTTAACCAGAAAATTGCCATTGTCCAAGATAACATTTCTGTAAAAAAAATTTCAAAATAACTGCAGTTATGTAAATTTTTGCCTTCTCGTAACTCACTTGTTAAAAAGCTAGGACCTGCTTTATGCAGACTCAAAGATGCAAGGGGATGTGTAAATGGCTGGAGACAACATTTATTTTTAGAGTCTAGTCAAGGATGCAGGAGGTTACGCAGTGTTCCAGTGTATTTCAGTTAACTGTTGTTTCACCACTGAAATGCACATTAGATGCGCATTTTTTTTTGTGCCAAAAAGCACTTCTGCCTTTGAATTATATGTTTACAATGCTTTAAAAAAATGATGTTGAGTAAAATCAGATATTTTTGTAGAAATTGGAGACCGTTTGATGGAATTAAGTTATAGAAGTACTTTTAAAATGAGGTCTCGCCTAACTTCTAACTCTCAAGTACCTATTGTCTCCATTGAAATAACAATATGGTCATGCTGGTTCCAGTATGTCAAGTGGTGACCTTCTACCAAAAAGAAGGATAAAAATACTTATTTTACAGTTTCAGATGTCAACAGTCTTCTAGTCTTCAGACATTTAAGAATATTTAGCTTTTAATTACGGTGTTCCTAAAACTGGCATAGTTTTGACGCAAGAGCCAGCTCATTATAATTTAATGAACTTAATGTTTTTACCCCGTATTGCATTTAATTACCTACATAGAACAAAGAACTATAAAATAAATAGATTGGCAACTTGAAAGGCATATAGAGCAAATCTCGCCAACCTCCCGTGACAAAAAAACGAGATCTCGTTACCGGAAGTGGCGCTTTCTCCACGCGCCATTTTGTATGCGAAAGCAATTATTCATCGGTAAAATAATTATCACCGTATGACCACGCTTCTTTCGATGGCAAAAAAACCCTGTACTTCGTGTCTTAAGACCATTTCTCATTAAACTAGTTTTGTTTTAGAAGCTAACATGTATTTTAAATGTAGTTTTAAAGGTACAAATTGTAACTGCATGCTCGCCGATGTTTGTTTTTAGTAAGATAACGCCGAATCACGCTCTGACACGAGCTCACGCGAGATTACAGCCAGTTGCCATTCTGTGTATTTTATACTTCTTTGCATAGAACAAGTCAGAGAGAAAATTACTGAAAGTAGGATTGTGTATTTAATTATGGGAAAAGAACTATCCCTGAAAAAAAATTAAATGCCGTTTGAAGGCTTTGTATTTAATAATTTTGCCTATTTTAACTTGAATCGTAATTTATGTAATACAGTGCATACAGATTTGTCACAGGAAAAGTATTTTATCTGTGTGGTAAAAGGTATATCAATCTTCATTTTGAATCAAAATATTTCAAGGCTATTTTGAAAAGTTTCTATTCATTTTGCAAAAATATTGTTCTTTTAACCCACCTACAATTGGTAATCATGTTTGCGCAATCGTATCGACAATTTCTAAAGAGGCTTACTGTTGTAAAGTACAAATTAGAAAAAATCTGCCCTGGTAAGACTTTGATAAACATCTTCAGGATGAAATAATCAAACACATTTTTTTACCAAATTCTTAAAGTTGAAATTTTGATAATTTCAGTCTATTTCAAATGTTAAATTTATAATAAGTATATCTGTATACAATATCATAACATGGACAGCTGAAATCATTAGTTGTTCTTAATATAGTAACGTGCTCTGATTGGTTGAGATAAGCCTGTCAAGTTGTCATGTGATACAATGATAGTTTTGTCCTACCTGTAAACTAATTCAGTCACTTGTGGTGTTTACAAATATAAAGTTGTAAGAAGTTGTATGTGGATGAAATGAAATGTTTAACATGGATAGTTGTGTGACTTTGACTTATATTATCTAATATTACATACAAACACTCGAATATTGAAAAATCTGCACATATCTTTGGATTATATTTTTCTGTGTATTAAAAATATTAACATTTACACATTAAAAATGTTGCTGGATGTTCAATCAACGCAAGGTAAAGAAATTTATTAATTATATTCAGTTACTCAGTAATATATATATATAGTAAGTTATATAGTAAGTTGTACTGAAATTAAAAAAAAAAAATTGATCTGAAAAATAGAAGAAATGTATATACATCAATACTTATACTTATTTGAAAACCTTTTTGTCTTTAAATGATCAATGCATAGTATGCAAAAGAAAGATTAGAAATGGATGCATAATGAAAACAAAGAGTAAAATAGAAGTTAAAAGTGAAATATAATTTAATACACATTCACCAGTTTTTACTTTTTCAAGAAAATCATTAAGGTATGAAATTGAAATTTATTTTTTTCTCCATTAAGATAATAGTTTATGTTGAGAATGCACTAGACCAGTAAATACATGTAGTTTATCTGAGATCAGATAAGAACTCAAAACAACAATGAT
Organism: Mercenaria mercenaria; assembly: GCF_021730395.1. Taxonomy (NCBI): domain Eukaryota; kingdom Metazoa; phylum Mollusca; class Bivalvia; order Venerida; family Veneridae; genus Mercenaria; species Mercenaria mercenaria. The sequence continues at coordinate 43,692,821 of NC_069364.1, forward strand.
GACTAAGTCTTTGTTGCTCTGTATTATCTTATTATCTTCATATCTTACGTTAGTTGTTAAAAATTACAGTGGAGTATCGTTTTCTTTAAACAAAACCTTAGTGTCACAAGATAACTGGTACAAAGTAATACTTGAGCATGACTTAAACGTGCGTCTGAGCATTAATATTGAGATTATAAAATTTGACCAGCGAGCTTCACTTTCTCTTAAAAGGCAGTTTTTATATCCATAATGTTAATATAAAATGCTTTTTTACGTACTGGCTGACCTATCATAGGCAGTTGACAAATTGAAGTGAATTAAATTCAAATGTGAAATTAGAATGCCTCGCATAATTTACAAAAATTACGCCCTGTTCAGATCTCAGTTTTGTCGCTTCATCACAAAACTGTTGTAACAACAACAATATTTAAAATTCAGTAAACATTTGCCACATACGGAGGAAATGATGATTATAAATTTCAACTATTCTCTTTTCTCTTTCCAGGCCATGAGTTGCCATATGCGATCAAATTAAATCAGATTCGAGACTTTGGAAAGAGGACCGAAGACAACTTGACGGAACTGGAGATTGAGCGTATCATTAAAGAGATGCAAGCAAACAACAGAAAATACGAGTTCTTTCTCAAACACAAAAAGTCACAGAAAAGACACAGTCTAGGTTGGTATTCGCCGATGTTAGGATTATCTTTGCCTATGTCTCAAACCTTCATAGCAGCACTCTGGCAGCAGTTGCAACAGAGTTTTTCCTACCAAATCCGGTATTTGGTTCGGAACGAATCAGATACATTCAGATCTGTGACAAATATTAAAAAACTAATACAGTCAGAACTATGTAAAAGTAAGATACATTTGAAGAAACACAGATGCTTTGACCAAAGTATTTACTAGGGAGAAATAAACGATTTATTATTTATGCATATTTCAAAGAGATGGTCAAAGTAATTTAATATGCATACTTCCCATTATGCTTGAGTGCAATTGTTGAATAGTGATACTTAGTATTAGTAAAGGCAATAATGGGCTATTGAGAAAACCTATTGTTAGCGCTAAAATGATTACCTCAGACAAACAAAGCTGATGAAACTTGTTTGTTACAAGTGCATTCCACTGTGACCTTCCCCGATTATTTTGTAGGGTCAGAGGTGTTAGAATTGGCTGGGCTCTTCTTTAAAGTCTCTTCTTTCTCTTTTGTACTGTACATTTACCATGGACTTGCGAAATTCCCCCTTATATCATACAGTGTAAGGTGTTGCAGTGGACAATAGACTGTTTCTGGATTTAGTTGCACAAGTTTGAATAACTAAGTGATTAGGCTGGAGCAATATAGTTGTCCAAAATACACTGTCCAGTCAAAACAAGACTAGTTTGGTCAGCTGGGACTTGTTGTGACAGAAATTATTTCGATACTTTCATGTAATGTGATGCAACATTTTTCGGCCGTATTGTGGACATTTTTAATTCTGCTATTTTAGTAGATTTAAACGTGTAATGTGTAAAATAAACACAGTGAGTCTACCACACTGTTTTATAACATCCATTTTTTTTTATTTGACTTGAAGACAAATAATTAACATAAAGGAAACACCAAAAGATATGTTGGTCATCCCAGTTATTCAAAATTATGTGTATATTAAGAAATAACATTTTGCTTGACGATGTTCATATTATGAAACCGGAAAGTTATGAAAACATGTTGTTGTCAATGAATGATAGACATCAGCGTGACTAATTACCAAAAAATTGTGGCCAAAGACAAAAAATAGATAAATTAGATAATAAACAAGTAGTAAAATACTGTTGTTTCGTGGCGGGAAGGGCACGACACCGTAGAATAGCTTTATCGTTCTGATTGAGCAATACTTCCTTTAAAATTGTGTACGACATTGCATTACGTATTGAGTTGCTTGTATTACAGAAAACCCATTGATAGTAACAGATGAAATGCATCTTAGTGCATTTTGAGATCTTTTGTGTATTTTTTTTTACAAATTTTTATGCGTTAATGTCTGTGCACAACTTGAATATAATAAATTACCGAAATCGTAAATGCATGAAATTCTTCGCAATTAATTACATTGTGACAGTAAAATATATGCGGATACAGACTACTAAATATCTGCATACACGCAGTTTTGTATAATAATATGGGGCTGTCACCATTTTTTTTTTCCACTGGTTAATCATTAATTTTACAACTACTAAAAGAGACATATTTTATTTTCAGTTTACATGTTCTGTATATTAATTTAGCCAAAGCCATCTGCTACATTTTAACTAGTTATTCAAAAATTAGGTAAATATTAATTTTAAATGTTAAGCAAATATTTGCAGACTTTGCCGTTAAAACAGAATTGAAAGTACATTCTTTGGACTTAATAAATAACAAGGGTCATTATTCATCGCATATTTAAATAGCCTAACAGTCATTTAAAATTCTGACCGATCTGTGTAAAATGTAATCGTTTAAATATTTTTCACCTTAGGCTAAAATTTTTATGAAACTATTTAAAATTTTTCAACTGAATAATCATATGCTATGAGTAAAACCCTCATAAGGTTACAAATCTTCGAGCTTGGTATAAAATCGTGGCCTGTAACAAGAGCATTGAAACTTTCCTAATAAAGTATGTAGTATAAAGTGGTGATATCTTATTTCGGTTTTTACATCATGTTACAAAATATAATTAAAAGTAATTATTTCAATTTAAGAAAGGTGACCTGACAACCCGTGTCACCAAGACAGCTCTAGCCTCCAGAAAAATTGAATAAATAATTATTTTAATGAGGTCAAAGTACACCAGATGTATAAAATTACTGGAAATAATATAACCTGAAGGGTTAGTTACTTTTGTAATAAAATTCTTCCCTATCTTATCACCAGATGCGCACCTGTCATCAAATTTGTGTAAGACGTTGGTAAAGCATGCCTTGTATGATACAATCTGCACGTTTTTTTTCTCTGATAAAAAATATATATTAATGATTTTGTCAACTTTATATTTCCCATTCGACAGCAGAGAGTAAAAATTCTGTGCACATGTTACAAAGTCACCTTACGTGTAGTTTAAAATGCATATTTGCATATCCTGTAAAAACATCAGTAATTTTGGAAGAATTTAGATCAGAAGTACCTAACTGGGAATATATCTGCTTTGATTATCGGAGAATGAAAAAGAAATTTCAAACCAGGAGCTTTCTTTATAAGGTTTGGTTCATGTCCTCACAGGAAATTAAAGTAACTTGAAGCAACAAGTTAAGGCCAAATTAGGCGTAAAATTTCGATCTGTCAGGTGTTAATTATAAAGTCTGGGCCTTATATAATGTTATGTCTGCAATTTTGTAGTAATTAAACCCGTTATGTCCTTATACAGTCTGTTGCTTTAAATTGAATAGGCGATTTTCATCCGACTGGTCGCTGATAAAACGTGATAATAATCAGGAAACAATTATATTGACCTGAAATTGAAAATGCATGTACATATGTATATAAATACTGTAGCAGAGTAAAAAAAAACAGAAGAAAAAAAAATAATGAAAATCAATACACTTTGGATAAAAGATAACAAATTTGTAATATTAAAAGGTAGGTCAGCAATTTTTATATTATTTTGACTAATTTTTTTTTTTTTTTTTCGGATCTCTTTATGGAATACTTTGAATGAAATCATCTGGTTTTGAATATCTTAATAGACTTATTTGCCATCAAAAACATGTAATTTTCTGTCATTCAATATTATTTGAAAAGCAGAAATTTCTACATTATCAAAAGTTGATATTCCTTAAATTTCAGGTAATTTACTGCAATGATATCATTTAAGTATATTTAATTTTAAAAAAAAGCATTTAAAAGAGAAAAGCAAGCCTTGGAAATAATTAGCATATCGTATATTCGCGCTATTAAGTTTTTGACAAAAAGTTGAAATGGAAAAAAATAAGTGAACAGTAATTTCACATTCATGAAGATTTTAGTCTCAGATATAATTGTTGTGTCCCTGCTAACTGAAATGATTGATACGTCCCTTTTGAAATGAAACTTGACGCACGAAAGGTCACTGCCCAATTTAATTGGTGGGTATCGTTTTAAAATAGGCTTATCGAAATAATTGTCCAATCATAGTTTTTGAAAGATATATGTTAAAATTATTAGCTATTGAGTTTATTATGATACTGTCCATAATTTTCTTTCGGGGACAGCGACTCGGGTAAAAAACCAGCGGGGCTCCGAGTCAGTTCTCACAAAGACGGGTTATTGACCTTAGGTGGCGCTTAAAAAATTAAAAAGAAATGTTTTGTTCGTTTTGTTAGTCTTTTTGAGGTAATGACATTTTATGAATTAAATTAACCATTAACATTGACAGCTTGTGTGTAAAATGGTACTCGAAAAAATGAAAATATATATGTATCTGTTTTGGAAAATCAGTCTCATTTTTTTAAAAAAAATGTAACAGTTTGCACTTAAAACAACAACAACAATAAGAACATATTCTAATTTAAATATTCATTTTATTACACAGCCATTATTGATGCTCTGAGAATATGAAGGACTCCTAATGTGCATTGTTAAATGATTCTGACCCATATTTTTGCTGACGAAAAATCAGTTTTTGATGCCGATTTAGTGGAGTTGACAGGTTGCAACATAATTGCACAACTGTACTAATTAACCTACTGTAAAATGTTGCTGAAGCCCTTTAACGTTTTCGACAGTCTGATTCATTATCGAGAAACAAAGTTCTTATCTAATTTGCTATGTTACTATATATGGTACAGTCCTGTGACATTTGGTTACACTTTTGTTGTAACTTGTCCTGGTATGGTATTCATTAATGCATGAACGAACACATAGTTACACGAGTATATGAGTTATACATGTGTTTTAACCCCTCAAGGTCATTGCGACAGTTGTTCCAGCGTGCAGGTTATAATAAGAGCTGTCAAGACATCTAACCCCAATTGTCATTCATTTCTCAACATGCTGTCACTTTTATTTTCCCCGCCAAACCTCAAATATATCTAAATGTAACATTTATTACATTTTGGCTTCTTCTGGGCTGTCCATTAACAATTTTTTAATTATTATCAAGTTGACATTTTATTTCAGAATTTATTATCCGTTTTATCAGTATTTTCTGACTGTTTTATCTCTCAGAGAGAAACTTGACAGTAATTTTGTGGTTAGGTGTCTGACTCTATAAATTAAACAAAATATTTGAAATTAGCAAAACATATTATTTACAATGATTGTTGCAAAAACAACAACATGAAAAGGCATTTGTAAAAACTCAGACATGACAAGATGTGTTTTCTCTTTTTTTGCAGATGAAACTTCTACATCAAAACAGTCAAAAGGAAAGAGAAAGTCTCCGCTAATCAACATCTTCCGTAGAAATCGCGATGATAAAAAGCCACAGGGGAAGCTGTTTGGCCACAAACTCGCTGATGTTACGTCAGCAGAAAATCTGATTGCAAAGCCCGTCAAGGAGCTGTTGACGATTCTGTTCCGAGAGGGACCGTACACAGTGGGCATACTGAGAAAATCGTGTAATGCGAAGATGTGTAAGGAATTACGTCAGAAGCTTGATGACGGAGAAGACTGTCTGACAAACGAAACATGGCCGCCTCTCGTCATCGGTGCCCTCATTAAGGTAATTATACATCAATAAGAATTCTTGTCCAATGTTAAAAGATCTGAGTTTCTAATGACACCCCAGCCCCATTAAAAATAATTTTTTACTTTAAAGCAAATCAAATTGTTTCCAAGCGCTTAAAATAAAAAAAAATATATTTGTTATAGTTGTATGCATTTAGATAACAGAAATGTATATATTTCTTTTATTTCATTACAGGATTACTTAAGAAATATACCCCATAGTCTTCTGATGGAGGAATTGTTTGACGACTGGATCACAGCTAACAGTTATACTGATCCAACAGAGAAAAATAATAAACTTAAAGAGTAAGTAAACCATACTATCTTAAATTTCCTTCTTTAACTGAAGAGCTTCAAATGACAAAATTAAGTTGATTGTTTAGATATATTTCTTTTACTAGAATTTTTGTCCAAAATGTGTACCAGGTATGTTCTCTTTTGAAGAAAAATCCCTTAATTAACAACATTGAAGTTATAAATGAAACAGTTGTGTGGCTTAATATATTAAATCCATGAAGATTTGGTCTTGATGTTCACTTTTATTAAATTTTGATTGTTCTTGTTGCTTTCTGTGAATGTAAGATATTAATAAGAACTTATTTTTATTTCAGCACATTGAGTAAACTTCCCGACCCTCACTACGATCTCTTGCGCCACCTAATGTGTGTTCTTTACCATATTGATAAGAAATCAGATGAGAACAAAATGACAGCATACAATTTGTCAGTGTGTATAGCACCGAGTCTTCTGTGGCCGAAGGGAAATAATGACCCGCTTGCGACTCCTCCTGCATTGTTACAATACATGATAGAGAATTGTACTCAGGTGTTTGGCATGGATTCAATTCTTCTGTTTGGTGATTCAGTTGAGCAGAAACTACGCCAGGATTCCAGCACAGACTCCGACAGTATGCACAGTGTGCTCAGTTCACATGGTAAGTTAATTTTACAATTCAGTGCTGCATTTCTCTTGAATATCGGTTAAACTTTAATAATGAACTAAGAATATACTAAATTTTAGCTATAAGCATTATTACTTCTTTTCATAAAGTGCTTGTCCATTGTATGTTATCATTAAATATATCGATATACTAGGTTTACGATTTAGTTTCTAACCATTCCCTTGTCCTTTTCAGGTAATTTCCGCCGTGACGATTCCTCAATAGATAGTCTAGACCGGGAGATCTTATACTCAGGGGAAATGGATCCTGGTTCTCATGTAGCAAAATCTCATTTCTCGCCATCCAATCTCAGTGGAGATTCGGGATTAATCAGCGATTCTCAGTATTATGACGAGGATGGCAACGGAAATGATATAGTTCGCCCGTACATGCGCAGTACTTCATTTATTCATCCAGATGCTTTACGGGAAGAAATCGATCGCACAAGTCAGAGTTTGGATAGTCAATACTTTTATCAGTATGATCCACAAAATCCTGTACCTCCACCTCGTAGGACGCGCAGGAAAGGTTCTGATCAAAGTGGAAGTCCAAATATGGAATATGATCGAAAACCCACGCGATACACTTCTGAATCAAACTTTCATGTGCCAAATAGGTACAACAGGCGTTATAATCAAAATATGGCTGATAAGTTGAAGAGACGGTCTACTGAATCTTTAAAAAGTGTCGAAGAAAGTTCAGAAGCGGACTCTGAAATGATCATGCAGGGTTATAGAAGACCTGATATAGGTACTTTAGTAAAATCAGCAAGTGGTGCTCATTTATATTTTGAAGAACCGAGTTTGATGGAGTTTGACGATATTAATACTGTAAAAAACCGTAGGCATTTGTATAAACAGTCAAGTGAAGGCACTATGCCTATGTCTCCACAATCAAAATACTCACTGAGTAGTTCTCGGGATAGTGTACTATCGGATTCATCTGGATCTTTCCTGAACCGACAAAACAGTCCCGATCCTCTTTCTTCTTCAGCGGAAACGCCAGAACAGGAGGAATGTGGGATGTCCGCATGGTTAAATCAGCAAACAAAACATACAGCATATGCTGTTCAAAAACAGAGACAGATAAGTCATGATGACAGTGAAATAGGTATGAAAATTGACAGAAAACCTATGAATAAAATGAATTATCTCGTTTCACCAAAATCGTCTCCGAAAACATCACCAAAGTTGAGAAGACGGTCACCGATACCTCTCTGTAACAGGAGATCATTTCCATTAAATGCAGAAATTTCTCCGAAAGGTTCTGGCTCAAACACATCAAAAGAAGCAGAAGACATTATAAAATCACCAAAATTGTCAATAACATATTGTTCACAGGACTCGTTAGATAAACGTGATTTCGATACTCAGAAGGACAAAAATCCTTCACCTCATTTAGACGTTTACAATAACAATGCTCAAGTAGCAATGAAACAGTTGAACATCTATTCAAATGGTCTACAAGGAACGTCTCCACCTCCGCGTGTTGTGCTACAGGGTTTGAACTCACAGTCTCAAACCCAAAGACGTGAAAACACCCCAGTGAAAGGCAATCACGGAATTTTACCTCAAGCACGTAGAAACAGTTTCGATACAGCACAGTTCATTGAACACAAGAAATATCCTATGGAGGAAAATTCTGTTTCAAGTGAGGATCAAGATGACTCTGATTCGGAGTGTGAAATGACAACACGTGTGATGACAATGGTTAATATCCCAATGTCGTTTAACATTCCTCAGAAGCTTCTTACTGATAACAAAAGTTCTAGTTCCGATTCGTTATCTAGAAGTTCCAGTCATTCTGAGGACCTTGGTGTTCATCGACCAGAAAATCCACCAGATTACGATGAAGCTGTGCAACGTAGCAATCTCCTTAAACAAGGACTGTCGCCAGAAGAATATGATGTGGAAACGGTAAAACAGGCTAGTTTGAAAGCCAAGCAACTGTATGAACAATCAATGAAACAGTATCAAGAACAAGCTGTTAGATATTCATTACCCTCGCAAAAATTTGAGAAAACATTGGATGTTCATGAAGAACAATTAAGCGAAGAAACTGGATCTATTACTGACTCTAGTGAAGACGAACAGCCCGAGTACAATCCTCGTAAACTTTACGAGGAATCTCTGAAACGTTACTTGGAGGAACAATCAAGCAGATCTCCTTTGGTAAAAATGTCGTCTGCTGACAGGGATATTTCGATTTCGAATAACAAAGGAGGTAGGCTTGGTGTGAACCATTTATTATCGCCACATGGTTCGAGTCTACATAGAAGTAGTAGTGACATTGGTGATATACAGAGAAGAAGCCCAAGAATACATAGTCGGGAAACAACCCCGACAAGGAGGCCAGAACAGCCTCCACCTTATAACAACCCACCCCCTTATCATAGTGAACGCACAGAATCTAGTCCCAGTAGTGCAAGAAGACACTTGTTCCCAAAAGCAGGGGAACCAATGAACAAATCTCCTACGCAAAAATATGTGAACACATCTCCAAAAAATGTGCCTGGAATTTCATCAGAAAGTAGCTCTAAAGTTGAAAGCTCAAAGGAAAATGCTCAGACTGCTTCTGTTCCAAAGCGTAGAGACAATATTCCCGTGTCGAATAGAGCAAGAACTTTAACAACCACAGCTCAAAGTCCAGAAAGAAGTAGTACAAAATCTAATAATCGTAACAGTAGAATTACGGATTATTCAATTCATAGTGCTCAAAGTGAAATTGGACGGTATCAGTCGCCAGTTACAAACATTAGAAGTAGAGACTCGTCAGCTAATTCTCGTTCATCAAAATCAAACACTCCGGTTTCAAACATTGATCACTCTCAGTCGAACAATGTGTTCAGATCACGTGCTTCATCTTTAGAACCAAAACAACCTCAAGCAAACCTTGCCCATCCAAGAACGTCATCTCAAGGAGCCATTTCTTACAGAAATCCGAAAATATCATCAAGAGAAACAGAAGCGGCGAAACCTCGACCATCATCAACTATAGAACCATCTTGCCATACCTCACTAGACACTGCAGTAAACAGACACTCTGTAGCTGTTCAGAAAGAGCTCCCATGGAGTGTGAAAAGACTAAGTAATATTTTCGATCCCACGGCACCAGATAGTAATAATTCAGTTACCTCGCAATCTCATTCCTCATCGCCAGTGCCTAACTTACCATCAAAATCATCACGTGCTCCACCAACTTACACTCCGCCACCAACGTTCCAGCGCTATAGTGACAATACTCGTTCCAGCACTTCCAGTAACAGCAGTGTGGGAAGTTCGAGTCGAAACAAACCAGAGACAAAATCGTTCAATAAATATGGCCCACAGGCTAGAGACTCCTTTAGTTCGACTGATGAGTCTGACTGTTCGTGCCGATATTCTTTCAGCTGTCGGAGAGACAATAATAGTCTTGAAGAACTTACGGACATCAGTTTTACTGATATTACCTATGTTTAAGCAATAAGTAGTACTGTTCGAATAAACAAAATTGTGTTCATATATTCTCCAAGTACATACTGCCCTGATTATGATTTTTAAGCAATAGTCATTTAAACAAAACAAAAACAATAATCTGATAAAGAATTTAATCCTACAGTGCACCATGTGGAAAGTAAATTTTCTGTTTATATTGCATTAATTGTGATTTTTATGTAATTCACAGTGATAAAAGATTTTGCAAGAAAATATATCTCTGTTTAACCCCTTTTTTGGTGTTGAAAATCTTTATCGCTTTGCAATAGTGTTTAAGAATCAGGATGGGAAAAAATGGCAAAGATTTGTCGGTCTTTATATTTTTCGAAGATAAACTGCCGTCTCTTCTTTTGAACAAGCTGGTATTCTGTATGAACAAAATACTCGAAATAATGAAACCATATTACCTCTTTGCATATGTGTTTAGATTTTTTGGCTCATTTTAAATGTGTGGCAGACAATCAACACAAGATGAAGTTCACTTTAGGTATTAGACCCCAAATAAACTTTGGCAAAAGTTGCATAATATTTTCTTGTTCTGCAACCTTTTTGGCTGTCAGTGACATTGGCTGTAATTTCTTATCTTTTAAGATACCAGTTTTAATATAATTCGAAGTGTTTGATAAAATATCAAACTATAAACACACATAATTTGCTAATGTCTGTTTTGGTCTATAATGTCCTAAAGATTTGGACTAAATACTTGTCTAAGGTTTTTATTTTGTAAACTTTCTAGTATATGTAGAAAGTATGGAATGAAATCGTTTTGATTAAGAAAAAAAATGTGCTTCCAGAATGCTTAAGAACGAAATGTGTTCATTTCTGTAGAAAAAAAAAAGAAAACTTGTGTGCAAGGTATCTGAAAATAAGAGGAGCCCTTTTATGTTGTTTTAGCAGAATATGATTGTAAAATACATGTATGTAAATTGTATCATATGAAAAAAAAAGTGTCTGTGATAATACTGAGTTATACATGAAAATGTATGTGTTATGTTATAATATGTTTGTATTATATGTGTATATGTGTTTTTTTTGTGATACGAAAGCTTCTCTTGATAAAAACTTGTGTTAGGAAAATAAGATTCAGAGAAAAGAAAAAACTGTTAAAATTTTGTAAAATTGAGTTTACGCACAGCAATATCCAAATATCAGTATAATGTATACAAGTATATTTTTGTCTAAAACAGGTAAATTGTATTTTGTATGCATAATTTCCAGTAACCTATAGCTTAACTGGGGTCATAATGTATCCACCAGTAAAAAATGAGGCTTTTTTAAAAGAAATAAATGAATAAAAAATCACCATATGATATTTTAGAAATTTATACTTTTAATATGTTTTATGCTTTTATAAACTGTTTAAAATCAACCGATATTTGTATCTCAGGTTGTTTGTATATATAAAAGTTGATTAAAATGTACACATATATTTATGAAAAAAAATTATCATATTATGATAATAACATAGTGCTTATTTCATTATAAAGTTAAATTAAAAAAACATGTTCTATAATCTATTGTTTTGTTATCTATCAAACATTTAAATGCATTCAGTCTACCAACAATGGGTTTATATTAACTTTAGATGGATTGTCCCAACATAAAACACTCCCAATGCTTCATTAAAGCGGACTACTATACCATATTTTTCCTGAAGGTTCAGCCTCTTTGATTTCTTTGAAGACCTCTAAACTACACCAAATGTGACTGAATATGATTGAAGAAATTGTCGTCGTTGGAGATTCAATGAGTTTAAAGAGTTTTGATTTAAGTCAAAGAAAAATATGTGACAAAGAATATCACTTTCCTGAAGATTCAACTTCTTTTAGAAAAAGAATATATAATGGAAAGAGTCTTTGCTGATGAGTTATCTTCTATGAGTCATTTAAAGAGGTCTTAATTAAACCAAAGATACAAATGGGACTGAAAGAGAGTCTTTTCTGAAGATTCATCTCCCTATGTTGTTAATTAAACCAAAGAAAAATATGTGACAGAGAGTCTTTCCTGAAGATTACCGGTATGCACCACACATTATAAGCTGACCTGGGTTCCCAATTATTAGGGGGCTGTTAGTAGCTGAACCAGCTAGCGGCCTCTACAGAATAATGTAATGTCTGTCACTTCTTCAAAGCTTTCAGTTCAACCAACGAAAAACATTCATTACAGAAATAGTGACTCCCCTGAAGATTCAGCTACTTTCAGTTTTTAGCTCACCTGTCACATAGTGACAAGGTGAGCTTTTGTGATCACTCGACGTCCGTCGTCAGTCCGTGCGTCAAAAATTTCTTGTCTGCACGATAGTGGTTTCATTTATGACTTTATTTTAACCAAACTTGCACACAACTTGTATCACCATAAGATCTCGGTTCCTTTCTTGAACTGGCCAGATCCCGTTATGGGTTCCAGAGTTATGGCCCCTGAAAAGGCCAAAATTAGCTATTTTGACCTTGTCTGCACAATAGCAGCTTTATTTATAACTTGTTTTTTACCGAACTGGCACACAACTTGTATCACCATAAGATCTTGGTTCCTTTCTTGAACTGGCCAGATTCCAATATGGGTTCCAGAGTTATGGCCCCTGAAAGGGCCAGAATTAGCTATTTTAACCTTGTCTGCACAATAGCAGCTTCATTTATGATTTTATTTTAACCAAACTTGCACACAACTTGTATCACTATAAGATCTTGGTTCCTTTCTTGAAGTGGCGAAATTCCATTATGGGTTCCAGAATTATGGCCTTTGAAAGGGCCAGAATTAGCTATTTTGACCTTGTCTGCACAATAGCAGCTTCATTTATGATTTGAATTTAATCAAACTTGCACAAAACTTGTGTCACCATAAGATTCGGGTTCCTTTTTTAAACTGGCCAGATCCCTTAATGGTTCCAGAGTTATGGCCCTGAAAGGGCAAAATATTAGCTATTTTGACCTTGTCTGCACAATAGCAGCTTCATTTATGATTGATTTTAACCAAACTTGCACACAACTGTATTACCACAAGATCTTGGTTCCTTCTTGAACTGCCAGGTTCCATCATGGGTTCCAGAGTTATGGCCCCTTAAAGGTCCAAATTGGCTATTTGGCTTTGCAGCCATATAGATACTTCATTTATGGTTTTATTTGATACAAACATTCCAAAATATCTTCAAAACAATAAATCTTGGATTCCATGACAAATCAGATCCAATCGTAGGTTCCCGAGTTATTTTATATCTGATTACCTCCCCTGGTTGTAATCAAAATGGATTTATATCAGTAAGTACTTATAGGACTTATTTGAAATTTCGTTATTGTCATTAGTTGGACTGAGCCAATCAGGGTAGATAACTATGGACTGATTTTATGTCAAATTAACTCCCTTTATTTCTAATTAAAATGGGTATATCTCCGTAACTAATGAAGATACTGATCTGAAATTTCATTTATGTCAACAGATTTATTTGGCAGATCCTTCTTTTGTTCACTTACAATAATTTTTTTTTTTAATTACTTCCCTTTTACATTACTATAAATAACTTATTTTTAGTACCTTTTTTATCATTGGCCTTAGGGAAAAACCGAGACCACTTTTCTGCGGTACAACATGGATGGTACCTCCAGTTTTTAGGTGTATTTTGACATATCTGTACCTTGTAAGAATTTTTTTCTTTTTGGTTAAATTTATTCTCCTGTTGTTCCTGTCCTTTGTGGACTTAGATATTTTTTCTGAGGACCTTCTTGTCCTCAAGTGCAATGATAACAGGTGAGCGATATAGGGCCATCATGGCCCTCTTTGTTTTAAGAGTTTTTGTGCCCCACCAACACTCTGTGTAGGGGGCATATAGAATTGGTCTTGTCTGTGCATCTATCCGAAAAACGCACCTAGCCAAAAAGAATTTGTTATAAATTGATGAAACCTTGCACGAGTCTTTATCATGACATGAACTTGCGCATCTCCTATTTTTCATCTGACCCCGCCCCCGATTTTCCGAGTTATGACTCCTTAAATAGTCAAAAATGCTCATTTTCACCTTGTGACACACCTAGCTCAAAAAGTATGATAAAAATTGATGAAGCCTTGCTCGAGTCTTAATCATGAAATAAACTTGCGAACCTCCTACCCCTTTTTCCAGAGTTATGGCCCCAGAAATGGTCAAAAATGCACATTTTCACCATGTGACGCGCCTAGCTCACAAAATATTTGATATAAATTGATGAAACCTTGCATGAGTCTTTATCATGACGTGACCTTGCACACTTGGCATTCTTCTTGAGATTTTAGCGCTTATTACAGAGTTACGACCCTTGAAATAGCCAAAATAGTGGATTATAGAATAATAATTCCTTTATATAAAATGTTTGTTGAGGCTGTACCCACTTAAGACTGCAAACATTTGTATTATTGCCAATTAATTGTGACAAATGTACCAGTGGGGGCACACCCTGTGTCCTACAGACATATTCTAGTTATATTAAAATGAAGACATATTTGAAGGAAGATCTAACAAAACAAGTTCTTCAAAGAGCTTATTTGTGACCGAAGGAAACCGTCTTTTCTGAAGATTTAGCTCCTTTAGAGTTCTTTCACGAGCTTCTCACGAAACAAAAGCAAATATTTAACTCTTACCCTGCTGAATTTCTACAATGAACTTGTCCATCTTTCTATTTGGACAGTACCATTAACTGTTAAAAGGAGTGGTTACCAAAAAGATACTGACTCAATGGCAAACAGTGCAGATCATGATCAGACTGCAATGGTCGCAAAGGCATAATCAATTCTGTCCAGAATGACAAGGGTTGAGAGCTATCCAGCTCGCCCTGGCGTTGGTGTCAGCTTCCACTCTTTGTTTAAAGATGCACTTCCATTTTATCTCTACTATAACTCGACCTAAAATAGAATTTCCTCATCACTCGCATCATAATAATATAAGGGCCATAACTCTTGCACCAATACTTCAAGAAATTTCCCAGCTTTTTACACATAATTTCAGTTAAAGGTATTGATAAACTTTCACTCTAATGTTATTACTTCAAGTATTTGATTCAAGTAGTTGTTTCACATCAACACCAACATCATGACACAAGGTACATAACTCTGGCACCTATTTGTTATGAATTATGCCCCCTTTTTAAACTTTTGGTTAATTTTGATACATTTTCACTTTGTCTGTTATTACAGAAGAAATTTGATTCAAGCTTGAAATAACTTTTCTGTATCCTCATTCACAAGGGTCATAACTCTGCACCAATGTTCCATGAATTATCTCCCTTTTTACTTTGAATTTCAGATTGATTTTGGTGTACTTTCATTATAACTTTGCCATTGCTTAATGGATTTGATTTAAACTTAAAATAATTTTTCTGTGTCATCATATGACAAACTCCTTAACACTGGCACCAATATTTCATGAATTATGTCCCCTTTTTACTTCAGTTGTGACTGTGAACCTTGTCCATCTTATAAATGGTGCCAAGCGCCCTCATTTGAAGGGGACCTTGTATTGCTACAGACCAAGTTTGACGAGGATCAATCATATAGTTTATGAGAAGGTGTTTCATTTTTAATATGAACAAGTTTTTGAGAGGACCTCATAATAATGTTACAGACCAAGTTTAATGAAGATCTACCAAGAGGTTCATGAGAAGATGTCCTTTAAAATTACTTATTAATTTAGTTCTAGCAGCTTCTAAGATGGGCCGAATGCCCCTATTTGAACAAGGCAGTCTGAAAGACAGCTATATCCCCCGCTGCTGTTCTGGATAGTGAAAGGGTTGATGGTATTGTGTGGAAGCATTAAACATTTGGGTTGGGACCTTGACCTTGACCTGGCACGGGTGAATTTTGAGTATGCACATCGTCTTGATAAGGGGAATATTACAGCAGTCATGTTAAAATCCTTCAAGGGGTTTAGGACATACAGAGTGGAAACAAACCTTTGACCTTGAGTTGTGACCTTGACCTTGAGCCAACATGGCTGACTTGTAAGTTCTGCACATCATCTTGATGAGGTGATCATTTGACCCAAATTTAATGAAAATCCTTCAAGAGGTTTAGCAGATACAGAGCGTATACCAAATGGAAGGCTCAAACCTTTGACCTAGAGTTGTGACCTTGACCTTGAACCAACATGGCTGACTCATAAGTTCTGCACATCATCTTGCTGAGGTGATCATTTGACCCAAGTTTCATGAAAATCAAGGATTTTAGAAGATACAGAGTGGACACAAAATGTTACGGACAGTCGGAAGGATGGACGGACAGAGACCATTCCTATAACCCTCCCCACCACTTGTGGTGGGGGATTAATAAAATTGAGAGAGGACCTTATAAGGCTGATCAAGTTTGATGAAGATTCATCAAGCGATTCATGGCATGAAGTCATTTAGGTATTTGTTTTTAGCTCTAGCAGTCCCTAAAGAGGGGCCAAGCATCCCAATTTGAATGAATTTTGGCGTCTTTAATGATGCTAGAGACCAAATTCGATGAAGATCAAGCATTTCATGAGAAAGTCATTTAAAAGTTTTACTATTTTTAGCTTTAGAAGCCCCTAAAAGGGGCCAATCATCCCACTTTGAATAAATTAGGAATGGTCACTGGTGAAATTCTGACCAGTACTTTTAGACGAGATGTTTATGCAAAACTGTAGATGATGGATGCCAAACCATCCAACTTTTACAATAGCCGACCTTAAAAATGTGACTGAGGGTCTTCTCTGGAGACTTCCCCTCTCGCCTTTTTCAAGGCTGCAGAGTTGATTTAACATTTCTTTTTCATGAAATACAGGTTTTGTCTGTGTATTTATTTCAAAGCTCGATCTACATAAACGATAAGATCAAGTAAAACTATGAGATTTTTCACAAGCATGTTCAACATGAGGCTTTAATGTAGGATAAAGATGCAATCGAGACTACCAGATTCTCTACTTAGATGGCTCAAACTGGCCAAAAGCCTGCTACTTAAACTGAAAGAGATACTGCAAAAATATTTCAACAGATTTAGAGACTTATGACGCAAGGGAGGCTAATCTCATAAAATAACAAAACTAAATAATGCCCAATTACTTCCCTTGAATAATTTTTTTTATCGACAACAACCTTACTGTGCTTCTCATGCTTTGGAGGTTTTCTATATTTGCACAGACTTCAGGGGTATTTTAAATAATAAGTTATGCATAGAACTAACAAACTAACAAAGCCATATCCTTTCCACTACTAGTAAATAAAAGTATTTTTTTGACAAATTTGACGAAACTGGAAGTAAGTCTTTAGAATTCAAGTTGCATGAAAGGTAATTAAAACTTTCCAGCTTTGATCCCAAAAACCAGTATGACTCTCTTTTAAGTTTAGTGCCATAGTTATTTTCCAGCTTTGAGGTCAAGTGCCATTACGACTTTCCAGTGCCATTAAACTGTCCAGCTTTGATGCCTAGTGCAAATATGACTTTTGATGCCCAAAGCCATGGTAGCAAGCTTTTTGATGCCCGATGCCAGCTTTGATGCCCAGTGCCATTATGACTGCTTTTGATGCCCACTGTTATTAAAACTATCCAGCTTTGATGCCTAGTGCAATAAGCTTTTGATGCCCAAAGCCATGGTAGCTAGCTTTTTGATGCCTGATGCTATTGTATTTTTCCAGTTTTGACACCCAGTGCCATTATGACTGTTTTTGACGCTCAGTGCCATTAAAACTGCCCAGCTTCGATGCCCTGTGCCATTATGACTTTTCAGTTTTGATGCCCAGTGCCATGATTTTCAATTTGCAATGCCCAGTACAATGTAACTTCCCAGGTAAGTTTTAGCATCTGGGTAGAACCCCTAACCACCTGTAAACCGACTGAATGGTTTACTTAACATTACTCAGAAAAAAAACGAAATCATTTAACCCTTACATAACCAATTTTAGTGTGCTGTCATCTTTTGATAGACTTGTACTAAACTCCAGACGGCAGCATGTTTTTCAAAAGTAGGCAAATCAGCTGCTTTACCCTTGAATTGAAGAACTATTGTCAATGAGTTTTCAAGTTGGAAGGTTATTCTATTTAGGGCCATTTTCTTCTTTCATCAGACAAGGTAAAAAGATGGAGTGCAGGATTTGCATGTATCTAAAACATACATAAACAAGAGCTATCAGAGGACAGCAATGCTCGACTATTCAACAGCCTTGTCAAATGAATGAATACAAATCATAAAGGGGCATAATTTTGAAACAAGAGGACCATGATGGTCCTGAATCGCTAACCTCTTCCCACATGACCCAGTTTTGAGTATGACGTCGTTTTTTCTATTATTTCACATAGTGACCTAGGTTTTGAGCTCATGTGACCCAGTTTTGAACTTGACCTAGATATTATCAAGATAAAAATTCTGACCAATTTTCATGAAGATCCATTGAAAACTATGGGCTCTAGAGAGGTCACAAGGTTTTCTATTATTTGACCTATTGACCTAGTTTTCGAAGGTACGTGACCCTGTTTTGAACTTTATCTAGATATCATCAAGGTGAACATTCTCACTAATTTTCATGAAGATCTCATGAAAAATATGGCCTCTAGAGAGGTCACAAGGTTTTTCTATTTTTATACCTACTGGCCTAGTTTTTGACCGCACGTGACCCAGTTTCGAAACTGACCTAGATATCATCAAAGTGAACATTCTGATCAATTTTCATGATCCATTGAAAAATATGGCCTCTAGAGAGGTCAAAAGATTTTTCTAACTTTAGACCTACTGACCTAGTTTTTGACTGCAGTTGACCCAGTTTCAAACTTGACCTAGATGTCATCAAGATGAACACTCAGACCAACTTTCATACAGATCCCATGAAAAGTATGGCCTGTAGAGAGGTCACAAGGTTTTTTTATTATTTGACCTACTGACCTAGTTTTTTAAGGCATGTGACCCAGTTTCAAACTTGACCTAGATATCATCAAGGTGAACATTCTGACCAATTTTTATGGAGATCCATTCACAAGTATGGCCTCTAGAGAGGTCACAAGGTTTTTCTATTTTTAGACCTACTGATCTAGTTTTTGACGGCACATGACCCTGTTTCGAACTTGACCTAGATATCATCAAGATGAACATTCAGACCAACTTTCATAAAGATCCCATGAAAAACATGGCCTTTAGAGAGGTCACAAGGTTTTTCTATTATTTGACCTACTGACCTAGTTTTTGATGGCACGTGACCCACTTTCGAACTTTTTACCTAGATATCATCAAGATGAACATTCAGACCAACTTTCATACAGATCCGATGAAAAATATGGCCTCTAGAGAGGTCACAAGGTTTTTCTATTATTTGACCTACTGACCTAGTTTTTGATGGCATGTGACCCACTTTCGAACTTGACCTAGATATCATCAAGGTGAACATTCTAACTAATTTTCATGAAGATCTCATGAAATATATGGCCTCTAGAGAGGTCTCAAGTTTTTCTATTTTTAGACCTACTGACCTAGCTTTTGACTGCACGTGACCCAGTTTCGAATCTGACCTAGATATCATCAAGATGAACATTCAGACCAACTTTCATACAGATCCCATGAAAAATTTGGCCTCTACAGAGGTCACAAGGTTTTTCTATTATTTGACCTACTGACCTAGTTTTTGACGGCACATGACCCAGTTTCGAACTTGACCTAGATATCATCAAGGTGAACGTTCTGACCAATTTTCATGAAGATCTTGTGAAATATGTGGCCTCTGAGAGGTCACAAGGTTTTTCTATTTTTAGACCTACTGACCTAGTTTTAGACAGCACATGACCCAGTTTCGAACTTGACCTAGATATCATCAAGGTGAACATTCTGACCAATTTTCATGAAGATCTTGTGAAATATATGGCCTCTAGAGAGGTCACAAGGTTTTTCTATTTTTAGACCTACTGACCTAGTTTTTGACGGCACGTGACCCAGTTTCGAACTTGACCTAGATATCATCTAGTTGAACATTCTGACCAACTTTCATAAAGTTCCCATGAAAAATGTGACCTCTAGAGTGGTCACAAGCAAAAGTTTACAGACGCACGGACGATGGACACCGCGTGATCACAAAAGCTCACCTTGACACTTTGTGACAGGTGAGCTAAAAATGCAAAACAGGCTTATGAAACCTGCACAGTGCTTATCAGCTTATGACAGTGGACAAGTGTGTGAAGTTTCAATCCATTCCCATTAGTGGGTACTGAGATACCAGCTAACATATAAGAATTTAACCAAAAACTGCTAAGTTGAAAAAGGGGCATAATTTTGTAAAATTGCAAAGTAGAGTTATTGCACCTTTGCACTGCAAGTCATATCATGACAGTGAACAAGTGTGTGAAGTTTCAATCCATTCCCATTAGTGGATACTCATTACTGAGATACCAGCTTACATACAAAAACTGCTAAGTCCAAAAAGGGGCATAATTTTGAAAAAAAAAAAGCAAAATAGAGTTATGGAACCTGTGCAGTGTAAGTCAGTTTATCGCAGTAAATGAGTGTGTGGAGTTTCAATCCATTCCCAAAAGTGGTTACTGAGATACCAGCTTACATACAAAACCTTAACCAAAAATTTCTAAGTCAAAAAAGGGGCATAATTTTGTGAAAAAGTAAAAATAGAGTTATGGAACCTGTGCAATATAGGTCAGTTTATTACAGTGAACAAGTGTGTGAAGTTTCAATCCATTCCCACAAGTGGTTACTGAGATACCAGCTTACATACAAAACCTTAACCAAATTGGGATGCCGACGCAGACGCGGATGCCGACGCACGGGCGAGTCCAATAGCTCTACTATTCTATGAATAGTCCAGCTAAAAATTGAAATATCTGAAACGTCTATAAAAATCAGTATTATTACTTTGTTGCTATAAGTGAAAAATTAGAAGTCAACTGGTGACTTTCCAGCTTTTCGTGGTGCAGGAAGATCCAAAGGTGCCACTCCAGGCATTATTTCATCATGAATGTGCACCTGGGTAGTACCACTGACCTTTATATGCCAGCTGGATGACTTCCTCACATGAAAGAATTCTACATCGCAAGTGAAGTTTATAACTAACAGCATAGGGGGCTGAGTATTGCAAGAATTTAGGGGGCTAAATATTCCAAGAGCATAGGGGGCTGAAGATTCCAAGAGCTTAGAGGGCTGAAGATTCCAAGAGCTTAGGGGGCTGAAGATTCCAAGAGCATAGGGGGCTGAAGATTCCAAGAGCTTAGGGGGCTGAAGATTCCAAGAGCTTAGGGGGCTGAAGATTCCAAGAGCATAGGGGGCTGAAGATTCCAAGAGCTTAGGGGGCTGAAGATTCCAAGTCAGCAACCTTAACCCTTACCATTATAGAAATTTAGCAGGATAAGGGTTAAACAAATTACAGTTTGTTTGAACAGGACTAATTCAGAAGCTGAACAATAAGGTAGCTAAAACTTTCATTTATTTATCTGTGATTTTATGATACGATCTTCTCTGTACAGTAAAAGTCCGATTTGAAAGGAATGTCAATTTCTTCATCATCTGTAAATGCCTCGTCCAACACAGCTTTAAACTTTTCTAACGCCTCCTGTCTCTGCTGAGGATCCAGCCTCGCTATCACACTGATTGATGTAAAGTGATTCAGCACAAAATTTTTGTCACCCTGAAACAAACCACATACGGCAAAATCATTAAAATATCTGAGGGGTGGGTGCTAATAATGCTTGATCTTACGGTTCAATAAATCAACAAAATTAACTCCTATAAACAAACAGATAAAATTCCCTTTGTAACAACTGTCAAACATTATTTAAAATTGTGAATTTCACAAATCTATGTCCAAGGGTATGGTACAGACTTTTTCCATTTTCATTTACTGAAGATATGATATATATTTAGATATATTTAGATTCACACCAACCTAAAAGACATACTGGCCTTGCCTAATGGCTCATCCAGGATGCTTTTTAAATAAGTACTCATCCAAATATATCATGGTATTGTACAGAGCAATGATAAATATTCTTTTTATTATTTACTTATTTTTCTGTTTTAAACGAAGTGGTGTCCTATTCCACATACATCCCAAGAGATCGAAACAAATTATTGATGATGAAAATGTATACATGCTTCAAGTATTTATTGATGTTGAATTTCATGTAAAACTGAAGGCTTTTGTCTCTTAGATAACATAGAAATTTATACTATAAAGTTGCTTTATATAAAAACAACAGCACCGCCTACAGGTGCCATCGCTCGTCTGCAAGTCCTGGTCAGTATGTAAGGAAAGTGTTTTAGTTCAGAATTTCTAAGTACAAAAAGGGCCATAATTCTGACAAAATGCAGGTTAGAGTTATGGTTTTTGGCCTACATAGTCATCTAATGATGTGTGCAAGGTGCAAGGTTTCAAAGCTGTAGCTCTTACAATTTTTGAGAAAAGTTGGACCTAAACAAAAATTCTAACCAAGAAATTTCAAATTAAAAATTTTCTAATAACAAAACGGGCCATAATTCTGACAAAATGCATATCAGAGTTATGGTTCTTGGCCTACACAGTAACCTAATGATGATAAACAGATGTATAAAGTTTCAAAGCTGTAGCTCTTATACTTTTTGAGAAAAGGTGGACCTAAACAAAAATTTTAACCAAGAAACTAAAATTTTCTAAGTACAAAAAGGGCCATAGTTTTGACAAAATGCAAATCAGAGCTATGGTTCTTGGCTTACTAAATCATCTAATGATGACAAACAAGTGTGCAAAGTTTCAAAGTTGTAGCTCTAATGGTTTTTGAGAAAAGGCGAACCTAAACAAAAATTTTAACCAACGCCGAAGATCAAGTGACGACAATCATTCGTAGAATTTTTTTCAAAAATCAGACGAGCTAAAAATATAGTACTAGTATTAAATAGGAGAATATATTGTATGGTCATGTGGTGCAATTGTGAATCAATGAAGGAGAAAAAAACATGATACAGAAAAATGTAATATACACATTACCTTCATACCAGTGATTCCTGCAAGATGCCTGTGTTCCACACATCTGAATGACGGACATCCATCAAACACATTTTTCCACTTCCCTGTGATTTTACGAGGAGTGTCATCATAATACAGCGTTAAAACATCTTCCAATTTTCTCAGCCATTCTATATTCCAGTCTTTATCATTCCAAACTAACACTGCAACAGAAAATATCATATTCAAAAGATAGTAGGATCCAAAGTTGAAGACCAGTCTCGAGACTCCAGCATCTGATTGGTTGTCTCTGAGCACAAATTTGAAATCGACCAATGGCAAGGTTGCATTCTTAGACTGGTCGCCAAACTCAATTTTACAACCCTGGAGCCAGGTTATCTCTTTTTCCTTTATCAAATAATTTTTTACTTTTCATTATTCCACTCAAAATCTTAACTTGCTTCGATGACATTTACTATACATTGTATTTTGAGATAATATGAATGGCAATATGGGTTATATTTTGCAAATTCACTTATTTGCAGCCTCTGCAGCCAAATGGTTGAGATAATCGACTTTGAATCACTTGCCTTTGAGAGCTGTGGGTTCAAAACCATGCTACAAATTTGGTTCCTTCATGTGAAGAAGCCATCAAATCTCGTTTTACCGAGGTCTGTTCCTGAAGCAATGCCTAGAGTGGTACATGAGGGGTGATTCTCACTAAAATCTGGGAACCTGTCATAGGATCTAAGGCTTAAAACCATTTTACAAAACGAGCAAACTATGTAGCCATTTAATAACAGAATCCACTGTTTGTTTCCTGCGAGGTAGGCTGGCGAGGGGTTGGAGTAAGATTCATATCAACACAATTTTAGGTAATATCATGACTTTTCTAACTTTTCATGGCACAGGAAGACCCCAGGTGCCCCTCCAGGCATCATTTCAGTTATGGGTGGGTACCTTGGCAGAACCACCATCCTACCTTAAGCCAACTGAATGGCTTCCTCACATGAAGAATTTTCTACACCTCTAGCCTGGTTTCAACCCACATCAGTGAAAATTTAGCACTCTGAAGAGATGAATACTGTAAAAGCACTTATTTTCGCTTGGTCAAAATTTAGCAAATTTGAAATTTTGAGTATGTTTGCGAAGTTTTATATTCGCGAGATTGTAAAAAAGTTAAACTGCTTGTTTCAGCTCTCTAATAAGTTGGGGTTGTGTAAATGTTACACATCGTAAAGTGTTACCTACAGACAGGTATGTTTTAAATGTCAAACGTATAGGTCGATTGCTGTTAATTGTATGGATGTTTAAAACCTTTTATTACCTGTGTTATCAATGCTTGTTTAATTAAAAACATTGCAAACACAATCATATCGTTCTAAATCAAACATTTATGCTGTTTGTTCTGTTCGTCTTAAAATGCATCCTATAAAATTACTATACCATTGTTATGACAGAAAATCTTCAATTTTTGTAAATATGACCATTTCCATTTGATATGCTTGGAAAGGTTTGTGTAATGAAGAAACTTACTTAATTTGAATAATACTAATAATGAATATTTACACGAGGATTAATGTTCAGGAGGAGAGGGACCTCGCAAATATAACGAAAATCAAACCATTACGAAAATTTCAGATTTTACAGTTCTGCACCAGAACTTACCGAGTCTTCCACCAGGGACCAGCACTCTTTGTATTTCCGCCAAACTTTCTTTCGTTGCAAACCAGTGAAAAGACTGAGCACAGATTACGTTCTGTAATTTAGAAAATTAAAATCTGGTCACCTATTGCCTGAGAATGTTCCCTTATGAAGACATAAACGTTAGAAAAAATATTTCTGAAATAAATGTACAAGTTAACAACTTAGAGGGTTAGCATGGATCTGTTTTACATTATACTGGAGTTTACAGCGCTTGGTCTTGGTTATAAATTTAAGATTGAAGACCAGTCTTAAAACTATATCTTCTGATTGGCTAACAGTAAGAACAACTTTGAAACTGACCAATAGCAAAGCTTAATTCTGAGACTGGTCTCCAAATTCAAGCGTTTGAACCAGTACTGGTTTCGAAGCAGTTTCCGTCGGCTAGTAGTATCCGTCAACGCGTAATTTTACGTTTCATGACATTCTTCACAATGAAGACGAGATTGTTTCCATAACGCTACCCTGCAATCCAGAGCTCTGTGAAATTTCAGCAACAAAGGGTAAAAACTTTCCAAGAAAACTCGAATTGTTCATTCCATAATTGTTTTGTTACCATTCCGCACATGGGGGATTTCACGTGCAACTAATGCGCATGCACAAAGAATAACTCCGTAATCCCCAATTAAGTTGAAAGTAATCCTCCTTTTGGCAGTCGAAACCTGATGATTTACCAAAAATACATAATAAAGATAAAAATGAGTCATTTTTGTGTATCGGCAATATTTTTTTCCACAATTAAGAAAGCAAAAACCAATATGAAATATAGATGATTAGGTTACCCCTGCCAGATTTTCTTATCCAAGGGGGGTAACTGGTCACATACTATGTGCTATACAAAGTGACGGTAGTATCCCTTACGTAGTATATGTGTATATAAGATATATAAATTGTCGCTATAATGTTAACTGGCCGATTAGCTCAATGGGTAGAACATCGGCTTCACAAGCATGAGATCGCGAGTTCAAGTCTCAGGTTTTGCTTTTTTTTTACCTCCTATTTTCAACAAGCCTAATTTAACACCTGAACTTTCAAACTTCTTAAAGTTGTATTAATTAATTTCACCAGAAAGATTAAAAAAAACACGGATGGTGCTTTTCTAGTCGTATTCACTGTAAAAATGTACATAAATATTAAAACAAAAATTGATGACGGAAACTGCTTCTGTAGTCAACCGATTCAGCTCTATTTATTCACCCCTTTTGGAGCCCCTCTGTGTGTTATCACATGCGCTAGACACTATTGATATTTATGTTTCGTAAAGCAGAAGAGCTAAGGTGTTCTCTTTGGGAGCATTTTACGGAACTGAAACGTTCAAGAAAAAAGATATTTTAAAAACCTCCATTTTATGACGGAAACTGCTTCGAAACCAGTAGACTGATAATGAAGGAAACATATATTCACTTAAAAGAAGTCCCATATAAGGATGCTGTATGCAGAGCAAATCAGGTTCCATTAAGCAATTTAGTCATTTACAATAGGTTGATTATATAGCAAGAGTTGTTAATGAAACATGTACGCCCCCAATGCTTGACCGTGGTAACCGAAACAGTGAAACTAATACCAAAGAACAATATCAATCAAGAATCAATTCAGTCTCAAAATGCATAAATTGCCTGTGTTTTGAATTAATATAATCAATTTTGACACACACCTGTCTTTTTGAATGCTGCAGCATATAAAGAAAATCTACAGCTAGACTAAAACATACCATCACAGATTGTTCAGGTAAAGGAATTTTCATTGCTGAGCCAACTAATGTTTCCACAGTTGGCGACTGTTGACGTAGAACTGATAAAAAACCTTCTGATGGCTCCGAGGCTATGTACCGCATCTTCTGAAAAATAAGAACCAGTCAAATCTTTGTAAATCTATGACAGGGACATTAACTTCTACGGTTTTTCTTAAAAATTTGGCAGAAGTTCTGAAACTACTGTCACTTATTGAAATTTTCCACACTGGACTGAAAAATACTGAAAATACTACGGTATGTCAAAATATACTTGTACGGCCAAAATCTGAAGATCAAAACATGCAGATTTATGTATAGCAAGTGACTCTGTATTAAATTCATCACATATTTAGTAGAATGACTTTTCATTTTTAATCAAACTCATGATAACTATCTCCAATGCAGAAATTGTGCAGATTTCTCACTACAAATCTAAAATACTAATAACCTATAAACTCACCGGTAGACCTTTCAAGGCCTCCAGTATCTTCCTGGTAAACTTCCCAGTTCCTGCTCCAAGCTCTAGAATATCATACTGTGTATCTGAAAAGGAAAAGAAAAACAGTCAAATATATAAAGGTATGCCACAAGAACACTTTCTCAAGGATATAAAATATCAAAACTCTTAAATTACCGTAATATTATTTGATATGTTTTACAAGTGTAAAATAAAATACAGCTAAATTCTTTCTACTGCACGTGAATCATTTCATTTTGAAGGGAAAGAATTTCATAGATTTGTCCAAAACAGCTATTTTTTTTTGGATTTCCCCCATCAAGATAAATCAAATGGGAATATTTCTTGTCCATTGGGATTTAATTTTGTGGATGGATGAAACCAAAAAATTAGTCCTCCATAATTTGTTGTTTTTGTTGGATTTAACATCACATTGACACAATTATAGGTCATACATGCCCCTCCAGGCATTATTTCATCATGGGTGGGCACCTGGGTAGAACCACTGACCTTCTGTAAGAAGCCTGCTTGATGGCTTCCTTGCATGAAGAATTCTACGCCCCTAGTGAGACAAAAACCCATATCAGTGAAGGGCAAGCGGTTTGAAGTATGCAACCTTAACCCCTAAGCCACAGTGTATCCCCTGTCCTCCACAAATATAAATAATATATTTTGTTGTATTCAATAACAAAATCAGCTCCAAGGAATATTCTCCTTACCTACATGTGGACATAAAAAAAAAACAACAGCTGAATGTTAACACTAAAATGAAGTGCTCTAAAAATTTCAAATCGTTTTGTAAAAAGCCTATAGGAGATACATGTGACAATATTCAATGAAAATTATCAAAATCAACATTCTTAGTGAAGTTTTACAGTATTGTACATATTCTTCTAGCATAAAGGAATGATTTTAAGTGCTTAATCTGTACCCTGCTAAATTTCTTAAATGGATTGTCTTTCATTCAATTTGGACAGTAACACTAACTGTTAAAAGGGGTGTTTACCAAAAAGATAATGACTGAATAGCAAACAGTGCTGACTAAGATCAGTCTGCATGGATCTTGGTCTGCACTGCTCGCAAAGGCCAAATCACTTGCCGCTAGCAGACTTAAGGTTAATCAGAATAGATTCTGAAAATCTGCTCTGAAAAGATGTTTTGGCTGATTACAGGAATGTTTCCCATCATAGTAAATCACCTAAGAATTCAAGCACACATCATCCTAGTCTGTGTTCAGACTCCTAAAGCTATACAAATTTTGTATCATTATGTCCCTTTTATTCTCAAAACATACGATAATCAGAGCCAAGACTGATGAAGTCAGAATATATAAAAGAATTATTTTTTCTAAAAAAAAAAAAAGATTATCTAGTCGGTAGCCAGACTAACATCATCCATTTAATTACTTTAGTAGAAGAAGGGAAGATGGTATATCTTTTCTATATAACATTTCAAAGACTTTACCTTATGCACACACATATTTGGTATAAAACTGTCTTGGGAGATAATTAGCTAATGATGTTAATAAGTATTCTACATTACCTTTATGGTCCCCTCCGTGAAGACTTTTAATGACATGAGCTGCCAGTTCATCAGAGTATGAGGGTCTATTGCGATCATAATGGTCACCCTGTAAAAATAAACATACAAAGATGTTTAACATATCACATATACACATACAATAAGTTAGATCTGGGATGCTGTATTCAGCTCAACAGAATTTTGCCAGGTCAATTCATACAACATCAAAGCGTTGAGCGTGATCCAGCCTAAAAAATCCACGATAGCAAAATAAAACACTCCATATCTAGTGGTCGGAACAGTATTCCAAGGCCCTGGGTTCGAGTCCCAGCCTGGCTGCACATTTTTTTCACCCTGTGACATTTGGCGCCCAACATGGGGCCGTGACGGCATAACACTGGTTAGTCTCCAATGCCTGTAATTGCTTATATATAAAGTACCTGCTGAAATTTGAGGATGAATTTCAAAATGGTGGAAAAATTTGTCACAGACTTTAATATTGAAACGGGGAGAACGTGTGTAGGCGGCCAGGTAGCTCAGTTTGTAGAGCATCGGAACAGTATTCCAAGGCCCTGGGTTCGAGTCCCAGCCTGGCTGCACATTTTTTTCACCCTGTGACATTTGGCGCCCAACATGGGGCCGTGACGGCATAACACTGGTTAGTCTCCAATGCCTGTAATTGCTTATATATAAAGTACCTGCTGAAATTTGAGGATGAATTTCAAAATGGTGGGGAAATTTGTCACAGACTTTAATATTGAAACGGGGAGAACGTGTGTAGGCGGCCAGGTAGCTCAGTTTGTAGAGCATCGGAACAGTATTCCGAGGCCCCAGGTTCGAGTCCCAGTCTGGCTGCACATTTTTAACACCCTTTGACAGATCAATGAACATTGAATAAAAATCTTCAAGGTTTATCAATGTTAAAATAGAACTGAGTGGGCCTTTAGGGTGTGCTGTTTAGAGCAGGGTTGGCTACTACCCGCCCAGGAAAACCCAGGTTTTCCCGGGTTGGGCAATACTCCTAAAAATGAATAAGTGGGCAATACTGGGCAATAAGAAGTTTTTCTATTTCTTTTTTAACAAAACAATTGAGTTTCTATGTTATAAAATGTGAGCTAATTCTTACATTAAGTTTTACTTACTTTGAAACCATTGGTGAAGTGATAGGTAGCTGACAGAACAGTTTCATAAACAAAATTATGGTTTTTTACACAACAAAATATTTTTTATGTAAAAGTTAAGTTAAGTAAACACCTTTTAACATTTTCTAGTCAGATCTCGCTAGGTCATAACTAGATTTTGCTTAACATATATGATAGTCTACCAGTCTAGTTCCTTATCATGAAGCATTCTGTAACTCACTAACTGAACACAAGTTTTGCAGTTTTTTCGATCCCAAGTCTGTTTCTGAGTTTTGTCGGAGTAATACCAAAATCTGAAAACACCCTTTCAATTGACTAACGTAGTATAACCTTTCAGTCTATGACCTTTCAGACTCTCAATTTTGGCACTAA
This sequence comes from Mercenaria mercenaria, assembly GCF_021730395.1. Lineage (NCBI taxonomy): Eukaryota > Metazoa > Mollusca > Bivalvia > Venerida > Veneridae > Mercenaria > Mercenaria mercenaria. The sequence continues at coordinate 43,722,696 of NC_069364.1, forward strand.
CCACAGTGCCACAGTCTTTACATTTTGCAATCTTTTTTTAATCATCTACAGTAACATTAGAACAATTCCACACAGGGTCCTTAGGTTTTATGGTTATATGACAGAAATGACAATGTGGTATAAACTGATTTTCATGAGTAAAATGACTAGATTTAAGTTGTTCACACTTCTAACTTTAATCCCCTAATCTTGCTCAATAATTGTTCAATCATCATCATAATAATGTCTATTCAATAGATTTTTACAGATATTATAGGACTAGGCATGCAGGTGTCACTGCTATCACTATATGGGCTGTTAGTCAGCTAATGTTCAAATATATATTGAAGTTTGAACTTAAAATTATATTGCCCGGTATTGACCACTATTGCCCAGTAAAACCCGGGTTTTCCCAGTATTACCCACTAGGCTGGGCAATATGCTTAAAACCCAGGTTTTTGCCAACGCTGGTTTAGAGAACTGTGTCAGGTCATAAATATCAATTAATGAAAGAAATCTGGCAACATACACAATACAGGATTAACAGTAACTACTTACTATATGGAACTTGTTTTCTGTCTGTTCTTATTTACTTGTGAAATACAAACCATATTTTTTACAGAATCTATACAGGTATTTAATAAAGGGGATATATATGAGAGTAACACAGTTCCTAAGCCTTTCTGTCTCATGTCAACTTAAACTATATGTCCAGCAATACTGCAAAACATTCATTAATATTCATATTTGAGCAGCACCATGAGAAAACCAACATAGTGCATTTGCGAACAGCATGGATCCTGACCAGACTGAATGGATGCGCAGGCTGGTCTGGATCCATGCTGGTCACAAATGCACTATGTTGGTTTTCTCATGGTGCAGCTCATTTTATTACCATAGACTGACACAGGAGATGATTTCAGAACTTACCATAAACCAGGTGTTATTAAGGTTGTTTTAAAGGTAATTTTCTACTCTTCTACTTTATTTTGTTCCTTTCCTGCAACTGACAGTCATGTTGTCATTTCCAGACTTCATTAGTTATTATGTGACTCAAAGTAGTCAACTGAAGCTGGCAAGTAGGCGAGATAGCCGTATTTATACTAACGGGAAAAACTGCTACACAACTATAAACAGGTACCTGTTAACAATGAGTAATAGTAAATGCAAATAATAAATACCAGTATTATGGAAAACAAAACGGCTACTGAGACTGAAAGCTTTCTGCCTCTGTGTTTATCCGAGTAACATACTTTCCTGAGCAACAAAATTTAACAGCTAAGAAGAAATCTCAGTAAGTTGTGTAGCGGTGTTTTGCCAATTTATTCCATTATTCAAAGGCAACAGATTTACAAATAATGCATCAGCATCAAATATTTTTGAAGTGATTTGCAAATTTTAATTTACAGATCAAACTGTCTCAGAAAGTGACAAGGTAAGACTGAAAAAGTCAGAAACATCCTTACCATGTAGCCTAGTTGTATGTTATCATTTTATCACTGGTGTGCAATATTCCTGATTTATTCTGTGATGTGTATGTCATAACTGAATGTAACTGTGATATTTGTGATACTTGAAACAAACACTTTAGTTTTTAGTCAGGGAATTACATGTAACTCTTGTATAGATTATCATTTATGCCATTAACAGTTGTCTTTCTTAGGCCAAATTCGCATTTAATGCATTGGAAATAAGTTGAAAAACTATATGGGTTATCCTGTGATATATATGTCTCTAAATTTATAAATATATATATAACAAGAGCACCGCCTTGCGGGTGCTGACGCTCATCTGATTTTTTTTGTGTAATAGAAATATTGTCCTACCCATGATTTTCTAAGTCTAAAAAGGGCCATCATTCTTGCAAAAAGCAGGTTAGAGTTATGTTTCTTGATGTTTAGTGTCCACTTATGATGGTGAAAAACTGTTGCAAGTTTTAAAGCAATAGCTTTGATAGTTTATGAGAAAAGTTGACTTAAACATAATACTCAACCAAGAAAATTATTTTCTAAGTCCAAAAAGGGCAATAATTATTGCAAAAAGCAGGATGGAGTTACGTTGCTTGCTGTACAGGGTCAGCTTATGATGGTCAACAAGTGTTGCAAGTTTCAAAGCAATAGCTTTGATAGTTTAAGAGAAAAAGTTGACCTAAACATAAAACTTAACCAAGAAATCTGATATTTTCTAAGTCCAAAAGGGGCAATAAATCTTGCAAAAAGCAGGATGGAGTTATGTTTCTTGCTGTACAGGGTCAACTTATGATGGTGAACAAGTGTTGCAAGTTTTAAAGCAATAGCTTTGATAGTTTAGGACAAAAGCTGACCTAAACATAAAACTTAACCAAGAAAACTGATTTTCTAAGTCCAAAAGGGGCAATAAATCTTGCAAAAAGCAAGATGGAGTTATGTTTCTTGATGTACAGGGTCTGCTTATGATGGTGAACAAGTATTCCAAGTTTCAAAGCAATAGCTTTGATAGTTTAGGAGAAAAGTTGACCTAAACATAAAACTTAACCAAGAAATCTGATATTTTCTAAGTACAAAAGGGGCCATAAATCTTGCAAAAAGCAAGATGGAGTTATGTTTCTTGCTATACAGGGTCAGCTTATGATGGTGAACAAGTATTCCAAGTTTCAAAGCAATAGCTTTGATAGTTTAGGAGAAAAGTTGACCTAAACATAAAACTTAACCAGGCAATGCCGACGCAGACGCCGACGCCGACGCCGACAACCGCTCAAGTGATGACAATAACTCATCATTTTTTTTCAAAAAATCAGATGAGCTAAAAAGGGTTAGTTTATTTTTATATTTTTTTCAAATCAATTAGAGATATAACATGTAGCTACTATCAAAGAGCTATAAAATAAATAGATTGGCAACTTGAAAGGCATATAGAGCAAATCTCGCCAACCTCCCGTGACAAAAAAACGAGATCTCGTTACCGGAAGTGGCGCTTTCTCCACGCGCCATTTTGTATGCGAAAGCAATTATTCATCGGTAAAATAATTATCACCGTATGACCACGCTTCTTTCGATGGCAAAAAAAACCCCTGTACTTCGTGTCTTAAGACCATTTCTCATTAAACTAATTTTGTTTTAGAAGCTAACATGTATTTTAAATGTAGTTTTAAAGGTACAAATTGTAACTGCATGCTCGCCGATGTTTGTTTTTAGTAAGATAACGCCGAATCACGCTCTGACACGAGCTCACGCGAGATTACAGCCAGTTGCCATTCTGTGTATTTTATACTTCTTTGCTACTATCTATCCTATCCTTTGGTTTGTCAGGATCATAATTTTATAGATTGAGCAACTACTTTTGTTTAGAAAATGTTCTTGAAAATGGTTGAGAAGATTAAAAACTATTTTTGATTCAATGTGATATTGGGATAAATATTCACGTTTTAAAAAGATCTATTTAGTGAAAATGACCCTTAAAGGGAGATAATTAAAAATGGCAAACTATATAAAGGGATAATTTTATAGACTGGGCAATTACTTTTGTTTAGAAAATGTTCTTGAAAATGGTTGAGAAGATTAAAAACTATTTTTGATTTAATGTGATATTAGGATAAACTGGTTCAAGAGCATATTGCATGGTTACTGTAAAGAATCAAATGAAAAAGAGATTGAAAAAGAAAATGGTATGTCGCCCATCACAGACTATTGGCCCCAACTTGAGAGCCACTGGCGAAAACTTTTCCTGATTGGCGAATTTGTTGGCGCAAACTGAAACTGACCCAGAGGAAACCCTGAGGATGGCTTATTTTAACCTTAAAGTTGTCTCCCTATAAAGGTTATTACATTGTCCCTTAACGTCCTATTACTTGGACAACCCTGATGTGACTCTTCCTATAATTTCCATGATATATTGTAGGAAACCAAATTATCATGTGCTACATACTTTATAATTCATTTGGCCCATGAATAAAATATCATTTCATATGGTTGCTTTATACCACAATTACTGGTATGTAACTGAACCAATCTGATTATTATTATTATATCCAAATGAGCTGTCTTTGACTTCAAAACTTATCAACACTTTTATCCAGTACTGAAATTTAAAGAGTTAAATCAGCAAGTAACAGCTTACATACATGAGCACTTGCAACGTATCTAGATACAAACCTGTTTAAACCCTTCTTGTGCAGTTTTATGAACACTTTCAACATCCATGCCTTTTGACTTCGACGAAAGTCCTCTTGTACAGCTTTTTATAGTGTGTAGACAATATACAAAGATCTGTCTTTTCAACGTCATTGGATAACTATAAAATGACGTGAATGACTAAGTTTTAAGTGTGTCAGAACACTTGAGGTCATACAAGATAAAAATATTTCAGTTAGGCCTTACCGACGTTTTGTTTGATAATTGCGCACTTTTTACCCGGTGTCTGTTTACATTTTAAATTGTGCTGATAACCACTATTGTTGTTTCAAATATATGTCATATGTCGCATGTCTGGCTCCATCATTTACACCAGATAAAATAAGTCTTCTAGTGTCATTTTTCGAGCTGTAAAATTGAAAACTTAGTCAGCTATTCAAAAAAAATTATTCGCCGGTAGTCTTTTTTTATGTACAAATGGCGCTATACTTACTAAGGGAAATAACTCAAGTAACTAGACGGGTCACAAGGTTACATTATACTAATTCAGTTCCTTCTTTATTTCATATAAACAGTATTAAAGTTAAGACCTCGTTTCAGTAGTTCAGAGCATTTCAATATAAAAACCATCTAATGCCAGTTAGTATAATATTAAATAGAGCTAATCTGTCTTGAAAACAACCTCCTCGGAAATTGCTCTTACCAAAAGCATAGTTGAGCAATTATGCATCTACATCTACATAGATCTACATCTACGGAGATACTCCAAACAATCTGATCATAACTGGGAGGTTAGGGCAGTTGTTAAAAGCATGTTGCTATGTTACATGAGACGTGATATTCATGTTGTTAAAAGAGTAAGAGCAGTAATATATACAGCTTGCATAGGCGTAGGAGCGAGTTTCAAGTTAACTTTGTGGGGGGCCAAACCATTTCGACCGGCGCCGGGGGAGTGGGGTGGGGGAGGTATCCCCGGTGCATTATTCACGACAAAGCCTCAAAGCCTTGAACAAGGGCCAAATGGGCCATAGGCCCCCTCAAGCCTCTATGTTTTAGCAATCATTGAGTTATTCTGATGAGACACATACGACTAGGCACTTAACTGTCTTAATCAGTCATATTATGTATTGTTCTAATTAAGTGTGCCATTTTTTTTTACATTCTTCTGTTGAAGCCCTGGACATACAATCGATGTTACGCTGCTTTGGTATGAGTAGCCATTCATTACATATCTGGCTGAAGCTCTTTGTACCTTTTCTATCTCATATGTTAAGTATTCTGCCATGGATGCCAGATGGTGTTACAATATTCTAATTGTGGCTGAACGTATGTTTTGTAGGCAGTTTCTTTGATATTACGGTTATTACATTGTACATTTCTTTTTATAAATCTGAGGGTGTTACTAGCTTTTGAAGATGTAAATTCAATATGTTTTTTTCGAACTAAAGTCATCACTGATAGTAATCCCAAGATATTTCGCATTTTCTGTGGTTTTTAGTTCCTGATTATGTAATTTATATGGAAAGATGATATTTTTTCATTTTTTTAGAGATTCTTATGATTTCGCATTTATCAGGATTAAATTCCATAGACCATTTACGTTCAAATTCTTCTAATTTTGTCAAATCATCTTGAAGTTTATAGGAGTCTACTAATGAGTCGATAGTGAGGTATATGATGGTGTCATCAGCAAATAAGCGTATTCTACTTTTAACAGAGTCGGGAAGGTCATTGATGAAACAAAGGAAGAGACAAGGACCCAACACTGAACCTTGGGGAACCCCTGAAAGAACTGGCAAAGAATCAGAGTGTGAGCCTTCAACTACTACAGACTGAGAACGATTACTAAGGAAAGATTGAATCCAGGATAGAGATGTTTTGTTGATACCAAGTTTCATAAGTTTATAGAGAAGAAGTTGATGATCGACTTTGTCGAAAGCTTTCGAAAAATCCATTAGAATGAGATCTGTTTGTTTTCCAGATTGGAGATTGTCAAAAATTTCCTGTGTGAAGGATAAAAGTTGAGTCTCACAGCTATGTTTAGAACGGAAGCCATGTTGGAAAGGTGTGAGAAGATTGTTGTTGTCGAGATGGCGCATGATGTTTGAGACCATGATATGCTCCATTAGTTTGGAAGCTATGCAAGTCAAAGAAATTGGTCGATAGTTTCTGGCTTTATATTTAGGACCCTTTTTGTATACAGGTGCAACAATAGCAGTTTTCCAGTCCTCTGGAACTATACCAGTTCTCAGTGAGTTCTGGAAGACTTTAGTGAGAAAAGGAGCTGTTTCGAGAGAAAGTTCTTTAAGTAATCTTGGCGACAGCTGATCCGGCCCAGACGCCATGTTTGGACTTAGATCCTTGAGCATTTTCAAAACACCTTCTACAGTTATATCAATGTCAGACATTTTATTAACTTGTTGAAATTTGTCACTTTCAAAGAGGTTGAATTCAGAAAGTTGTTTAAGACTGACTGGTTTAGGTTTTGAGAAAACAGATTCAAATTGTTTGTTTAGAATTGTTGCTTTATCATATGGTTTGGTATAAATTTTACCTTCAGATTTTAAAGGTGCTACACCATGATTGTCTGTTTTTTATGTTTTACAAAAGAATAGAACTTTTTGTTTTTACCAGATTCTGAGTCATTACAAAAGATTACCGATTCTAAATATTCCCAATAAGATTTACGTATTTCTCTTTGGATGGTGGCTTTAAGAATAGCAAGTCGCTGTCTCATATTGCTGTAACGTTCTTTTCCTTTAGCGTTTTTTACATTTAGTATGTAATTTATCTCTTTTATGTATCATTTTAATGATCTTTTTTTGTTACACAGGGAAGATCACTTCTGGGTTTAGTCATTTTGGTTGATATATATATTTACTCGATAATTCACTGATTTTATTTTTAAATTTTTCCCACAATATGTTTGGGTCATTAGATGAGAGTTTAACAAAAACATTATTAAAGTATTCATTGAGATCAGACTTGAATGAATCCCAGTTGGCTTTTTTAAATTGTTTGATTTCACGTTTTACTTGCCGAGGTCTACCAGTTTTGATGTTCATTTCATGAAAGACAGTATGATAATCTGACGATCCAAGACTAAGTAAGATTTTGGTGGAATGAACTTGAGAAGGTTGGTTTGTCAAGAATAAATCAAGAACATTGTTTTCTCTTGTCGGTTCTTTTACTACCTGATCCAGGTTGAAATTTGTAAGATTTTCCAAGAATTGTTCATATAATGATTTAAATTTACAAGAATCCCTAACTGTACCAGACGTCCAATCTATATCAGGCATGTTTAAATCGCCTAGTATCCAAACTATGCTATTTCTAGATACATTCTGTAGAGAGTTCCACAAGGACAACAGGCTATTTTGATCATTTTCATGAGGTTTGTAAAATGCAGACAAATAGATAGTTTTGACCCCTGGAATGCTTAATTTTGTCCATACTATGTTACAATCTGGGTCAGTCTTTAAGTCAGGTTGTTCCTCACAAACAAATCTATTGGAAACAGCCAACATTACACCACCCCCTTTACCACTGGTTCTATCATCTCTTAAAAACTTAAAATTGGTTATCTTCAGGAAAAATTTCCGAAGAACAAATATCTGGTTTCAACCATGTTTCAGTGAGCGCGATGATATCAGGTTTTAACTGGTCTAACAGAAGGTGAAATTCTGGAATTTTATTTCTTATTGATCTACAATTTATATTTAAAATGGTTACGCGTTCATCATTAACTTTTCCTGTGTTTACTTTATATGGGATACTGTTGTCATTTTTATGAACCTTTTCAGGATGTTGTGGCATGGTTTTAGTGTTTTTAGGTGTTGGTGTAAATTTAGGTTTCATATGCTGATATGATCTGTTTGGTGAGTTAGTATGTTCCGAGATGTTTTTGGGATCTGATATGTGTTGGTAAGATGTGCTATCAGAAGATTGCTGTTCTGTGGCAGAAAAGCTGTTGGTATCCGCCAATGTATTCAGTTAATCCATCAGACGTCCAGAATAGTTAGGGAGGCCACAGCGCAAACACAACCAGACAAGCCTAGAATCTGAGAGTTTTTCGTATGTGCTGCCATCTATCCCCTGACATGACGCATGGTACCATTGGTCACAATCCTCGCAATAGATCCCACTCTGGCTCCAGGTGCAATAGCCACACAGGAAATCCTGGGTTTCAGACAGAGATGACTGGAGACCTGCAATGGGTTGGACTCAACATTTGAGGATTGATTTATCGGGAGAGAGAATATGTACATTAATGTTGTTTTGCTCTTGTGATGTTTATCCAGTAAGTGTATGTTTTTAATGGCTTTACTGAGAAAGGCAATGCAGGATGATTTTCTGTCCTGTTGTCATCGGACATGAAAATTGTTCCTACTTGTGTTTCATGTGTTGGCATATAGAGACATTTTCCCAATCAATAAAACTAACCATAGAAACTCACAATAGGATACGGTCTAGATATTTTCTTAGTACAATAAACAATAAAACTAAGCCAAAAGTATAAGTGCGACATCCATTTGATTAGTTTTACCATATTTCATCAATAACACGGACTTTTCCTTTTTATTGATATTTTGCATTTTTATTTGAGAAAAAGCAGTGGTAGGAAGAAATGTAAACAAAATCAGAGAAATGTGCGCTTAACATGAAATAACAACTATATTTCCCGTCTCTGGACTTCGCTACCTCAGTATCTGTCATACATCAAACGTCACAAGATGATCTCACACTAGAGACCATATCATGCTTTCTTTGCACGAGACCTGCACGTAACCAATATCATGCTATTTAACTTTTATATATTTTCAGCTTAGATTCTACTATATTTTTACGCCAAACTGTTTGGACTACACTACCACAAGAACACCGTTGGCATTCATCAGTAATTCAAATACCAGTACACATATAACAAACAATGCTGCTTGCATAAACTGCGAAATGATACACAAAACATGTGTTAATTTTCATATGGTCAATATCTTGACAAAATCTTGATATTTAGATTATTATTTGATTTGCACTTTGTTCAGCTACATGTATATACTTTTTAAACTTCAAATCGTAATATAAATAATTCCGAAAACGGCTGTCAATGAAACACCATATTTTGCCCATTCAGGCTATCAGAAAAGAGCGTAAATTCATCTGTTTAACCAGGGTCTTTCAAAAATGAGTGACCCTGGTTTAACATAAGAAAAGTTGTCAATATGCAGCATTTCAAAACAAAATAACTTTTATACATTATAAATATAGTATTTCATGATTACACATGAGGATTTCAGAAGAAAGTATATGAAAAATGAATAACTTTGAAGAAATCTGTACATATGGATACAGACGACAATTGAAAACAAGTGAAAAAAGGGCATGCTGTTAAAGTGTTATTTTGCAATGTCCGTATTTGGAGACGAGTATCAACATCTTTTTCTATTTCTTTTTTATCAAGGAAACATTTCATAGTCCACCTATATACAAAAAGTCTCTATTCACTTTTTACCTCTTTTGCCGAACAGATCCAGGAAGACAGGAATAAACAAGTTCCCTCAAATCATATAATATCGTTCTCTTTAATCGATTTGAAAGCAAATTTGCTTAATTTATTTCTGATTTTGTTATGTTCAATAAGCCATAACTGAAAACAACATCTCCAATCGCTATATTTTCTCCGCACAGAAATACTCTGATTTCAATGGTAAAACAATATCTTCCTCGTCTGTGAAGTATGTATCCAGTACAGCTTGAAACTTCCTCTCCGCTCTCTGTTTTTCTGCTTTATCCAGTCGCACTATAACGCTTATTGACATGAAATGGTTTAACATGAAATTCTTGTTACCCTGAAAGAAGTATGAATTTGTTGTACTCACATTGGTTGTGTTTTCTATCCCCAAACAACATTTTTAATATAGAGAATCTATTAGATTTATCATTCATAATCACATTAGAACTTTGTATGGGTTTTTGGTCTTTTGCTTTGTTCTTTTTTCTTTTTTCTTTTTAAATTTTAATTACTTTTGTGGAAGGCTTGCTTTCAGTTTTGCTATTAGTGCTGTTGCCGCTATTGCTTCATATCCTTGTTTCATTTTCTTTTACATTTGTTTCGTTTTCATTAGAATACATCATTATTAGTTATATTTGTAAAAGATTCATGTTTATCAAAACTCTTACAACATACCGGTAATGGAAATCTCTCCACTGATTACTAAACAAGTACTGGCTTAATTTTTAAAATAAGTGATACATTTTTGTAAGCAATTAAATGAACAAATAGAATTTACATTAATGATTATACCTTCATAGCATTATTCCCTATACTTTCCACGTGTTCAATACATCTGAATGACAGACAACCATCAAATGATTTTTCCCATTCGCCCAGAATTTTACGTGGAGTGCCGTCATAATATAACGTAAGCACGTCTTCCATTTTTCTAACCCATCCAATCTGAAAATCTCTTGTCAGCCATACTAAAACTGTACAAAAGAAAAAGACATTCAGTTTTCAAATTTAATAAATATGTTGCATAAATGAACGCTGGTATTCTTTGTAATTATGTTTACAAGTACATTTTGAAATCAAAGGTAACTGACATTGGATTACTATTACCGTATGACAACTTGTACATACATAAACGACCAAAGTTATCAAAAATCAGTAACTGACTATTACTTTTCTTGTATAAAAATTCGAGCAATAATTTTAAGTTGAATATTTCAGTTTAAAACACTTACTAAGTCTCCCTCCAGTAACTAAAACTCGAGAAATTTCCTTTACGTTTTCTTCTGTGGCGAACCAGTGGAAACACTGCGCACAGATAATGTTCTGAAAAATACGGCAGTTTTAAAATGATAGAACAGTTATTTCGAGTTATAACTTAACTTTTTAAATGATAGCACAGTAATCTAAATATGTAACTTTGTCTCATTTTTGAAATTGTAGCACCATAGTTTCGAGTTGTAACTTATTATAGTATTTCAAATGATAGAACGATAGCTTGTTCAGTTTTATTTATACGTTTGTAGGTTATTTGCCCACTGTATTTCAGTTAAACATTGGCAGCCAAATAAGTTAAGATATATATTCTATATTGCATTCTCTGCATTCAACTTAAATGACTTCTACAAAGAAACAAATTAATGCATATCTAATAATCTGAAATAGAAATAATAAGCAATTAAAAGGGATGGTCCTACTCCTGCGTATAAGTCAACCAGGAAAATCTATGTCATCTGAGAATTGTGCCTGTATGGGGAGTTTGAATCATATAACTAAAATAAGACCATGTTCACTTTACAGTCTTTATTTCTATAGACCTGTCTCTTATTAAATTGTTAATATTTAAGATGGCACCCATTGCACCTTTCAACATATTTGACTCACAAATACTAGACTGTACCTGCACGGAGCTGTTCGGCAGCGGGATATTGGATGCCGAGCACACAAGGGTTCCAAGGTCTTGCGTTTGTTGTCTTAGAACTGACAAAAAGTCTTTAAGTGGGTCAGATGCCAGATATCGGGACTTCTGTAACTGAAGTTGAAAAAGTTGGAGTTCATTTAAGTTTTGTTTCATGCAGAAAAGGCTCTCCTACCAAGTAAAACAAATATGCACAATATGAAGAACCGAAGTTTTCAAAGGCTCACTTGTTAAATATTAAAATGCATGTTTCTGCAACGGGTTGTTCTTGCTGTGGGCTTTCTACGACCATGCCAATGGTGACTGTTTCCAAAGCATGTTTCTAAGATGTGTTCTGCTTATGGTACATCTCGTAGCGAGTGTTTCCTTGAATGTTTTAAGTATCTATAAGTTTTAACATCAACTGATACCGAGAAACGTTTGCTTCATTTAAAGTACGATTCTTTACTATGACATGAAGGAAATTACATTTGTAAACCTTTCTAGGATTTTCCTCGTAAATTTCCCAGTACCCGCTCCAAGTTCCAAAATATCGTAATGAACGTCTGCAACACAACAACAGTTAAACATTTAAAATGAAATAATTTGATATAATTATGTATCAATAATGTATGCAGTTAGTCGCCTATATCTTACAAAAATATATTTTTTTTAGTAAATATAAAAGCATTAGACATCTAACATTTCAATTTAGGGATAACGCATGTTTTTCGTGTTAAAACATCTGCTGAATCCCGAGGGACTGTTTGGTGCTCGAACCCGCTAGGACGAGGGTACCAACGTATACCGAGGAATCTTCTGATGTTATGACAAGAAACAAATGTGCGTAAACGCTATTCTAGCATAAAACGTGCCAAAAAAAAAAAAACAACTTTAAAATGAATATATGTCTAGCAACGTCATTCAATATTCATTAAATGCAGATTAGAGAACAACAATTGTTTTCCTATAGACTTTCATTAACATTATGGCGTGTGCGGCCTTCCATAAATCGAAACATGTACATGTATATCTAATCACATTTTTTTCAAGAACTGTCTTAATTAGTTCCACCACAATATCGAAAGAAGAACATATGAATATTGATACTTTATTTGAGTTATTTTGACATCGTTAGCATGGCAAGAGAAATTCGTTAGATGAAACTTCTTTTTCAATACACATAAAGTGTAGCAATTATTGTCAAAAATGTAAAAGAATATACTCTAAATACAGTAAAAATTCTAGGTTTGAAAAAAAAATCACTTTTGGGTTTGTTTGCACCACTGACCGATCGGAACGGACAAACTTTACCTTATTCCCATGTGTAAGATTACCTTTATTCCCAGTCATAGTAATAAGTCCCTGTACTTTTTTGATTTGGTGGCCTCTGACCTGGATCGGGATTTAAATCTCCCGCATTGAGTGTACGCACGCATTGAATGTACACCGTTAAACCAATGTTAAAGATAACCCTAACACTGTACGCTCAATACGTGCGTACATCCAATATAGGGGCGAAATAATGTTGCCGCTCTGACCTGCACGGGAATGTCAACGTTGTTTCGATAACGTTGTCGTCATTAGCTTCTGAATAATCCGTTTCATGTTAACTTGGCCATGGAACGCGCAAAAAGGTATTTTAACAGCTCGTGAGTGCGAGACACGTTTACTGTCCCTTTAAAGCACACACTGAAAACGTCAAAATCTAGAATGTATCTTCCATAATAAGACGTTGCAACTAGGACAAAACGCATTACCACAAGGATTTACTGTTGATCATTTTACTGATTGGCAAATTAAAAAATAATGGACCCCTTACACGCCGTTACTGGCCCCCTTCAAAGTCTATGATTGCGAAAGCCTAATTTTAAAACACTCCAAACATGTTCAAATAAAAAAAGGTACCATTGTAATGAGGTTTTACCATTATTTTCTATGTACAAATTCTCTACAACATGAGACACAAGTTCATCGGTATACTCTGGTCTGTACTGTTCATAAAATGTTCCCTGCAGAATGGAAAATATATAAACAGAAATAAAGCTGAACATGTTAAGTTAATTCTATTGCAAATGAAATTATTCTATTTCACGTTCAATAATAATTTAATTTTCAGTAAATTCTCGCAGGTCTAAAATTATGAGAATGGTTTATATAAGTAATGTTGTTGTTATTATTATCATTATTATAATTTTTTTTATTTCATTTCTAAGTTCGTTGTTTATGTTACAAGCAAAGTAATGAACAAAGCTTAAAAATACTAAATTTTCGTTTAACACAATTTTATCTATGAATAGTTCTTTTCATGAAACTTTGCCTAAAGGTATTTCCTACAGTAATGTCTTTAGGATTTCAGAAGTAAAAATACTTCACTAGAATAAAAGAAAGAATGGCAACTTCACTTTACTGTGTCTAAAACTTCGAGCATAACCCAGAACTGTTGATACTGGACATGGATTTTTAAGGACATTCCACAAAAAGCATGTTTATTTTGATTACAGACTAATTGAAATAAGCTTAACTCACCTCCTTGAAACCTTCACGTGCAGTTCTGTGTATTCCTCCTTTAGCTGATATTGACATTTTGTTTTTCCGTATTTGTTGCAAAGATCTAGAATATTTGTTGAAAAGGTCTCACTCTCTGGAGAAGATACAAAATTTTACACGACACGTATGCATTTTTACCCATAATAGTACTTTGCACATTATGCACGTCGGTAATATGATGCTGAACTCTTGGAATCAAAATACTTTCAAGGAAGGTAACCATATAGATGACTCCTCCAGAAGATTTCATTTCCAGAAGGTTTCCTGGCGTTCTTTAATATTACAGGTGTAATGCTCCAGTACACGACACTCTGATCCTAAGATTAGTTATTTAATGACCGAACCCACGACTTCTGGTTTCAAAGTTAGACAGTGTTACCACGTGCCCACTGTGTCTTCTCTTTTCTTCATTGACTCGTCACTTGACCCGCAACCTTCAAAGTATAAATGTCTCATTGACCTTAACCAAGCATGGTTTGAATTGAAACTGAATATTTTCGTTACAACATTTGAACACTTTTTTTTTGGTGGTGTGTTGGGGGGTGGGGGGAGAGGTGGTAGAGAATCCGTATTGGGACAGTAATTCAAGAGATTTGGAATAATGTTGGAATAATGTAATGATGCTTTACCATCTAAACTATCAGACCATTTGTGTAAGTTTACACCTTATTACAAACAAGAAATATCTTTAAAAATGATGGTCGGCGAATTGTAATAAGGAAAGAAGTTTCTGAATTTTTCATCTAACATTCATCTTTCATCTAACATTTTTCAAATTGCAAAACTAAACACCGCACTTCAACAATTTAAATGGTTCTCTTTTAATTTTTCGCAAAGGTTTCGTGGGGTTGCAATTTTGTTTCGTTTATCCTTAGACGAATAATTACAGCAGTAGTTTGATGAAGATTCATGAAGCGGTTCATGAGAAGAGGTCATTAAACGTGTTTATATTTTTAGCTAAATTGGTCCCTATCCCCATTTGTAACAAAATAGCAGGAGACCTTACGATATTGTTACACATCGAGTTTGATAAAAATCCATTACATTTTAGTGGTTAATGCGAAGAAAGGCATATCTACTTTTAGCTATAGTGGTCCTTAATAGGGTCCAAGTTCCTATATCAATAAATTTGGAAGAGGACCTTATAATGATGCCCAGACCAAGTATGACAAAGATCCACCAAGCTGTTCATGAGACGCTGTATAAAGGCATTTCTAGTTTTAGCTCTAGCAGCCCCTAAAAGGGGTCAAATGTCCCAGCTGAAGAAAGTTGAAAAAATCAATTAAAGGATTTTTTTATTTATTATTTTTATTTATTTTGAAAATAGGCCAACTGATCCCGCTTTAACAAATGCATATTCGCTATTCATGAATCTTTGGACAATGACGTTACACCTATAAAAATGTGAAGGTCAAGCAAAACATACAATTGTAATTATTTCAATATTTCTGTTTCATAAACAAAGTTTGACCGTAGTCATATCACATAGATAAATTGTATGAGATTCAGTCATTATATAGCATATATATAATGAAACAGATTTCAAGTGAGTTCAATATTTGCATACCATACTAAAGAAAACTATTCATATATAATAAATCAGTTAAATAACTTATAACAAATATATCAAAGCAAACAAGTACTCATTTTAATATGCAATCAGAATAAGCCACTAAAGCAAGAAACCTTTTTATATACAGACGACAATTGTAACAAGGAAAATCTTTTAAAAGCTCTTCTCTACATAAAAGACTCTTATCACACCCTTATCCATGTGATACGCAGACCGTATTCAGCTCTTTCTTTTATTTGATATATGTTGGTATTTGAACAGTTTTTTTATCATATTTATTAAACTTACTTATCATTTTGAGATATATCAATATTCTTGCTAAATATACTGAGCCAAATTTAGCTTTAAAACTGTGAACAGCGTCGTTTAGGATAAACGCTTTGTCTACATTTCACTCAGCGTAGCACAATCAACAGAGTGAAAGAAATTGACACTCTCGTCCAATCAGGCAGAGTGTTGCATAGATCTTCCATTTTGACAAATTATCTCTAATGCGTTATCAAGTAGTTTGATTTGCAAACTGAAGTCACGTGGCATAGGTAACGAAAACGAATTTAGACGGCGTTCGCCGAAAAAAAAAGTTTGATATTGCGACAAATATATTTGTCAAGGACTTCTAGAAAACCTGATTCCAATTGAGGAGATCATTACAGGCGTGGTCTAATGTTACGAGCCAGAGAAAACTGCAACAAGAGCAGGACTTAAATTATTTTCTCACGGAATACAAAAAGCTGGAGGTGATAATTTTGCACCACACTCAAGAAAACACCACAACGTACAGCGCTACTTAGTCTTAATCTTAGACGATGGGAACACTTTAAACAGGGACAAGGAGTCGGTCAGATAGTTTAAACAAAACATGATAATACTGTGAAATCATTATTATTCTTGGGTAGTGATTATTGTTGATTTTCGTGGTTGCGAAAACCCACGAAAATAAACCCCAATAAACAAGCAAAGTTCACGTACTTTAATGCCTACAAATTTATAACTCCAAGAAACAGCCGTTTGGGGTCAAAAAATGCGAATTTTAAACCCAGGAAATAAAATCGGACTTCAGTGCAATAAGAAATTTCAACGACAAAATAGCAAATGTGAAGATAGTAAGCTGACAAATTAGATGGGCTTATAGTATACATGAAGCTGACAATGTGTAAAAAAGGGATGAATTTAAAGAGATAAAGCTGAGAAAGGAAAGATAAAGGTGGAAATTGAGAAATGAAAAGGAGAATCTAAAGAGACTGACAATAGAGAGATAAAGATAAAAACTGAGACAGAAATGGAAGTGGAGAGATGGAGCTGACAAATAGCAGTTTAGAGATGGGGTTTATATTATAGAGAGACGAAAATAAGAAATGAGAGAGGTTCACAATTTGGAGATAAAGATAAAAATTGATAAATAGGGCTGACAAGATGGAACTGCCAAAGCGGCAATAAAATAATGGATCTATCAATAAAGCATGGATATGAGAGAGGAGATATTGACCCGACAGTGAGGTGGAGCTGACAATAGAAAGACTGTACTAACAACAGACAAAAACTCTGGCTTTGGAAAGATCGACATTGCATTGGTGGATGCATACTTGTCAAATATTTTACAAGACTGCCATGTGCAGAAAACTAAATACATGCTGATATCAGAATCGAAGACCTTAATGTTCAAAGTATGTACAGGGAGTCTCCGTGGCCAAGTGGTTAAGGGTGCTGACTTCAAATACTTCCCCTCAGCGATATGGGTTTGAGCCTCACTTGGGGCGTAGAATTCTTCATGTGAGGAAGTCATCCATCTGGCTTACGGAAGGCTTGTGGGCCACCTAGGGTCTTCCTCCACCATCAAAGCTGGAAAGTCAACATATGACATATAACTGTGTTGGCGTGACGTTAAACCCAGCAAAGTACGTAAACTTACAGCAGGTATCTATTGACAACTATGTTTACAAAGAATTGTAACAGTTTCTGACATTTTTCATGAAACAAATGGCCAGTGAA
Source organism: Mercenaria mercenaria (assembly GCF_021730395.1). NCBI lineage: Eukaryota > Metazoa > Mollusca > Bivalvia > Venerida > Veneridae > Mercenaria > Mercenaria mercenaria. The sequence goes on from NC_069364.1 coordinate 43,740,302, forward strand.
TATAGAGCCCTCATTAACACCTTTATATATATATATATATATATATATATATATATATATATATATATATATATATATATAAAAGAAAAACATCCAATGGGTTTGCTCTATCTGTATTTCTGGATGTTTTTCTTTTTTATTTATTATATACTTGTCCAGGAGTAACTTTTAGTATTTTCTATTATATATATATATATATATATATATATATATATATATATATATATATATATATATATATATATATATTAAAAAAGTCAGTAAAATCCTTGTGCAGGTATAAAATATATAAAAGTTCAATTTGTAAGGAATAAACAGCAGCAGACTTCTGTGTTTTACAATTATTTTAATTCTTCACTGCAAGCGCTTTCAATACATATATCTTCAGGCAGTTTACATTTTGAAATAATGTACAATGACGTCACGTCATAACAAAAATTACGGGAAACGTCGTAAACAGACGTTGCGGCAAACTTCAAGAAAAATATATTGTACACTCAAGAATACCCTGTGTATGTATGCACACAAAACTTGAAACAGATATATTATACCATTTAAAAGGGAGTTAATAACTGTGCTTAAAACATATTTATGCTCGATATATCAGTTTAACAAATAATATCAAGATGATTAATTAAAAAGTAATAATAGCTTAAAAATCAGTTATGAATACAGTAAAGAGAAAGAATTCCTCAAATTACCCTCACGTTCTTTATGACAAAAGTGGTATATAACCAATGATAGATATAGCATCAAAAATTAAAGGGAGGTAATAAAATTTAAAGCTAAAACTGTATTTCAGGAAAGAAAAGAGATGAAAATTTAAAAACAGAGCAATATAGTACGTTAAATGTACACAGTTGATGGTATTAATTTCTAAACAATTATGACCAATACTATTCCACGTGTAAAGATAGATGAGCAAGCATATATAAAGAGGAGATTCTAGTTACACTGAACATAAACAAATAAATTTAAGGAGCCCGCCATACCCGCGGGTCCCAAGAACCACTAACAAACGCTGTTAAGTTCTGGTTTCAAAACGTTTATAAAATGTAGTTCTTTCTCATCTCTGAAACTGTTACTATTAGTCAAATCTTTGTAAAGAGGGAATATTTCAAACTTCCCACCAGAGCATTTATGGATATGTTTATTTACTTTCAGGATACGTAGTTCATCATTATTAGTTTGTTGTCTATGTAGTGTCATTCGTCGGCACAGTTCATTCTTTGTTTGACCGATGTAAAATTGTTTGCAATTCGCGCAGATGATAGAATAAATAACATTTTTTGAAATACAATTCATATTCTGTTTAACAGTAAACGTTTTACCATTTGAAAATCTAATTGAGTCACCTTCTAGCAAATCTGGACACGTCTTACATCTGCTTCTGTTACACTTTGTTACAGTCGCGATATTTTCCACCATATCAAATTTCGATTTAGATAGAATGCGTTTTAAGCTTTTTGGTTGCCTTTTACTATTTATTATTCTTTTCTGTTGTAAAACATTTTTCATCCTGTCACTGTTCTGCAGCATTGCTTTGCATGTTTGTATTGCCGGCGACATGTTCTTATTACGTGGGTTAAAAGTTGTTACAAATGGAATGACATTATAATCCGATGTTTGATTTTCGCGATTATTCGTTGCTATAGGTCCTTTTGATTTCGCCTTTGATATTCCGTGCTTAATAATTTCTTCTGGATAGTTTTGTTTCAATAATTGTAACTTTAATTCTGAAAGTCGTGTTTCTTGTAACTGTTTATCTTTCACTATAGTGATTATTCTTGAAGCTAAGTTAAACGGTATATTAACCTTAGTATGTTTAGGGTGGCAGGAATTAAAGTTTAAGTAGTTATGTGTGTCAGTAGATTTACAGTACAGGTCCGTCGTTATACTATTTCCAGATTTTTTAACAAGAATATCTAAGAACGGCATGATAACATCATTCTCGCTGCATGTGAACTGTATACTTGGATGTAACTTATTAAGTTCTTGCAAAAGAAGATATGCCTCTAGTCAGAAATAAAACTGGATGGAATCCTCCTAAGAGCAAAGACAAGGTATTAGAGGAAGTAATTCAATCGTTGAAAGAATACCCCACAGATAGCAATGCTTCAATTAAAGGTAATTTATCTAAAAACAGCAAAACTGCATTAAAAACACTACTGGATAACACATCATTAATTATCAAAGAAGCAGATAAAGGCGGAGCCGTGGTATGTATGGATAAGAAATATTATAGAGACAAAATTTTAGAAATGTTGAGTGATACTAGTTATTACGAAAGCATAGATGAACATGCAGATTCCAGAACGCAACGGTTAATACACGATACTATAAATAAGTATGGCAAAGGTTTAATGAAAGAAGAAAAAGACTATTTATTAAATTTTGAATACACAACTAGTTATTTCTACGGCTTACCAAAGATCCATAAAAGTAAGATAATAGCAGATGAACTAAAGAAACAAAACTCCGAATACATAAAAGTCCCAATTCCAGATGACGTTCCTTTCAGACCAATAGTCGGTGGACCTAATAGTGTTACGCAGAGACTCAGTCATTTTCTTGATATTATACTAAAACCATTTTGTGAAGAGGTCCCCAGTTTCATCAGAGACGACTTAGATTTTCTTAACTATTTACCAGAACAGGTCGAAGAGAATTCAACACTCGTAACCTTTGATGTAATAAGCTTATACACAAATATCCCTCATGACCTTGGATTGGAAGCGGTTCGTTTTTGGATAGAAAAAATACCAGGAAAAATAGAGACACGTTTTAAAATAGCTTTCATTCTTAAATCTCTTCAAATTATACTACAGAACAACGTTTTTTATTTTGACGGTAGATTCTACGTCCAGAAAAAGGGCACAGCAATGGGTACGAGGGTCGCTCCAACTTACGCAACATTAGTACTTGGATACTTAGAGGAAACACTTTACAACAATATAAAACATAGATACAGTTCTGAATTTGCCAGTTACTTACGCCTTAACTGGAAGCGATTTCTGGATGATTGTTTTTTAATTCTGAACAAGAAAATTAACGCATTAGAATTTTTGCAAGAACTTAATAAGTTACATCCAAGTATACAGTTCACATGCAGCGAGAATGATGTTATCATGCCGTTCTTAGATATTCTTGTTAAAAAATCTGGAAATAGTATAACGACGGACCTGTACTGTAAATCTACTGACACACATAACTACTTAAACTTTAATTCCTGCCACCCTAAACATACTAAGGTTAATATACCGTTTAACTTAGCTTCAAGAATAATCACTATAGTGAAAGATAAACAGTTACAAGAAACACGACTTTCAGAATTAAAGTTACAATTATTGAAACAAAACTATCCAGAAGAAATTATTAAGCACGGAATATCAAAGGCGAAATCAAAAGGACCTATAGCAACGAATAATCGCGAAAATCAAACATCGGATTATAATGTCATTCCATTTGTAACAACTTTTAACCCACGTAATAAGAACATGTCGCCGGCAATACAAACATGCAAAGCAATGCTGCAGAACAGTGACAGGATGAAAAATGTTTTACAACAGAAAAGAATAATAAATAGTAAAAGGCAACCAAAAAGCTTAAAACGCATTCTATCTAAATCGAAATTTGATATGGTGGAAAATATCGCGACTGTAACAAAGTGTAACAGAAGCAGATGTAAGACGTGTCCAGATTTGCTAGAAGGTGACTCAATTAGATTTTCAAATGGTAAAACGTTTACTGTTAAACAGAATATGAATTGTATTTCAAAAAATGTTATTTATTCTATCATCTGCGCGAATTGCAAACAATTTTACATCGGTCAAACAAAGAATGAACTGTGCCGACGAATGACACTACATAGACAACAAACTAATAATGATGAACTACGTATCCTGAAAGTAAATAAACATATCCATAAATGCTCTGGTGGGAAGTTTGAAATATTCCCTCTTTACAAAGATTTGACTAATAGTAACAGTTTCAGAGATGAGAAAGAACTATATTTTATAAACGTTTTGAAACCAGAACTTAACAGCGTTTGTTAGTGGTTCTTGGGGCCCGCGGGTATGGCGGGCTCCTTAAATTTATTTGTTTATGTTCAGTGTAACTAGAATCTCCTCTTTATATATGCTTGCTCATCTATCTTTACACGTGGAATAGTATTGGTCATAATTGTTTAGAAATTAATACCATCAACTGTGTACATTTAACGTACTATATTGCTCTGTTTTTAAATTTTCATCTCTTTTCTTTCCTGAAATACAGTTTTAGCTTTAAATTTTATTACCTCCCTTTAATTTTTGATGCTATATCTATCATTGGTTATATACCACTTTTGTCATAAAGAACGTGAGGGTAATTTGAGGAATTCTTTCTCTTTACTGTATTCATAACTGATTTTTAAGCTATTATTACTTTTTAATTAATCATCTTGATATTATTTGTTAAACTGATATATCGAGCATAAATATGTTTTAAGCACAGTTATTAACTCCCTTTTAAATGGTATAATATATCTGTTTCAAGTTTTGTGTGCATACATACACAGGGTATTCTTGAGTGTACAATATATTTTTCTTGAAGTCTGCCGCAACGTCTGTTTACGACGTTTCCCGTAATTTTTGTTATGACGTGACGTCATTGTACATTATTTCAAAATGTAAACTGCCTGAAGATATATGTATTGAAAGCGCTTGCAGTGAAGAATTAAAATAATTGTAAAACACAGAAGTCTGCTGCTGTTTATTCCTTACAAATTGAACTTTTATATATATATATATATATATATATATATATATATATATATTACCGTCAAACAATGATATATATGGGCCATTCCATGAGAAAACCTGTATCAGTGACATGATATAATAATGATAATTGCATAATGAATAGATTAAAATACTTAAAAATTACTGTTTTTCATGTGTTCAATCAAAAACTAGAACAGGTAGTGTATTATAATATTAGGTATCCACCACAAAATCAGATTTGATCATAATTATTTTACAAGTAGATGCCATTTTTTGTTGTAGTCCAAAACATCCAGGTAGCAGGAGGATAGAAGGGTTTATAGATAAAATGCCTATGAGGAAATCAAATATATACACGATTTAAGTAGTTTTCAAGTGAAATGAATTTTAAACTGTCACAGAGTTTTCAAATAAATCGTTTACTGCAAAGTGTCTGACCTTGACCTTTGAGACAGGGTCTAGGTACTGTGTGCAACAAATGTTATAATTATGGGAAACATTGTACCAAGAAATATTGAAATACCTTGATAACTGACAGAGTTGTAGATGGGCCATAAAATAGACCCTTTAACTTATGACCATGACCTTTGAGCTAGGGGGCTTGCACTCAACATGTCTTTTTGACATGGTGTGTGTGCCAGGTTGAATACCTATTCATGCAATGCAAAGTTGACCATACAAGAAAAACTATTTAAAGTCTTTGACATCAAGTGTGACCTTGATGTTTGAGATTGGGATCTGGGTCTTGCACATGACACATTGCAAACATTTTGTGTAAAGTAATATTGAAAGGCCTTGGTGAATAGCAGAATTATGGCCTGGACACAAAAAAAACCCTGTCAACCTTTGACAAGAGTGACCTTGACCTTTGAGCTAGAGCTTTTAGTCTTGCATTAAATGCATTGTTTTGTTATGGTGACTGATTGTGCCAAGTTGCTTAAATACCTGTATGTGCATTGAACAGACAAGAACACCCTAAAATGTTTGATATCTAAATGTGATCTTGACATCTGAGATAGGGGTCTGGGTTTTGCATGCAACACATTGTGACATTATGGGGAACATTTCAAGTAAAGTAATACTGAAATTCCTTGATGAACGGCAGAGTAATTGACCAAACACAGAACAGGTCCTGTTAACCTTTAACTTCCAAGCGAGACCTTGAGGATTGAGCTAGGGGTCTGGGCCTAGCACATGACACATGATTTAAGTATACTGAACACCTGTATGAAGTAATTCCAAAATCCCACAATGGATGGTAGAATTGTGGACCAAACTTGAAGTGAGACAGACAGACAAACATTAAGACACAGGGAAACAGTCCATTGGTTGTTCCCCTTTTCTTCTTCAGAAAAAGGCAGGGAAGTAAAAAGAACTATTGAAGTACCGTATAAACCTGGAAATGACTTTGTGCTTTTTAAAGGTGCAAAATTAACCAGGATAGTCTATTAATAAACTTAAATACTGGTAGTCATGAAATCCTAACAAGCTAACATAATGGTATAATATCACTACCGAGACAAGATCATTAATAGATGTGAATACCAATTGAAAGGAAAAACATGAAATAATACTGTTGCTAGCAAATCTAGAATTACAGTAATGTTATTACATGAAGTGCATCTTTAACTTACTGACTAACATTACAGACATTTATTGCCATTATACCTAACAAACTACATACTTACAGTGTAAAGCCTGATGCAATCCTTACAATTTAGCCATCAAATGCACTTAATTTTTTTTTTTCATTTAAAACAACTAAGAACTAAACTTTAAACAGGCATTGAAAACAAACAAGGAAACTATGTTTTAGAATATTTTATTTTGAAGTGGTAACAATGTGGTCAGATATTAACAATAACAACAAACATTCCTATTGGACCAAATTTTCTAACAGCAAAAATACAATAATTATTATTGGTTGCCTCATGTTGAAATATTTCAAGGTTTGTCATACTTTCATTTTCTATTCTGTTTTCTGTTTTGGTTTTCTGAAAACCGGTATCAATTAAAGTTACTCTTTCAAGAAGTTTTGGCAAAAGTATTCAAATTTTTTTTTTTAAATTGCAAGCATAAATTATGTTATCAAAACACATTTAAGAACATGTAATTTTTTTAGAAGGAAAACCCTTTTTCCATAAGGTTAAAGACCAAAGAAATATTTTATAGAATAAGTGGGAGGGAAATTTACAATATTATGGATATTTACATAATATATCAGAAACAATGACAGTTTTCAGTTCTTAACTTCTTTTGATATTTCTGTGTAACACCAAAGATTCTTACATGCAAGACAGGATTTTCCTGTGTTTTTGCCAGTAATGGAAACATCTCACATCTGGGGAATATGAGTCGTCTACATCCAAGTGTGTAGGATGACTCATGTGCTGAAATTTATAAACAAATGCCTGAATTTATATGCTACTAAAATGATATAGGGCTTAAAAGAAAAACATTTGTTTTATTAATTTCTTTTTTTAATGAAATATATGGTATGTATTTAGGCACTTTGAAAGTTTTGAAGATTTTATTAAAAAAAAACAAAATTTGCTTGAGTCTGCTGGCAGTTTAGCATATGAGCCGTGCCATGAGAAAACCAACATAGTGGTTTTGTGACCAGCATGAAGTCAGACCAGCCTGTGCATCCGCGCAGTCTGGTCAGGATCCATGCTGTTCACTTTCGCAATGCAATTAGAGAACAGCACCGTGTTTTTTTCCATAAAACCTTCAAAACTTTCAAAGTGCCTAAATACACCCAAAATATGATATAAATATTTTCAGCCCATCTGTGAAAAAGTAGCTTTAACAGTATGTACTCTTGATTGATGGCAAAAAATTTACTTTTTTCATAGTTGCAGTTTCTAATCTGTGTAATTCTCTTCCTATTACTTTTTTTCTGGAGCAACTCACTTGATTATTTCAAGTATGCACAGTCAACCACTTTGAAATAATTAAGGATGTTTTGATACATAAATATAAACAGTTTGGTTAAAAGATTGTTAACCCTCACCATGCTGGACACGATTGATTCTGCCTTTGCGACCAGTGCAAATGCACTATGTTGGTTTTCTCATGGCGCGGCTCAAATAAAGTTCAAAAACATACTGCTGACTTTTAGTCTAAAGGAATGTCAAAATATCCACCATGATTAATCAATGAAAAAAAAAACCCAAACAACTGTTCATTAATCATGATTAAAGTCTGATCTATTTACAATGGCTAGACTGTATTCGGGCAGCTACCTTTTTAGACTTTTGGACGATGAAATAACTCGTTGATTTTGAACATAATGCCCTATCCACGTCATTTCACATAAACATCAATATGCAAGAATGACAAATTGTCAAGCAAAGTTATATGCAGCACTATACTCAGCTTATTTCTGGGCACAGTCTGGACCTCTGAGTTTGTCAACAATGAAAACATCTGCACATGTCACGCAGTGAACCATTTAATAAAATTTTGTAGACACCATGGTTAATCAGCAAATCATTAGCCTAATTAATACAGTATTGAAGCTCATGAACATCAATTTTCTGGTAAACTTACACAACCAAAGATGTTATAATCAACCAATGCACTCCTTGACCCATTGTCCCTAACAAGAGGACCATGATGGTCCTGAATCGCTCACCTCTTCCCACATGATCCAGTTTTGAGTATGACGTCGTTTTTTCTATTATTTGACATAGTGACCTAGTTTTTGAGCTCATGTGACCCAGTTTTGAACCTGACCTAGATATTATAAAGATAAAAATTCTGACCAATTTTCATGAAGATCCATTGAAAAATATGGTCTCTAGAGAGGTCACAAGGTTTTTCTATTATTTGACCTACTGACCTAGTTTTTTAAGGCATGTGACCCAGTTTCAAACTTGACCTAGATATCATCAAGGTGAACATTCTGACCAATTTTCATGAAGATCCATTCAAGGGTATGGCCTCTAGAGAGGTCACAAGGTTTTTCTATTTCAAGACCTACTGACCTAGTTTTTGATCGCAGTTGACCCAGTTTCAAACTTGACCTAGATATCATCAAGATAAACATTCAGACCAACTTTCATACAGATTCCATGAAAAATATGGCCTTTAGAGAGGTCACAACATTTTTTCATTATTTGACCTACTGACCTACTTTTTGAAGGCACGTGACCCACTTTCAAACTTGACTTAGATATCATCAAGGTGAACATTCTGACCAATTTTTATGAATATCCATTCACAAGTATCGCCTCTAGAGAGGTCACAAGGTTTTTCTATTTTTAGACCTACTGACCTAGTTTTTGACCGCACATGACCCTGTTTCGAATTTGACCTAGATATCATCAAGATGAACATTCAGATCAACTTTCATGAAGATCCATTGTATAAATATGGCCTTTAGAGAGGTCACAAGGTTTTTCTATTATTTGACCTACTGACCTAGTTTGTGACGGCACATGACCCACTTTCAAATTTGACCTAGATATCATCAAGATGAACATTCAGACCAACTTCCATACAGATCCCATGGAAAATATGGCCTCTAGTTAGGTCACAAGGTTTCTCTATTATTTGATCTACTGACCTAGTTTTTGATGGCACGTGACCCACTTTCGAACTTGACTTAGATATCATCAAGGTGAACATAATGACAAATTTTCATGAAGATTTCATGAAATATATGGCCTCTAGAGAGGTCACAAGGTTTTTCTATTTTTAGACCTACTGACCTAGTTTTTGACCGCACGTGACCCAGTTTCGAACTTGACCTAGATATCATCAGGATGACCATTCAGACCAACTTTCACACAGATCCCATGAAAAATATGGCCTTTAGAGAGGTCACAAGGTTTTTCTATTATTTGACCTACTGACCTAGTTTTTGATGGCACGTGACCCAGTTTCGAACTTGACCTAGATATCATCAAGGTGAACGTTCTGACCAATTTTCATGAAGATCTTGTGAAATATATGGCCTCTAGAAAGGTCACAAGGTTTTTCTATTTTTAGACCTACTGACCTAGTTTTTGATGGCACGTGACCCAGTTCCAAACTTGACCTAGATATCATCAAGGTGAACGTTCTGACCAATTTTCATGAAGATCTTGTGAAATATATGGCCTCTAGAAAGGTCACAAGGTTTTTCTATTTTTAGACCTACTGACCTAGTTTTTGATGGCACGTGACCCAGTTTCGAACTTGACCTAGAAATCATCAAGATGAACATTCAGACCAACTTTCATACAGATCCCATGAAAAATATGGCCTTTAGAGAGGTCACAAGGTTTTTCTATTATTTGACCTACTGACCTAGTTTTTGAAGGCACGTGACCCAGTTTCGAACTTGACCTAGATATCATCAAGGTGAACGTTCTGACCAACTTTCATGAAGATCTTGTGAAATATATGGCCTCTAGAGAGGTCACAAGGTTTTTCTATTTTTAGACCTACTGACCTAGTTTTTGACCGCACGTGACCCAGTTTCGAACTTGACCTAGATATCATCAAGATGAACATTCTGACCAATTTTCATGAAGATCCATTGAAATTATGGCCTCTAGAGAGGTCACAAGGTTTTTTCTATTTTTAGACCTACTGACCTAGTTTTTGACGGCACGTGACCCAGTTTCGAACTTGACCTAGATATCATCAAGATGAACATTCTGACCAACTTTCATAAAGATCCCATGAAAAATGTGACCTCTAGAGTGGTCACAAGCAAAAGTTTACGGACGGACGGACGCACGCACGGACGGACGGACGGACGACGGACACCGCGCGATCACAAAAGCTCACCTTGTCACTTTGTGACAGGTGAGCTAAAAAAACTGGACGGTATACCGTGGGATATTCTGACACATTTTTCAACAAAGGAAGTTAAATACTAGAAACTTAACAATTGTATCAACTGTTATTTATACCATATACTGACTTACTGTGTAATAATATAAAACAAGAGGACCATGATGGTCCTGAATCGCTCACCTCTTCCCATATGACCCAGTTTTGAGTATGACGTCATTTTTTCTATTATCTGACATAGTGACCTAGTTTTTGAGCTCATGTGACCCAGTTTTGAACTTGACCTAGATATTATCAAGATAAAATTCTGACCAATTTTCATGAAGATCCATTGAAAAATATGGTCTCTAGAGAGGTCAAAAGATTTTAATAATTTTAGACCTACTGACCTAGTTTTTGACCGCAGTTGACCCAGTTTCAAATTTGACTTAGATATCATCAAGATGAACATTCAGACCAACTTTCATACAGATCCCATGAAAAGTATGGCCTCTAGAGAGGTCACAAGGTTTTTTTATTATTTGACCTACTGACCTAGTTTTTTAATGGCATGTGACCCAGTTTCAAACTTGACCTAGATATCATCAAGATGAACATTCTGACCAATTTTTATGGAGATCCATTCACAAGTATGGTCTCTAGAGAGGTCACAAGGTTTTTCTATTTTTAGACCTAATGACCTAGTTTTTGACCGCACATGACCCTGTTTCGAACTGGACCTAGATATCATCAAGATGAAGACTCAGACCAATTTTCATACAGATCCCATGAAAAATATGGCCTTTAAAGAGGTCACAAGGTTTTTCTATTATTTGACCTACTGACCTAGTTTTTGATGGCACGTGACCCACTTTCAAATTTGACCTAGATATCATCAAGATGAACATTCAGACCAATTTTCATACAGATCCCATGAAAAATATGGCCTCTAGAGAGGTCACAAGGTTTTTCTATTATTTGACCTACTGACCTGGTTTTTGACCGCACATGACCCACTTTCGAACTTGGCCTAGATATCATCAAGGTGAACATTCTGACCAATTTTCATGAAGATCTCATGAAATATATGGCCTCTAGAGAGGTCACAAGGTTTTTCTATTTTTAGACCTACTGACCTAGTTTTTGACCACACATGACCCAGTTTCGAACTTGATCTAGATATCATCAAGATGAACTTTCAGACCAACTTTCATACATATCCCGTGAAAAATATGGCCTCTAGAGAGGTCACAAGGTTTTTCTATTATTTGGCCTACTGACCTAGTTTTTGATGGCACATGACCCAGTTTCAAACTTGACCTAGATATTATCAAGGTGAACGTTCTCACTAATTTTCATGAAGATCTTGTGAAATATATGGCCTATAGAGAGGTCACAAGGTTTTTCTATTTTTAGACCTACTGACCTAGTTTTTGATGGCACGTGACCCAGTTTCAAACTTGACCTAGATATCATCAAGGTGAACATTCTGACCAAGTTTTATGAAGATCTTATGAAATATATGGCCTCTAGAGAGGTCACAAGGTTTTTCTATTTTTAGACCTACTGACCTAGTTTTTGAAGGCACGTGACCCAGTTTCGAACTTGACCTAGATATCATCAAGATGAACATTCTGACAAACTTTCATAAAGATCCCATGAAAAATGTGACCTCTAGAGTGGTCACAAGCAAAAGTTTACGGACGGACGGACGCACGCACGCACGCACGGACGACGGACACCGCGCGATCACAAAAGCTCACCTTGTCACTTTGTGACAGGTGAGCTAAAAATACTGTAATTTCCTGACATAAAAAAAAAATCATCTGGGGCAGGGGGAAGTAACAGATTAATCATTACATCCTAATCATCTTGATATTAAAACAAACAATTGAAACTTGTGTATTTTTTTAACAACAAAACATGATAACACATTCATTTATTTCCTGGGCAAACCATTAAAATCGTTATTTATTTGAAAGGCAAAATCATTAGAATCTGAATTCCTTTCAAAAGCAATTCATTAAAATAATCAAACTTGTAAAATATTTCTGAATGTCACATAAGTGTAATAAAACCATATCTAGCAATGATCCAAAATAAAGGAAAGCCTTCAAGAAAATCGAAATGAAGGCACACCTTTGTATTTATAATGGAATCATGATAACTTTTCATATTTTGTACAGTAATTAGGAAACAATTTCTTACAAAGCATATTGTCATGGGCATCTTAAATTTTCTGAGACAGTCAAAAGCAAATGTACGACAAAAATTTCTTATATATCAAAGTGTGTGTGTGTGTTTTTTTTTTATAGTACACGCTAGCAATGGTGTCACTTCAACCTTATATGGACCAAGAAATTGTCTGGCCCTATCTGTCATACTATTTCACATTTAACCCTTGTAATGCTGGACACAATTGATGCTGCCTTTGCGACCAGTGAAAATCATGATCAGCCTGCACATCCATACAGATCTGGATCAGACTGCATGGATGCGCAGGCTGATCATGAACTGCACTGGTCACAAAGGCATAATCACTTGTGTTCAGCATGATAAGGGTTAACAAATCCTTCTCCTATACAGTCAAACTTTGTTTGCTGAAATTTGATGGGACCTACAAACTTTGTTCCGAGTTCGAAGTAGTTCAAGCCATACAGAGGTTTTGCCCAAAAACCTGAAAAAAGAGTTCATGCAAAGAATGGTATTAAAATTATCAGATGTCGAACAAACGTAGTTTGACTGTATATCATTTCTTATGTAACTTGAGAAAAGGGTAATATATAGAAATGTTCCTTGCCCATTCTGTGAAAAAAACTATTCTATGATTTTATCTGTTTAGCTTATTTTCTTAACTTCCTATCTGAACTTTTAAGAAAAGTTTACAGACAGAAATGGTGCGTATGTTATACATGTAGTATATAGTAACAATAAATATGCCTGTATGAACACAATAATATGTCATCTATTGAGGATACATGTATATAATTACACAGGAGGTAATCTAAAAATGTCTATGCTGCAGTCTGTGTAATTCATTTCACCAGTTTCTGAAATCAACACACTTAATACACAATATTTTACATAATTTTTTTTTAACAAATTCCATACAATTACATATAATGGATGAAAAAATCAATATTTATACAGAAATGAAGGAGGAAAACAATTGGTACATCAAAGTAAACAAACAATGTTATACAAATACACAGAATTCAACAGGAATGTCTAATTTATGACAAGCACGTATAATGTATGTATTAAACCATTTCACAAATAAACCAAACCATTTCTTAGTCCAATCTGATGACATTTCATTGTTCCAGAACTGGCTAGAGCTTTCACATATTCAAGTATTAATCTCCAACTTTAAATGTGTAAATCAAGGAAATTGTAGAATAATGCAACCTTTTTCCCCTTTTGAGGTCAAATTCAGTAACCGAACAAGGATTTCAATTTGCGAATAATATCCTTTCAGTTTCAGTTTACTTTTCAACTCGGTTTTGGCATGAACGTAAAATGGCCCATTAATTTAGCCTTTTTTTCATTTTGATTTTGATTTTGTGTAAATGTGAAATGGCTTTTACAGATAAACAAAAATGTATGATATTTTAACCAGGAAGGGAAAAATGAGCTGCGCCATGAGAAAACCAACATAGTGGCTTTGTGACCAGCATGGATCCAGGCCAGCCTGCGCATTCGCGCAGTCTGGTCAGGATCCATGCTGTTCACTTTTAAAGCCTATTGCAATTAGAGAAACTGTTAGCGAACAGCATCAATCCTGACCAGACTGCACAGATGCTCAGGCTGGTCTGGATCCATGCTGGTCGCAAACGCATTATGTTGGTTTTCTCATGGTACGGCTCAAAGGATTTCTCATGGTACGGCTCAAAGGATGGTTGGTAAACACAGGATTTTTTCTGTTAATTTCTTAACTGATTTATACTACACTGGCACATGAAAATCTTGGTTCTTCCTGCATATACCAACACATAAATTTAAGTTTTATTTCTCTTTAATTCATCAGTCAATGTTAATAAAGTCTAGGCCCAGAGTCACTGAAGTTTCTTACATTTTTTAAGTAACATTACCAGAACCTAGACTGCACAACAATGGCATTGATAAAATACAGTTTAACCTTCCTATAATCTTAATTGTGGGTCTTGTATCTAAAATCACAAACAAAAAGATAATTGAGCCATGCCATGGGAAAACCAACATAGTGGGTATGCGACCAGCATGGATCTAGACCAGCCTGCGCATCCCCGCAGTCTGGTCAGGATCCATGCTGTTCGCTAATAGTTTCTCCAATTCCATAGGCTTTAAAAGCGAACAGCATGGAGCCTGACCAGACTGTGCGGATGCGCAGGCTGGTCTGGATCCATGATGGTCGCATACCCATTATGTTGGTTTTCTCATGGCGCGGCTCAATTATAAATTTCTTGGAAGTAAATTTACACATATACAGAGAATAACACAAGAGATTACAATTTGGCTGAGTATTGTTCAAAACAGGTATCATGAATATTTGAGCAAATATTTTTCTTTGTTTTAGTTTCAGAAAACAATTTCTGAATTTAGAGCAAAATGTAGATATTGAAGGGAAATAACTCGAACAAATCCAAAGCACAATGTATCAAATAAGATACAATATTTACATCCCCTTAAAATTTTGGCTGCCATTGAAAGATAAATATCAGTCAACTAAACTAGAGATGCTTTTGAGAAAAGCGCATGTCTCCCACAGAGTAGAAAAAATTACTGGTTGGGATTAAATTTCATGAACTGATGCAACCATGAAATCATTAGAAATTAGTCCTCCACCCATATTCAAGATTTCACAGCTGAAGCACTGCTTCACAATCTGGATACATAAACAAAAACTTCTTCAGCTATTCTACACACATATTTTTTTTATATGTCATAATGGTACCTTTTCCTCCGACATGTGATTAAACCTTTTTTTATTTCATTCTTAAACAAACATAGTTCTAAACAGAATTGTTTCTCAACCATCCTACTGGTCCAGATCTGTGACTTGTGATATGATTTTCTGACACCATGAATTTGAAACATGAACATTTCTATGATAGTTCTATAATTCTTTTACAATGAACCCATTAATTCTGTTTCATTAAAGAAACCTGTGATTCAAATACAAAAATGAAAAGCTGTGTTTGTGAATAATTACCATTTAACTTATTTTCCTTGGAGACTAATTTATCTTTAGCCTTCTGGCGGCAAGTGATTTTTGCCTTTGCGACCAGTGCAGACCAAGATCAGCCTGCACATCCATGCAGTTTGATCATGCTCTGCACTATTCCCTTTTCAGTCAGTAAATTTTCAGTGAACACACCCCTTTGAATATTAAGTGGTATTGTCCAAATTGAATGATGGATCAGTCCATTTTAAGAATTTAGCAGGGTAAAGGTTAGAATATATAACAGATAATCCAGAACTTCTGAAAACACAAGACACATCATCATTACCTCCCTTTATCTGATTTGGTAAAAGTAATGTAAATAGTGTACTGATTAAGACAATGCTTCGTCTTTAAAAAAATTATAACAAATCTTGCAAATACTTTGATAAAACATGGGATTTAATACATGTAATGAGAAAAAGTTCTGACAGTGCCTTATAATTAGCAAAACTATTACAATTTATACAAACTGTTATTTCCCTTTCCTGTTTATTTCAGGATCTAGAAATTGATACAATGCATGAATCTGAACACACTAAATGATTTATGTGATAAGCACCGAATAAATGTGATAAAAATAGTAAATGATATACAGGTGAAAGTGCCTGCAACCAATACCTAAATGAAATGCTGCCAAATTTTTTGACCCTCTTTCGAGAAACTTTAGTATTTCCTATCACATCAAGTCTCTACCATTATTTTGAATTTCACAAACAAATTTTTAATGTGTACCTTAATTCCTTTTGTCTGGTCATTTGACATAAAAATACAAAGCACAAAGGTGAAAGGGCCCCCTCTTCCGCTATCAAATTAAACCAAGCTAATTGAGGGGAAATGTATTTATTAACACTTCACTGAGGTAGATGTCACAGCTTCAAACATGTTTTCACTGGCAAATCTTGAAATTTTGTTTCCAGGTATTGTGAACTGGATAATTTTCATATATACTTTATTAAGCTATTTCACAGTTTGCAGCCTCATTTGCAGTGTTAAGAATTACAGAATATTAGCGAAAATGAAACAATGGCAAAATTTACCAAATCTACAGGACACAGCTTGAAGATAATATTTTGGTCAGTGAAGGTACTTTAACACAATTTCACCAAGTAGCACACTTTATGCCAGTGTGTAACACGATTGATTCGATTTTGAAGTTTAACATAATTTGTTTCCTCAATTTGTAATGCATTTCAAATCAAAAATGATAAATTTATTTACTTAATTTTTTAAATTTCAAATTTCAAAACAGAAAGATTACAGTCGACATTGTACTTGCGACCACCTCTATTAAGCGATTTTTGTATTAAACGATCAGTCAAAATCCCTCCCGAAAGTTTTCAGTATATAAATTCATTCCATTAAACGACTTTTTTATGAAACGTTTAGCGACCACAGTAATGTAGTCCCGACAGGTAATATATTCGACAAAAGTATCTATTAAGCGACCGGGTACCAAAATTCTACCCGGCATTTCTTCATCTGTGTAATTAGCGAGTACGTTTTGCACGTGACTGAATGCAATTAACATTTGTATCAGTCAAACTGACAAACAATCTAGCCATGATTTTCACGGTTTGTGGACTTGGAAAAGTGTTCACGATGTTAAAACAGATTTGAAATCACATATGTATGTTCATAATAAATACAGTTAAATTAACAGTTAAAAATAACTTTCCTTTTCATCTGACTGAAATTCATTTAGAGACTATTCCATTAAGAGACCATTTCTTAGCAGTCCGGTCTCTTAATACAATGTCGACTGTACACTAAAATCCGAAATTAGTCTAATTTTCTCATAATTTCATAAAAATCTTGCCCCTAGTATCATAAATAACAAAACTCTTTTTTGAGATTCTTTTAATCGACAAAATAAATTAATGAAATAACTAGTTTTGTTTGGACTTAACGATTTAAAATTTCATTATAAGATACTAACTGACAAAAGTGGAATTATAACGACACCTAATTTTTTTTTTCATGATAGGTATTTCTAACTGATGACAGTGTTGCTCAATGGTTCTATAAATTATTCTAGTATTTATTTACAAAAGCTAAGAAAGTCTATTTGAGCCTTGCCATGAGAAAACCAACGTAGTGGGTATGCGACCAGCATGGATCCAGACCAGCCTGCGCATCAGCGCAATCTGGTCAGGCTCCATGCTGTTCGCTTTTAAATCCTATTGAAATTGGAGAAACTGTTAGCGAACAGCATGGATCCTGACCAGACTGCGCGGATGCGCAGGCTGGTCTGGATCCATGCTGGTCGCAAAGCCACTATGTTGGTTTTCTCATGACACGGCTCATTTATACAACAGACCAAAACCTGGAGGACCACCTGTACACATCGATTATCCCTGTCCATCACCACATAGTATCAATGTATAAAATGTTCTCGGAGACTAGGAAATTCCAATATTTATGAACAGCTTT
The DNA here is from genome assembly GCF_021730395.1 of Mercenaria mercenaria. NCBI lineage: Eukaryota > Metazoa > Mollusca > Bivalvia > Venerida > Veneridae > Mercenaria > Mercenaria mercenaria. The sequence goes on from NC_069364.1 coordinate 43,758,464, forward strand.
CAGAAATGTCACACATCTCACACCTGTCTCACTCTGAAGTGCTGTGAACTGATCCCAGTTCTAAATTTTAAATTGTACCAAAATACGATCCTATCTCATCCATTTTTTTTAGTTCTATGAAGTTGCTGTGTTAAATAACTCATCAAAGTTATCTAAAAGCAATAGAGCGAATGTGTTAACATGTCCCATTGTGTTGAGCGACGCCTGACCCTTGGGCCAGATAAGGTTTGGTCCAAAACAAATTGCAAGGTTCTGTGTGGTCATTTTGTTCTTGTCTGAATGTGCGGCAACCTAAAATAATAATGAAATATTCTATCTGCATGTTCCCATCAGGTATCTTCAAATTAATCTATTAAAGCACAAAAATGGTACTCAAAGAATTTATTTATTTTGGGTTTAATGCCATTTTTCAACAGTATTTCAGTTATGTAATGGCGGGCAGTTAACCTTACCCGCATTCCTGAATTCTGTACCAATACAAACCTGTTCTCTGTGACTAACTGCAAACTTCCCCACATGAAGCAGAGGTGGAGGGCGAATGACAATCTGACACAATAATGTCTTTTATTAAAACATCACGGCAAACTATTTAGGCAAACTGCGAAAATTCTATACTAATGGTCATTGAAGAAGAATACACTATAAATGAAACATTACCTCAGTAAGAAGATCAAGAATGTACTTCAGTACTGTGTAGTTATCCTCGGGTAATTCCTCAGTCAACATTCTCTTTGCCTGCAAGATCTGTTCATCTTTCTCTTGACCTAAAACATATACAACAATCATAAACCAAACAGAAAACAATGACTGCACAATGTTTATCAAACTTTAGGTAGGTAATAGGTCTGTTCACACTTGCAATTCTTTCTGCACACATGAGATATGGAAATAAAGAATTTATCCCTTCAATATATTTTTGCAGATTTGAAATACAGTATTTTAAATATCCTTGTAAAACAAATATCTGTTTGTCACTTTAGCCATGATTTTCTTAATACACGAAAAGTGCGAGAAATTAACATTTTCAGAAATATTTTGGTGGAGAAAATCTGAATTTTTTTATCTAAATATGTAATTGTTTTAAAATCTAAAATGTCTAAATTCTTGAATCAAGAAAATTAAATTCTGGTTAGCATATATTCTCGTAAGGTGGATCTACAACTCCCATCAGTTGTTGATCAGACAGCCACTCATGTGGTTCAGATTTGTTAAACAAGAGGACCATAATGGTCCTGAATCGCTCACCTATCCCCACATGACCCAGTGTTGAACTGAGTATGACGTCGTTATTTCTATTATTTGACATAGTGACCTAGTTTTTGAGAACATGTGACCTAGATATCATCAAGATAAAAAATTCTGACCAATTTTCATGAAGATCCATTGAAAAATATGGCCTCTAGAGAGGTCACAAGGTTTTTCTATTATTTGACCTAATGACCTAGTTTTTGAAGGCACGTGACCCACTTTTAAACTTGACATAGATATCATCAAGGTGAACATTCTCACCAATTTTCATGAAGATCTCATGAAAAATATGGCCTCTAGAGAGGTCACAAGATTTTTCTATTTTTCAACCTACTGACCTAGTTTTTGACCGCACATGACCCAGTTACGAATCTGACCTAGATATCATCAAGCTGAACATTCTCACCAATTTTCATGAAGATCCGTTGAGAAATATGGCCTCTAGAGAGGTCACAAGGTTTTTTCTATTTTTAGACCTACTGACCTAGTTTTTGACCCCACATGACCCAGTTTCGAACTTGGCCTAGATATCATCAAGGTGAACATTCTGACCAATATTCATGAAGATCTCATGAAAAATATGGCCTCTAGAGAGGTCACAATGTTTTTCTATTTTTAGATCTACTGACCTAGTTTTTAACCCCATGTGACCTAGTTTCGAACTTGACCTAGATATCTTCAAGGTAAACACTCTGACCAATTTTCATGAAGATCCATTGAAAAATATGGCCTCTAGAGAGGTCACAAGGTTTTCCTATTTTAAGACCTACTGACCTAATTTTTGACCGCACATTACCCATTTTCGAACTTGACCTAGATATCATCAAGGTGAACATTCTGTCCAATTTTCATGAAGATCCATTGAGAAATATGGCCTCTAGAGAGGTCACAAGGTTTTTCTATTTTTAGACCTACTGACCTAGTTTTTGACCCCACATGACCCAGTTTCGAACTTGACCTAGATATCATCAAGGTGAACATTCTGACCAATATTCATGAAGATCTCATGAAAAATATGGCCTCTAGAGAGGTCACAAGGTTTTTCTATTTTTAGATCTACTGACCTAGTTTTTAACCCCACGTGACCCAGTTTCGAACTTGACCTAGATATCATCAAGGTGAACATTCTGACCAATTTTCATGAAGATCCATTGAGAAATATGGCCTCTAGAGAGGTCACAAGGTTTTTCTATTTTTAGACCTAATGACCTAGTTTTTGACCCTACGTGACCCAGTTTCGAACTTGACCTAGATATCATCAAGGTGAACATTCTGACCAATATTCATGAAGATCTCATGAAAAATATGGTCTCTAGAGAGGTCACAAGGTTTTTCTATTTTTAGACCTACTGACCTAGTTTTTGAATCCACGTGACCCAGTTTCGAACTTGACCTAGAAATCATCAAGGTGAACATTCTGACCAATTTTCATGAAGATCTTATGAAATATATGGCCTCTAGAGAGGTCACAAGGTTTTTCTATTTTTAGACCTACTGACCTAGTTTTTGACGGCACGTGACCCAGTTTCGAACTTGACCTAGATATCATCAAGATGAACATTCTGACCAACTTTCATAAAGATCCCATGAAAAATGTGACCTCTAGAGTGGTCACAAGCAAAAGTTTACGGACGCACGGACGGACGACGGACACCGCGCGAACACAAAAGCTCACCTTGTCTCTTTGTGACAGGTGAGCTAAAAATGAGGTTCTACAAAGCTTTTTTATATATGAGCCGTGCCATGGGAAAACCAACATAGTGGCTTTGCGACCAGCATGGATCCAGACCAGCCTGCGCATCCGCGCAGTCTGGTCAGGATCCATGCTGTTCGCTAACGGTTTCTCTAATTGCAGTAGGCTTTAAAAGCGAACAGCATGGATCCTGACCAGACTATGTTGGTTTTCTCATGGCACGGCTCATATCTCAAACCTAGCGATGAATTCCTTTATTCACAATTTAATAGGTGTGGAAAATATAATTTCTCCATTTTGGATAATGTATTTTTCTTGGGTTTCCTTTATTGTTGAAAAATGTCCTTCAATAGCATACTTACATAAAGTAGTTCTTGGCAGATGAGAGACAAGAAATGTGAGATAATATTATCTCACAGCAGTATTTCATTTTGAATACCCTTGTCTAATGGTGAGAAAATCATACACAGCTTTCAGAACACAAACAAACACTCACCATGAAGTCTTATAATTGGTTCATACAACTCAAATGTTAATATTGGTTCCGATAAGTCTCTTAGGAATGTTTTCAACGTTACGGCAGCTATCGTGACATCTGAAAACTCTGTGAAATCAATTGTCTCCCCATTATTTAATCTTTGCTGCACTTGTTTCAAAGTAGCTGCATTGGCTGTGCGTCGGAAAATACCCTCTGAATCCAGCGCTGAAATTATGAACAAACTAATCTTATTCCTTTGGCAGAAAATTCTTGGTAAAAATGGCTAATTCGCAGGAACATGTATCTGTGAATTTCAGCTAATAAAGAGAAAATTAAGGGAACTTCTATTTGTTCTTTGAAATTTAATTTCATGAAGAGACACAACATCATAATTAAATGAAAAATTTTCCTGTCAAAATCAGTAATTCCATAGTGATGAAATACTCTTCATACAATGAAATCATAAATTTTGCTGGTTTAAAATAAATAATATATTTGAAGTTCAAGATATATATGGAAAACTTATCATGTGTATTGACAACCTGACTAATGAACAAGAATAATGAATAATCTCAAAGTTGTTTGACATATGCCCAATGGAATTGCTTGGAAGAATAAAATATAAAGACAAAAAATGGGTAAACACCAAATAAAGCATGTCCAATTTATGCTGAAGATGTCATCTGAACTGGATGGAAAGTGAAAGAGTTGAGTACATAAGGTACAGATGTAGTTGTAATATGGCTGACAAAACTCAAACAAAAGAGCTTATGGCCCTAGATCACTCACCTGAGTTTCAATGCTTAAACAGGCTAGAGAGTGTGCAACTTTGGAAAAGGACCTAAATATGCTCCTGCTGACGGAAGTTGAAGTTGACTACATGAATTTGTGTGAAAGATGACAACAGTCGTAACACAAACAAAACTATACACGGACCATTGGAGCAGGCTGAGGGTGTTTTTGAAAGTCTCTTTTCATTGAGTGGTTCATGAGAAGAAGTTGTTAAAAGATATTTCTATATTTAGCTCTAATGGCCCCTAAAAAGGGATCGAGTGACCCCATTTGAATAAGTTTTGAAGAGGACCTTACAGACCAAGTTTGATGAAGATCAAACAAGCAATTCATGAGAAGAAGTCATTTAAAGCCACTTCTATTTTTTAGCTTTAGTGCTTTTTTGCGCCTCAAATTGAATAAACTTGGGACAGGACCTTATAATGACACTTTAGACCAAGTCTGCTGAGGACCCATCAAACGGTTCATGTAAATTAGTTTTTTATTTTTATTTTTTACCTCTGGCGGCTAAAAAGGGTCGAGCTGAAATATTTGAACAAAATTGACAGAAAAGCATGCCAGGATAATACTGATCAAGTTTAGTGCAGATCTAACCAGTAGTTTCAGAGGAGATGGCTTCTGAAGGAAAGTGTAGATGGATGGACAACTGATGGACAGATGATGAGCAATCACAACAACTCTCTCATTGCACTTTGTGCTCAGGTGAGCTAAAAAAAAATAACCAGATATGAAAGACTGAAAATTTGTGCATGTCCAATAAGTTTCCTATGAACTGGATGGAAAATAATGGAGGAGATGATTACAAAAGGTACAGATGTAGGTGTAATATGGCTATATAAATTAAACAAGAGGGTCATGATGACCCTGAATCGCTCACCTGAGTAATATGAGCCACATGTTTAAAATGGCAAACTGATGCTAAAATATTAGAAAGTAGTAAGTAGGTCACATTCATGGTCAATGAAAGTCAGTTTTAAGATCGGTGTGCAAAATTGTACATGTCATCCAAATTTCAAGGCTGTATCTTAAAAAACAAGAATGTAGGTCAGTAGGTCAAGGTCACAGTCAGGTGACCCCCTAATCACTTGGGGTCATCAGGTAATTATAATTAAGCAGTCTAGGAAGTATCTATTCCTAAATAACTCATATAACAAGTGACCCCCAGGGCGGGGCCTCTTTTCACCCCAGGGGCATAATTTGGGCAATCTTGTTAGAAATCCACTAGGGAATTCTACATACCAAATATTAAAGGCCTGGGCCTTGAACTTTCAGACAAGAAGATTTTTTTCCCCTATAAATATATGTTAAATCTGGGACCCCAAGGGCAGGGCCTCTTTTCACCCAAGGGGCATAATTTGAATAATTTTGGTAGAGGAACACAAGGCAAGGCAACATGCCACATATCAAAAGCCTAGGCCTTGCAGTTTCAGGCAAGTAGATTTTTTAAAGTTTTTTCCTATATATTAAGTCTATGAAAAACTTGAGACCCCCTGAGCAGGGCCTTTTTTCACCCAAGGGGCATAATTTGAACAATTTTGGTAGAGGACCACTAGGCAATGCAACATACCAAAGATCAAAAGCCTAGGCCTTGCAGTTTCAGACAAGAAGATTTAAAAAAAAATTCCTATATAAGTATATGTAAACCTTGAGACCCCCCCCCCCCCCCCCCCCCCCGGGGCAGGGCCTCTTTTCACCCGAGGGTTATAATTTGAATAATTTTGATAGAGGACCATAAGGCAATGCTACATACCAATTATCAAAGACCTAGACCTTGTGGTTTTAGACAAGAAGATTTTTAAAGTTTTTTCCTACATAAGTCTATGTAAAACTTGAGACCCCCAGGGGCATAATTTGAACAATCTTCATAGAGGACCATAAGATGATGTCACATGCCAAATATCAAGGCTCTATGCCTTGCATTTTTGGACATGAAGATTTTTTAAGTTTTTCCTGAACAATTTTGAAAGGGGGCCACCCAAGGATCATTCCTGTGAAGTTTGGTATAATTCTGCCCAGTGGTTTTCAAGAAGATTTTTTTAGAAAATGTTGACGGATGGACAACGCACAACGGACATTGAGCGGTCACAAAAGCTCACCATGAGCTAGCCTCAGGTGAGCTAAAAATAATAATCGGACATGAAAGTCTCAAAAAACTGTTCATGTCCAATTCATGCTGAAGATGTGTACCAAGTTTCATTTGAGTAGGATGGGAACAGTAGGAGTTAAGTACAAAAGGTACAGATGTAGTTGTAATACAGTCAAGTCCAAAAAAGGGACATGACTCAAAAATAAGAATCAGACATGAAAGTCTCAATCAAATGTGCATGTCTGTTTCATACTATAATGTATAGCAAGTTTCATTTGAACTGCATGAAAACTGTAGCAGGAGTTCAGTATACAAGAAGTGTGGTGGATGGATGGAATGACGAATGGACAGTTCAAACACCATATTCCTCCTAGATCTTTGACAGCAGCAGCATAACAAGAGGACCATGATGGTCCTGAATCGCTCACCTCTTCCCACATGACTCAGTTTTGAGTATGACGTCGTTTTTTCTATTATTTGACATAGTGACCTAGTTTTTGAGCTCATGTGACCCAGTTTTGAACTTGACCTAGATATTATCAAGATAAAAATTCTGACCAATTTTCATGAAGATCCTTGAAAAATATTGTCTCTAGAGAGATCAAAAGATTTTAATAATTTTAGACCTACTGACCTAGTTTTTGACCGCAGTTGACCCAGTTTCAAACTTGACCTAGATATCATCAAGATGAACATTCAGACCAACTTTCATACAGATCCCATGAAAAGTATGGCCTCTAGAGAGGTCACAAGGTTTTTTTATTATTTGACCTACTGACCTAGTTTTTTAAGGCACGTGACCCAGTTTCAAACTTGACCTAGATATCATCAAGGTGAACATTCTGACCAATTTTTATGGAGATCCATTCACAAGTATGGTCTCTAGAGAGGTCACAAGGTTTTTCTATTTAGACCTACTGACCTAGTTTTTGACCGCACATGACCCTGTTTCGAACTTGACCTAGATATCATCAAGATGAACATTCAGACCAATTTTCATACAGATCCCATGAAAAATATGGCCTTTAGAGAGGTCACAAGGTTTTTCTATTATTTGACCTACTGACCTAGTTTTTGACGGCACGTGACCCACTTTCAAATTTGACCTAGATATCATCAAGATGAACATTCAGACCAATTTTCATACAGATCCCATGAAAAATATGGCCTCTAGACAGGTCACAAAGTTTTTCTATTATTTGACCTACTGACCTAGTTTTTGACTGCACGTGACCCACTTTCGAACTTGGCCTAGATATCATCAAGTTGAACATTCTGACCAATTTTCATGAAGATCTCATGAAATATATGGCCTCTAGAGAGGTCACAAGGTTTTTCTATTTTTAGACCTACTGACCTAGTTTTTTGACCGCACATGACCCAGTTTCGAACTTGACCTAGATATTATCAAGATGAACATCAGACCAACTTTCATACAGATCCCATGAAAATATGGCCTCTAGAGAGGTCACAAGGTTTTTTCTATTATTTGACCTACTGACCTAGTTTTTGAAGGCACGTGACCCAGTTTTGAACTTGACCTAGATATTATCAAGGCGAACATTCTGACCAATTTTCATGAAGATCTTGTGAAATATATGGCCTCTAGAGAGGTCACAAGGTTTTTCTATTTTTAGACCTACTGACCTAGTTTTTGACTGCACGTGACCCACTTTCAAACTTGACCTAGATATCATCAAGGTGAACATTCTGACCAAGTTTCATGAAGATCTTGTGAAACATATGGCCTCTAGAGAGGTCACAAGGTTTTTCTATTTTTAGACCTACTGACCTAGTTTTTGATGGCACGTGACCCAGTTTCGAACTTGATCTAGATATCATCAAGATGAACATTCTGACCAACTTTCATAAAGATCCCATAAAAAATGTGACCTCTAGAGTGGTCACAAGCAAAAGTTTACGGACGGACGCACGGATGCACGCACGGACGGACGACGGACACCGCGCGATCACAAAAGCTCACCTTGTCACTTTGTGACAGGTGAGCTAAAAATCACTGCTATGAAAATGTGTTTTCACCATGTTGTCTTACCATGAACTCTGAGGAATTCAACAGTTTGTTGAACAGCTGGTGGTATAACCTGCTTATAGTTTTCTTTTATTCTGAAATAAACAAGAGGACCATGATGGTCCTGAATCGCTCACCTCTTCCCACATGACCCAGTTTTGAGTATGACGTCGTTTTTTCTACTATTTGACATAGTGACCTAGTTTTTGAGCTCATGTGACCCAGTTTTGAACCTGACCTAGATATTATCAAGATAAAAATTCTGACCAATTTTCATGAAGATCCATTGAAAAATATGGTCTCTAGAGAGGTCACAAGGTTTTTCTATTATTTCACCTATTGACCTAGTTTTCAAAGGTACGTGACCTTGTTTTGAACTTTACCTAGATATCAAGGTGAACATTATCACTAATTTTCATGAAGATCTCATGAAAAATATGGCCTCTAGAGAGGTCACAAGGTTTTTCTATTTTTATACCTACTGGCCTAGTTTTTGACCGCACGTGACCGTTTCGAAACTGACCTAGATATCATCAAGGTGAACATTCAGATCAATTTTCATGAAGATCCATTGAAAAATATGGCCTCTAGAGAGGTCAAAAGATTTTTCTAATTTTAGACCTACTGACCCTACTTTTTGACCGCAGTTGACCCAGTTTCAAACCTGACCTAGATATCATCAAGATGAACATTCAGACCAACTTTCATACAGATCCCATGAAAGGTATGGCCTCTAGAGAGGTCACAAGGTTTTTATATTATTTGACCTACTGACCTAGTTTTTTATGGCACGTGACCCAGTTTCAAACTTGACCTAGATATCATCAAGGTGAACATTCTGACCAATTTTCATGAAGATCCATTCAAGGGTATGGCCTCTAGAGAGGTCACAAGGTTTTTCTATTTCAAGACCTACTGACCTAGTTTTTGATCGCAGTTGACCCAGTTTCAAACTTGACCTATATATCATCAAGATTAACATTCAGACCAACTTTCATACAGATCCCATGAAAAATATGGCCTCTAGAGAGGTCACAACGTTTTTTCATTATTTGACCTACTGACCTAGTTTTTGATGGCAAGTGACCCACTTTCGAACTTGACTTAGATATCATCAAGATGAACATTCTGACCAATTTTTATGGAGATCCATTCACAAGTATGGCCTCTAGAGAGGTCACAAGGTTTTTCTATTTTTAGACCTACTGACCTAGTTTTTGACCGCACATGACCCAGTTTCGAACTTGACCTAGATATCATCAAGATGAACATTCAGACCAACTTTCATACAGATCCCATGAAAAATATGGCCTTTAGAGAGGTCACAAGGTTTTTTTCTATTATTTGACCTACTGACCTAGTTTTTGACGGCACGTGACCCACTTTCGAACTTGACCTAGATGTCATCAAGATGAACATTCAGACCAACTTTCATACAGATCCCATGAAAAATATGGCCTTTAGAGAGGTCACAAGGTTTTTCTATTATTTGACCTACTGACCTAGTTTTTGATGGCACGTGACCCACTTTCAAACTTGACCTAGATATCATCAAGGTGAGCATTCTGACCAATTTTCATGAAGATCTCATGATATATATGGCCTCTAGAGAGGTCACAAGGTTTTTCTATTTTTAGACCTACTGACCTAGTTTTTGACTGCACGTGACCCAGTTTCGAACTTGACCTAGATATCATCAAGATGAACATTCAGACCAACTTTCATACAGATCCCATGAAAAATATGGCCTTTAGAGAGGTCACAAGGTTTTTCTATTATTTGACCTACTGACCTAGTTTTTGATGGCACGTGACCCACTTTCAAACTTGACCTAGATATCATCAAGGTGAACGTTCTGACCAATTTTCATGAAGATCTTGTGAAATATATGGCCTCTAGAGAGGTCACAAGGTTTTTCTATTTTTAGACCTACTGACCTAGTTTTTGACGGCACGTGACCCAGTTTCGAACTTGACCTAGATATCATCAAGTTGAACATTCTGACCAACTTTCATAAAGATCCCATGAAAAATGTGACCTCTAGAGTGGTCACAAGCAAAAGTTTACGGACTGACGCACGCACGCACGCACGCACGGACGGACGGACGACGGACACCGCGCGATCACAAAAGCTCACCTTGTCACTTTGTGACAGGTGAGCTAAAAACATGTGAAAAATTCACAAAACTGTTCCAGTCATATATAAATTGTGTTAATTAACATTACATTCTTATGTAAATTTTGAACATTGCGTAAATTTCCTTGCTTTCTTCAACTGGAAAGAATCGCAGATTACCATCCTAAAGTAAATGACAGGGGCCTGTTTCACGTAACTTGCTATGACAAAGCAGGTAAAATTTTTATGTTACAATTTAACTTGTGGAAACTTGTCAGTTATAACAAAGCAGATAGACCTCTGCCCTCACCCAAATGTATCTCTGTAGGACATTATTTCACATATAGGTGGGTACATGGATAAAACCACTGACCTTTCAAAGCCATTTGGATAACTTCCTCACAAAAATTCTACACTCCCAATGTTCAAACCAACAGGGTGAGAATAAATTGGTCCATAGTCAGTGTCTAACCATTCAGCCAAAAAATTTTACATGTAAAGTACTTAATAATATGTTAATCTCTCTTAAACTTATCTCAAGTTACACACTGGGAAATACCACCAACATTTGCAAGACAGCTGGACAGCTTCCACACTATGATGAAAGAATTCTACACCCCTAGGAGTTTCTGTCCGAGGACAATTCACTAAGTCAGTGACATTAACCATTTGAAGTTGGCGAGTTTATCCACTTGTCCATAGAGGCTTATGTGATCAGTGATCTTTATAAATATTAATTATTAATCATTATTCTATTTCTCGTTGTTGGATACTCACAGTGATAAAGAAACACCAAACTGCTGTGTCTTCAGTGAGCTATTGTTACGTTGTACATCACCACCATATGGATAAGATGGCTTCTGTGTTGACAGGATCTTTGCATTGTATCTAGAAAAATATTTCAAATGTTGTCAATTTAAATCAACAGTCTGTGTTTCTCTCATCAGTTTTTTTCCTCTGAAGAAAAAAAAAATCAACTCTTTGATTACTTCCAACAGAAAAAAAAACTTACCGTAAAAAAAGACTGACTGGGAAAAAACTGACTGTGGTAAAACAGACTGTGGTAAAACAGATTGTGTAAAAAACTGACTGGAAAAAACTGACTGGGGAAAAAAAGGCTGGAAAAAAGTGACTGGGGAAAAATGGCTGGAAAAAGTGACTGGGGAAAAAATGACTGCGAAAAAAATGACTGCGAAAAAACTGAATCGGAAAAAAAAACTGACTTACTGGGAAAAAGTGAAAAAGTATTACTGGGAAAAATTGGGCAGTAGTGGATAATCAACAAGAGCACTGCAATGCGGAGCATATATGCCCGATGGTATGACCTTTGACCTCTAAATCTGACCTTGACCTTGTAGCTAATCATCCAGAACATGAGCTCTGCATGAACATTTGTGTCAAGTTTCTCCGAAATCCTTCAAGAGGTTCAAGTGTTACAGAGCGATGACTTTTAACCCCCAAGTGTGACCTTGACCTTGAAGCGAGACATCCAGAACATGTGCTCTGCATGTCGTCTTGATGTGGTGAACCTTCAAGTTTCTTTGAAATCCTTCAAGGGGGTCAAGAATTACAGAGCAGACATGAAACACACTCATAAACTTTGACCCCTAAGTGTGACCTTGACCTTGGAGCGAGCCATCCAGAACATGCGCTCTGCCTGTCGTCCTAATGTGGTGAACATTTGTGTCAAGTTTCTTTGACATCCTTCAAGGGGTTCAAGAGTTACAGAGTGGACATGAAATTGCTAACAGCCGGACAGATGGACACCAGGGGGCATATAAAAAGCAACCACTCATGCAGAGGTTATAAGTTCAAATCCTGAAATGGACAGACTATGGAGCTTATATCAACTGCTACCTTACCACGAGCAATAGATGATTAAATGAGATACAGCTGGTTTTAAATAAGTAAATTTGTCAAAAATTTTGCAAATCTGTAAAGTACAGGCTGAGATTGATCCATATTATTCACACTTGTTCAAAATTATTCAGTGTTGTTAATTTTTCTGGTCTTGCCCTTTCTATATCTGCTTAAGAGAATTCCACTTTTATCTAGTGCTACTAGTCCACGAGAGGGTTGTTGCAATTTTTTATTATTTCTCATGAACAGACTCAAAATAAGTCTGCTATTCACTTGCTTGGTCAATGCTTCTAGGGGATAGATTTTACTTGCAAAAATGAAAGGCAGACAAGCAAATCACAGAACAAAGAACAGTACTTTGTTCACTATTATTACAACTCAAACATGACTTAATTTGTATTGCTTCACTCCCTTCATCATCATAATCATCATCATCATCATCACCACCACGTCACCAGTGCTTGCAAAAAAAAAAAAACTCATGGTGAATCAAGTGCACCTGTACTTAAAGATATTAGATCCTGTTTCACACAGTGACAAAATGTGATTATTACTCACTGTAAGACAAGTGGAGGGACTTTAAGCTGGTCAAAGTGTAGATGAGCCTTCAACTCATGTAGATAGTTTACATACATGACCTTCCTCCCAAACTTTGCACTGAAATAAACAACAACATTCTTGTCTCTGTGGAATAAAAAGAATTTAACATAAAAGAAAAAATTATCAAAGATATATATATTGCTTATAAAAATATGAAACTTGCCTAATTTTGCAGGTTAGAGGTGAGAGCAAAACAGTTCTATGTGCATCTTTATTTATCTACACTTGTACCTCTTTTGCTCTCACCCAAGTAATGTGAATTCATGAATATTTGAGCCGCGCCATGAGAAAACCAACATAGGATCCATGCTGTTCGCTTTCAAAGCCTATTGTAATCAGAGAAACTGTTAGCGAACAGCATGGATCCTGACCAGACTGTGCGGATGCGCAGGCTGATCTGGATCCATGCTGGTCGCAAGCCCACTATGTTGGTTTTCTCATGGCACGGCTCATTTGTGGGTGACTAAAATTCATCGCTTTCATGGTTGCATCAGTCACTGATGAACAAGTAAATTTCAGAATTCATTTCAACTTCAGAAGGTAACATACATTAATTCATATCCATATGAAATAACCCTTTTGTCCAAAACCAAGGAAGTTCAAAGTTCTTATAAAAGTACAATTATTTCCCACATGTGAAAAAAATGTGAAGTACTGGCATCTTTCAAATTACTTGACATGTGGTATATGTCAAGGAAATGGTTCTTAAGTGCAGACTGAAATAAGATCATGTACTTTAAACTGTTCTGAAGACAGAACTTCCACACTTGCAGACCCCCGAAATCATTTAATTTCATGGGAACGAAATTTCATGGTTTTTGTTGAAACAGCTATTTCATGGGGATATGACTTCCTGGATTCCACCTTTTGGAGGTAAAATGTATGGGACTTTTGATGGTTCAACGGGCTTTAATCTTGAATGACTGAAGGAACAATAAAATCCATGAAAATTTGTTTCCAATGAATATAAATGATTCTGTAGTAATATAGAGTTGCTCTTTGAAATATTAGCAGTATGCCTGTTACCTATGTATTTAAATTATCACAGTGTTCTGAAGGAGTACTTGTGACACTCCCCAGAAAGAAAGTGTCAACAAGCTTTTTTTTTAAGATTTTGTGGGTTGTTTCTGTGTTGCCCTGTAATTTTTTTTTGAATTTCAAGCCAGATAGTGCAAATAACAGAAAACACTGCCGAGTTTTTTTTTAAAACAAAATAGGTTAAAAGTGTCAAAAAAGTTATCTGGCCCGAAATTCACCCTTTAAAAAAGTAAAAAAATGTTAAATTAAGCTCCCCCTACATTCAGATTTTAAAAAATATCAAAGGCAAATCACAGCAAAACTACCCTCAAAATTTTTTGCAGAGTTAAAAGGCATAACCGCCTGTAAACTAAACTTACTGTAACAACATGGTTTAGGACCTAGGAAAATTTGTTTAATTAGATTTTCCTTTTTGATTTTTCTTTCCCCAGTTTTTAGGGAAAAGCCTGTCGCCTTTGACATTTTTAGGTCCAAGAATCCCAAAATGCCTGACCGAATTTTTGTCATGGGTTTAATTTCCCAATGTCTTATAGGGGTCCATCCCTAAGCAGAGGTCAAATGGCCAGAAAAAATGTCCTGCTTTTGGGGGCAATTCGAAGACAGAAAAAGAAGTGACAATTGTGGTAAAATGCTGATAACTGACTTAACAGAGTGGTAAATGCAAAAATCGAAGTAAAATTGTTTCTAAAAAGGCTTAATTCAGAATCTCAAAATAATTAATCTTTAAACAAAAATTGATAAATTTAACATCAAGAAAGGCTACACAACCACGAAATAAATGAATATTAGTTAAGCGAATATGAACAATTTCACAGTAATGAAATTTACTACATTAATTTATAAAGCTACTGCAGAATTTAAAAGAGCAACTTCAAAAAGTATCAAAGTTTGACAGCTAATACAAATAGATAAAAACAATATACAGTGCCGTTTATAAAGTAAAAAGTTTTTCTTTGACAAAAACTGGGCAAGACTGATAAACAATTTGAAAATAAAAAAATTTTTCAGGAATAATTACAATGGGTAATTACATCAACAATCTTAGGATAAAGGAGTAAAACATTTTAGTCGGGAAAAAATTTAAAGTATGTAAAATCATTGAACATTTCAATTTATTTAATCGTGAGGGAACCGGGGGACTAAATGAATTTCTTTAGGATACAAAAAAAAAAGTTAGTTTAAACTGAATCCATAATTATTTTGGTGGATACAGACAAGTACTGATGGTGACTACAATGTTAATATTTACCAAAGCTCTCCAAAGTCTTTTAAAATTATAAACAAAACCGAATAATTTCGAGTTGTTAAAAAAGGGAAAGAATGAAAATGGTTTTTAAAGGGGTAAAAGGTAGTCCACATTAAAAGCCTTTATTTCTTCAATCTAATTAACCCCATTAATAAAGACAATTCCTTTTCTTTAGGTGGTGTTGTGGGTTTTAAAGGGGGGGGGGGGTGAAAGGGGGGTGTTCTTTGGGGAGGGGGGGAATTGTTCAAAGGGTTTAACTTGACTTTGGAGCCAGTCTTAACTCAGCATCTGATGGTGTTCTGGTTTCTAGAAACGGGCCCAATAGCAAAGACTAAAACTGGTTCTTGATGCCCCAAGCGGGGGTTGTCCTTGCTGTGACTTGACAATGGGTGAGCCCCCAATTTGCTTGACCATTTTTTCATCCATTTTTAAAGTTTCATTGAATTTGAATATTGGACAGTGCTCGATGGACAACAAAAATATAAAAAAGTACAGGCTGGACGTATGTTATGAACAGATCTTGGAGGTGTGTTGGGGGGGGGGGGGGGGGGGGGGGGGGGGGGGGGGGGGAAAGGGGGGAAGGGGATGGGGGGTGCAAAAAAAAAAATGTATTGCCCCTAACAAGTGCTACCTTGTAACACAATGACTTTTATGCATGAACTTTTTTTGATGCTTCAATGGGTTACCTTTTTCATAAAACAAAGTTGTAAAAAATCCTACAAATGATAAAAAAAGAAATAGAAAAAAAGGTTCTAAATATGAACATCACCTACTACAAACCAGATACAAAACAAGAAAAGTACATTAATATCTCTTTCTTTTTCATTATTTCTTAATTTTTTTTTCTTTTTCAAAATAAGAAGGGTTTAAAAAGGGTAAACTTTGATGGCATTAAAAGAATTTTATAAACAAAAAAAAAAATTGAGTATGAGAATATTAGAAAGATCCCCAAAGGGGATGTTAAAAATTCATATATAGTTTTATACAGATATGTCTGGTGTCTGATTTATGCCATTTTGTTATTTCGTTCTGTCGCAGCAACACAAGGACAAATGTCCTTATGGCGCCCTGCCGAACGTTGCCCTGCCAAATGTTGGCCCGCTGAACATCAGTACGGCTACCCCAACAAACGTCGCCACTCCAAAAGTCCACGTTTTATCTCTAATTTGCTTAATACAATCATGTAAATTTGGAAGGGGAAAAGACTACGTAGTGGGGCTCCATAACGAGGTTCGGTTTTTGTGGCGAATTTTGCAGGGTGACATTCAGGGGGGCGTCATTTGTGGAGAAACGTTGGGGCAGGGCCCCATAATGACATTTGTGTTTGGCGCTGCGACGGGAAAAAATAAAAAAAGGGGACAAATCAGCCCCATAGCTATGTTTCAAAAAAATACATATTTAGAATATATTGTAAAATTTCATATTTTTCAATAGTTTAAATTATTTTTTTTCTTTACATATTTGAAAAAATATTGCAAATGCAAAAACTTTCCCCTAAAAAACATTTAAAATCCCCAATATCTTGTGTTGATACAAGATTGGTAAAAATACAAATTCCCGCACCAAATTTTAAATATAAACCAACTATTAGTGTTTTTACAAAAAAAAGATTCCCCCCCAGTAAATTTTTTGAAAGGAGAGTTCCAAACATAAACAAAAACCTTCCCCTGTTACAGACCAAAATCAAACGAAAAAAAACAAAAAGATCTGGCTGGGGAAAAGTTGGGTTTCCTCGGGATCTTTGTGGGTTTATGTTATTCACTTAAGTTACTGAAACAAAAAAAAGGACAGTCAGCGATGCACTTCAGAAAAAACAAAATGAAATTTTCTGTTTTTTATTTTTTTTGTCTTTTTTTATATGGGAATTTCAAGCTTCTAATGTAAGAACCAAGTCTTGGCTTGATACTGACAGTAGTAATTTCATCTATTTCATTTCAATGAAACTTTAGCTGACCTTTACTTTGACCTTGACTAATGGGATGGGGGAAATTGTTGTACTGGTTGCTAAATTTTACGGCAATAAAAAAATGAAGTTTCATTTATTTAGTCAGTAAAAATTATGCTGCCTTTTCTTTGCCTTTACACCCCGGGTTTGGGTAGATTACTTTGTTTCCATGGGAATTAAAGGGCACAGTTATGGGTTGAGGGTTTTACAATATTTCAAGAAATATAAAGGAAGTTTTATAATTTTGTTCAACAATTATTGAAAAAAAAAAATTTCAGTTAACCCTTTTCTTTTTTCCTCAGCATTTTGTATTGACTGAAAAAGAGCTTTTGTAAAAAAATGTATCCCCCCCCCCCCCCCCCCCCCCCCCCCACCCCATGTGGGTTGTCCCTTTTTAGTCCTTTTAACTTAGACCTTTACCTTTGACCCCTGCTTATGACCCAAAAAAAAATAGGTGCTTTACCTTTTCAAGCCCAAACATGCTATCAAGTTGGGGGAAAACGGGTCCCTTTGACCCCGAAATACGGTTATCTACACCTACTTTATTGTCCAATCCTTAACGTTTGAAAGGTTTTTGGTCAAGTGGTTCCAAGTTGTTGGGTGGAAACCGTTCACTCTACTAGCTGACAAGCAATATATATACAGATATTTTAATGAGGTGACATCGGAAAAAATAAGATGGTATTGCTGAAAAAAACTGCTAAATAACATTAACCTTCCTTTAAAAACCCCCCTTTTGAAAGGGAAAAAGGCAATTAACTTTTGTGTGTAAAAAAAAAGACCTTTAAAATAAACAAATTAATTTTTTAAAACAAAAAATGATCTAGTTTTTCTAGATTCTTGTAATATTGCTTAAAAGTTAAGTGTTAGATACTCAGTTTAATTTAAACTTAAAATACTTCTTATAACAAATTATGGACCCACAATGTTTTTTTTAGAAGGAGATAAAATAGCAGATTTTGGGTTTTTTTTTTATTTAAAATTGTAAATAGTTTAGTAGTTCTTCAATTACAAAATAATTTTTACTGACCATTTTGTAAAATGAATAAACAAGGGTCCAATTACCCGCCTACAAATTTCAAGCAAGACATGTTCAAAAAGGACAAACCACAATCCACCCAAAACAAAAGACCTCATCTGCCTTTTAAAAAACAGTTGAATTACTTGCGCCACCCCTTTTAAGCGTGTTTGTATTAAACGACGGTTCAAATCCCCCCCCAAAGTTTTCAGTACTAAATTTTTCCCTTAAATGCTTTTTTATTAAACGAATGGACCCAATGTAGTCCGCCGTAAAATTACAAAAAGTATTATTAAGCGAAAAGGGGACCCAAAAATTTACGGGCATTTTTCGTCTGTGTATTGCGAGTACGTTTCGCCATGACTGAATGCATTAACCTTTGTATTAGTTGAAGGGGAAAAAATTTGAAAATTTTTAGGTTTTTGGATTAGAAAAATGTTTACGATGTTAAAAAAATTTTTTATCCCTACGTGCATGTTCATAATAAAATAAGTTAATTAACAGTTAAAAACAACTTTTCTTTTCATCTAAATGAAATTCATTAAGAGCCATTCCCTTTTGGACACTTTTAAAAGCCCTTGGGTGGTCTCTTAAAACAATGTCGACGTAATATACCTTGACAAAGGTTTTTCTTGTTTAGTATGTTGCTTAAAGTAAAATTTAAAAAATTAGAGGAAATTTATAGTCACAAATAAGTATGATAATGTGATGCCAGTTTACATCAATTTAAATCAAATTTTGTTTTTGGGTTTAAATATAATATAGGTATTTTTTTTTTTCCCCTTTTAAGCCAATAAATGAAAATGTACACAAATATCAGATGGAAGCCTGTTTTCGGATGAGTTTTGTCCTCACCCAGAAGAGTTTATGTTGGTACATATTGTTAAGCTTGGGTACATACTACCCCTTTTTGCAGCACCGGATTTTTGCAAAAAATCACCCCAAAAAATTTGTTTTTTTTTTCATTTGAAAGGAGTTAATGCGTGATATATTTCACATAAAGTTTTAAAATATACTTATTAAATTTATTCACCTTTTATTTTACCATTTGTGCTGATATTACAAAAGTTAACAATGATTTTTCTTTTAGAAAATTTTCATATAAAAAAAATAAAAATTTTTTTAAAAAAAAAGAGTAGTCCCCAAAAAATTTTAAAAAAGAAAAAAAGAGTAATTGCAAAAGGACATACGGCCCCTGTTGACCGATGGGTGAAAAAAGGTTCACCCTTTCGTCTCAGGTTACTATGCATTTATTTAAACCATTTAAAGGCCAAAAAATAATCATGCTTTGAAGTTTTAAGGCCCTTTTAAACCCAAGCCTTATCCCCCCTTTTAAAAGGCCCCGCAACTTGACCTTGACCTTGTCATTTCATGACAAAGGGTTTTTTTTCTGGAATGCATTCATGTATGAAGACTGACAGTCATCGTGAAAGCATTTCCCCGAATATGCAAAACCCTTTTTCAGCTTTACATCACTTAAACCCTTTTTCCTTAACCCCTGACCCTAAAAAACCCAAAAAATTAGGGGTCATTTGGGGGACCCTTTTCTTTTTTATGGAAACTTGCGGCCACAACCCAAATGTTCTCCCGAAAAGAATCTCAAGGTGCTTTTACCCTTTTACCCAAAACTATCACCAAGGGTCATCAGTGACCGCTGAAAAAAGTTACATCCAAAAAGTTTCAAAGTCCTTACCCGCCAAACCAATTCTTGATCTGAAACCCCTTTTAGTTCAGTCACTTTTGACATTGACCTTTTTCTACTGACCCTTCAAAAAATAGGGGGGTTTTCTGCGGCCACAGACAACATTTATGAAGGCAAAAAAAGTTTATGGAAATGTTTGTAATAAATCAAATGCCGGGCAGCAGACTCAGACAGGAGCAAAACAATATACCCTCTTCATTAAAGGGGCTGGCTCATAGGTATTAAACATGAATTAAAATGCAATTTAAGATCTTTTCATATTTACAAGTATTTTGTATAAAAGATGATAAAAGAGGGATGAAAACTTTTTTATCACAATTACATAGCTTTAAACTACATTTTCAGGTACATATACTAAAATCCCAACCTCTAGATCAATTCTGTTCTCTTAACATGAAAGGGCCATATACCAGTACTTATTTTAATGACTTTTGATTCTTTCTTTTATTGTTTTAAAATTTTAAGTACATAGAAGTATCATCACAAATATTTCCATGCCAATTAAAGCAGCATCAAATACAAGCTACTACTACTACTACTATGGGGGAACAATTATACAGAACAAAAGGGAGAGACTCACCTGATGAGTGGCTTGAATATATTCCATAATATTCTTATAAAATTTGTAGGATGGACCAAATACAGGGCTTTCAAATTCTTCTTATATCTGGAAACAGTAAATGTATCAGTGTAACTAGGAAAATAATAAGTCCATCACTGCATCAGACATCAACCTCACTTTTAATCATTTGTCCCTAACTACTGCGAGTTCAAGCCAACAAAATAATACAAGAGGACCATGATGGTCCTGAATCGCTCACCTCTTCCCACATGGCCCAGTTTTGAGTATGACGTCGTTTTTTCTATTATCTGACATAGTGACCTAGTTTTTGAGCTCATGTGACCCAGTTTTGAACTTGACATAGATATTATCAAGATAAAAATTCTAACCAATTTTCAAGAAGATCCATTAAAACAAGAGCACCGCCTTGCGGGTGCTGACGCTCATCTGATTTTTTTTGTGTAATAGAAATATTGTCCTACCCATGATTTTCTAAGTCTAAAAAGGGCCATCATTCTTGCAAAAAGCAGGATAGAGTTATGTTTCTTGATGTACAGTGTCCACTTATGATGGTGAAAAACTGTTGCAAGTTTTAAAGCAATAGCTTTGATAGTTTATGAGAAAAGTTGACTTAAACATAATACTCAACCAAGAAAATGATTTTCTAAGTCCAAAAGGGGCAATAATTATTGCAAAAAGCAGGATGGAGTTATGTTGCTTGCTGTACAGGGTCAGCTTATGATGGTGAACAAGTGTTGCAAGTTTCAAAGCAATAGCTTTGATAGTTTAAGAGAAAAGTTGACCTAAACATAAAACTTAACAAGAAAATCTGGTATTTTCTAAGTCCAAAAGGGGCCATAAATCTTGCAAAAAGCAGGACAGAGTTATGTTTCTTGTATACAGGGTCAACTTATGATGGTGAACAAGTGTTGCAAGTTTTAAGCAATGCTTTGATAGTTTAGGATAAAAGCTTACCTAAACATAAACTTAACCAAGAAAACTGATTTTCTAAGTCCAAAGGGGCAATAAATCTTGCAAAAAGCAAGATGGAGTTATGTTTCTTGATGTACAGGTCTGCTTATGATGGTGAACAAGTATTCCAAGTTTCAAGCATTGCTTTGATAGTTTAGGAGAAAGTTGACCTAAACATAAAACTTAACCAAGAAATCTGATATTTTCTAAGTACAAAGGGGCCATAAATCTTGCAAAAAGCAAGATGGAGTTATGTTTCTTGCTATACAGGGTCAGCTTATGATGGTGAACAAGTATTCCAAGTTTCAAAGCAATAGCTTTGATAGTTTAGGAGAAAAGCTGACCTAAACATAAAACTTAACCAAGCAACGCCGACGCCGACGCCGACGCCAACGCCGACAACCGCTCAAGTGATGACAATAACTCATCATTTTTTTTCAAAAAATCAGATGAGCTAAAAATGGTCTCTAGAGAGGCCACAAGGTTTTTCTATTATTTGACCTATTGACCTAGTTTTCGAAGGTACATGACCCTGTTTTCAATTTTACCTAGATATCATCAAGGTGAACATTCTCACTTAATTTTCATGAAGATCTCATGAAAATATGGCCTCTAGAGAGGTCACAAGGTTTTTCTATTTTTATACCTACTGGCCTAGTTTTTGACCGCACGTGACCCAGTTTCAATACTGACCTAGATATCATCAAGGTGAACATTCAGATCAATTTTCTGAAGATCCATTGAAAAATATGGCCTCTAGAGAGGTCAAAAGATTTTATTAATTTTAGACCTACTGACCTAGTTTTTGACCGCAGTTGACCCAGTTTCAAACTTGATCTAGATATCATCAAGATGAACATTCAGACCAACTTTCATATAGATCCCATGAAAAGTATGGCCTCTAGAGAGGTCACAAAGTTTTTTTTATTATTTGACCTACTGACCTAGTTTTTAAAGGCACGTGACCCAGTTTCAAACTTGACCTAGATATCATCAAGGTGAACATTCTGACCAATTTTTATGGAGATCCATTCACAAGTATGGCCTCTAGAGAGGTCACAAGGTTTTTCTATTTTAAGACCTACTGACCTAGTTTTTGACCGCACATGACCCAGTTTCGAACTTGACCTAGATATCATCAAGATGAACATTCAGACCAACTTTCATTCAGATCCCATGAAAAATATGGCCTTTAGAGAGGTCACAAGGTTTTTCTATTATTTGACCTACTGACCTAGTTTTTGATGGCATATGACCCACTTTCGAAACTGACCTAGATATCATCAAGATGAACATTCAGACCAACTTTCATACAGATCCCTTGAAAAATATGGCCTCTAGAGAGGTCACAAGGTTTTTCTATTATTTGACCTACTAACCTAGTTTTTGATGGCACGTGACCCACTTTCGAACTTGACCTAGATATCATCAAGATGAACATTCTGACCAATTTTCATGAAGATCTCATGAAATATATGGCCTCTAGAAAGGTCACAAGGTTTTTCTTTTTTTTAGACCTACTGACCTAGTTTTTGACCGCACATGACCCAGTTTCAAACTTGACCTAGATATCATCAAGATAAACATTCAGACCAACTTTCATACAGATCCCATGAAAAATGTGGCCTTTAGAGAGGTCACAAGGTTTTTCTATTAATTGACCTACTGACCTAGTTTTTGATGGCACGTGACCCAGTTTCGAACCTGACCTAGATATCATCAAGATAAACGTTCTGACCAATTTTCATGAAGATCTTGTGAAATATATGGCCTCTAAGGAGGTCACAAGGTTTTTCTATTTTTAGACCTACTGACCTAGTTTTTGCTGGCATGTGACCCAGTTTCGAACTTGACCTAGATATCATCAAGGTGAACATTCTGACCAACTTTCATAAAGATCCCATGAAAAATGTGACCTCTAGAGTGGTCACAAGCAAAAGTTTACGGACGCACGCACCGACGGACACCGCGCGATCACAAAAGCTCACCTTGTCACTTTGTGACAGGTGAGCTAAAAAGGGAAAGTAATCCAGATGGCTTGTAGAAGACCACAGGTTCTACCATAGTGACCATATGTGCCAAAAATAATGTTCAGAAGTGCACCTGTGTTCGTCATTTAGTATAAAAGCTGGACAGAAATTAAAATGATAATATTTGCAAAACCATTTTTTTTGCAGTTGTTTACTTCTTTATAGAAAATTTCCTATAAGCTGTTGGAAAATAAATAAAATCCCAGCCTGACAGCTATTGAATGGAAACCTGTGCCTGCAGCCATATACTCACTTTCTGTCTAACTCTCTATAGACCTGCACCATCCAAGACAATTTTGGTTTGTTCTTGCTTGTCATACCATGATGGAAATACACTATCACATAGTCCATCTCAACATATTGGTCTAAGGTCATCTTCATAAACCTGTGGATATAAACAACATACTATTATATATTTCACCTCAACATTCTGGTTTAATGTCATCTTCTTAAACTTATCATAAAGTGGACATAAACCATATCACATAGTCCATCTCAATATACTGGTCTAATGTAAACTTTATAACATGAGCACCACCTGCAAATGCCATCACTCGTCTGTAAGCACTCTGACAATATGCAAGAAAATACATGTAGTTAAGATTCTTGGCCTTCTAACTCAACTTAATTGATGACAAAAAAATGTATGAAGTTTCAAAGCTATAGTAAGTGTTCAAGAAAAGTGAAAAACAAAAAACAACCAAGAAATACTGATTTTCTACATTATAAAAGGCCCATAATTCTGACAAAATGCAAGAGAGAGGTATGGTTCTTGACCTACTTACATATCTAACTTACAAAGTTTCAAAGCTATAGCCCTTGTAGAATTCAAGAAAAGTGGACCTTCATAAAAAGAAATTCAAATTTTCTAAGTACATTAAGGGCCATAATTCACACAACGTACATTTAGGGCCATAATTCACACAAAATGCATATCAGACTTTAATGATGATAAACAAGTCTGCAATGTTTCAAAGCTAGTGTTCTGACAGTATTCAAGTAAAGTGGACCTAAACAAAAATTTAAAGTTTCAAAGTTGTAGCTCTTTTTGGGGAAAAAATAGACCTAAACAAAAATTTTAACTAAGAAAATCAAATTTTCTAAGTATAAAAAGGACCATAATTCTAAAAGAATGCTTATTAGAGTTATGCTTCTTGGCCTATGTAGTAATCTAATGATGATAAAATTTAGTATGCAAAAAAATTAACCAATGCTGGCAATCAAGTGATGACAATACCTCGTATGTTTTTTAAAAATCAGACAACCTATAAATGTTATTGATAATAATAAATGCAATATTACAGAGCCACAGAGAACTTTTAACATAATGAGCAAATGTCATTGTCATAAACCAGTAACTTACCAAGAAATGTCACAAATAATTGAAACTAGCACTAGTACTGAAACCTTCCTACACAATCTAGTTGAAATCCACCAGCACCTTCAGAGAAAACTTGACAAAATCTAGTGACAAATGTGCAGACAGACAGACAAGACAATATCAATTTGTCTCCCCGCATATGAGGAGACATAATGAAGCCCAACTTACTCAAACAATCTTTGATGATTGAGTTCTGTTTTTGGAGGTAATTTGCAAGCCGAGAACACAATAACTTTTCTACCATATACATCATCTCCTGCCACTTCAATAATGCCATGTCTAGCAATGTCATGGTAATCTCCTGGCTCAGCCTCATCTTCATCCTATTCAACACAAAAATACAACACAGTGTGTAAACACCATACATAATATATGCTACTTCAATAATTCTATATCTAGCAATGTCATGGTAATCTCCTACAGAACACAGTGTGTAAATATAAAGTAGAATATAATGCCACTTTAATAATGCCATGTCTAGCTATGTCATGGTAAGCTCTTGGCTCAGCCTCATCTTCATCCTGTATAACCACAAAAATGGAAAATAGTGGGTTAATATCAAACAAAAGGGAAAACATGTAACACTATGTGTGTTTACTTGTTTTTGTGGGTTAAACATATCAATACAATTTAGATCATATCATGACTTTCCAGCTATATTGATGGCTGAAGACTCAAGGTGCTCCTTCAGACATTGTATCAGGCCTGGGCTCCACCTTGGTTAAATCCCTAACCTTCCTAAAATGTAGTTGGCAACTACCTCAGGTGATAGAATTCTACATCCAAAGTGGAGTTTTGAACACAAACCATTGACAGGCAAGCGACCTTCACGATCCTGGCCATAGAAGTTCCCAGCAACATCAAACAAGAGGGTCATGATGACCCTAAATCGTAATATGAGCCACATGTTTAAAATGGCAAACTGATGCTAAAATATTAGAAAGTAGGTGAGTAGGTCATATTTATGGTCACTGAAAGTCAGTTTTAAGATCGGTGTGCAAAACTGTACATGTCATCCAAATTTCAAGGCTGTATGTTAAACAAGAGGACCATGATGGTCCTGAATCGCTCACCTTCTCCACATGACCCAATTTTCATGAAGATCCATTGAAAAATATGGCTTCTAGAGAGGTCACAAGGTTTTTCTTTTATTTGACCTAACGACCTAGTTTTTGAAGGCACATGACCCAGTTTTGAACTTGACATAGATATTATCAAGGTGACATTCTCACCAATTTTCATGAAGATCTCATTGAAGAGTATGGCCTTAGAGAGGTCACAAGGTTTTTTATTTTTATACCTACTGACATAGTTTTGACCACACGTGACCCAGTTTCAAATTTTATGTAGATATCATCAAGGTGAACATTCAGACAAATTTTCATGAAGATCCATTGAAAAATTGGCCTCTAAAGTGGTCAAAAGGTTTTTCTATTTTTAGACCTACTGACCTAGTTTTTGACCGCAGTTGACCCAGTTTCGAACTTGACCTAGATAACATCAAGATGAATACTAAGACCAACTTTCATACAGATCCCATGAGAAATATGGCCTCTAGAGAGGTCACAAGGTTTTTTTATTATTTGACCTACTGACCTAGTTTATGACTACACGTGACCCAGTTTCGAACTTGACCTAGATATCATCAAGATGAACATTCTGACCAATTTTCATGAAGATTCATTGAAAAATATGGCCTCTAGAGAGGTCACAAGGTTTTTCTATTTTTAGACCTACTGACCTAGTTTTTGACTGCAGTTGACCCAGTTTCGAACTTGACCTAGATATCATCAAGATGAACATTCAGACCAACTTTCATACAGATCCCATCAAAAATATGGCCTCTAGAGAGGTCACACGGTTTTTCTATTATTTGATCTACTGACCTAGTTTTTGACAGCATGTGACCCAGTTTCGAACCTGACCTAGATATCATCAAGATGAACATTCAAACCAACTTTCATACAGATCCCATGAAAAATATGGCCTCTAGAGAGGTCACAAGGTTTTTCTATTATTTGACCTACTGACCTAGTTTTTGACCGCAGTTGACCCAGTTTCAAACTTGACCTAGATATCATCAAGATGAACATTCAAACCAACTTTCATACAGATCCCATGAAAAATATGGCCTCTAGAGAGGTCACAAGGTTTTTCTATTATTTGACCTACTAACCTAGTTTTTGAAGGCACATGACCCAGTATCGAACTAGACCTAGATATCATCAAGGTGAACATTCTGACCAATTTTTATGAAGATCCATTGAAAAGTACGGCCTCTAGAGAGGTCACAAGGCTTTTCTATTTTTAGACCTACTGACCTAGTTTTTGATGGCACGTGACCCACTTTCGAACTTGACCTAGATATCATCAAGTTGAACGTTTTGACCAGTTTTCATGAAGATCTTGTGTAATATATGGCCTCTAGAGAGGTCACAAGGTTTTTCTATTTTTAGACCTACTGACCTAGTTTTTGATGGCACGTGACCCAGTTTCGAACTTGACCTAGATATCATCAAGGTGAACATTCTGACCAATTTTCATGAAGATCTTGTGAAATATATGGCCTATAGAGAGGTCACAAGGTTTTTCTATTTTTAGACCTACTGACCTAGTTTTTGAAGGCACGTGACCCAGTTTCGAACTTGACCTAGATATCATCAAGGTGAACATTCTGACCAACTTTCATAAAGATCCCATGAAAATTGTGACCTCTAGAGCGGTCACAAGCAAAAGTTTACGCACGGACGCACGTACGCACGGACGGACGGACGACGGACGCCGCGCGATCACAAAAGCTCACCTTGTCACTTTGTGACAGGTGAGCTAAAAAAACTAGAGTTGTCACAGGAGTGACGAAATATACCCCCACAATATGGCCTTGTCACAGAACTAAGCCAATGTCAAAGCCGAACTTGCTTGACCTTTGACCTACTGATCACAAAATCAATAGAGGTCATCTGCTAGTCATGAACAACCTCCCTATGAAGTTTCATGATCCTCCGCCCAAGCGTTCTCAAGTTATCGTCAGTAAAAGGTTTAAATGACCTTTGACCTTTGGAACTCAAAATCAATATGGGTCATCTGCTTGACATGACCAACCTCCAGATTAAGTTTCCTGATCCTAGTCCCAAGCATTCTCAAGTTATTGTCCGAAAACTGTTTAAATGTTCCAGGTCACTGTGAACTTGACCTGTGACCTACTGACCTCAAAATCATTACGGGTCATCTGCTAGTCATAACCGACCTCCCTATCAATTTTCATGATCCTAGGTCCAAGCATTCTCAAGTTATCATCCTGAAACCGTTTAACTGTTCCGAGTCCCTGTGACCTTGACCTTTGACGTACAGACCTCCAAGTCGAACTTGACCTGCATTTCATGATGTTACACCTGTGTACCAAAATTTATGATCCTAGGCCCAAGCGTTCTCAAGTTATCATCCTGAAACCGTTTAACTGTTCCGAGTCCCTGTGACCTTGACCTTTGACATACAGACCTCCAAGTCGAACTTGACCTGCATTTCATGATGTTACACCTGTGTACCAAAATTTATGATCCTAGGCCCAAGCGTTCTCAAAATATCATCCTGAAACTGTTTAACTGTTCAGAGTCCCTGTGACCTTGACCTTTGACCTACAGACCTCAAAGTCGAACTTGACCTGCATTTCATGAAGTTACACTTGAGTACCAAAATTTATGATCCTAGGCCCAAGCGTTCTCAAGTTATCATCTGGAAACCGTTTAACTGTTCCAAGTCCCTGTGACCTTGACCTTTGACCTACAGACCTCAAAGTCGAACTTGACCTGCATTTCATGATGTTATATCTGTGTATCAAAATTTATGATCCTAGGCCCAAGCATTCTCAAGTTGTCATCTGGAAACCGTTCAACTGTTCAGGGTCACTGAGACCTTGACCTTTGACCTACTGACCCCAAATTCGAACCTGACCTGTATTTTTTGATGTTACACCTGTGTACCAAAAATTATTAAAATTGGTCAAGCCTGTCTTGAGTTATCATCCGGAAACCATGCAAAACCAACAGACTGACCGACCGACCGCCAAGCTCACTCCTATATACCCCCCCCCCAAAACTTCGTTTTGTGGGGGTATAACAAGAAAGTAGGTCAGCAGGTCAAGGTCACAGTCAAGTGGCCCCTAATCACTTGGGGTCATCAGGTAATTATAATTAAACAGACTAGGAAATATGATCTGATAATTTTTGAAGCATTTATTCCTATCTAACTCATATAACAAGTGACCCCAGGGCAGGGACTCTTTTCACCCCAGGGGAATAATTTGAACAATTTTGTTAGACATCCACTAGGCAATGCTACATACCAAATATCATAGGCATAGGCCTTGAACTTTCAGACAAGAAGATTTTTTTCCCCTATATAAGTCTATGTTAAATTTGGGACCCCAAGGGCAGGGCGGCTTTTCACCCCAGGGGCATAATTTGAACAAGGGCCACAAGGCAATGCAACAAACCAAATATCAAAAGCCTAGGCCTTGCAAATTTTGGTAGAGGACCTCAAGGCAATGCTACTTACCAAATATCAAAGGCCTAGGTCTTGTGGTTTTAGACAAGAAGATTTTTAAAGTCTTTTCCTATATACCGGTAACTCTGTGTAAAACTTGGGACCCCCCGGGCAGGGCCCCTTTTCAGCCCCAGGGGCATAACTTGGACAATCTTCATAGAGGACCATTAGATGATGTCACATGCCAAATATCAAGGCTCTATGCCTTGCAGTTTTGGACAAGAAGATTTTTAAAGATTTTCATTTCGGTTGCTATGGCAACCAGAGTTCTGCATGGAATTCAATTCTTTGAACAATTTTGGAAGGAGACCACCCGAGGATCATTCCTGTGAAGTTTGATATAATTCTGTCTTGTGGTTTTCAAGAAGAAGATTTTTTTTTAAATGTTGACGGACGCACAACGCACGACAGACATTGAGCGGTCACAAAAGCTCATCATGAGCCTTTGGCTCAGGTGAGCCAAAAACAATAAGCCATTGTGGTTTAGGATGTGACAATAATCACTACAATAACAACAGATACATGTTCTTTCAATAGCATTTTTAAACTGTATAAGAATGGAAGAAGGCTATCCCTTACGAATTTAGAAGAAATTACACCAGAGACTTCACACTGTCAAGGCATGCAATCAATAGGGTTAAAACCATTAATGATAAATTTTCCACTTGCATGGCAATATTAACCTGGATACCATCATATAAACTAAAGGTGATGCCAGTGCCAGTGTCTGAAGTGATATGATCTACAAGTTATAGTATAAGCTATGATGTACAAATGCCTCACTTTATATTGATTGAGATAGAACACAGCTATGATGTATCCATGCTCTGGTTTTGCAATTAACACAGCTGATTATACAGTACAGAGTAAGGTAAATTGTTTATAGCCAGGAAATTGCAAGACATTTTCACATGCAGAAAAAAAGATTTATATAAATCTTGATCTGGCTTTAGAATGAAACAACTCTTTCTTTGCTTTTTTTGTAAAGTTAAGAACCATTTTTCATAAGTATTTCAGTCATATATGGTGGTCAGTATGATTACAGTGTACAAAGTGAGTAAACAAGTAAAGTAAATTGTTTACAAGAACTTTTCAATAATTATTGTTCTTTTTAAAAAAAGCTATTGCCAAAATAAGCTTTTTTTTCAAAAATTTTTTCATATATATAAAATATGGTGGAGTACACTGCCCCTCTTTATCAATTTAAACCCCACCCCCCTTAAAAAAATTTAGAGGTGGAGAAAAATGATGTAGATGCACTTCTTCAACTCATGGAGAGCAAAAGGGCCTGCGGGAAAATTAAACCCTTTTGCCCTCATGTTGGCTGTTGCCTTATAGTGCATTGTCAGCAGAGTCAATTTCCCAAAAAGGCATTAAACGTACCATTTAGGGTATGGGGAAAAATAAATATTTTTGAAATGAAAAATTTTTTTTCCTATTTTTGTTACTGAATGTTTAAATATGCATTGCCCTTTATACAACACAAAGTGAAGAGGTGTCATATGGTGAAAAATGCCCCCCCCGGCCTTGCCTTTGCCCAGGTGATTTGACGGGGCCCCCCAAGTCAGTGGGTCGTGTCTAAAAAGTGTATCAGCTGTGAATTTTGAAGGCCCCGGGGGTGCATGGTTAAAAAGTAAAGTCCCTTCAGCAAAAAGTTAACTTTGGGCCCCTGTACCTTGACCTTTGATTGGGCCCCCAAAGTTAGTAGGGCCCCTGTATAAAAAGTACTTAGCTTGAAGTTTAAGGTCCGGGGTGCAGTGGTTCGCGAGAAAAAGTCCTTTCATGCAAAAAGTTAACATTGGCCCCTGTGACTTTGCCCTTTGACCGGGCCCCAAAAGTCGGGGGGTTGTACTCAAAAATATACAGATTGGTTTGAAGGTCCTGGGTGCTTGTTTTGATTGAAGTGCCTTCATCAAAAAGTAACTTTTTAGAAGGGCCATCAAAAATTTTAACTTGGGGCCCCTGTGACCTTGGCCTTTGGGGCCCTGGTGACCCCAAAGGCCCCGTAGGGGTGGGGTTTACCATAAGTACTCGCATTAATTTGAAGGTTTGGGTGAGTGGTTCGCATAAATTTCCCTTCAGAAAAAAATTTAACGTTGTGACGAACGGAAGACTTAAAAAAAATTGCCTCCCTTTGGGGGCATAAAATTTTTACAGAAAACAATTTTAAAAATGTAAAAAGAACACAAAATAAGGCATTCGTGATGATAAAATACTATTTTGGGAATTTTAGGTATTGTATAATACAAAAAAACATTGTTTTTACATCAAAGAAGTTTTTAATAAAAAAAAAGGTTTTTTTTACTACCCAGCCTACAAAAGAAACAGGTGTCAGACTCATTGATAAAAAGAAAGGTGCTTTGGGGCAACATGGGCTTTTAAAATATTCTCTTTTTAATTTCAAAAAATTAAAATCATTATCAAATTTTGTCTAAAAAATCTTTTAAAAACCACTTTATTATGACAAAAAAGTGTTATGTACCGTTCTTTCCATATGTTCAAGTTTTTATATTTTCAGGTTTTTTTTGGGATTATACATAAAAACATTTTAACTAATTGTTGACCTTGTAGGGGTAAAAGAAGTTTCCTGAATAGTTTAAGTAATGAAAGGGGAAGTTTTGGGGTTATCTTAATTTATTTTAGTTTTGTTGTAAAAAGCTTCATTAAAAGTGGGGAGGGGTTATCTAACTTTAAAGGAAGTCGGGAAAATATAAACTTATATAGGTTTTCTATCTTCCTCAAAGCCTGTCATTAGCCCATCGGGGGTAATAGAACCACCTTGAATGGGATATTCGAATGCCCCCTGAAAACCTGAAATAAAACCTCTAAAGGGATTTGTGAAAAAAACAAAATAGGGGAAATTTTTTTTAACCTTTAAAATTTCTTTTTTTTACATTGTATAAAACATTTTAATCAAAATGCAAAAACAAACTATCAATTTTTTATTTTTGGTGAAGAAACAAAGGTAATTCGGGTAAAACTCATTTCAAAAAAACATTTTTTTTTTCCAATTTTTTGTGATGTTTACAAAACCCGGCTGAAAAAGCTTTAAGATATTTTATGGCACCCAATCTGAGCAGGAAAGTTTGTGAAATGTCAGCGGGATTCAAACAATAAAAAATTAATTACAGCCCATTATTATATGGAAATACTAAAATAAGGGAAAAAACTGTTGAACAGGGCTAACTTTGAAACGCTAAAAATGTTTTCTAAAAAATTTTCCCCCTAAAATAACTCATTTTACATTTGTTAAAACCCAAAAAATTCTTTTGTTTAAAATAAAAAAATTTGTTTTTTTTTTAAAAAAAAAATTTCTTTCCTTACGACAAAGATGGAATGGCACGGGTTGTGTAAAATGAAAATTTAAAATTTCTTTTTTTTTCACTTGTAAAATGGCTTTGCAGGTAAATAGTCGAAACTTTGGCCAAAGTCATTTTGGACCTTCCCACTGTAATTTTGACCTTTGCCAAAATTTAATAAGTGTTTTTTTTTAAAATAGCAATAAAATTTGTATAGGATGGTGATTTATATGAACAGTGTAAAAAAAGTACAAAATTTACTTCATATCTTATAAGGGTGTTAAGGGCCCCCTCCATGGTGTAAAGAAAATTATCTAAAATTTGTTATTTGCTATTTTCACTTAAATGTAAAAAACCCAAAAAAATATAAAAAATCACAAATTTGTGGTATTTTTAATTACACAATGTGATGAATAAAATTCAGGCATGCAAAAATACATTCGGCATATTTATTAAAAAATCATACTAAAGATGTTTCATTGTTTTTATAAAATTTTGGGTCTTTTGATTAGGTTTTTTTTCTTTTATTTTTTTTTGTGAGAGATCAGAAGAAATTTATTCTAAACACTTTTAAATTTTTAACTACAATTGAAACAGATGAAGAAAAAATTTAAAAACAAAAAGACTTTTTTATTAAAAAAACTCCCAAAGAAAAATTGATGTGAAAGTTACCCTTCTATAGTAAATGTGAGAAAATGCTATGTTAGATGTACAAAATATTTTGTTTGATTAAATCTTTTAAAAATAAAGAAAATTTCAGAAAAACCAAACCCTCAGAATTTTATCATGTCTAAGATGCAGACAAATTAAATCCCTGCTTCCCAGGGCCCTTTTGGTAGTGACAAAGGAAAAGACTTTCCCCCCCTTACCTGCTAAAATCTAAAGGACCAGCCCATTTCTTGGGGCCATCCATTTTTATTAAAAGGGGTGTTAAAAAAATTTACTGACAAAATAGCGAACGGAGCTGATCAGACCCCCCGAATGGCGGTGTCTTGGTCTGCATGGTCGAAAGGGCGAATACTTGCCGCCAGCAGGAAAGGTTGTAAAGGGAAAGGCACATGTTTCCCCAAAAAATATTGTTTTTTCTTTTGTTTTTTTTGTTGCCTCCTACGAAGAATTTGGGCAATCATTTTGTTACGATATTATTTTTTGGGTTTAATATTTCAATTTATTAGAATAATATTTTTAACATTAGTGATTTCCCAAAAAAACCCCATGGGGTAAAAAAAAAAACTATAAATTCTGCGTGATGCTCTGCGGGTTTCTGAAAAAATGTTTTATGATAAAATGTTTTATTTTTTAAAAGGGTTTATATATGGCGACTTTCAAGCTTTGATGGCTGAAAAACCCAGATCCCCCTGTGTTTTTCTATGGGGGGAGGGGTTTTTAAAGAACCACTGACTTTCTGTAAGCCAGCTGGTATTCTTTGAGTTGCTAAAATACAAAGTTTTAAAAAATTTGGGTGTCATTTTTTGATGTCTTTTAAAAAATTAAATATGTTTTGTTTTGTCATTGTGAAAGTATTAAAGTTTCAAAAGGGATTTCTTAATTCTTGTTCGTTGTTTTAGCAAAACAGTGTTCACAACCCAAAAAATTTAAACATTTTAAAATTTGTGCACCAGGATTTTTCCAAAACCTTTCTGGCCCTTAAAATGAATTTCTTTGTTACAATAAAACAACTATTTAAATTAATTTCTGTAAATCATCCCTAGTTTCTGTTAATTAAAAAAAACCCCACAAAAAAACTTATCAAGTTTGATTTAAAGATGTCCAATGAAAATAGTTTTTTTCATAATATTACAAAAATGTTTTTTAAATTGACTAAAAAAATGTTTAAACTAATATGTCTGTGAGCTAATTTACAATTGAATGTTTTTGATCAGTGATTTGTTAAGAAAACAATTCCAGCTTCTTAGCGTTTATACACATTAAATTTTACACTGTGCAGACATGTAGCTATACATGTAACAGATATGAACTGTTTACAACAAAATCATGTACTTTCATGTTTACCAGATATAGAAGTTTTAAAATTTTGTTTATTTTGGGTTTAAATAACCTTTAAAAAATTAAACAAGTCTTTGAAAAAAACGAATATGAATCTTGAATAAATTCAAAAACACTACATTTTGCATAACACATTGTTTCAAATCCTTGGCAAAAAAAATATAAAAAAATCCCAGAATCCACAATTAAAGGTATAAAGAAAAAAAAACCCGGTTTAAGTTAGGGGTTTTTTTTAAATAGAACAGCACTTCGTCTGTAAATTATTAACAATACATTTAAAACTTTTTTTTTTTGACTTTGTTTGTGTGTTAATCGTTTGAAGCATCTTTAGCGAAAACAGGTTCGTTTTATTAACTTTTTTACTTGGAAAAGTATTAAATTTTAAAAACCCTATTGACATTAAATTTTCCCTTTCAAAAAAGTTTTCCTGTATGTATTTTGTTATTAGGGTTGTTAGGGAAAACAATATGTTTGATGAATAGTTAAACCCCAAAGAAGGGAATGTCGGCTGTTTTTGGGCCAAACACAAATTTTGAAGTAAGTTCATTTTCAACTTTCTTTGTTTTTTTTTTAATTTTAAACTTTTTCATTACACCAATTAATGTGTACAAGCAAGCCTTTCTAAAGTCAGCCAAAAAAAAAAAATGCCTCTTTAACAAAAATTACTTTTTAAAACCAAAACATTTTTTATTTAGAGTGGAATTAAATATCACTTCAGGCCTAAGCTTTGGTGTTGATAAAATTCATTATAATTTTTTGAGTACTGCGTCTATTCTGCCCTTTTTCACTTTTTGTTATGTTTGTAATATATGCACAAAAGAAAAGTTTTTTAAACGGGCCCTAAATGTACTATATAGCTTGTGCAAAAGTTTTTACCTTGCAATGCCCCAGTTAAAATGGGGTTGATGGGAGAAACCCCCCATCGTTACCTCCTTCAAAAAAACATAATACATGCATTTTAAAAATCAACAAAATAAAAATAAAAAAAAGGTTGAAACTGCGAAATAAAATTTTGAAAACATTTAAAATGAAAGCTTAAATTTGTAAAAATTTGGTATAACAACACAGTTTGTTTTTGATTCACTAATAACCCAAAGGGCTAGACAATCATTTGCAGTCCAAGCTGCCTAAAAATTTTACATTTGTCCTGCTGCAATTTGTACTTTTCCTGCAATTTTCTAAAGAAAACTGGTTTTTATATACAGTCTATTTTGGTGAAAACAGTACGTTTCAGAATTTGTCGGAAAAACCATCTTTTCAATTATATTTTGGTACATTAACAGGCTGGAATAAATTTTTCGATTCTGAAAATTTAAAAAATTCAATTTTTGATTTTGGAGATACTTCACTTCTTTTTCTCTGTTTTCATGAAATTTTTTTATTTCTTTGGGCAAAATGGACAAAAAAAAGTCCCGCGGTGAGTAAAAAGGGAAATTACCGCCCCGCCCCGATTTCTTCGCATTTTACGAGTGGCAAGTGGAATTTTGGCCCTGAAGCTGTTATGAAACTTAAATGATTTGTTTGGTGCTAGAAAAATGAAAACTAGCATTTATACACGAAATTCTTTCTCTTTAACAAACAATTAGTATTTAAAAAATTTTGAAAACCCGAAATTTTTTTTCTTGAAGAAAAAAACTTAATCTTACCCCGGTTTAAAAACCTTTTGGGAAAAAATTTAATGGGAAAAAAAAATTTTTAGGGTTGTTTGTTACAGTACAAAACCATTCATGCTTTAATCACATCTGAGAAAAATTTTTTTTCCAAAACTAATAAATAATAAAGAACAAGGGCCAAAATGGGCCCTGGGGCTCCCCAAGAAACACTCCATAACGTGTAAAAATTTTTGACCCAGGGTTTTTGGAAAAAATATTTGACCAAATTTTTATTAAATTGGGGGCCAAAAAATTGGGCCTTTCGATAAAAAGCATTTTCTTAGATAACCTAGTTTTGACCTGATGCCCTGTTTAAAATCGACTGATTTTATAAGGCTATTCTGAAAAATTCGTGAAAATCAAAATGAAAAAAAACAGCCCTTTTCACATACTGAAATTTTTTTCTTTGATTTGACCAAGTGACCTAGTTTTTTACCTCAGATGACCAATTCAACTACCAAATTATAAAACATGAAAAAAAACAGTCTTTCGCATACACAAGATTTTTCTTTAATTGACCCAGTGACCCAGTTTTTGACCCAGATAACCCCTATTCAAAAACCAACTATTTTTTTACAAGGCAATCCCTTACTAAATTTCATGAAGATCAATTTAAAAAAAACATCCCCATTTCATACACAATTTTTTTCTTCGATTTGCCCCAGTGACCCGTTCTTGCCCCCCGATGCCCCCTTTTCGAAATCGCAGATTTTTTCAGGGATCATTCGGCTAAAAATTTATGAAGATCAGTTGAAAAAAAACGCCTTTTGATACAAAAA
This sequence comes from Mercenaria mercenaria, assembly GCF_021730395.1. Taxonomy (NCBI): domain Eukaryota; kingdom Metazoa; phylum Mollusca; class Bivalvia; order Venerida; family Veneridae; genus Mercenaria; species Mercenaria mercenaria. Next base: position 43,795,539 of record NC_069364.1, read on the forward strand.
GGGTTTTTTTTTTTGATATGACCCAGTTTTTGAACCCCCGTGACCCTTTTTAATTGGTCTAAATTTCTCAAGGCAAAATTTTTGACCAAATTTTTGAAAAATTTTAAAAAAACAGCCTCTATCCATACCCAAAAAGGTTTTTTTTTTGATTTGACCTAGTGACCTAGTTTTTGACCCCCGGGTGACCCTTTTCGCTCGCCCCAGATTTTCATCAAGGTTTCATTTGCCCAAAATTATAGAGAAGAATTTAAAAATACAGCCCTTTTCCCCCTCCTTTTCCTTTTTTTGACTTAGTACCGTTTTTTAACCCCGTCCCCTTTCAAATGGTTGGTTTTTATCAAGGGGTTTTCATTCTCCAAAATTTTATGAAAATTTTTTGAAAAAAAACCTTATGCATCCAAGGTTTTTTCTTGATTTGACTAGTGACCCCAGTTTTTGGGGCCGAGTACCCATTTTCGAAATCGGGGTGATTTCTTCAAGGTTATCATTCTGACCAAAATTTTATGAAGATTAAAAGAAAAATCAGCCCCCATCTATACCAAAACTAAATTTTTGACAAGACAGGACAACAAGCCAGGCGGACGGGAATCGGCGATCAGAAAAATCACGGCATTTCTCAGGGAGCTAAAAAACGGTGAATTTGAGAAAATTTCACTTGCGATATAATTTTTACAAATGTTGAAGAGAATGAGACAAACTCATGATCCAAAGATCTTTAACACATATTGCAAGGTGGACATAATGTAAGAAAAGAGTCATAGTTGATTTTTTTAATAAAAAAAAAAAAGGGGCATAATTTTGCAAAAGCAGGTTGGTTAGGTTCTTGCCCAATTTTTCCCTAAGAAAAATCAAGTGTGTAAATTTCAAAATGTAGCTCTTATGTTTTTTGGAAAAAGGGGACCTAAAAAAAAAATTTAAAAGAAAAAACTCAAATTTTAAGTACAAAAAGGCCATAAATTTGACAAAATGCACTTAAGGGTTTGGGGTTTGACCCACAAAGTCCCTAATGATGATTAATAAATGGCAAGTTTCAAAGCTGTAGCTCTTTTTTTTGAGAAAAGGTGGGCCTAAATGAACAATTTAACCAAGAAAATCAAATTTTCTTAGTAAAAAAAGGGGCCTAATTTCAAAATATATCAGGTTTTTGGGGGCTTGGCTACATAGACCCCCAAATTTTGGGAAAAAAATGTGCAAAGTTTTAAAGATTTGCTTTACAGTGTTTGAGAAAAAGGGGGATAAACAAAATATTTTTAAACCAAAGTGCCAAAAAAAGATGAGCTAAAAATGCACGAGTTCTCCCTGAATTTGAGCAATCCAAAAAGAAATCAAGGTAAAAAGCTGGGGATCAATTATCAAGGAGCCGGGGTTGGAAAATGGGAAATCATTTAGTTAAACATCCTTAATGAGCCAGGAAGCATTTTTTACTACAAAATTTAGTGAAATTTGGGGTCGAAAAAGAAAATTTTACAATTTCAAAATACAGTAATATTAACAATTAAACCCTTTTTTTTTAATTATTATATTCTTTTTGTTCTTTTTTACTAAATTTCTAAAAATATTCATATGCTAAGCCCTTTCTCGCTTTCAGAAAAAAAAAATTTTTTTTGCCTATAGCACAAACTTTTTAAAAGTATGGGGCCCGCTATGGGTCAGCAGAAAAACTCAGAAACCCTAAAAATGTTTAAACCTCTTCCAAAAATCTTCACATAATCCGCATTGCATTTAACAAAAAAATTTATGTTTATGGGAAATGTTTATTAAAACAGTCTACATGTTTGTTTTTTTATGACCCTTTTTTCCCCTTTAGATGAATTTGGGTAAAAAAGCGAATTTAAAATAATTTTTAAAATAAAGATTTAATCCCAAAAGCCCAAATTTGACAATTTTTAAAATAACCAGGTTTGAAACCCCCAACTACTTGGGGTCCCCCCCGGGACATAATTTTCTTTTTTGACCCAGAAAATTATGTTTTTAAGAAGTTTGAACAAAATGAAACCACCTGCGATTAAAAGCCCTTTAAAAACAGCGCAAAATTGTTTATAGGTTTAAAAATGTGGCTAAATGAATATTTTTTATCTCGCATCCATTTTTTACAACTGATATTAAATGTGAAAATCTGACGTTTTTTCAGCTGTTTTTGGTAAAAGATAAAAAAATTTTTTTTTTTGTTGTTGTTTTCTTTTTTTTGGCTGGGGAATTCCTGTTTAATATCAGAATGTTATCAAAAAATAGATGTTTATCTTGGAAATTTTCAAACAATTTACCCTTTTTTGACAAAATTTAAGAGTTTTTTTGGCTAAACAGCTATCTATAACAACATGCCATAACATTTAAAATAATTCGGGCACACTGAGATATCCTTTATTTTAAAAAAGAGATAAAAACAAAAAAAAGTTTGTAACAAACAGTTATTTTAAAACATAGAATGCAACTGGTGGTTAAAAAAAATTCCATATCAACCCAAAGATACAACGAATGAAAATTGGCCTTTAAATTTAAATTAACAGGATCTCACCAAATTTGTAAAATTTTTTTGTCTTTCTACAAAACCAGCTTTTTAAAGGGACAAATTTAAAATGGAATTTTAACCCCTTTTGCTAAATATTATAAAAGAACATGTAATCTTTCAGTTTGGACAGACCCTTAACTGTAAAAAGGGGGGGTTCATCAAAAAGATTGACAAAAAGGCAAACAGAGAGATCTTTATCAACGCAGGATTGCAAGCTGATCTGATTCACTGGTCGAAAGGGAGAATCAGTTGTATCTGATGATAGGGTAATGTGTTTTAAAAAACAAAAGAAAACTTTTGGGAGTTTTTGATGAAGAATTTTTTATTTAAAACCCCAAAATAAGAAAAAAATATTTACAAAAACATCCCGATCTATGTTCAAATTTTTTAGTGCCATAGTGGATAAAAAAATTTAAAATTTAATGTATACTCCATGTGTATCTTCTAATGACATTTTATCTGAATGCAAAAATAAAATTTTGATTCTCTCCCTTTTTTATTTACAAGAAATGAATCATTTTCAGCAATGATTGGCAAATTTTTTTTTTAAAAAAAAAAAATTTTCCATTATTGCTCCTTCTTATGAATGAAAATATTCTCCACAAAAAAGGCATTTTTTTTTTTTAAAAAATCTGAAATTTATTTTAGACCACTGTCTGAACGTTTGAGTTAGGAAGACCATGCATGATTTAAATGGTTATTCTAATTCGGCTTCTTATCAAACTGGCTGCAGGAAACAACAAAAAAAGCCATATTAACACTAAAATTTCCCTTTTCAAATTTTCTGGGGAAATTTTCAAATTAAAAATGAATAATCCCAAATTTTTGGTAAAAATTTTTCTCTAAACTAACTAATGTTTTGGAAAAAAAAACGTATTTACGGGGTAACAAAGAAAAGGTTTGGGGGGGTTGTTTTTTTTGTCAAAAAATGGAGTTTTTTAACCAAAAAAAATTTTGTAAAAAAACCCCAAAACTTATTCCCCCCTCCCCCCATTTTTAAAGGGGGGAACCCCAAAAGTTAAAACATATAGCAATATTCCTGGATGAAAATCTTTTTTCTTGCCATACAAAAGGAATTTGCCAAAATCCAAGTTTGCCCCAAATATTATGTATTTTTCATTTACTAAAAAAAATGTTTTTGGCCAGGAAAGGATCCTTTGGGCCCTTTTAAAATTATCAATGTTTAAATTTTTAAAAAAAAGCAGGATAAAAATGGGATTTTAAAATATAGCCCTTTTTCATATACTTAAATAAGTTAAAAATGTATGGGAAATTCACACTTTAAGCATGGGGCATTTTCAATATCACTTCTTAAAAATTTCACATTCAAATTTGGCATGCAAAAAGAAACTTTTTAAGATGACACAAACTAAAAATTTAACTTTAAAAAATTAAAACGAAATTAAGAAAAACACATCAAAATGTTTTTCTTTGAATGGTCTTACCCCCCCTGAAAGTTTCCCTCTAATAATTTTCTTTCATAAAATACAAATTACCATTTTTGTTAAATTACCAACAGTAATCAAAGGGCCCACTGAAAGAAACTGAAACGAATCTCACCTTCTTTGGCGCAAAATCAAGACCGTCTTTTATAATCAAATTAGGCCTGGAAATCAGATGCTGGGTCTCGAAAAATGGACCAAAAAAAGAAATATTAAAGTATTTATCAAAACAAAAACAGTATATACTGTAGCCAACTGTTTTACTTAATTGGGGAGAATAAGCCTTTTTTTTGCTCATTGAAAAGGAATGGTGGGTTTTATTTGAAACTTTCACTGTTTCCCCAAAAGGGGACAGTCATTTAAAAATTTTTTACTTTACCCCCAAATCGGTTTAAAAATAAAAAAATACAATTACAAAAAGAGCTGTCGGAGGACGCACGCTTGACTATTCAAACCTTGTCGATTGAATGAATTGAAAGTCGAAAAAAAAGGGGCATAATTTATAAAAAAGGGTGCAAAAGTCACAAATACGCCCGTCACACAAAATTTGTTTTCACTACACCCGTATTTGCAAAAGGAATTTTAATTTTTGTTGTTTACAAAGTTGTTTTTTTTAGAAATTTTTGTAAATTTTTTTTATTTTTCTAATCCCCAAAAAAAAATCCTTACCAGGTAGAGATACCAAAATACACCCAAAAATTTTAAAGTTCATCAAAATTGTACCACAGAAATGGTCTTGGTTTTTCCCTACGGTCAATTATAAAAAATTACAATGTAAGTTTTTTATAGTAACAATAAGGGGAAAAATCTTTAAGAGAAAAAAAAAAAAAAAAAAAAATCGAAAAAAAAAATTACAAGTCCACACAAAAATCTTTTCCAGGTAGAGATAGCTCAAAATACACCTCAGAATTGGATGTAACATGCATGTTGTACTACAGAAAAGTGGTCTCGATTTTTCCCTACGACTTGTAATGAAAAAGTTACAATATAAGCTATTTATAGTAACAGCAAAGGGAAGTAATTCAAAAGGGACCAGTGCACGACACTCCGTCTCATGATGGTGTACAATTGTGCCAAGTTACATCAAAATCCCTCCATGCATGAAGAAGAAATGCTCCGGACAAAGTCATTCTTGTATCTGACCTTTGACCTTTAAGTGTGACCTTGACCTTAGACCGAGGGACCTGGTTCTTGCGCATGACACTCCGTCTCATGCTTGTGAACATTTGTGCCAAGTTGTATCAAAATCCCTCAATGCATGAAGAAGAAATGCTCCGGACAAAGTTTTCATTCTTGTATTCTTTGACCTTTAAGTGTGACCTTGACCTTACCCCTAGGGACCTGGTTCTTGCGCATGACACTCCGTCTCATGATGGTGAACAATTTTGCCAAGCTACATCAAAGTCCTTTCATGCATGAAGAAGATATGCTCCGGACAAAGTTTTCATTCTTGTATCCTTTGACCTCTAAGTGTGACCTTGACCTTAGACCTAGGAACCTGGTTCTTGCGCATGACACTCCCTCTCATTATGGTGAACAACTGTGCCAAGCTACATCAAAATCATTCCATGCATGAAGAAGATATGCTCCGGACAAAGTCATTCTTGAATTTTTCATTCTTGTATCCTTTGACCTCAAAGTGTGACCTTGACCTTAGACCTAGGGACCTGGTTTTTGCGCATGACACTCCGTCTCATGATGATGAACAATTGTGCCAACTTTCATCAAAATCCCTCTATACATGAAGAAGATATGCTCCGGACAAAGTCATTCTTGAATTTGACCTTTGACCTCTAAGTGTGACCTTGACCTTAGACCTAGGGACCTGGTTCTTGCGCATGACACTCCGTCTCATGATGGTGAACAAGTGTGCCAAATTTCATCAAAATCCCTCCATGCATGTAGAAGATATGCTCCGGACAAGGTCTGTGGACGCCGCCCGCCCGCCCGCCCAACCGCCCATCCGCCCGCCAGGGGCGTTCCCATAATACGTCCCGTTTTTCAAACGGGCGTATAAAAAGCAAAATAGGGTTAAGGAACCTGCATAGTGCTTATCAGCTCATGACAGTGGACAAGTGTGTGAAGTTTCAATCCATTCCCATTAGTGGTACTAAGATACCAGCTTACATAATAGGAATTTAACCAAAAACTCCTAAGTCGAAAAAGGGGCATAATTTTGTAAAATGCGAAGTTGAGTTATTGACCCTTTGCATTGCATGTCATATCATGACAGTGAACAAGTATGTTCAATTTCAATCCTTTCCTATTAGTGGATACTGAGATACCAGCTTACATACAACAAGAGCTGTCCGTAAGACAGCCAAGCTCGACTATTCGAAATATTGTCCCAGAAGCAGGAAAATATTACCCAAAAAGGTTAAATATCAAAAGAGTTTTAAGTTCAAAAGGGGGAATAATTTGACCAAAATGCATATCAGTTATGGGACTTGCTGCTATCAACTAGTTTTATAACCCCGAAGGCACATGTGAAGTTTCAATTCAATATCTGCATTAGTTTTGGAGATAGAAACTTGTATGTAAAACTTTAACCAGAATTTTCAAAGTCTAAAAGGGGGCATAATTTGCCCAAAATACATGCCAAAAGTTATGGACTTGATCCAGTGAGGTTGGTAAATTGATCTAGAAAAAGAAAAAATAAGTTTCAAATCTATATGCCTTTTAGAAATAGCTGTATGTACTTGCACGCAAAACTTTAACCAGAATTTGCAAAGTCCAAAAGGGGACATAATTTTGGGCCCAAAAATAAAGGTCAGAGTTTGGACTTGCTGCTATCAACTAGTTTTATAACCCCGAGGACACATGTGAGTTTCAAATCAATATTGCATTAGTTTTGGAGATAGTAATTTGCATGTAAAACTTTAACCAAAATTTTCTAAGTCTAAAGGGGGCATAATTTGCTCAAAAAACATGTCAGATTTTGGGGACTTGACCCAATGAGGTTGGTAATTGATCTAGAAAAAGAAAAAATAAGTTTCAAATTAATCCCTTTTTAAAATAGTGTATGTGCTTGCACGCAAAACTTTAACCAGAATTTTCTAATCCAAAAGGGGCATAATTTGGCAAAAATGAAGGTCAGAGTTATGGGATTTGCTGCTTTTAAACTAGTTTAAACCCGAAGACACGTGTGAAGTTTCAAATCAATATCTGCATTAGTTTTGGAGATAGTAACTTGCATGTAAAACTTTAACCAAAATTTTTAAGTCTAAAAGGGGCATTATTTGCTCAAAATACAATGTCAGAGTTATGGGTCTTGACCCGTGAGGTTGGAAATTGATCAAAAAAAAGAAAAAATAAGTTTCAAATTTTATGCCTTTTAGAAATGCTGTATGTACTTGCACGCAAAACTTTAACCAGTTTTTCTAAGTCCAAAAGGGGGGCTTAATTTGGCCAAAATGGAAGTCAGGTTATGGGACTTGCTGCTATAAACTAGTTTTATAACCGAAGACACATGTGAAGTTTCAAATCAAATCTGCATTAGTTTTGGAGATAGTAACTTGCATGTAAAACTTTAAACCAAAATTTTCTAAGCCCAAAAGGGGCATAATTTGCTCAAAATACATGTCAGAGTTATGGGACTTGACCCAGAGAGGTTGGTAATTGACCTAGAAAAAAAAAAAATAAGTTTCAAAGCTTATGCCTTTAATTGATGGCTGTATGTACTTGCATGCAAAAACTTAACCAAGGTGTGACGCCGACGCCGACGCCGATGCCAGGGTGAGTAGAATAGCTAGACTATTCTTCGAATAGTCGAGCTAAAAACTTAACCAAAAATTTCTATGTTGAAAAAGGGACATAATTTTGAAAAAAAGCAAAATAAAGTTATGGGACCTGCTTTGTGCATGTCAGATCATGACAGTGAACAAGTGTGTGAAGTTTAAAATCCATTCCAATTAGTGAGTACTGAGATACGAGCTTACAACAAAACCTTAACCAGAAAATTCTAAGCCCGAAAAGGGGCAAAATTTTGTAAAAAAGCAAAATAAGAGTTATGGAACCTGTGCAATATAAGTCAGTTTATCACAGTTAATAAGTGTGTGAAGTTTCAATCCATTCCTACAAGTGGTTACTGAGATACCAGCTTACATACAAAACCTTAACCAAAAATTTCTAAGTCTAAAAAGGGGCATAATTTTGTAAAAAAGCAAAACAGAGTTATGGAACCTGTGCAATGTAGGTCAGTTTATCACAGTGAATAAGTGTGTGAAGTTTCAATCCATTCCAACAAGTGGTTGCTGAGATACCAGTTTACATACAAAAACTTAACCAAATCGGGACGCGGATGCGGACACCGACGCATGGGCACGTCCAATAGCTCTATTATTCTATGAATAGTCGAGCTAAAAATTAAATATTTTTCCAAAATACATCAATAAAGATATGTACAAGTATATAAACACCTACAATAGCATTAACATAACCAAGACAAGTGCTCCATCATATAAAACATCTAAGAAATTATTTGAAAATCTCATTAAGTTATCCTTTTCTCCAGTATTCACATTGTGATGTAATGATTTTGGGTCAGCCAGTGTGATAATAGAGAGTTTTTTGTTTTGGCAGTGACTACAATTTTGGTACCGTAACCCTAGCCTCCGGTTCTAGGATTACGTAAGTTCCTTATTCCCAGACAACCCTACGAGGATAGGCTAGGATTACGGAAATAAGTTAGGATATGCATAAATGATATTGTAAACTAACTTATTTCACTGAAAATAGCGATTTTTTCATGCCTACCGTATTACATGTATTTCGTGTTATCGATCCGCCATTTTGGGTTAGTAAAATCTTAAAACGATCTATTAATGGCGGCGCGCAGAAAATTAATATTATAAAAATATGAGGGTTAAAATTTGATTAAAAAAATATTTTATACTTTAAATTTTATGAGTTTAGTTTGCTTGTCACTCGAGTTTTCCGTGAAGAAACAGGCGAAATCAACACCCGTATACTTACGTTTTTCTTTCCAAAACCATACTAAATATAAATTATTTTTGTTTGGAAAACAGACAAACATAAAATTATATTCTTAATGATAGTTCAAAAGGATTTTAAAAAATATTTTATACTTCAAAATTTTATGATTTGATTTTGCTTGTCACTTTAGATTTCCGCGCATACAGAATCGGGCAAATCAACACCTGTATGTATGACAGGCATGAAAAATTGCTATTTTAAGAGAAATAAGTAAGTTTACAACATCCTTTATGCATGTTCAAACATATACTTGATGCCTCTTACATACTTCCAATCCGTAATCCTAGCCAATCCTCATTAGGATTGTCTAGGAATACGGAACTTCCGTAGTCCTAGAATCGGAGGCTACATTGTATGATTACGGTAGTGTAACCATAGCCACTGCCTTTTGTTTTTTATCTGTTGTGTTTAACATCACATTGACACAATTATAGATCATAATCATAGAAATATTCCAGCTTTTGATTTTTGGAGGAAGACCTAGACAAGCTTACTGTCGCTGAGTGGCTGCTTTTTAATTTCTGACTTTTGCAGTTAGTTTGACCGTCACAATATAAAACAAACTGTATACGTCAGATTAGTTCGACTAGAGGAAGACCCTGCCTGTGACTATGAAAAAAAATATGAAAAATGTTAATCTTGATGTTCAAAATGTGCCACGAACTTTAGGTGACGACATCAGTCTCTTATGAGAGTCAGTGCACAGATGCTGAGGTAAACAAATGGGGTTATGCCATAACTTAATGGATGCAACCATCAGAATATAAACTTTTTAGATAGCATCAGTTAAGTTTTGTTAGCCAGAACTACTCGTACGCATGTTCATTCATACTGCCTTCACTGTCAACCTACATCACTCATCAGACAACGTTGACATCAAATTTTCAACAAAACACAAAAATATGTACTTACCTAAATTTTCTCCCTCAATGCTCTCTTGAAATTCAAGTTGGGAAGGCCGACCATTTTCAGCCATTTTGACAGTGTTGAATCTTTTACTTCATTAGTGTTACCGCTGACAAACGTCTTAGATGAGTCAGTAAACAGCGATTCAATACATCAGCTGACGACCTGTCAAACAACTGACAGAAAGGACCTGCGTGTTTTCCTACCTCAGTAAAGGACAACAGTACAACAACTACGTGTATAGGAAACCTTTGATATACATTAACTGTTCATTGGAACCTGAAGCAGTTACTCTCCCTAAACACAGACAAAACAATGTTTCAATTTTTAATTCAGACAAAATTCACAAAATTTCTGTGGGCGGAAGTTGACATTTCTCCCGGTGATGCATAAAATCTTAAAGTTGTTAGATTTTCTACTCAATATTATGGTTCAACACGCCTAAATATTATTCCCTCTGTTGTCTATATAAAATACACACACGAAGCTGCCACGCATAGCAAAACCAATTCCTTATCTCATTTATAAGATTTGTCATAAAACCGAAGAGAAAACTATTGCTCATGTATCGTCAGTGTTACATTTGCTTACTGCAAACTCGCATCAAAATCACATTTCTGTGACCTGGTATTACTGGTCACACTAAAATCGATTTTTTTTCTATCAAAATGTCAAAAATACATCTACAACCAAATTTAATCAAAGTCTAGCCGGAATTTAGACCTCTGTAGTACGCCAAAGTGATGAAGTAAAGAGTTCACTAACCTGTCCAGCATTGTTACCAGATGGCTCCTGTGCTGGCCTATAAGAAAAACTGGCTCTGTATAATGTTACTTTAATTTTTGTAATACCAGTTACCAGACTGCATGATAAAACAGCAAGTTTCAGCTTGGTAAAAACAGTTCTCAAGGTTTTGTAGCAAATTCAGTAACAGCTGTCACTGAATTAGTTTTCCTTTAAAATAGCTGTTGTAACATAGCTTCTAACCAGTTCTCATAGCTGGAGCTTATTTTTGCCCTTTTTTAAATTTTTTCTCAACATGGCTTGAAGAAATCTGGTACAGGGTCAAGCACGGAACAGTACTGTCAAATTATTTTGAAATAAAGCAAAAGGTATCAGGAGAACATTTTTCAAGTATTCTAAATAACCATATAACCCCATCCATGTCTTTTTTCTGAGTACTCATTTTTAAATCCTATAAAAACACTTTTTTCTGTATTTTCTTGGAGTTTTCTTTTTTTTTTAAATTTGAGAATCAAAGGCCAGTTTTGGCTATAGTCACATGTTCCCCTTTGTAGTTCATCATAAAAAAATTCTCTAAAAAACCCACTAAATTTATGAACAGGTACACTATCAATTTTATTAAGCTGTATCTCAAGGAAAAAAATTACATCATCTAGAAATTTTATTGAAATATAATTAGTAAGCTAACCTATACATAAAATCATCTTATCTTAATTTTTGTATTCCAGCAGGCTTCCATTGTCAGGTCAAAATTTACATACCCCTCCATAAATGCAACTGTTAAATGACTTAATTTTCTGTCTATTTTGCAGTTTTGAAAATTCTACCTTTGGTGCCAAAAGATGTTGTCCTAAAGTCTCATTCTAAAATTATTCCTTCATAAGTAGCTACATGTAAACTTAAAATTTTATGTAGAACGCTTTCTAGCTTGGCGACTTTGTTGTAGGATATTATAAAACAAGTAAGACATTTGTCTTAACAAGTAAATTTATTTGATAAAAACAACTACAAAATCTTCTATCACAGAAGAACAGTTAAAAGAATCAAGAACATAGGTGAACAACCAGTGATCTACATAAGTATATAGGTGGCAACAAAGATTCATTTTAACTGACAAAACTGAGAACATATGATCAACCTGTATACAGCACTATAGTTGTATTCTTTTCTATGTTCTGAAAATACATTTGGACTCCTAACACGTGAAATATTAAGGAATATCAAACACCTGTATGTATGACAGGAACAATGTCCCCAGTTGGCTTCTAACTTACTGGAAGATAGAAAGAGTACTTTGATGTTCTGCACATGTGTCATCTATTCTTATTTAAGTGGGCATCAAGTTGGGTTTTTTTCACAGCTAAAAAAAAAGCAGAACCAAATCACCACTTTTGGGACAGTATTTTAGAAATTTAAGAACAGTGTATGCATTTGAATGAGGATTATGCCAAGAACATGACATCAGAAATGTGGAGACTTCAATACACGAAAAAACATATGAGCCGCGCCATGAGAAAACCAACATAGTGGGTGTGCGACCAGCATGGATCCAGACCAGCCTGCGCATCGCGCAGCCCCTGGTCAGGCTCCATGCTGTTCGCTTTTAAAGCCTATTGGAAATTTGGGAGAAACTGTTAGCGAACAGCATGGATCCTGACCAGACTGCGCGGATGCGCAGGCTGGTCTGGATCCATGCTGGTCGCACACCCACTATGTTGGTTTTCTCATGGCGCGGCTCATATGTATACATATTTAAGAAGGGTCAGCTAAGAAAGCTATGAACAATCTGAAAAATCAATCAGATGGTTTTACTACTTAGTTCTGAACAGCAAAAACACATGGTGAAGAAAGTGAAGGTACTTAAATGTTTAAAATAATAATTATATTCCAATGCTTCAGATTTTAAAACATAATATTCTATGTATGTGCGTTTATAATAACTAAACATTGAATAATTAATATTCTCCCTCTAAACCTCTTTAGTCTTAACTCTTTCACACAAATTCTACAAAATGCAAAGAAACAAAACAACCATGCTTTACCCTTTGTTTACCTGAAGAGACATTTTAGATCAAATAATCTAAAACAGTAGAAAACCATTTCTGTAGGATAAGGTATTGCCGACAATAAGAAGAAATTTACAAAAAACAACAACAACAAATTCTCCTTATTTACTATTATGTCAAATTTTAGTTTAATATGTTAACTGAAAACTTTTGGTACTTGTAAACTTTTACTTTTCAAAACTTTAAAATATCTGCTGTATATTTTATTTTTCATTGCTTTAAATTTTAAGTATTTTTGTCTACTTCCAGTTTTTGAAAATTTTATATTTATATGTCTAATTAGATTTTTTTTTAAAGTTTTAAATACCTTTTTGCGAACTGTCTTAAACAGCTTTGTCAAATTGATTTTCATTTTACAACAATAAAACAAACTGGTGAAAACTGGGCAACAGCTCAAAGTTAACATAAACAAGAGGACAATGATGGTCCTGAATCGCTCACCTCTTCCCACATGACACAGTTTTGAGTATGACGTCGTTTTTTCTATTATTTGACATAGTGACCTAGTTTTTCAGCTCATGTGACCCAGTTTTGAACTTGACCTAGATATTATCAAGATAAAAATTCTGACCAATTTTCATAAAAATCCATTGAAAAATATGGTCTCTAGAGAGGTCACAAGGTTTTTCTATTATTTGACCTATTGACCTAGTTTTCGAAGGTATTGGACCCCTGTTTTTGACCTTTATCTAGATATCCATCCAGTAACAAATTTTACTTTTTTTCATTGAAGATCTCATGAAAAAATGGCCTCTAGAGAGGTCACAATGTTTTTCTATCTTTATACCTACTGGCCTAGTTTTGACCGCACATGACCCAGTTTCAAACTGACCTAGATATCATCAAGGTGAACATTCAGACAATTTTCAAGAAGCCATTGAAAAATTATGGCCTCCAGAGAGGTCAAAGATTTTAATAATTTTTAGGGCCTTACTGACCTAAGTTTTTTGACCGCAGTTGACCCAGTTTAAACTTGACCTAGATAAACATCAAGATGAACATTCAAAACCAAACTTTCATTTCAGATCCCATGGAAAAGTATGGCCTCTAGAAGGGTCACAAGGGTTTTTTATTATTTACCGACTACTGACCTAGTTTTTTAAGGCACGTGACCCAGTTTCAAACTTGATCTAGATATCATCAAGGGGAACATTCTGAATTTAATTTTTATGGAGATCCATTCACAGTATGGCGTCTAGAGGGGTCACAAGGTTTTTTCTATTTTTTGACCTACTGACCTAGTTTTTGACCGCACATGACCTGTTTCGAACTTGACCTAGATATCATCAAGATGAACATTCAGACCAATTTTCATACAAAATCCCATGAAAAATATGGCCTTTAGAGAGGTCACAAAGTTTTTCCATTATCTGACCTACGACCTAGTTTTTGACGGGAAAGTGACCCACTTTCGAACTTGACCTAGATATCATCAAGGTGAACTTCGACCAATTTTCATAAGATCTCATGAATATAGGGCCTCTAGAGAGGTCACAAACTTTTTCTATTTTTAGACCTACTGACCTAGTTTTTGACCGGACGTGACCCCGTTTCAAACTTGACCTAGATATCATCAAGATGAACATTCAGACCAACTTTCATACAGATCCTATGAAAAAAAATGGCCTTTAGAGAGTTTACAAGGTTTTTCTATTATTTGGACCTACTGACCTAGTTTTGAAGGCACGTTTACCCATTTCGAAACCTGATCTAGATATCATCATGGGGAAAGTTCTGATCAATTTTCATGAAGATCCCATGGAAAAATATGGCCTCTAGAGAGGTCACAAGGTTTTTCTATTTTTAGACCTACTGACCTAGTTTTTGATGGCACTGATCCAGTTCAACTTGACCTAGATATCTCAAGGTGAATGTTCTGACCAATTTTCATGAAAATCTTGTGAAATATATGGCCTCTAGAGAGGTCACAAGGTTTTTCTATTTTTAGACCTACTGACCTAGTTTTTTACGGCACGTGACCCAGTTTCAAACTTGACCTAGATATCATCAAGGTGAACATTCTGAGCAATTTTAATGAAGATCTTGTGAAATATATGGCCTCTAGAGAGGTCACAAGGTTTTTCTATTTTTAGACCTACTGGCCTAGTTTTTGATGGCACGTGACCCAGTTTCGAACTTGACCTAGATATCATCAACATGAACATTCTGACCAATTTTCATAAAGATCCCATGAAAAATGTGACCTCTAGAGTGGTCACAAGCAAAAGTTTACGGACGGACGCACGCACAGACGGACGCACGACGGACACCGCGTGATCACAAAAGCTCACCTTGTCACTTTGTGACAGGTGAGCTAAAAAGTTTAGAATTCATAATGAGCAAACAATAATTTGGCAATTATTACAGGAGAACAAGAGGGCCATGATGGCCCTATATCGCTCACCTGAGTTTAATTGCTTTCTTGAAAAAAATTCTTTGCTAAAGCTAAACAAATAACCCCATGGGGTGGGGTCAATTTTACCCCCGGGGGTAATGATTTGAACAAATTTTGTAGAAGTCTACTAGGCAATGCTACATGTCAATATCTAAGCTCTAAGCCTTCTGTTTTTTTTAGAAATTTTTTGAAGATTTTCCTATGTAAAATCAAGTGACCCCTGGGTTGGGGTTTAATTTTAACCCCGGGGGTCCCTGATTTGAACAAATTTTGTAGAGGTCCACTAGGCAATGCTACATATGAAATATCTAAGCTCTAGGCCCTCTGGTTTATTTGAAGATTTTTCTATGTACAATCAAGTAATCCCATGGGGCGGGGTCAATTTGACCCGGGGGTCATGATTTGAATAAATTTTGTAGAAGTCTACTAGGCAATGCTCCATGTCAAATATCTAAGACCTAGGCCTTCTGGTTTATTTTTAGAAAATTTCTGAAGATTTTCCTATGTAAAATCAAGTGACCCCTGGGGTGGGGTCAACTTTGACCCCGAGGTCATGATTTGAACAATTTTAGTAGAGGTCCACTAGGCAATGCTACAAGTCAAATATCTAAGCTCTAGGGCTTCTGGTTTTTGAGAAGAAGATTTTTTAAGATTTTCCTATGTAAAATCAAGTGACCCCTGGGGCGAGGTCAATTTTGACCCCGAGGTCATGATTTGAACAATTTTAGTAGAGGTCCACTAGGCAATGCTACAAGTCAAATATCTAAGCTCTAGGGCTTCTGGTTTTTGAGAAGAAGATTTTTTAAGATTTTCCTATGTAAAATCAAGTGACCCCCGGGGCGGGGTCAATTTTGACCATGGGGTCATGATTTGAACAAACTTGGTAGAGGTCCACTAGGCAATGCTTCACACCAAATATCTAAGCTCTAGGGCTTCTGGTTTTTGAGAAGAAGATTTTTAAAGTTTTTACTTTTGGTTACCATGGCAACCAGAATTCTGTATGGAATTCAATTCTTTGAACAATTTTTAAAGAAGACCATCCAAGGAACAACCCTGTGAAGTTTCATCAAAATTGGCTTGTTGGTTTAGGAGGAGATGTTGTTTAAAGGAAAGTGTGGACGGACGGACGGACGACGGACGGACGGATGGACGCCGGACGGTGAGTGATCACAATACCTCACCCTGAGCACTTTGTGCTCAGGTGAGCTAAAAAGTGCAGAAAAGTGTCTTTATACATTTGTCATTTTATCATCTACATTTACAAAAAAAGGTTATAATAGCACCAGATCTAGAACATCTTAGACAATCTACAAACTAAAACACATATATTGATAGTCTTTATTTTTTACTTTTCAAATATGCAATCTTAAACACAAAATGACATAAATTGTGCATATCATATGAAATAGACTGAGCCATTTCCAAACTCAACAAAGGCAGTATGAGAAAATCAGGCCAATATGAAACAAGAGCTGTCTGTTGACAATGCACTCTACTATTCGAAGAATTGATTAAGCATGGGGTCAAAAAATTACAAGATATTTTCAGACAATAGAAGGAAAATAGATAAGACAAACAATGTCTTGTATTCATGGAACTGGATAAGTCTTGCACTGTATGGCAATGTGTAATGATTATATGTAAATGTAAAGCCATATATCAAACAGTTTTGACAAAATACGGAATGGTACGCAAAACTTAACAAATTTCTATGTCAAAAAAGGGCCATAACTAAGCTAAAATCTTTGTCCTAGTTATGTAGTCTTACCGACATATGGAGACTATGACGTTAAAGAAGTGGTCAAAGTTTCAAAGCCATATGTCAAACAGTTTAGACAAAATATGGACTGGTATGTAAAACTTAACTGATTTCCAAGTCCAAAAAGGGCCAAAATTCAGCCAAATATCTTTGACATAGTTACATACCCTTGATTAGAGATGGAGATCATCACGATGAACAAGTGTTCACAGTTTTCAAAGTTTCAAAGCCACATGTCTAATAGTTTTGACAAAATGTGGACTTGTATGAAAACTGAACCAATTTCCAAGTCCAAAAAGGGCCATAAATCAGCCAAAATACTTGACAAAGTTATGTACTTTTGTCTTCAGATAGAGACTTTTATAATAAACAAGTGATAAAAGTTTCAAAGCCATATGTCAAAAAGTTTACACAAAATATGAACTGGTACATAAAACATAATTAAGCTTTTATGTTAAAAGGGGCCATAATTCAGACAAAATTCTTGATCGAGTTACATACTCTTGCCTAGAAATGGACATAGTAATGGTATACAGGAGTTGAAAGTTTCAAAGCTGTATCGATGGGTTAGTGCAACACGGTCGTAACTCATTTTTTGAAAACTTTACAGGAGAAGCAAAAAATATTTTTGTATTCAAATGATGTAATGAAAAACAATACAATCTATATTATTTTTATCAAATAACAGTAATAACTACAATACTATGGGAAAAATGTCAAAAAAATGTTCACTGAGGAGTTATTTGAAAGTTTTCCAGTTACGACCATGTTGCGCTGAAATGTGTGGAAATTTTGTCAAAAACTTAGTGCAACAAGGTCGTAACTAAATGATAACAAATAATTTATTGGAGATAATTCATAACAAAGATGTTTATTCAAAAGACTATTAATTCAATATTTTTAAGCATATCCATTTATCTTTTTCTGTACTTTTATTGACTTGTTTTACTCGCAAAAATGTCAAAAAAATCATATCATATGTAGAAATAAAAATGTACTACTACAAAAACACATTTTAAATTATTTAAAAGTATTTTACAGTAAAAAGACAATAAGAGCTTGACCTGGTCCAAGATATTTGCATATTTTACTGAATGCAGGCGCTGAGAGTTTTAGTATTCAATGTTATTTCAGTATTTTACAGTAAATGGACAATAAGAGCTTGACTGGTCAAAGGTACTTGAATATTTTACTGAATATAGGCACTGGGAGCCTTTATGATCAAACTTATTTCATTATTTTACAGTAAATGGACAACAGAAGCTTGACTGGTCCAAAATATTCACATATTTTACTGAATATAGGCACTGAGAGCTTTTATGGTCAAAGTTATTTCAGTACTTACAGTAAATGGACAATAAGTGCTTGACTGGTCCAAGGTACTTGAATATTTTACAGTATGTAGACACTGAGTGTCTTTAAAGTACAAGATATTTGCATATTTTATAGAATATAGGCATTATGAGCCTTTAAGGTCTAAGGTATTTGAATATGTCTGTGTTTAGTTATTAGATTTTCATCAAGAAATATGCACCGGTTCTGCAGCATAAATAATGTATGCAACAGGAGCACAATACTATTCTGCAAAAGAACATGTGCATGCTTCTTGATACAAGTCTAAAAGTCTTTTTATTACATAAAAATCTACACTTAAACAATTATCAATGGTATAAATTGCTCTTTAGCTTGAGTAAAACTAAGAATGTCACAATTAAAGAACATGATAAACACAACAACACAGTCACATGAAACTAACATCAAAAATGATGCCATACACCTGATGTGAAATTTGAATGTCAGTATGGTCTGTTCCTGGAAAATTTTGTAATATATTTATGAAATGGCAGCCTCTGAAAGCATATTTTTTGTCTAAATTTTCAGGTATTGAGAGGGTCCCCCCCTCCCGTTAGGTTGGTCAGGGGAGTCTCCCTCTGGAATATAGGTATAAAATGGAAGCCTCTAGTGCCTTTTTGGGTCACAACTTTGAGGTACATGATGGGATACCTCCCTTCCGTTAAGGGGGTCAGGTGGATCTCTCCCTGGATTTTCTTTTTTAATATTAGGTATGAAATGGTGGCCTCAGGTGCAATTGGGTTTAAAATGTTAAGGTAGAGAAGGGGATATAAAGGTAGAGAAGGGGTTCAGAGGGTTTCCCCCTAGAAATATTTTAAACATAGTTATGAAATACTGGCTTCTTGTGCATTTTTGGGTCTGAATTTTGAGGTACAAGAGGTTAGCCCTCCCTCCTGTTAGTGAGACTCAAGTGAGGAGAGGAGGAGGGGCTCTCCCTGGAATTTCTGTAATTTAGGTATGAAATGGTTTCCTCTTGTGCATTTTTTGGGTCTAAGTTTTGAAGTACAGGAGGGGATAACTCCTTCCTGTTTGGTTAATATACCTCCTTCCTATTTGTGGAGGGGGAAAGGGTCTCCTCTGGAAGTTTTGAAATTTAGGTATGAACTAGAACTGCTTTTGAGAAAAGTGCATGATTCCCAAAACTGCCAATTCATCTGAATAGTAGTATAAGATCAGACGAGAAATGTTCAAGCGTAAACCCTACTCCCTATATATTCTTAATTCCCAATCAGACTTCCAGTGCTTTGATTATCAAAAACAAGTTAATCAAAACTTTCAGAGCTTTGATACAACCCAATCAGACTTATAGTGCTTTGATTATCAAATACAATCCAATCAGACTTTCAGTGCTTTGTTTATCAAAAACCAATGTTTCAAGGGCCATACTTCCCAAAATGCCTGGGCTGATTTGGCTAGTTATCAAACTTGGCTGAGGACTTATTGGCAAACACATTTTTTTTCAAGTTTGGTGAAGATCGGATGAGAACTGTTCGACTTAAGAGTGTAGACAAGATTTGTGATAGACGGACAAACAGACAGGAGTAAACAATATGTCTCCCACCACACAGTGGTGTGGGAGACATAATAATGGCCTCTAGTGCATTTTTAGTTCGACTATTCAAAGATAGTCTAGCTATTTCTACTCACCCTGGCGTCGGAGTCACACCTCGGTTATGTTTTTGCATGCAAGTACATACAGCTATCATTTAAAGGCATATAGCTTTGGGAAAATTATTTTTTCTTTTTCTAGGTCAATTACCAACCTCACTGGGTCAAGTCCCATAACTCTGACATGTATTTTGAGCAAATTATGCCCCCTTTTGGACTCAGAAAATTCTGGTTAAAGTTTTACATGCAAGTTACTATCTCCAAAACTAATGCAGATATTGAATTGAAATTTCACATGTGCCTTCGTGGTTATAAAACTAGTTGATAGCAGCAAGTCCCATAACTCTGACCTTCATTTTGGTCAAATTAGGTCCCCTTTTGAATTTAAAACTCTTTTGATATTTAACCTTTTTGGGTAATATTTTCCTGCTTCTGGGCCAATATTTCGAATAGTCGAGCTTTGCTGTCTTACGGACAGCTCTTGTTTGGTCTATATGTTGAGGTATAGGAGGGGATACTTCCCTCCTGTTATGGGCTTGGGAGCATCTCCCCTCCTGGAAATTTTTAAATGCAGGCATGAAATGGTGGCCCTGGTGCAGTTTTGGGTCTATATATTGAGAAAATATTTATTTTTTTTGCCAAAATAGTTGCATGCAACTTCGATGATTTAAGTCACTGGGTATAGGGGGAGCACGTGCTCTCTTGGCCATGGCCCTTGATCAGCCAGGCCTTTATGTTGGTGTTTCGCAACATAAAAATCAAGTAAATCATTCATTAAATTTAAATATAAATGCTGGTAAACTTATTTATGTTTTAGTGGTTTAACGACTTATACAGATATTCGATATACCCAACAAAATCTTCTGTATATCCAAAATAAAACTTAACGGAATACGAGCTTTACAAGCAGAAGTCATGCTTCACTTATAGCACAGAAAAATTTCCACCTTTAATAATACCATTTTGTATTTTGCACAATTCATGGAAATATGCATACAAAAAGGAAAAATGTTATGCAGAAGACGCCCATTACATGAAACTTGCATAAAGGAAAGTTTTATTTAATAATTACAAGTATAAAAAGGTGCCTTTTTTCCTCTTTGCTGAGAAATAGTTAACAGAGTATTTTTTTAACAGAATAAGTGTTTTGGTAAAATCCTAAACATGTTGGTCAATAAATTCTTAACACCACTTTGCATTGATAAAATATGAAATATGGTAACAATATTAATTTTGTAGTATAAATACCATTTTCTAAGTTGTTTAAAAACAAAAATCATCCTTATTTATCATTTAACTATTGTAATATTGTACAGTTTAATGTTAGTTACAACCATGTTGCACAGAAATTTCAAAGTGAAATGGCATACTAACTCTGTGCAACAAAGACGTATGTTGAGTTACGACCATGTTGCACTGACTGAAAGTGTCTTCCTGAGATACAACCTTTTGACAATTTTACTTTTTTCACTTTAATTTTAAGAATGTGATTTAGATATTTTAACAAGTGATGTTTTTATGTTAAATAAGGCAAATTATGTAAAAAAGTGTATTTGTTAAAAAAATCAAGTTACGACCATGTTGCACTGACCCATCGGTATGTCAAAAAGTTTGGTCAAAATGTGGACTGGTACGAACAACTTAACCAAGGTGTGATGCCGACACAAACGCCCACACTGTGCTGAGTAGGATAGCTCTCATTCTTCATAAAGTCAAGCTTAAGATCAGGACCAAAATCAGATTCAAGCATTTTAACAACATTTAGTTAAATTGAGGTGGTCAATATTGAGTTGAATGGATTTATTATTTGTTCTGCAGCAGTTACTTGCCCTTGGCCTTTGGCTCTGGGCCAATACCACCACCACTAGAAAAACAATGTGGGCAGGTTTGGGCCAATACGACCATCATGGGACAAATAGCAAGGCCAATATGAAATCATCTGATAAATAAGATTACAATATCACATCATATGGGACATAGAATCAAACAAATACTGATGTAACTGACACACATAAAATACATGTAGAAAATTGTCAGAGGCACATATTCCCACTGATTGTCGTGTATGTTTTAGAAGCACTTCTTGATATACCAAAATTGTTAAATTTGTAAAAGTTGTAAATTTTAGAAAGTCCAATATCTACTGCACAGTTTTTGGACTTCAGTTTTATAAACTTTAATTAGAACCGACTAATTTCTCTTCCATTCGAAAAAATAAAAAAAATCAGAAGATAAAGGTATTTGTTGCAACAACAAATATTGTAGCTAAACATTGTATCACAGTTCAGGGTTTCTAAGGCAATGTAAAGTAAGGTTACAATCTCATATGATGATATGATAAGTCAAACTTTGTTCGCTCGGACTCATCTGGACCAGCAAAATCTGTTCGGTTACTGTAAAAGCAGAAATTTTCGCGAGGGTTTAATTTTCGCTACATTTGGGGGGCCCTTCATCTCGTGAAAATAAATCCTCACATAAATAATCACCTTTAGTATAATTCAAATTATAATAGTGACCATTTCTATGATTTCGAGACTATTAAACCTCGCGAACTACTCAAAATTTCAATTCGCGAAAATTTTGCCCCAGCAAAAATATGTGCTTTACAGTATTAGTAGTTTGAGCTATTGAACAATATACATTATACAGGAATTTCTGCCGGGACTTAAAGATGATTTGAGTAAAGGGCAGTGTTTGAATTATCTGAGTTTGAGCTAACAAAGTTTAAAGTTGACTGTATACTGTGAAATCATTAATATTCGTGGGGGACTAATTTTCATGGATTTCGTGGTTGAGTTAATCCACGTAATTTTATCCCAACGAACAAGTAAAATTCCCATTTATTTTATGTTCAAAAGTTGATATCCACAAATTCATATCCCAGGAATTGCCGTTTTTACCAAAATCACGAAATTTCATACCCACGAAATTTAATGATTTTACAGTATGTAAAGTGCTATGCCTTTTAAATCATTGTAATTGCTTTAAATGAAATGTGATTCAATGTAATGGGTTACTTATGGAAGAAGCATTGGAATGCAAATAATACAGAACTAAATAGAAAATGTAACAGAAACACAACAAAAGAATAACATCACATAAGTTTTAACGCAACTATTGCAACTTTTTAAACAGATTATGCACAGAATAGACAATGAAAGATATTTGAACACTTGAAAATACCAGATTTTTATATGAATGCTATACACACAAATAGGCAAACACTGATAAAAATTCATAAATACCCGGTACACTGACATCAAACATTGCCTGCCATTTGTTTCTTCCTTAGAGAAGAAATTGAAATAAGTAAAGTAACTTATAGGTCACTTAGTCAATATAACAATCAGTGACAAAAACAAAAAGACACAAAAAGTCTTAGACTGTCTAGTGAAGGGTTCAAAAATGTAGGCTAGAGCAACTTATATGTGAATAGTGAATGGAACTAAACACAACACATGTATAATACTGTTAGCTAATCAAGGATTTTGTCAAATTACTTAAAAATAAATCTTTCATAAAACAGCTTTTTTCTGAGCTCAGTATCCTAGAATTTCTTCACTATTTCTTCAAGATATAAAATGCAAACACTATATAAATACTAACTGCAGTATATTACAGATACTTTTTTCAGCAGTTTTTAGAATAAAAGAAAAATTTAGACAACATCAGCCAAGCTACAATGATTAGATTAAAAATAAAGAGGGCCAAGATGGCCCTAGGTCGCTCACCTAAGAAACATTCCGTAACAGTGTAAAACATGTTTGACCTAGTGATTTCATGGAAACAAATATTCTGACCAATTTTCATTAAGACTGGACCAAAAATTGGTCTCTTGCGATAAAACAAGCATTTTCTTAGTTATGACCTAGTTTTTGACCCTAGATGACCCATGTTCAAACTCGACCTAGATTTTATCAAGGCAATCATTCTGACCAAAATTCATGAAGATCAACTGAAAAATACAGCCTCTATTACATACATAAGTTTTTTCTTTGATTTGACCAAGTGACCTAGTTTTTGACCTCAGATGACCCATATTCAAATTCGACCTAGATTTCATTAAGCCAATCAACCTGACCGAATTTCATAAAATCAATTGAAAAAAAACAGTCTCTATCGCATACACAAGATTTTTCTTTAGTGTGACCTAGTGACCTAGTTTTTGATCTCAGATAACCCATATTCAAATCGACTAGATTTCATCAACGCAATCACTCTGACCAAATTGCATGAAGATCAATTGAAAAATACATCCCTATTGCATACACTATGTTTTCTTCGATTTGACCTAGTGACCTAGTTTTTGACCCTAGATGACCCATTTTCGAACTTGGACTAGATTTTATCAAGGTAATCATTCTGGCTAAATTTAATGAAGATCAGTTGAAAAATACCGCCTCTATTGCATACACAAGGTTTTTCTTTGATTTGACCTAGTGACCTAGTTTTTGACCCCAGATGACCCATTTTCGAACTTGGTCTAAATTTCATCAAGGGTATCATTCTGACCAAAATTCATGAAGATCAATTGAAAAATACAGCCTCTATCGCATACACAAGGTTTTTACGTGATATGACCTAGTGACCTAGTTTCTGAACCCAGATGACCATTTTCGAACTCGGCCTAGATTTCATCAAGGTAATCATTCTGACCAAAATTCTTGAAGATAAATTGAAAATACCGCCTCTATCGCATACACAAGGTTTTTCTTTGATTTGACCTAGTGACCTAGTTTTTGATCCCAGATGACCCATTTTCGAACTCGGCCTAGATTTCATCAAGGCAATCATTCTGACCAAAATTCATGAAGATCAATTGAAAAATACAGCCTCTATCGCATACACAAGGCTTTTCTTTGATTTGACCTAGTGACCTAGTTTTTGACCCCAGATGACCCATTTTCGAACTCTGCCTAGACTTCATCAAGGTTATCATTTTGACCAATATTCATGAAGATAATTGAAAAATACAGCCTCTATCGCATACACAAGGTTTTTCTTTGATTTGACCTAGTGACCTAGTTTTTGACCCGAGATGACCCATTTTCGAACTCGGCTTAGATTTCATCAAGGTTATCATTCTGACCAATATTCATGAAGATTAATTGAAAAATACCGCCTCTATCGCATACACAAGGTTTTTCTTTGATTTGACCTAGTGACCTAGTTTTTGACCCGAGATGACCCATTTTCGAACTCTGCCTAGAATTCATCAAGGTTATCATTCTGACCAATATTCATGAAGATAATTGAAAAATACAGCCTCTATCGCATACACAAGGTTTTTCTTTGATTTGACCTAGTGACCTAGTTTTTGACCCGAGATGACCATTTTCGAACTCGGCTTAGATTTCATCAAGGTTATCATTCTGACCAATATTCATGAAGATTAATTGAAAAATACCGCCTCTATCGCATACACAAGGTTTTTCTTTGATTTGACCTAGTGACCTAGTTTTTGACCCGAGATGACCCATTTTCGAACTCTGCCTAGAATTCATCAAAGTTATCATTCTGACCAATATTCATGAAGATTAAATGAAAAATACAGCCTCTATCGCATACACAAGGTTTTTCTTTGATTTGACCTAGTGACCTAGTTTTTGACCCGAGATGACCCATTTTCGAACTCGGCCTAGATTTCATCAAGGTTATCATTCTGACCAATATTCATGAAGATTAATTGAAAAATACAGCCTCTATCGCATACACAAGCTAAATGTTGACAGACGACGGACGCCAGACGACAGACGCGACGCCGGACATCGAGCGATCAGAAAAACTCACCTGAGCATTGCTCAGGTGAGCTTAAAAGCAAAATGCCATAAAACCATTATCCAAGGCTGTTATTCTTATAAATGCAAAATATCTTTGTGTAACAAATAGCCTAAATGTTTTGTATAAATAATTATTTTTTGTACCTTGCTCTTTACAACTCAACAGGTGGACGGAACAAAATAATTCAAAGTCTAAGATGTTGCTTATGAAGCTATGATATCGAACAGAAAACATACATTAGTCACAAACAATACTGATAAAAATGTGCAGACTCCCCCGTGACAACTCACAATACATTTGTACTTTTTTTAACAGCTCCATTCCAGTCTCCTTTTTAAATAATTATATGTCCTAACTCCCCTTTATTGTTTACAAATACTCCCCTAAAATTGTTTCCTACAAACCAAGCTTACAGCATAGTGTGAACTATTTAAAACACAAGTCATCTGTGCCTTGTCAGTAATTTTCTTTTGAAAAGTTATAGTTTTAATAAAACAATACTCCATTTTTAGGTGCAATTTGCCTCCTGCATACCCCAACCCCATTCCATTCTCCCTCAAACCAAAATACTAACTCAAAGTCATCTTGAATTTATTCATCAAAGTAATAAAATATTTAAATATGTGGTGTGCAGAATAAATGAATTTGTGTAAATTTTAAATGTAATACATGACTATTGTATCTTAAGTTAAAATCTTTTGTTCACTAACAGACTCAAACTAGAACTGTCACAGGAGTGACTCATACCCCCACCATACAGTCTTGTCACAGAAGAATGGCAACCATAAGAAATCTTAAAAATACTTAGTCTTTGGAGTACTTCATCCTGGGCTTCCACATGTAAGTAATACTAGTATAATACTAGCATAGTAATACTAGTAAATATATTAAATCTCTAATATTAGAGATACACTAAAAGTGAATACAAAAAAGTGTCTTACCGACCCATGTTACCACAGAAAAATGTATTTACTTTTTACATAGGACTTATAATAAAAAAAGTTAGAAAAATACCTAAAATATTGAAAATCTAAAAATAGGATTTCTAAAAATAGACTAATTCCTGGAATTTAAGGTGAAGAAACTCCATACAAAAGTTCAAAAAAGGTTACTTCCCTTTGGCTCTAAGCCAATCAGAATGAGATATAGTGAAAATACATCAAAATTAACCTTAAATTCTAGGTAAAAGGGGACACAATTCAAGAAAAATTAGTGTCAGAGTTATGCACCTTGTGTCACATGATGTGGGTGATGAGGTGGAACATCTATTTTAAGTCTGAATCAAATCCATTCAGTAGTAACTGAGATATAGTGAAAATACATAAAAATTAACCTTAAATTCTAAGTAAAAAGGGGCATAATTCATGAAAAATTGGTGTCAGAGTTATGCACCTTGTGTCACATGATGTGGGTGATGAGGTGGAACATCTATTTTAAGTTTGAATCAAATCCATTTTGTAATAACTGAGATATAGTGAAAATACATCAAAATCAACCTTAAATTTAAAGTAAAAGGGGACATAATTCATAAAAAATTTATGTCAGAGTTAAGCACCTTATGTCACATGATGTAGGTGGTGAGGTGGAACAACTATTTTAAGTTTGAATCAAATCCATTTAGTAATAACTGAGATATAGTGAAAATACAACAAAATTAACCTTAAATTCTAAGTAAAAGGGGACATAATTCATGAAAACTTGGTGTCAGAGTTATGCACCTTGTGTCACATGATGTGGGCACATGATGTGGGTGATGAGGTGGAACATCTATTTTAAGTTTTAATCAAATCAATTCAGTAGTAACTGAGATATAGTGAAAATACATCAAAATCAACCTTAATTTCTAAGTAAAAAGGGGCATAATTCATAAAAAAATTGGTGTCAGAGTTATGCACCTTGTGTCACATGATGTGGGTGATGAGGTGGAACATCTATTTTAAGTTTGAATCAAATCCATTTAGTAATAACTGAGATAGAGTGAAAATACAGCAAAATTAACCCTAAATTCTAAGTAAAAGGGGACATAATTCATGAAAACTTGGTGTCAAGAGTTATGCACCTTGTGTCACATGATGTGGGTGATAAGGTGGAACATGTATTTTAAGTTTGAATCAAATCCATTTGGTAATAACTGAGATAATAGATTTCGGGAAGGGACGGGACGGGACGGACGCGACAAAACTGACTCCTATATACCCCCCTCAAACATGTTTGGTGGGGGTATAACAAAAGTATACACTACATGACTGAATTAACCTTGGGAGCTTCTTCACAACCATTAAATTGCATATAATGTGAGTATGTATAATTTGTGAGCATAAAGAATAAACACAAGGACGGAACTGATTAAAAATCCTTTTCTACTTGATCAGCAATCCACATTCTATCTATTGGTATATTGCTTAATTTGAAAAGATGATGAATTTGCTCCAACACAAAATATCAATTACACTGATTCAGAAGTAATTTCATTTTGTAGGCAAGAAATTTAGTGTTCTTTACCAAAATGGCAATTTCCATGAGGATATAAAATCATGGATTTTGACCTTTTGAACATATAACAGAATTTCTGGAATTTTACTTGTTCGTAAGGATTGAATTTTGTGAGTTGACTCAACCATAAAACTCGTCAAAAATAGTCCCTCATGAATATTAATGATCTCACTGTATTCCAATTTGAAATTCTTCACATCTGTATCCACTCCCAGACCACAATAAATTCAAACAACCATTTAAATGATTCAGCAACTCTAACAAATAGAAAATATAAATTCTCTAACAATTTTAACAATTAAGTATATAAGAAAATACCCTTTTTTGGAATGTTTAACACTAAACCGGCTTTGTGGAGTTGAAAACACTTCATGTTTTGTATTTTGATTTGATATATAAGAATTTCCCTTCTAAAACGTCTTCTCCCTCCAGATAGTCTATACTAGATTTGCGTCGATGTTCAACTGCGAACACAGGATTATGCTTTATGAGGTAGTGTTCTAACGTGTCCCAACCTCCACCAACTCGCACCATCAAATGGCGATTTTTCAACAGCTGAAAACACAAAAACACACTTAATCAACTGATATTGATATATATATATTTTCTATTGAGAAACAGTAGGCTCTGTTCACATCTCATCCCAGATGGAATCCATTGTCACATTTGTATAAGGGAAAATGCCAGTTCCCTTCTAATTCTGAAAGCAAAGCAATGGAGCTCAAAATCAATGAGCTTGACCTTTTGTCCACTGGCCTTCTAAAAACTTCTAGATCATCCTTTACCAATGAGCATTGTACCTACTAAATCTAAAGATCACTGGTTAAGGCATTCTCAAGATATTGAGCAGTCACTGTGACCTTGACATGTAACCCACTGTCCTCAAAATGTACAAGGGTCACCTTCTGCCCATTGGCAATGTGCTGATCAAGTCTGAGGTTCATATATCAAAGTACTCTAAAGTTCTTGTGTGACTTTGGAAATTCTTAAGACTTCTTAACCCTTATCATAATGGACACAATTGATTCTGCCTTTGCGGCCACTGTAGATTATGATCAGCCTGCACATCCATGCAGTCTGATCATGTTCTGCACTGTTCGCCATTCAGTCAGTATCTTTTTGGTATGCATTTCTTTTAACAGTTAATGCTACAGTCCAAATTGAAAGATGGACATGTTCTTTAATATAGAAATTTAGCAGTGAAAGGGTTAATCTGTAAATGTCAATGTAATAGAAAGTAATTGAAAATGTAATTGATGATTACACCAAGTTTTAGATCTGTAACTGATTATACTACTATTACATAATACAAATAATCAAAAATGGCTTTAATTACTGTTGATTATTTAGCAAAATGAATTATACTACAAATGATTACAATTACGGATTATGATTACAGCATCCCTGCTCTTGTCAATAAAATAAATTATCAACAGTAACAACTTCATTAAACTATTAACAGTAAACAAGATAAATGAACAAAACAAACAAGTTTTCTGTCAATATACCTTATTCTTATCATTATTTTTCAACATCTGGAAAACATTAACACAAATTAATGAATCTGTATTTCAATAAAATGACGATAATGATAACAAATGATTTTTGTTTGCTTTGGTGTAATCCTGAAATATCTTTCAGCAACAAAAGCAGACTGGTGCTATATTTTCATGGTAGGTCATGACATAAGAAAAATGTAAGATTTGGGCTTCATGAGTGAAAGACATTATTTTTTCACTTCAACCCTTTTCAATGGCTTTATCATATTTCCCGAATTTATCATATTTCCAAAATTTCCAAATTTCCCTCGTGCAACCAGTGAAAAACATATTGAATAAATTATACAAAATTTAATATTTAAAACATATTGAATAAATTATATTAAAAAAAAAAAATATCAAAGCACGATATGTTTTATCACAGGTAAAACTGAACCAGATCTGAGCAAGGCGAGATATACTAGTACCAGTCAGTAGAGGAAGTGATAATTTAGAAATTCCTTAGTGTATGTTGGCAAAAGTTGTTTTGTCTGTGACATACATGTGTAAGTGTGAAATTTCCAGATTATTGTTTTATAAATATATCTCAGTATTTCACTCAAAGATGACTGTGTTACAAAATAAAATTAATCATTATATTCAACTTAGAAATTGTAAGAAGGTTCCTATAATATTAATTCAAACTGTAGGCAAAATGAATTTTTTTTATTTTTTTTTGTTTGTTTTGGGTTTAACACCGCTTTTCAACAGTATTTCAGTTATGTAGCGGAGGGCAGTTAACCTAACCAGCGTTCCTGGATTCTGTACCAATACAAACCTGTTCTCCGCAAGTAACGGCCAAATTCCCACAGAATCAGAGGTGGAGGACGAATTATTTAAGATCAAATCGTCACGAAAAACATATGCCTCGCCTGAGGATCGAACTCACGACCCCGTAATTTGTAGATCTGTGCTATCCATACTGAGCTAAGACGGCAGGTTATTTTCAAACCAATATTTGTTTGTAAGCATATTTAGTCTCCAGTAATCCATTTGGGCGACTCCTCCAGAAAACTGTTAGGAATGTTATTGGAAGGATAGCACAAGAAATAGAAGACCCTCTTCCCTGGTTCTTTTGCATGCCAGGTGTAAAGCACCCCGCCACCAAACTCGCAACCCCAGGTTTCGTAATCAGTGTTTTTCACTGGACCACTGCATTTACTCTTTCCGAACAATCTGTAACACCTGGATTTAAAACATTTCTATAATAAAACTTACTCTAATTATCACAGCTTTTCCAAACACCATATATTTTCCTTCTCTTATCCTAGTCACATGTTCTGAACACTGACATTTTGCTGCCATCTTCCGTACCTGTATTCAATAAATTAAATTGTTATGCCATCTATGTGAATTTCTGTTCAATACAAAATAGAAACCTGGAAACTCAAAACTTCGGTAAGTCAAAAACATGCTTGAATTAAAGTATTTGGGCCAACAGATGAAGGTTTTAATATACTGTGAAAATGAAAGTTTTAACTTTTTGTTTATTATATAGTAACCAGTTTCGAGAGGTCCGATACGCATTCTTACATGCAAAAAAGTAATAATTACCTGGTACATTATACATCTAATAAGACTGTAAAAGAAATATAATGACCACTCAATAGATATGAATAAATGAAATGAACAAAGGATTATTATTGGTACTGGTGTTCTGTGTTATTGCGAGTCTTTTTCCAAGAAAACCTTTTACAATCAATTGTGACTTCTTTTTTTGTTTTAATTCATACACATTTACCTCTTCATCTAAATTTAGTGGTCTTGACCTAGCTGAAGGAGGCGGCTTAGGTTTTGGGGGCGGAGCTTCCTCTGGTTGTTGCTCCTCCTGCTCCAGTTCTTTCTCTATTTTGATAATATTGGGTGGTTCTAATCCAAACTTGTAGCCAATGCGAGCAAGTTCTAGCAACGTCACTATCACCTGACGCTCTGACTTGTGGGATACTGTAAATGATGAAGAAGTTCTAGAATTATATCTGAATACATAAGAACATAATTGGAAGCAGTTAAAGGGAAAAGAAGGCGTACTCTTAAAATGAAAAAGCTATTATTTAAAAACTATGACAGAAGACCACTTACATGGAAACCCATGTTTTAACACAGTTAGTAATTTGTTAGCCGCTAGAAAACATTTACGTTACCAAAGATAAAATCTGGGGACAAAGGAATCATCAAGAAAAAAAGTGACTTTTTGAGAATATTTGAAATTCTTAAATAAAATCATATTAAACCGTTGAGAAATCTTGAAAGAACCCTACTTAAAGAATGAGTGTCCTTAAACTTCTCTGAAGGCTTACAGACATTTTGATAACTGACTTTTCTGAATTTCTACTTTGTTAAAGGTGGTTGGAACACTGAAAGTCTTTGCTCATTAACTCAGAACTGGTTACTGTAAACTCTTTTTGCCTCCACCATGTGGACTGCAGAAGGTTGGTGATCACCCATGATGTCACTGTTTTAAATTTTTTTGGGCAGACCAAACAATGAGCTACCCAACAAAACCTGGAATTATTCCACAACCTGTGCTCATCAGTTAAAAACTGTGCTAGTCTCTAGTTTAATTGACATTTACTTTACATTAGGAAAACCCCCATCAGGTGTAAAATTGTATATTTACAGCTACATTTATAATTAAATGTCTTTCACTAACGTCAGATTGTTAAAAAAAACTTCCACTTTTCTTTTAAAAACTATACACATTTATACTATGTTTAGACATACATGTATTATGTAGGTACAATTTCAAATCTAATGCATAGTAAATAAAACAAACTTGTTAATTTTATGTTAACACAAACTATATCAGCAATCGCTCATATTTACAAATATGAAATATGAATCCAATATACCTTACAATTTGGTCGAAACTGAGTGTTTTATATTTCTGATACGAAAGACATTCATTTTTATTTTTACTTTTTAATGGTCTTGAAATTTACATCTGGCAGTATGCCCATTTCAACAACCTCTTTTTATGAGTCTTTATTTAGTATATACTACCTATGTTAGGGTAAACTTAACAGAAGATGCACAAGGCATTTTATTGATCAATCAACAGAGAAAATCAACACACTAAGATCAATACACACATTTTAAATGCAAATGTAAAAAATGTCTTCCATAACATATGAGCCATGCCATGAGAAAACCAACATAGTGGCTTTGTGACCAGCATGGATCCAGACCAGCCTGCGCATACGCGTAGTCTGGTCAGGATCCATGCTGTTCACTTTCATTGTCTATTGCAATTAGAGAAATCGTTAGCGAACAGCATGGATCCTGACCAGACTGCGCGGATGCGCAGGCTGGTCTGGATCCATGCTGGTCGTAAAGCCACTATGTTGGTTTTCTCATGGTGCGGCTCATATGGTAAAACATGAAGATGTAGACTGTTACTTGCATTTTGGAATTTGATATAACAATACAGGAATAGCATTACATTTTTACATGTAGTTTTAAATACTTAAAGAGGAATTATGTCCGCTTGTACAAAAATTAGCAAGGAATTTTGCACGAAGGAATTCTGTGCTATACGCATTAGCATCAAATGCATACACTCCTTGAGCATATCATCTAAGCATTTCATTATGTTATTTACAAAACCAAATTTCTGTAATACTAAGTCAATATGGTAAACTTGCATAAATGCAGTTTATTCTATCAACTACATACGTACTTTTGAATCTGTCTAAAGAAACTAACTAATAAAATGAAAACATTTGCAAGCATTTACCGGTAGGCACACAGCACAACCTTTTTGTCCGGTTAAAACTGTGCTTTTTATACTCACCAGAACATCCTACAATCTGAGAGACAAAAGGCATGCCATGAGATTGTCTCATGTACATTCAAAACATTGCATGATCTAATTCAAGAATATGCTGTTAATCATTTTATCAAACTTATGCAACATGAAACTGTGATGATCTGTTGAGTTTTACGTCGCACCGACACAAATATGCCCCTCCAGCATTTCATCACAGGCTGGCATCTGGGTAGCATCAGCAGCCTTCCGTAAGTTAGCTGAATAGCTTCCTCACTTGATGAATTCAATACCCCGAGTGAGGCTCGAATCCACACCAATGAGTGGCAAGTGATTAGAAGTAAGAGACCCTAACCACGCGGCCACAGAGACCTCTAAACTGTGATGAAGACTTACAGTAAAATAATTATTATTTGTGGGGTTTTACTTTCGTTGATGCTGTGGTTGAGTCAATCTAGAAAATATAATTTTCTAAGTCCAAAAGGGGCCATAATTCTTGCAAAAAGCAATGCAGAGTTATGGTACTTGCTGTGCAGTGTCAACTTTTAATGGTGAATAACTGCTCCAAGTTTTAAAGCAACAGCTTTGACCGTAAAGGAAAAAGGTTGACGTAAACGCAAAACTTAAAGTCCAAAAGGGGCCATAATTTTTGCAAAAAGCAGGATGGAGTTATGTGTCTTGCTTGACAGAGTCAACTTTCAATGGTGAACAAGTGTTGCAAGTTTTAAAGCAATAGCATTAATAGTTTAGGAGAAAAGTCGACCTAAACATAAAACATAGCCAAGAAATCTGACTTTCTAAGTCCAAAAGGGGCCATATTCTTGCAAAAAGCAGTATGGAGTTATGTTTCTTACTGTACAGAGTCAGCTTTTGATGATGAACAAGTGTTGCAAGTTGCAAAGCAATAGCTTTAATAGTTTAGGAGAAAAGTTAAATCTAAACATAAAACTTAACCTAGAAATCTGGTATTTTCTAGGTCCAAAAGGGGCCATAACTCTTGCAAAAAGCAGGATGGAGTTATGATTCTTGCTGTACTGAGTCAGCTAATGATGTTGAAAAAGCGTTGCTGGTTTTAAAGCAATAGCTTTGATAGTTTAGGAGAAAAGCTGACCTAAATATAAAACTGAACCAGGCAACGTCAAGTGATGACAATAACTCATTTTTTTCCAAAAAATCAAATGAGCTAAAAATTATTTAAGCATTTTAAGCTTCTTCAGTAATGCTATCACTGAAATAAATATACCACTTGAACAAATCCAGAATATACACATATAATTTCCAGTATTGCAAGTATAATGCATTTTGTTGGATTTTACGTCGCACCGACACATGTTGGGTCATATGGCAACTTTCCAGCTTTAATGGTGGCGGAAGACCTAAGGTGCCCCTCCGTGCATTAATTCATCACGAGAAGGCACCTGGGGTAGAACCACCCACATTCCGTAAGTCAGCTGGATGGCTTCCTCACATGAAGAATTCAACGCCCTGAGTGAGGCTCAAACCCAAATCAATGAGGGGCAAGTGATTTGAAGTTAGCGACCTTAACCACTCGGCCATGGAGGCCCCTTATATAATGCATTTACTCTTATACAGTGAAAACATTTACTCTTATACAGTGTTTTTTTTCAAGAAATAGAGACACATTTTACATTTTTAGATGACAAAAAAATGTGGGAAATAATCAAGGACTGACTACATAATCATTAACTGTCAAGATATATTTTGCCGAGACCTACCTAAATCCTCCGACTCAAATAAACAATCGTCTTGCATTTTGAATGATTTGCACCACTTGAGAAAACTGGCTGAATTGTCTCTAGCAAACCAGCTCCCAGACTGAGCATTCCGTCTACACTTTAGATGTACTTTTGGTATTTCCTGATAGAAACAGTATATATAAATATTAAGACAAGTTTATTAAGATGAAAATATATTAAATATCCGAAACAGTGATTATGTCATTGAATTTAATCACTGTTTGGAGTGAAAAAGTATATCATGAGGGTGCAGCCCGAGTGATATAATAATATGCGTCTGAATGATAAACAATGATTCTGTTCAAGAGAAAATCACTGTTTGAGATAAATCACTTAGATTTTTAAAACAACAAGAATTCAAGAATTATCTTCCTACATCCTTGATGATATCCACCAATATTTGCCTGTTTTGTGTGATCTTCTTTTCAGGCATGCCAATATAATGATATATGACCCTATGAGGTAATAACATTGAAACACAGTGATTTTATTGCATAATAACATGCAGTTTCAGCCTCCTCCATTTCAAAGGAAAGTATATATTAGTGGTTTCTGCCAATACGGTTGTCTTTCAACAGGATATGAAATTGTGGAATTCAAACTTCATAGATAAAAGAAAAGAAACTATTGCTTATTTGGGATTTTATTTTGAGGAATGGTGCAACCATGAAAGCTGGTCTCCCATGAACAGTAACAATTTCATTTTGATTCGTACTGATTCTTACCTCAGTGCATTTGCCCTCTTGCACACACTCCTCAGCTTTCTTGTGAATCACATTTGCCAGATCACACAAATACACACCATTGTCTAACACATCCATAAAGTTCCCAGATGATATATCAATTTCTACAATCATAAAACACAACTCATTTTCAAAATTGTTAATTCAAATAAGGTAAACTTAAAACAAATCCTAGCAAATTAGTTATGAAACTGCGAAAACTGATCAAATGTAGCCTGTAAAAAACAAGAAGAAAAAAAAACAACCATCTTTGATGCAGCTCATTAATAATTATGCCTAAACATTAACAGCTGAACAAAACTTGTCTCCTTAATTTGATATGTATACTAAAATAAAAAGAAAACAGAGCCAAAATAGATTTTCCTAATACTTGGATTGAGTGTATCACATTCTATCAGGGTGGTCAATAAACTCTTCTGTAGACAGTTTCTAATCCAGAAAGTTCTTAATTTGTTTTTCCTCTATTTTATTTTGTAGCAATTTTCCTTAAAAATGTAGACAGATATTCATTCAAACATAAATAAACTATAGTAACTTCATGGCTCCATGGCCATGCTGGACCACCATGGATATACCTAGAGTTTTAGCGATCCAATCAGCAAGGTCTTCCCTAAGTGGCCCCATACTCTCTTCCTGCATCGCCAAGCTCTTCTGGTGTGTAACATCTGTCTCTGTACCCAAGTCATCTGTATTGTTATTGTTAATCACCTCTGACATTCTGTAAGATATTATGCATTTATGTGTCACTCCCGTCGATTTCTAATCCTGCAATATTTATATGTCTTGTCAAGTTTGACATAGAATGCGTACATGACACTGAAAATGATGAATTGGGTGAAAATTAAAGTTAGAGTAAGTTAGATATTGGTAAAGATGAATACAAGAGGGTCATGATGACCCTATATCACTCACCTGTTAAACTTGGCCTTGGAATCATCAAGATAAACATTCTGACCAAGTTTCATAAAGATAGGGTCATAAATGTGGCCTCTACAGTGTTAACAAGCTTTTCCTTTGATTTGAGTGGTGACCTAGTTTTTGAACCCACATGACCCAGTGTCGACTTTGGCATGGGAATCATCAAGATAAACATTCTTACCAAGTCTCATGAAGATAAGGTCATAAATATGTCCTCTACATTATTAACAAGCATTTCCTTTGATTTTAGTTTTTGACCCCACATGACCCAGTTTCTAACTTTGCCAAGTCAGGGCTCGATCCAGATAAGATGCGTATTAGCATAAATTATGCTTTGAAATAATGCATATATGCATGTCTGATAATTTTTAAGCATACAAAAACGGATATGAAATTACAGAAATGCATGCAGTGACTTTTTACTAGTGTAAACAAAATTGAATTGTCTGGATGCTTTACGTAACAGAGCACAGTCAACATTAATTCTCCCACACTGAACGTACACACGCATTGAATGGTACTCTATACACCTAGGTTAAACTATATTATACACTCAATGCGTGCATAAATCAAATAGTTGGGAATTACTATGGATGGTACTGTAGTATATTTTAAAGTAGTGTCGATTTAAAATATCAACTTCCAGTACCATAATAGCAGCTGCGTAATAGGATTACGGTACCGTAATCCTAACCACTGCCTTTTTTTTAATTCACACTTTTACAATACATTTCTTATTTTTATAATTTCTCCGCAACTATAATTTCTCAGAAAATCCGACCAACCTGTGACGTACCTAAACAGATTTTTCTAACAAACATTTTGATTGGATCGCAGCATCCAATCATAAATGGAAACTATGTGGAAAGCGATTTAAATAGCATACCCGTAGATGGTACCACACGTTAGGCATAAAAAAAAAATTGTTTCCGGTATCCCGACCTACCCTAAATTTTTGGCCCGACCCTAAATGTTTTTATGGCCTTGGAGGATAATTTTTTCAACTTTTTCACAAAAAGTTGTAAAACTGCACTTTTTATGCTTTAAACATGGTCAGTGATGTTAGAAATCAACTTACTGATGCTCTAAAGGCATAACCCCCTTATTTGTATTCATTTTTTGACACAAAAATAATTTCCAAAAAGTCTCCCTTAATAAAAAAAATTCCAAAAAAAAAAAAATTTCTGACCTACCTACCCTAATTTTTTTGAGCATGTTACCAGAAACAAAGAATTTTTTTTTTTAGGCCTTACTGACTCAGTCTCCATTCACTACAATTTTCGCGACTTCATAAGTTTTTTCCTGTAAGGATTTTAGGCATGAAGGGGCAGTTAGCCGGATATGCCTCCGTGGTCCACTCGAATGTAGTCCATATCAATATATAGTGCAGTAAAGGCCATTTTCATGCCAGATATAAGCTTTATTGATGCTTGATTGTAAAAAGGAATGTCCGCAGATGATTTTAAGCTATGTTTTATGCTTCAAAAATTGATCTGAAGCTGCCTTGTAAAATGAAAGTGAAAGTAGGTATTTCCTGATGTCTACCTACGCAATATTAGCGTTTTCATCATGTGTCTCAGTCACGTGACCATGGTTTCACTGCATTATCGTCAACCCCATATTTTTTGGGTATATTTTGATTGCCTAAAGACAGACCTTCAAGACAAGGGTAGTCTTGCAGGAAGTGAACCCTTACAGAAGAAAAAGGCCTGCTGCGTACTCTTGCTGTGTACATACAGCGTATATGGTGCGTACATGATCATGTGTACTGAAATCAAGGGCTTTAAATAGTACGCAGGATATACACCGCACATACACCAATAGTACGTTTGTAGTACACTTTTGACATGCAAATGAGCTCTGCCGCGTACTACTTGCTGCGTACATGCTGTGGACTACATAGTACACAGGATGTACGCTGGAGGAATTTAGTATGCAGGAAATAGTACGCAGCATGTACGCGGCACATACACTTTTCACATGCAAATGAGCCTGCGGTGTACTACCCCTGCGGCGTACATGCTGTGTACTCCTGGGGCGTACATGCTGTGTACTCCTGCAGCGTACATTCTGTGTACTCCTGGCCCGAGTCCTGCGGCGTACATGCTGTGTACTCCTGCTGCATACATGCTGTGTACTCTTGTGGCAAAACTGCTGTGATAATGTAAATTCCTTACCCCACCAACTTTCTAATGCAAATGCTGATCATTTGGACAGAAAAAAACAGAAAAAAGATAAGTGACATGCATCAATAAGTATTTACCCTTACCAAAATAATGTAGATTGATGTTATCAAATAAATTAGTATGCTTTTCTTCATCCATTTTTCAATGAAATAAATCAATTTTTGTAGCATGTAATTTGGTAAACATCTGAAGAAAATGGCGTAACTGCATCAAGGGGAAACAACTTTAATGCAACTAAATTTAAGTGTTATAAATTTCGAAGTATCTGCGGTGCACATGCAGTGTACTATTTTCTTGTACAAGTCCCTCCTGCATACATGCAGTGTACTCCTTAAATTTTCAGAGTCTGTGCTGCGTACTTGAAGTGTACTAGTGACCTCCTGCGTACATGCTGTGTACTCGTCGAAATAGTACGCGGCATGTACGCGGCATGCGGTGTATGTAAAATGTACTCCTCTGGCGTACTACTGTGTTCGCGGCATATACACAGCAAATACGCAGCATGTACGCCACAGAGGCTTGCTTCTGTAAGGGAAAGGCTAGAAATCTTGATAAAAATATGTTATAAGTTGTTAATTTTATATAGAAAATAGTAGCGGAGGCATTTAATACCATCATACCAAAATTTTGCGCATTTTATGGGAATTTCAACAGGGCTTTTTCGCGCTATCTCACGGGGCCGATATTCGGCCCCATTCCCAATGCCAAATATGCTCTATTTTTCCCAATCTGGAGCAAAAAATTCCCAATCCAATGAAAAATTTCCCAACTGAAATCAGTTACTTCCTGTTTTTCAATAATTCTTGCACAATTAGTTTTGTTTGCCAAGTAAATCAAACAAAATGTTGAAAAAACCCAACTCGTTTCTATTTTTAGTAACATGACCGTCTGTAACCTTGGCAAAAAATGATTACAAGATTTTGCTGAAGAAATGTATGATTTGTATGCAAAAACCTCTCAAAGTGCATAAAAAACACAAATACTAACTGTATAAAGTACCCAAAACATGTTGACCGGTAGTTCTTATACCATTAAAATCAATTGTCACATATTTTCGCGACCCAGTTTTTACTCTCGAAAATACGCGCACTTTGCCATTATACTTTTTGGATAATTTCAGTTATAACTTTGGTGAAAACAAACTGTAAACAAAACCTTTAGCATGACAAATAAAGAGTTACTGTATTTTTAGGCAATACTGGAACACAATCCAAAAAAAAAAATTCTCAAAATTTCACAAGGGGATAGATCTACTGTCTACCAGTAAGACTTGAAACTGAAAATTTAAACTAATATATATTGATTAAAAACTCACTTAATTTGTCAGTATATTTTCCCAAATTTGACAATTTACCGCGTTAAAAATTCCCAATACGACCAGGGGCCTTTTTCCCAAAACCCCCTGAAAAAGCCCTGTTCAACAGGTTATTTGAATGTGTGAAATTCTCATCGCCAAACACCAAAATGTCCCATTTTACCCAGGCTCGTCTGGTGTAGAAGGTATATATCAATTGTAAGGGGCTGATATTTCACCAAATAGTTTTCATTCTTTTGGACTGATTTAGAATGAAAACAATGTTTTTTGTCTATATCATATGATCTGATCATATTTTTTTACTCGTGCCTGTCAAATCTTTTGCAGGTAAAATAAACGCAGTTATAAATCGACTCATATTTTAAGACAGAAAAAAAATCTGGTAGAATCTAGCATGTATAGAAAAGTAGAGGAAATATATTTTACATTATGTCACAAGATAAACTTTTCATAAAATATCGGTTGGTCTCGCAGACGCCATTTGTAAACAAAGTGTTGTCGTAAGGAAAATATGTTGTGATAATTGCAAAGGAATGGGCTCCCCAGATCCATATTTAGTCGGAACACAGGAGTCTGAAATTCTATCAATAAGACCATAGAAGCCTATCTTTATAAAAAATACACCTTTTATATATATCATCAAGAGTCCTTGATTCAACACTGTCCTTGAGTCAACACCCATGCTGTTTTATTGTTTTCTTTCTTCTTTTCTTATCAAACTTTTGGAGAAAGATGTATAGAGGAAACAAATAATATTTGTGGTGAAAAGTCTGGAATATGTGTCTTGGCTGTTGATTTTGAACTCATTTACAAGAATTTCTTCATTTTTTAAAGAAATTGCTAATTTATTTCAACCAGTCTTGATTACAAGCCAGCATTTTTAAAAACACTTGTGAAAATTACATAAATGTTTTGTGTTTTTAAAGACAATGTATTTAGTTTTGATTTTATGATATTGAAACATCAGTGCATTACCCTATGTACACAGAGTGAATGGACATAATGAGGGGTGTTGACTCAAGGACACCTTTTTATTGTGTACAAAAAATCACCCCCATCTAGTAGTTGTCATTTTACTCGACTATCAATGCACAGAATTTAATAAAAATTTGCATGGAGGATGACTACATGTTCCAGTTTATGAAAGTATCAAAACATGAAATATTTCATGAGCTTGTGTTGGAAAAACAAACATTTATCCTTAGGGTGTTGACTCATGGGCACTGGTGGATATAAAAAAACACCAGGTGTTTTAGCTCACCTGAGCAATGCTCAGGTGAGCTTTTCTGATCGCTCGATGTCCGGCGTCCGTCTGTCGTCTGTCAACATTTAGCTTGTGTATGCGATAGAGGCTGTATTTTTCAACTGATCTTCGTGAAATTTGGTCAGAATGATAACTTTGATGAAATCTAGGCCGATTTCGAAAATGGGTCATCTGGGGTCAAAAACTAGGTCACTAAGTCAAATCAAAGAAAAACCTTGTGTATGCGATAGAGGCTGTATTTTTCAATTAATCTTCATGAATTTTTGCTAGAATGATTATCTTGATGAAATCTAGGCCGAGTTCGAAAATGGATCATCTGGGGTCAAAAACTAGGTCACTAGGTTAAATCAAAGAAAAACCTTGTGTATGCGATAGAAGCTATATTTTTCAATTAATCTTCATGAATTTTGGTCAAAATTATTGCCTTGATGAAATCTAGGCCGAGTTTGAATATGGGTTATCTGGGGTCAAAAAGTAGGTCACTAGGTCAAATCAAAGGAAAAGCTTGTATATGCGATAGAGGCTGTTTTTTCAATGATCTTCCTGAAATTAAGTCAAAATGATAACCTTAATGAAATCTAGGCCGAGTTTGAAAATGGGTCATCTGGGGTCAAAAAGTAGGTCACTAGGTCAAATCAAAGAAAAACCTTGTGTATGCGATAGAGGCTGTATTTTTCAATTGATCTTCATGAAATTTGGTCAGAATGATTGCATCGATGAAATCTAGATCAGTTCGAATATGGGTCATCTGGGTCAAAAAGTAGGTCACTAGGTCAAATCAAAGAAAATACTTACTAATACTCAAGATTTTTGCTCCAATTTTAATGATAATTGGTCAGAATATTTTTTTTCCATGAAATCACTAGGTCAAACATGTTTACACTGTTATGGCGTGTTTCTCAGGTGAGCGACCTAGGGCCATCTTGGCCCTCTTGTTTTTTTTATAAATATATATCTATAGGGAGTATTTTTTTTTATAAAGATAGGCTTCTATGGTCTTTTTGATAGAATTTCAGATTCCTGTGGTTGGAAGTTATAATATTTAAAATGTAATGCTCCATGAGTGAGCTTTAAAACGAATACAGAAAAATCATTTGGAATTCGACGAGCAATGCTCTCTTATCTAAAACATTCTAGATAGTTCATAGAATAAAATTAAGTATTCACATAAGTGACACAAAAACTCGCAGTTCAGGCGTAAAAAAACATGTTTGTTTCCAGTATTCCGACCTACCCTAAATTTTTGGCCTGACCCTTAATGTTTTTATGTCTTTATGGCCTTGGAAGATTTTTATCCCAACTTTTTAACAAAAAGTTGCAAAACTGCATATTTTTATAGGCAGAACACCACTAAATCCGGCTGTTCTTTATTCTATATAAAATTCACTCACATTAAAACGGGTTTTCGACATTTTCTAGCATATCAGATTTTCAGAGACTTATATTCCCATAAAGAACTATATCGCTACTTTAGAAAAACAAAAAGAAAAGGGGGAGTAAACTTTTATATAAGTAAACTACAGTTCGCTAAATACAACCTGCTAAATTTACTCCTTCTTTCAATTTCTCTTTTCAAAACATTAGATTCTTACGACGCCATTTTTACATAGAATGCGACAGGAACATGCCGATTTCGATAGAATGCAGAGTGATACATACGGAAATGCGGTAGGGTAAAAGTAAACACGTTGCTGTTGAGAAAAGGCACTAGGAAAGGAAAAAAGATTAGTACTATTTATATTTGGACTACTTAACAGTAAGAATTGTCAGTGGTGACATCTGAGAAATGTGTAATCATTGTCAGTAGCATAAGGGGAATATAAGGGAAGTTGGAGCTGGAAGAGCATTAGTCCCCACTCTTCGCAGTAAGGATGTTTTGTTGTAAAAATGATGGATGTTCATGCATACTTAAAAAGATCTTACAACTGGTGCACATACTGAAAGAGATTGTAAGTAATTCTTACAATACGTAGGTTCCTGGCAAACTGGACAGAAAATGGGCCATATATGTACTTGTGTGAAGCTTACTTTCTATTTGGTAGTGATCAGCCTTTTATGCTTTAAATATGGTCAGTGATGTTAGAAATCATCTAACTGATGTTCTAAAGGCATAAACCCCTTATTTCAATTCATTTTTAAAAATGATTTCCGAAAAGTCTCACTTAATAAAAAAAGTCAAAAAAAAAAATCCGACCTACCTACCCTAATGTTTCTGAGCATATTGCCGGAAAAAAGAATTTTTTAGGCCTTAACTAGCATAACCAGCCCTTATATTGCAGTTCTGGTTTTTTTTTCTCCTATGCCTTTCCATTTTGTTAAGTTGGGTCATACTATTATTTTTTGAACTTTTAGGGATGAAGAATACTAAATTTTAAAGCTTTTTGATTTACAAAATTTTAATTTAGCCACGTACATATGGTTATTCTTAATTAGAAAACTAATACATAGTGGGAAAAGGGCATTTTGACGTTATTTAAAATATGTTTCTCGTTTGCCTTTTCCAAACGTTTGGTCATTACCGTAACAATAGATACAATTTCCTCTAACTAGAACACTTTTGAATCTGTCAACATCATTGAAAACATCATTTTGCAAAACAAAAGTGTCTCAAAGGTTCAAAGACTTCATAAAATGAAAATTATTTTTACACAGATTATGAGAGATCTGCTCACAGTCAGCGTTGTGGAAATGACATAGTACGGTTAACAGGTGCTATATTTGACATTAACATTTTGTTTAGAAGTAAGGTTTCCAAAAATATTTTTTAACAGTTGTATAAAACATAAATTACGGAATTGTTTTCTGTAATGAAATCTCTGTTTTTAATAACAAAATGTCATTTCCGTAACGACCACGTTATGGAAATGACAGTTATCGAAATGACAAATTGTTAAAATTTTGTCACATCACTGCTTTATTAAGTCTAGATAAGTATTTTAAATTCAAGGTGTGGAACCATGCACACAAAATCTACAAGTGGGTGTTATGCTCGTAAATCTAGATACAGCAGCTTGGCTAAAATAAACGTTACGGTAACGACAAACAAAAAGTATACTCACTAAAAATAGAACATGTTGACCACCATAATATACATATTCCATTATATTTTGTAGAAGA
Source organism: Mercenaria mercenaria (assembly GCF_021730395.1). NCBI lineage: Eukaryota > Metazoa > Mollusca > Bivalvia > Venerida > Veneridae > Mercenaria > Mercenaria mercenaria. The sequence continues at coordinate 43,840,191 of NC_069364.1, forward strand.
CAAAGTTCTTTAAATGAAAACATCACAACATTCTTCTACGACACCCATTCGAATGATAATAAATACTTAAATCTATTCAGATATCACAAGGATTCTACATGGGTTACGGAAATGACGTAAAATTTAGGGACAGATGAAAGTCAATATTTTTTTGTATTTTTTATTCCAGTTATTTTTATGATGTTACTTGCAAGTAGCTGATGATTTATTTCAAGCAAACAAGTCCACTGAAATTAGCTAATAACAGTTGCCTGAATGCATTAAATCGATTGTAAGGTCACGACCAGTTGAGGGACACATAGTTCTCCTTATCCCTGGTCATGATAAAAGAATGTTTTTATTAGAAATACAATTAAACAAAATAAACAACTGATATCTGTCACATATGTATTGCTAAAGGTAACTAACATGCCGTGTGGCGGCCGTAAAACGTCTCCCTGTACATTCAATCAGGTCTGTTATATTTCCATCTTCTCAGATCGTTCAGCACGACTTTTATGTCGTGTTATTGGTATGTTTAGTTTCTCAGCATGAACATTTCGGCCTGGGTGGTTCCAATACTCCCGCTTTCATAGCTTTGAGTATTGTATGATCACCCCTTGGATATGGTGCCTGTTTTTTAATTTTGTCTTTTGGCAGTTCCTGTGATATGCAGGCTCCATAACCTCAGATCCCCTTTCTAAAGTCCAGTTTGTTTAGTTTTGCCCATTGTTTTCTCGTTTAGGGCAAACCCATTATTTTAACTGGGGACCATACGACGCTTTTCATGGAATTACACACTAGTGTAGCATTGAAGGTTCCATGTGCACCGCCGTATGAACACATCTGCGGATGTCTCTAAATTGTTTTTTGTACTTTTAGCATGTGTAAATGTTGAGGTCTGCTCAACCCGGGGCTAGAGGGCGTGGACGGTAGCATGCATTTCCACTACCGTCCATGAACAGGCTCAATCAAACCGAGCCTGCAACATTTCATGTTTGTTGTGTCGAGCGACCTGTGGAGTTTCCACTTTTTCTATTTTATATTCATTTTTGTCATCATAAAATACTTCAAAGTTGGGGGACAGGAGTTCCTTAAAAAAAAGAATGATCCAGTTACATGTACTAGTATGTACGTCGATTGACGTACAAAATATGTGCATCGTTGGAAAGGATTCAGCATTTATGAAAATGGGTATTGGGGAGAGTGGGGGTATATGCTTTGCCTCTCCACCTTTCAGATAAGGACCCCAGCATGTTTTTATATTATATAAAGCATCGGTAAATACAGTTACAGGCAGTAGAGTAGCATTAACTGAAGTTGAACGCCAACGTTGTCTGATGACGTTGATGTCATTTCCGTTTGACGGCAATATAGTTGGACAGCAAATTCAAACTGTGATATCAGATCCAACTTTATTTAAATATTTCGCTGGAAGGAGCCATTAAGACAAACTTTTGTGAATTGGTGTGTAATATATGATATGATGTATCATATATAAATAATCTAAAAAAAGGCGTTCCATTAACTCATATCAATAAAATAACAAACATTCTAATTTAACAGTAGCCAATATTATTTTAATTTGTCAGTATAGATTATATACTTTTTCGTTATTTGAACTTATTTCTCTTTGAAACTTCTAACTGTAATGCCAAGCTGTCGGTACCGTGAAGCTCTGCCATAACAAATGTAGATAGAACTGTAAATGAAACCAGTACACACGAGTTATATCAGTCAAGTAATCTGCAAAGTAATCGGCACCTTTTATTATATTTATACATACACAAGTAATTTAACAGACGTAATAAACAAACAAAAACACACCTGGGAACAATGCAGTAAAATGGTATAACGCCTGCTGCTCTTCATCATTAGGTGTGAAAACTGAATGAAGAAGATGAACTGAGCAACATAGAGGACACTATTTTTTTTAGAAAGAAATGGTTATAAAAAAGCAAATGTTCAAAAACCACAATGTCATACGGACCATTGACAGAATGGATCGGACTAGGGTAAAATATTCCATAAATCAATACCTAGTGAAAGAATTCATTAATCAATATATCTATGCCTAATATCAGTGATACTAAAACATTCTGTATGGGCATCTCATTATTACAATCCTTGATCAATATCTGTACCATGCATACACTACAAAGTAAAATACAATGTATATTATTTCCTTCAATTTCATTTCTCACTGGACAAAAAAGATATTCTATATGACTAATAGACTAATGACTCTAGAGTTTATGTGTGGCACAGTTAAAATATTTTTTGTTACCGTAGTTGTGTCAACGGTTAAAAAACAAAGATAAAGATCCAACAGGGAAAGCCACGTTCCAATAACTCAGCCTCCCCTATGGAACGCCTAAACTGCCTTTGCGTGATAATTATTAGTTCGTCATTTGACATTTCCAAGATATTCTGTACAAACGTAATTTGTTATGTAGATAAAGCAGTTTGTTATGTACATTTACTGTACGTATTTTTGTTTGTGCTGTGCATTCACTAGTTTGTGCTGTACAATTAATAGTTCGTCATGTGCCATTTCCAATATATTCTGTACAAACGTAATTTGTTATGTAGATAAAGCAGTTTGTTATGTACATTTGCTAGTTTGCCCTGTACATATTATAGTTTGTGTTGTGCATTCACTAGTTTGTGTTGTACAATTAAGAGTTTGTCATGTGCATTTTCTAATATATTCGGTACAAATCATAATTTGTTATGCAGATAAAGCAGTTTGTTATGTACATTTACTAGTTTGTCCGGTACATATCTTGGTTTGTGCTGTGCATTCACTAGATCGTTCTGTACAAATAATAGTTAGTCATGTGCCATTTCCAATATATTCTGTACAAATCATAATTTGTTATGTAGATGAAGCAGTTTGTTATGTGCATTTGCTAGTTTGTCCTGTACCAATTTTAGTTTGTGCTGTGCATTCACTGGTTTGTGTTGTACAATTAATAGTTCGTCATGTGCATTTTCCAATATATTCGGTACAAAGCATAGTTTGTTATGTTGATAAAACAGTTTGTTCTGTACAGTTAATAGTTCGTCATATGCATTTACCAATATATTCGGTGCAAATCATAATTTGTTATGCAGATAAAGTAGTTTGTTATGTACATTTACAATTTCGTCTGATACACTTTTATTTACATAACAAATTATGAGTTGTACCGAATATAATTGAAAATGCACATGATGATCTATTAATTGTACAGCACAAACTAGTAAATGCACAGCACAGCCTAAGATATGTACAGGGCAAACTAGTCTATGTGTACACAACAGACTGCTTAATCTACATAACAAATTATGATTTGTACCGAATATATTGGTAAATGCACATGACGAACTATTAGTAGTACAGAACAATCTAGTGAATGCACAGCACAGACTAAGAAATGTACCGGATAAACTAGTAATTGTACATAACAAACTGTTTTATCTACATAACAAATTATGATTTGTACCGAATATATTGGACAATGCACATGACGAACTATTAATTGTACATCACAAACTAGTGAATGCACAGCACAAACTAAAATATGTACAGGACAAACTAGCAAATGTACATAACAAACAGCTTTATCTACATAAAAATTATGATTTGTACAGAATATATTGGAAATGGCACATGACGAGCTAATAATTATCACGCAAAGGCAGTTTAGGCATTCCATATTCCCCATACCGCAACATACATACATGTACAATACTGACCAGGCATTATGGTGAGAGTTATATACTATATACATGCACTTTTATAATGGCTAGCAAAACAGATAAATGCGCTTTGTGTGAATAAACTTTGAACTAAGAAATAATAATAATATTAAAATGACTTCCTGTATTCTGGTGGCGTGCATGTCGCGGGGAAGGCATACAAGATACAAGATACAAATTTTTATTTATAGTCGGGTTGCAAACATAATAACATTAGCTATGAATAGCTATTAGCCGACTTAACAAATAACAGTCACATTACAATACAAACAAAAAAGCACATAGAAAAGCACATGAATTATCAAGCATAAAAGCACATTATACATAATACAACTGCAGGACTTGCATACGGTAAGTTGAAATGTATATGCAGATAATGCAGGCAGGTAAGAATAAAGAATAAATGTTTAAAAAGATGATATTCGAGTAAAAGAAACTTCTTGTCTTATCTGAATATGTCAAGACGTTAGTAACTCCCTTATTATTATTTTTATTATTATTATACCAGATTTATTGAGCGCCCTTTTCATATGAAATATACGTTCAAGGGCGCTTTACAATTAAACATGTGACATATCGCAGATATGTAGGAAACTCACAAAAACATGACATATGCAATCATAAGAACAACTTCAAGTGAAACTCTAGTCTTGCAAAACACACACATAGAATGCCATAACCCTTAAAATGTGACATGATGAAATAAAGGATGAATTGCCAATTTAGTTAATTACATGATGAATTGAACAGTAAAGAGATCTTCGTCAGCGACGAATGACTTGCCGTAGTTCTGTATCACAAAAATAACAATAGCATATTTATCATGGGAAGAAACAGTCACAGTTGGTATCTATGTGTTATAGACATTTTAGAAAAGGTGTGTTTTGAGAGCTCTTTTGAATGAATTTAGAGATAAATCTTTTCTGAGATTGTCAGGGAAAGAATTCCATAGTTTTGCGGCGGCAACTCTGAAACTTCTATCACCGCAGGAAATCAGTCGACTTTTTTTGTGGCACAAGGGTTGTTGCTGCACTTACTGATCTCTGATTTCTAGTTGGCACGTAAACCTCCAGTAAGTCTCTCAAATACACCGGCGACTGTCCATGCAAGGCCTTGAATGTTTGAATGAGAATTTTGTATTTGATTCTATCTTGTATTTGAAGCCAATGAAGATCTTTAACGATTGGTGTTATATGTTCAAAACGGGTTGTTTCCGTAATAAGACGTGCAGCTGTGTTTTGAACATTTTGCTGTTTGCTCGTTGTTGATTTTGGCACGCCATACAAGAGCATTGCAGTTATCTAATCGTGAGGTCACAAGCTTGTTTATAAGGGTTTTGGTGGCATCAGTTGTCAAATATGGTCGAATGTGACCAATTTGTCGTATTTGGCTATAGCATGTTCGAGTCACCAAATTAACATGATGGTCCATGTGCATGTTGGCATAAAGTGTAGCACCAACAAGGTCTCGAACAGTTTTTGATGGTCTTATGCTCGAGTCTCCAACTTTCAGATCTAGATTTTCAACATGTTTGGAGTGTTTTTGACACGAAAAAAGAATTACTTCAGTTTTGTCTGCATTCAATTTTAACATGTTTGAATCAACTCGCGTATTTGTGGCTGCCTTTGATGCTTGGTCAACTGGTTAAACGATAGATAGAGTTGGGAGTCATCTGCATAAAAATGGTGGTTTAGTGAAATTTTCTACATGCTGACTGGTTTATTTCATGTAATTGATTGTTTGTCAAATGTTCCTCAATTCTTCTGTTTACCACTTTTTCGAGGGTTTTTAGAGGTATGGCAGATTAGAAACAGGTCCGTAATTCTTGAATGTGTCTTGGTCAAGACTTGGCTTTTTTAACAATGGTCTTATTCGTGATGTTTTAAATGATTTAGGCACAATTGCACTTTGTAGAGAGATGTTAACAATTTTCGTCAATATTGGGATATATATACACGATTTCAAGAGCCATGTAGGAAGAGGGTCTTATTCACATGGCTTATTAGCTGACCTTTGAACAAGATTTTTCACTTCCACCTCTGTTGCTGGACTGAAACTAGCCAAACGCGCAGTATCACATAGCTCTATGCGTCCGTCCTCTGGAATTACTGATTCACTCTGATCCTGGGATGCAATATTAGTTCTGATTGTTTCTATTTTATCTATGAAGAAATCGCTGAACTCCTGTGCTAGTACTTCTGAGTTCTTGCCTGATGGAAGTGCAACTCCGCATGAACCGTTCAATAAATGTCTCGTTATTTTGAACAAACTTTTTTAGTCTCGTTCAAATTCTACTTTCTCTGAGTAATAATCAATTCTTGCCTCTTTTAATATTTTGTTAAAGATTGCGCATTGGTTCCAATACATTAAGTAGTCAACGGTGAGTCTTGAAGTCTGCCTTTTACGTTCTAGTTTATACGCTTGAAATGTTTGGCATCGTGGACCTCCTCCGTGAACCAGGGACAAGATGGTTTTTGAACACAAAGGCGCATGATTGTCAATTAAAGCTGAAAGTTCACTGTTGTATGATGAGACAAGAGTTTCTGCATCTGATGTACTCAGTGACAAATTCAAAAAATCGGATGATAGAATATCACTTTTGAAAGAATCAACGTCAATCGAACGGAGTTTCCTGTATGTCACTGTTTTCTTTACCGGAGGGGGTTTCGCGGCAAGTGCATTAAACATTACCGCGAAATGGTCCTTGGCTATTTTTCCAGAGCTATCTGATAATCCAGGATCAGTCAATACTCCTGCCGATACGGTGTTATCCATGTCTCTGGTGATGACCACGTCTAGGGTAAGACCGTGAACGTGGATGGGCCCTTTCACATATTATTATTATTATACCAGATTTATATAGCGCTCTTTTCATGATAAACACGTTCAAAGGCGCTTTACATATACTGCAGCCACACGGGGCGCGGAATCATCCTTTACTAGTACAGACACAGAGCGATCTGACCAGAGGGACAGAGTGAGATAAAGCCCCCAGAACAGACAGAGAGAACTTTTCAGATACAGACCTGTTGATACATGCTACAGGATTTAAACACACTGTTAAATCTGATGGTGTCACGATCAGAAAGAATGTCCAAATGAAAATTCAGAACGCCAGTAATATAAATTATATTCTTGTCAATTGCAGTATATTTTGATAAGAAATCTGCCATGGCCACTCGATATCCAGAAAATCATTTGTATTCAAACCATTTTTCTTTGATGGAGGAGGTCAGTACATAACGGCCATGAGCAATGTGTAGTTGTTGATACTTACATTACACTCAATATGTTCAAATGTTGAAAATGTATTGTCACTAGTTGAAGAGACTATTTTTACATCTATCACCGATCTATAAATCAGGGCCACCCGACCTCCCCGCTTACTACCAGGGCGTGGCAAATGCTTGATTTTGTACCCACCAAGTTACAGTTCACCCAGACATGTCTATCGATACGATGGAGGTGCCTAACCATGTCTCAGTCACAGTAATAAGATCTAGATCATTCGAAGGTATAAAGTCACAGAAGGATGTCATTTTGTTTTTTCAAGGATCTTGGGTTTAGGCAACAATTTTTTATATTTTTCTGACCTTTAGCTATTGCTTGAGATTCATATTTTATGTGGGATATATGCATTGTTCTTCTACGGTCCAGCACTTCTTTGATGAATTTTTGTTTATGCTTTGATCTATGTGTTGATATTACAGTTGGAATTGCTTCAGGTAATGTTCTAACATTGTCCAGATTGATCTCTTGATTGATATCCCAATTACGTGTAAGTTGATTATGGCCGCCTCTGGCAGATCACCTTATATGGCCTTATACCATTTTAATATTTAACTGCTATTAATAATAATATTTAAATGAGAATTATGGTTATAGAATATTCAAAATGTTATTTTAAATAATACAATTAATAATAATAACCATTAATAATAAGAACAAATAATGATTATTATAATAATAATAATTATTATTAATATTAGATTTCTATCATTATTACCATCTATTATTATTATTGTTTATTGTAAATAATATTTTGAATATGTTTTAAACCATAATTTTCATTAAAATCTTGGTCTTAAATATAGTCTTTATTCTTTATTTATTAGTTAATCAGTGACATAATAAAAACATTATCAGTTCACTCAACCATCTGTCATAGGACGCCTTTATATACATTCACACCTTTTGTTCTTTACATAATACAGTGTCTGCAAAATCCAATATCCTTCTTTACCTGTGTTGTCTGCAATATCATACCGTCCCTTATACGGTACAGTACGGAATTTAAATGAGAACAATGTCAGCCCCCATCAATTTTGGAACAGTTGCTCTTGGGCAGTGTGTTACTGCTATTTTTCACCCAGTAGGACATGCTAAAATTCTTATACAGGTATTTCCTTTCGTTGTCTTACATATGTGATTGGAATTTCTTTCTGATTTGCCTTTTGTCAAAGCGAAAGTTTACCTCAAAGGGTCAAAATATTTCTCAATGACACTCCCAGAAACTGAGAAACTCAAATTAAGCACACAGTTTAAAAGGTGGATGACATCTAAGAGCGTTCAGACATTACAAATAATTCCAGAAAAGGAGAATTTATGTTAAAAATTAACAAATGTACCTGTCACTAATAGAGCTTATAATAGACAAGCTTACTGACACTGACTGAGTGGCTGCTTTTTAATTTCTGACATTAATTTGCAGCAACAGTTTGACCTGTCACACAATAAAATAAACTGTATGTATCCCATTAGAGCTGGAAATCAATCTGAATTTTTTTTTTTAATTGTACTGGCCGCTGTATCATGGATATTCAGTGTTTTTTCTCTGCATGTCCAAAAAGTATGTTTTTTCCCCCAATTTCTGGGAAAAAATTCCCTTCCAAACCAACAAAACCCTATTTACTATATATTTAGATGTACATAATATTGTAAACTGTATCATTTAAAATAAGAGACACTGTGCTTTTAAATCATTTTCTTTTTTAGTGTAACATAAATTTATGAAAATTATTGCTTTTATCATGACACAATTTTCCCCCTATTTTAGTGGTTACGGCGCAATCGGGGATCGAATTTAGCATTCGCTAACTTGTGGAATTGGAGTAAGAATGAAAAATGCGAGTAGGAAAACATGGCACTCCATAATTTTTGCAATCACGTTCGACAATTATAGACAAATTCGCTCAAACTGTCCTTTGCTCTTTAAAAACTCCTTTGGGGTAGTTGTTTTACCGATAATCAAGTGACCTCTTGTAGATGCTTGTTGCTGTTGTACAAATGTAATTATCGGATATCTAATTAAGCGTCTAGACAATTTTTGTTATCATTTTGGTCGGTGATTTGCAAAGTTCTGCAAAAATGGAAAGGAAAATTACAAGTTTCTTTGGGCGAAAAAGGCCTGCGGAGACCCAAAATGCTAGCAACACCACGGCAGTGAGCTGAAAGAACTTAAAACTTCAGAGTCCAGCCAAAAGTCCAAAGAATAATCGAGTACTTTGGTTTGTACTTCCGAAACCAGAAAGTCCCAGCCTGTACGAACCGTTAAAAAAGTGGGAAATGGAGCTGAACTTTTATATATGAAACCAAACCAACAAAATAACTTAATAAATTTAGCACGTAAAACAGCCTTTAAATAACTGCTAGTGGAACCCACCATTTTGCTGGTGGAAAAAATGGCACTAGCAAAAAATTGCTAGTGGGAAAAAAAGTTAAATTCGATCCTTCGTAATGGAAATTTTTGTTTCTTAGGTATGTTTTTATTAACTAAAAATGTTGAAAATGCTTACATTTACTTTAAGTCAATTAAGTTCATTAAATGTAAAAGATGTTGATCCTGATATTCAAAATTAACCATATGCTACACACTTTGCATGATGTCATCAGTTTCTAAGAGTGCGCAGATGTTGCGGTTCGACCTGGTTAGGTAAACAAATGGGGTAACGCCATAACTTAATGGACGCGACCATCAGTATATAAAAATAGCATCAGTTAAGTTATGGTAAACAGCATCACCATGATATCGGTCAAGAAAAATAAAGTACAATATTATCTGGCAAATAATTCAAACACAATGATTTATAGACAATAGATGTCATTATATTTTATGATCAGATTCATAGTTTTTTTTCTTTTTTGGCATTTTACAGAATTCAGTGTTTTATTAGTAAATTAGTAAATAAAGATGATATTCTTTTTGTTATTTTATTATGCCCCCAAAGGGAGGCATATTAGTTTTCAACTGTCCATCAGTTCGTTCGTTAGTTTGTTCGTTTGTTCGTCACAACATTAACTTTTTGCATGAAGGCACTTTACTCGCGAACCACTGCACCCAGGACCTTCAAACTTCACATGCTGATAGTACTTATTAAGTACACGACCCCTACTGACTTTGGGGTCACCAGGTCAAAGGTCAAGGTCACCAGGTCTAAGGTCAAGGCGCTGCGGGGGCATTTGTCACCATTAGTGACAGCTCTTGTTTACTTTCTGCTTCAGTAATCTGGTAATTATCTAAAGCCCTCATTGACTCCAATTTCTTGCTAATAGGTGCAATATACGTTGGTATAATTACAGGGTATAATTTTCATACTGGTATGAATTATGGTAATGATTGCTTTTTTCTCTGTATGAGTCTTCTGTCCATCCAAGTAGAAGTCTTCTGGCCATCCAAGTAGAAGTAAAACACTGGCTAAGTCTAAGTTTCTCTCTGGATCCATCATGCAGGTGACAGTCTTCAGTAAATGCTGTACACTTGGAAAATAGTGGATTCTGCCATACCTACACTGTGTCTAAAAGGCTCTTTACCTAAGTTGAAACATTTGGTCCTGAAATTTCTAAAATCACTGGGCTAAAATGTTGTCCAGTTAGTACTGTTCCTAATATGGTACAGATGGTCTGTTCCAGGTCATCCCTAATCTTTTATTATATTACTCTTTAATGAATTTTTATTTCAGCTTGGACATGAACCAGTACCAGCGAAACTCGGAACAAATATATTTGGAAAGCAATATTATTATTATCCTAACATCCTGAAGTATGGTAAGTAGATTCTGAGAGTTTCTTTTTTAGCTCATCTGATTTTTTGAAAAAAAATGATGAATTATTGTCATCACTTGATCGGCGTCGGCATCTGCGTCAGCGTTGCCTGGTTAAGTTTTATGTTTAGGTCAGCTTTTCTCCTAAACTATCAAAGCTATTGCTTTGAAACTTGCAATACTTGTTCACCATCATAAGCTGACCCTGTACAGCAAGAAACATAACTTCATCATGCTTTTTGCAAGATTTATGGCCCCTTTTGTACTTAGAAAATCAGTTTTCTTGGTTAAGTTTTATGTTTAGGTCAACTTTTCTCCTAAACTATCAAAGCTATTGCTTTTAAACTTGCAACATTTGTTCACCATCATTAGCTGACCCTGTACATCAAGAAACATAACTCCATCCTGCTTTTTGCAAGAATTATTGCCCCTTTTGGACTTATAAAATATCAGATTTCTTGGTTAAGTTTTATGTTTAGGTAAACTTTTCTCTTAAACTATCAAAGCTATTGCTTTGAAACTTGCAACACTTGTTCACCATCATAAGCTGACCCTGTACATCAAGAAACGTAAGTCCATCCTACTTTTTGCAATAATTATTGCTCCTTTTGGACTTAGAAAATCAGTTTTTTTGGTTAAGTTTTATGTTTAGGTTAACCTTTTCTCTTAAACTATCAAAGCTATTGCTTTGAAACTTGCAACACTTGTTCACCATCATTAGTTGACCCTGTACATCAAGAAACATAACTCCATCCAGCTTTTTGCAAGATTTATGGCACCTTTTGGACTTAGAAAATCAGTTTTCTTGGTTAAGTTTTATGTTTAGGTCAACTTTTCTCCTAAACTATCAAAGCTAAATCTTTTAAACTTGCAACACTTGTTCACCATCATTACCTGACCCTGTACATCAAGAAACATAACTCCATCCAGCTTTTTGTAAGATTTATTGCCCCTTTGGACTTAGAAAATATCAGATTTCTTGGTTAAGTTTTATGTTTAGGTCAACTTTTTCTCTTAAACTATCAAAGCTATTGCTTTGAAATTTGCAACACTTGTTCACCATCATAAGCTGACCCTGTACATCAAGAAACGTAAGTCCATCCTACTTTTTGCAATAATTATTGCTCCTTTTGGACTTAGAAAATCAGTTTTCTTGGTTGAGTATTATGTTTAAGTCAGCTTTTCTCATAAACTATCAAAGCTATTGCTTTAAGACTTGCAGCAGTTTTTCACCATCGTAAGCAGATGCTGTACATCAAGAAACATAACTCTTTCCTGCTTTTTGCAAGAATGATGGCCCTTTTTAGACTTAGAAAATCATGGGTAGGACAATAATTATTTCTTTTATACAAAATAATCAGCTGAGCGTCAGCACCCGCAAGGCGGTGCTCTTGTTTAAGCCTTGAAATTGCTACTTATTCAAAGGGTACTGATTTTTGTATTAATTAATAGAATAAGATAACAGAGTCTGAAAAAATTTAAATCTTACACCTCATGTCTTCAAGAAATATCTGTTTAAGTTGAATCCATAGAATTTTAATCAGTTTTAAATGATTTTGCAGTACAAACGTAAAGCATAACAACAAAATGTGTAATAAAGTTACGTTTAAGCTGGTGTTAGGGGACATGAGAAGTGCTGCACATTTCATTATCTCTCATGAACAGACTCAATCAATCCAAGTCTGTTATTATTCTTCTTGGTTGCATTCTTCCTTCAAAAGAATTTTTTTACAGATTTTATTGCTATCATGACATAATCAAGTTGAGTGCTTAGTTTTATACTGGAAAAAATATTAGTTATTTTTAAAATTTGGGAGCATTTCTTCCATTAAATTGCACATTTGAAAGTGGCTATTAAAGTAAAACTACAGTTTCAGATAATTTTTTGCTCCTGTTACTTTGCTTAGTATATAATTAATTTTCAAATATTTTTATTTCAGCTGGTCATATATGGACAAGAGATGGGTTCCTTGGGATGTACACAGGGCTGTTACCTCGTGTGCTTGGAGCCTTCACTGGTACTTGTACCCAGAATGCAGTCTTAGAGGTATCTTTGTTCATGTTGAGATATCCCAGCAGTATTGACCTATATTTGATTTCCTCATTCATGATGGGGTTTGGCATTTTCATTTACCATGTGTTTGACATGCACATGCACTAGGGTTTTGACGCAATAAAATTATCTTCAGAAGAGGTTTGACATCAACTTTCATGAGATTTTTAGCTCACCTGTCACAAGTGACAAGGTGAGCTTTTGTTGATCGCGCGGTGTCGTGTCGTCGTCCGTACCGTGCGTCCGTTGCGTCCGTAAACTTTTGCTTTGTGACCACTCTAGAGTCACAATTTTCATGGGATCTTATGAAAATTGGTCAGAATGTTCATCTTGATGTATCTAGGTCAAGTTCGAAACTGGTCACGTGCCTTGAAAAACTAGTCAGTATGTCTAAAAATAGAAAAACTTGGACCTCCTAGAGGCCATATATTTCATAAGATTTCATGAAAATTGGTCAGAATGTTCACCTTGATGATATCTAGGGCAAGTTCGAACTGGGTCACGTGGTTCAAAAAACTAGGTCAGTAGGTCTAAATATAGAAAAACCTTGTGACCTCTCTAAGAGGCCATATTTTTCATGAGATCTTCATGAATATTGGTCAGAATGTTTCCTTGATGATACTAGGTCAAGTTCAAAACTGGGTCAAGTAGGGTCAAAATAGGTCATTAGGTCTAAAAATAGAAAAACCTTGTTGACTCTCTAGAGGCATATTTCTCAATGGATCTTCATGAAAATTGGTCAGAATGTTCACCTTGATGATACCTAGGTCAGGTTCGAAACTTGGTCACGTGGGGTTAAAAACTAGGTCAGTAGATCTAAAAATAGAAAAACCTTGTGACCTCTCTAGAGGCCATATTTTTCATGAGATCTTCATGAATATTGGTCAGAATGTTCAACTTGATGATATCTAGGTCAAGTTCGAAAACTGGGTCATGTTGGGTCAAAAACTAGGTCAGTAGATCTAAAAATAGAAAAACCTTGTGACCTCTCTAGAGGCCATATTTTTCAATGGATCTTCATGAAAATTGGTCAGAATGTTCACCTTGATGATATCTAGGTCAAGTTCGAACTGGGTCACGTGCGGTCAAAAACTAGGTCAGTTTGTCTAAAAATAGGAAAAACTTGTGACCTCTCTAGAGGCGATATTTTTCAATGGATCTCATGAAAATTGGTCAGGGTTTACTTGAAGATATCTAGGTCAATTCGAAACTGGGTCACGTGGGTTAAAAACTAGGTCAGTAGATCTAAAATAGAAAAACCTTGTGACCTCTCTAGAGGCCATATTTTTCATGAGATCTTCATGAATGTTGGTCAGAATGTTCACCTTGATGATATCTAAGTCAGTTCGAAACTGGGTCACGTGGGTTCAAAAACTAGGTCGTAGGTCAAATATAGAAAAACCTTGTGAACCTCTCTAGAGGCCATATTTTTCATGAATCTTCATGAAATTGGTCAGAATGTTTCCTTTATGATATCTAGGTCAAGTTCGAAACTGGTCAAGTAGGTGCAAAAACTAGGTCATTAGGTCTAAAAATAAAAAAAACCTTGTGACCTCTCTAGAGGCATATTTCTCAATGGATCTTCATGAAAATTGGTCAGAATGTCACTTGATGATACTAGTCAGGTCGAAACTGGGTCACGTGGGGTTTAAAAACTAGGTCAGTAGATCTAAAAATAGAAAAAACCTTGTGACCCTTAAGAGGCCATATTTTTATGAGATCTTCATGAAATTGGTCAGAATGTTCACCTTGATGATATCTAGGTCAAGTTCGAAACTGGTAATGTTGGTCAAAAACTAGGTCAGTAGATCTAAAAATAGAAAAAACCTTGTGACCTCTCTAGAGGCATATTTCTCAATGGATCTTCATGAAATTGGTTTAGAATGTTTATCTGATGATATCTAGGTCAAGTTCGAAACTGGGTCACGTGCAGTCAAAAAACTAGGTCAGTAGGTCTAAAAATAGGAAACCTTGTGACTCTTAGAGGCGATATTTTTCATGGATCTTCATGAATTGGTCAGAGTGTTTACCTTGAAGATATCTAGGTCAAGTTCGAACTGGGTCACGTGGGGTTAAAAACTAGGTCAGTAGATCTAAAAATAGAAAAACCAATGTGACCTCCTCTAGAGGCCATATTTTTCATGAGATCTTCATGAATGTTGGTCAGAATGTTCACCTTGATGATATCTAAGTCAAGTTCGAAAACTGGGTCAGTGGGGTTAAAAACTAGGTCCAGTAGGTCTAAAAAATAGAAAAAACTTGTGACCTCTCTAGAGGCCATATTTCTCAACGGATCTTCATGAAAATTGGTGAGAATGTTCAGCTTGATGATTTCTAGGTCAGGTTTGTAACTGGGTCATGTGCGGTCAAAAACTAGGTCAGTAGGTCGAAAAATAGAAAAACCATGTGACCTCTTTAGAGGCCATATTTTTCATGAGATCTTCATGAAATTGGTGAGAATGTTCACCTTGATGATATCTAGGTCAAGTTTAAAAGTGGGTCACGTGCCTTCAAAAACTAGGTCATTAGGTCAAATAATAGAAAAACCTTGTGACCTCTCTAGAGGCCATATTTTTCAATGGATCTTCATGAAAATTGGTCAGAATTTTTTATCTTGATGATATCTAGGTCACATGTGCTCAAAAACTAGGTCACTATGTCAAATAATAGAAATAACGACGTCATACTCAGTTCAACACTGGGTCATGTGGGGATAGGTGAGCGATTCAGGACCATCATGGTCCTCTTGTTTACATTATCATTCACCAAAGGTTTGACATTCTCGTTCTGAACCAGTGATTTTACATTCTTATTCTTCAGGGGTTTAACATTTTTATTCAACTGCAAATTTTGGCCATGAAAAAATATTTTGACATTATGACAGTATAGATACTTACACAGAATGTATGAATTGTATTGATTTAATTCAGCAGTCAGTAGCAACCTGTCAAACAGTAAAATTGAGCTAGAAATAAACAAGTGTAAAACTAATTTATGTAAGTTATGTTGAACTGAAGCCCACGTTAAAACTCAAATTTAGAAGAAATGTCAAGATAATTTCTTTTTCTCCCAAAAGCTGTAAACAGACAGCTGCATTTTTGAGTATTGTATATTTTAATTCAGTGGTTGAGACAAGATGAAAAGAAGGAAGAAGAAGAGGAAGAAGAAGGAAAAGATTGGATAAAAACATTGTGTATAAAGGTGAAATATGCATCACAGTTTTATTGCCTTTTTTTAATAGGAAACTAATTTAAACATTTATTGGTGATTGATTTGTTCTGACATATCATACAAATGAACAACAGCATGTAAACTTACAAGTAAGAAAAAAGAAATGTCAATTCTGGTTTAAGTTTGCACAGAATTCAAAGGTTTGAAATAAAAGAAATAAAAGAATCAGTAGGAATTTACAATATAACAGAAGGCATGTAGATTAGACACTGAAATGCATTATTTACTTGGAAGTTCTTATGTTCCGTAACAAAGAAAACTAAGATAAAGGTATTGAAAAAAAAGTGCCGCCAGCTCTTTCTGCGGTCACAGGTTGAAACCCGACCTGGGTCATAGTCACAGCTGTCAGTATGCCAGCATTCCTGGGCCCAGTTATTCGAAACTTTAACTGGCTATTAAACTTACAGCTGTTTAAAGTTTGATTCAAAATATTAGTCTTGAGGTAAAACACTAGTATCTTGTTCTGGTTCTAGACATTTAGTATTCTATAGTCTTCTAAAACATCGAAACATTACCCTAAAAGTTAATGGATCGTAAGCTTAATTGCCTGTTAAAGTTTTGAACAAGTGGGACTTGGATGTCATTAACCTTTAGCCTGCTGGCGGCATGTGATTCTGCCTTTGTGACCAGTGCAGACCAAGATCAGCATGCACATCTGTGCAGGCTGATCTTGGTCTACACTTTATGCTATTCAGTCAGTAAATTTTCAGTAAAGACCCCTTTTAATAATAAGTGATACTGCCCAAATTGTAGCTGGACCAGTCCATTTCAGAAGTTTAGCAGGGTAAGGGTTAAAGAACATACATGAGTTAGGTATCAGGTGCTGATATTACAGATAATTAATGAAGGTTATGGAAGCTTTTGGCATGAACACCTCAGAATTATATATATTTGTACATTTTGGCATTATCCTCCTGAAATTTTGTATGAAATAGAAGCTTTCTTTACAATCAAGTTAAAGTTAGGTAGTAAAAAAACTGAAACTTCACCAAGGTGAAAAATGATTGAGGTATATTTGTATAATTACAGACAGGACAGGAGACAGTTGCCAAGTGTGCTGCAGTTATTGCTAGCCAGCCCTTCCATGGTAAGCACAAAAGAACTTGCTTTATTACATGACTTAAAGTAACAGTTATCAGTCAGTGACTTTAACAGAACAATATAGGTTAAAAGTTTCTTGGAGTCAATCCTGTAACAAGCAACTTAAATGCAGCCATTTTAGTTTTATACTTATTAACAGTACGCTAAAAATGGCAGTGAAAATGTTATAGTCTATGATATAACCAGTAATTGAAAAAGTGTAATAGAAACATAGCTTTTTTGTAAATGAATAGAATATATGTCAAATTATACCGTTAACAGTTAGATGATATTTCAGATAAATTCAGTATTATTTGCCTGTTTTGATTTTTTTCCCAGTGATAATGGTTAGACAGATTGCTCAGTTTGTTGGAGGAGAAAAAATGTACTGGTAAGTTCAGTTGGCCTATCCTTAAAAGAGTACTTACCGAAATTTTCTTTGTGCACAAAACATGCAGTCGTTTTTACAGTACTATGAATTGATTCAGTTTTATAGGCATGGACTTTCATTGGTTTGGTCAGAATGGCAATTTCACGGGGATATGAATTCATAGATTTCAATGTAACATGAGTGGGAGGTTCACTTTTTCATTGAGATTTAATTTCATGGATTGACATAACCGTTAACATCCACAAAAAATAGTCCCTCATGAATATAAATGGTTTCACAGTATTTGTCACTATCTCAACAATTTACTTTATAGTGTCAGTCCAGGATCCAAGACTTTTAGACCAGTCTCAGAACTCTGACTTGCGATTGGTTTTAGTTAAGTACGAGTTTTAAAAATGTTCAAAGGCAGAGTAACATTAAATAGCTCTCGTAACTTCATAACTGGTGAGCCTGGTCAGAGAACTAGGAACGTACAATAATTATATGACTGGCCAGTGTTGCCAGTTCATGGCAAATGGAAGTATTAATTTTCTAATCAGAAGTTTTAATGCAGAATACTTTGATTTAAATGTTTTTTTAAGGTTTTGCAGAAGTATATTTTCTGAATCATTTATGACCAATATTGATCAGATTATATAACATATGAGCTGCGCCATGAAAAAACCAACATAGTGCATTTGCGACCAGCATGGATCCAGACCAGGATCCATGCTGGTTGCTGGTTTCTCAAATTACAATAGGCTTTGAAAGTGAACAGCACGGATCCTGCCCAGACTGCGCAAATGCACAGGCTGGTCTGGATCCATGCTGGTTGCAAATGCACTATGTTGGTTTTCTCATGGTGCGGCTCATATATAGATTTTTTAAGGAAAGGTGATATGCAATATTTATGGATGGTTGGCTGTATTTTATAACAGGAGGTTAAACATTTGCAAAGATTTTAAAAGTTGTTATTTTACTTATTTGACTGAATTGTTCTTCATATGTCAAACCTTTCTTTTTCAATTTTTAGTGGCCTGTTCTCAGGCATTGGAGAAATTTATCACTCAGACGGAATAAGAGGTTTCTTTGCGTAAGTTTCTTGCTATTTTTGTACGGTTTCTCACATCAACAAAGGACAGTTATTTCAGAATCTTTTTAGTGTTGAAGAAAGCATCAGACTGAAGTCTTATAATTATTCAGTCAAACTTGGTTCACTCGAACTTGGATCATTCAAACACACCCTTTGCTCAAACTAACCCTCAGGCTCGTGCAAAATTGCTATATAATGCATTTTGTTTGATGGCTGGAACTAACGATAACTCTCACAAAATTTGCTGGTCCCATTGAGTTCAAGCAAAAGAAGTTCGACTGTAACTGGGGACAAATGCAGGCAGGAAAGAATTACTGAGCCAGAACCTTAAAATTGGGACAGAGGCATGTGTCAATGAAAAGATATGTCTTGTTGCTTTTTTTAGCTCACCTGAGCCAATAGCTCATGGTGAGCTTTTGTGACCGCTCAATGTCCGTCATGTGTTGTGGGTCGTCCATCCGTCAACATTTTCTAAAAAAAATCTTAGTCTTGAAAACCACTGGACACATACATGTCATATCTCCCGCCGGGAGACTTTTTCTCCCGTATTTTCAGTATATCTCCCGGTCTCCCGCCGGGACATGAAAACCTCCCGTAAAAAAATAAATTCAGAAAAAAAGTCCTCTGTCGAAAAATCGTATCTCGGACCACATGTAGACCTTTAGAAAATACTTGAATTTCAATATCGAGTCGCCCATAAATACTCTTCAAACATTATTTTCATAGTTGTCTATAATCCCTAGCTTGTTTATCGAGAGATACACGCCTGAGGCATTAATTATCTTACCACCTACTGTCACCATCTGCAAACAATTAACCATTTAATCTTACCCGTAGGCAATTGTAAACATGTGCATGCGAGATTTTAGACTGATTCATTAACATCAAAGCCACTTATCCGTAGTTTTTCAAAACAATATGTAAACCAGTCTTAAAATTACGTCATTTTACCGCCACCTGCCAAAATGTACTTTCGTTTTCGCTGACCTCAATATTTATCGGGAAACACTCTTTTCCCATATTTATCGAGCCATCAGAGGATGAGACAGGTTAGTGCTAACATCGAGTTTATGTTTCTCAATTTAAATACTTGCACAACATGCAAAAAATCAGCAATGACTTAACAAAATTGGCGAGTTAATGTCAGACTACACAGAATTTCGGACAAACATGAATTCGGATAAGTGAATTTTATGAAATAAATTGCAATTCATACTGCCCGAATAATTGACTGCCATTCCTTTGTGATATTGTCATGTTGCAATAATTAACGGGAGAAGGATTCCCAGGTTAAATACATGTAGTTTTAATCTAAATATGGACAATCCAGCAAAAGAACGACTTTCATTTTTGTTTTAACAACTTCATTTATGAAAAGAAATGACTTCCCTTAAAAGACTGTTTTGACATGATATCTCCGCAATCTTTTGAGTATTGTATGCTTAAACATGTCAAAAAGATCACTCTCTCCAGATGCAGAAGCATCAACACATAAAGCAAAAACAAAGTTCCTGGTTCAATGTTTCATGGAATTCTGAATTTCCTTGGATTAAGTTAAGTGCTATAAGTAATAATCATGCATTCTGTACACAACTGTTGGCTCCACTCGTCAATTAACTTGGATGAATTTTTCATGACAACAGCTATTTAGCGCATAAAAAATGAGCGAATAAAAGTCTCCCTTATTTTTACCCAAATCTCCCTTAAAAAAAGCCCTGCTGAGGCAAATCTCCCTTATTGACCGTCTGAAAATATGGCATGTATGCTGGACAGTGTTACATCAAACTTCACAGGAATGATCCTTGGGTGGTCCGCTTTCAAAATTGTTCAAAGAATTGAATTCCATGCAGTACTCTGGTTGCCATGGCAACCAAAAGGAAAAACTTTAAAAAATCTTCTTGTCCAAAACCGCAAGGCATAGAGGCTTGATATTTGGCATGTGACATCATCTAATGGTCCTCTATGAAAACTTTTCAAATTTTGCCCCTTGGATGAAAAGAGGCCCCCCTCCCCCCCACCGGGGGTCCCAAGTTTTACACAGACTTGTATAGGAAAAAATCTTCTTGTCTGAAAGGACAAGACCTAGGCCTTTGATATTTGGTTTGTAGCATTGCCTTGAGGTCCTCTACTAAAATTATTCAAATAATAACCTTGGGGTGAAAAGAGGCCCTGCCCTGGGGGTCTCAAGTTTTACATAGACTTATATCGGAAAAAACTTTAAAACTCTTCTTGTCTGAAAGTTCAAGGCCTAGGCCTTTGATATTTGGTATGTAGCATTGCCTAGTGAATGTCTAACAAGGTTGTTTAAATTATTCCCCTAGGGTGAAAAGAGGCCCCACCCTGGGGGTCACTTGTTGTATGAGTTACATAGGAATAAATACTTCAAAAATTATCAGATCATATTTCCTAGACTGTTTAATTATATTTACCTGGTGACCCCAAGTGATCAGGGGTCAACTGTCTAAGACCTTGACCTACTGACCTACTTTCTTGTTTTTAAGATACAGCCTTGAAATTACTGGGGCCTCCGTGGCCGAGTGGTTAAGGTCGCTGACTTCAAATCACTTGCCCCTCATCGATGTGGGTTCGAGCCTCACTCAGGGCGTTGAATTCTTCATGTGAGGAAGCCATCCAGCTGGCTTACGGAAGGTCGGTGGTTCTACCCAGGTGCCTGCTTGTGATGAAATAATGCACGGAGGGGCACCTGGGGTCTTCCTCCACCATTAAAGCTGGAAAGTTGCCATATGACCTATCATGTGTCGGTGCGACGTTAAATCCAAGAAAAAAAAAAAAAAAAAAAACAGCCTTGAAATTTTGATGACATGAACAGTTTTGCACACGGATCTTAAAACTGACTTTCAGTGACCATGCATATGACCTACTGACCTATTTTATAATATTTTAGCATGAGTTTGCCATTTTAAACATGTGGCTCATATTACTCAGGTAAGTGATTCAGGGTCATCATGACCCTCTTGTTACAGATTCACAGAAATAAGAGAGTGAAGAAAATAATAAGGGTAGTTTTGCCTTGTATTTATTTGTTATATACTAGTTTATTAGTGTTCTAGCATAAAATTTATGAAGAATCATAATAGAAGTTGTTTTTATGCCCCCGAAGGGAGGCATATAGTTTTTGAACCGTCTGTCTGTCGGTCTGTCAGTCTGTCGGTCTGTCGGTCTGTCCGCATTTTTTGTGTCCGGTCCATATCTTTGTCATCGATGGATGGATTTTCAAATAACTTGGCATGAATGTGTACCACAGTAAGACGACGTGTCGCGCGCAAGACCCAGGTCCGTACCTCAAAGGTCAAGGTCACACTTTGACATTAAAGGTTATTGCATTGATGGGCGTGTCCGGTCCATATCTTTGTCATCCATGGATGGATTTTCAAATAACTTGGCATGAATGTGTACCACAGTAAGACGACTTGTTGCGCGCAAGACCCAGGTCCGTACCTCAAAAGTCAAGGTCACACTTAGACATTAAAGGTTATTGCATTGATGGACGTGTCCGGTCCATATCTTTGTCATCGATGGATGGATTTTCAAATAACTTGGCATGAATGTGTACCACAGTAAGACGACGTGTCGCGCGCAAGACCCAGGTCCGTAGCTCAAAGGTCAAGGTCACACTTAGATGTTAAAGGTCTTTTTTCATGATAGTGCATTGATGGGCGTGTCCAGTCCATATCTTTGTCATTCATGCATGGATTTTAAAATAACTACGCATAAATGTGTGACACAGTAAGACGATGTGTCGCGCGCAATCCCAGCTCCGTAGGTCAAAGGTCCTAAACTCGAGTTCACATCGGCCATAACTATTCATTTAAAGTGCCATCGGGGGCATGTGTCATCCTATGGAGACAGCTCTTGTTAGCTTGATTATTGGAAGAATAGTCTGAGACTGTTCGATGAATAGTCCTAGCTATTCTACACACCCAGGCTTTGGCGTCACACCTTTGTTAAAGTTTTGCATGCAAGTACATAACATATCTATTATTTTGAAACTTATTTTTTCTTTTTCTATGTCAATAACCAACCTCAAAGGATCAAGTCCCATAACTCTGACATGTATTTTGGGCAAATCGTGCCCCTTTTTGGACTTAAATATCCTGGTTAAAGTTTTTCATGCAAGTTACTATCTTCAATTCCAATGCAGATACTGGATTGAAACTCTATAGATATTTTACCATTTAGGGTAATATTCCTGCTTCTGGGACAACAATATGAATAGTCGAGCATTAGATGTCTTACGGACAGCTATTTTCTTGATAATATTGAGGATGTAAGAAATGTACATAGTAATTTCCATGGCAGAATGTTCTGTAAGTTTCTGTTAATAACAAGAAATAACATTTAGCTTAACTCCCTTTGATGCCACCTAATGTAGGATACACATTTGATGAAGTGCATTACTTTCCTATTGAGTTTCAATAAAATGAAATTAGCTTCTTGCATGTATATGTATATAATTATAGTAAGATCTTGGTTTTAGGATCCCTCCTTTTTCTCAATGCTTGATGCATAACTCCAGTAGTATTTGTATTATAATTAACCCTAGTCAAAGCACCTACTCTGTATAAACAGCTGATCTCATCTGTTGACATGCTGTCGTTTGACTGTGGCCCTGTATGGGGTAGCCATATTCAGAGCTGTAGGTGTAGATCTAAATTAATATTTCATTTAATACAGGTGGCCGCTAAGGCAGGTAAAACTGGCTAATTATGTCTCCCACCACACAGTGGTGTGGGAGAAATATTGATTTACTCCTGTCTGTGTGTCTGTCTGTGTGTCTGTCTGTCACAAAGCTTTTCCGCACTCTTAAGTTGAACATTTCTCATCCGATCTTCACCAAACTTGAATAAAATGTGTTTGACCATAAGACCTCGGCCAAGTTCGATAACTAGCCAAATCCACCCAGGCACTTTTGAATTGTGGCCCTTGAATTACTGATTGGATCCACTCGTCTAGACCATCTAGACAAACTAGACATTTTTGATAGGAACCATTCATCTGAACAATCCAGACAAACAAGGCAGTTGTGGGAGACATGCGCTTTTCTCAAAAGCATCTCTAGTTAGTAGTTCTGAATGTAATTAAGAGCTATATAAATGGGAGTCTTCCAGTTATTAAAATCTACTTAATACCATAAACATTGATATGTGTTATATTTCAGAGGTCTCACACCCAGGTTGATAGGGGAGGTTATACAGATATGGGCGTGTAACCTCATTATAGGTTCTGTAAACCGATACATTATACCTACCAAGGTACGTTTATGATTATTTTCTTTTCTTTTAAAGACAGTGTGTGAATTACTTTCTGTACCATTTCCATTCTCGTAAATGTCTATCTAGTCATGTATGGGGAAGATCTTGTAAAAGATACATGAGTCACACCATGAGAAAACCAACATAGTGCATTTGCGACCAGCATGGATTCAGACAAGCCTGCGCATCCGTGCAGTCTGGTCAGGATCCATGCTGTTTGCTTTCAAAGCCTATTGCAATTAGAGAAACCGTTAGCAAACAGTATGGATCCTGACCAGACTGTGCGGATGCGCAGGCTGGTCTGGATCCATACTGGTCGCAAATGCACTATGTTTGTTTTTATGTTTCATATGTAAAACTTTAAATCCAGGAACTCGTACCTTTCTTAACAGTTGCTTTTGCCTCATAGAATGGAATTTCTTGCACACAAAATAAATGATTTCATGGCATTGAGCTTGTATTAAGTGTTCAGTGAATATAAATCAGTGGAAAATGATCAGTCATAAAGGTTTGGGACAAATCTGATGGATAGACTGTTTACACTGCTGTTGTTTTACCATAAAACTGATGCATACACACCACTTTAGCAGAAATGTTTCCAGGGTAAAATTTAGCAATATTTTCTACTAGATAAAATAAGTGAGTGCCCTTTTCATTCACTAGCTAAAAGGAAAATCTATTTGCTAATGTTAAACAATAATATTGGATTTTTTTTAATCAATATTTTTCTGGCCAAAACTTATTTTATCATTAAGTAACCAGTCACAAAAAAAACCATTTCTACTACCTTAAATTAGCTAGAACTATTTTTATTCACTTATCAACTAAAATGAGTGTAGTAATGCAAGCTATTCTAATTAGTCCCCTACCGGTGGAACACCGGAGGGAACTATAGCAATGCCCTCTGTATATCTGTACGTCTCTCCACAAATCTGGATCCTGCAATTACTCAAAAAGTATTCAAGCTAGGTTCATAAAACTTGGTATGTGAATAGAAGGCAATATGTTAATTATGCATGTGTATGACTTATGCATGTAGGTCAAAGGTCAAGGTCACTATTGAAGGTCAAGTAAAAATTGTTTCTGATCTTTAACTTTTATATGCATTGATGGATTACATGTATCTTAGTGCTACGCAGAAATGTTTCCCATGATGAGATAATGTGTCAACATATGACCTATGCTTGCGGGTCAAAGGTCAAGGTCCTTCGCTGGTAGGGAACTTCTGTATTGCCACTGCAGTACTCTGTAACTTGTTTTGCATTATTATGTTACTTGTAATTATTTATATGTGTGCATCATGTATGAGTTTTGTTGAACAATGAAAAAATCCTTTATAAACACAAATCAGCCATGTCATGGGAAAACCAACATAGTGGGTTTGCGGCCAGCATGGATCCAGACCAGCATGCGCATCCGTGCAGTCTGGTCAGGATCCATGCTGTTCGCTAACAGTTTCTCTAATTGCAATAGGCTTTGAAAGTGAACAGTATGGATCCTGACCAGACTGCACGGATGCGCAGGCTGGTCTGGATCCATGCTGGTCGCAAACTCACTATGTTGGTTTTCTCATGGCACGGCTCATTAATTATGTTCCTTTCATGATGAAAACTGTGTACTTGTAGAACAAACTTGTAAGTTTTGAAGACATCTGCTTGTTATATTACTGACTAGCTAAACTTGGCTAGTATATTTGTACGTTCTAAGACCACTAACTATTCTAAACTTCTGCTTGCATTTAGCTTGTATGCTTGTCCTAATTTGAACCCTATGATTTATTTTATTTAAGATTCCATCTTTGTTTTTCCTTTATAACATATTTCTATGAAACTTGAATGATGAAATATATTTCAGAATCTATATACATGGGAATTGCCAGGCGTCAGTTGAATTCTATATTTATTTCTCAAGTTCATATTATTTATAAATTGATTCTTTATTTTGTTCTCTTTAGTTTTATGTTTTTGCTTGTTTATGAGGTTCTGTTTCATGTATATTTCAATTTTTTTCCCTTCAGGAATGGTGTTTTTAGGTCATGTGAATCAAGGGTTCAGGATGACCTATAAGTATAGGTGAAGGTCTGAGTTTTATCACCTGTTGCCAGTATTTTATGCTAAATCACTTCTTTTCCATGTTTATTCAAAATGCATCCCTGTGATCAAAATAGGTACTACCACATGTATATGTGTTTTTACATAAGAGTCAAGTCCATTGTATAGGAAAACGTTTTTGAAATTTTCTTAGCCAAAATATAAAGAGTAGTGTACAATGTATTTACATGTTATCGATGCTACAGTGTGCCCTATTGTATCTTCTAAGTCAAGGTCACACAACTCATTTTTTAAGTTTTTGTGTCTTTGTCATATATATTATGTTTTAGGATGAATGTTTTTCATTCAAAACATAATTATTACCTTGTGTCTTGACCTACATGTATATCCAAGGACAAGTTTAGGTGAGGTAATGACTATCATAACCCTATTGTAAGAATGTACATGTTCTAAAATGATAAAAATTATTGAGCAACTTTCCTTGATTTGCAAATCTAATGATTGTTTACTATATAAGACCTGAGCCCTGATTCATTAAAGTTTTAATTCTAAAACTCAAAGTTACACTTTAAAGCTCTAAAAACTGAAGTTGCCATTACTTCTTTTAATCTGTATCCATTCTGTTATATATAGGTACCTGTTTGTAAATGGTAGGAAGCAAGTTTTGTAAAAATCTGCAGTCAGTTTAAAATTTAGCATCTGAAAGTCTTTATCCAATTTTCAGAGTGACAAGTGTTGATGAATAATGACCCTGGAGGTCATTGTATACACATTGTATAGAGCATGGTTAACATGAAGTTGATTATATATAATGTGTTTGTGTATTTTTAGGAAGCACAGAATTATGTCCCTTTGTTTGTTGGGGTAAGCAAATATTTTTTTAATTTTACCTTTTGCAAATCATATTATATAGGGCTGTAATGAGTAAGTGCAAAATTTGAGCAGTGGACTCAACATTGGTGAATCCCATAAATGATTGTCTTACTGTCCTTTTGAGAATTGAGTCACACAATGAGAAAACCAACATAGTGTATTTGCGACGAGCATGGATCCAGACCAGCTTGTGCATCAACACAGTCTGGTCAGGATTCATACTGTTCGCTTTCAAAGCCTATTGCAATTAGAGCAACCATTAGCGAACAGTGCAGGCTGGTCTGGATCCATGCTGGTCGCAAATGGACTATGTTGCTTTTCTCATGGTGCGGTTCAAATATAAAGTAATCAGAAATTCATCTAACATAAATTTGATTAAAATTTCTCTTGCAGTTTTGAACATGTGTATCAGTAAAAGTTGCCTTTTAGAAAAATGAAAGTAGTCTCTTAGTGTTAGTATACTTTAAAAATAAAATCTGCTAAAAAGACAGGTTTTCATCAAAACCATCAAGCATCGTATATTTATTATTGTAAATTAAGTATGAATGAGCCGTGCCATGAGAAAACCAACATAGTGCATTTGCGACCAGCATGGATCCAGACCAGCCTGCGCATCTGTGCAGTCTGGTCAGGATCCATGCTGTTCACTTTCAAAGCCTGTTGCAATTAGGGAAATCGTTAGCAAACAGCATGGATCCTGATCAGACTGCGCAAATGCGCAGCCAGGTCTGGATCCATGCTGGTCACAAAGCCACTATGTTGGTTTTCTCACGGTGCGGCTCAAATGTCTGTTAAAGTTAAATACAGCATTCCATTAAATTCAGCATTCCATAAATTTTAAACTTACTGTCATAGATATGTGATTGATTTATAGAATTGCTGTATAAGAAAATGAATCTAGGAAAAATTCTAAAATGTGTGGTTACGAGTCCCAAGTTGGAGTAGATAGCTATATAGCTTTCAGTTTATGCTGCACCTAGTTTTGACAAAAACTGGTCATAAATCTTGAAAGCGATAATCTTAAGTATTCAACACGAAATATAACAACTTTCTGTACAGTGGATTGTCAGGAATGAACTATCTTTTTAAAAAAATTCAAGAAAAAAATCAGATTAAAGCATTGTCATTCGAATTTGGTTGACATAGCAGTTTTGAAAAAAAACAAAAAACTAATTTGTTTTCTGTTGTAGCTTGTAGTTTCCAATTTTACCTACCCATTCACGCTGGTGTCCAATGTTATGGCAGTTGCTGGTACAGAGTAAGTATAGAAATATGTCTCTCCAGAATCAGGGTAGGGTAGGGATGAGGGAGTGAGGTGAAGTTGGAATGGGGTGCTGGTGAGATTGAGTGGGAGGGGGGGAGGTGGAATGGAGCAGGGTGGGGGCTGGGAGATGGAGTATGGTTTGGGCCTTTGTGTTTGGTTTTGTCTTTCCAACTGTCACAGACTAATGCCCCCCCACCGTATCTTTTTATTATGCCCCCGAAGGGAGGCATATAGTTTTTGAACCGTCTGTCAGTCTGTCCGGTCCATATCTTTGTCATCCCTGGATGGATTTTCAAATAACTTGGCATGAATGTGTACCACAGTAAGACGACTTGTCGCGCGCAAGACCCAGGTCCGTAGCTCAAAGGTCAAGGTCACACTTAGACGTTAAAGATCATTTTTTCATGATAGTGCATTGATGGGCGTGTCTGGTCCATATCTTTGTCATCCATGGATGGATTTTCAAGTAACTACGCATAAATGTGTGGCACAGTAAGACGACGTGTCGCGCACAAGACCAAGGTCTGTAGCTCAAAGGTCAAGGTCACACTTAGACGTTAAAGGTCATATTTCATGATAGTGCATTGATGGGCGTGTCCGGTCCATATCTTTGTCATTCATGCATGGATTTTAAAATTATTGGGCATGAATGTGTACCACAGTAAGACGACGTGTTGCGTGCAAGACCCAGGTCTGTAGCTCAAAGGTCAAGGTCACACTTAGACGTTAAATGTCATATTTCATGATAGTGCATTGATGGGCGTGTCCGGTCAATATCTTTGTCATTCATGCATGGATTTTAAAATTATTGGGCACGAATGTGTACCACAGTAAGACGACGTGTCGCGCGCAAGACCCAGGTCCGTAGCTCAAAAGTCAAGGTCACACTTAGACGTTAAATGTCATATTTCATGATAGTGCATGATGGGCGTGTCCAGTCCATATCTTTGTCATTCATGCATGGATTTTAAAATAACTACGCATGAATGTGTGGTACAGTAAGACAACGTGTCGCGCGCAAGACCCAGGTCCATAGGTCAAAGGTCCTAAACTCTAACTTCGGCCATAACTATTCATTCAAAGTGCCATCGGGGGCATGTGTCATCCTGTGGAGACAGCTCTTGTTAATCCATGAAAGGATTTGCAAGTAGCTTGACACAAATGTTAATAACCATTATGGTGCAGCATACAGAATGGCAGTCTGCAATATCATAGTCCTACAGTAAGGTTATAAGTCAGAGAGGCAATACTACCTGACACATCATACATTGTTGACATCACTCCTGTTTTAGCTCTGTCGAAAAATGAGTAAGGATGATTTGATTTGTGCTTGATCTTCCATTTGTATGTCTTTAATATTTCAATACATTATCAGGCAAAATTGTTACAGATCTTTAGCCATGGTTTACAGAATTATGTAAATAATTTTTTATTTGTCTTAGTTGATAATTTTTACTGCTAATATGAAACCAAAACCCAAAGTATTTTAACACTACATATGTATTTGATAAAATCTCTACTGTTTGTTTAGGTTGGTCGCTGCTTCGCCTCCTAATATGAAACCATATGCGAGTTGGACTGAATGCTGGAGTCATCTTAAAGAGATGGTAAGCTGTTGTTCCATGAAAATACTGGTAGCAAATATCCCGTTCATATTGCCGTCCTGTTACTTACTTTCTAGGAAATCTTTATTGCATTTATATGAACAAAAAACTAACCAAAATATTGTCATGGTTCATTCTGTATTCAGAGTAGGAAGCAGTGAGATACTTTAACCTTTACCCTGCTAAATTTCTAAAATGGACTGGGCCATCATTCAGTTTAGGCAGTACCACTTACTATTCAAAGGGGTGTTAATTGAAAATTTACTGAATAGTGAACAATGCAGACCATGATCAGCCTGCACATCTTGGTCAGCACTGGTCGCAAAGGCAAAATAACCTGTTGCCAGCAGGCTAAAGGTTAAAAGAATCAATCAAAAAGATTTTATTATTTTTCCTGAATTTTTACCCAGAGAATTTTATTGTAGAGAACATCAGAGATCTATTAAATGAACAGGTGTGGGACTTCAGTATGAACCTATAGTGAAATCTCACTAAATCTCATGATAAATGAGATCTCGTTTATTTATGAAGTTGGCATTGCTTGCACTTTACTTTATAACCAACTAGGTATTTGATTAATTGAACATAGGGTTCATAGGTTCTATGAAAGCAGAGAAGTTTTAAGTTTTTCATTAAATCCCATTTATCTCATTTGGAAGTTACAGGCATCATGAATTTACTGCACTACCAGAGTATGTTTGTGCTATGTTTTTCTGTAAGGAATTTAGCTAAAAATGCAAATTTAAAATGTACTCTGCTCATCAGATTCTTTCACTAAAATAGTTCTTCATTAAATGTTGTTTTAAATCTAGAAAATCATCATCAGATATATTTGGCTAAATATATAAACAACTGAAATCACAGAGATCCTATCCAGTAACAGCTGTTTGTTAAAAAGACTTAAAATTCTTTTTAGTGACATAACATTATTTGTAGTGTGTTGGTGTAGACACTAGTTAGTTTGTAGAATCTTAAATCTGGCATTATTTAAGAAATAATTTATAGCAAAAGAGTGTGTTTACACTGTTTATGCGTGATGGGGCAGTTAACGTTGGGCGTAATAAATTATTTGACCGATGTATTACCGCCGAGTGTATAAATAGTGTTAAGACACGGTTTTGCTATAAATTCTTTCGATTCTAACATGGCCTTGATCTAAAACAGTAGATAGTAGTAGCGCTCTTCCTTGGGGCTCAACAAAAACATTGATGTCTCCGCATGTTAATGTGACGTCATTCTAGCGTAAGCATGTTTTAACAGAGACAAGTTTATTAGAATGTCACATTAAGTACCATTGATACACACATAGGTATTGACTTTTATTTAGGGGCCTCCATGATTGAGTGGTTAAGGTTGCTGACTTCAAATTATTTGTTCTTGCTGATATTGGTTGGAAACCTCATTTAGAGTCTAGATTCTTCATGTAAGAAGCCATTCAGCTGGCTTACAGAAGGGTGCTGGTTCTACTCAAGTGCCCCACCTCCCCTCCCATGCCTGAAACAATGCCAGGATTGAACCTTGGGTGGTGGGGGGTCTTCCTCCACCATCAAAATCTGGAAAGTTGCCATAATGACGTAAATTGTGTTGATGTGACATTAAATTCAGCAGTTTACATATGTACTGTGTAATATTTGTTCATTTTTTCAGATATGAAATTTAGGCATAATATATCTTTAAGTTTTTCATTTTCAGGGTCACCTGAAGAGAGGTAACAGTCAGTTTTTCCGTGTGGACAGAAGTCGCATGGTTCAACCCGTGCTGAAACGAACCCCGGGACAGTCTTTCTATTAATAGAAAGTTTAGACATAAATTACAGTGTTTACATATACGAAAATAAAAACCTACAGGGAATATTCTTTACACAACATATTCTATCTAATGAATATATTTCATGTGAAAGTGTGATGAAATCATATTTTTGTGTCATATTGATAGGGAACATATTTTTTACATATTACATATTTTAGTTCTATAAATAGCAAAATTGGCATGTGTGTATTCGTTAAATTTGGGAAAAAGAGACACAGTTACCATTTTAGTAAAGTGAATATTCTAAGTAGACATTTCATTTTCTTATGGCAAAGAAATAGACACATAGGAATATATTAATGGCTATAGAGTTACCTTACTTATTTAATAAGTTTGAATCTGCAGGCAAATTATTAGACATAGAATGTAGCCATCAATTGTCAATACTTAGTTTTAAGGTACACAACATCTTGTCTGGTGTAGATAATTACCTCTAATGATAATAAAATTTGTAAAACCGTCATTTGAATGTCTGTAATTTAAGGACTTACTCAAATTTTTTCATATCCAAGTAGGTCAGCAAAAATGATTGACCACTTGCAACAGTGAATACCAATTGAATTCATTTATTTGACATTGATGAAATATTACTGATGAATAAATTTGGATTTGAATGAAAGAGTTCATTTAAATACTCATTTATCACTGTTAAACTTACCAGCTTAATTTCGATAATGATTGTCCATCTTTCAATTTGCATACTACTGTAAAAGGGTGTTACCAAAAGTTGACTGAATGGCAACAGCAGACATGATCACCTCACATCTGTGCAGAATCCTTGCGTATAGCTAAGGGTTACTTTGGAATGATAAGCACTATAAACTTGTATTACTGTTATAACACTTGAAGTGATGTTCCGAATTATTGATACTGTCTGTTAAGGTAAGAGAGAAATGCCGTCATGAAAACCAACATAGTTTTGCCAGATGATCCAGCCCACTGCACATCCGCAGTCTGCAGGATCATGCGTTTGCTTTAAAGCTATGCAATTTAGAGAACTGTAGCGAACAGCATGATCCTGACCAGACTGCACGATGCGCACTGGTTGATCATTCCAAGCCATATGTTGATTTTCCATGCAGGCCAATTTTGATGTTAGCAGAATAATTGAATATGTGATAAATAAGTATTATTATTCTGCAATGAATTTATCAAATAAAATTACAGCTCGCAGAGCTCTCAATTTGTTTTATTCAACTTATTAATAATTCAGTAGAAAAAAAACAACCACTGGAATATCCTCATTAGGGAACAAATCATAGTCGACTTTCAAGAATAGTCTAGTATCTATCACCCTGGCGTCGCGTCGGCGTCGCGTCGCGTCACACTGAAGTTTGCAGAATACATAGCTACTTAAAGGCATACGCATGAACTTATTTATCTTTTCTAGGTCATTCCAATCACTGGTCAAGTTCCATACTCTACATGTTTGAGCAATAGCCTTGGACTTAGAAATTGGTTAAGTTTTACTGCAGTACATCTCCAAAACTAATGCAGATATAATTGAAACTTCAATGTGTCTTCGGTTATAAAACTAGTTGATAGCACATCCATAACTTGACCTTCATTTTGCCAATTATGCCCCCTTTTGGACTTTAGAAAATTGGTAAAGTTATGCGTGCAAGTACATAGAATAACTAAAAGGCATATAGATTTGAAACTATTTTCTTTAGATCCAATACCACTCACTGGTCAGTCCATAACCTGGCATGTCTTTGGCCAATTATGCCCCTTTGACTAAAAATTGTTAAAGTTTGCGTGCAAACATCGTATTACAAAGCATAGATTCTGAACTATTTTCTTTTTAGATCAATACCACCTCACGGGTCAGCCATAACTGGATGATTGGCCAATTATCCCCTTGACTTAGAAAATTTGGTTAAAGTTTTGCTCAGTACATACGCTATTACTAAAAGGCATAAGATTGAACTTTTATTCTTTTCTAGACAATTACTACCTACTGGTAAGTTCCATATCTTAACATTATTTGAGAATTATGCCCTTTGGACTAGAAATTCTGGTTAAAGTTTAATGCAATTACTATCCCAAAACTATGCAGATATGATGAACATAACAGTTCTTCGGGTATAAACAGTAGTATCAGTCCATATCTGATATGTCCCTTTTGACTTCAAACTTTGATATTTAACATTGGTAATAATTTCAGCTTGGACAATATTTCGAATAGTCGAGCTTGGCTGTCTTATGGACAGCTCTTGTTTTGAAAGTTCTTTTCATTCATTAGTGTGTATAGCTTTAAGGGTTTTGGCATATCAGCGTAGTATTTAGATGTGTTGCATGGACTTTTCAATAGATTGAAAACCAGTTGAGTTTCGATATATATTTTGATAATCTACTTACAGTGAAACACCACTTGCTTGAGCACCTGTACTCATCTGAGCATTTCATGAAGTACGCGGCCATCTTGCTTATATTTTCTCCATTTTGATCACTAAATATCTGGATAATATGAGCTTTTTTCTCATGTCCTCACAGCTCGAGCGATGGAAGTTTTACTGTATATTAATCATATACATACCATAGATAATATATCACGAAATATATTAAAAAGCATATAGAAACTATAATAACTTGCTTATGCCTGGTAAATAGTCAGTCTGTATAGATTTTTTGTTTGTTTAACCACTAGTAAAATCTCTTATTAGATGTATCAATGTTGATGAGTCTGTATCGAACACAAAGTGTAGAAGTAACACTAAAGATTAAATAGATATACCAACAACAATTCATCCTATAGTTTGTGAAATAGATTTACCTGCGTATGAATGGTTTATATCTGTATCGTTAACCCTTATCCTGCTACATTTCTATAATGGACTTGTCCATCTTTCAATTTGGACAGTACCATTAACTGTTTAAAAGGGGTGCTTACCTAAAAGACACTGACTGAATAGCAAACAGTGCAGATCATGATTAGACTGCACGGATGTGATCATAATCTTCACTGGTTATAAAGGCAGAATCAATTGTGCCCAGCATGATAAGGGTTAAACAGCTTTTGTAGATCAAACAGCAGATGACAATTTAGGGTTAAATGCTGAATGATAAATCCTTTGTAAGTGTTTTAACTTTTCAGTAAATATGCTCACAAAACATTATTAGGGATATTCATATATTTGTTTAAATGTTAATTTTTTTCAATAAATTTGCTCATATTAACATCAGCCAAAGTGAGGCACAGTCAAATACTCAATGAATGTAACCTAATTTTATATAGTTTTAATTATTTTCTATTTGTTATCTCCCTTGCACTATAAACTCTGAGAATAGTTTTCTTTCCATGTGGTAACAATCTTTGATATCAACAAATCATTCACAATGTACAAGACAAATAAGTAATACTGTCATAGTATTTTTATTGATTTAGAGTTAAATTTTCTATAATTTTTTCAAAACTTTGAAAAAATTTGCTCCATTTTTACAAAGTGAAAATGAACAAAACAAACCAGTATGGCTAGAACAGAACAAAAACTATTTTTCATTTCGGATAGGCATTTTACCGTAATGTTTGTTTTTCTATCTTAAAAGTTTATTACTCGTAATAGCCCGTACTTTCTCAACATTACTAGGCTAAAGGCATTAGGAAAATGCATGTAATATGCATTATAAAAACAGGAGTTAATTCAAGGCCCTGCTCCATTTTTCGAACTTTCAGTTTCATGTTCTTTTCTTTGTAAATTTGTTAGCAGGGGAGAGTCATTTCTAGCTTTAAAATGAAGAAAATTTATAGAAAGTATGAGGAATATATTTAAGGGTGGCATTTTAGATTGGCGTCAATATTTTCATTTGTTTACAGAGGTTGATGGCAACTTAATTGGTTCATCAGTATAGTAGATTTAAATGTTTCCTGAACATAATCGTGTAACCTTATAATTGAAATAGTGCATGTTCTTCATTCTTCAGTAATTTACATGACTTTCGGACATTGTAAAACTGTTGCAGAAAATGCTTATAACTAGCTGTTTATAGAGGTTTTTACATTATTTGGTGTGTCTTAGAATTTAGTGAATGGTTGTTGAAACACTCACCAGTAATATGTACTTATAGAAGAACTTTCTGAAGTGGAATAAATTGTACGTAGAATTCGTTGCCAAATATTCCTCATTTACATGCTTTTTCAGTTTTTGGAGGATAAATTAGATGCAGATGTTTATATACCATGAATATTTTATTGAAAATTTAAATCTATAGTTAATATGAATATTTTATGTTATTTTATGTATTTTATCAGTTAAAATTGGAAGATTTTGCTGGTGAAACTGCATTATTTGAAATGAAGATTTTTTTGCATGTGAAATAGGATTGTGAATCATTTTGTTATATATTTACTTCTGCCACAGAAATTTGCTGACTTAACCACAAACTGCAAGACCATTTTTGTTAGTGTGTAATTATAGACTAATGTATTATGACTTAATATAAATTATGCATGTGTTTCCTCAAAGATACTTAAAATTATGATTTAAATTTGTAATAGACACTTTAAAGTTGTTTATGAGATTTAACTTTTAAGTTGGTTCTTGTGTATTAAATATACTACTTTTTGAGTTTGATTTGTTAATTTCAAATAGATAGTATTACTTTGAAATAAAGAACATCTAATATAATTGAATGTGTTTGTATTAAATATGATAAGAAAATTAAAATCTTGTCAGACTTGTTCATAAGTTTGTTAATTTATAATAAAACATGGTTGGAATATTAGTGGTTTTAAAATATGAGCCGCACCATGAGAAAACAAACATAGTGCGTTTGTGACAAGCATGAATCCAGACCAGCCAGTCTGGTCAGGATTCATGCTGTTTGCTAATGGTTTCACTGATTGCTATAGGCTTTGAAAGCGAACAGCATGGATCCCTTCAAAGGTGTTTAATTAAGAAATGATTTATAGCAAAACAGTGCTTTATTACTATTTATACATGATGGGCGGATATATGCTGGGTGTAATAATTTCATTAGGGCACAGCCCGAGTAAATTATTTCGAACAACATATAACCGCCCAAGTGTATAAATAGTGATAAAACATTTTGCTGTAAATTATATCGATTCTAACATGAATTTTATTGTAAAATTTAGATCAAATACCCTGAAATCAGATTTAGATCAAATACCCTGAAATTTGAGTACATACATGTATATTCAGTAACGGTTTAAAACCGGTGTATTTTCGAGTACCGAAATACTGAGGATATGGATGTCATATGGTTTGTTTTTTAGTCAAAACATCGGCGTTGGTAAATACTTACACTTCTGACATACCAGTTTTGTTAGAATTTATTACAATTTCTTAATTAAAATAATCCGATGCTAACAGACAATTTCCCATTAAACAGTTTTGTCTGGCCTAACAAACAAATACACATATGATTTGATCGGCCAACGGGTATGAATGACTTGCACAATACATGTAGGTGATAAACACTGCATTGTGTTATAAAGACTGGTCACGTTAATTAGTAGAATTACTGACGTGACAAGAAGTGTTTGAGACAGGAATTTTGTTTTGCTTTTAAAGTTTTAGTTTGTCCATGGTTTTAAATATCAGCACAACTTGCATTGTTTTAGGTGTTTTTTTCCAAAGTATATTTTATTGCTATTACGTGTGGAAATAAATCTGCTTTGTACACGTTGGTAACATTTGCTATTCATATGGTGTCCTAACAAAGTCATTGATACTATTACTGATACAGTCAACATTGTATTAAGAGACCACCCAAAAAACTGGTAAGAAGTGGTCCTTTAATGGAATGGTCTCTTAATGAATTTCAGTCAGATGAAAATGAAAGTTATTTTCTAACTGTTAATATGACTGTATTTATTATGAACATGCATATATGGTTTCAAAATCTGTTTTAACACTGTGAAAACTTTTCCAAGTCCAAAAACCGTGAAAATTATGGCTAGATTGTTAGGCAATTTGACTGATACAAAGTGCCTTCAGTCACGTACCAAACGTACTCGCTTATTACACAGATAAAAAAATGCCCAGTAGAATTTTGGTACCCGGTCGCTTATTAGATACTTTTGTCGAATATTTTACCTGTCGGGACTACATTTATGCGGTCGCTAGTCGTTTAATAAAAAGTCGTTTAATGGAATGAATTTATATACTGAAAACGTTCGGGAGGGATTTTGACCGGTCGTTTAATACAAAACTCGCTTAATAGAGGTGGTCGCAAGTACGATGTCGACTGTACAAAAAACTGGACGCCTTATTTATGAACCCTTTTTGCCTGTAGTGAAATGGTGGCTTATTTTCGAGACAGGCTTATTTTCAAAACCAGCTTATTTTCGGGATTTCAGGGTATAACAGAACTGTTCCTTCCTGCAAGCATGGCGCCAACTATTAGGTTGTCACGCTCTTTGTTTATGCACGCCAGAACCGAAAACGACTTGCGGAAGAGTTCAGTTTTGGCGCAAAAGATGGCGAATTATTCTGCAAAGCGAATAACCAACTTAATATATGTGTAACTTAATCAAGACAGTTGTTCAATGTGACTTTTCGTTTTAAACATGCTATTAAGTAAAACATTTGATCAAATTTGAAAGCGCTGTTTCAAGATGTATACATGGCACTAAATATCACGTCGACTTGACGTCAACATTATATCATTGTGATGATTAAACTTAAGCATTGTTAGTCGTATTAGAATGTTCAGTCTAAATATTATGCAGATTGGATGTTATGTCCTGATGAAGATGATAATAAAAACCTTCATCAAGCCACATTTTGAAGACACTATTTCCCTGGGTGAGGCGTTATGTTTTCTGTGATGATTTGATAAAGACAATCGTGTCTGAAATCATTCGTCCTCCACCTCTGATTCATGTGGGAAGTTGGCAGGAACTTGTGGAGAACAGGTTTGTACTGGTACATAATCCAGGAACACAGGTTAGGTTAACTGGCCACCATGACAAAACTGAAATACTGTTGAAAAATAGTGTATTCCTACTAAGTTGTCACTTTAACCTTTAGCCTGCTGGTGGTGAGTTATTCTGCCTTTGCGACCAGTGCAGACCAAGATTAGCCTGCACATCCGTGCAGGCTAATCATGGTCTGCACTGTTCGCTATTCAGTCAGTAAATTTTTAGTGACCACCCCTTCAGATAATAAATGGTATAGTGCCCAAACTGAATGATGGAACAGTCCATTTTAGAAATTTAGCAGGCTAAGGGTTAAAGGACTATCAAATGTATTTTTTTTAAGTAGGGCACAAATATATAGTCTTTTTTCTTTATAACTTGAAGGTGGTATCTCATCAACCTTTTCCTATTGGCCCATTAGACATAAAAAAAATTGT
The DNA here is from genome assembly GCF_021730395.1 of Mercenaria mercenaria. Classification (NCBI taxonomy): domain Eukaryota; kingdom Metazoa; phylum Mollusca; class Bivalvia; order Venerida; family Veneridae; genus Mercenaria; species Mercenaria mercenaria. The sequence goes on from NC_069364.1 coordinate 43,878,978, forward strand.
TTCCGGTATCCCGACCTACCCTAAATTTTTTGCCCAACCCTAAATGTTTCTTTGGCCTTGGGGATATTTTTTTTCAATTTTTTTTTGCTTTAAACATGGTCAGTGATTGATGTTAGAAATCAGCTTACTGATGCTCCTAAGGCATAACCCCCTTATTTGTATTAATTTTTTGACATGAAAATAATTTTCAAAAAGTCACACTTACTAAAAAAAATTCCCAAAAAAAATTACTGACCTACCTACCTTGATTTTTTTAGCATGATACCGGTGACAAACAATTTTTTTTATGTCTTGTGTATTTATCAAACAGGTTAAGAAATGGTTTCTCCTATGTTGATTCTGGGAAAGATACTTTGTATTTCAATGTATATAACATAATATAACTTGCATAAAATAACATAAATTGGTGTTTTTGTTATGGGTTGTTGTAAATTTTTGAGATTTTTTTGCCCTTTCCTAAGAATTGTTATAAAGCACTGTTTAGATACGTAAGATCTGCACTTAGGTGCAAAATTCATGCCTTAGCCTCTTGACCAAAATTCACCCAGGGCAAAACTTTTTTGCACCTTGTAGGGCCTTATGCAGGTTACATTTTTGCGTGGGTATATTTTTCATCAAATAAACAAAAAAAAAAGAAAAAAGAAAAAAAACACCCTGCCCAGATCTGTTAGAAATTGAGTTTTGGGTTTGTTTTCTCATGCATTATATTTAAAAAACGTGAACATTGAAACATGTTACCATACTTTTGATTGAAAATAAATTACATGTATGTAAAATAGAAGTTTGGTCATATTATGAACATTAGAACACAGAGTTTTTGAGCTAAATTTGTATCTTAAAAATGCCAAGTCAAGAAAAAAAAGATGTCAAAGTCTAGAATTGAACCTGGGCCACTGCGGCAGTAAAAACTTTCCTGCTGTCTTTACATGTATACCACGGAGGAATTTGATTTAACAGCAGTTACTGTTAACTATAGATATTTATAATACAGGAAGTTTACCTCCAGTAAAGCATTACAAAAGCTTTTCAATTTTCAGTATAAAAATAAGTAAAAACAACAAATTCTCATGTGTTTCCATAACATACAGACTGTCAGTAACTGAGTTTCAAAAGAAAAATAACATTAATTTCCTGAAACCTAAAAATCTTCTCTCTTAATTTTGTTATCCAATGATCTTGAGACCATATCTTTGAACCACTCAGTCATGGAGGCCCCTGGAAGTAAAAAGTAGCATTAGAATGAGGCCAAGATTCTTTCATTTGTTTGAAATAAACCTTAAAAGTGACTGCTACTGTGTTTTGCAATATTTCTTTCTTGCAAGTTGTGTGAAGCTTTTTTTATTCAACACAGTCGTTGTTGTGAAATTTGTTTAGTCTTTAGCCTGCCAAATTTCTATAATGGACTTGTCCATCATTCAATTTGAGCAATACCATTTACTATTTGAAGGGATGCTAACTGAAAAGTTACCGACTGAATAGTGAACAGTGCAGACCATGACCTGCACGGACATGCAGGCTGATCCTGGTCTGCGCTGGTCGCAAAGGCAGAATCACTTGCCGCCAGCAAGCTAAAGGTTAGAGATCTTTATATATCACAGGGCAAGCAAGTATAATAATTATTTTATATAAGAATTTTACCCAAAAGCATTAAATCTAATTTCTTTGATCCTGTTTCATTCGGGGAAGTTGTCATTTACTTGTGTAGGCTGCACGGTGTGTGCATGTTCTAGCTTAGATATATCAGCTGCGCCATGAGAAAACCAGCATAGTGCGTTTGCGACCAGCATGGATCCAGACCACCCTGCGCATCCACGCAGTCTGGTCAGGATCCATGCTGTTCACTTTCAAAGCCTATTGCAATTAGAGAAACCATTAGCGAACAGCACAGATCCTGACCAGACTGCACGGATGCACAGGCTGGTCTGGATCCATGCTGGTTGCAAAGCCACTATGTTGGTTTTCTCATGGTGCAGCTCATATATACATGTATCGGTTTTTCTATTAGCTTCCGTGCTGGTAAAAACTTCTTCAATGTAGAAACTTCCAAAATTACATCATTTCGCTCTGCAACCAAACCTGTTGTTTGACTGAAGGTCAAGAACCTCAACAGTATTTCAAATATTACTCAGTTGTTTAATTTTCAAAAATTTCTTTGTTGTTTTTTTTTTATTTATTTATTGTTTTTTTTAACAGCGGGATAATGTTTTTATTTCAAATTTTCTTCTTTTTTTTATTTTCAGATGCTGCTCTCACATTTATAAGTTCTAGTTCAAAGATAACGAGTGGTCAAGGATTTAGTCAATGAGTGGTGAAGAATTTGGACATTGCGTGGTCAAGAATTTAGTCAAGGAGTGGTCAAGGATTTGGTCAATGAGTGGTCAAGGATTTGATCAGTGAATGGTCAAGGATTTGGACAATGACTGGGGATGGATTTGGCAGATGTGTGGTCAAGGATTTGGACAACGAGTGGTCAAGGATTTGGTCAATGGATGGTCAAGGATTTGGACAATGAGTGGTCAAGGATTTGGTCAAGGAGTAGTAAAAGATTTGGTCAATGAGTGGTCAGTGAGTGGTAAAGGATTTGGTCAGTGAGTGGTCATGGGTTTGGTCAGTGAGTGATCAAGGATTTGGACAATGACTGGCAGTGGATTTGTCAATGAGTGGTCAAAGATTTGGACACTGAGCAGTCGAGGATTTAGTCAATGAATAGTCCAGGATTTGGTCAATGAGTGGTCAAGGATTTGGTCAATGAATAGTCCAGGATTTGGTCAATGAGTGGTCAAGGATTTGGTCAATGAATGATAAAAAATTTGGTCAATGTCAGAGTGGTCAATAAGTAGTTAGTGACATGGGCAATGAGTGGTCAAGAATTTAGGCAATGAGTAGTCAAGGATTTGGTCAGTGGGGGTTCAAGGATTAGGACAATGATTGGTGATGGATTTTGTCAATGAGTGGTCAAGGACTTGGACAATGAGTGGTCAAGGGTTTCATGAACAAGTGGTCAAGGATTTGGTCAATTAATGGTCAAGGATTTGGCCAACAAATGGTGATTGATTTTGTCAATGATTGGTCAAAGATCTGGACATTGAGTGGTCAAGGATTTAGTCAACAAATGGTAAAGGATTTGGCCAACTAAAAAAACAGAGAATCCTGACTATGCACTGTGTAAAAGCATTTTTCTGATTGTAACAAAGAAAACACTGTCGATAACTGACCAAAAAGAAGTTGTAATCATTCATTATATTGCTAAGAGATCATTTTGAGCATTTACTAAAACAGTTGAAACAAAGGAAAATTTTCATATACAGTTGTCACATCTGTCACAGAATAACAAGTTCTTTCAAAATCGATTATTAGGATCTGTTGATATTATAACTTTCTAAAGTGTTAAAATATTTCCCCTGACATGAAACTATACTGTATATTGCAAAATGACAGTAACAGTATTCTAATTAACAGTGTGGCGTACCTTAGCATTTGTTTCATCCACCGCTGATTCGTGTGGAGAAGTTGTTTACTTGCAGAGAAGATAGCATTACTGGCACAGAATCCAGGAGTACTTATTGAGGTCATCTGCATGACTGTGATTTCTTAACCCGAGGGCTTCATATATCAAAGGGAACAAGCCTTAACATTATAAAAATGGTCAAAGGTTTATCTCATTTCTCAGTCATGATATTGATATACTATTGATGGTTCTGCCTTTGTGACCAGTGTAGATCTTATCAGCCTGCACATTTGTGCAGTTTGATCATGATCTGCACTGTTCGCTGTTCTTCCAGTATCTTTTTGGTAAGCTCCCCCTTCTAACAGTTAACAGTATTGTCGATATTGGGAGAGGGACAAGTTCATTATAGAAAAAATAGCAGGGTAAGGGTAGTGTCTTGGACTAACTGACAAACTTTGTCCCCTTTATTTTGTTCCCTTTTTAAGGTTATTTCGTAGAATTATTTTTGTGCCCATGTGGTTCTGGGACGATCTGTGTATGAAAAGAATTGGTACCACTGCCTTACCCTTGCATGATCGTAAGAGGCGACTAATAGGGTCTTAACACTTGGTTTTGCTGTAACTCTGTAATTCCAGCAAGTATGCAAATTTTGATTCCATACCTCATGTTTTTATTCCGATGTAAATGAGATGGGAAACCAAAATTTGTAGTCCTGTTTGGCGCCATATAACCTATATTGTGTTGGTGTGCCGTAAAACCCAAATAAATGAATAGAATTATTTTGTACAGAAAGATTTTTCTTTTTTCACATATATCTCTATCAATTTCAGCGAGCATAAAGGCATGTCACGTTGGCTGTTTCAAGTTTAATATGCACAGGATAAATGAATGACCGATTTGAACATGGTATTCAGTTGTGAGAATCAATAACTGATGCATTTTTACTTCAGTACATAATTTTTTATGATACTATATCACTGATCATAAATAATTATATGAATTCCAAACTTCACATGAAAATTTTTTTTTAACTTTTATTTTTGAGAAAATTTCTAGTAAAGTATACTAAAAATGTATAAATGAAAAAAAAAATTGTAAAAAGAAATGAAGATAAATAGCCATAGGAATAGCCGAAATCAAAGAACTCGTCCTCCACTTGCTGTGTATATAGGGACTGGTATTTTTTAGCTCACCTGTCACATAGTGACAAGGTGAGCTTTTGTGATCACCCGTCGTCCATCGTCAGTCCGTGCGTCCGTGCGTGCGCCAACAATTTCTTGTCTGCACGATAGTGGTTTCATTTATGATTTTGATTTAACCAAACTTGCACATAAACTTGTTTCACCGTAAGATCACGGTTCCTTTCTTGAACTGGCCAGATCCCATTATGGGTTCCAGAGTTATGCCCCTGAAAGGGCCAAAATTAGCTATTTTGACCTTGTCTGCACAATAGCAGCTTTGTTTATGATTTGATTTTTACCAAACTAGCACACAACTTGTATCACCATAAGATCTTGGTTCCTTTCTTGAACTGGCCAGATTCCATCATGTGTTCCAGAGTTATGGCCCCTGAAAGGGCCAGAATTAGCTATTTTGACCTTGTCTGCACAATAGCAGCTTAATTTATGATTTTATTTTAACCAAACTTGCACACAACTTATATCACCATAAGATCACGGTTCCTTTCTTGAACTGGCCAGATCCCGTTATGGGTTCTAGAGTTATGGCCCCTGAAAGGGCCAAAATTAGCTATTTTGACCTTGTCTGCACAATAGCAGCTTTATTTATGATTTGATTTTTAGCTCACCTGTCACAAAGTGACAAGGTGAGCTTTTGTGATCGCGCGGTGTCCGTCGTCCGTCCGTCAGTCCGTCCATCCGTCCGTGCGTGCGTGCGTCAGTCCGTAAACCTTTGCTTGTGACCACTCTAGAGGTCACATTTTTCATGGGATCTTTATGAAAGTTGGTCAGAATGTTCACCTTGATGATATCTATGTCAAGATCAAAACTGGGTCACGTGACGATAAAAACTAGGTCAGTAGGTCTAAAAATAGAAAAACCTTGTGACCTCTCTAGAGGCCATATATTTCACAAGATCTTCATGGAAATTGGTCAGAATGTTCACCTTGATGATTTCTAGGTCAAGTTTGAAACTGGGTCACGTGCCTTCAAAAACTAGGTCAGTAGGTCTAAAAATATAAAAACCTTGTGACCTCTCTATAGGCCATATATTTCACAAGACCTTCATGAAAATTGGTCAGAACTTTCACCTTGATGATATCTAGGTCAAGTTTGAAACTGGGTCACGTGCCTTCAAAAACTAGGTCAGTAGGTCAAATAATAGATAAACCTTGTGACCTCTCTAAAGGCCATATTTTTCATGGGATCTGTATGAAAATTGGTCTGAATGTTCATCTTGATGATATCTAGGTCAAGTTCGATACTGGGTAACACGCGGTCAAAAACTAGGTCAGTAGGTCTTAAAATAGAAAAACCTTGTGACCTCTCTAGAGGCCATATATTTCATGAGATCTTCATGAAAATTGGTCAGAATGTTCAACTTGATGATATCTAGGTCAAGTTCGAAAGTGGGTCACGTGCCATCAAAAACTAGGTCAGTAGGTCAAATAATAGAAAAACCTTGTGACCTCTCTAAAGACCATATTTCTCATGGGATCTGCATGAAAGTTGGTCTGAATGTTTATCTTGATGATATCTAGGTCAAGTTCGAAACAGGGTCAGGTGCAGTCAAAAACTAGGTCAGTAGGTCTAAAAATAGAGAAACCTTGTGACCTCTCTAGAGGCCATATATTTCATGAGATCTTCATGAAAATTGGTCAGAATGTTCAACTTGATGATATCTAGGTCAAGTTCGAAAGTGGGTCACGTGCCATCAAAAACTAGGTCAGTAGGTCAAATAATAGAAAAACCTTGTGATCTCTCTAAAGGCCATATTGTTCATGGGATCTGTATGAAAGTTGGTCTGAATGTTTATCTTGATGATATCTAGGTCAAGTTCGAAACAGGGTCACATGCGGTCAAAAACTAGGTCAGTAGGTCTAAAAATAGAAAAACCTTGTGACCTTTCTAGAGGCCATACTTGTGAATGGATCTCAATAAAAATTGGTCAGAATGTTCATCTAGATGATATCTAGGTCAAGTTCGAAAGTGGGTCACGTGCCATCAAAAAGTAGGTCAGTAGGTCAAATAATGAAGAAACGTTGTGACTTCTCTAGAGGCCATATTTTTCATGGGATCTGTATGAAAGTTGGTCTGAATGTTTATCTTGAAGATATATAGGTCAAGTTTGAAACTGGGTCAACTGCGATCAAAAACTAGGTCAGTAGGTCTTGAAATAGAAAAACCTTGTGACCTCTCTAGAGGCCATACCCTTGAATGGATCTTCATGAAAAAATTGGTCAGAATGTTCACCTTGATGATATCTAGTTTAAGTTTGAAACTGGGTCACATGCCTTAGGTCAAGTTTGAAACTGGGTCAACTGCGGTCAAAAACTAGGTCAGTAGGTCTAAAATTAGAAAAACCTTTTGACCTCTCTAGAGGCCATATTTTTCAATGGATCTTCATGAAAATTGATCTGAATGTTCATCTTGATGATATCTAGGTCAGTTTCGAAAATGGGTCAGGTGCGGTCAAAAACTAGGCCAGTTGGTATAAAAATAGAAAAACATTGTGACCTCTCTAGAGGCCATATTTTTCATGAGATCTTCATGAAAATTAGTGAGAATGTTCACCTTGATGATATCTAGGTAAAATTCAAAACAGGGTCACGTACCTTTGAAAACTAGGTCAATAGGTCAAATAATAGAAAAACCTTGTGACCTCTCTAGAGACCATATTTTTCAATAGATCTTCATGAAAATTGGTCAGAATTTTTATCTTGATAATATCTAGGTCAAGTTCAAAACTGGGTCACATGAGCTCAAAAACTAGGTCACTATGTCAAATAATAGAAAAACGACGTCATACTCAAAACTGGGTCATGTGGGAAGAGGTGAGCGATTCAGGACCATCATGGTCCTCTTGTTACCAAACTGGTACACAAATTGTATCACCATAAGATCTTGGTTCCTTTCTTGAACTGGCCAGATTCCATCATGGGTTCCAGAGTTATGGCCCCTGAAAGGGCCAGAATTAGCTATTTTGACCTTGTCTGCATAATAGCAGCTTCATTTATGATTTTATTTTAACCAAACTTGCACACAACTTGTATCACCATAAGATCTTGATTCCTTTCTTGAACTGGCAAGATTCCTTCATGGGTTTTAGAGTTATGGCCCCTGAAAGGGCCAGAATTAGCTATTTGACCTTGTCTGCACAATAGCAGCTTTATTTATGATTTGAATTTAATCAAACTTGCACAAAACTTGTGTCACCATAAGATCTCGGTTCCTTTCTTGAACCGGCCAGATCCCATAAGGGATTCCAGAGTTATGGCCCCTGAAAGGGCCAAAATAAACTATTCTGACCTTGTCTGCACAATAGTAGCTTCATTTATGATTTGATTTTAACCAAACTTGCACACAACTTGTATCACCACAAGATCTTGCTTCCTGTCTTGAACTGGCTAGATTCCATCATGGGTTCCAGAGTTATGGCCCCTTAAAGGTCCAAAATTGGCTTTTTGGGTGTTTGCAGCCATATAGAGACTTTATTTATGGTTTTTAATTTGATACAAACGTCCAAAATGTCTTCAACAACAATAAATCTTGGATTCCATGACAAATCAGATCCAATCGTAGGTTCCAGAGTTATATCTGATTACCTCCCCTGATTGTAATCAAAATAGATTTATATCAGTAAGTACTTATAGGACGTATTTGAAATTTCATTATTGTTATTAGTTGGAGTGAGTCAATCAGGGTAGATAACTATGGACTGATTTTATGTCAAATTACCTCCTTTTATTTCAAATTAAAATGGGTATATCTCCGTAACTAATGAAGATACTTATCTGAAATTTCATTCATGTCAACAGATTTATTTGGCAGATCTTTCTTTTGTTTACTTACAATATATTTTTTTTTTAATTACTTCCCTTTTTCATTACTATAAATAGCTTATTTTTAGTAACTTTTTTATTATTGGCCGTAGGGAAAAACCGAGACCACTTTTCTGTGGTACAACATGGATGGTACCTCCAATTTTTAGGTGTATTTTGACACATCTATACCTTGTAAGAATTTTGTTTTTCTTTTTGTTCAAATTCTTCTCTTTGTTGTTCCTGTCCTTTGGATTTAGATATTTTTTCTGAGGACCTTCTTGTCCTCAAGTGCAATGATAACAGGTGAGCGATATAGGGCCATCATGGCCCTCTTGTTTAATTTTTACGTTCTAGATATCTATTTCATTGATTTTCAACAAACTAATAACATTTCTGTTTTATGTAGAAAGATTTCTTATACATGTATAATATATATCTAGAGTAAAGTAAATTGACAGTGAATACTCTTAGTTAGTATCACACCTGTTACATAGTGAAAATGTTGAAATATTACTTTTGTATAAATCAGAAACTACTAGTATAAACCGGTATGAACCAGTATTGAATATACTGATCTGCCAGTTTAATATATACAAAAACCAGGCCAACTTTGCAAACAGCATGGATCCAGATCAGTTTGCACATCCATACAGTCTCAGATCTTTATTTTTCAGTTGCATTAAAGTGCTGATGCAGGGATAAACGTACAGTATGGATGTGCACAGACATGAATACTGCTGGTCATAGAGCCGTAACATTGGTTTTTGCTCAGCGGCCGGTGCTCATATTAGTTACTGAGACTCTCCCCCCCCCCCCCACTGCACCACCAACAACCCCACCAGTATTTACATGTAACTGCCAATTTCTCCACATGGACAAGAGGTGGAGGCTGAAATGACTTCAGACACAGTGACTGTTATCAAGTGGGCACAGAGAACATCTTGCCTAGGGATCAGACTCATAGCCCCCGGATCTGTAGATCTGTACTCTCCTTTTTAACTAAGCAGGCAGGCTTAATATTGATCTAAAATCACGTTTGTTTTGAATGATATGTCAGATTCTGTATGAAAAGGTTCACTAACCCTAGTGAGAGTAGAAAGTTCACTTACACTAGGTGGGAGTAGAAAGTTCATGGCACGGAGCTACACAGCTTGTGGATAGTTGAACATTGACAATTTTCCTCAGTTACTGATCTGTTCAGTATAGGCAAATGCGTAGTATTGTTTAGCATTGTAGATCAATCAAGGGGACGTCCTAGAGGCATGGCTTATAAAAGAAGGATTGCTCAGTGGAGATGTCCCTTACAGAAGAATAAGGCCTGCTGCGTACTCTTGCTGTGTACATACAGCGTATATGATGCGTACATGATGTGTACTGAAATCAAGGGCTTTAAATAGTACGCAGGATATACACCGCAAATACATCTATAGTACATTTGTAGTACACTTTTGACATGCAAATGAGCTCTGCCGCGTACTACTTGCTGCGTACATGCTGTGGACTACATAGTACACAGGATGTACGCTGGAGGAATTTAGTATGCGGGAAATAGTACGCAGCATGTACGCGGCACATACACTTTGCACATGCAAATGAGCCTGCGGTGTACTACCCCTGCGGCGTACATGCTGTGTACTCCTGCGGCGTACATGCTGTGTACTCCTGCAGTGTACATGCTGTGTACTCCTGGCCAGAGTCCTGCGGCGTACATGCCGTGTACTCCTGCTGCATACATGCTGTGTACTCTTGTTGCGAAACTGCTGTGATAATGTAAATTCCTTACCCCACCAACTTTCGTATGCAAATGCTGATCATTTGGACAGAAAAAAACAGAAAAAAGATAAGTGACTTGCATCAATAAGTATTTACCCTTACCAAAATAATGTAGATTGATGTTATCAAATAAATTAGTATGCTTTTCTTCATCCACTTTTTAATGAAATAAATCAATTTTTGTAGCATGTAATTTGGTAAACATTTGAAGAAAATGGCGTAACTGCATCAAGGGGAAACAACTTTAATGCAACTAAATATAAGTATTATGATTTATTATAGATGATGTGTGCGTAGTATGTATTTATTTTGATTAAAATCCATCTGAGAACAATCTAGGACTGGAATTATATAAGCATTTATACACTTTTATGTCCGTAAAAAGTAGCGTGCCAAAAAATTTTGGACTGATTTTTTCGAATGGGGCGAGCGCAATTAGCCAAAAATGTTCTGATAATATACAAACGGCAAATCCGTTGAACAGCTTTTTAATTTGGTGAGGCCTTAATGAGTTAACATAATGAGCATTAAAGCCTTTATAAAACATGATAGAATGGTGTTTTGCTTAAGAGTATTCAAATAACAGTGAGAGCTATTAATTCTTCTCATTCGGGCGCTGCTGAGGCATTATCTTGGTAATTATTTCATGTATTACAAAATGTAATGCAATGAAGTTCAAATAAGGCTTTTCAATTATCCAAGTTAGAAAGCTCCAGGATTAATTCAAAATGAAAAAGAATATATCTTTACACTGCATGCAAGGTGCAGCTCAGAAATCACTAAGATGTAAGCTTCACAAAATGAACATTGCAAATAGTTTGGCAAATTTTCATCGTTCAGAATACCGGTAATCTGAACAATTCTATGCTATTAAGATAAAAGTTACTCGGAAATCAAGTTCTTACTTCCAAAAAAAAAAATGTGCAAATCCTTACTGCATGAAGTGTACTTCAGACTTTAACCTAAAAAAATTCAAAGTATAAACACCAAAAGAAAATGAACAAGTCCCTCCCGCGTATATGAAGTTTACTTCAGACTTTAACTTATAAAAAAAAACTAAGTATAAATGCCAAAAGAAATTGTACAAGTCTTTCCCGCGTATATGAAGTGTACTGCACAAATTTCAAAGTATCTGTGGTGTACATGCAGTGAACTATTTTCTTGTACAAGTCCCTCCTGCGTACATGCAGTGTACTCCTTAAATTTTCAGAGTCTGTGCTGCGTACTTGAAGTGTACTAGTGACCTCCTGCGTACATGCTGTTTACTGGTTGAAATAGTACGTGGCATGTACGCGGCATGCGGTGTATGTAAAATGTACTCCTCTGGCGTACTACTGTGTTCGCGGCATATACACAGCAAATATGCAGCATGTACGCCACAGAGGCTTGCTTCTGTAAGGGGTATTACTGTTAAAAGGCTTGGCTAATGTGAATATATTAAACATATATTTTGAACTGAGAGGCGTGGTTTATGAAAACAAGATTGGTGTAAATGGAAAATATGTGAGCAAGTCGGTGTAGGTTTGAAGAGGTGTGACTTATGAAATGATGAACGGAGAGTTGCAACTGAAACAGTAAGGTCACATGATATTTTCCAATGTTTGATTCATATATTTTATTGCAAGTTGACCACAGTATTGATGTAAAATATTAGTCCAGGTACGTAGAGGGATAGAATGCAAGTGAAAATTTCCTGAAATCATTACAATACTTCTAAACATTGCGAAATATGAATATGAACTCTTCCTGAATATGCTACTTATTTAAATTTTCAGACTTTAGAGCTTATGTTGTCCCACTCTCCAGTATGAAGCATGTGCCCTAATAACAAGTTTTGGGTATAAGCAGGTTTCTCAGCAATTGTTGGACAACTTTTAAACTCCACATCAGGTGACTTCCATAACATTACCTATCAGTCAAACCAAATCTGTTGTCATCAATGTATGAAGTCTGAAATCTATAGATCTTAGCATTTGGCTACCAGGTTGTACATGTAAGTGTTTGATGCCCAAGGTGTGTCTGTATACCGGGTATTGATTCCCTACATGACCTTTTGTATGGTTACCAGGGTCTCAACTTTGCTAGTATTTGTATAACTATTTTGAGAAATCTTTTGTCTTTATTTTTAAAAGTACTTTCACATTGAGGTGTTAATGATCGCAAGTTTTCAAAGGTCTTTTGATGATTTCATTCTGATCTACATTAATAAGCGAAACTGTCAGAAGAATGATTAAAAATAAGATGTTTTCTGATGATAACAACATGTGCTCAGAAAAATGATTAAAAATAAGATGTTTTCTGATGATAACAACATGTGCTCACTAACAGTTAAGTATATATTACAGGTGAATACTAGCTCTGATTGTCTTCCACTACTTTGAGATTTGCTGTTGATCAAACACGAGAAAGGACGTCACATTGTCATTATGGCAGGAGGAAATATCATCGTGAAAGGGGTGTGTGTTGATTATGTTTTACTTTAATCTTTTTCAAGTAATTTTATTTTATTGCTTGTTCAAATCATGTACTTCAAAATTTCCACTACCATTTTTCTTTAACTGCATCTCTCACTTTAAAGTTTATTAGTTGGTAATAACTAATTTAAAAATCGTCTGAAGTGAAAGAAAGGCTTAGAAAAAAATACTTAAAAGATAATAAAATATTTAATATTTAGATGTTCCCTTCAAATGTAGCCGAAGTGATCTTTACTAAATTTATAAATAAAGTAAATTGTGTATGTAGAGCTATGTAGAACTACATTCATAATTAGATGTCATGCATTGCTTTAATATTAAAAAAAATCCATTCACATTTATACAGTGTTTAGCTATACAACTGTTTTAAACCTAGTGCAAAATACTGTTAATTAAATATACATTACATTTACATAAAATATATTTGTAGAACTTGTCCATCTTTATTTCTTAAACACATAATTTTCTCAAAAATTTGTTTGGGAACAATTAAACCAAATTTTAAAAAGAATTGATAAAGTTGGATTTTAATTCTATGAATTTATGGTAACCAGCTAAAGTTTTAAATATTGTAAAATATGATATTATCATCAAAAAGTCATTCACACATGACACATATATCTTCGATAATGTATTAAAATGCATCTTTTTTATGGATAATAATTTTTGCAATTAACAAAGTGTTTCAGTTAAACAATATATAACTGTAAAATAAAATCAATTAACTGAAAATATAAAATTGTATGTTTGATGTTGATTGATTATTAAACACTTTCCTTGTGATAAAATTGAAGCAAAATGATTTGAGCCTCGCCATGAGAAAAACAACATAGTGGGTTTTCGACCAGCATGAATCCAGACCAGCCCACGCAGTCTGGTCAGGATCCATACTGTTAGCTTTCAAAGCCTCTTGGAATTAGAGAAACCGTTAGCAAACAGCATGAATCTTGACCAGACTGCACCAATGCTGGTCGCAAATGCACTATGTTCCATTTTCTCATGGTGCTGCTCATTTATGAGATATTCTAAAACTCAATATTATCCTTCCACCTCACATGATACAGCCTAAAATGATTCTTAACCTTTAGCATGCTAGGTAAATTGTCGTCTGCTGGAAATGTCGTCTGCTAAAATTGTTAAGTTCATTCAATTTGCTCCGAAATTGGAAGAAATATTGTCAGAGTAGCAAACAGCTTGGAACCTGATCAGACGCCGATTTAATCGGCGTCTGATCTGGTTCCAAGCTGTTTGCAAAGGCTGTTAAATTCGCCTGCAGCAGGCTAAGGGTTAATTAAATTCTATTACTGAAGTTGAAAAGTACTCACACAAAAAACCTATAAAATAGAATATATCCTCATTATGTTTAATGTAATAAAGCTGAAATTTCAGTAGACAGAGAACAGATTTTTCTTTGACAAAAAGAATTGTAATTTTCATATCTATAATTTGTTGTCGTCATCATCGTCGTCAAATTATTTAAATGAGATAATTGAAACCTTCTGAATGTCCTAAAAATAATCAAGCTGAATGTTTTCAGCTTGTGAAACATTCTGTAGAAATATTACTTGATTTGCTCTTAAATCGGGCACCTAGGTGACTGAATAGTTAAAGTTGATGACTTTGAATCGCTTGCCCCACACCACAGCATGTTCAAAATCTTTCTTGGGGTGTAGGATATTTTCACTTGAGGAAGCCATTCAGCTGTCTAATGGAAGGTTCTACCCAGGTTACTGATTGTGCCTGCACTGTAATGCCTAGATAGGCACATGGGATCCTTCTCCACTGTCACAGCTGGAAAATCACCGTATGACCCAGATTTGTCCACAGAATTATAAGAATATACAAGCTGATTTCTTTTTTGAGGAAGCAACTTTAAAATGGGAATATAGTCATGAAATGAGCCGCACCATGAGAAAACCAACATAGTGCTTTTTCGACCAGCATGGATCCAGACCAGCCTGTGCATATGCCCAGTCTGGTCAGGATCCATGCTGTTTGCTCTCAAAGCCTATTTCAATTAGAGAAACCGTTAGCAAACAGCATGGATCCTGATCAGACTGCGCGGATTCACTATGTTGGTTTTCTCATGGCACAGTTCAAAATGTGTTTTATATTTAAAGTACACCTCCTGTTTGAAATAATGTCATCTTTGCTGCTGCATGCAACCCCCATACACCCCCACCCAAACCCCAACGCATTCAAATAATATTACAAGTTAAAACATATACATGTGTGTGGTGGCACATATTACTGATATAGAATACATATACTTAAGACAATGTAATTTAAACTAACATGTACAAAGGTATGTGATTACATATGTGCAATACAAACAGAATTTATGCTGAACTCTCCTTCTATTTCAACATAGCACACAACTGAATCTCTCTGTTATCCAGTTATAACTGGTCTACAAATGATTAAAAACTTGAATATGAGCAGTGCCATGAGAAAACCAACATAGTGCATTTGTGACCAGCATGGATCAAGACCAGCCTGCGTCAATGTGCATGCTGGTCTGGATCCATGCTGGTTGCAAATGTACTATGTTGGTTTTCTCATGGTGCGGCTCATATGTCTTAGTTTTTTTTATAGTAAGTCTTACTACAGTGTTCTGTTCTTGCAGGTTCTCCTTTTAGTTGTTGTTGTTGTTGTTGTGGTAAAAGCAGCTCCACCAAACTGTAGGAAAAATTTTCCTGATGTAAGTATTAAAGCTGACATACATTTTTACAAACAAAAATATCTTTGCTTCTGTTTCGATTGATTAGGAACTTGTTTCACAGTACCTGATTAATAAAATGAGCCATGCCATGAGAAAACCAACATAGGGTGACCAGCATGGATCCATAAATCTGTACCAGTGAAAAATAAATTGAGGTCAATTTTATACCACTGTTAAATTTCAGTACTTCATTGAAGAGCATTAAATAAATACAGTTATGACATTTTTGACGTCGCGGGAGTGTAATAAAGCCATTAAATAAAAATGATAATACACTAGTGTAATAAAGCTTTGAAGTCGACGTCATTTATAGTTTAGGTGACGTCGGTCAAATTGTCTTGTTTATATGGTAAAAGAAAGTCAATTTTTTGATGTTTCGACAAGAAAGGCTAACATGTGATAAAAAGAATATTACATTTGTGACTTTCCACATTGAATTTATTAAACTCGTTGAATAAAATTGATAAAATGCTCGGCAGAGCCTCGCATTTCATTATTTTATTCGACGAGTTTATTCAACCATTGAAGAACATTAAATAAATACAGTTATCATAAAAGTACTATGATCTGTAATGTTGTATTCAGCTTGAGTTGACTATGCAATGCCTGTACTGCATGAGGTGCAGGCCTGCAAATCCACGAGAATTTTTCTATTATATTTCTTTGTTTTCAGTTTTCTGTTTAAAGGATATATGTTGTATTTTGACAGGATTGCCCAGACGGTACGGTCTGCCTTGCACCAGGAAGTTCGAATAACCCTAGCCAGTTTAAATGCAGAACCTGTAAGTAAATGAATTGTTTAATACATACACCAATTGAAACACTATCAAGTAATACTGAAGGTCAAAAATTAGTAATTAGAAGTCATTGGTTTCTAAGCTACAGCTAGGTCATTTTAACTCAGTTTGACATTTAGTTTTTATCATTCGGGTATTAGCGTTTCCTGATTAACAGGCATTTGGCATTTAATATTTATAATTTAGCATCTTTAGGGGCAATTAGCATGGCTAAATGTATATTCTAAAATCTTGTCCATGCTTACATCTAACTGACATCCAGCTAAACTGTGTTCCTATGTTCTAACAAATTGTTAGACTTGCTCCTTGTATGCTATTGCTGTTTGCCAGTTGCTATTTGTTGATTCCTCAGTTGCTACTAGTAAATGCTGTGTACCTGCAAGTTGTAAAAAAAAAACAATTAGCAGTTGGCATTTAGCATTTATCAAATGACATTTGGCATGATTCAACTCCTGTTTAAAGGATAATTAAGTTTGGTATAAACATGACTGTTTTGGGCAAGAAGTTTGTTTACGGAAAACTGTGGGCCAGCTAGGAGGGATTAAAACATGAATTCAGAATACTTTTGATTATTATGTTTTCTTTGGTGTTTACAATGCTTGGGATGAACCAGTTCAGTATGTATTTATTCTGAGTGACACTATAAATTTTGGCACTACTAAATTGGACATTTCTGAGTTGTTTTTATATGCCTGAAGGGACATATTATGTTATGACGTACATTGGTGTCGGTCCGTGCGTTGGCAATTTCGTGTCCGCTTAGTATTCTTGAAACGCATGAAGAATTTCAAAGAAACGACACAAATGTTAACTACATCGAGACAACGTGCAGAGCAAATGATTTGGAAAGCTTACTTCAAGGTCAAGGTCACAGTTAGGGGTCAAAGGTCTTACGTCTCTGTTTGATGTCCGTTCTGTAACTCTTGAAGTGCTTTAAGGATTTTAAAGAAACTTTGCACAAATGTTCACCACATTGAGACAATATGCAGGCATGTTTAGGATGGCTTGCTTCAAGGTTAACGTCACACATAGGGGCAAAGTTTATACCTTTTGGCGTATATTGCTCCGCATTGCTGTTCTTTTGTTGTTTTTTTTTATCTGTGTGACCTTTGATTGTTGTTGTTAATATCCCACTGTTTAAATGATTATATTGTCTTAGACATGTAAGAACCTTTCCAGGCTGCACTGGGTTTACAAGGTTTAATCAACATTTGAGCCGTGCCATGAGAAAACCAACATAGTCGCAAAGCCACTATGTTGATTTTCCCATGGCACGGCTCATTTTGCTTTATAAACATGCTTATTTTAGTATTTTTATCCAATGTGATTTTATTTGAGACTAAAATTAAGCTCAATTTATCGGCAATAGTTTTATTAGGTGTATTTGCCTAATTGTGATACTTTTTATGACATACGATATTGTAAATGTTTTTCCACAAGTCTTTCATTATAATGTTAACTGTGATAACAATGTCTTCCTTTGTTAAACTGTAATTATTATTATAAGGACCACAATGGACATCTTTGTCTCTTTTTTGTGTTATCCTTTGTTTATAATGTAGTTGACATATTCAATTCATTTATGTTCTTTTACATGCATGTTTTGATATCCATTTTACCATGTTTTGTATACATTTTATACAGAAATAAATCTATCTAGATCTATCTATATCTATTATTCAAGTGCTATATATATGCCATCTCAGTGCTACATAGATGTGTTATAATGATTTATGTAAAATTTTGTTACCTTTTGATGTAGGAATTTAAATATTGTTGGCTTTGTTTCTTTCTGTTTATCTGTATTATTTTCTATTGTGTAGGCGATTGTGCTAACGTAACTCAGTGTCGATTGAATGATCAAAATACAGTTTTTTGTGACTGTACAGGCTTCGGATTCACTGGTGACACATGCAGTGAAGGTATTATATTTATATTAGAGCGGTTGACACATTATACATGTAGGTACTATATCTACGTGAGAGGGGTTTATACATCGTAACAAAATGTACTGTATTTTTGTCTGAGAGGTTGATACCTTGTACTTGTAGGTACTATATCTGTGTGAGAGAGGTTTATACATCGTAACAAAATGTACTGTATTTTTGTCTGAGAGGTTGATACCTTGTACTTGTAGGTACTATATCTATGTGAGAGATGTCAATACATAGTACTTGTAGGTACAAATGTACCATTTTTATGTGAGATTGACAGATACATCATAATATAAGGTACTATATGTACATCAGAGAGGTCAATACATCATACGATATTCACGACAGAAATATTGATACAATGTATACAGCCTCCAAATGTAACAGTTGTGCCCCTTAGCTGACATTTCTGTGTAAACTTATAAAACTAAGTTTCAATATCACTCTAGAATTTGATAAGCTTCCCACATGAATCATGAAAAGAAGACGAATGATTTCAGACACAATGTCTTTTATCAAATCGTCATGGAAAACATATACCTCATGTGGAGATCAAACTCACAACCCCCGTGATTCGTAGATCTGTGCTCTTCCAATTGAGATTATGGAAAGGGCTTGGTACGCTTTACTATACGAAATGGCCTAAAATATCATGAAAAATTAAAAGTTTTTTATTTTATGAAAAAATGTATCAGATTATAGCCAGTTATACAAGGAACGTAAACGCGAACATTACGTCACCTACGCAACCACTGATGACGTCATAAGTGACGTCATACGGATGTCGTAAATCGTAAAAGTAACGAAAACGTGTGTTTTTTTCAACAAACGCTCAAAATAAATGATATCCGCAAGTAATAAACTTTAGATTTTTTACATGGTTAATAAGAACAGGATGTAACCTTTCACGTGACAGAGGAGTTTTGAAGTTTATCGTTTGCGGATGGTGAGTATTTTGCAGAAATTGTTCGAAGGTGTACATGATTATTCTGTTCTGGACCAGTACTGTATACAACTTTATAAGCAAGAAGTAGATGTCGTTTAGGAAACGATTATAATCGTACCGGCCAATTATTACAATCTAGATATGTTTTAGCTTATTTTTCATTACAGCTCTCCAAGAATGTCAATTCTTTATTTGATTTGATATGATTTTATTTAATCTTAATTGTTTACAAAATGATGGACAGAAAGAATGAACATGCGCACTGAATACATTGTAGTTAAGCGACGATAAATATAATATCAATTATAATTGTCTTTAACGAAAAGCGAATTGACATCATGCAACTGTGCGGACAAATCGTCTGCAAATTTAAAAGCAGGAAACTTGTCACTTATGTTGTGAATTTTCATGGTTAATTTATCGAAAATCAACATTATCCTATGTTCATATCATTATAAACATGAATCACGTAATTAACTGTGTATGTTAGTTAGATCTACTTTAATTTATAAGTAAAATATAAACCACAATTGCAACCAAATATTTTCCGCACTATCCAACTGTCTATAAGCTAAATACACACCTAGAGTGTGAGATTACCTTCGTACTTGTGTCAACAATACCAAATAGATG
Organism: Mercenaria mercenaria; assembly: GCF_021730395.1. Classification (NCBI taxonomy): domain Eukaryota; kingdom Metazoa; phylum Mollusca; class Bivalvia; order Venerida; family Veneridae; genus Mercenaria; species Mercenaria mercenaria. The sequence continues at coordinate 43,898,707 of NC_069364.1, forward strand.
TATGCATAGCTACATGGTTATGTCTGATCTCTCTCTGTCTGAGAGAGACCTTCAAGCGACTTTCATAACGAATAATTGTATATATTTAAGACGTTCAAACACAAACCGAATGGTTTTACATTATTTCAAAATTCTTCCAGATTTTCTCGTTTTATTTATTTTTGTAAAAGTAAACAGGTTTTGATTAGTTTAATTTTTTTTACAATAGTATATAATAAAAACATGTTAGAATTATAAAAGAAATTACCTCCCTTTATTAAATACAACATTTTTTTCCGACACATTTTAAATGTTAATCAAAAAAATGTGCGATTTCGTATGTGTCCGCGCATGTGTAGTTAATCTATATACATGAAGAAACGTCTGCAAAAGAAGTCAGATAGAGATCTATATAGTAACCCTTTAGTCGATAAATCTACAAGTTTTTAGGTTTTATACACAGATCTAATGTGTTCATGTACGTCAAGTTTATATAAAAATTGTGATGTTTTTATTTTTTAAAGAGCCTTAACACTTTTAAACATAAAGAATATCTCTACACGTACGCGTACCTGCATGTGTTTAATACTGTTTAGTCGGAACCTCTGTATCAACTCCCTTATAGCCGCAATGTGACAAGATTTGAATCATATTTTTTACAACCCATACTTTCCATCAGATTGGATGTAATTCTTAAAAGTATTTTGATGTACTTTCATCACGTAATGTGGTTCGTATATGAAAAGTAATGAGCTAAAATAACAAAGGCATAAGTATCGGACCTAGAATAAAACAAAAATATGACCAGACAGATAAGAAAAAAAACTAAAACGTTTTCATCCGAAATCCATCCAAACTGAAAATTATGTAGAGAAATATTTGCCCCTTTCAAATACCATAGTGGATTTATATTTCACCATTTTTTTTTCAGTTAAAAATATTTGATGTTGAAAACCTTTTTTTTTTACTTTTCTGGTCATATTTTTTACCCGTGCTAAAAACCTAGAATGATAAAGGAATCTTATATCTTTTTTCTAGCGCGACTGAAACAATGGATTACTATAGACGATGTTTACTTTGCAATAAGAGGTGCAAACCCAAGGACCGTATTCCGATAAATGGAGAGTCAAATACAGATTTCAGAAAGTTCTTGGAAAAAACATTCCTTATTTATCTCCAATCTGACACAACAGATGTTACATGCAGATAATGCAGACAGAAATTCAACTTCAAACGCCGCAACAATGTTAAGCAGACCCCAAGTCCAACACCGCTTGAATCGGTTGATGCCATCAATACTATGGAGAATAATCCGTCAAAAATGGCACGAATTGAAACTGAAAATGACACTATTTCACTTCTATTAAAGAGCACTGGGTACACACATTCTAGGTGCTTTATTTGCGAAAAGCCAGGCCCAAAACTTATGAGAGTGAAAAGTTTTGCTAGGAATCAATTATTTGTTGAAACAGGGGTGCTTCTTTCAAATGGCGCAAGATGCTGTCCACGTCATTTAATTGAAAACATGTTTACTGCAAGTAGTATCACGACTGTAAAAGGAAATGGAAATGTTCGAAACAGAACTAATCTATCGAGTTCAGAACTGATTGATTTGATTGAAAATATACGCAAAATCGCAACGGAAAATAAAGAAAAAAGACTCTGCTTTGATGACGACTCATTATCGAGTGATGAATATCTCAATCTAACAGGTCTTAACAAATCTAATTTCGATGAAATGGTCCAGTACGTAAATAAAAGTAAGATTTCTGGGAAAAAAAGTATTCGCACCTCCCTTGCTATCTTTCTCACCAAAATCACACTGGCCATAGCTTTATCAGATCAAGTGGTTCCAACGTTGTTTGAGCGGTGAGTTTTACGCAGAACAGATGGTGAAATATGGCCGATTATATAAATTTCCGGTCTTGTACGTATGATTTAAAGGACTTTATACCTGTTATACATCCAATTGAATGAAAACGATGGGTGCACCTGGAGCGCAAATGTCTCAGTTTCTTACCACATGTGTCCATTTAGCTGAGATTTGTGCCATTTATTCAAACACTTATGTACAGTCCAGAAAGGGGAAGGAAAATTTTGTCAGTTTTCCACAATATCGCATCATATATAGTGCTTATCGGGAACAAGTAGTTATTTAAACACTTCTTATCTATAGGGCTACCTCTTAAAACAAAGCATGTGTATTTTCATAGAATTATTCGGGTTTGTTTCAGAAAAATCGGCCGAAAACCTAACGCAACGCAGTTTCGAGTGGGCCGCTACGCAACGCAAACAAGTGGATACCGTTCTTTGTCTCACTTGCAAAGGCTTATCCGTCATAAAAAGTCATTAGAATCTCATATAATGTAACTTTAGAACGTTCTATGTCATTATAATGATCCCGCCATTTCCAATGTATTGCACTTTTTCATTTTTATGTTCGCTTTCTACTGGACATATATTTTTGCGGACATTGTCAAAAACCCAAACTTTAAGCAAAGTGAATATCAAATATCAATATCATCAGATATTAATTAGCCAAAACATAAGAACCAGTTAACTGATGTAAACCCCATCACGTATGGTATTGAACAGCGTACAAAAACAATCACAAGTGGGTTAACTCTTTAAATCAGTATAGTTGCATTTCGTTCATATTTACTCTCTTGAAATAATGCATTGCTATTTCATTACTGATATACTGTGCATCTAAGCTGTTCGTACAAAATAAATAAAATCTGATCCATGGCAAGATGTACTGATCAATTGTCTGTACATATTTTCACTCACATGTCTGATGCAGCGTTCATCTATTTTCAGAGAGATGAATCGCGGAGAAACAAGAACGTTGAAAATGACGAGAGAGAAAAAAAACTTGTCGTCCATGAAACAAAAATGTCAAAATAAATTTGTATGTTTGTCTTTCAAAATGAAAACAAACGGACTAGCACGTATTGAGCGTACAATATACTGTCTAAAGGTTAGGGTGGACAGTGGACTAATATCTGATATAAGGAACAGCCCGGTAAAAATGTGACATCAGACTAATCGAAGCCGAGATAGAATCATACAATAGTTAAATTTGTGTTTTATTAGCATGCATGTTATATCTGTATCTTAAAATATTTGAGGGGGGAGCAATTTTTATACTTTGTCCACACCGGCACCGACGTCTATGGAACAATCTGCTCATTTTTCTTCTCTCCAGCTACCGATTCCAATATAAGGCAGTTGCAGTTTGTGCGCGAAGTTACTACGTCATTAGACTGTACTAACAATATTATAATTTCCATTCTTATTACACGCATCGCATAATAGTGTAACTACATTATTTTTTGATATATGTGATGCCGCAAGTAAACTGCCTTCTGAAGTAAAACTGTGTTAAATTGCGGCTATTTATATATCGTCATCTACATCATTTTACGTAACTATATTTTATCTGTAGAACATTATCACTTTGTGAACTGTGAATACGTAAATACTTTCTCTGTAAAACATTATCACTCAGTAAGCTGTAAGTCGTAAGTTCTTACATTACATGACTGTTGTAATTGTATTGGCTATAAATGTGTATTTTGTCATTTTATGCCAAATAAAGTATATATTATGTTATGTTATGTTATGTTATATAAACACTTAATTTCCACGCACAATTTCGAGTTCACATGTTTTCATTGCATAGCGAAAACGCACTTTGTTAATTAACAAAAACAACAGACACACAAACCATGATAATGCTGGATTTTCTTTATAATTCCAACATATTCATACCCCTATAAGACAAGAGAAAAGATATATAGAGTATAAACCAAGATTATGCAAACCAGTAGCACCAAATTCAAAATAAAATTAAGTTTAATTTTAGTTCTCGTAATGGTCGCTAATAAATAAACGGGAAAATTAGTGTGCATCCGGAATATACCACGTGGAGTGTCACTTGAAAAACGGATTTGCACATTGGTAACCAAATCATTCACCAGTATCATCTTTTCGTATAGGTTAGTGTTTATTAATGTGTATTTACAAAGTGTAATCAGCTACGAGCGGCGCAGCCGCGAGGCTGATTAAGTTTTGTAAATGCACATTAATAAACACTAACCTATTTAGTGTTTGAAATTATTTTTGTTTTTGGATGACGTCAGAGCAAATAAAATCAATAACACACCTCTTGTCCCTTCTGTACACATGACTAACCTGATTAATAAATGACTGCTAGTTAATGCTGATTTACTAAAATAAATTTGCTGAACATTTGAAAAGTACTGCAATGCCATTGGACAAAAAATAATTTCAAACACTAATTAGTTTTGATGAATAACTAGAAAGTAAAAACTCAATTTTTTACCTGGTTTATCTGATGTGATAGATAATTAACTGGGTATGTTTTTACTGAATGGCTTAAAAAAATCTGTAGAGAATGTTCCAACGTTTTCGTCGATGCTGGAAAAACTCTTCTTGCACCCGACGTGTAAGATGACTCATGAATGAAAAAAATGCTACGTTAGTAAAGCATAGTACATTAAAGCCGGAGACACATTCATTTTATTCTTTATTCCTTTAGGTTATCTGAAGAATAAGACATACAAAACAGGAATAAATCACTGGTTGTAGGTATGGATCGCAATATCCGACACTCTCGGGTAATTGTTTTGAGTAAACATTTCAGAACATAGATACAATCTAAACAGTTACCCACAAGCTTGGTATTTCCATCTGCACCTACGATCAGTGAAATGATCTAATAATCTGACATCAAGTAGAAACATCATACCAAAGAAATTGATAACCCGTTCGGTAATTTATAGAACAGTTTTTCTTTATTATCTCAAATTAACAAACTTGTGGGCACATGAAAATGTTCCAGATAATGCCATACTCAATACTAGTTGAACGAAAAACTTGATTTCAATTGTTAGTACAGCCACATGAAATTCAGTGTACATTAATGGTAAATATGATGTTTACGTAGATCATGGACGACATTTTATATAAGAGATAGGACCCGGCAAGTAAGACAGAGAACGGTATCCACTTGTTTGCGTTGCGTAGCGGCCCACTCGAAACTGCGTTGCGTTAGGTTTTCGGCCGATTTTTCTGAAACAAACTCGAATAATTCTATGAAAATAAATATGCCTTGTTTTAAGACGTAGCCCTATAGATAAGAAGTTTTTAAATAATTACTTGTTCCCGATAAGCACTATATATGATGCGATATTGTGGAAAACTGACAAAAATTTCTTTCCCTCGCTGGACTGTACATAAGTGTTTGAATAAATGGCACAAACCTCAGCTAAATGGACACATGTGCTAAGAAACGGAGACATTTGCGCTCCAGGTGCACCCATCGTTTTCATTCAATTCGATATATAACGGGTAGAAATTCCTTTAAATAATACTTACAAGACCGGAAATTTATACAATCGGCCATATTTCACCATCTGTTCTGCGTAAAACTCACCGCTCAAACAACGTTGGAACCACTTGATCTGATAAAGCTATGGCCAGTGTGAAAATAAGGACTGGTCTTTCCAACAGAATAATAAGTACTCTATACAACCTGTCAAAATCACAAATACGTAGGTCTGTAACCTCAGTCCGGAAGCAACTGGCTAAAAACTTTGCCCCTTTGTACATCGGGTTTTCACACATTAGCAGGAGTGATGTAATTGAAAAGCACACACGACCATTAGCAGTTTCTTTATTAGGTCAAAATGAATGTAGCCCGCCGGCGATCCTTGTTTTAGACGGAACGTACGTGTATATACACAAAAGTTCTAATTTCAAATTCCAGCGCAAAACATACAGTGTACACAAGAAAAGACCACTTGTCAAACCAATGATGGTAGTAACAACATCTGGATACATAGTATCAGTACTTGGTCCATATTTGGCGAATGGTAAAAATAATGATGCGAACATTTTGAACAGTATGTTAGAGCAAAATGTTTAAGAAATGAAAACATGGGTTAGGCGTGGCGATGTTTTCGTCGTTGACAGAGGTTTTAGAGATTCTTTAGGAGTGCTTAAAGACAGCGGAATTGAAGCTAAAATGCCTTCTTTTTTAGAGAAAGGAAAAACACAACACACAACAGAAGACGCTAACGAAAGTAGACTTGTGACAAAAATACGTTGGGTTGTAGAATCTGCCAATGCTAGAATCAAACAATGGCAGATTCTAAATAATGTACTACCAACAAGTAAATTACCGTATTTAACGGATTATGTCCGCATCATATGCGCAATCTGTAACAAGTTTAAGCCTCCACTTTCTCAAACAAAGGATCGCCTCGCAGATATCGAACTTGGCACTAAAATGTTCGAACTTGCTAAAAGGAAAAACGAATTACAAAACACAGTAGAAGAAAAACTTCAAAGCCGGACGAAACAAAAGTGGCGAGAAGTAACAGAATCAGCAGTTATTGACTTTCCTAAATTGTCAGAAGAACAAGTGCGCGAAATTACATTAGGGGTGTATACTGTAAAATTGGCTAAATCGTACACAGCTGAACATATGAGTGACGACACGTATGCATTATCTGTATGTAGCGATGTTCCTGGTATTTTGCAAGCTAGACTACAAAGCAGGCATACATCAGCTGTTAAGTATAAATGTTGGATAGGGTATGACAGTAAAAATATCACATCTTGGTATTGCAAGTGTAAGGCCGGTGCACGTGTTGTCGGGTCATGTGCCCATGTAGCGAGTGTGGTATGGTACCTGGGAACCGGTCGTTACCGTTCAAACAAATGGCCGACTGGCTGGGATAACTTCGTGTCTGATGCTAGTAAGCAAGAGGAATAATGTTTTAATCCAAAATGTGTTGATGTTTATCAAATTGGTGGGTGACATGTACGTCGCTAACCGATATGATAGTTAAAAATACCAGTCATTTGTCATATCTATGATGACAGTCGATGACTAATTAAGACATGCTGTATGAACACTAGTTCGGCGAAACTCTGTTATATTTTTATCGTTTTACAAAGTCGAATGATATGCATGTTAGCTTTTCTATGAAAATGATTTTATACTACTGTCTTTTCATTCATTCATTCATTCCGATTCATTCATTCATCCATTCATTCACTCAAATGCGTTTGTTTAAAGAATGATTATTGATCCGATGCGGCTAAGTCAGCTTAAAGGCTTACAGACCGCTCAATGAACTCGTAAATCAAGGGACGAAATATTTCCCTATTGATTTATTTTGAGACATTTCTATAAATCTAACTTCAGAAAATGTTAATAGAATACTTAGAATTGTTATTTTTGCATTCCACAATAGAGACTTACAGTTTATAGGAATAGATACCTTAGAACTGTATTTGAACATTAGCAATGGACACATGTATATTAATCAGTGTTTTATATATACATGTACGTATGTGTTAACTGTTCATTATCATCAAACTTATATTTAATTCATCATTTTGTATCAATCGCTTCAGATATATAAAATGCATAAACTTATCACTAAGCCTTTCTATCTGCGTCAGTCATTATTTCTCCATAACAGAGAGTATGCAACAAACGATAATACAAAATGTTAGTTAGTTGTCAGTTACTTACGTATAACAGATTAAAAATTATAGGGAGAGCGGCAGCGGTGAATTGTATTACAAGTATGAAAACACATATTGAAACGCGGTTCCGGTTTTTATTTATTTATTTTAACCACATATGAAATATAAATATACACTCATAGACATTTATAATCAATCATCTATGATTTTCATTATTTCATGAAGACTACTAAAAATAAAATAATAAAGTACACCACGCATGGTTAATTTGAGCCATTTCAACGGGAAATTACCCTCACGAATAAATGGTATAATGTTATGGGAACAAAGGTGATCGAGAAAATATCAATTGAGTAATTTAAATATTATCAGTTTCAGTTTCAGATTTATTGGCATATCGGCATATACAATATACCTTTGGCCATTTACAGAAATAAAAAGGATGGCCAAGATATCACAAAATATACAGTAAAAAACAACTATAGATTTCTAGGTTCTAAATATATATATTATTCATTAATTATCAAAGTTATCGCTATAACGACAGTGACCGATTATAAAAGTCCATGAGTGTAGATTATTGTTTTATTTATCGCGGTCAGCATCTTGATAAAGTCAGCACGATATATGAGGTTAATGCGGATCTGTTTCTTTTGTCGTTTTATACTTATTCGCTACATTTAAATAACAGTAACAGTATAAATAGTCGACGACTGCTTAATGTCCGTAGCACCGAATTAAACTTAGCGGATACTGAGAAAATGATAAGCGGGAAATGAAGAATTCCGCGCGACGTCAAAATGAATTGAGCAGACGACGTTCTCCACCGAACAGTCGGGCCGGTAAATATCCTGTAGAAAGGTGAGTTTTTGATGTATCTGAATATTTTTTTCAGTTTTTTGTTGTTAAAAGTTTGCAATCTTTGCATGACAGATATTAGCATTTTTGTGATGGGCCATTTTTCAATGTAAAGCGTACCGAGCCCTTTATGATTCATCTTTTTATCACCTTGGAGTGAGATTGAATAACAGCTGAGGACTTTTCTTTCAGATAGAGAAGGATTTTCAGACTCCAATTATAATCTGTATTATTTACGGGAAACCTTACATGCCCTGAATGAAACATGATCTGTCAATTATTTTCAGACATTAACGAGTGTGAAACAGGAGCAGACAATTGTCATACGAATGCAGCATGCGCCAACACTGAGGGAAGTTTCACATGTACTTGTAACGCAGGTTTTTCTGGCGATGGAGTGACATGCAGTGGTAAGTGTGTCTTTAGACAAATGATAGAAAGTGTTCAATTTCTGCCTCTAAGAAACAATAGAACTGTTCCATGAGAAAACCTGTTTTAGTGACATAATATAAATTTATATTGTATTGTTAGTAGTTCAAAATACTGGAAAATCATTGTTTTTCTAATGTTCATGCAGAAACTGGAAACCAGTATATTGTAATAAAGTTAAAAATGAGAAATCAAATTCTACCATATTTTACAAATAAATGTCATTTGTGTTGCCATGGCAACTGATATTCCAAAAAAGCACCATGCATCATTAAAATATAGAGTTGTGTTGATAAAAGGGCCTGTGATGAAACCAAAAATAGTCTTTTATCAAATTGTCATGGAAAAGGTACACCTAATTCAGAGATCGAACTCACAGCCCCAGTGATTCGTAGATGTGTGCTCTTCCAACTGAGAATTATGGAAAATTAAGATCCATCTTTTTATTACCTTGGAGTGAGATTGAAAAACAGCTGAGGACTTTTCTTTCAAATAGAGAAGGATTTTCAGACTCCAATTATAATCTGTATTATTTAAGAGAAACCTTACATGCCCTGAATGAAACATAATCTGTCAATTATTTTCAGACATTAACGAGTGTGAAACAGGAGCAGACAATTGTGATCAGAATGCAGCATGCGCCAACACTGAGGGAAGTTTCACATGTACTTGTAACGCAGGTTTTTCTGGCAATGGAGTGACATGCAGTGGTAAGTGTGTCTTTAGACAAATGATAGAAAGTGTTCAATTTCTGCCTCTAAGAAACAATAGGACTGTTCCATGAGAAAACCTGTTTTAGTGACATAATATAAATTTATATTGTATTGTTAGTAGTTCAAAATACTGGAAAATTTTTCTGCACTGTTTTCTCTCTTATTGAGAATGGGGAATTGTCGATACTCTGGGATGCTTCCAGATTTCTGTAGCTCTATAAAAAGAATAAAAATCTTGTCAGCTCCCAATAACATTTATTTTCTACGAAGCCAGAGTTTTTTTTTTTTGTACAAACATCCATATAAATCACATACATAACATCAAGCATACATTCAATCAATGATCAATAAATTTAAGAAAATGATAAATAATTCACCAAGCCTAGAGACTAACTCTTTAATGAACCAGAAAATCATACTCTAAGTTTATCAACAAATAGTTTTAATATACACAAACAAAAATCCTACCATTCTGGTTTCTTACATTAAATCGACACTCAACCAACATACTGCCTACTCTAGATTTGTTTCTTAAATACACTGAAATGCCTAAAAAGTTATATTTTCAGTTTTATTCAGTTATTTGATTTCCTAAATACATCTAAATTTGTTTTCCTATGAAGAGTACTCACGGCCTAGACTATTATTAAAATAAACCGAAAGACGCAAATTAAGCGACAAGTTCTAAATGAAAGTACACTAAGTGATTAAGAATTTAGAGTACTCCTCAATAAGTTTCTTTTCTCTATCTGAATAAAAACTAGTTCAGATTTCATTATACAACATAATTTCTGTAATAAATCAACAGTAAAAAGAATCTACTAAATCTTACTCATAAACAAAAATACTTTGAAGTTTTCTGAGATGCATATGTATAAAACTAAACTATAGAAGTACAAATCTTACACATGAACAACAAAATACTAAGTAGCTATCTGAATAGCTGTATAGATAAAAAAACCCGAACAATTCCAATACACATGTGCCTCGCATTAAGATAAGATCTCTGTTAAAATTTAAAAGTTACCAATCCAGATTTTACAAAGTTGAAAAAAATACAGAGTACAAAATTCGACTTACCTATAAAAAGAATAAAAATCTTGTCAGCTCCCAATAACATTTATTTTCTACGAAGCCAGAGTTTTGGCTTTCTCGGGTAGCTGATGTGCTTATAAAGGATTTGGAAACGGTTGATTTCTTCGCAATTATCCAATTAAAAATCTTATTACAAATTCAACTGACCAATGAAAAATACGTACATAAAAACTGGTTCGTCTCGGACCCTAAAACAGGATTTGGCAAGTAAACAAATTAACTGCCATAAAACTGCCCGTAATACAAAAAAAATGGTGTCTAAGTAAATCTTTGATGACACAATCTAATCCCTATTTACTGATTAAAAGTCATGTAACTAGTGTGCTAATTGTAAAAATGTGTTTGATCAAAGTCATGTAACTAGTATCCTGATTGAAAAATGTGTTTGACATCTCAGTTAGATATTCTGTTCAAAGGTCCTTATGCGTAATCGCAGGTAATGTATTATTAAAGGGATATAGCGTTAGACATCTTCAGGCAATAGATTTCCACCTTGCAAATACCGTTATTCAATTGTATATCTATCTTTTATTTGTTTAGATCTACCTTAACATGTTGTATGTCTGTACGTGTTGAATTGCTTAGACTCCCAACTACATACTATTATTAGAAATAAAAATAAAATTTAAAAGAATTTCATATAACATAACAATAATTTACATCCCCTTACTTATAGTTATTAAAATCAAAATTCATAAAGAATTTCATAAAATATACCCAAAAATGTGCAGCACCAAAAATGTACAGCAGAACACTACCTCTCCCCCTCAAAATAACTTTATTCCTATAAAGTTTAAATAGTCCTAACAGTCTATTGAACTGTGTTGTAATACTTATTGCCATATGTTTTGTATCATGCAATCTTAGAACACTATGTTAAAATCAGCTGTACAATGCAAAATTGGAACACTTGGTTGAAATCAGCTGTAATATTCAATTTAGAACACTCTGCTGAAAGCAGCTGTATGAAGTTGCTGTACAATACAATTTCTGTACACTATGTCGAACTCAGCTGTAATTATAATTAAAAGTTCTGCAAAATTTAAGTGAATTACTGTTTTTGTCAAAATTTACCCCTACAAATTGAACATGAAGTCATGTTTTTAATACATTTAACAAAATAGTAAATAAAGAAACTTAATAATAAAATTGATAGTCAAGTGAAAGAAAAAAAATTAAAACATGATATACACACATATATATACACAATGCAGAAGCAATAAAACAACCCTAAGCTACATTGTATGAAAGACCAATGAATTATGAATTATTATTTTTTTATAATAATTAAACTGCTGTTTCAGTTATGAGCAATTATATATTCTGCTGAGCATATGTTCAAACATATTGACACACCTGTGATAAGTTCATCTATAAAACAAAGTCAAATTTCCCATTATTGTTTAAATATATATATATTGTCTCCATTCCATCATCACTGATTGTCCTCAGGATCACACACATATACACATTCAAATAAAATACATACTAGTAGTGTAAATTAATAGTAGCTTAAGTTTCCTAACTGTAGGTGTTAATTCTAGAGCTTTGCATGGCAATTGGTTTTATTGCAAGGGTAAAAGCAAATTTGTATGTTTTACAAAGAAGTGGACATTATATGGTTTGTCTAAAATTTCCCTGATTTTTCTGCCTTGCCAGTAAGTCAAGTGTACCTGTGACTTGACTTTTTGAGATTTTTCCCTCAATTTATTGAAAATAGAGCAGTCATCCCATTCAAAATATATGGTTGGGGAGAACTTTCCTTGTAGTGTAATAGATTGTATATCTTTTGGGATGGTTATATGCCAGTAGGATGGGCACAATGACAGCTTTTGTAATGTTATATATATACAGCTTTCTCCAGTGGTTAATTCTAAAATTAAAGCCGTTTTGTTAGACTTTCTTTGATACACATTCCAAATTACTACCAAAGAGCAGACAAAGGTAATTGATACAATTGCTAAAATGTAATGGTCCACTTGGAGGTTCAGATTTTCAAGCAAGTATGAATTTTGACTTTGCTTTGGAATTTCCTGCTTATAAATAAATGAAGGCAGAGTTGACGCAGCTACTTTTCTATTGGTCATTTGCATTACACCTAAAATAAGCAATACCTTCCTTAATTTAATTGCCATTATAATGAAAGCGATAAGTGATAGAGTTGTTACTGCCATGGTGACATATAAAAGAATGTCATTGGTTGTCGGCCATGACTGTTCCAATGAAATATCACCTGTCAGTAATGGCTCTGATAGTGTTTGGAAAACTAGTTCATCCTTTTTAGCAGATTCAGCCATTTTTTCTAAACTTAAGTGAGATTTTCTGTCATCTGCCAATATGTCAGACATGGTATGTTGATAAATTTTAAATTGAGGCACAGTTATGCTTAATGGATTTTCAAATAGAGAATTTGGATCTATACTATTTAGAGAGGAATCATTGAAAAATTGCTGTAACAGAGCTAGATTTACAGGATGCATTTTAGAGACTGTTTGGTTGTGGCAGACTGACAACCTTGGTGGTAAATAAAGCTCTGGTGTTGAAACTGTACATTCACATGGTATTTTAATGATGCAGAATTTACAAGCTTTAAGCATTTGCCTTCCTGATTTGCAGCTAAGTTCCAGAACATCTATATTATATACCAGGATGGAACTTGCAGATAATTTTTGTATTTTGGGTATCAAGTGGTGCATCAGAAATCTAAAGTGACATTTACCTTTAACTTTGGCTTTATCATTTTGTAATAATGCTAGAGTGCAACTGTCATGGGTTACAGGATGCAGAATTTTGGTTATTTCACAAACCATAAGCTTTTTGTGTTGTTCACATTTTTGCAAATCATTTTTTGAAAGTTCAACATAGAACTGAAGATCATCAGTTACAGCAAATAATTGTGGTAAATCTAATAACTGGGTAGCATGATCTGTGCTATCATTTACAGGAACTGGGAATGACATTACATTATATAATGTAAGAGGTTTCTTGAATGGAGATATTGGAAATTTTACAGAAATATACAACCTAGAACCTATTTTGGCATATACTGTTTCTACATTTCTATAAATGTTTTTAGCATCTGTGTGAATGAGATGGAAGTCAGGGAATTTATTGTGCAGCATGGACTTTATTTCATCAATGGTATCCTGCATAATCTCAACTGGTACCAAGGATGGAGATAAAAGGCCATCTACCAGATTATAAATACCATTTACTAGATTATTGAAAACTGATTCCAGCTGCCTTGATTTCTCTATTTGTTTAGTTATTAAGACATTCATTGATGAAAATGACCTTTCCATCTTTTCAAAACTTGCATTAATTTGTGTCTGCATTTGAATGATGGCATTTTCATTTTCTTTAATTCCAGCCATCACATTTGAAAATCTGTCATTAGCCATTTTGATGTAAGAAGATAAATGACCTTCATGTTGCTGAACAGATTTAACAAGGTTGCGATTCAGCCTATTTAAAGCATTTACATGCCTAGCTAACAGATTCACATCATCCATAGTAGCGGTGTTAAAAAGACTTTTGCTCAGAGAACCTATGAATGGGAGAAGTGATCTGCGACTTCTACTTTTAATGGTGTGTGCTTTTTCTGGCATTAAGCGGTCAATTGTTTTAATTGTTTCTTTTATATACATTGCAGTATGTACCCTAACCTGATTAATTTCAGTTAACATATTATTTACATATTCACAAGTCTTCTTGTTCTTAGTACAACCTGGCAATTCATTTATGTTCATAGGCTCAGGCAACTGTACTTCAAAAGTGTGGATCCAACTCTCTTTATTTAGTTGTAACAGGGCTTCTGGCTCAAATACTACACCATAGTTTAATCTCTGCATTTCTTGTGGTATTGCCGACACCGAGACACAAAGAGTCATCATGATCATCAATGGAATCAGCCAAAGACCATCCCAGACTGCAAAAATATAAATACAGACCAATTGTAGTCGTCCAAATGAACAATGTGGTTGGCCACCCCACACTATTCAGAAATTTACTTGAAATTTCTTAATGGCATGTACTACTTAATGCTGAAGCAAGGCAATCCTGCATATTATGGAATTTTGCAGTCCAAGACAATCATTAACCAGACTCCTTGAAAGAAATCATTCCATTATACTATAAAAGTAATTAAACTAAAAGTGTCTTCCTCATTAAAATAATTTAAGTGTGCGCATATCTCCGCATAACAAAGATTAACTTGTAAATTTGTTTGGTGTTTCTATTTTAGATCATGATCTCGTTTACTTTTCATACTTTTATGGTAACTTTTGTGTTTTTACTTTCTACTTTACATCTTAGCAGATCTGCATGTTATTTTATCATTTAATCAAAGTACCTATAAGGCCTTTTTCTCCTCCTGCCCATTTTAGTGTGAGTTGCATAATATTGACGCTTAAGATAATCACTTACATCATCATCAAGAACCCAACTTGGTTTATATTTTTTGTTTTTCCATTCTATTAAGAATTCCCTTTTCTTATTTTTAAACCTTATTTTTAAGATTTTGTTTGCCCTGTACCATTTTGTATCTGTGCTTCCCTCCTGATCCTGTTTCCTATTATTATCAGTGTGTGTTGCTTGTGGAATATTTGATCCACTAACATTATCATCAGCATCACTGTCATCATAAGTGCCATTACCACTAGTTTGATCTCCATCGTCATTGCCATTATCATCATCTTCTTCATCATCAATGGGTTGCTGCTGCTGCTGTTGTTGTTGTTGTGGCTCTTCTTCATCTGGGGTTTCAGCTTCATCTTCCTGTCTATAGTTTCTGGGATCATAATATCTCTTTAAGTTCTTTGCATTGACCAGAGGCTTATGAAGCTTATCTGAATCACATTCTGCTATTTTATAGGAATCATGTGGTCCTTTCCATCTAATGTAATAAGGTTTTGCTGACCATTGATCCTCTAATTTATGTGAAAGTCCTGTTTTAGTTTTATGTACTTTTAAAAGTACCTGCTGACCTGGTAAGAAATCTGAGTCTTTTGCTTTTTCATCATGTCTCTGCTTGCTGTCCCTTTGGGTAGTTTCCGTGTTCTGTTTTGCTTGTTCCCGAATCAACTTGAGTCGTTGTAACAATTGTTCCACATGGGTCTTGGCCTCGGGTCCTAGTGATTCACGAGGTACCAGTGAAGTGTCATAAGGTAGCCTCATTTCACACCCAAATACCATCTTGTATGGACTATAACCGGAAGTTTCTGTATTTGGTGAAGACCTCATAGCCATCATTACGGTAGGTAGTAGTAGGTGCCAGTTCTTTTGATCTTTATCAATATACATCCTCAAGGTTTGTTTAATACATGCATTTTGTTTTTCCACAGCTCCGTTAGCTCTTGGGTTGTAACTTGCAGTTTTGTGACGCGATACTTGATATATTTCACAAACTGCATTTACAAGTTTTGAGAGAAAATTTCGTCCCCTATCGCTTACAATTGAAAGTGGTGCCCCATAGCGACAGAAAATTTCATCATGAAGAATGCGAGCTATTTCGCTAGCAGTGGTAGACCTAAGAGGAAATGCTTCAATCCATCGTGAAAAGCTATCTACAACTACAAGAATATGTTCGTGACCTTCTGATGTTTTTGAGAGAGGTCCTATCATATCTATGTGTAACCTACCAAAAACGTTTGTAACAGGAAGTGGATTTAAAGGTGTTGGTTTAGCATGGGGGTCTCTTTTTGCTCTTTGACATTTATCGCAAGACTTAACATACTCAGTAACTTGCTGAAACATACGTGGCCAATAGAATTTTGATCTCAAAATTTCAAAAGTCTTTTTCAATCCAAAATGTCCATTACTATCATGATAAGCTTGTAATGTTTTTAATCTTTCTTGTTTGGGCATAGCAATTTGAAAAATGAATTTTTCATCAACTGGCTTTTTCTTTGACCTTGGTTGATAGATATGAATAAGGATTCCATCAACTATATCATAATATTCTTTCTCATTTAAAACCCACTTTTTTAAATTTTTATCTATGTCATCTGGAAGTTCCCTAGTTTGAATGTATTGATACAAGTACTTAAATTCAGGACAGTTCTGTTGCATTTCTATTAATTTCAATTTATCTTCATTTGAGTTGGTTGTATAATCCTTCTTCAAATCCTCCACAATAGGCGTATCAGCATTCAGTGAGCAGACAGAATTTTGCACGCCATACTCAAAGAAAGCCTCAAGCCACTCTTGTTTCTTGTGTTGGATACTAGAAGACACGGCCTCAAATGAGTTGGTAGGATTTTGCACACCATTCTCAATGGAAGACTGCCTGTCCTCAGTCCTTACAGTGTTTATGATTGACTCAGTCTCCAATGAGCAGATAGCATTATGTACACCATACTCAGTGGAAGATTGTGGCCTATCACTTTGTTTAATATTTTGATTTACTGAAATGCATGTTTTTACCTCATGTGTCCGCTCTACTGGAATCTCGGTTGATGTATGTTCCTCCCTGTTAGCATCCTGTGTCAACCTTGATAATGCATCCGCCTGGTTTAAAGATCCCTTTCGGTAGACTACATGATAGTTGAACTCTTGTAGAAACATAGCCCACCTAGCAATTCTTCCATTAGTTGAATTATTTAAATTATTTAAACAAGTCAGTGCTTTATGATCTGTGACAATGGTAAATTTTATCCCGGTTGAAAGGTAAGATTTAAATGCTTTGACACCTTCTACTATAGCTAAACATTCCAATTCAGACACTGAATAATTTTTTTCAGCATCCCTTAATGCTCTGCTTCCATACTCAATTACATGTTCTTTATTATTGTCATCTAACTGTCCTATAATATACCCTAAAGCTGACCTAGAACCATCACAAGTCAATATGAAAGGTTTTCCCATGTCAGGGAATGCCAAAACTGGGGCGGATATGAGTGCCTTTTTTAACTGATTTAAAGCATTTTCACAATTTTCAGTCCATGCAAATGGAGTGTCTTTCTTTAATAATTCAAATATTGGTGCGCAAATTTTACTGTACCCTAAAACAAACTTTTTATAATAATTTGTTAACCCTAACAGAGATTTTACACCTTTCCTGTCTTTTGGAGCTAATAAATGTTTTATTTTTTCAATTTTCTTTTTATCAGTTTCTACTCCATTTTTGCTGATTACATGACCTAAATAATGAAGTTTTTTCTGTGCAAAATAGCATTTCTTTGATGAAAGTTTCAGACCAGCTTGACGAATACGAGAAAATACTTCATTAAGATGCTGAAGGTGATCTTTAAAAGTGGCTGAATAGATTAAAACATCATCGATGTAAGCAAGCACATATTTCCAAGAAATTCCTCTGAGTACTTTCATCATGAGTCTCTGGAAAGTTGCGCTAGCTCCCTGAAGTCCAAAGGGCATAGTCTGGAATTCAAAAATTCCATCATATGTTATGATTGCTGCCTTATGTTTGCTTTCTTCATCAAGGGGTACCTGCCAGAAAGCTTTGCCTAAGTCCAAGGAAGAAAAATAGTGTGCATTTGCTTCACCTATAGCATCAAATATGTCTGAAAGTCTGGGAATTGGAAAAGCCTGCGGTTTTGATATTCTATTTAACCTCCTGTAGTCCACTGCGAACCTAAATTCATTTGAATCTGCTTTCTTTACCATAACAACAGGTGAATGCCAGTTTGAATCACTTTCTTTTAAAATGCCTGTACGCAACATTTCATCAGTTTGTCGCTTAGTTTCCCTACGTAATTCTGGAGTTTGTTTGTAAAATGGAAGTCGGACAGGAGGATTATTGCCTGTGTCTATTTTGTGGGTCTGCAAAGAAGTTTTTCCAAGGTCATGTAACCCTTCTGAGAAAATGTCACTATTTGCTTTTAAAAGTTTAAGCAGCTGCTGTTTTTGCTGTGTATTTAGATCTGATCCGTCAAGATCAAAAGATTCAATATTAAATTTTGTATGTTTTGAAGATTTTTGCTCAACACGATTGTTTTCACTGCAGTCTAAAGTAAAAATTTGATTCTTATCTACTTGAGATACTTTGGCTATTATTTTATTTCCTTTTAAGAGGATATCTTGGTCTGTCGGATTTATTATTCTTATTGCAGCTTTCCCTTTATTTACAGTGACAAAGCATTTTGCACCCATCAAATTTAATTTGCATAAATTTTGAAGTGGCTCTAACAAGACTTGCTCTCCTGACTTAGTGCGTGCAATTTTAACTTGAATATTGACCTCACTTTGAGCTTGTATTAAAGTTGGTCTTATAGTACGTGCAAACCCTGTATTTGTTCGTAAATGACAAACAGCCAGATTTTCTTGAATTATAATCTTTTTGCCTGGAATGTCAATTTGAATTTTATGTGCTTCCATGAAATTGTGCCCTATGATTAAAGAATGGTGCAACTCTTCTATAACATGAAAATGATATGCCAATTTAATTTTTCCAAAACAAACATCTAATGTGACAGTCCCTAAAACTTGATGTTTTGATTGTCCTACACCTATAATTGATTTTATAGCAGATGACTGAATGTCTGGTTTTCCATTTGAAGTGATTTTATCTAAATAGCACTTACTTACACAGCTGACCGAGGCTCCTGTATCTATCAATGCATTGGTTTGTTTACCATTAACACTAACAGAGACAGTATTTTTACTCATGTAAGCCGTGAAGTTAGCATTAACCTCTGCAGTACTTTCAGAGCTTTGATTATGAATAAAATTTAATTTTTCAGAATCCCTATTCTTATATTGAAGCTTTTTCTCACTTTGAGCTTGGGAATGTTTATTTCTGTGATTTAGATTATACCTATACCTGTACCTATTTTTAGCACTTTCTAATTGCATATTTATTGACTTCCTATCTTTGTGCCCATCCACTGAAGAAATTTTACCAAAGTGGACAGGCCCGAATCCCTATTGCCTATGAGATCTGAAATTATTTCCCTTTGTCATATTAGTAGTCCTAACATTTTCACACATAGTACCAAAATGGTCTACCCTTTTACATTTAAAACAAGTTTGACCAATTGCCCTACAAGATGCTCTAGAGTAACACCTACCTCCACATCTTCTACACACAGAATGTTCTTGATTTGACTGCATTGGTCTTCTTCGCTCATACTGCTGTTGTTGGCGTTGATGATGCCTGTAACTGGTATTCCTTGGGGATTGGACTGGTAATTGCCTTGTCTGCTCATCTCGGTCCATGTTGGTGGACAGCTTGGCAACCGCAGCTGTCAGGACATCGATCGTGGTTTCCAGACGGGTTGGTACCTCTGTTACCGAGTTTACACTACTAGTATTCGTAAAACTCATTCTGGATGCAAGTTCCCTGACTTTATCTAGTGAATCAGGGTTATGGCATGAAATTGCAGAACTCACGGATCTGTCCATCCCTTGTAGTGCAATCTGCACTGCCAGCTTTCTGTCTATTTTGGAGTTGGATAGCAAGATGGAGTTCTCCAATCTCCGCAGGAATTGGTCCGTTGTCTCCATTGCACCTTGTTTTGCATGAAAAATGGCTAAGTCCACTGGTGTGTCTGTTTTGTACTTAGATATTAGTGTCCTTTTTAATCCTTCCAACGTGTCGGGAGGCGTAGTAAGATTTTCTATGTACAGACGGACAGGATCGTCTAAGTGCCATATTAACGTTGCATACGATTGTTCATCTTTAATGCCTGTACAGGCTACGTATTGGTCGAATCGTCTGAGATACCGTTGTATGTCCTGGGCGCCGTCCCCTTTGAAGATTTCTAATCTGTATGTGGACATTGGCATGACTGGTTTTGTTTCTAGAGTTCTTTCTTCTTCCGCAACTTCTGGCACCGATCTTAAATTATAGTTTGACGGTTTGCTAGACAATGGCATCTGTTAGAAATGTCACTCGCTTGCTAAGTTAAGAGGTTGGGTTCGTCTTGATTCTACCCACCACGTTTTCTGCACTGTTTTCTCTCTTATTGAGAATGGGGAATTGTCGATACTCTGGGATGCTTCCAGATTTCTGTAGCTCTATAAAAAGAATAAAAATCTTGTCAGCTCCCAATAACATTTATTTTCTACGAAGCCAGAATTTTTTTTTTTTGTACAAACATCCATATAAATCACATACATAACATCAAGCATACATTCAATCAATGATCAATAAATTTAAGAAAATGATAAATAATTCACCAAGCCTAGAGACTAACTCTTTAATGAACCAGAAAATCATACTCTAAGTTTATCAACAAATAGTTTTAATATACACAAACAAAAATCCTACCATTCTGGTTTCTTACATTAAATCGACACTCAACCAACATACTGCCTACTCTAGATTTGTTTCTTAAATACACTGAAATGCCTAAAAAGTTATATTTTCAGTTTTATTCAGTTATTTGATTTCCTAAATACATCTAAATTTGTTTTCCTATGAAGAGTACTCACGGCCTAGACTATTATTAAAATAAACCGAAAGACGCAAATTAAGCGACAAGTTCTAAATGAAAGTACACTAAGTGATTAAGAATTTAGAGTACTCCTCAATAAGTTTCTTTTCTCTATCTGAATAAAAACTAGTTCAGATTTCATTATACAACATAATTTCTGTAATAAATCAACAGTAAAAAGAATCTACTAAATCTTACTCATAAACAAAAATACTTTGAAGTTTTCTGAGATGCATATGTATAAAACTAAACTATAGAAGTACAAATCTTACACATGAACAACAAAATACTAAGTAGCTATCTGAATAGCTGTATAGATAAAAAAACCCGAACAATTCCAATACACATGTGCCTCGCATTAAGATAAGATCTCTGTTAAAATTTAAAAGTTACCAATCCAGATTTTACAAAGTTGAAAAAAATACAGAGTACAAAATTCGACTTACCTATAAAAAGAATAAAAATCTTGTCAGCTCCCAATAACATTTATTTTCTACGAAGCCAGAGTTTTGGCTTTCTCGGGTAGCTGATGTGCTTATAAAGGATTTGGAAACGGTTGATTTCTTCGCAATTATCCAATTAAAAATCTTATTACAAATTCAACTGACCAATGAAAAATACGTACATAAAAACTGGTTCGTCTCGGACCCTAAAACAGGATTTGGCAAGTAAACAAATTAACTGCCATAAAACTGCCCGTAATACAAAAAAAATGGTGTCTAAGTAAATCTTTGATGACACAATCTAATCCCTATTTACTGATTAAAAGTCATGTAACTAGTGTGCTAATTGTAAAAATGTGTTTGATCAAAGTCATGTAACTAGTATCCTGATTGAAAAATGTGT
This sequence comes from Mercenaria mercenaria, assembly GCF_021730395.1. Classification (NCBI taxonomy): domain Eukaryota; kingdom Metazoa; phylum Mollusca; class Bivalvia; order Venerida; family Veneridae; genus Mercenaria; species Mercenaria mercenaria. The sequence continues at coordinate 43,920,548 of NC_069364.1, forward strand.
TTGACATCTCAGTTAGATATTCTGTTCAAAGGTCCTTATGCGTAATCGCAGGTAATGTATTATTAAAGGGATATAGCGTTAGACATCTTCAGGCAATAGATTTCCACCTTGCAAATACCGTTATTCAATTGTATATCTATCTTTTATTTGTTTAGATCTACCTTAACATGTTGTATGTCTGTACGTGTTGAATTGCTTAGACTCCCAACTACATACTATTATTAGAAATAAAAATAAAATTTAAAAGAATTTCATATAACATAACAATAATTTACATCCCCTTACTTATAGTTATTAAAATCAAAATTCATAAAGAATTTCATAAAATATACCCAAAAATGTGCAGCACCAAAAATGTACAGCAGAACAAAATCATTGTTTTTCTAATGTTCATGCAGAAACTAGAAACCAGTATATTGTAATAAAGTTAAAAATGAGAAATCAAATTCTACCATATTTTACAAATAAATGTCATTTGTGTTGCCATGGCAACTGATATTCCAAAAAAGCACCATGCATCATTAAAATATAGAGGTGTCTTGATAAAAGGGCCTGTGATGAAACCAAAAATAGTCTTTTATCAAATTGTCATGGAAAACGTACACCTCATTCAGAGATCGAACTCACAGCCCCAGTGATTCGTAGATGTGTGCTCTTCCAACTGAGAATTATGGAAAATTAAGATTCATCTGTTTATCACCTTGGAGTGAGATTGAATAACAGCTGAGGACTTTTCTTTCAGATAGAGAAGGATTTTCAGACTCCAATTATAATCTGTATTATTTAAGAGAAACCTTACATGCCCTGAATGAAACATGATCTGTCAACTATTTTCAGACATTAACGAGTGTACAACTGGAACAGACAATTGTGATCAGAATGCAGCATGCGCCAACACTGAGGGAAGTTTCACATGTACTTGTAACGCAGGTTTTTCTGGCAATGGAGTGACATGCAGTGGTAAGTGTGTCTGTAGAGACAAATGATAGAAAGTGTTCAATTTCTGCCTGTAAGAAAAATAGGACTGTTCCACGAGTGACATAATATAAAATTTATATTGTATTGTTAGTAGTTTAAAATACTGGAAAATCATTGTTTTTCTAATGTTCATGCAGAAACTAGAAACAAGTATATTGTAATACAGTTATTTCTGGGATATCAAATTCTACCATATTTTACAAATAAATGTCATTTGTGTTGCCATGGCAATGGATATTCCAAAAAAGCACCCATGCATCATTAAAATATAGAGTTGTGTTGATAAAAGGGCCTGTGATGAAACCCAAAAAATAGTCTTTTATCAAATCGTCCTGGAAAACATACACCTCATGCAGAGATCGAACCCACAGCCCCAGTGATTCGTAGATCTGTGCTCTTCCATCTGAGAATTATGGAAAATTATGATTCATCTTTTTATCACCTTGGAGTGAGATTGAATAACAGCTGAGGACTTTTCTTTCAGATAGAGAAGGATTTTCAGACTCCAATTATAATCTGTATTATTTACGAGAAACCTTACATGCCCTGAATGAAACATGATCTGTCAATTATTTTCAGACATTAACGAGTGTACAACAGGAACAGACAATTGTGATCAGAATGCAGCATGCGCCAACACTGAGGGAAGTTTCACATGTACTTGTAACGCAGGTTTTTCTGGCAATGGAGAGACATGCAGTGGTAAGTGTGTCTTTAGACAAATGATAGAAGTGTTCAATTTCTGCCTCTAAGAAACAATAGAACTGTTCCATGAGAAAACCTGTTTTAGTGACATAATATAAATTTATATTGTATTGTTAGTAGTTCAAAATACTGGAAAATCATTGTTTTTCTAATGTTCATGCAGAAACTAGAAACCAGTATATTGTAATAAAGTTAAAAATGAGAAATCAAATTCTACCATATTTTACAAATAAATGTCATTTGTGTTGCCATGGCAACTGATATTCCAAAAAAAAGCACCATGCATCATTAAAATATAGAGGTGTCTTGATAAAAGGGCCTGTGATGAAACCAAAAGTAGTCTTTTATCAAATTGTCATGGAAAACGTACACCTCATTCAGAGATCGAACTCACAGCCCCAGTGATTCGTAGATGTGTGCTCTTCCATCTGAGAATTATGGAAAATTAAGATTCATCTTTTTATCACCTTGGAGTGAGATTGAATAACAGCTGAGGACTTTTCTTTCAGATAGAGAAGGATTTTCAGACTCCAATTATAATCTGTATTATTTCAGAGAAACCTTACATGCCCTGAATGAAACATGATCTGTCAACTATTTTCAGACATTAACGAGTGTACAACTGGAACAGACAATTGTGATCAGAATGCAGCATGCGCCAACACTGAGGGAAGTTTCACATGTACTTGTAACGCAGGTTTTTCTGGCAATGGAGTGACATGCAGTGGTAAGTGTGTCTGTAGAGACAAATGATAGAAAGTGATTAATTTCTGCCTGTAAGAAAAATAGAACTGTTCCACGAGTGACATAATATAAAATTTATATTGTATTGTTAGTAGTTTAAAATACTGGAAAATCATTGTTTTTCTAATGTTCATGCAGAAACTAGAAACAAGTATATTGTAATACAGTTATTTCTGGGATATCAAATTCTACCATATTTTACAAATAAATGTCATTTGTGTTGCCATGGCAATGGATATTCCAAAAAAGCACCCATGCATCATTAAAATATAGAGTTGTGTTGATAAAAGGGCCTGTGATGAAACCAAAAATAGTCTTTTATCAAATCGTCCTGGAAAACATACACCTCATGCAGAGATCGAACCCACAGCCCCAGTGATTCGTAGATCTGTGCTCTTCCATCTGAGAATTATGGAAAATTATGATTCATCTTTTTATCACCTTGGAGTGAGATTGAATAACAGCTGAGGACTTTTCTTTCAGATAGAGAAGGATTTTCAGACTCCATTATAATCTGTATTATTTACGAGAAACCTTACATGCCCTGAATGAAACATGATCTGTCAATTATTTTCAGACATTAACGAGTGTACAACAGGAACAGACAATTGTGATCAGAATGCAGCATGCGCCAACACTGAGGGAAGTTTCACATGTACTTGTAACGCAGGTTTTTCTGGCAATGGAGAGACATGCAGTGGTAAGTGTGTCTTTAGACAAATGATAGAAAGTGTTCAATTTCTGCCTCTAAGAAACAATAGAACTGTTCCATGAGAAAACCTGTTTTAGTGACATAATATAAATTTATATTGTATTGTTAGTAGTTCAAAATACTGGAAAATCATTGTTTTTCTAATGTTCATGCAGAAACTAGAAACCAGTATATTGTAATAAAGTTAAAAATGAGAAATCAAATTCTACCATATTTTACAAATAAATGTCATTTGTGTTGCCATGGCAACTGATATTCCAAAAAAAAGCACCATGCATCATTAAAATATAGAGGTGTCTTGATAAAAGGGCCTGTGATGAAACCAAAAATAGTCTTTTATCAAATTGTCATGGAAAACGTACACCTCATTCAGAGATCGAACTCACAGCCCCAGTGATTCGTAGATGTGTGCTCTTCCATCTGAGAATTATGGAAAATTAAGATTCATCTTTTTATCACCTTGGAGTGAGATTGAATAACAGCTGAGGACTTTTCTTTCAGATAGAGAAGGATTTTCAGACTCCAATTATAATCTGTATTATTTCAGAGAAACCTTACATGCCCTGAATGAAACATGATCTGTCAACTATTTACAGACATTAACGAGTGTACAACTGGAACAGACAATTGTGATCAGAATGCAGCATGCGCCAACACTGAGGGAAGTTTCACATGTACTTGTAACGCAGGTTTTTCTGGCAATGGAGTGACATGCAGTGGTAAGTGTGTCTGTAGAGACAAATGATAGAAAGTGATTAATTTCTGCCTGTAAGAAAAATAGAACTGTTCCACGAGTGACATAATATAAAATTTATATTGTATTGTTAGTAGTTTAAAATACTGGAAAATCATTGTTTTTCTAATGTTCATGCAGAAACTAGAAACAAGTATATTGTAATACAGTTATTTCTGGGATATCAAATTCTACCATATTTTACAAATAAATGTCATTTGTGTTGCCATGGCAATGGATATTTCAAAAAAAGCACCCATGCATCATTAAAATATAGAGTTGTGTTGATAAAAGGGCCTGTGATGAAACCAAAAATAGTCTTTTATCAAATCGTCATGGAAAACATACACCTCGTGCAGAGATCGAACTCACAGCCCCAGTGATTCGTAGATGTGTGCTCTTCCAACTGAGAATTATGAAAAATTATGATTCATCTTTTTATCACCTTGGATTGAGATTGAATAACAGCTGAGGACTTTTCTTTCAGATAGAGAAGGATTTTCAGACTCCAATTATAATCTGTATTATTTACGAGAAACCTTACATGCCCTGAATGAAACATGATCTGTCAATTATTTTCAGACATTAACGAGTGTACAACAGGAACAGACAATTGTGATCAGAATGCAGCATGCGCCAACACTGAGGGAAGTTTCACATGTACTTGTAACGCAGGTTTTTCTGGCAATGGAGAGACATGCAGTGGTAAGTGTGTCTTTAGACAAATGATAGAAAGTGTTCAATTTCTGCCTCTAAGAAACAATAGGACTGTTCCATGAGAAAACCTGTTTTAGTGACATAATATAAATTTATATTGTATTGTTAGTAGTTTAAAATACTGGAAAATCATTGTTTTTCTAATGTTCATGCAGAAACTAGAAACCAGTATATTGTATTAAAGTTAAAAATGAGAAATCAAATTCTACCATATTTTACAAATAAATGTCATTTGTGTTGCCATGGCAACTGATATTCCAAAAAAGCACCATGCATCATTAAAATATAGAGGTGTCTTGATAAAAGGGCCTGTGATGAAACCAAAAATAGTCTTTTATCAAATTGTCATGGAAAACGTACACCTCATTCAGAGATCGAACTCACAGCCCAAGTGATTCGTAGATGTGTGCTCTTCCAACTGAGAATTATGGAAAATTAAGATCCATCTTTTTATCACCTTGGAGTGAGATTGAATAACAGCTGAGGACTTTTCTTTCAAATAGAGAAGGATTTTCAGACTCCAATTATAATCTGTATTATTTACGAGAAACCCTGAATGAAACATGATCTGTCAATTATTTTCAGACATTAACGAGTGTACAACAGGAACAGACAATTGTGATCAGAATGCAGCATGCACCAACACTGAGGGAAGTTTCACATGTACTTGTAACGCAGGTTTTTCTGGCAATGGAGTGACATGCAGTGGTAAGTGTGTCTTTAGACAAATGATAGAAAGTGTTCAATTTCTGCCTCTAAGAAACAATAGGACTGTTCCATGAGAAAACCTGTTTTAGTGACATAATATAAATTTATATTGTATTGTTAGTAGTTCAAAATACTGGAAAATCATTGTTTTTCTAATGTTCATGCAGAAACTAGAAACCAGTATATTGTATTAAAGTTAAAAATGAGAAATCAAATTCTACCATATTTTACAAATAAATGTCATTTGTGTTGCCATGGCAACTGATATTCCAAAAAAGCACCATGCATCATTAAAATATAGAGGTGTCTTGATAAAAGGGCCTGTGATGAAACCAAAAATAGTCTTTTATCAAATTGTCATGGAAAACGTACACCTCATTCAGAGATCGAACTCACAGCCCAAGTGATTCGTAGATGTGTGCTCTTCCAACTGAGAATTATGGAAAATTAAGATCCATCTTTTTATCACCTTGGAGTGAGATTGAATAACAGCTGAGGACTTTTCTTTCAAATAGAGAAGGATTTTCAGACTCCAATTATAATCTGTATTATTTACGAGAAACCCTGAATGAAACATGATCTGTCAATTATTTTCAGACATTAACGAATGTACAACAGGAACAGACAATTGTGATCAGAATGCAGCATGCGCCAACACTGAGGGAAGTTTCACATGTACTTGTAACGCAGGTTTTTCTGGCAATGGAGTGACATGCAGTGGTAAGTGTGTCTGTAGAGACAAATGATAGAAAGTGATTAATTTCTGCCTGCATCATTAAAATATAGAGGTGTGTTGATAAAAGGATCTGTGATGAAACCAAAAATATTCAGTTAAGTTATTTTTTAGATTTGCGTATTATTATATTACTCGGGCTCCCTCGTGATATAATTCTTTCGCATCTGAACTCCTTACAAACAATGATTTTATTCAACAACAAGTGAAAAAAATATTATTTACAAACTGTAACACCACAGTTGCAATTGAATCCTAAAAGTTTATATTACCAGCCATGTATTGAACCCCAATCCCTATCAGTTTAGAGGTAACCTTTGATTGCACTGTTACAATAGTGAAATATAGGTCATTTTCAGACATTAGCGAATGTACACTGAACTCCAACAATGATTGTTACATGAATGCAGCAGTGCACTTACACTAGTAACCCTGTATGAATTTAGATCAAATCTGTACTAGTTTACTAACTAGACTACAACTACATACATAACTCAAATAGTTTCACCAAAGATTGTAAAATCCCTACACAGAGTATAAGCAAAAACTGTGAGTGCAGGTCTGTGATCACGGAACTGTTTGAAAGTTAACTTGAAGACCTACTTCTTTCTTGCACACCAGACTGGCGTTTCTTGTGATTTTACCCATGCCAGCAAAACCCATTTGGCACCCCCATGCCAGATGACTCTCGTGCTGTTAATGACAACTAGTACTAGTGGTTCATGCACTGATAATATATTGTTTTTGTAAAAATACGAAAAAAGCAGGTACCTTGATAGTTTCTCTCCGTACACTAAAGTACATTTCTTGATTCAAAATACATTAGTTTACTGTAACAATATAACGTTACGTGACAAACGATAAAACTAAAGTGGAATTTTGTTATCTCTACATCTACATGATACTTCCAACAATCATTAACGATTATGACTGGAAGGCGCTTGCCTGGGCAGTGTTAAAAATGAGAAAACTCATTAGGTGCAAAGAATAAAAATTACTACAGGTGCTAAGTTAAAAAACAGTGAAGGAAGTTACTGCAGATGTACAGTGGCCAGCCGCTCAGCAAATATGTTGAGGCTGGGGCTGGACTGTACATATTGGGGAAGGCCATTCCATAGTCTGATTGTACGGGGGAAGAAGGAATTCATGTGGTATTGAGTACGGGACTGTGGAATTAGGTAGTTCAGGTTTCTGGTCGGAGTTAGATGGTTATGGTCGACACATACATGATTTGTTCGGATTTTGTAAAAATAGATGAGAGAAGATTGTATGCGCCGTTGTTCTAAAGTTTGCCAGTTTAGGGTGTTAATCATCTGGGTTACACTGCTTGTATAGTTATAGTCGTTAAAGATAAACCGTGCAGCTGATCTTTGCACTTTTTCGACTTTGTATGAGAGGGACTTTTGCCAGGGGTGCGTAACGCAAAACATCATGACGTCACTTCTGCTTACAGATGTAAATTTCCCGCTCTTTGTGTTCATTCTGTACTATAAGAAAGAGTGCTACAAAGAAAGTATTTCTACCTGTTATTTGTAAAATATGGTATGCAAGAAAAATTAGCTGCCAGAATAAAATGCTAACATATATACGACATGCAAGAAAAATTATCCGTCATGTGTTTACCGCCCAGTGCGCAGGTGCCCTCGGGACAGATATTTCTATTTGATTCGTAAACACATGACTGATATTATTAATAAGTACTGGTACATATTTAGACAATTACAGTTCTTGAAAACATTATCTTACAGATATAAATGAATGTCTTCAAAATCCATGCCAGTCTGGGTTAGCCTGCAACAATAATGAACCTGGATTCTGCTGTGAATCTTCAACAAAACGATAAATACGAAGAGGACCCGTTGAAGATGACATCTAGGACGACTAGAATGACAATGGATTTATAAATCAATTCATGTTTAATTGGTAGATTTATATATGTTAATTATAATTAAAAAAAAAATTAAACATGGGAGTCAGCGAGTGATCTGGGTTTGATTCCCAGTCATGGCTGATATCCCGACTAGTGTTCAGCACTGGGTGATTTACTTAAATTGGTACTGTGTCTAGCAGTATCAGCCTAGACTGGATGCTTGGGAGGTAAAGATGACGCCTGCCGTGGGCTCAGCTAGAAATAAGTTGTTCCATCCATTCCAGATGGGGATTTCATCGACTGCCCACATTAAACAAGAAACCTTTTACCTTTTTTTTAAAGAAGCAGGCTTGCAGATGAAGATAAGACTTTCAGATAGCAGTGACAGTATCAAAGTTCAAAAGTTCATTATTTTTTCCAGCTATGGCCTGTTCACAAACATTCTGTATTCTCGAAATAGAAATCTTTATTTTTAAGTTTGTATATGAATCCATTGTCCTTCTTTCATGACTGAGGAAAAAAAAATCAAAAAAATCTCTTTTTCATATGAATGTTAGAAATGTATGTGTGTTTATCCATGCTATGTCTTAATATAGTAAATATATCAGATAACTGGCTAATAATTAATCACTTCTTCTATAGATTTAAATGTGTTAAGTATAATTAAGCTGTCTTCAAAATAGTCATTTGCTTAGAAATTCACAAAAGTACAGTTCTGAATTACTAATTAATAAGTTCATTTAGCTTTCCTCTTAAACATGGTGAAGCATTACCAGTACTCAATACTCAGAACAATATATTATTACTCCTTATTAATGTTAAACACAGTTATGCATTAATTTTTGCAGTTCAGAATTTCTCATTTAAAAAGTGTTTAGCTTTAACTGATGTTAATGTAATTTTCAATGTAAATCACATGTGTACAGAAGACCAAACATTCACCTCTGTTATAATGACCTTGTACATACTGGCATGCTGTAAAATCATTACTTTTTGTGGACATGAAATGAGCCACGCCATGAGAAAACCAACATAGTGCGTTTGCGACAAGCATGGATTCAGACCAGACTGCACATCCACGCAGTCTGGTCAGGATCCATGCTGTTCGCTTACAGTTTCTCTAATTGCAATAGGTTTTGAAATTTCGTGGTTCCAGCCAAACCGAAATTAATTGGTTGATAGCAGCCACTTGAGATGAAATTGATGAGAGCTTTTGTTTGTTTGTTCTGATTTAATTTCGTGTATTGGCACAGTTTGGAAACCCACAAAATTATATTCAACCACAAATATTATTGATTATACAGTAATTGTTATGATTGCACAAATTATCATCATTTTTGCAAATCTTTTTTGATCTTATAAAGTAATTGTTTTATTTTATGCTAAGGCCTAAAAAAAAATCTTTGTTTCCGGTAACATGCTAAAAAAAGTTAGGGTAGGTAGGTCGAAATTTTTTTTTTTTTTTTTTTGACTAAAGGAGACTTCTCGGAAACTATTTTTGTGTCAAAAAGTGAATACAAATAAGAGGGTTATACCTTTAGAGCATCAGTAAGTTGATTTCTAACATTATTGGCCATATTTAGAGCATAAAAAGTTCAGTTTTGCAACTTTTTGTTAAAAAGTTAAAAAAATATTCTCCAAGGCCATAAAGCATTTAGGGTCGGGCCTAAAAGTAAGGGTAGGTTGGGATACCGGAAACAGACATTTTTTTTACGCCTAAAATGTTTTATCTTATTAATTTACTACACCTATTGTAAACAGTTTTGATTTCTGTTCGAATATTTATGATTTTACTGAAATGTATGGAATGTTTGTGATAGAATTGTTGATATCATTTATCATTGTCGTTTTACTTTGAACTTTTCTGTCTTTCCCCATAAATTCTTTCCAATAAAATTCTTGAAAAAATTCAAAAGAGGAGTTTGTGATTTACTTGTGGTAGTGTATTGCTAATGTATTACACTATGAGTGTTTAACCCTTACACTGCTAAATTTCTGTAATGAACTTGTCCATCTTTCAGTTTGGACATTACATTTATCTGTTAAAAGTGGTGCTTACCAAAAAGATACTGACTGAATAGCAAACTGTGTAGCACTGGTCGCAAAGGCCAAATCAGTCGTGCCCAGCATGGTAAGGGTTAAGTAGACATATGAGTCATGCCATGGGAAAACCAACATAGTGGCTTTGCGACCAGCATGTATCCAGACCAGCCTGCGCCTCCGCGCAGTCTGGTCAGGATCCATGCTGTTCGTTTTCAAAGCCTATTGTAATTAGATAAACCGTTAGCGAACAGCATGGATCCTGACCAGACTGCGCGGATGCGCAGGCTGGTCTGGATCCATGCTGGTCGCAAAGCCACTATGTTGGTTTTCCCATGGCACGGCTCATATATTGCAGGATATGTTATATAGCATCAAAGGTGGTCTAAGAATACTTTTATCGAAGTGTTTCGAATCCTTTTCTGGAATTGTGTCATTTTTGTCAAGTCAGGGTTCAGGACAAGCAGATCCGACAGGTACTAAAGTCAGGGTTCAAGACAAGCAGATCCGGCAGGGTTCAAGACAAACAGATCCGGCAGGTACTAAAGTCAGGGTTCAAGACAAGCAGATCCGGCAGGTACTAAAGTCAGGGTTCAAGACAAGTAGATCGGGCAGGTACTAAAGTCAGTAAAAATATGGGACACTATGATTTGTTAAAACAAATCTGTAAACTTTCCTCAAAGTTTAACTGTTGCCATATAAAAAAGTGACCGCCAATTCTGAATATATTGCAGTTTGTGTCTGCATCTCTCATAGACCCAGTACTTCCAGTTTACTATGAAATCCAGCATTGAGTTTTCGTACAATGAATAATGGCCAAATTTCGAAACACTTGAATATACTAAATGTTTGTTATAGATACTGATTATAATAATCTTCACTACATAGTGCACTTCGTCTGGGTTCCCTGAATGGTGCCCGAATATTTGTTCAGTGCTATGGTTTCTGTGACAGCAAAGATAGACAATGTTTATACATATAAAAATACGAGTTTATAAAAATCAAGTAGTTTGTCTTGATTTTGTGTAATTTCCTCAACACTATAAGACAGCACAGCAATCAACTCCTACCAAAAAAAAAAAAAACAAGAGCACCTCTGTGGGGAGTATAATATACCCGAAGCAATGTTCCTATCAAATTTGAAAATCACGGATCAGAGGTCTAGGTCACAGTGACCATGAGACTGAGAAAGGCTTCAAGACTGTAAGTTACCGGTATAAAATGTAACAGATGTGGCTTTCAAATCTAATACAGTGACTAAATATTCGTGGAGGAGTATTGATTTTGGTGTCAGTGTCTAAAGGTTAAGGTCACAAATCTTATATTTTTAGCACACCTGAGCCAAAGGCTCGGGGTGAGCTATTGTGATCGCTCACCGTCCATCCATCCGTTGTCTGTCCTTATTTTCTTTAAACAGCATCCCCTCTTAAACCATCAGGCCAGTTTTGATGAAACTTCACAAGGATGTTCCTTGGATAGTCTTCTTTAAAAGTGTTCAAAGAATTGAATTCCATATAGAACTCTGGTAGCCATGGCAACCAAAGGAAAAACTTAAAAAATCTTTTTGTCCAAAACCACAGGTCGTAGGGCTTTTATATTTGATATGTAGCATCATCTAGTTGTCCTCTGCCAAAGTTTTACAAATTATTTCCCTAGGGTCAAATATGGTCCCACCCTGGGGGTCACATGGTTTAAATGGACTTATATAGGGAAAACTTTGAAAATCTTCTTGTCCAAAACCACAAGGCATAGAGCCTCAATATTTGGCATGTGACATCATCTAATGGTTCTCTATAAAGATTGTTCAAATTATGCCCCTGGGGTGAAAAGAGGCCCCGTCCCGGAGGTCCCAAGTTTTACATAGACTTAAATAGGAAAAACATTTTAAAATCTTCTTGTCTGAACCCACAAGACCTAGGTCATTGATGTATGAAGCATTGCCTTTGTGGTTTTCTACCAAGATTGTTCAAATTACGCCCATGGGATGAAAAGAGGCCTTGCCCTGGGGCTACCAAGTTTTACATAGACTTATATAGGAAAAAAGTTTTTAAAAATCTTTTGTTCTGAAACTCCATGATATTTGGTGTGTTGCATTACCTAGTGGTCCTTTACCAAGATTATTCAAATTATGCCACTGAGGTGAAAAGATCCCCACCAAGGGGTCCCAAGTTTACATAGACTTGTATAGGAAAAAACTTTAAAAATCTTCTTGTGTGAAACTGCAAGGCCTAGGCTTTTGATATTTGGTATGTAGTATTGCCTAATGGCCCTCTACCAGAATTGTTCATATTATGCCCCATGGATGAAAAGAGGCCCTGCCCCTGCGGCCTCAAGTTTTACATAGACTTACATAGGAAAAAAATTTAAAAATCTTCTTGTCTGAAAGTTCAAGGCTTAAGACTTTGATATTTGGTATGTAGCATTGCCTAGTTGTTCTTTAACAAGATTGTTCAAATTATTCCCTTGGGGTGAAAAGAGGCCCCACCCGGGGGTCACTTGTATATGAAATATATAGGAAAAAATACTTCAAAAATTATATGATCATTTTTCCTACATTGTTTTATTATAATTACCTGATGACCCCAAGTAATTAGGGGTCACTTGACTGTGACCTTGACCTACTGACCTACTTTCTCGTTTTTTAAGATACAGCCTTGGAATTTGGATGACATGTACAGTTCTGCATACCGATCATAACAGCATAGAAATTTGGACCACGTCAGTAACTTTCGATAAAAATTTCATTACTCATCTTTAATGTTCTTAGCCCTGACCTACTGACCTACTTTCTTGTTTTTGAAGCTACAGCAAACAGATTTGTATAAGTTTTAAACAGAATTCAGTACTTATCTTGAAGAATCTTTACCATGACCTTCTCATCAAGTTTTGTTTTTGTTTTTGAAGCTTTAGCAAAGAAATTTGTTCAAGCAAGCAATTAAACTCAGGTGAGTGATATAGGGCCATCATGGCCCTCTAGTTTGTTTCTAGGCTCTAAGTCACAAAGCATAATAGCTATAGCCTTTAAACTTTATAGGATGACTATAAGTCACCTGAGGAGAATCCCTTTTTTGTAATCAATAGGTCAAAGGTCAATGTCACTGACTTTAGGGACTGAAAATAGTTTTCGAACTCAAGACATTAAGTATAACAGCTACTGCTTTAGAACTCAAAACAGCGATGAAGTACCGCTAATGGAATATCACTATTGATTTTATAGTCAGTGGCCCAAGGGTCAAGGTCTCAGAGACTTCATTTAATTTCTGGTATTTTTTTTTATTTCTGAGTTCCAAGTCGAGTATAACAGGTATAGCTTTCAAACTTTACAGGATGACTAAGCACCACTTAAGAAAGACCCTATTGTTTTTGGTTTCAGTAGGTCAAACGTCACTGACCTGGAACTGAAAATGGTTTCCAGACTCGGAGTCATAAATTATGTCTCCCCCTCTTGTTTTTGCCCTGTCCATCCATCCGTCCTTCACACTTCATTTCCGGTCAATAAGTTAGAAGAACGAGGGCTTATGGAGTAGATGACCCCTATTGTCAGGTCACGGGCCTGAACATGGAAAACCATTTCCAATCAATAACTTGAGAACCATTTGATCCAAAATGATGATACTTAATAGGACGATTGGACATGCAGAGTAGATGGCCCCTATTTGGGGTCATTCTGTTGAAGGTCAAGGTCATAGGGGTTTGAACATGGAAAACTATTTCCGATCAATAACTTAAGAACCACTTGACCCAGAATCTTGAAATTTCATAGGATGACTGGACATGCAGAGTAGATCACCCCTATTGATATTTGGGATCACTCTTTTAAAGGTCACGGTCACAGCAGACAGAACATGGAAATCCATTTCCAGTCAGTAACTTGAGAACCATTTGACCTAGAACCTTCAAACTTCATAGGGTGAAAGGACTTACAGTGTAGATTACCCCTATTGTTTTTGGGGTTACTCCACCTAAGGTCAAGGTCACAGGGGCCATCTGTTGGTCACACTTTATATTCGAATTATTTGACCTACAGCCTTCAAACTTCATTATCATAGGGTGATAGTGCTTACAGAAGATTACCCCTATTTTTTGTTGTTACTAGTTAGATCAAAGGTCAAGGTCACAGTTGCCTGAACAAGGAAAACCGTTTCTGATCAATAACTTAAGAACCACTTGACCCAGAATGTTGAAACTTCATATGATGATTAAACATGTAGAGTTGATGACCTCTATTGCTTTTTTGGTCACTTGATCAAAAGTCAAGGTCTCAGGGACCAGAACATGGAAAACGGTTCAAAAACTTGAGAACCATTTGACCCAGAACCTTCAAACTTCATAGGATGTTAGGACTTAAAGAGTAGATGATCCTTATCGTTTTTGGGGTCATTTGACCTAAGGTCAAGGTCAAAGAGGTCTGAACATAGAAAACTCTTTCCAATCAATAACTTTAGAACCACATGACCAAGAATGTTGAAATTTAAAAGGATGATCTGACTTGCAGCGTAGATGACCCCTATTGATTTTTGGGTCACTCAGTGAAAGTCAAGGTCACAGGTGCCTGAACATTGAAAACTGCTTCCAGTTTATAACTTCACACACTTGTCAGACTGTCTTGTCAAAATTAAAATGCCCCTTTTTTGACTTAGCAGAGTTTGGTCAAGTTTTCGATGTAAGCTTGTATCTCAGTAGTCAGTACCAACTATTGGGAATGGATGGAAACTTCACACAATTGTCCACTGTCATGAGCTGATATGCAGTGTACAGGTTCCATAACGCTGTTTTGCAATTTTACAGAATTAATTATTATGTCCCTTTTTTTCCTTTTTTTGACTTTTAAATTCATTCAGTTGATAAAGCTGTTGAATAGTCCGACAGCTCTTGTTTGTTTTTGCAACTGTTTTCGCCTCCAGCATAGTCTAAGTGGTTTGGCTTATTCACAAATAACTTTTACACTTTTACTTATCAAAGAAGTGGTGATAGGTGTTGAAATATACATCCTTGGTATCATCTCTGGTTACATATTTTAAAATATTTGTTGCAGAAGTTACAAAAGAAGCACTGTTTATTCTGAATGTAATTTGAACAGCCCTTTTCATACTTACTTCTTTTTATTTGCTCGCAGCAATTTTGAAAATATTAACCTTTAGTCTTCAAGCCTCTGCACTGTTCGCTATTCAGTCAGTAAATTTTCAATGAATACCCCTTCGAAAAATAAATGGTACTCTCCAAAAATCAGTGACAGACCAGTCCATTTTAGAAATTCAGCAGGGTGAAGGTTAAAGAGATATTGAAGCTATTTAACGTAATGAGAGATACTAGTATGTCATTATTTCCCTTTAAAAGGTTATAGTGTTAAATGTATATAAAATATTTCCCTTTTTTTCCAATATGCTTGTTATTTCTAATTTCTTAAAATTTATTCAAGACAAAATTTTAAATCACAACAGCTGCAGCTTCGGAATAGCTCATTCCTTAAAATCATTCACGGAATTCAACTTTCCAAGCCCAAAAGCCCGTCAATTTGGTTATTTGTTGTGGGATGCCAATTCAACAAATTTCTGAAAGTTGCTTTTCAACACAAGGCATGTGACCACTAGACTAAGTCCTGTCGGAGAGCGTCCATCAGTTCGCCAATATCTTTGCTGTTGCTTTTTGGCACCTAGCTTAGGCCTAAAGAGTCTAGGCGATTCTACAGCATGATCGTAGAGGCGACTAATAAGGTCTGAATACTTTTTGCTGCATCTCTGTGATTTTAGCAGATTTACAAGCCCTCACATTTTTATTTCGATGCAAATAAGATGTGAAACCAAACTGTTTAGTCCTGCACTGCGCTGCAACAATAAAATCAACCTGGCTAAAAGAGGCTGGTGTTAGCGCTTTGTCGTATCTCTAGGGGCAGTTGTTGTCGGTACAAATGACGCAACTTTGAAAAAAAAATCATCGTACAGTACTGCTGGAGCAATGATATATTTCTACCTTCTTCCCAGAGTACTGCCACAATTCTTCAATGATCTAGTCACAACCAGACTCTATCCTTTCCGGCAAAGGTTGCTTCAAGGTGTCCGAATGGCTTGACGCTCAGCATGAAAAGTGAAACTGGCTTCTCTTCTACCTCTCATATCATAACTTCAGGAATGGGATGTCGAGAGTTGTAGAACTTGCTTCACAATCGACCTGAAATAAATTATGTATAAATCAAGGTGGCCGAATAACTAGATAGGTGTTTAAACCGAACAGTAAGTGTCTTGAACTAAGTTACTCACTGAGTAAGATATAAGACATACCAGTATGAATCTGGAAATAGCCACTTAAGGAGGTAGGTTACCTTCATATTTGTATGTGCGCATGTCCAACCGGAAGCTAACGTGACGATTTACGACGACGTTTACGACAAACTAAATGTGTTTGTATATTCATTCTTCTGAAAACAAATCATGAACCTGTCTTCGATCTGATGGTTTATGGTTTAATAATGCAGAAATAATAAATAAATTGCTGCACAAACGCTTCAAAACAATGTTGCCTTAAAATGACGTCATTGACGTCATGACGTTACGTGTCAGTTACCGCGCAAAATTAATAGCTTTTATCTTGAAAGTATGTAATTCTGTGCATTTTCTTTATTTTAACTATTTTCGAATAACCATTATTTGCTGAAATATTTTTTATGAGTCTTTTGCTCTGAATAATAATCAATATTTTGCTTCTTTTATGTAGTTATATTGAAATGTTATGCGAAATGTAAGAAAATGGATGATGATAAACAATTTTATTTGGAATATAGTTAGGTGAAAGGTTACTTGTTATGGCCATTTTCAAATAAAAAATCTAGCAGTTTGATTTGTAATACCTATTTTTCAGGTTCAGTTGATAATTTGCTACTTATGTACTAAAACTAAGATCTAAAATTGTTCAAATTTCAGTAGAAAATTGTGGTTTCTTGAATTGAATTGATGTTACCATGGAAACGAAGCCCGTGACCTATGTATCTGAATGTAAAATCTAAAAACGTTGACACTGTTCTATTTAAGAAACACAGCTTCGGCTTTTTATTTTCATTTCAACAATATCCATGAGAATAATAGCAGCATGCTGAACGATTTTTCCATGAAAAATTCCAGACGAGGGGTACTGCTGTAAGTATTCTAAGCTGTGAAATTTGTTTGAATAAATGCAAATAACACGAAAATATGACTTACGTTAGAAATAATATGTTTTAAAGCTACATTAACGAGAAAGATAATCTTATTCAATACTTCTTATAAGAAATTACGACAAAAAGCAAGATATAAGCTATTTTAAACATCTCTGTTGCCATGGTTACTTTAAACATTAAGAAAAATAGTGTACCATGTAAAGTGCTTGGTATTTTGCTAATAATATTACCCAAATATTCCATGTTGGTCATTAACAGAATGGCACTGAAGCCGTCGAAAACCCCTATTTTTATACATAGTTGTTTAAAAATGAGAGAAATTGCGTTACCATGGAAACACGAGCCCCGCGACATATACATTTTAAGCTTATATTAAAAAGCTTACGTGCATATTAGTAAAATTATCAATTATGCAGACTTCTACGGATATCAATGAAACTAAAATACACTGAAAAGTGTTAAATATCCGTATTTTCCTTCTTCTTTCAATATAAAATACCTTTGGAGGGTCATGTTCTTCAAACCTGGATAAAAAATGAACTTGAAGGGACAGAGACAAACGAAATAGAGATTATAGCAGTTAAAACTTCATATTACACGAAATACAAAAGAATGTTGCGGTTCAACTAATTTGAATTTACCCTTGTAACAAGGTAACCTACCTCCTTAACGTTCATTAACGAGGGCATTCCGAACTCTGAATCATCTCAATGTGAAATTATCATTTGTGCGGATAAGTTCCTGTTGGAATACTCAGTCAGTTTAGGTATTATAAACTTTTACCTTTGATTATTAAAAAGATAAAATTGATTAAATAAAACAGTAGTTTAGTCAGCGCAGTCGAAAAGCCGATCATTTTAAATAAGGTATATACAGACTACGTAGGTGAGAAAATAGTGAAATATATGTTAAGTGTTTAATAAATACCACGCAAAACTTAGAGGGACCGCGGGGAGGTGACGGCCTCATGCTGCTTTAGGAATTATTTTATTTTCAAATTTCTTTGGAATAGATTTTTTATCTGTAGTAACATTGTTTTTTTTTTCAAATGTAGAGACTCCCTTTGTTTTTTTCACACATGATTAAAAATACAAATATGTATTTTCGTTCGAACAAACAAAACATCCTGGTTCACAGATCTAAAGTTTCGGTTACAGTTGTACATGTCGAAAAATATTAATATATATACTTTTTTAGTTTATATATAAATATACAAGTACATAAAAAGTACAAAACAAAGAAACGAATAAAACATCACTCCTTCCTTTACAAAACATAGACTGAAAAAAACCACATCAAAAAGCATTTACTCTCATCTGAAAAATGCACTTTAGCGCTATATATAACTTACTACACACAAGAGGCTTATCAGTGAATGCTTCACATATACCTGTAGTTTACTCAGATAATATCTTTTCGCAGACACACATATTCCTCGGCGTTCTTACACATCTGGCATTCCTATCAGAAGAGTGTGTTCATATTAAAAACAGTAAGTAATCTTTTCTTTGTTTTGCTGAAATGTAAATTCAATATTACAGCATGCTTTTAAGTTTTGTTTTTAACGTATACGTTGTAAAATAATACTGTTGCTTATTGTTTTTATGATGGCACTAAGTATGTTAGTATTACGTCATTGATTGATTGTGCATAAACAACAAGGGCTGGCCGGTGTTTTTTGTATAACATAAGATTAACTTGTTTATTTAGTAGAAATATTTTTGGCAAGTTTGGTAATTCGTGATTTAACAGTGGTTAATCGGATTTTGGTCAAGATACTGGCAGACAATATGATATGATACAAAAATGATAGAATGTGAAGTTTTTATTTCTTTGTAGACTACATAGCCTCTATCTAAATATTCTCAGAATGATTAGGTTTCTAATAGACAAGTAAATGTTTCTGATTTTCATAGTATCTAGTAACGTAATAGGTAAATATAATTACAGTCAAACCTGTGTAAAAGACCACCTCTGAACAGAGACCACCTGGCTCTAAAGACCAATGGTTTTGTTTCCTATTCTAACTTTTACAGCGTAGTTTAACCTGTGAATAAAGACCACCTGTCATTAAAGACCACTTTTTGTTTCTCCCAAGGGTGGTCATTATAGGTAGGTTTGACTGTATAATAAAATTCCGAACTCTTATATTTTCAGGATCATCGAACAAGATGCAGCAGTTAGTGTTTGTCGTCTGCTTGCTCGTACCCATCAGTGCCCAGCTGTCCATGTATACGGTCGGGAACTTCCCAGATCCTATCGAAAGATACCAAGCGTGCGGCAGACCTAGACCCTCATTCATCTGCGATCCAAGTGGCCGTCTCCCAGAAAGTACAGGTTAGTGGTGACATCGCAAATTTGCTAAGATGTTGAGATTTTTTCTGCCATAACATAGTACATATTTGTTTGCGACAGGCGACAGTAGTTGCCATGTATGGTTAGTGGTGACATCGCACACTTCACTCGTTTGCTAAAATGTTCTTCTTCAACAGCAAAGTGCATATTTGCATTTGACTGAAATGATTGTCAGATGTACATGGTGGTATCGAGTCTTCTGTCATAATATAGTACATGTTCCTGTATGTGGCCTTCAAAGATCAATGATGACATTGAAACTTTACTTGATTGCTAAAATGTATTAGATATCTCACTGGGCTTGAAGATACTCGTTCATTGATATCATGAACAAACCTTGTGTTAAGTCTTTCAAAAGTTAGATTTTGTTATCATGTTTTAACTATTTCAAAAGCTACCATATTTTTGTAAACTGATTAATCACCACAGTGAACAAGTGTGACAGTTTAAGATTACTTTCCATGCATGGTTACAAATATAAAGCTTAATAAAAAATAGCTCTGTTGAAAAAGTGGGATAACTTCGTGAAACAGTAAAATAGAGTTACGGAACACACGAAACTCGTGTCAGCAGATCATCGCAATGAATAAATATATGAAGGCTGAGTTCGTCACTCAGTTCAATTACAAAAAAAAAGAACTATAAAAAGATCGTTTGGAAGCATAAAATGCAACCTAGCAAGATAATAACAGGCTCGTTTTATGAGAGGCAATGAAATGTACAACACAACTCACCCCTACTAGCACCGTCTAAAGCGGTATAAGATACTATATAGATACATTGAATGGACTTAATGATCATGATAGACCAGAAAGTATAATAACATTGAGTCCCAGCATGCAAAACTTAAAGACTGATGTTATGATAGTTAATCATCGATAAGGAGGGCCTATTGGAGCATAGACAACAACTAAACGAGGTCAAGCTATGAACAAGTATGTTATCCTACTAGTGGTTGACTGATATTCGGGTCGCGGACGCCGATGACGGAAGGGTGAGTTCAGTTGCTCTACCTACTTTCCTAGGTCAGCTAACAAAATGCGTGTTTTTTCTCATACAGCGGATACAATTGACAACCTGGTAAAGTCGATTTACAACGAGACCACTGTACCATGCTATTCTTCCGGTCCACGGGCGACAAGGCGTAAGGGATACATCGTGATGGTAGCCGTCGTACCAAAAATGGAGAGATACTTTACGCTCGAGTAAGTATCATTGATGTTCTGTGCTTAAGGTTACTGCAATATCAGATGGGTTTTACAAATGAAACGTGCAATACGCACATGCGGATGTTCAGCTGCACAGGATAGACTATTATCAGGCCTTTTCCCCTGTATATCGCTACTGAAAAGGGAAATGTACACTGTAAAAAGTTGGGTTTTAACAGAGTCCTAGGTCTGTATAATTATAAATAAACTCTGGATGCAATGCATAGTATTTTGAAATTCATAACAAACGGTGTAGGCATGCCGTTAAGTAAATAGCGAACCACAACGTTAAGTAAGACACAATATCATTAAAATAGATTATAAAATTTATATCCAAAATCTACGGAATGTCAGGGAGGATAAGTGCTTTCTTCATCTGGCGGTCACGCGGGAACAAATAACAATTACTTGTCCCCAAGTTATTAATAGCGAAGGTACGAGTTTCTCTATCGTTTCCGCGAGATAAACAAAACGCCACAAACGCATCCGTAGAATTTCTTGGAAATACATATTCTCTAGACACAGACGTAGTATTGGAACACTCGCAGAAATACGGTGGCATAGAGGGGACATAGGAAATATTTTATTTATCACGTGCGCACGTGTAAGCTAACACGTGCGAACGTGATAACTATCATGTTCGCACGTGTTAGCTATCACGTTCGCACGTATTAGCTAACATGTGCGCACGTGATAAATAAAATATTTCCTATGCGAACGTGATAGCTATCGCGTGCGAACGTGATAAATAAAATATTTCCTATGCGAACGTGATAACTATCACCTGCGAACGTGTTAGCTACCACGTGCGACCGTGATAGTTATCACGTGCGCACGTGTTAATTAACACGTTCGCACGTGGAAGCTAACATGTGCGCACGTGATAAATAAAATATTTCCTATGTCCCCTCTATGCCACCGTACAGAAAAGCTGATATTGTGAAACAACTTTGTTACAATATAAAAGTACTTCAATCGCGTGGTTATCCATCTTTGAAATTATTATTCAAATTTTACCCCTCGGAGTTAATGAGAAACGTTTTCAAATTATTTAAACTGTTTTAACCGTGTTGATTTATCAGTTCAAGAGGAGTCTCCTTGGCCATTTGGTTAAGCCCTCTGACTTAGAATATTCACTAGGCCCTAATTGATGTGGGTTCGAAACTTCGTAAGCGGTGTCAAAAAGTCGAGCTACTTTATGTGAGGAGGATATCTAACTGACAAACGGAAGGTCGGTGGTTCTACCCAGGTGTCCTTCCATGCTTAGAATTATATCTTAAAAGGCCTTTTTGGTTCTTTTTAATAATTCAAAGATAGTTGCCCTGAAACATAATTGGTATCGGTGTCCTTTTAAACCCAACAATAAAAACTCCAATTAACCCTTCACGATTGTCTGAATGAATTATAGAGAACTACTTTTAATTGAATGTTTTAGTAAAAAGGGATACAGTATGCACACGAGGTACCGTGAGGCCCAGTACTTCAGCTATTATCTGGGACAATCCATCAAGTGGGGCAAACATTCTTCCAACTGCAAAGAAATGGTCATCATACTCTACTCAGTCGAAGATGGCGTGGTGAGTATTTTAAATTTTAAGTTATTTATTATGTAAGAATTCTATGTATTCTCTTTACAAATCATTTCGTGTTTTAATGGATTCGTGGTACACACGCTTTTTAGTCCCCTACTGGTTGAAAACCAGTTTCGGGGACTATAGGAATGCGCTTTTCCGTCATTCCGACCGTCCGTCCGCAATTTCGTGTCCGGTCCATAACTCTGTCATCCGATAAGGGATTTTAATATTACTTGGCACAAATGTTCCCCATGATGAGACGACGTGTCATGAGCAAAACTCGGACCTCTAGCTCAAGGGTCAAGGTCACGATTGGAGGTCAAAGGTCAACAGAGCTTTTTTTTTCCTGTCCGGTCCATAACTCTCCCATCCTTGAAGGGATTTTAGTATTACTTGGAACAAATATTCCCCATCATGAGATGACGTGTCATGCGCAAATCCCGGACCCCTAGCTCAAAGGTCAAGGTCACAATTGGAGGTCAAAGGTCAACAAGGCTTTTTTCCTGTCCGGTCCATAACTCTCCCATTCATGAAGGGATTTTAATATTACTTGGCAAAAATGTTCCCCATGATGAGAGGACGTGTCCTGCGCAAATCCCGGACCCTAGCTTAAAGGTCAAGGTCACAATTGGAGGTCAAAGGTCAATAAGGCTTTTTTCTTGTCCGATCCATAACTCTCCCATCCATGAAGGGATTTTAATATTACTTAGCACAAATGTTCCTCATAATAAGACGATGTGTCATGCATAACTTTCAGACCCCTAGCTGAAAGGTCAAGGTCACACTTAGCAGTCAAATGTTAACATAGCATGAACAGGGTCTTTTTCGTGTCCGGTCCATAACTCTGACATTCATTAAGGGATTTTAATATCACTTGGCACAAATGTTTCCCATGATGAGACGACGTGTCATGCGCAAATCCCGGACCCCTAGCTCAAAGGTCAAGGTCACAATTGGGGTCAAAGGTCAACAGAGTTTTTTTTCCTGTCCCGTCCATAACTCTGCCATCCATGAAGGGATTTTAATATTACTTGGCACAAATGTTTTCCATGATGAGACAACATGTCATGCGCAAAGCCCAGACCCTTAGCTCAAAGGTCAAGGTTACAATTGGAGGTCAAAGGTCAATAAGGTTTTTTTCCTGTCCGATCCAGAACTCTGTCATCCATCAAGGGATTACAATATTACTTGGCATAAATGTTTCCCATGATGAGACGACGAGTCATGCGCAACACCCAGTACCCTAGCTTAAAGGTCAAGGTCACACTTTGAGATCAAAGGTCAAGAGGATTTTTTTCCTGTCCGGTCTATAACTTTGTCATGCAAAACAGGATTTAGATATCAGTTGGCACAAATATTCCCCTGGATGAGACAACATGTCATGCGCAAAACCCAGGTCCAAGGCCTAATGTCAAGGTCACACTTAGAGACCAAAGGTCAGACACAAGAATGACTTTGTCTGGAGCATTTCTTCTTCATGCATGGAGGGATTGTGATGTAACTTGGCACAAATGTTCACCAACATAAGATGGATTGTCATGCGCAAGAACCAGATCCCTAGTCTAAGGTCAAGGTCTATTAGAGTCAAACGTCAAATTCAAGAAGACTTTGTACGGAGCATTCTTCTTCATGCATGGAGGATTTTGATGTAACTTGGACCAAATGTTCACCCCAAATGAGGCCCTGTTTTAGAATTACGTCTCTTTGTTGTACTATAAATAGATTTTATTGTAACCTTTTATTACGCGGTAGAGAAATCAAGACCACTTTTCTGTGTACATATGCAGTTACATCCAATTTTAGTGTATTTGACTATCTCTACCAGGTAAAGAGTTTTCTTGTGGACTTATTTATATATGATTTTGTTAAAAAATTAATTTCCTTTTGTTGTTATATATTAACTTTATTGATACATTTTTTTTATCAGCCAAAACAATTCAATATGAAAACAAACTGGGTTTTTATAAATGCAATTAAAATCCAAGTGTGTTGTTATAAATATTTATATATAGTACAATATTATTTATACATCATTGACAGATATAGTATCATTATGTTAAAATGCACTGTCAATAATTTTGCCTGCCTAGGGGGCGGCTGACCAGGATTACATTCAAAAAAATTGTTGTAATCCACTGACAACCTTTTTTGTTAACACCTGGCTGTGACATCAATGTTGCTAATTCGCCTGGAGGCTCTGTCAAAGTCCTGTATCCCGCCGTCCCCTGGAGGGCAATATATTGCATAGTGTTATACTGCAGTAGAAAAATTAGGTGCTTAGGGGACTTTGTATTGCATGGCAATACTTCATTCACTTGTTTATATAAGGTATGTCCAAATGGGATGGCAATAAAGCAAAGTTTAAGTGGCGCCTTCCGGTGGAATTGTTTCACCGCGACACTGCTCAACTGTAGTCCGCATCTAATGCACCTGTCAATATTTTGCCCGCCCAGGGGGGCGGCGGGCTGACCCAGGGGAATTTGACATTTCAAAAAAATTGTTGTCTAAATCCCCACCCTAGAGACAACCTTTTTTGTGTAAATCCCACCCTAGAGCCTTGTTGGTACATCAAATGTTTGTCTAATTCCCGCCTGTCGGGAACTTCATTCCTTTTATAAAGTCCAATGTGTAGCATAGCAAGATGCCCCCGGTGCACGGCAACTGCTCACTGTAGTGCACTAAATTCCATAGAAAACCGCTCCAAGTGCATACCACACATTTATTACATAATGATTATTTATTAAATGGATATTATTTTCTTAATAAATAAGTGATTGTTTGGCAACCATTTCATTTTTCAGTTGTACACGTCAACCCAGGCTGTAGCACGGCGTCGTCTGACGGATGAGAAAGTTCAAGACACAGTCATGGAGGCCCTAACCATTTATTATCCGTTTAATTCAAACGTCCGACGCGCGGCTGAAACTATTGAATATCTTGTTAGGAACTATGGGTACGTACTTTACTATTAGCAAAATAGGATTTCTGTTACACATTCTAAATGAACACATTAGAGCAAAAATGTAATTTCATATATAAGAACTTTGCAACGGTAAAATTTATAATGAGTTACAAGCTGAAATTCTACTGATGGTTTATTAAGTGTTTCGCGTGAAATATTGAAGTATAACCAACAGAATATATCTTGTAATACTTTGTACAGTGAATTTATCACTGGTTGCGAGGGGAAATTGAATGAAATTTGTTAAAATCTTTGAAAAGCAAGAGGGCCCTGAAGGCCTTTTATCGATCACCTTAGTTAGTTCTTACCCATGATTGTATTGACCTACATTTCATCAAGTCAAGCACGCTGACCATGTTTTATGTAAACCCGGTACAATGTTAACCAAGGTTTTGACTTTAGTGACACAGTTACATTTGTTTGCCTAAGCAGATAAACATTATGACCATGTCTCATGTGATCAGGGAGAAAATTTGTCCTGTGAGCGTTCGGAAGTTTCTTCTCTGGTTTATTCTAGTGGTCTAGTTTTTGATCTTAGATTATCCAGTATCAAACTTTTAAAACTTAGATTTCATAGAAACAAGCATTCTAACATAGTTTTTATGAAAATCAGGTTCACGGTGTGGCATCGAGAGTGATAAAAAAGATTTTTTGTATTATTTGACATTGGAATCTTTTTTGTGACCTTGTATAATCGGATTTTAAACTTGATAAATGTTGCCTCTAGACTGTTAACAGGACTTGTCTACGATTTGACCTAGTGACAAAGTTTAGGACTTCAGATAACCCAGTTTGATGCGGACCTAGCTTTTATAGAAACAGATATTCTGACAAAGGTTTATATTAATACATTAGACAATATTGCTTCTAGAGTGTCAATACGGTCTTACTATGATTTGACCTTGTGACCTAGATTAAAACCTCAGATAACACCGTTTTAAAGATGACCTATTTTATAGTGACACACATTCTGGCAGAGTTTCATGAAGATCAATTAAAATTATGACTTCTACAGTGTTTACAAGGTTTTCCTATAGTTTGACCTAGTGGCCTAGTTTAAGACCGAAGGTAATCCAGTTTTGAACCCGACCAAATTCTATATAGACCAACCATTTTTACAAAGATTTTTGATGACCAAATAGAAACGGGTCTCTTGAATGATGATAAGGATTTTGTATGATTTTACCTGGTTATCTAGATTTTGGCCTCTGGTGAAACGGTTTTGAAATTGTTGTTGTAGACCTCAAAGAGAAAGTCTTTCTGACAACATAATAAGGTAAAAAACGTGGCCTCTAGAAGGTTAAAAAGGGTTTTATATGATTGAACAGAAGGGCAGAGTTTTTTACTTCAGGTAGTCCAATCTTTAACTTTACCCTGCTAAATTTCTACAATGGACTGGTCCATCATTGAATTTTGGCAGTACCATTTATCATTCGAATGGGTGTTCACTGAAAATTTACTGACTGAATAGCGAACAGTGCAGACTATGATCAGCCTGCACGGACGTCCTGGCTGAGCTTGATCTGCTCTGGTCGCAAAGGCAAGATCACTTGCCGCCAGCAGGCTAAAGGTTACTAGTAATTCATAGAGACACATATCCTGGCAAAGTTTTATGAAGATCAGGTAAACATGTATAGAGGTAACAAAGTAATTCTATGATTTGACCTCGTGACTAAGTTCTTGACGACAGATGATCCAGTTTTGAAGTCGTTCGAGTATTTACTAAGGAAAACATTCAAACAAATTTCCATTAAGATTGGGCAAAAAGTGTGACCTTCTACAGTGTTAACAACAAAAGTTTTGATGACGCACGGCACATGACGGATACAGGGTATCACAATAGCTTACTTTCAGGACCTTGTGATCAGGTGGGCTAAAGAAGAAATGAAAATAAAGGTTGTGTAACATGTCATCGGGATGTGATGCATTTTTTTACTGCAGAAACTTAAATGTTCACTTTTTTGAAAATTTTGTATTAATAGTCCCCAGATAAAAAAAAACAATTTCAATATTACACCAAAAGAAACAACTGTACTGTACTCTTTACGATATTCTTAAAAAAATCTGAAAAACCTTTTTTAGCCGATTGAATAACATGTGATACAGGCATTAAACAATGAGATCCCAGTGTAAGGAACAACGACTTTCAAAAACACAGTTCCTTAAAAATCACAATATTATGATAATGAATGTATATATAATGGACTCAAAAATTGATACATTAACTAGACAAACAGATTATGAGGCCTACACGGAAGATTGGGCACACCCAAATGTGTAGCCTCTTAAAATAAAGTCGTTATTATTATTATTATTATTATTATTATTATATGTCGAATTTTATTTCTTTTCAGGGAATCACTGCGTGAGGACGTAGCGACAGCTTAGAAAGCGAGAACCATCATTGTTGTACGCCTGTGATACGCTGTATATGGAGCAGACGAAAAATAGAACATTTTTTCTGTTATTTTGATTCAATATACGATCTTGTAACATGTCAGACAAGTTCATAATAATCAACAGTTTGTATATATACGCCATTTTATCCTTACATATACAGCAAAGATGAGAGAAGTTCAGACGATGGTTTGTTTTCTATTCAGAAAATAATATAAAATGTTTGCTAGTTGTTTTATTAAATCATAAGATGTACGTTAAATCATGTAAAGGGCTAAATGGGCTTTATAGTCCTTTCGAACTTCCGAAACCACATAATATGAACAAAGAAATTTGAAGGATCATCGCAGAAGCCATAATACTCAAACTTCTGAGATAAAAAATCAACATGTTTAAACCTCGGTTGATTTATAGGCAGAATTCCAGTCTCTTTGATGGCTCGAAAACGATAGATGACTCGCAGAAAAAAGTGTATATAATCAGCGTTTTTGAAAAGAACCCAAAGAAAAAAGGCAGTTCATAAATAACTTATGACTTGTTTCCAAAAAAACTTAATCATTTAACTATTTCTTAGAATAAAAAATATATTAAAAACAGATGAAACAGCTGCCTAAATGAGTGTTATACATAATAACATGGTAATAAATGCGCTATTATTAATACTGCACATGAATTTATATCGTTAAAGTAAAAAAAGGGAGGTAATCAGAAACAACAGATTCAATAAAACGTTCTTCCATGTTCATTTATATTCTAACCTTTGACAAATATTCGAGAAAACATTTATTAGAAATAGGATTTAAGAAGAATTAAATGCATTTTATGTTCATAACGCTGCCACATTTTCCTGCATTTTGAACATAGGCATTATGAGCTAGAGATCACATTCTATTAAAACACTCTTTTTATACATGTGTGGTGTAAATGTATTACGGCACTATAACACGTTATTAAAACATGTTTGATAGTAAATGAACTCTTTATTCACTCAACTTGGCCTTTTGTAATTTTATATGCTAGAATAGCTTCAACGCATTTTTAGTTCCTGTTTTATGTGCGGAAACATCCAGGATACGTCGATATCCTCGCCCTATTGGACTTGGGTACCTATCAGACCCTTGAGATTCATCAAGATTCATCAAGAAAGAACCATTCCTTATCCCTACAATATCTTTACAAATATCTTTACTAATGTCTGTAACCGAGGTTATAAATAGCCGGGGTTGGATATGTAAGATTAAAAAGTGTTCTTTCAGCAGCTATTTTTTCTACGTATCCCACTTTTTTGGAGATTAGATAGGGTAAATGCTTACCTCGGCATTTTTGGAGGTCTTAGTGCTCATTTAGAGGTTTATGTTTTCCTGTTAGATATTTTTATGCGAATGCATGAATTTCAGTGTAAAGTTTGAAGAAATATATCATAATCATTTTGCTTGTCTCTGTGTTTCTTCTTATAACTTTAATCCATCCTAGAAACTAACCACACACATTGAAGTAATGCAAGGAGGTGATATTATAAGTCTCCAACACGCCCACCTACCCTCCCCCTTCATCCCCTCTCCCCCCAGCAAGAACTGACCTCATGGTTGAAGTAAAACAAGCAAGGGTGTGATACTGGAAGTGTTCAAAGTTTCTCTCAAGAACTTGCCTCTAGGCTGAAGTAAAATATAAATCGAACATTGCCTCTGCAAAGCCTAATCTGGAAGTGACCAAGATGTAAAAATTCAAGGCCACTTTTCAGATGACTTCAGTTGATGTAAGGCATATAGGAGAGCGTAGATCTACGGGAAACATGGCCGTGAGTTCGATCCGCGGGCAAGGTGTATGTTCTCCATGTCGTTTTGATAAAAGACACTGTGTCACCGTCCTCCACCTCTGATTCGTTATGAGAAGTTGGCAGTTACCTGCGCAGAACAGATTAGTACTGCTAAATATGTTAGGTTAGGTTAACTGTCTGCCGTTTCATAACTGAAACACTATTGAGAATCGGCGTTTATCCCAAAACAAACAAACATTGTATCTGAAATATGTTATTGTCATGTATACCATGACAACGAAATTTGATGGTTGTATTAATTCTAATTTTGCACTTGCTTTCGAAGTTTTATTAAACGATTAAAATCTTTGATTTTGTTCTATTTTTGAAAGGTTAGGGCAGATACCCGATCATGTACTTTAACTGAAGCGTATTCTTTAAAGTTTTCCTATTGTGATTGCAAACTTCTTCCCTTGATTTTTGTTTGT
This sequence comes from Mercenaria mercenaria, assembly GCF_021730395.1. Taxonomy (NCBI): domain Eukaryota; kingdom Metazoa; phylum Mollusca; class Bivalvia; order Venerida; family Veneridae; genus Mercenaria; species Mercenaria mercenaria. The sequence continues at coordinate 43,950,378 of NC_069364.1, forward strand.
AAAGAGTTACATAACGTCCGACCCAAACACAAGATGTCGTAAGTTAATTATCAAGGAAATAAATTTGTCTTGCTTTGCACTGGTCTGCTTGTTTTAAGTTAAAGTATGTGTAAAAAGTTCAGAGTCTATAGAACCGTACTCATATGAAAAAATATAACCCGTCACTAGTTGTGCAGTTGATGCAGACGGGAATATCCGGTCCGAGGGTAACTGCTTTTAGAGGTAACGAGGCTTTGCCCCGTAAAATAGCTTATTTTGAATCGATTTATTTTTACATATTTCACAAAAACAATATATAATGAATGCGCGAGTAGTTAATTGTCATTAACACGAGAACCATCTGGAAGGGAGTTGCCATGGGTAAAATCACAGGAAACGCCAGTCCGATGTGCAAATAAATAAATAAATAAATAACAAGAGTTGTCAGCTGACAAGGAAGCTCAGAACAAAAGATGATGATAAGGAGGGTTATTTTTGGGTGTGAATTGATTAGTGTGTTTGTACGTGCGTGCGTGTTCGCGCGCGAACGTGTCTGTGTGGTTGTTTCGTTTGGTAAACAACCCTTTCACATTATGATTGGCCAATATTTGAGAAAAAGCACTTGCTTATACATTTTGTAATTTAACTTGAAAAGTTCCAATTTGCGTGGTTTATTACGGACACTGGAAAATCTTGTTTGGAAAGAATTCGGCGCAAGAGATGAGGCATGGCAAGGGGAGGCGGTGTTGATCATATAAGCCTACAACGTTCAACTTGTCCAGTCCCAAACTTACAGGGGTGTGATAGGAAAGACTGAAGAACAGAGAAATTGACCAGTTGCTGCACCATCCTGATAATATATATGTGACCTTCGGTTGCATGTCGCTACCTGAGGCAAGTTACCGCCGACACAGGTCAAAGGTATCGCCATATGAGATACAGCAACTGAGTCCGACTCGCAACTACTAACCAAAGTCTATCATTGATTGAACTTTCTCCACAAATGATGTAAGGCCTATAATTGTTTGTTTCCGGTATCCCGACCTACCCTAAAGTTTTGGTCCGACCTTAAAAGGTTTTATGGTCTTGGAGATTTTCTTTTTCAACTTTTTAACAAAAAGTTGCAAAAATGCACTTTTTATGCTTTAAACATGGTCAGCGATGTTAGAAATCAGCTTACTGATGCTCTAAAGGCCTAACCCCCTTATTTGTATCCATGTTTTTGACACAAAAATAGTTTCATAGAAGTCCCGCTTAATAAAAGAAAATAAAAAGAAATAAATAAATTTGACCGACCTACCATGTTACCGGAAACAAACAATATCTACTTAATTTTTTAGGAAAGTATAAACTGCGATGGGGTGCAATGACCCGATAACTCTAATGAACTCGTACAAAACATGTTTGACAAAACCTTACACAATTCACTCACCCTTTGTGAATTAATCAACACGTTATTCCCGGGGCAATGTTCATGCTCAGTTCACTTAGCACGTGACTTTCATGACCATATTGTTATTGTTAGCGTGGATTTTCAGAAGGGAACGTCAAAAATGGTATGTATTTTTTTTCTTCCTCTGTTTTCTTTTCTATTTTCTTTTTATTTTTGTCGTTTTTTCCTTATTCCTTAAAATAAACTTACAAATGATTCATTTTGTGTTTTCCAACCATTGCTGTAAACGCAAGAAACTATTTCTAGTGAAAAAGAGCTAAAGCCACTTTTTTCTTTGTTGCAATTTGATTATTGTGCAAGTTTTTTTTTACTGGGAACATCTTTAAATGTCATTTATTTGATTATGCCAACAACCTGGCATCCACGAAAAACTGTGCTAATGGGGACTTGAGCTTTAAAATTGCAAATGAGACATTTACGTTTAACAAAATCATGTTTTATTTTTGCAGCTTTCCAGGTTGCCATGGTGACATAGATGGACGACCATACATATACAGAACATTGACGGAGGTGATTTCAGACTTGGAGCATATAGAGCGTGTATGTTTTCTTTTTCCTTTTTATCCAAAATGTCTAAAGACAACACAATGGTAAATGTCTTTTTTTGTGTGTTTTTATACATGTATTTCTGTATTCCATACACTTTACATGATGGGCACAGAAATGTATATCTGCATCAACATAATGGTAGAAATGGATGGTCGACAGTCAGTAATTTCTCTGTAATAATGTTCATGGATCACATCCATTGATTTTGAGTCCTTTGTCTCAAACAAGTGATGTTGCCGTTCTTGTGGCAACACTGATTTATTTGATTTTACGAATGCCTTTACATGTCTATACTCCCAACAGGGTTACCTCGGAAACGTACCTTTACATGTAGGCAGTGGTTTAAATGGATGATCGGCAGATTTTGTATCATATACGGTGTGTATGTTTACTAGTTCTTTCTTGTGTCAACACTTTGGTATATTTGTTTCTCTTTTTACACATGCCTTTCTGTGTCTATACACTTAACAGGGTTACCATGGAAACGTACTTCAACATCTAGGCAGTGGTATAAATGGATGGTCGGCTTTCAGATGTACATTTTGTTTAAATGTTATAGAGCAGATTTTGGATCGTATATGGTATGTATGTTTACTTTTAACACTGTGATATATATATTTTTGTCTTTTTACACATACCTTTATGTATCTGGCCACTTAACAGGTTTACCATGGAAACTTATATTTGCATCTTGGCAGTGGTATTAATGCACGACAAATTCCAGGTCTGTAAACAGCAGTGAGAGAAATCCTGCAACCGATCACGTGGTAAACGTTTTGCTTTAAACAGTCTAAATCTCGCTAAGACCGGCAAACTTGACTTTAGACAAAAAATCTGGATAATAGGTGCGCTTGTTGAGAATCTAATCTAGCTTGTATGTTTTTCTTTCGTAATACTTGGTGTTCGGTGTTTGATGGTTTGTCAGAGATTTGTTTACAGTGACTGGCTACTTGGTGGTGTTTGTGGTCGCGTTTTTTGGCGGTGTTTTAGTGTTTGTGATGGTGTTTATGGTGTTTTCAATATAGACTTCTAGGTTGTATACATGGTTTGTTTAGTTTTCTCAAAAAGGGATTTTGTTGGTCTGAATTGTTTGTCGTTCGTTCCGTTACAAGGTGTTTTTCTTTCTGCTATGAGCAATATATTACTACACTGTGTTAGATTATAAGAATAAGTTAAATGTTGCGGTGTTCTATTTAAATAATTTTCCTTGTCCCATCAATTTTACATAGCAGGAAAGGCGTACCATGAAATGTGCAGACGACAGACATGAGGTGCAGACGGCATCTGGGTAAATGTATGCTATTTTCTATTTTGTGTTTTTGTTTCAGTGTAATGCTGTTCATTACTAGAAGAATGTTGGGATACTTGGAGAATAAAGATGCAGACGGATATGGAGATGAGCAGACCAAACAATTAAAATGTGCGTTTCTCTTTATAATGAACAGGTATGTATATTTCTACTTATATTATTCTATTTTGTATGCATTTCGCTGCAGATATTTCCAAAATGGTGGCTGATGTTGACTAAAAAAACGTGTGAAGATATCATGGCGTAGATATCACAATGGTTTAGTGAATGGTGCAGCTAAGGTCCCTGATATTGACTACAAGTACGTTATAAAGCAGATTTCAGGGCATAAAAGGTGTGTATAATTTACATTTTTTTCTAAAGGCAGCTGTATGATATGTTTGTTTCCGTTTTTTTGCATATACCCTTCTGTATCTTTAAACCGAACAAGTTTACCACGGAAACGTACATTTGCATCTAGCAATGGCATAAACGGATGACCGACAGTCAGGTGTACAAAGTTAAAGAGCAGATTCTGGATATGTTTACTTTTTTTGCAACACTCTGATAGATTTGTTTCTCTTTTAACATATGCCTTTTTGTGTCTTTATCCACAATAGGGTTACCATGGAATCATACTTCTGCATCTAGGCTATGGTATAAATGGATGACCGACTTTCAGATGTACAAAGTTACACAGCATATTTTGGATCATATAGGGTGTGTATGTTTCTAGTTATTACTTATGGCAACACTTTGATTAGTTTGTATCTCTTTTTAGCTCATCTGATTTTTTGAAAAAAAATGATGAGTTATTGTCATCACTTGAGCGGTTGTCGGCGTCGGCGTCGGCTGGTTAAGTTTTATGTTTAGGTCAGCTTTTCTCCTAAACTATCAAAGCTATTGCTTTGAAACTTGGAATACTTGTTCACCATCATAAGCTGACCCTGTATAGCAAGAAACATAACTCCATCTTGCTTTTTGCAAGATTTATGGCCCCTTTTGCACTTAGAAAATATCAGATTTCTTGGTTAAGTTTTATGTTTAGGTCAACTTTTCTCCTAAACTATCAAAGCTATTGCTTTGAAACTTGGAATACTTGTTCACCATGATAAGCAGACCCTGTACATCAAGGAACATAACTCCATCTTGCTTTTTGCAAGAATTATTGCCCCTTTTGGACTTAGAAAATCAGTTTTCTTGGTTAAGTTTTATGTTTAGGTCAGCTTTTATCCTAAACTATCAAAGCTATTGCTTTAAAACTTGCAACACTTGTTCACCATCATAAGCTGACCCTGTACAGCAAGAAACATAACTCCATCTTGCTTTTTGCAAATTTATGGCCCCTTTTGGACTTAGAAAATATCAGATTTCTTGGTTAAGTTTTATGTTTAGGTCAACTTTTTCTCTTAAACTATCAAAGCTATTGCTTTGAAACTTGCAACACTTGTTCACCATCATAAGCTGACCCTGTACAGCAAGCAACATAACTCCATCCTGCTTTTTGCAATAATTATTGCCCCTTTTGGACTTAGAAAATCATTTTCTTGGTTGAGTATTATGTTTAAGGCAACTTTTCTCATAAACTATCAAAGCTATTGCTTTAAAACTTGCAACAGTTTTTCACCATCATAAGTGGACACTGTACATCAAGAAACATAACTCTATCCTGCTTTTTGCAAGAATGATGGCCCTTTTTAGACTTAGAAATTCATGGGTAGGACAATATTTCTATTATACAAAAAATCAGATGAGCGTCAGCACCCGCAAGGCGGTGCTCTTGTTACACATGTCTTACTGTGTCTATTAACTCAACATGGTTGCCATGAAAACGTCAGATGTACAATGTTAAACAACAGATTCTGGATCATATGAGGTGTGTATGTTTACTCTTTTTTTCTTTTGGCAACACTCTGATATATTTGTTTTTCATGTTACATATGCCTTACTGTGTTTATGCACTCAACAGAGTTACCATGGAAATGTACTTCTATATGTAGGCAGTGGTATAAATGAATGGTCGGCTTTCAGATGTACAAAGTTATGCAGCATATTTTGGATCATATAGGGTATGTATGATTACTAGTTCATTATTGTAGCAACACTTTGGTATATTTGTTTCTCTTTTTTACACATGCATTTTGTGTGTTTATACACTTAACAGGTTTACCATGGGTATAAATGGTATAAATGGATAACTGGCGATCAGATGTACAAAGTTAAGGAGTGATTCTGGATCATATGGGGTGTTTATGGTTACTTTTCCTTTCTTTTAGCAACACTCAGATATATGTTTGTTTCTCTTTTTACACATGCTTTTCTGTGTCTATACACTCAACAGGGTTACCACGGAAACTTGTATCTACGTCTAGGCAGTGGTATAAATCGATGATCGACTTTGAGATGTAAAAAGTTATAGAGCAGGTTTTGGATCATATAGGGTGTGTATTTTTACTTCTTCTTTCTGATATATTTGTTTCTGTTTTTACACATGCCTTTTATGCCTTTATGTATCTATAAACTCAACAGAGTTACCATTGATACGAACTTCTACATCTAGGCAGTGGTATAAATGGATGGTCGGCTTTCAGATGTACATTTTGTTTAAATGGATGACACCGGCGTTCAGATGTACAAAGTTATAGAGAAGATTTTTGAGCATATATGGTGTGTATGTTTACTTTTAACACTCTGATATATTTTTTTCTCTGTTTACACATGCCTTTATATATCTATACACTAAACAGGGTTACCAGGGAAATGTACATTTGCATCTATAGGCGACCCCGCCCGCTTAGCTCAGTAGGTAAGAGCGTTGGTCTACGGATCGCGGGGTCGTGAGTTCGATCCTCGGGCGGGGCATATGTTCTCCGTGACTATTTGATAAACGACATTGAGTCTGAAATCATTAGTCCTCCACCTCTGATTCATGTGGGGAAGTTGGCAGTTACTTGCGGAGAACAGGTTTGTACTGGTCCAGAATCCAGGAACACTGGTTAGGTTAACTGCCCGCCGTTACATGACTGAAATACTGTTGGAAAACGGCGTTACCCCCCCCCCCCCCCGAAAAAAAAAAGCATCTATAGGCAGTGGTATTAATTAACGACAGACTCCCAAGTCTACAAACAACAGTGAGAGAAATCCTGCAACTGATCATGTGGTGAACGCTTAGCTTTAAACAGCCTAAGCCTTGCTAAGACCTGTAAATTATTTCAGGCAAACTTAAATTTAAACACAAATCTGGATTGGTGCGCCTATTGAGAATCCAGTCTACCTTGTATGTTTTTCTTCCGTAATACTTTGTTCTGTGTTTGATGTTTTGTCAGGGGTTTGTTTATAGTGGGTGGCTCCTTGGTGGTGTTTGTGGCGGTGTCGGTGGTGGGGTGTTATTTTTTGTGATGGTGCTTGTGGTGTCTTCAGTGTGGTCGTCTCGGTTGTTTACGATATGGTTGTGTCGTTTCCTCAAACATGGTTTTAGTTGGTCTGAATTGTTTGTCGCATTGGGTTCTTTGTTTTTCGTTTCTGCTATGAGCAATATATTACTATTAGATTATTAGAATAAGTTAAACATTACAGTGCGTTTTGATAATTTTACTTTCCCATCAATTTTATATAGCTGGATAGATATACAATGCAATATGCAGACAACAGACATGATGTGCAGACGACATCTGGGTATACGCGTGCTATGTTCTATTTTATATCTTTTTCATTTATTTCATTTTTTGTTTTGTATTGCTATTTTTTACTAGAACATTGTTGAGGTACTTGGAGAATAAAGAAGTAGACGGAGATGGAGATATGCAGACCAAACAAAATGTACGTATCTCTTTATCATGAGCAGGAGTGTATATTGCTACTTATATCATCCTATTTTGTATGCATTTCTCTGCAGATTTGCCCAAAATGGCGTCTGATGTTGACAAAAAAGAACATGTGAAGATATCATGTTGTAGATATCACAATGGTTTAGTGGGTGGTGAAGCTAAGGCGTTTGATATTGACTGAAAGCACGATATATAGCAGATCCTAGGGCACAAAAGGTGTGTATATTTCTCAAGGCAACAGTATGATATGTTTGTTGCTGTTTTTTTTTGCATACACTCTTTAGTATCTATACACCCAAAATGGTTTATCATAGAAACGTACATCTACATCTAGGCAAAGATATATAGGGATGATCGACGTTCAGAATCTACAAAGTTATAGAGCAGATTTGGAGCATATAGTGTGCGTATGTTTATTTCATGTTTCTTGTGACAACACTTTGATATATTTGATTTTCTTTTTAAACATGTCTTTTGTGTCTATGTATTCCACAGGGTTACCATGGAAACGTACCTCTACACCTGGGCAATGGTATTAATGGATGGTCGGCGTTAGATGTGCAACGTTATACAGCAGTTTTTTGATCATATAGGGTATGTATGTTTCCTAGTTCATTCTTGTGTCAGCACTTTGGTATATTTGTTTCTCCTTCTACACATGCCTTTCTATGTCTATACACTCCACAGGGTTACCATGGAAACGTACCTCTACATCTAGGTAAAAGTATAAAAATGGATGATCGACGTTCAGATGTACGAAGTTATAGGACTTTGGATCATATGGAGTGTGTATGTTTACTTTTTCTTTCTTGTGACATCACTTTGATATATTTGTTTCTCTTTACACACATGCCTTTCTGTGTCTATACACTCAACAAGGTTACCATGGAGACGTACATCTACACCTGGGCAGTGGTATAAATGGATGACAGTCGTTCAGATGTACAGAGTTATACAGCAGATTTTGGATCATACAGGGTGTGTATGTTTACTTTTTCTTTCTTTTGGCAAGAATTTGATATACTTGTTTCTCATTTTAAACATGCTTTTATGTATCCAAACACTAGACAGGGTTACCATGGAAACTTACATCTGCACCGAGGTAGTGGTATTAATGAACGTCAGACTCCAAGGTCTAGAAACAGCAGTGAGAGAAATCCTGCAACCGATCACGTGGTAAACGCTTAGCTTTAAACAGTCTAAGCCTTGCTAAGACCTGAAAATTATTTCAGGCAAACTTGAATTGTAACAAAAGTCTGGATAATAGGTGCGGTTATTGAGAATCCTATCTACCTTGTATGTTTTTCTTCCGAAATACTTTGTGTTCGGTGTTTGATGTTTTATTAGGGAATTGTTTACAGTGAGTGGCTACTTGGTGGTGTTTTTGACGGTGTTTGTGGCATTGTTTGTGTGTTTGTGATGGTGGTTGTGGTGGAGTTTTAGTGTTTGTGGTGTCTTCAATGTGGTCTTCTCGGTTGTATACGACATGCTTTGTGTTCTTTTCTCAAGAAGGGTTTTTTTTTGGTGCATTGATTTGTCGCACTGGTTTCTTTGTCTTTCGTTCTGTTACAAGGTGTTTTTATGTCTGCTATGAGCAATATATTACTTTTCGATTATCAAAATATATTAAATATTGCGGTGTGTTTTAATAACTCTACCTGTATCATCAATTTTAGATAGCTTGAAAGACATACCACGAATTGTGCAGACGACAGACATAAGGTGCAGACGACATCTGAGTTAATGCGCGCTATATTCTTTTTTATTTTTCTGCTTTTTATTCCTAGAATGTTTGGGTACTTGGAGAATAAAGACGCAGGCGGATACGGAGATGTGCAGATCAAACAAAATGTGCGTTTCTCTTTATCATGAACAGGGATGTATATTGCTACTTGTATTATTCTATTTTGTATACATTTCTCCGCAGATATTTCAGAAATGGTGGCTGATGTTGAACGTGTGAAGATATCACAATGGTTCAGAAGATGGTGTAGCTACGGTGCTTTATGTTGACTACAAGCACGTGCACGGTTGTCATGTTGTTGATTTCACAGTGGTTTAGTGAACGGTGTAGCTATGGCAGCTGATGTTGACTATACAAGCACGTGCCAGGATGTCGTGTTGTAGATTTTCGCAATGGTTTAGCGAACGATGCAGCTTCAAGTTGGTACATTTTCTCTGGCAAGGTGAGTTTTTTTGTCTCTATAAAGATATAGTTTATTCCTTTGGCTAGCTTTATATTAGGCGTGCACTTTTCAACCAAGTTATGCACATTCATTTTCATATTTTTTCTACAAATTTGGTATTTTCTGGTAATCATATATTGATTCATTCTTATTTTAAACCTATTATTGTTAATTGTAAAGTAATGACTACCAGTATTCAGTCAGCAGTGCATAACTTCAAATCTTTAAAAAACAAAGGTCGATTTTTTCCCCGGAGTCACTCAAGAGCTTAGAAATGCACATACACTTTCTGGCCATGGTGAAAGTAAAACAAAAAAAAGTATTGGACGAGAAACTCAAGACTATCCGATGAGAAATTGAAACTATCTGACGAGAAATAGTTTCCTGGACCATACATTTACTTATAGTATATAACGCACTTTGAATACAAGTTGGTAATTATGCCCCCGAAGGGAGACATATTAGTTTTCAACTGTCCGTCCGTTCGTTCGTTCGTTAGTTAGTTAGTTAGTTCGTTCGTTCGTTAGTCACAACGTTAACTTTTTGCATGAAGGCACTTTACTCGTGAACCACTGCACCCAGGACCTTCAAACTTCACATGCTGATAGTACTTATCGAGTACACCATCCCTACTGACTTTGGGGACACCAGGTCAAAGGTCAAGGTCACAGGGGCCAACGTTAACTTTTTGCATGAAGGCACTTTACTCGCGAACCACTGCACCCAGGACCTTCAAACTTCACATGCTGATAGAACTTATTGAGTACACCACCCCTACTGACTTTGGGGTCACCGGGTCAAAGGTCAAGGTCACAGGGGCCAACGTTAACTTTTTGCATGAAGGCACTTTACTCGCGAACCACTGCACCCAGGACCTTCAAACTTCACATGCTGATAGTACTTATTGAGTACACCACCCCTACTGACTTTGGGGTTACCAGGTCAAAGGTCAAGGTCACAGGGGCCAATGTTAACTTTTTGCATGAAGGCACTTTACTCGCGAACCATTGCACCCAGGACCTTCAAACTTCACATGCTGATAGTACTTATTGAGTACACCACCCCTACTGACGTTGGGGTTACCAGGTCAAAAGTCAAGGTCACAGGGGCCAACGTTAACTTTTTGCATGAAGGCATTTTACTCGCGAATCACTGCACCCAGGACCTTCAAACTTCACATGCTGATAGTACTTATTGAGTACACCACTCCTACTGATTTTGGGATCACCAGGTCAAAGGTCAAGGTCACAGGGGCCAACGTTAATTTTTTGCATGAAGGCACTTTTCTTGCGAACCACTTCACCCAGGACCTTCAAACTTTACATGCTGATAGTACTTTATGAGTACACCAAACCTACTGAATTTGGGGTCACCAGGTCAAAGGTCAAGGTCACATGGGCCAACGTTAACTTTTTGCATGAAGGCACTTTACATGCAAACCACTTCATTCAGGACCTTCAAACTTCACATGCTGATAGTACTTATTGAGTACACCACCCCTACTGACTTTGGGGTCACCAGGTCAAAGGTCAAGGTGCTGCGGGGGCATTTGTCACCATTAGTGACAGCTCTTGTTCAGTTTTAGTTACACTATGAAGTGTCAAAGGTTTTCATGATTGGTTTACTTTTACGTCAAGAAAATTTTACTAGGCTCACTGCTACCATATCAGCCTCAGACATGGTTCGAATCCACTATCATCGGTGTGTTAGTTTAAGACACGTTATTTTTCAAACCGTAAGATTATAATACAGAATTTTTTTTTCTGTTGCTAAAATGTAAATAGGAATGGAAGTGGCTTTTCATTTGTAAAGAAAGTTGAAAAACTCAGTTTTTCATACGTGACTTTGGTGTATTGGTGGCTATTTATAATTTATCAACAGGAAGAAAATTTAAGTTGATGGAACTACAGTTGCCATAGAACTGCCTTGCTGGTACTATAAAGATGTCGATAATCAGAGGTGCACTGGTACCCTACAGATGCCGGTCATCAGAAGGTAGGCTACTAAATTACATAAAAATTTACGCGGCGCAAATTCGAGCAAGTATTATGGTTTCTGATTTAGCCGTGCGTGTGCTTGTTGGAGAGCTAAATTCTAGTAGTTAAGAAACTGAATTCGGTTATCTTGCGTCGAAATATTACAATCACACCAGAACACTGTGCTCTCTCGAGAGTCTCACGATTCAAATGAAACGTGGTAAACATTATCATCTTAAAGTAGACATATGCATTTGGAATACGATGTCCGATATTTTTGGAGTTTTGCCGCTTTTTTAGCATTATTCTATCGAACATTTACATGAGTCATGTGTCATAAAATGTTGACATAATTCTCGTCTACTTACGACTGTTATTTTACCTTAAAGTATATATATTTACATAATTTCATTGTTTGATTTGTTTACTTGTTTTTAAAGACATTAATTTAGGAAGTCTACAGAATCCTGCATTTGTAATTATACATCTTTTCTCCATGTCTAGAGATAAAACGCACTTTTTTGCATAAGGCATGGTTTGTTATAATTCATACAGTAAACTATAAAGACCGAAACACTGCGAAATGTGTCTAATTTTAAGCATTTTACTCGGACTTTATCGCTGACTCCCTGTTTAAAACCTAAAACTTATCTTAAAACCAAAGTATAAAAATCAATATAGTACTCAAATCAAACTTTAAAGATTTTTAGTTTTCGCATTCTCTAGGACATATGAGGTTAAAGACTGAATTTGATTTTTAAATTACTGTAAATCACTACGTGTTCATTGTAAAACACACTCCTCGTTCAGCTCATGTGGAAAATGACAGTACTTGAAAATGCAGATGTCTGATTGGTCAGTTTGAATCCCTAAGACGTGACTACTAGTTAGCCATAACGCCAACCTTCAGCAAAACCTTCAAGTGAAAGAATTCAACGACCTCAAGAGAGAGGCTCAAACCCACAGCAGGGATCATATGTAAATGATTCGAAGTCAACGACCGTAACAACATACATTGTATAGTTAAGAGTAGTCAGGAGAATTACCTTAAAAAGACATGTCTGACAATCGATTTCTATTTACACGTATTCATTGAATGTTTGGATTTTGCTGGATTATTGTATCATCAGGTCTATAAAGGATGATTCATTTCAGGTTTTAAAAGGCAAGAAGACAGTGTTTGACATTACTGAAAGACACAGAAAAAATCGATTGCAGAAACAAATATCATCATGCAGTCCTGTATTTGTTGTTTTCGACAGCCGACAGTCCGATGCATGCCAGGTAATACCTTTAAAAATTTTTGTTTTATATTGACTCTATCTCTAAGAAATAAGTGATTAGTTATGTTCCATTTATTTTGTGTTAAGCACGAATTATGTAGAGAACTGTCCTACTCACCATTGTATCGGCATACGCATCTGTGGCCATTCTAGATTCTTAGCTAAAGTTTTTGTGCACTTTCACTTAATCTCTGTTGTAACTAAACCCTAAAATACTTGTTCCTCATCCACATGATAAAACATAAGGTCCTGGCACCAATCTGTCAAAAGTACATCCACTTTGTACTCATTTTTAGCTCGACTATTCGAAGAATAAGTAGAGCTATCCTACTCACCACGGCGTCGGCATCGGTGTCGGCGTCACACCTTGGTTAAGTTTTACGTACCAGTCCACATTTTGACAAAGTCTTTTGAGATAAAGCTTTGAAACTTTCAACATTTGTTTACCATCACCATGGCCAGTTATAGGCAAGAGCACATAACTCCATCAGGGATTTTGGCTGAATTATGGCCCCTTTTGACTTAGAAATCATGATTAAGTTTTTCGTACTAGTTCATATTTTGACAAAGTCTTTTGAGATAAAGCTTTGAAACTTTCAACACTTGTTTACCATCACCATGTCCAGTTATAGGCAAGAGTACATAACTCCGTCAAGGATTTTGGCTGAATTATGGCCCCTTTCGACTTAGAAATCTTGGTTAAGTTTTTCGTACCAGTTCATATTTTGACAAAGTCTTTTGAGATAAAACTTTGAAACTTTCAACACTTGTTTAACATCACCATGTCCAGTTATAGGCAAGAGCACATAACTCCATCAAGGATTTTGGTTGAATTATGGCTCTTTTTGACTTAGAAATCTGGGTTAAGTTTTTGTTCCAGTTCATATTTTGACAAAGTCTTTGAAGATAAAGCTTTGAAACTTTCAACACCTGTTTACCAGCACCATGTCCAGTTATAGACAAGAGTACATAACTTCATCAAGGATTTTGGCTGAATAATGGCCCCTTTTGACTTAGCAATCTTGGTTAAGTTTTTCGTACCAGTTCATATTTTGTGTAAAGTGTTTGACATATGGCTTTGAAACTTTTATCACTTGTTCAATATAATAGTATAACTCTTTCATATATTTTGGCTGAATTATTGCCCTTTTTGGACTTGGAAATTGGTTCTGATGTCATACAAGTTCACGTTTTGTCAAAACTATTTGACATATGGCTTTAAAACTTTGAACACTTGTTTATCATCATGATTTCCATCTGTAGGCAAGAGTACATAACTCTGACAACTATTTTGGCTGAACAATGGCTCTTTTTGTACTTTGAAATTGGTTCACACATTGCCATTTAGTGCAAGACTAATCGAAATCCACAAATACAGGAACATTGTCTAATGTAGTTTTTTCTTTTGTCTAAATATCTGTAGAAATATTTTGAGCCCATCAAATCAAGCTGTCATCCGACAGCTCTTGTTATGCCATAAAATGGGAGTGGGGGCATATAGTGTTACCACTGTCCGTGTGTGTGTTCGTTTGGCCGTGTGTTCGGGAAAGGGTGATGTTCGTGTCCGGTCCATAACTTTGACTTGCATGGCTTGATTTCCAAATTATTTGACCCAAGTAATAAGCATGGATAGACAATGTGTCATGCGCAAACACCAGGTCCCTAGCTCAGTGGTCAAGGTCACAGTCCTTGGTTGAACTTGGCCAATTTTCACTACATATATACTGATAATGTGGTCTTGTGTCCGGTTCATAACTTTAACATGCATGGTCCGATTTCAAAATAATTTGACACAAATAATAAGCATAGATAGACGACGTGTCACGCGCAAAAACCAGGTCCCTAGGTCAAAGGTCAAGATTACACTTAGTGGCCAAAGGTCACGTACAAGAATGACTTTGTCTTGAGCATTTCTTCTTCGTGCATGGAAGGATTTTGATGCAAGTTGCCTCAGTTGTATACCCTCATGAGACAGAATGTCATGTGCAAGAACCAGGTCCATAGTTAATTAATTCCCTCTGTTGTAACTATTAATAGCTTATATTGTAACTTCCTTATTACTGGTCGTAAGGAAAAAACAATACCACTTTCCTGTAGTACAACATGCATGTTTTATCCACTTTTGAGAAGTATCTTAACCTATCTCTACCTGGTAAGGTTTTTTTTGTGTGGACTTAGGATTTTTTAAAGATTAACTTCCCTTAGTTGTTACGATACTTTGTGCTGGTGCCCAGTTTTCACCAGTTATTTTTAAATTGGATTTCAACAAAAATACTTAAAATTATGAAAAATAAAATTTGAAGTAGATATTTATTCTGTGATACATTTCTAGTTTATGCCTCAGATGTCGAAGGCCAGGATGGCGTATAGAGTTTGAACTGTCCGTCTGTCATTCTGTCCATCTCTCACACTTTCTTGTGTTTTTACTCCTTCTACAGTTTTCTTCAAATTTTGTTTGGACTTAACAATATGACAACTACGTCTGTACCTTGTGTACCAATTCAAATGAAGTCTCGTATAAACCATCTACATGAAGAAGACATGGGCATATTGTCGGGACTGTCATGTTCTGTTACTGTTTTTATGCCCCCAGCATCTTCTGATGCGGGAGGCATATAGTGATTGTCCTGTCCGTCCGTTCGTTCGTCCGTCCGTACGAGGTTAACCAGATGGGATTGTTTCGTCTAGCATCAATACCCCTTACTAGTATGACTTAATACTAATGCAGATGTAACCTGTGACCATTCCTCATCTTCAGACATCACCTGACCTCATTTTGACCTTAACTTTGACCTCGTTTTGGACTTAGGTGCAAAATCTATCGACAAGGATACCACTGGGAGCTTCAAGCGTTTGTTGAACGCAGCGCCTTGTTTTGAATTATGCTCTTTTTAGCTCGACAATTCGAAGAATAGTCTAGCTGTTCTACTCACCCTGGCGTCGTCGTCACACCTTGGTAAAAGTTTGGCAAACAAGTACATATGGCTATTATTTAAAGGCATATAGCTTTGAAACTTATTTTACCCCCATCAAACATGTGTGTTTTTTAGCTCATCTGATTTTTTGAAAAAAAAAAGATGAGTTACTGTCATCACTTGAGCGGTTTCGGCGTCGGCGTTGCCTGGTTAAGTTTTATGTTTAGGTCAGCTTTTCACCTAAACTATCAAAGCTATTGCTTTGAAACTTGCAACACTTGTTCACCATCTTAAGCTGACCCTGTACATCAAGACACATAACTCCATCCTGCTTTTGCAAAAATTATTGCCCCTTTTGGACTTAGAAAATCAGTTTTCTTGGTTGAGTAATATGTTTAAGTCAGCTTTTCTCATAAACTATTAAAGCTATTGCTTTAAAACTTGCAGCACTTGTTCACCATCATAAGCTGACCATGTACCGCAAGAAACATAACTCTGTCCTGCTTTTTGCAAGACTTATGGGCCCTTTTGGACTTAGAAAATATCAGATTTATTGGTTAAGTTTTATGTTTAGGTCAGCTTTTCCCCTAAACTACTCAAGCTATTGCTTTGAAACTTGCAACAGTTGTTCACCATCATAAGCTCACTATGTACATCAAGAACATAACTCCATCCTGCTTTTTGCAAGAATAATGACCCTTTTTGGACTTAGAAAATCATGAGTAGGACAATTTTTCTATTATACAAAAAATCTCATGATGAGCGTTAGCACCCGAAGGGCGGTGCTCTTGTTTTTTTTTCTTTCTTTCTTTTTTTTTTTTTAATTGTTGAACACATCACCTATGCCTGATGGTCAAAGGTCAAGGTCACGATTCAAGGTCAACGGTTAGATATTTGGTTTTTGCTCCATAACTTCTATGTGCCTATACTGGAAGGGTTTTATTACCAAATAGATTTGATTCAAACTTAAAATAGTTGTTTAACATCATCACCCATATCATATGACACAATGGCCATAACCCTTGCACCAATATTTTATAAATGCATTTGATAACTAAATGGATTTGATTCAAACTTTAAATAGTTGTTCAACATCATCACCGATATCATCTGACACTAGGGTCATAACTCTTGCAACAATATTTCATAAATTATGCTCCCCTTTTTACTTAGAATTTCAGGTTAAAGTTTTGATACACTTTCACTTTTTCTCAGTTAAAATGAATTTGATTCAAACTTGAAATAGTCACATCATACGACACAAGGTGCATAAATCTTGCACCAATATTTTCTGAATTATGCCCCCTTTTTGCTTAGAATTATACTTATATAACTCAGTACCCACCAGTGGACATGAATTGAAACGTCACACACTTGTCCACTGTCATAAATTAACATGCATTGTACTCTGTATTGCATATTTACAAATTAATGTCCCTTTTCTCACTTATATTTATTCAAGTGAAAAGGCGAGCATTGCTCTCCTCCTCAGACAGCTCTTGTTAAACTATACAGTATTACAAATATATTTGTAACTGTGTATTCAACATTTTCAACATATTCCATCCGACTTAAATGCAGCTTAATTTACCTCCGCGTGCGCATAATTTATAGTTTGGACTTTTATGTCCATTATTATGTTTTAATTATGCTCCACTTGAGATCTCAATATATGTATTACAACTACATCTGCACCTTGTATATCAATTCAAATGAAACTTGGTATACGTCATCAACATGAAGTGGGTATGTGCATTTGGTCGGGATTTAATGTATGCCTTTTTTCGTGCGTTAAGTCCCATTTTTTGGACTTCATAATTTTATTTTATCAAGCATTTTCAAGGTCAGCATGTAAGATGACTCCCATAACCCTGGCACCGATCTTTTATGATTAATTTCCCCTTTTAACGTAAATCCGTTGAGCTATTCATATACCCTAGACACATTATTCATGATTCTCAATATATCTGTTCTTGCTCACCGAAACTGTACGAAACGTTACAATTCCTTTTCCATAATGGCAAGAAGAAACCTAGGTTTCATAAGTCTTACGGTCATTTTGATGGTATTATTTCTCTTTAATACTCAGACATTTTTCAGGAGAATTCTGATTGCGATTGTCAGCGGGTTAGTTTTCTGAGGAACTAAACAACACGCAAATAAATGAAACTTTAAACACTGTTTGCTATGGTAATATTACCTGAATGGCATAGCGTCCATAACTTTTACAATTATTTTGATGAGATTGATATGGCATATTTTAGCTCGGTTATTCGAAGAATAGGTCGCCTGTTCGTCGTCTTCGTCCCTATATGGTTAAGTGTATGTAAACTGGTACTAGTATGTCAGTACCTACTAAGGGGACTGGATTACAACTTCACACACTTGTTCGCTGTGATGTTCTGACATGCAGTGTACAAGATTCGATAACTCCTCTTTTTTTCCAGTCAGTTCAGTAATTTCAGTTAGTTTTTGTATGTAAGCAGGTATTCCTGCACCCACTTATGGAAATGGATTGCAACTTCACACACTTGTCCACTGTGATGATCTTGCATTCATTGATCAGGTTTCTTAACTCTAATTCCATATTTACAAAATTATGCCCCTTTTTCGACTTGGCAATGTTTGATTAAGTTTTTGTATCATGTGTATGTAAACTGGTATCTCAGTATGGATTGAAACCTTACACACTTGTCCACTGTGGTGAGCTTACAGGCACTGTACAGGTTCCATAAATCAGTTTTGCATGTGTACAAAGTTATGGCCCTCGTTTGACTTTTCTATCATTCAGATAACTTTATTTGGTGACATGGCAGTTGAATAGCCCAAAGTTGCTGCCGTCTATTATTTTTAGATGAGAAGATAGGTAATAAACCATAACTCTTTTCTTGAATATTGACTAATTAAAAACATATTCAGACAGCGTTTGGACGTGTGTGTGCGTGTGTGTGTTTTAAATATATTTTCGTCTTCATTTTGTAAGCAATTCGGCAAAGACGCACGCAGGAACTACATACGTACAGGGCTATTGAAACGTTAAGTACAGAGTTAAAGGGTTATTGAAACGTATATCTACAGGGCTGTTGAAACGCACATGTAATATAATTGTTTTGCTTACTTTTTGTCAAAGTATTTCTTGTTAATATGCTGCCTTTTGTCAAACAGTCCAATAATCTTCGCCTGCGAAGAAAAAGAGGACTCGGATATATATTTGTACCGATATTCTGAAAAGAGAAAAAAAACCTGGAAGATTTAGTATAACCTTATTTTACTTTTCATCTTGAAGCATTTCCTGTCTTAATTATATATTCTCATTTTCAGAGTGATTTCAAATGAACAAGTGTGAAATATATGCAGAAGGAAGAACCAAGTATGATGAAGACACAACAGACCTGACAGAAGCATACCACAGCCGCCCTGATACCAGCATAGTTAAACAAATTAGACATATATTAAGTTGACATGTATATAATTATACCTCCATGTACAAAATAAATGGGGCTATATTGGAGTCACGCATGTCCGCCGGTCCGTTCGGCCGTCCAATCATTGTGTCCGCTGGGAAGGTTTTCATACAACTGGCATGAATTATCAATCTCATCAAGATGATATGAAGATCACATAATCCAGGTCATAAGGCCCAAAGTCAAGGCTACTTTTGGAGGTCAAAGGTCAACTAGCTTAACTTCATTCCCGCTCGATATTTTCTAAACGGCTCGACTATTAGTTTTAAGACACACTTCTCAGTTTGACTGTTTCTTAGCAGCATTTCCCGACTTTTAGCCCTACCCACACTTCCTCTATCCCATAAGGTCGAATGTCAAGGTCACTCTTGAAGGTCAAAAGTCATGATGACAACATTTTACTTTCTCTTTATCAAAGCGGTGGTTGGGGGTATTAATCTTGGTCAGTGATAGCTTTAGTTGATAATGTTTCAGCGACCTAAATGTGTAACATTCGCTTAATTGCATTTGATAAGTTTTTTTCCTAAATTTTAGGATAACTATTTGAAGTTAGAATGAGGACATTTTTTCGGAACATTGATATAGCCGGACTATATTTAGGCGCAACAAATATTTCTTGCTATTGGTCATACCAAATTATGAATCTTTATTTTTATCAAGTTATTTATCAAACAATATATTTTTATGAACACAAAATGCACATTGGACTTAGATAAATGAAATAAAAACATCAGGGACAGTCAATAGCTGTTAGAAGCCACATAGAATACTGATTTAGTTCATTATTCCTTAAGCCCTTCAAAATTGTACTCCTTATATAAAAATATATTTTTTTTGTATATAAACTGGACAAGAATAGTTTTAAAAAAAATGAATAAATATACGTTGATCAGTATAAATACAAAAGTCACATTCACAAATGATAAATTTTAGGACGAGAGATTAATATTTGTTTGTTTCAGTGTAAGATCGAAAATCGAATAATTTTAGATGCAGCTCGCAAAAATATAAACTCCAGTGTTCCCACGTGAAAAATAGTTAAATATTGTGAAAAAATAATTCAATTTTACATATACATCTAAATCATACAAAATTTATTTCATGTATTTAAATCTTTGTGGTTTAAATAGCATTCATTATCAGTGTAATCGTTAAACGTCACACGTAATACGTAACGTTACGCTTACTCTTATGGCATACGTTGGAAAAAGTTAAATAATTCCACGAGGTTGATTTCTTTTACAGTTTAATATATTTTTTCTATATTTGTTTTCGTTAAAATTTTTTTCGGTTATAATTATAAATACATATTCTTTTGCGTTTAATTGATGTTGCGTGCATGTGAAAATTGTATTTGGATTTCCCACTTTCTGAAACAGTGGGTTTATCAGGATATAATGTTTCGTTATGTCTCAGTAATACTCTGAAAGCTTGACAGGAAATTCCGTACTCTAGTAACGACAAAATATACAGATAAAATCTTAGCTTTCATTTTACCGCAAAAAGTCATTTTAGCCTCATTTCTTGTACACTGATTTTTACACTGTTTGGCATAACTATTAACCGACACCTAACTCTGAGCATTAACATTAACCTTTGGGGTTGAAATGACTTTTAAAACAATTTTGTCTTTACTAGCAACAATGTGTTACACTTAACACTTAATCTAAAAATGATAGGTAAAACGATGCGCTGATCAATGGTAATAGAATTGTGGGCAAACTTTTAGATGTTTAGTCCTCATTTCTGGAATAAAATGTTAGATTATAACATGATAAACTCGTTGTTTCAAATATGATTTTCACTAGTACGGAACTACACTTGAACGCGAAAGGATATGAATTATAAGGGCTTGATATGTGCTTCAAAAAGGCAAATGTGTATAGTATAAATGCATACAAAAACACTAAAATACTTGCAAAATCATTAAAATGTAAAACAAACATCTCGTAGACATACTGAACTTTTTTCCCATTTTTTTTTGCAACATAAGCATTGTGACGTCATGAAATAGAGCATGACAGTCTCTGCCTGGGGAATAAGATAATAAGACATGAATTTATTTTTATTCGACAAGACAAAAACCAATACAATATAAGCTCTGAATGAACGTTTGAACCGGCCTATGTGTACAATTTGATTAAAATTGTTAGAAAGATAAGAATTAAAAAGAACGTGTAATACTGAATTATCTTTCACTCAGGAACACCAGATTTAAGATTACTCTGTGATAGATATTTTGATCTTGAACTGGAACAAGCAAACTGTCCCCCTTCTATATCTTTTAACGGCAGTAGTAGATAACAAGCATCAATATCTTGAGGGAAAAAACGGCTTAAAAATAAAGTGACACAACTTAGAACATAAATGGCTGGAAGAATCCCTTAAATGACAATCAAAATTTCATTATCAGTATATCAACTAGTTTTAGATTTTTTTTTTATTTGTAATTCTAGGTAGAATGTTTTTTCACATTTAGAAATTAAATGTTTCCCTCAGAAGTATCTTACCTATCAGTCATGTCTGTCTTGCAAATCTAATAATTATGTCTCCCCCCCCCCTCTGAGACATATTGTTCTTGCCCTGTCCGTCCGTCCGTCACACTTCATTTCCGAGCAATAACTGAAGAACCATTTGACCTAGAACCTTCAAACTTAATAAGAGTTGTAGGGCTGCTGGAGTAGACGACCCGTATTGTTTTTGGGGTCACTCTGTCAAAGGTCATGGTCACATGGGCCTGAACATTGAAAACCATTTCCGATCAATAACTAGAGAACCACTTGACCCAGAATGTTGAAACTTAATAGGATGATTGGTCATGAAGAGTAGATGACCCCTATTGATTTTGGGGTCACTCCGTCAAAGGTCAAGGTCACAGGGGCCGGAACATTGAAAACCATTTCCGATCAATAACTTGGGTACCACTTGACCAAGAATGTTGAAACTTCATAGGATGATTGTACATGCAAAGTAGATGACTCCTATTGATTTTGGAGTCACTCCGTTAAAGGTCAAGATCACAGGGGCCTGAACATTGAAAACCATTTCTGGTCAGTAACTTGAGAACCACTCGACCCAGAATATTTAAACTTCATAG
The DNA here is from genome assembly GCF_021730395.1 of Mercenaria mercenaria. NCBI lineage: Eukaryota > Metazoa > Mollusca > Bivalvia > Venerida > Veneridae > Mercenaria > Mercenaria mercenaria. The sequence goes on from NC_069364.1 coordinate 43,972,395, forward strand.
GATGATTCTTCATGCAGAATAAATGACCCCTATTGTTTTTGGGGTAACTCAATTAAAGTCAAGGTCACTGGGGCCTGAACATTGATAACCATTTCCGATCAATAACTTCAGACTCTTGATCCAGAATGTTGAAACTTCATAGGATGATTGAACATGTAGAGTAGATGACCCCTATCGATTTTGGGGGGCCACTCTGTTAAAGGACAAGGTCACAGGAGCCTGAAAATGGAAAACAATTTCCGATCAGTAACTTGAGAACCACTTGACCCAGAATATTGTAACTTCATAAGATGATTGAACATGCAGAGTAGATGACCCCTATTGATTTTTGGGTCAGTCTATTAAAGGTCAAGGTCACAGAGGCCTGGTCATGTTAAATCATTTCTGGAAAATAACTTGAGAACCTCTTGACCTAGAATGTTGACCCTTAATAGGATGATTGGACATGCAGAGTAAATGACCAGAGGTCATTAGATCAAAGGTCAAGGTCACAGGAGCCTGAACAGTGACTTGAGAACCACTAGGCCAATAGTGTTGAAATTTAGCGGGATTACTGGATATGCCAAGTAGATGATCCCTATTGCAACCAACCATCAGTGTCTCTTTGACTTTCGCTCCTGACCCCTATTGACTTCTTGCCTATAGGACTTTGCATTGGGGGAGACATGTGCGTTTTTACAAAAGCAATTTCTAGTTTTATACATTTTATTCATTGTATTATATTGTTAATACTTTTATCTGTTCGCTGGTTGTTTCTTAATGACAGTCAGCTAAGTTTTTAACTTGTGTTTAACTTACAAATATTCTTTTTCAGAACTTTAACACTATGATTATACTTTCCACTTTCATTTGTGACTATCTGTGCTGTTTATTGTTGCTTGAAAAATGAATAAAACGCCATAAAATTGTGTTGTTTATTTCTTTTAAAATAAATGCTATTACTGCATTTAATTATTCAATTATCTAGTTAATCTATCCTATCGTCATACCATTTGCAAAATGCAGGGGTGTTTAGCATCCAAAGTTACTTCCCCTACCAACATTGGCGCCATTTGCAAAATAAAGGGAGGTTACTCTCACCGACATTTTTCCATCCAAAGTTACTTCCCCTACAAGTCCTAACGCCATTTGCAAAATAAAGGGAGGTTACTCTAAACCACACATTTTTTACATCCAAAGTTATTTCCCCTACCAATCTTGACGCCATTTGCAAAATAAAGAGGAGGTTATTCTAACCGACCTTTTCCCATCCAAAGTTACTTCCCTTCAACCCTTGACGCCATTTGTAAAATAAAGGGGAGGTTATTCTAACCGACCTTTTCCCATCCAAAGTTACTTCCCTTCAACCCTTGACGCCATTTGCAAAATAAAGGGGAGGTTACTCTAACCGACTTTTTTCTCGTCCAAAGTCACTTCCCCTTCCACCCTTGACGCCATTTGCAAAATAAAGGGGAGGTTATTCTAACCGACCTTTTCCCATCCAAAGTTACTTCCCTTCAACCCTTGACGCCATTTGCAAAATAAAGGGGAGGTTACTCTAACCGACTTTTTTCTCGTCCAAAGTCACTTCCCCTCGCATTTGACGCCATTTGCATAATAAAGGGGAGGATTACTCTAATCCATTTTGATTATCCTCAAGTATTTCCGCCTAACTTGAACCATTTGCAATAATGGAGAGCTACTCGACCAGAATATTTCTTCATAGTATTCTTCATGCAGATCAACCCCTATTGTTGGGAATCAATTAAAGTGAGGTCACTGGGACCGACATTATCCATTCCGATAATTACTTCGCTCTTGCATCCAGATGTGAAATTGCAAGAATAACATGGTGAGGTTACTCAAATCGACTTTTGGCCACTCATGTAAAGACAAGTCTCCAGACCTGACACATGAAAACAATGAGGTACTTAGACCGACTTTACCCAGTAATATTACTTCATCATGATTGACATGCATTTGAACATATATTTGGGGTCAGGTTTTTAAAATACCGACCTGTCATGTTAATCCAGTTTCTTAACTTGCACCTTGACTGAATTTGCCTAATAGATGATGGGGAGCAGGTTAATTGACCAACTGTTCATTAGCACAAAGGTTCAAGTCCACCTGCGTTGACGAACCACTAGGCCATGTGTGAAATTAAGGGGTTACTGTTCAATACGACCTTTCACCAACCAAATGTTCTTGACTTCTCCTGCCCTATGACGCCATTTGCAAATGAAGGGAAGTGGTTTACAAACCGTTTTCATTTTTCATGTATTAATGTTAATTCTTTTATACTTGCTGTTGTTTCTTAATAAAGTCGGAGTTTTTAACATTTTTTCATCCAAAGTATTCCTTCACCTTGAACTTTAAACTAAAGGGAGTTACTTAATCCGACCTTTCATTTGTCTATCGAGTGTTTACTTTTCTTCATCATGAACATTTGCCATAAAATTGTGGTTATTTCGCTTTATAAATAATCCCTTTACCTTGACCCATTTTACAAAGAATACTAGTTCATTTTACCGGTTTTAGATCCAAAGTTACTTCCCCTTCCACTTTGAGCGCATTTGCAAAATAAAGGGAGGTTATCTAACCGACTTTTCTCATCCAAAGTTACTTCCCCTTACCACTTAACGCCATTTGCAAAATAAATGGGAGGTTACTCTAAACCACCTTTTTACATTCCAAAGTTATTCCCTCCATCATGACGCCATTTGCAAAATAAAGAGGAGGTTATTCTAACCGACTTTTCCCATCCAAAGTTACTTCCCCTTCCACCATTGACGCCATTTGCAAAATAAAGGGGGGGGGGGCTACTCTAACCGACCTTTCCCCATCCAAAGTTACTTCCCCTTCCACCCTTGACGTCATTTGCAAAATAAAGGGGAGGTTACTCTAACCGACCTTTTTCCATCAAAAGTTACTTCCCCTTCCACCCTTCACGCCATTTACAAAATAAAGGGGAGGTTACTCTAACCGACCTTTTCCCATCGAAAGTTACTTCCCCTTCCACCCTTGACGCCATTTGCAAAATAAAGGGGAGGTTACTCTAACCGACCTTTCCCCATTAAAGTTACTTCCCCTTCCATCCATGACGCCATTTGCAAAATAAAGGGGAGGTTATTCTAACCGACCTTTTCTCATCCAAAGTTACTTCCCCTTCCACCCTTGACGCCATTTGCAAAATAAAGGGGAGGTTACTCTAACCGACCTTTTTCCATCCAAAGTTACTTCCCCTTCCATCCATGACGCCATTTGCAAAATAAAGGGGAGGTTACTCTAACCGACCTTTTTTCCATCCAAAGTTACTTCCCCTTCCACCCTTGACGCCATTTGCAAAATAAAGGGGAGGTTACTCTAACCGACTTTTTCCATCCAAAGTTACTTCCCCTTCCACCCTTCACGCCATTTGCAAAATAAATGGGAGGTTACTTAACCGACCTTTTTTCATCCAAGTTACTTCCCTCCACCTTGACGCCATTTGCAAAATAAAGGGGAGGTTATTCAAACCGACTTTTTTCATCCAAAGTTACTTCCCCTTCCCCCCTTGACGCCATTTGCAAAATAAAGGGGGAGTTACTCTAACGACTTTCCCATCCAAAGTTACTTCCCCTTCCACCCTTGACGCATTTGCAAAATAAAGGGGAGGTTACTGTTTAACCGACTTTTTCCTCAAAAGTTACTTCCCCTCCACCCTTGACGCTATTTCAAAATAAAGGGGAGGTTACTCTAACCGACCTTTCCCCATCCAAAGTTACTTCCCCTTCCACCCTTGACGCCATTTGCAAAATAAAGGGGAGGTTACTCTAACCGACCTTTCCTTATCCAAAGTTACTTCCCCTTCCACCCTTGACGCCATTTGCAAAATAAAGGGGAGGTTACTGTTACCGACTTTTTTTCATCCAAAGTTACTTCCCCTCCAACCCTTGACGCCATTTGCAAAATAAAGGGGAGGTTACTCTAACCGACCTTTCCCCATCCAAAGTTACTTCCCCTTCCACCCTTCACGCCATTTGCAAAATAAAGGGGAGGTTACTGTTACCGACTTTTTTTCATCCAAAGTTACTTCCCCTCCCACCCTTGACGCCATTTGCAAAATAAAGGGGAGGTTACTCTAACCGACCTTTCCCCATCCAAAGTTACTTCCCCTTCCACCCTTGACGCCATTTGCAAAATAAAGGGGAGGTTACTGTTACCGACTTTTTTTCATCCCAAGTTACTTCCCCTCCCACCCTTGACGCCATTTGCAAAATAAAGGGGAGGTTACTGTTTCCGACTTTTTTTCCTCCAAAGTGACTTCCCCTCCCACCCTTGACGCTATTTGCAAAATAAAGGGGAGGTTATTCTAACCGACCTTCCCCTTCCAAAGTTACTTCCCCTTCCACCCTTGACGCCATTTGCAAAATAAAGGGGAGGTTACTCTAACCGACCTTTCCCCATCCAACGTTACTTCCCCTTCAACCCTTGACGCTATTTGCAAAATAAAGGGGAGTTTACTCTAACCGACCTTTCCTCATCCAAAGTTACTTCCCCTTCCACCCTTCACGCCATTTGCAAAATAAAGGGGAGGTTACTGTTACCGATTTTTTTGTCATCCAAAGTTACTTCCCCTTCCACCCTTGACGCCATTTGCAAAATAAAGGGGAGTTTACTCTAACCGACCTTTCCTCATCCAAAGTTACTTCCCTTCCACCCTTAACGCCATTTGCAAAATAAAGGGGAGGTTACTGTTACCGACTTTTTTTCATCCAAAGTTACTTCCCCTCCCACCCTTGACGCCATTTGCAAAATAAAGGGGAGGTTACTCTAACCGACCTTTCCCCATCCAAAGTTACTTCCCCTTCCACCCTTGACGCCATTTGCAAAATAAAGGGGAGGTTACTCTAACCGACCTTTCCCCATCCAAAGTTACTTCCCCTTCAACCCTTCACGCCATTTGCAAAATAAAGGGGAGGTTACTGTTGCCGACTTTTTTTCATCCAAAGTTACTTCCCCTCCAACCCTTGACGCCATTTACAAAATAAAAGGGAGGTTATTCTAACCGATCTTTCCTCATCCAAAGTTACTTCCCCTTCCACCCTTGACGCCATTTGCAAAATAAAGGGGAGGTTACTCTAACCGACCTTTCCTCATCCAAAGTTACTTCCCCTTCCATCCTTCACGCCATTTGCAAAATAAATGGGAGGTTACTGTTTCCGACTTTTTTTTCATCCAAAATTACTTCCCCTCCCACCCTTGACGCCATTTGCAAAATAAAGGGGAGGTTACTCTAACTGACCTTTCCCCATCCAAAGGTATCCCCCCTTCCACCCTTCACGCCATTTGCAAAATAAAGAGGAGGTTATTCTAACCGACCTTTTCCCATCCAAAGTTACTTCCCCTCCCATCCTTGACGGTATTTGCAAAGTAAAGGGGAGGTTACTCTATTGACCTTTTTCAATCTCAAGTTATTTCCCCTACCAACTTTGACGCCATTTGCAAAATAAAGGGGAGGTTATTCTAACTGACCTCTTCCCATCCAAAGTCACTTCCCCTTCCATCCATGACGCCATTTGCAAAATAAAGGGGAATTTACTCTTACCGAACTCTTCCCATCCAAAGTTACTTCCTCTTCCATCCACGACGCCATTTGCAAAATAAAGGGGAAGTTACTCTTACCGACCTTTTTCCATCCAAAGTTACTTCCCTCCCATCCTTGACGGCATTTGCAAATAAAGGGGAGGCTACTCTAACTGACTTTCATTCCATCCAAAGTTACTTTCCCTACCACCTCGACGCCGTTTGCAAAATATAGGAGAAGTTACTCTAACCGACGTTTTTTCCATCCAAAGTTATTTCCCCTTCCACCATTGACGTCATTTGCTATATAAAGTTTTATAAAAAGGAAAACGTTTTAAAATGTTTTGTTTAAATGAACGAAGATCTAATCATTTCTTCAAATGTGTCAAGACTAGACAGACAATGGAAAATAGTGTTCATGAGTTAAAGATAATAGTGATATTTTTGTGCTCAGAATCTAGTCCCAAAATGCACCCATAGTTCACCAGTTACAAAAGTACTAATATTTAAATTTGTTTAGTATACCTCCTTCGGTACATACCTACACTCGGCGCTATGCGCCCCAACGACCATGCCTTTTCTCTCAGTTTGTTTCTTTAATACTAATTTTTGAATCCGGGAATGCACAGTTTCTTTTCAGTTCATTTGTTACAAATAGCTTTTAAAAAAGACCCCCCCCCCCCCCCCCCAAAAAAAAAGAAACAACAACACAAAACCCCCCCAAGAAACAACAAGAACAATTTACACATTGAGCCTGCGTAAGATCACGCTCAACCTCATGTTCTTCTAATATTCTTTTTATGCCCCCTTTCGAAGAAGGAGGGGTATATTGTTTTTGCAGATGTTGGTCGGTTGGTCGGAATGTAGACCAATCCGTTTCCGTATGATAACTCGAGAACACTTGGGCCTAGGATCATGAAAGTTAATAGGGAGGTTGGTCATCACCAGCAGATGACCCCTATTGATTTTGAGGTTTGTATGTCAAAGGTCAAGGTCATAGTGACCCTGAATAGTTAAACGGTTTCCGGATGATAACTCAATAACACTTGGGCTTATGATCATGAAAGTTGATAAGAAGGTTGGTTATGACCAGCAGATGACCCCTATTTATTTTGAAGCCAGTATGTTGAAGGTCAAGGTCACAGTGACCCTGAACAGTTGAATGGTTTCCGGATGATAACTCAAGAACATTTAGGCCTAGGGTCATGAAAGTTGATAAGGAGATAAATAAGATGACCAGCAGATGACCCCTATTGATCTTGAGGTTAGTATGTCAAAGGTCAAGGTCACAGTGACCAGGAACAGTAAAATGGTTTCTGGGCAATAAATCAAGAACGCTTGGGCCTAGTGTCAGGAAAATTGATAGTGAGGTTGGTTATGACCAGCAGATGACCCCTATTGATTTTAAGGTTATTAAGTCAAAGGTCAAGGTCTCACTGGCCAGGAACAGTTTAACGGTTTCTGATCTTCTTGTTCAAAATCACAGGGCCTAGGGCTTTGATATTTGGTATGTAGCAAAATCTAGTGGTCCTCTACCAAGATTGTTCAGATCATTTTCCTGGGGTCAAATATGGCCCCACCCCGGGGGTCACCTGGATTATATAGACTTATATAGGGAAAAACCTTGAGAAACCTCTTGTCAAAAACCACAGGGCCTAGGGCTTTGATATTTTGTATATGACATCGTCTAGTGGTCCTCTACTAAGATTGTTCCGATTATTCCTCTGGGGGTCACATAGGGAAATATTTGAAAAAATCTTCTTGTCCAAAACACAAAGACTATGGTTTTGATATTTGTAATGTAGCATCATCTAGTGGTTATCTACCAAGTTTGTTCAAATTATCCCTATAGGGTCAAATATGACCCCGCCCCTAGAGTCACATGGTTCATATAGACTTGTATAGGGAAAAGCTTAGAATCTTCATGTCCGTAAACTATATCATTCAAATTTGGACCACATGTATAGTTTTGAGTGGCAAGATGAACCTTAAAAATAAGTTGACCTTGATCTTGACCTAGTGGCCTACTTTCACACTTCCGTAGCTACAGCCTTCAAATTTGGACCACGTGCATAGCTTTGTGTTCCGAAATGAAATTTAACCTTGATTTTGACCTAGTGACCTATGAACCAGAACGGTAGAAAGTTTTTGTTAACAGTGAGCATACAATTTCTGTTTCTTGTGCAATTACTGAATGCATCAAAGGGGCATTTCGTGTTCGACGAGCTCTTGTTTAGTATAGATACCGGAACTTACATAATCCTGTTATCCTAAACACTGACTATTTCAATTCTTTTAAATGCCATTATTGTCAAATGACATTCTTTTAGCACAAATTTTGGCCCACTAATACAGCTATGGGAAACCTCTTGTATGTGAGAATGACAAACAACCATTTAGATCTACATGTAAAATTCTTATTTCAAATTCATTCTAAAAAGTTCTTGACCAGAATTTTATCCATAACACAAACACTCTTGGTCGAAATTCAAGAAATCAAATTTAATTAACCTAACTCCTAACAGTCTGGGGCTTTTTTTTTAAAATATGATTAAGGTTAATTTCTTAGCTCGATAGGGATCGTAGTTGGGGCCTCTACTCAAGTTTATAGCCAACAGTTTTTTACAAGTGTAAAACTAGTCAATGGATTGATTTTTGAGAAAGTAGCTGCAATGTATGTGAAAGATTGTGGAAGGGAGGGGAAATAAGCAACATATGCTTTTCAATGCCTTTGAATTTTTGTTCAAAATTTACAGGGAGAACATTGGTTAACTATACACATTGATTTCTGTTCCAATATTTGCAAAAAATGTGATAAATATCAATAAAAAAATAAAATTGGACCTAAAACCACTGGACTACGGGGACCTATTACGTTGTTTAGTGATAAAATTATATATATATTTTGTTACGACAGCGTGTCTAAATTCGTATTACTTTGACATTTTTGAAATTATTAGCTTTTCTACAATAAAAAATAAATAAATTAGAGATGATTTTGTTATTCCAACACTGCTGTTATGTTTTTCAATATTATTCAATATTTGAAACAAAAAGCGGGCCGCTTGAACTCATTACATAACACCGATTTCATTAATACCGCACATTTTCAACTCGTTGGAATACGATAGTATAAGAATAATCTGTTTTCTTTTTCACATATCTATAACGGTAATGCGGCGCCGGATTGTTTATAAGCAATTTTATTTTATCAAATGTCGTCCTGATAATTATTTACTGCGTGAACTGCGCGGCAGCAGTTCCAAGAATTATGGGTAGAAACAACAACAACAAAAAACGGTGAAGGTATAGAAAATATTCCCAAGTTGAACGGTATATAGGTTTACTTTGACATATACACGTACACATTATCTATAGACGGGAAAACCGTAAACCTATGTTAAACCTAACCCTAATCTTTAGTCAGTATATAGTACGCTCAATACGTGCGTACATCAAATGGGTGAGATTTAATGTTGATGCGAAAGAAGTACCAAAAACTGACCCCTTCTTCCTCATTTAAAGTTATTTCCCCTACCACCCTTGACGCCATTTGCAAAATTAGCAGGAGGCTAACCGACCTCATTTTCCGCACACAAATTTCCCCTTGTCCTCTCCCACTTGATCTTTACTGATAATCTGTTCCTGGAAGGATGTGGATATGTTAAAGAAAACAAACATGTCGGCCCTTTTCGGGGCATTAGAGAAGAGAACATGTATTTTGGTATCAGTTTTTTCTTTTCTTTTTTTTGTCCCTGAAATGCTACTTTGACAGCGCTGTATTGTGCAAGGTAGACGATTTCAGCTTTTCCATTCCTGATGGTCAATGTAAAATCTTCACAGCTCTGAGAACTACTGACGGAACGTTGATCACTGAATAGTTTTCACAACATTGCTCGTGAAGTAGTGTTCACGACACTGTGAAAGCTGCTTCATAAACATTGCTCATTTGCATGTGTTAATAGTTTTATTTTATTTTGCCGTATGCCTGCATCATAATATAAATCGTCCAAAAATCAGTTCAGAGTGTGCTGGTCGTAAAGCACAAATTATGGGACTGGCAACTTATGCGAGGAAGCCTGTAATGATATAAGTTGATATAGGCCCATAGGTTTATGCAAAATGATATCGGAAATCAATTGTAGAAAGTACGTTATGAAGAGAATTGTTGTCGCCATCGTTTAACATGTGTTACTTAATTGTTAAGTCCACCGGCTTATTATATATATAAGATTCAACATCACGTCATACCGTATTTGTATACCATTATATTGAATATTAAAGTGTTGCAGTGCCAAAGAATTTACTCGGGGATATACTTGTTTGTTTATAAATGTCATATTTATAACATTGACTGCTCATTATTTTCAGAAAATGGATTAATTTAAGAAAAACTGACCACGGATTTGTTAAAAAAACTTTTGAAACTGTATGACAAAACTTCTAAGGCAATTAGTGATATATATCTGACAATGTCTTTAACATTCCGGTTGGGGTTTACTTCTAGCACGGTGTACTTAAAACAAAATTGAATGATGCAACCATTTTACTACCCTATTTCAACTAAAAAGATAAAATAAATGTCATATTTACCGATTTTCTATCAAAGACTACACAGGTTGCAGTCATGCCTGTTTTCGTTGTAGAAATATAGATCAAGTGTGGATAAATAAAGGATTCGTGCCTCAAAATAAGGTCCAAATGAGATCGGGCATTTATGTACACGTGTTTGCTAAAGCCGAAGGACACATTTGGCACCATAGCCAATGCAGTTTTCTTAAGAGTGGATATTGCTAGATGAACTTTATAAAAAAACGCGATATAGTTTGAAACAGATCGCTTTCTTTATTGATATGATCCGCAATGTCTTCCGTAGAAATCAAACCAATTATCGATCAGAATTGTCCCGGAGACAGCGGGTGCAAACATACGATACAAGCAGTATACAGGATACACCAATAGAGAATGTTTCCTTCTTCGTCCCATATATGATGGAAATTACTAACTGTATTGCAATTCATATGTTTTGCGCCTTACAGGAACTTAATTAGTATCGATTTCGACAAAGCGCTGTAAAAATAGATGTTGAGAGAACGTTCAATGACAGTGTTTACATACATCGTGTTAGTATATATAGCCAGGAATTTAGATGCAGTCGCGCTGAAAAAAAAGAAAAGAAATTTTGAGCTCTTCAGTTCTTCACCATTAAACCGTGGCCATTACTCACCAACTGTTTTTTTTTTCCTATTGCATTTTTTTTGCTACGTGCTAGAGGGAATGAAATGTTGATATATTTTTCACGCAAGCAAACGCCAGCAAGGATAAAGTATATTCATATAGTATGCCAAAGTTACCTGTCTCGGAGTAAAAAAGTCTACCTGGCGTTGGCATTGTGAAATATATAGGTTAATTATGGCGGGCAGTGAACAGAAGAAGGAAGGGTAATAGTGCTAAATGACATAACATTTTTAATGAGCGGTCCCTTTAGTTAATTACCTGAGGAGGACAATTGGTTGGCGATAAGTACTTAAAGGATATATTTCTTAACATAAAATGGGTAAGTTTCTTTCTGTCAACTCTTGTTTATAGAATTTGTCTTTATACTTTATGTCAGTAATTTTGTTTATTTTTAAGTTACAGATTTGAGTATAGATTTTGTACTTTTATTTTGTTAAGTGATTCATATGCGGCCGTTGTCAGTAGCGGCGCAGGCGTGAGAACATCCAAAGTTTAGATTGAAACCAATCAACGGAAATCACATAATCACATTATTTTCTGTTTGAATATACTCACATACACCCACGCAACCCCTCCCCCTGCACACACATACATACATTGAGGAAAACACATTCTATATTTTAGCATGGAGTGTACCATTACAAATGACGATAAAAGTTTATTCAAATTTACATCAAATAACGCTTGAATAGAAAATGCTTTCCTAAATATCTTATTAACCGAGTTTATTCAATTGACCTATGTAACTGGTCATATCCAGTTTTATCCGCCATTAGTTAGTTATTGATTTAATTCTGCACGATTTGATGGCGGGTGGGTGGATCTAAATGGGTGGAATGGAAGCGGGACGCTCGCAGCCCCACTGACATCCGTCGAGCATACATTTGGATAGCCCAAATTTGAGGCATTAGTCATTTTAGACACGATTTTCGGCTCGCTTTGCACGCCAAAATTTTATATAGATAATGGTGGGAACGGAGGACAAATCAAAAAGCTATCGGCATTGTCCAGTTGTTTCGTTTTTGTTTTTCGTTTTTTTTTTTTAAATCTTTAGTAGTTTTTTTTTCTAAAACAATACATATTTAAAAAAGACATTGTTTCAAACATTCATCTCAGCCTATTTCAAATGTACATCATATTGCATCATTTGAGGTATATCCTTTCCGCAGCCTTAACGTACTAAAACGTATTAGCGTCTGATGGCCCTTTCACGCTTCCGTAGAAACAACATTTATGACACGAAACTTATTTTGAAAATATTTCTGAAATGTCTAGGTCTGCAGCTCTCAAATACGGTTATATCTTATATCTGAGGCATATACTGACACTCTCAGACAACATCAAAAATGACATTTCCAAAATTATCAGTCTACCCTTGGTCCGTTACGGAACCCTGTTGGATTTCTGTTTATCCAGAGCTCATATATTTTTTTTCATAGATTAAAAGCTGACATGCTGTACTAAAGCCCAGGTAATTTCAATTCGTAATAAAGTGCTGGAAATTGGCTCCCCAATAGCAAAAAAAAAAAAAAAAAAAAAAAAAAAAAATGAAGTCCACGCCATACATTTAGACGGGGTGACCCCTGCGCTTGACCCCTGACTATCCCTGACTATCTACGAATCAAAATCCGGCTTTCGTTTTCAAGTTTAGCATTTCTACTTTCATTTTATTTACTTCCGGAAATAGCTGAAGGTCGAGTAACGTCATTTTCTGTGTTGTCAAAAACATACGTATGCCTGGCGAGATTGCATAAATATGTGCTGGCCGTCCTAAGGATATTAGCCAAATAGATTCCTTAGCGTACGTCCCCCGCACTCCTTAACTCTGGTCCCTCCCAAATCCATGATCCTAGACCCGACCCTATTTGCCGTGCTTAGGCCCATGCACGGGTTTAAAGAATGTAGTTCAGCTAAGGTCATCGTCCTGTCCTTATATTACAAAAATGTAAACCGCTTATTTACCTAATTTCAAGCCATTCACCTCTGCGTTAGTAATAAAGGAAAAATGTAGTTATTTACTTAATACTGGTTTAAGAGGGGCGGTGGTGTGGAGGTGTCATGATGATATGATATTTTTATTCGTTTTTACTAATGTACAAGCCTAGGCTTACAGTACCGGCGTGCAGCTACACTTGTTAAATGGTTGTAGTCAATATTCTAGCGCATTGTCCTTAATGCTATGTATACAGTTCTTACAGGGATTCAAACCAATATCAAACATTTGTGTACAGAAATCCGACACATATATTTTGACTGTCGTTTACAAAGCTCCAAAGCGACCACTTTCAAGCTCTGGAAATGCAACAGCAACGGTTTTCAGTTCATATTGATTTTAAAAAGATTTCAACACTTTTATTCACATTATTATTATTATTATTATATTATTATATTATATTATATTATTACTTTTATTATTATTATTATTATTATTTTTATTATTATTATCATCATCAGCAGCATCATTATCATCATCATCATCATTATTATTATCATCATCATCATTATCATCATCATCATCATCATCATCATCATTATTATCATCATCACCATCATCAGTATTATTATTATAATTATCATCATCATCATCATCATCATTAGTATCATTATTATTATTTATTGTAATCAGCAGTGACATAAGGCGCATGGACATTGAACTTTGTTGATAAGCAAACACGGGAATGGCATCTTATCACTCAATATACCGAGCTAGCATATTAACTTCTAAACTATGTACTATCATTCATATTTGTATTATCTCCCACTTTCAAATTTTTGTACGTCGTATAAGGTCATTCGGATAGATGTGCTTTTCCCTTATGTAGCAGCCAAAATATTTTAGTCTTCTGTGAGATTCTTTTGTAAGAAGAAGGTAAGTTTCAAAATTTTGGATCGTACAGGTATTATACTTTTGCCGTTGCTACAGTAGAGTAACTTTTCCTTTTTGCACGTGTCATTTGTATTATGCTTGGATTTACATTTTCGCTAAATTGGATGTATTCATTGAATGTAAACACAGAATAATTTCTTTGCTACAAAATAGGCAAACACCTAACGACATGCAGTTTTACTATGATTAAATAAAAAAAAATCATAAGTTGCTATAATCTATATATATGCAATACATCAGTTTTTCTCTCACATGTGCACATATCATATATTAATATTTTTTCTCTGCAGGGGGCCTTCTGTCCAGGGAGCCGCGCCGACCGGGGAGTTCTGCTGATAAATTGCTTCCACCAGTAACGCCGACAGACTCCATCGCAACGAATACCGGCACCATGGACGAAATGAACATGGCTCCGAAGGTGTATACACGACGATGGTTTATGTTACTTCTGTTTGTAGCATATTCCTTCAGTAACGCTTACCAGTGGATTCATTTGAATATAATTGGAAATGTCATCATGAAATATTACAACGAGAGTCTTCCAGAGGATTCTTTCCAACAAGAATCAGCCATTGATTGGCTCTCTATGATTTACATGTTAGTTTATATTCCTTTAATATTCCCGGCTACATGGCTTCTGAACAAAAAAGGTCTTAGATTAAATTTGATCTGTGGAGCGTTTCTGAACGCTTTAGGCGCTTGGATTAAATGTGCATGTTTAGCACCAGACAGATTTGCGGTCCTTATGTTTGCTCAGACGCTATGTGCCATAGCGCAGATCTTTATACTAGGCATTCCTGCTCGCCTTGCAGCCGTCTGGTTCGGGCCCAACCAAGTCTCAACGGCGACTTCAATTGGAGTCTTTGGAAATCAGGTAAAGATATTCAGTTAATCAGTCGTTCATGTTTAAGGTAGTGGACCTGTAACGACATTCGACAATTTCCGTGCAAATCCGTATTCTCGTCTGTAACGACATTCGACAATTTCCGTGCGAATCAGAATTCTCGTCTGTAACGACATTCGACAATTTCCGTGCAAATCCGTATTCTCGTCTGTAACGACATTCGACAATTTCCGTGCAAATCCGTATTCTCGTCTGTTATTTTTTTCATTTTTTGACCGTAAATGTAGCTTATACCGAGCAGAGGTTTCGATGTTGACCGGAAAATACCGAGGTCATATATGGAGAAAACGTAATTACGGAAATTACCGATTTTGTCATTACGGGTCCACTGTCAGATAGATTGACAGGTATCAATATATCGTATTGGAATGTCCCGCTCTCCGGTGTCATGAAAGTGCGTCGGCATTTCTATATATATATCAAAAATATCATACATTTATATGTGTTGATAATGGTACACTATCATTCCAATATTGTTAGGTAATGGCACAAATTAAATTTTAATGTCGTGATACGCTATGATTTTAATATTGTGTGATGATATGGTACGCATTTACGCAAAACCAGTGGTCTTCGTGATTTCACATCGCGCAACTTAAAACTTGAAAATCATGAATTTCATGATTTCACACCTCACGATTTTACGATATTTTCCATACTGGAAACGTGAACTCGTGAAGTATGAAAACATAACCTTTACTATTTCACAATCCAAGACATCATGATTTTTTGATAAAACGTGAAATCGTGAAGTATGAAATCACACTCAAGACTTCACGATTTTTTAAATTTTATAAAATGTAAAATCATGAAGATTTGAAATTTTGAAATATTAAATCATGAAGTTCGCGATTTATACTTCATGACTTCACGATTTAAACGAGAAATCGCAAAGTATGAAATCATGAACTATACGATTTCATACCGCATAACGTCACGTTTTGTAATTACGTTAAAAGTGAAATTGTGAACTAAAAACATCATAAAGTTTGCGATTTTACACTTCGCAAGATCACGATTGTTTTCATTTCATAAAAAGTGATATCGTGAAGATTGAAAACATGAATTTCGCGACTTCACACTTCATTATTTCACGATTTTTTAAATTTTCATAAAACATGAAATAGAGAAGTTTGAAAGTTTGTACTTTTTTGCAGGTTGGGTGTGCAGCTGGTTTCCTTATACCCCCATTACTGGTTCCCAACAGCGAGTCTCTCTCTGAGATTGGCAGGGATTTGGGTATCATGTTTTACATATGGGCCGGCGTAACCACTGCCTTGTTTATAATAATTGTTGTTGGTAAGTATTATACTTACGTCATTAAGCGATGTTCAGAACTAAAAAATGTTTCTGAATTTAGTTTTTTTTTCTTTAATCATTTTTTTTAAAAAATAATCATGAGTCGCTGAGTATCGCTGAAACAGATTTTATTTAGGATTATAGGAATATACTGTTGGAATATTCTGTCTCCTTTCATAGAATTTATGGTCATATTTTAGTTCTGGTCGAATTGGAACCTTCAGATTTGTTCTAAAATAGACGTTTTAAAAGTGCATTCGCCTAAGACAGATATTTTCTTCGAAAATGTATAATTTTCAATCCCAGTCTGATAATAGGATGGTAGGAAAGTTGGAGTTTAGTCCATTTAGAGGTTTACAGATTCTTTGCAATTTTAGGGAAAAAGAGAACCTGACAAAATCTAGCAAACCAAACTGCAGTGTAAAACAAACTGCTTTTAGTACTCCACAACTTGCATCTCGAATCATATTTCATTTTCAGTATTTAAAGACAAGCCACCAAGACCGCCGAGCAAGGCACAGATGCTCGCTAATCAAGGATCACACCAGGAAAACTACTTAGGCTCATTGAAAAATCTCTTTCATAATCGGAATTTTATTTTATTAACACTTACATATGGTAAGAATTTTCAAATATTTGCTTAATGTGTTGATTCATAATGTAATTTTATTGGTATTTCACTGCAACATGTAAATGTATCATACAAACTTGGTCGACTTAAATCAATTTAAACGCCTTTTTTGTGCCACCATGTGAAAAATAAAGTGTTGAGCCCATTTTCCGTAAAGTTGTACTTTTTATACTTGATGGAAATTGGACCAGTTGTGTATATCGGCTCTGAACTGAATGCCGTTATCCGGTTTGTCGCATTTTCTTTTTAGACTGCATTGACTTGGTTAGGTTTGCGATATTTCTCTTTTCCAGTGACCTGTCTGCGTCTGAAATGGTGATCTACTCTTCCTCCTTTGACAAAAGCGTTAGATATCGCTTCTTTCTTTTGTTTTGTTTCATCTACCATTTTCCTTTGGAATTGTCCTCAAGTAAATACTGGATCAAATCTGCTTACATGTATATATATTGTTAGTTATTTACCTATATAAATTTTGTCAGTTGAAGACAGTACAAATCAGATTTCATTTGTACAAAAGGTTCAGAACATTGCCTACTGACTGAATTTATTGTTTCCCTTTACCTATCCAAGTCATATTTCCTGATTTCAATTGGTCTGTCCTTGTCATATTTTCTCTTGTTTAAGTTCAGCAATTTCTTGTTTCTCTCAGATCGTTTCATACTAAACGTCCTTGAAGTTGTCTAGCTTATTCTTGCGGTTGTATTTTGTATTTTATCCAGTCTTACATACAGAGACATGAACTGTCACAGGTTTGTTCACAAGCCTGCGGTTTTAATAAAGCTTTTCTTGCGATGTTCTGCTTTTTCCAACAGTCTAGAACCAGTTGTAGTGAGTTTTAACCTATAGCACTTCCGTCTATTTTGTGGTTCTTCTGGTCTAGTATTTTCTTTCAGTTGCTGGTAGGCGTGCGCTTACAGAAACTATAATGTAAGGTGTTAGTACGGTTATCTGTTTCTACCATGTCAATAAGATAATTTTGGATTGCATACTCAATGGCACTGACCTTCCTGATTCGCAACATATCGGTTCATTTTCTTGTTCCTATTTCGGCAGAAATGCTACTTTATCCCTGTATTTCTTTATAATTTAACTAGTTTAAACATCCAGTCAGCAGTTAGATGAATCCATAAATAGATCATTTAGTTGGCAATATGGGTGGGTTGTGGGGGGGGGGGGGGGGGGGGGGGTGTGGGGGGGGGGGGGTGTGGAGGGGCGGACTTGCTTACTTACTGTTTAATTTGTTAAACTATAAATAGGTTATAATTATACTTATTGACCTTCTAATGAATAAAGTTGTGGTTTTCATTTGCTACGCACCCTTACATCAGTACTTTATTTCGTTAGCAAGTCAATAAATGATTTAACCTTTACTTATAGAATGATATGGAGAATTAGAAATCAACATGAGGTATTAAATATAGTAGTTAGGTGTTCTAAAATATGTTCTATAGACTGTTTCAAAATGAACAATTATTCTTCTGTATGATGTAATTAGCTGTTCTAAAATATGTTCTATGGAATGATAAGCAGATGACACTTCAAACTGAACAAGTATTCTTTTGTATGGTGACTAATATTTAGGACATTTCATTTTGTCGCGTTGGCATGCGCACGTTTTCATGCTATCCAGCGCAAAATAAAACGCGTACAATGTTTCGTTGTGGTAAACTGATAATTTCGTTTCGTAGCGCTAGAATGACACAACGAAATATGCCCCATAAACCTCGCGCACTAAATGTCCTTTTTCAGTCACCATACATTTGCTTCCTGTTCATAAAGGACATTGCTTCATGCAAATAGTCTAGAACTCTTTATCTTTATACTCAGTTTTAACGGGCATTTAATGCCACGTTTGATTTTTTTATCAGTCAAATTATCATTACTTTAAAAAAAAAAAAAAAGAACCATAGAGATTTGTATTTGAAAGAAATATTTGCAACGAATAACAGCATATAATATCTGTCTTACTTATATAATTTTATTATATGAGTAGTCACGTAAAAAATTACCATCTTGCAGAATGACATCTTTTTGGAGAAACGACGTTAAAACTTTCTTTAACACCAAAAGCATGGGACTTTTTTCTTACAAAATTTTAAAACATAACAGAAAGATAAAGGCTTTTAAAAACATGTGATTTTATATAAAAAAAATGTGTAAAAATCCGAAATTCCAAAAATAGATTTAAAAAGTGGTTCATTTTGATGTGACTACTCACTTATGTGCTTGACTATTTTTTAATGTAGTTATATTGCCTATCTAAAGGTATCAACACTGGATGTTACTATGGTATTGGGACGTTGCTTAACCCAATCATATTGTACTACTTTCCAGTAAGTACATATATATTGGAAAGGTAACAATAGAGAATTAGTAGCATACGTAACTCTGGATATTTATAATGTTTTGATTTTTTGTGGTAATACCATTGATTTGAAGAATTGTTGTTATGTTTCAGCACATATCTACTTCATTTAAAAAGAGTAATCTTTATTTTGTTTTACATTGAACTACACTATGTGACATTTACGTTACAATAAAACTTAATTTACGTTACTAAAATACTTGATTTATGCATTATTTAGAATGGTAACGTCACCATGTAAATCGACGATATGTTTAACAAACACGTATCAAGGCAGACATACATATTCAGAAGGCAGAAAATTGAATTATAGCTTGCAAGAGCAATTTTATATAACTTATTAGGTATTGAGAAGAAAGTCCATATAAATTAGATAAGTATAAAAAGGGATTGTTTTATACAAAAGTCCAACTATAACATATTGCCGCCTTATTTCGGTCAGTGTATTGTGAACAAAAAGTGTCTTGCTTTCATTGTAAACTGTTTTTGAAATTTGGTGAAACATCTTATTTCACTTTCCTTTTTCAAGAGATCTGAAGTTTATAACTTGAAAAGAAAATTAATTTTTGTTAGAAATAAAGGTTGCACAATACACTGGGTCTGTTTGCAAACCGCTAGTTACCTTGCAAATTGTGAGTGAAATGTTGAAGAGTATGTGGCAAAGTCATCTACTACACTCTATTGGCTGTGACACTGTTTGTTGTATGTGTATCAGCAAACGGCAACTGTAACGTGGTTAACGTCGTTACCATCTTAAAAAACACAATGGCAGATGAACACACATACGTAACAGTTCTCGTTTGTTGTTATGGTTACGAAATGGTGTAATCTAAAAAGATAGAGACGGTGTAACTGCTAGCTATATAGTATTGTCACAGTTAAGCCAGAATTTACGTTACCGCTGTTGTATTTATGTTGGCATATTGTTAGTTACCACGCTAGTATTGCATTCTATGCTAGCATTGCCATCTTAAGAACGTTCACAAGTCTGTAGGGTTGATGTATCCTAGTTTTATTTAATATTCCAACTGGAGTCTACACAAAAAACTTGCTTTAAATAAACTCATTTTTGCCACTTTAACACATTTTATATAGAAAATAGAAGGGACAAAAAGACGAAATGATGGCATTATAAATCGTGGCGTGGGTCAATCAAAATAAACGACAAAATTTATTTTAAAAGTATCATGTGATAAAGCAAATGTTGAAAATGGATAACATTTTTGCACCGATATCGAAGGATTCTTGTATTTAGTATTTTCATTAAGTAAAATGTGTACATGCCCTTTTTATTTCTATATAGAAAGTCTGGCCGCTATCGATTATCAAATGACAAATCATTGTTTGGAATATATAACTTCTTAAACAAACATGTTTAATATCTGGCAATTTCAAATTAGTAAGCGCGTGGCTAAAATATTTCGAAGGCTTGAAAAATTTTCGTTTAAAAATCTTAAAAATAAGCATGCATTAAGAATTTGACAATAATCTACAGCTTTATACTTTAAAGGGGTTTGTGAGTACATGACATTGAATATACACCTTTTGTGAACTTTTTAAACTTAACCTGTATAGCATTCTATGTATCAATAATAAAAACAATATATTTTTTCAGCATAAGATATCTACAAGGAATTAATGCAGATATTTTATGTCATACGCAAAACAATGACTGTGTTCAAAATAATTTTACATCGGACTATTTTGGCACACCTGAGCTCAAAGTGCTCATGGTGAGCTTTTATAGGATCGTTTGATGTTTGTCGTCCCACAATTTCTTTAAAGAATATCTCCTGTGAAACCACTTTGCCAGTTTTAACTAACTTCACAGGAATTTTCCTTGGGTGGATTATTTTCACATTCCTTCAAATCTAGGACATTCATCTCAGTTCTGGTTTCCATAGCAACCGAAATGAACAATTTTAAAAATCTTCTTGTAAGAAACCTCTGGCACGATTTTGAACTAATTTTAGAAAAATGTTCCTCGGTGACCCTTAACCAAATTCCTTCAAATATTTCTTTCTTTAAAAAAAACATGGCCGCCAGTGCATGGGCGGAGTTAGTTTTCCCTTATATGGCTGTATGGAAAACTTTAACAATCTTTTTTTCTGAAACTGTTGGTCCGATTTCAAAATAATTTCCCAGCAATGTACCTTAAGTGACTTTCTACCGAATTCCTTCAAATAAGTATTTTCTGTTAAAAACATGACTACCAGGGGCGGTCCCTATATGGCTAAATGGAAAACTTCGAAAATCTCCTAGAAATGATCCTTAGGTTACCCTCTACTAAATTCTTTCAAGACATGTTGATTTGTTAAAAACATAGCCGCATAGGGGTGGTGATAGTTTTCTCTATATGGCTATATGGAAAACTTAAAAAATATTCCCCTCTGAAGCTGTTGTCCCAAATTCAAAATAATTTCACAGTCATTCTCTACCAAATTTCTTCCTCATTACCGCTATGGCCTTGATTTCTTTTATTTTTATTCCTTTTTTATATTGTCTCTTAGTATCCTATGTCATCATCTCCCTCCTCCCCTCCTCCCCGCCTCCCCCAAACACAAGAACATTACCCGGCCGTATTTATCTAGTGGAGACTTTAAAAATATTCTTGTCAGAAAATAGTGGGACTTATTTCAAAATAATTACACAGATATATTCCTTCCGTGGCCATCTGTGTAACTCAGTTGAGCGGTCTATGGCCATCATGCCCTTCTTGTTTTATATATACTACTATTGCTATTAAAAACTTCAACAATTTTTACTTGCATTTTATTACACGTAAAAATGGAACAAAGACATATCGTGTCACGTTTATAACGTTTGGTATCTGATATTGATTTTGCGTGCGTTTCAATAGTGAATGTTTTTGAGATTGGGTGTGTATTAAATTTTAAATGTTTTCACAGGGACATGAACAGAGTGCCGGACAAATAGGCCTTGTATTAGTGTTGGCAGGAGTGGTCGGTTCTATAGTGGCTGGTATATGGTTAGACAGGACTAAATCGTTTAAGTAAGTATGTATTATGGGCTAGTGTATGGTTAGACAGGACTAAATCATGTAAGTACATATATAGCACACATAGCTAAGTCATTTAAGTAAATATGTAATATAGTATTTGTCAGGCAGGAGTAAATCAGTAAAGTAACTATGTACTATGTAGTTTGGTTCGTGGCTGAATAGTTATTTTAACAAATTCTGCAAACATATTGTAAGCAAACTTTTAGCCTGGAAAATAGCACATTTTCATCTGATGGCTGTGAAGCAAAGGGCAGTCAAATCGCAGTATAGAAAGAACCCGCTTGAGTTGAGAAATATGACACAGTAAAAGTAGGGGAAGGGTACTCTGGAGACTGGTGTATGGTAAGACCGGACTAAATCAGTAGTATGTAAGATAATGGGTCAGGACTAAATCAGTGAAGTAAGTGTGTAAGATAGTGACTGGTATGTGGTTAAACAAGACTTAATCAAATTAATAGTTTCGATTAAAGATAGGTTTGTATCGCAAGACAGGGTTTTTAAAAAGTAAGAACGTTTTTACAATGCTACTGGGGTATGATTAGAGAGGACTATATAAAGTTTCACACAGACTCGACTCAGTTATTCTGGTAAGTCAATGTTGAGTGGTAAAGCAACCGGTAGGCGTCATTTATTTCGTCTATCCTTCAGTCTCTGACGCATTGTTACGTATAATGCCTTTGACGTCATCCGATACTTATTGTTCATTTCACTTCAGTTGATGAACATTTTCATAAAAAGTGATACAGAGTTGTATATATATTTTTATTTTTCAGACCAACCACTGTAGGTATATATTTCCTGTCCATGGCCGGCATGGTTGCGTTAACGTTTACAATGGGTGTTGGCCTGATTTGGGTGGTGTTTCTGACGTCCGCAGCTTTAGGGTAAGTGATATTTCGTGCTCACTTTATTATATCACATATACAGGGACATAAGACTGTCTTACAAGAGCGAAGGTCACGTAAAACCTGTACAAGCACTAGGATTCACTGTTTGAGAGTGTAATTTAGAAGTCAAATTAATGAAGCTATTGTCGTTATAGTGCGGCGGTTTCTCTTGGTGGATAGTATTTTTGATTGGTATGAAATCTTTATGAAATGTGTATATAAGGGTAAAATGGTATTTAACACATCAGTAGAAATACTCTATCTAACATAAACAATTTATGAAATACACGTACAGTGTATCAATAAATCAGAATGATATATTTAATACTAACAAAAACATAAAGGAATATTTCGTCATACAGTGAAAGGTTTGCCGCTATATAACTGAAATGAATTCTGAAATGGCGGCTTCTGTACACCGTACCTTTTAACACTGCAAAGTGTTTTTGTCTCAAATTGCGACGTTTACACTGTTTTCAGCATCTGCATGTGAATATTACTCACAGATAGGTGCTGTATTGAACTGTCTAGTCTCGCAACAGTTTTGGATATTTCTTTGTGCAGAAATCGATCGGATTCCAATGATGAGCTCAAAGGAAACGCAGAGTTCCCGATTCTCCAAATATCGTCTGCTTCTTAGAATGTTATTACCCGTTGTTATTTGTTTAAGACAATCCCACAGGAGGTGTGAGATTTGAACGACGTCTGTAATTTGTTTAAGTCAGGCCAGCGGAAAACATTTTTTCCCCCTTATTTTTGGCATTTATTTATAACTTCGTTCAAATTCAGTTTGATGATAGAGCTGATTGATTCGACCTTTCATAAATTCTACTCTCCACTGTACATGTTAGATAAACTAAATGTTTATCAAAGTAACTGGTTTAAAAATAGTACAACAATAAGAAGAGCAGCAGCAACAGCAGCAGCAGCAGCAGCAGCAGCAACAGCAGCAGCAGCAGCAGCAACAACAACAACAACAACAACAACAACAGCAAACAAAAACACAATTTTACCAAATAGCACACAACGGTTCTTGTTAAGTTGTTAAATGGTACCGTTACATAGATACGGTTTATATGGACGAGGCAAACAAACGGGCTCATTTACAATGCCAATGTTTTAAGTTTAGAGCCGCTTCTTTTATTACTTCCCATAGAACAGACCTTTTATCTATATCTAAAGACTTTCAGTATAAAATCATGCTTAGTAAGCAGAATATTTTAGTTACGAACTCATTTCCTCAAACTAAATATCGACATTAATTCGCAGAACAAAAAATCATGTTTTCGTACGATGAAGACAACTTTAAAAGAAATTTTATTTCTTTGTTTGTGCACGAAATAATACATTTATGTCAAGATTTAGAGCAAATTGTAGGTACTATACTACTGTTCTATTTTTCCGTAGATTTAAAACAGAAAATTTAAAACTAAAAACAATGCATTTCCAAAATTAAATGGCAAGTGCACGAACTTCTATAAAAAATGGTTCAGACTTTGCGAAATACTAAACATTTAGTTTGATTTCGCTGACAAGAAAGAAAAGAAAGTAACACAACCACTGTTTAAAAAATAACTTCAGTATATGATAGTAGGATAGGGCTTTTATCTTTTTCCATAGATGTATATGTTATTCAACAAGTTCTAGTTTTCGTTTATCTCATATAAAATTTAAAATTAATTGTTATGAGGTTCAGTTACTCAAATTTTTATACTCCGTAAATGAATAATAAGTAAACATATCACTTTGTGCTTTGCAGAATAGTGTTTGAGAAACATCCTCTATGTTACCAATTACACTGGAAATAAATGGGGTTACTACTTGTGCCCTCAAACCTTTTGATGTCTTATTCCTCTGCCTTGCACGTGCTTGAATGTAGAGAGTAGTAAGACACCCGTGCATATATGACAATGATCGTCTGATAATGTTTAACTTTAACAAACATTAATTTCAGGTTTTTTATGACTGGTTATCTGCCAGTTGGATTCGAATTTGCGGCTGAGATCACGTATCCAGAGTCGGAGGGAACATCTTCCGGTCTTCTTAATGCTTCCGCTCAGGTGAGCTTGCTTATTACAACAGTTTGATACCATTCTTTATTAACAGTTGAACCTCAGATACTACAGACCAAGAGCCGGTTTCACGTGTCTAATCAAATAAAATTACCTTAACGTCATTTGAAGCATATGCTTAAACATTAATTTTTCCACTGAGTATGTTTTTCATATTCTGAGTATAAATATTACTGGAATTACATGTCGTTTATCTTTGTGTAACTCCACTTGCCTTAGATTTACTAGTTTGGCTACCGAATAGATAATCTGTTTTATTTTTATATTTTGACCATTGAGAAGAGAAGGGAAATAATTATACAAAATTTGGAAAGCATCGGGTGTTATCTCCCGTGAATAAAACATAAGGTCTGAGCATAGACTACGGATTTACAAAAAACTGTTCTCTTGTTTTTCAGACTTTTGGTATAATATTAACTATAGGAATGCGTGCATTAATCAACCGAGTCAGCGTTTTATCAGCCAATATCACTGTGTCAGCTGTTCTTTTGGCCGGGACAGTCATAACAGGTTAGAATATATAGTCAAATGTGCTAAAGACCATCAAAAATGAAATTGATTTTTTACCACCAATTCTCTATAATATAAGACCATTGTTTCCAAGCGTCAGTTTCACACTTGCCTTTCTTGTAGTATAGAGCATTGATGGTAAAAAGTGCTTTTTAAAAATCAGTTATCGTTACCTATGCTATGTTTGCGCTAAAATGCTAAAAGATATTGGAAGGCTGGGAGCGGGATGTGTTTATGTGTGTGTGGGTGTGTGTGTGTGGGTGTGGGGGGGGGGGGGGGAGTGGATCCTGAGCCCAGTGTCTCACAGTGTGATTTTAACCTGAAAATTAAGAATACCATTTGGGGGTAAATAGTAACATTTAGAAAACTGTAAAAAAAATAGAAAATACAACTATATAGATTCCCTAATAGGATAATGGTTTGCCAATTGTTTGTTTTCAGCATTTATCAAAGCAGATTATAGACGTCAAGAGGCGGGTAACAGGGTATGTTTGATTTTTGTTTCATTAAAATTAAAAACACGTGCTTTGGCTATACTTATTATAATATCTATATGACAGATGTGAAAAGCTAAACCCGCCTTGCAAAAGCAAACATTTTCTTATGTTACAAAATTAATTCTCCCTTGTTCAACCAAAATCAGTCTAATGTTACACGAATAACATAAAGGGTAATCCAGTGGCTCTTATGGCAGGAAACGGAAGCCAAATAGTAAAAAAAAAAAAAAAAAAAAAAAAAATGTTGCTCACTACAGACTTGGAGTGGTCGTTCTGTGCATGTCACAAAATCATTATCATTGGAGTGCTCGGCAAAAATACGCAGATTTTGTATGTCCGCACGCATTTAGTGTATAATATGTATAATAAACTGACTAAAGGTTAGAGTTAGGATTACCACAGTTACAAAAAAATATAGATTATTACAGATACTCGTCATGCCAATCGCTTGAATCCGGTATATACCGGAGTCTGTAATATATCACATACGTTCCAGGTCTGTTTTTGGTCACAGACAAAAACAGTAAACGAATGCACCGTAATAGTAGTTTGATTTATGTTTCATGCTCCCCGTTTTTGGAAAATGTGAAATATGTAACATAGTGATTGATAAAGAGTACCATTATATCTCTTATTTACGTTAACGTATAATGTTAAGCCGAGGGGTGAAATATTATTATTATGCTCAAGACAGTAACAGAGAGCATTTGTGTGAATTGATGTTGTTGTTGTTGTCAGCTATAACAATATATAAGCATATTATAAGCAAACTAGATCTCCATCTTTTACTTAATGCAGACTATCGCTTCATTGGACATAATTAAAGCTGTGAGAGTACGTATAAAAATATGAGAAAAACATTGTACAAATAAAATATCTGTATTGTTGAATATATATCAGCTTTATGGACATGTAGAGAAATGTATGTACTTCAAAACGCCATGCTTTTTATTGCCTTTAGGTAAGAACAGATAAAAATGCAGTTACTTAAAAGAAATCCCAGGCAATGATTTGTTGAAAGGTCTAAAGAGTTATGTTTTAACTTGTAGCAGTATTACATAATCGAAAGAAAAAGACAGCTGACAATGAAATAAAATTTGAGCCGTACCAGGAGCAGGATCCATGCTGGTCGCAAATGCACTGTGTTGGTTTTCTCATGGTGCGGCTCAATTATGTGTGTGTTTTTTTTATCAAGGTCAAAACTAAGATCATTGATCAGTTTCCTTGACAAACATTAGGGCATTCTGTAAGTACATACATTTCTAACTGCGTATACAGGTGAAGGTACTATTTCGTCCCTATCCTCTATTTTCAGGTTTTGTTAAATACTATTATCACATGTTGTATCACATAAACAATATTTAGGAGAAAATACATATAAACATTCGGTTTCTAAGACATAATATCTCATTGGCTACTAATTTAGTGCACAATTTTGATATGTATACTTGCATGAACTGTCGGTTGTCGGATTTAATGTACAGTTTTGTATTTACCATACTTACTTTAGCTTATTTCGACTCATTTAACTGATGGCAATATAATAAGATTTTAAAGAAATCTAATCAGATAATTTCTCTGTTCTTAAGGTTAGTTCGCCATTCAAGCGTACATTAATGTAACGGACCAGTACTGGCACTCGGCAATTTCCGTGCAATGACGTATTCTCCGTATCCTACTTCGGCATTATTCGGTTGTCACATGCAGCAAATAAATTTCCGTAACTATCGGGAAGTGCCGGAATCGTATTCGGACAATACGTAATCCAACGGAATTTGCCGATTGTCATTTCGAGTACACTGTCTTAAATGATCTGTTTCTTTTCAGACCATAGAATATCTGGACCAAGTTCATTTTGATGTGAATATAACAGACAAAGACAAGGAAAAGAAAGAGGAAACTGTGAAAGCATGATAACGAAGTTGTGTTGTTTGTTTTTAAAATAATTTCAGTCTTTGTTGCGAGTATGCATATTTAATTCTTTGCATAAGTAATAAATGGCTTTTCTGTTGAGAGCAATAAAACTGCATATGATCGAGAATAGAAAATTCGATATGAAAGGCTGAATATATAAATATTCTTAATTGTCTACAGAGAATGATTCGCAAGCATTGTATTTTATGTATGTTCTTTGAACGAGTAAATCGGTGTTCAGTCTAAAAGGGGAAATAACGTCTACGGTGATGCTCATGAAGTGACGTCAACAGAGACGCTCATCGGTGTATAAAAAGAAACATATTATAAAGCGGACCCATCGGACCTGCGGTAAAAATGTGTTAACATTGACTACGAAATCAGGGTGGCGTGAGCTCAGCCCAAGCGCATTCCAACGAAAAACCATACTAACATTGGCATAGGGTCCCGTGTGTGGGTGCTTTACACCTGACACGCTAAAGAACTGGAGCTTCTGGAATGGGTGTGTCTTCTCAGTGCAATGTGTTCAGCTGAAGTTTTATTTATACTTATTCACATGTTTTCAAACATATTATACAAACTACTTAAACTTTTTCCTTGATATTGTATAGCTGCTCATTCTTAGCAAGACAATCTCTTTTTCAGCATGGAGCACGTGCTGTATATGTATTGCTTTTTCACGCATTTCATCAACGTTTCAAAGCTGCATCGGTAGATCTACTTCCAGTCAGAATTATTCAACACATTGCGCGATTTCATGATTATGACGGGTCAAACACATTTTTGAAGTTTTTGTTTAAGATTACATATTGCATCTGTTGACCATTATTTTAGTTCACGGATCGTATAATAGAAATTATTACATGTCTTCTTATAGATATCGCCGGTCCATAATTTGTGCCATACGACCAGTCTGTATTCAACACATGTTTACTGGGCTTATAAGTAATAAAATTGAAAATGAATTTGTTAAATAAATTTCTAAAGAACACTTATTGAATGATTCGTCGGTCAGTAGTCAAAACTATCGGCCTTCGGTCTTTCAGAACTCGTACAATAGTTTTGACTATTGACCGGCAAGCGATTCAAAAAGTGTATTTCTGTTTTCTTTTGCTTTTATAACACGATTACGTGTATAAATCGGCGGTCCATAGTTTGTGCTGTTAACTGGTCTATAGCTCAATACAGCTCTCCTGGTTTTAAGTCAATACTTGGAGAATTCATTGCTAATGTCATGTACGGGTAATAAACCACTTGTTTGCCCGACAATAGACCAAAACTGTTAGCCCTCGTACCGTGCAATGTGATTTCACATGATGATATTTTTGTTGTTTTTAAACGACCCATTTTATCTTAAACGACGAACTTCCAGGGTGGTTTAGGACGATCACAACTGCCCAACCAAGAACATGGTATTAGGGTAGAACAACCGACCGCCTGTAAGACCGTAGGCGAGACGAACACTTTCATCGTAGTAATATATTTTTGTTATGTGTGTGTGTGTGTGCGTGCGTGCGTGCGTGCGTGTGTTCTGTAAAAGAGTGAATGCATTTCATGTATGTTGTTCAGTTTTATTAAACGAGATATTAAATATAGCACGGTTTTTGGAATAATTTGAATATATATTGTGTTTCTTGCTATGCATCTTTTCTTCTTTTTTACAACTCATAATGCACATGGCTAAAAACAAAATAAAAGAACATTTGAAGTAAGTTAATACTTTGTTTTTCATATACAGGCAAACTTTTCTGTAGATACCTCCAATGGAAAATAAAAATTCATGTTTTAGTTAATGGCGGCAACTTCAAAACAAGTAATAGTGCGATGTTTATGTTGTAGATGTAGAAAATGGTGAGATTTCAAAGCATGCTTTACAGCTATGTTTATATAAATCTCAAGTCAATCTGTGCTATAGATATAAAGTAGCAAAGTTTACTGGGCTAAGCTAAACCTTGAAGACAAAATAATACGAATAAAATATATCTCTGATGCCATTTATAAACACTTATATTAAATGACTTGCTACATATGTCCGTGGGGGTCACTAACAACCCCAATAGTTACAACTTATTAACTCTGTAAAGAGAAATATGCACGAGTTCTGCAGCGGAAATATTGCTCGACTTTAGGAGCGCAATTTTATTCGACTAAAGAACGAGTGCATATTTCTGGATGCAAACCTAATAATCTTTTCATTACATACATATCTACACATATGAATATTATATAAATGTTGCAATTTTATTCAATTACCTAAATAAAATTGATAATATTGACGTAGTCTAGATAGATAATTTAACGCAGTTTAAATAAATAAAGGGCATGGAACATTACATTACGATAATTGTCTTTTTATAAAGTTACAGCAGAAATTAAAAAGGTAAAAATAAAACTATTTTATCACAAAAAATATAAATCCCTTTATTTGTATATAAAACGTTAGACAGGCAACGAGAAATAACAATAAAACATCTATATGCATCAGGGGGACAATGTTAAGATAAAAATAAAAAAATACCTTGGTCTGCAGTATATCATTCTTGACATATGATACTTTTTTTGTAGTTGCATACAGTTATTTCCCTCTATATAATTCCCACCATTTACCTGTGAACGATGCATGAATGAACATACTGACAAATTATTCTACATTGAAGAGGTAAGAGGTAATAGTCAATATAATTTTAGGTTTGTCACATTTCTGATTTTGTTGGTTAACTGTTTAAATACCTGTTTTGGACAGGCTATATAAGGGGCGGATCCAGGATTTCGGTTTTAGCGGGCAACATGTGGAGTCAGAAGGAAGCCCCAGGCCATTTTTTTTGGCAAGTACACCACTTGAAATGGTGCAGTCTGACCTGTATTTGAATATAAACACACAACCGTTGTTACAAAAATGACCAAACCATTTAAAATCATTTCAGCACTTACAATGTATTTTCTGTTTAGTTGTGATTACGTATCTTTAATAATATAATGGAGTTATATTCAGCTTTAACATTTGTATTTTTAATCTGAACTGGCACTGAAATATTTCTCGCCCTTCAAAATTTCATAAGGGACAATAGACGCTTTCCATATAAGATTTGCTTCCAGTATTCGTTGATCCAGATCAGATCTCATCGTCTTTCCTTTCATACTTCTTATGAAAATTTACTTGATCGTTGTTAAAATCGTATTTCAAACCGTCAGATGTATAAGTGATTTCACTTCAATCGGGAGAAGACCTCTATATAAGCTAGACTTTTGGTCGTATCCCTTTTCAAATTGATTGTATCATTGTTAATGTTAATATCTCTGCTGTAATCGTACCAATTTGTTTGAAATAAAATATGTTTAAACTGAACTGCATGGTTGCATTTGCGGATAAAGAAACATATTAATGACCTCTTATCACGCTATATATTGCGTGGACGTTAACTTCAAAAATATGTGCATGCCTCTGACTGCTATATACTTTCTATATTTCACACTTTGCCAACCTCTTTCCACTGTACAGTGACACTTGTGTAGGGTTGGATACCGGTTCCCGGTATCGGTACAATACCGAATAATCACTTCGAAAAGTACCGGTATATACCGTTTCGTAAAAGAACCGGTTCCGATTTCGGTATTTTCATAAAAGTAAAAACAAAATTTTTACAAAATCTGCGGCAAAATAAAGCAGAAATTTAAGCAAATAGTGTAATAACGCGATCGACATTGTTTACTGTGATACCGCTCAGAGTAACCTCCCTTGACATGGAGAGCTAACCGTGCGAATGGTTTCGTATGCTAAATTTTACCTGAAATACATCTTTTCCCGTCGTTTTAAAAAACGTAAACCAATACTTAATTTCAAAATATACGACACTATTTTTCTTTGTAGTTTTCTTTTAAAACCAACGAAAAAAAATGATGTAAATAAAAAATTACGAGACTAATCTGTAACCTACGTAAACAAATAATCGGTTTTCGCGAACCATTAGAAATAATGTTATTGTTGGAATGTTGGCTGTTTCAAGTGTTTTGAAGGTTACTGTTCAATTAAAAATGTGTTGCAAAGTGTTTCACTTTAAAAACATTACTAGTCAACCTAGTCGAAGATTATCATGAGTGAGAATGGGTCTGACTTGTTAGAGGGGTAATTTGAAAGCTAATAAGTGTTCAGTTTAACAGTTCTAGACAGTACTGAGCTTTAAAAGCATTACTACAGTGAGTGGTTTCATAGATTTAAACTGCATAGTGAGCGAGGTATCTGCTCTAGATTTTTATTTTGGAAAACTAGTCTGTAAGATATGTTTATTTTTTACTCTTTCATAATCTAATACATACACCATTCCATTAACAGACTTAAAATGTTTATTTATCACAGCAAATTTTCATGTATATCTACTTACATAGGTGTATATAATACTAAGCAAATCAATGCTTACGTAATGTACTACAAAGCATGGTATCGGTATCGGTATCGTTAAAAATACCGTATCGTTTCGTTAGTATCGGTATCGGTATCGGACCGCTTCGTCCTTAACGATATCCAACCCTACACTTGTGTTTCATTTCGTAGTTGCCAAAATATTCTATAGTCTTGTATGTAGGAGGATAAATTGACCACGTGAATCACAGGTATTATAATTTGTTTGCTGTCTAAAGTCATGCTCATAATACAATGTAGGTGTCGCTTTTTCTTATATGATTGACGATGTACTTTGTACAAGTCAAAATAAATTCTATGTTATTGTCACGGTACGGACTTGGTCACGTAAGGGAAGAATATGTGTCAGGAAGCCGGTTAGCTCAGTCGGTACAACACTCGCCCTGTAAGCGAGGGGTCCCGGGTTCGAGCCCCGGACTGACTGCACATATTTCTCACCATGTGGCATATGGCACCAAACATGGGACCGTTGCATACTTGCTTTGTCTGTCTTACGACGCTTGCAATGTTATGTACCTCCGGAATTCGAGGACGAATTTCCAATTCGTGGGGGTGTATGTCACGGTACGTACTTGGTCACGTAAGGGGAGAATATGTGTCAGGAAGCCCGGCTAGCTCAGTCGGTAGAGCACTCGCCCTGTAAGTGAGGGGTCCCGGGTTCGAGCCTCGGACTGACTGCACATATTTCTCACCGTATGGCATATGGCGCCAAACATGGGACCGTGGCATGCTTGCTTGGTCTGTCTTACGACGCTTGCAATATTATGTACCTCCGGAATTCGAGGACGAATTTCCAATTCGTGGGGGTGTATGTCACGGTACGGACTTGGTCACGTAAGGGTAGGATATGTGTCAGGCAGCCGGTTAACTCAGTCGGTAGAGCACTCGCCCTGTAAGAGAGGGGTCCCGGGTTCGAACTGACTGCACATTTTTCTCACCCTGTGACATTATGTTCTGTTCTGTTCTGTCACATATGTCTGTCCGTTAAACTTCTGTCCAAAGCATTACAAATTGATTTCATTGAGACTTGGAATGTAAATGAGAGAATTTGCAATGTGTAAGAATCTTAAGTCTATCATCCTTCAATGTCATCTTATTATATTAATGAACATAATCAAAGCTGGTGTAAGTAGTCAATAGAGCAATGAAATAAAAAATACGAAGCGAGCATTACAGGGAGTCAGTGGCGTAGTGGCTAGCTGGTTTGACGGTCCAGGTTCGATCGCGGTCGCGGCTGATATCCCGGATAGTGTTTAGTGCTGGTTGATTTACTTAAACTTACTCTGTTTCCAGTAATATCCGCCTAGACTAGATGTTTGGGAGGTAAATATAACACCCTCCGTGGGTTTGTCTGGAAACAAATTGTTCCATGCATTTCAGGTGGGGATTTTCGTCGATTACCCATGCTCAAAAAGAAAACATGTTCAGAGCACACGCATTATATTTCCGCCACAAGTTATTGCAGAGTTAATTCCCATATGATACATGTCTGACAGTTGTAATATCACATAATATATAATTATGATAATATGATCACAGGTTTAAGCCCCGTTGAAGAGCATCCACTGTAAGTTAGTACTATATCTATACATGTAGTCGTGTTCAAAATAAATATTCGCAGCAACACTTCGTTCTGAATGTGTCAACAGTAATTAGATTATATGGATTTTGTGATGTATTAGACTGTATTTGATGTATAAGATAAAATTTCTTTGCTCATAGATCACGAAACATCTGGCGTTTAGATTAAAATGAACTATGTGCTTGTTACAGTGGATTAATGCTTTTTACTATGTGTGTACATTGACTGTTAATTAGAAATAGAAATAAAACTTCACTTTCAAAAAATGATAAATCACACCGTTACTGAACATAGATGTTGTTTGTTCTATTACTATTTTTGTATACTTGTTTCTGTATAGGACTACTGTCTAAAGGGCCAGGTCGTCTGTGGAGTTCGTCTGCTGATAAATTGACAAGGTACTTCCGCCAATAATGTCAGCAGATTCCATTTCACCAGAAACTCGCATCATGGACAAACAGAACATTGCTCCGAAAGAGTATACCAGACGGTGGTTTATGCTGCTGTTGTTTGCGGCGTATTCCTTCAGCAATAATTACCAGTGGATTCATTTGAATATAATTGGAAATGTCATCATGAAATATTACAACGAGAGTCTCCCGGGAGATACTTTCCAGCAAGAATCAGCCATTGATTGGCTCTCTATGATTTACATGTTAGTTTATATTCCTTTGATATTTCCGGCAACATGGCTTCTAGACAAGAAAGGTCTTCGATTGAATATGATCTGTGGAGCGTTTCTGAACGCTTTAGGCGCTTGGATTAAATGTGCATGTTTAGCACCAGACAGATTTGCGGTCCTTATGTTTGCTCAGACGCTATGTGCCATAGCGCAGATCTTTATACTAGGCATTCCTGCTCGCCTTGCAGCTGTCTGGTTCGGACCCAACCAAGTCTCAACGGCAACTTCAATTGGAGTCTTTGGAAATCAGGTAAAGATATTCAGCTAGCAAATCATTTTCGAACAAATTTATTTTACAATTGTTCTGAGTATCATAATTTCTCTCTAGAAATATAATTTCCCCGATAAACTAGTGCTGTAACAGATATCTACAATTAAACCTGCGGCGACAGAAGACAGAGATCATGTTTTTTAATATTAATTGTTGTTTTTATTTGGGTATGAAACACAAGGGTGTATTCAATAGCGTGTACATTATTGTACAAGCACAATGGAATGTTACACGCGGTTTGTCTTTTCTTCTTCTATTTTTTTTGAATAACTACAATGGAAGGAATAAAGTATGTTACAAGTTTGTATTTCGAGGAACTGTGTAGTGCAACATTTTTTTCTTCAAATTTTCTGTTGTAACAATTTTAGACCATTCATAAATTAGTTTCTAATAGTTCACGACGATACAAAGTTAAATTCTATATTTTGTTTTACACTTATCCATGTCATACAGCTCGCCCGCTTAGTTCAATAGGGAGAGACTAGATCTAAGGATCATGGTGTTCGATCTCCAGGAGAGGCGTTCTCCGTGACGATTTGTTAAAAGACATTGTATCTGAAGTAATTTCGTCATCCACCTCTGATTCATGTTGAGAAGCTTGCAGTGACTTGTGGAGAACAAATTTGTATTGGTATAGAATCAACGAATACTAGTAAGGTTAACTTTCAGCCATTACGTAACTGGACAATGGTTGAAAAACGTGCTACCCCACCCCCACTCCCCCACAAAAAAAAATCAAACAAACGAACAAATCTTATAACATATATTTTACGGTTGTTACAATGAAATGATATAGTCCTTTTTTACACCTTAGTGACTTCTTGTGCGAAAAAAAAAAACAACAGACAAAACATTACCCTAAAGACTACATATTTGCTGTTCTGCCAAAAATCACGAAATGTAACCCTTTTATATCAACATCAACATATTGAAAATACTTAATCCAAATATGACATGCTAAACCACAAATACTAGCCATGTCCGTTACTAAATTCATGCACTAGACCTGTAATCGTAGCCTGCTCCAGAATTCCGGGAGAGAAGAAGAGTTTATGCTAAAGCATAAAGTAATAAAACCCTTTATGAAGTTGCAACAGTATTAAGAAAACTACGCATTTGTTTTTCATAAAATGTTCTTCGGTTAATCTAAAAGGTTACAAATTTGTATTTCAAGAAATGCTATATTGCGATGTAGGCCGTTTATTTTCATCCACATCTTCGTATATCGTGATAATTATATTTTTTTTGCTTAGGACATTTCTACGTCTATAATTATGAGGATTTTATGCATTTGTGTACTGCTCATAAACGTTTATATACGTGTATTTCATTGCCGGACTACTTTTTGAAGGTTGGATGTGCAGCTGGTTTCCTTATACCCCCATTACTGGTTCCCAACAGCGAGTCTTTTTCTGAGATCAGGCAAGGTTTAGGTATAATGTTCTACATGTGGGCCGGCGTAACCACAGCCTTATTTATAATAATTGTTACTGGTAAGTATTCCTACAATTTCATTTTACTCGCGCATCATAGGCCAAAGTAAGTGCGTTTCAGCGCAGCCCAAAATACAGAGTCGTTGGGTAGTTTTACGTTGGTAGTTTTCAGTGTTTTTGAGCTAAGCATTATAAGCATGGTTCTCTTTTCTGTCTACTGAATGTATACATTCATATCTCTCCTCCTAAGATTGACCTTAAAAATAGGACATAGTTACCGGAACCAGACTATTGTTTGTTTTTTTAATTGTCCGTTCTTATTCACCCACGTTGCGCTGCGTAGTCATAGCTGTTCTCTTCCATTTCCAGTCATTCCAGTCAAATGTAGGCCCGGTGAAATTTGAATTTTGAAACCCTTTGTCAATTTCAGTTGATATATGGAAGCCCTAACCGCAGACTATTGGTTTTGACTTTCGATTTTTTTTTACATTCCGTTGATGTCTTTTTAAAGTTTTTTTTACATCCCATTTCGCATTTGTAATGGACGGACAACCTTCGCACCGGACGATTATATTTTTTTGATGTAATAATGCATAATGCATAATTTTGTTTTACACTGTTGGTTTAGGTAAGTCTGATTTGCAAATAGGGTTTCTATGGCAACTTACCAAATAAACTGTCGCAGCCTCTTGCTGGTTTTCATTATGGCAGTTTTTTAACGTTTGTCCGGAGTCTTCCAGAAATGATTTTACATATTGATTAGTATAGCTGGTTAGAATCAGTCAACTTCCGGCTTGGTGACATACTGAAAATCCACCCAGGCAAGTATCTTACAAAGTGCGTTAGATTCTGGGATTTATGTTATTAAAATACTCTACGCCATACGTCACCAATTACGGACTAAATTACGCTTGCAAGTAACTGAATATGGATTTTTCATATTCTATTTTCAGTATTTAAAGACAAGCCACCGATACCGCCGAGCAAGGCACAGATGCTCGCTGAACAGGGTTCTAACAAGGAGAATTACTTCCGCTCACTAAAGAATCTCTTTCATAACCGCAATTTCATTTTATTGTTGCTAACTTACGGTCAGTGCTTTCTAATATTTGGTTAACTTAATTTGTATGTAATTCAAATTGGAAACTATGTTCCCGTCACATTTAGTACTTACTGCCATGTAAATTCTATCCAGGAAGATGACTTGTGGAATCAGAAAGGTAAGTAAGACTTCCCTCAGTGGATGCTTTCTTAATGTCCAGCATATGTAAACGTACACATCTTGCCTTGCTTGTGTGATCAAGATTTCTTTTTTTAATTGATCTGTCTCTCGCCTACACAAATGAATATATTTACATTACCTTTTTGTAGCAATTTTGATCACCTTTATAATGACGATTTTGGTCATCTTGCATGTATTAAGTCATCTTGCATGTATTAAGTCATCTTGCATGTATTAAGTCATCTTGCAGTTCTAAGTCTTTTGAAAACTTGTAGTAAATTTGCACATGCATTCTCGTTGTACTCGGTGTACTTAAAATGGGAACCAAACTGAAATAAAGATATTTGTTTTCTAAACATATCATGTTATAAAAAAATATTCAAAATCGGAAATTCAGTCCATTTCGGTATTACAGCTCACTTATTTGCCTGTATAACATTATGTATTTTTCATATTTGTAAATTGTCCATTTAAAGGTATCAACACTGGATGTTACTACGGTATTGGGACGTTGCTGAACCCAATCATATTGCACTACTTTCCAGTAAGTACACAAGATACGTTACGGTATATTATATGTTTTGATTTTAAAGTACATTTGTATTGATAACATTAATTAGAAGTAAATGTATTATAATTATTTATAGTGAACATTGTATTTTTCTTAAATAAGCATTATTAATTGACATTATACAAAATGATATGAAATTGTGTTATTACAGTTTAGTAGATAAACATTATTAATTGACATTATACTACGTAATATGAAATTGTGTTATTACATTTAAGTAGATTAACATTTTTAATTGACATTATACTACATATGAAATTGTGTTATTACAGTTAATTAAGTAAATATTCATTATTAATTGACTTTATACGTAATAATATGAAATTGTATAAAACTGCTATGTCATTTAGGTTTCAACATTTTTGTGCATGTTTTTGAGATTGAGTGTGTTTATAATTTTAAATGTTTCTAGGGACATGAACAGAATGCCGGACAAATAGGCCTTGTATTAGTGTTGGCAGGAGTGGTCGGTTCTATAGTGGCTGGTATATGGTTAGACAGGACTAAATCATTTAAGTAAGTATGTATTATTGGCTAGTGTATGGTTAGACAGGACTAAATCATTTATGTAAGAATGTTTTATTGGTTGATGCATGGTTAGACAGGACTTAATTATTTAAGTAAGTATGTATTACTGGCTAGTGTATGGTTAGACAGGACTAAATCATTTAAGTAAGCATGCATTATTGGCTGGTGTATGGTAAGACAGGACTAAATCGTTTATGTAAGCATGTATTTATCGGCTAGTGTATGGTTAGACAGGACTAAATCATTTAAGTAAGCATGCATTATTGGCTGGTGTATGGTAAGACAGGACTAAATCATTTATGTAAGCATGTATTTATTGCCTAGTGTATGGTTAGACAGGACTTAATCATTTAAGTAAGCATGTATTTATTGCCTAGTGTATGGTTAGACAGGACTTAATCATTTAAGTAAGTATGTATTATTGGCTAGTGTATGGTTAGACAGGACTAAATCATTTAAGTAAGCATGTATTTATTGCCTAGTGTATGGTTAGACAGGACTTAATCATTTAAGTAAGCATGTATTTATTGCCTAGTGTATGGTTAGACAGGACTTAATCATTTAAGTAAGTATGTATTATTGGCTAGTGTATGGTAGGACAGGACTAAATCATTTAAGTAAGCATGCATTATTGG
This sequence comes from Mercenaria mercenaria, assembly GCF_021730395.1. Classification (NCBI taxonomy): domain Eukaryota; kingdom Metazoa; phylum Mollusca; class Bivalvia; order Venerida; family Veneridae; genus Mercenaria; species Mercenaria mercenaria. The sequence goes on from NC_069364.1 coordinate 44,011,509, forward strand.
CTGGTGTATGGTAGGACAGGACTAAATCATTTAAGTAAGCATGTATTTATTGCCTAGTGTATGGTTAGACAGGACTAAATCATTTAAGTAAGCATGTATTATTGGCTGGTGTATGGTAGGACAGGACTAAATCATTTAAGTAAGCATGTATTATTGGCTGGTGTATGGTTAGACAGGACTAAATCATTTAAGTAAGCATGCATTATTGGCTGGTGTATGGTAGGACAGGACTAAATCATTTAAGTAAGCATGTATTTATTGCCTAGTGTATGGTTAGACAGGACTAAATCATTTAAGTAAGCATGTATTATTGGCTGGTGTATGGTAGGACAGGACTAAATCATTTAAGTAAGCATGTATTATTGGCTGCTAGTGTATGGTTAGACAGGACTACAGAGCTCCAGATAAGCTTTTGGTGTAATTGGGTATTTACCCATCACTTTTTGTCTGAATTGGGTATTGGAAATTTGAATTGGGTAAAAATAATATCATTACCCAGCCTTTTCAGAAGTAATTGGGTATTTGCTAAAACCAATTGGGTATTTTACCAATCTCGCACTAACAATTGAGTATTTTTTTGCTTACAGTATACATGATATATATAATTAAACAGGACTGACTAAGTATTTTAATGGCGCCCTTCAATGTTTAATACAAAAATGTATTTAAAATTGTAATGAATGTTTCATACTGTTGTTTTCTTTTTCACTTTTAATGCAGTCTGAGATCAGTTCATCCACAATATCCCGAACGATGTGGTCACCGCAATATGCATTCTCCCAAAAGATGTCATCCAGTATTGGTGACACTACATCGTCACAAACAGATAACTGTCATTGTTGAACAGCAAAATATCCCACTAGTTTGTTTGTTTGTGCTGCAACAATGTTTTTTCCTGCAGCCTCTTTTACATTTTATCGGCGTAAAATTGTTTACAAAGCATCCAAATAACACCGATCTGCCGACTGAATGGCCCTGTTATTTTTCCGATAAATAGCAACCTGTTCTGCAGTAACGCATAACCAGTCAGTCAAATCTAGCGTTAAAGTCTCGTACCCGTTCTAGTTATAAGGAAAATGCGATACGCAAGCTATTTTTTACGAATTGGGTATTAGGAATTTTAATTGCGTTTCAGTACGCACACTGTATGAATTCAGTTGGGTTTTCTGCAATTTTAATTGCGTAAATACGCAAATACGCAGCTTATCTGGAGCTCTGGGACTAAATCATTTAAGTAAGCATGCATTATTTGCTGGTGTATAGTTAGACAGGACTAAATCATTCAAGTAAGTATGTATTATTGGCTAGTGTATGGTTAGACAGGACTAAATCATTCAAGTAAGCATGTATTTATTGGCTAGTGTATGGTTAGACAGGACTAAATCATTCAAGTAAGTATGTATTATTGGCTAGTGTATGGTTAGACAGGACTAAATCATTCAAGTAAGCATGTATTTATTGGCTAGTGTATGGTTTGACAGGACTAAATCATTCAAGTAAGTATGTATTATTGGCTAGTGTATGGTTAGACAGGACTAAATCATTCAAGTAAGCATGTATTTATTGGCTAGTGTATGGTTAGACAGGACTAAATCATTCAAGTAAGCATGTATTTATTGGCTAGTGTATGGTTAGACAGGACTAAATCATTCAAGTAAGTATGTATTGTTGGCTGGTGTATGGTTAGACAGGACTAAATCATTTAAGTATTTATTATTGGCTGGTGTATGCTTAGAGAGGACCAAATCATTTAAATAAGCATGAATTATTGGCTGGTGTATGGTTAGACAGGACCAAATCATTTAAGTAAGCATGTACCATAATGGTCTTTGTGTATTTAGGCGGGACTATATTCTTGTAAGTGTGTATTGTAGCAGCAGGTGTATGGTTAGACATGACTAAATCCTTCAGGTAAGTATGTACTATTGTGACTGGTATATGGTTAAACATGACTAAACGATTTAATTAGTTTTTACCATAGTACGTGTATGGTTAGATTGGACTGAAAAATTTACGTATGTACAGCAGTAAGTGCACGATTTCACATGAATAAATCGTGTCATTTTGTGTGCGCTGTATTGCCTGGTGAACGGTAAACTGAGACCAAATTAAAAAAGTATACACTATGATAGATCATTCTCGCATACGAACCTCTGATGGATGAGAATGTGATAGATTAGATATGGTCAGATGGAACAGAATTAAGTAACTATGTGCTATATTAGTGTGTTTGGTGGAAGAGGTCTAAGTCAGTTATAAATGCCAGTTTGCACTGTAGTAAGACAAAAAGAACAAAATCAAGTGTCACCATAGTCATTTTTGTTGTCTGGTAAACAAGTCTCAAGTGTTAAAAATAGCATATCAACATGTTCAGTTTGTTGGAATGTGAAAAGCATTGTGAATGAAAAATCACAGTTTAGTTATTTAGACAAAATTTAGAATATCTTGGGAACCATACAGGAGTTTTGAATATTTATTTCTTATTTCAGACCAACCACTGTAGGTATATACTTCCTCTCCATGGCCGGTATGGTGGCTTTTACGTTTACAATGGATGTAGATCTGATCTGGGTGGTGTTCATTACCTCAGCAGCTTTAGGGTAACCAAAATTTTACAATTCTTTTACTGCGTAATAAAAATGAGATTGGAAACAATTCTATTCTACATCAACATGGAATGCCATGATTTTCGACAAGCTATTCAAATTATGTCTGCAAAGATCGCCAAGTGGTTTGAAATGTAAGTTGAAGGAAAAGTATTTTAATCTGTAACTATATTTACGATGGTTTTAAAAAAACGACGAACTGCTTGGAAGATCTACCAGTTTTCGTCAGATTTGACTACCGAATGTGGTAATATCATACATAAACTAGCATTGGCTGTCACAGAAAATTATGAGGAGCATTTTCACAAGGGTAAGTTAAAATCATTATTGTATTCAGTCATAAACTCTAGAACTACAAGTGTGCTGTCCTAAACATATATGCAATTGCGTGTTTTGGAAACTAAAATGCGGTGCATCATTCTGAAAGTGTTAAAAGGTTTTGAAAAAACGTTTTGAATATACAATCCGTTTTGAAAGTTTTTAGTTTCTCAAAATATCTATTTTCTTCATACAAGATGTATAGGTATTTTCAAAATGACACGTCCACTTTGCATCAGATGAGACCTAACCCCAAGATGTTTACGATGTTCTGTTTTGCAAAAGTTAAACACAACCAAATTTAAAGGAAATATTTTATTTTTGCATAGTGTCTTCAACTTATCTAAATGCTGCAATACGGATCAGGTGGGCCAGAGGACGCCAAATATACGTACAAAAATTTGCGATAGACAAAGAAATTCTTTAATTCTTTGCAAGCTGCAGGCTATCAATTGTATGAGTTAATATACATGTATACAAATGAATTGGTCGATGATGTATGTTAAAAAAATATTCCAGGTTTTTTATGACTGGTTATCTGCCCGTTGGATTCGAATTTGCGGCTGAGATCACGTATCCAGAGTCAGAAGGAACATCTTCCGGTCTTCTTAATGCTTCCGCTCAGGTGAGCTTATAATAGCATCATCTAAGTATAATATTTATTAAAAAAAGAATAGTTAAAGCTCAATAATAAAATCAATACGGAACAAAAGGTAGTTTCTGAGTATCTATTTAAGTTTGAAGTCAAAGAACTCGACTTAGACTGTGACATTATTCAGTTTTAATGCAGAGCCAATTTAAGTTCCTATAGGACATGATTTGCTGTTAGACAAAAAATTGACACTCATTACTTTGTCTTGTGAATGGTGTCCTTTGTGAAAGAATCTGGTTTCTGGCAAACGCATAATCAACAAAAAAGACATCGTTCTTTGATCATTTATGATTCTGAATAGGCAACGATTTGAGTTAAATAAGTTACGCTGTGTAGTTTTGATTGAATCCCCGCCCCCGCCCTCTAAATGTGCACTTAAAGTTTATAATCAAATCCATGTCTAAAGTATATCTCCCTTCATTGTGAAAAAATGGTATCGCATACCATGCTGACTTCTATCTTATATCCCATTTTCAAAATACAAAAAGAGCCTTTTTCTTGTTTTTCAGACATTTGGTATTATAGTAACCATAGGGATGCGTGCACTATTCAACCGAGTCAGCGTTTTATCAGCCAATATAACTGTTTCAGTTGTCCTGTTGGTAGGGACAGTCATAACAGGTTAGAATATACAGTGAAACTTTTTTCTAAATATGAGCCGTGCCATGAGAAAACCAATATAGTGGGTTGGCGACCAGCATGGATCCAGACCAGCCTGCGCATCCGCGCAGTCTGGTCAGGATCCATGCTGTTCGCTAACAGTTTCTCTAATTGCTATAGGCTCTGAAAGCGAACAGCATGGATCCTGACCAGACTGCGCAGATGCGCAGGCTGGTCTGGATCCATGCTGGTCGCAAAGCCATTATGTTGGTTTTCTCATGGCGCGGCTCATATCATTTATGAACCGAGACTATCTGACTCTAAAAGAGCCACTAGTTTCGTTTCCAACTTAAGTTGTGAATTAATTTATGAATAAAGCCTACCTGTAAACAAAGATCTTTGTTTTTTTTGTCTCCAAAGTGGTCTTTAAATGCAGGCTTTACTCTACGCATATATATGCAGTAATAATACATCAAAACTAACAAGGGATCATTTTTATACAAAAGTTTTACATATCATCAGCCTAATTAAGTTTATTCACATTAAGTCTTTCGTGAATAGTATTGTTTTAGAAATATCTGAAAGCTGAACCCGTCATTATGTGCTAAGTCGTGGTTAGTATAAATTTTGATGTAATAAAATGGTTGACATGTTAACATGAACTTTCGCAAGAAGTTGTGTTTTGTTAAGTAATAAATTTTTGAACGCAAAAATTATAACAAAAGAAATACGTTCATGTAGTGTTCCTTATATACTAGTATTGTGTTTATAAAATATAATGAGGTGTCATTCATTTACTTTTAGCATTTATCAAAGCAGACTACAGACGTCAGGAAGCGGGTAAAAAGGTATGTTTGTATTTTTATGTCTTTGACATAGAAATTATTTTAATGTTTATCTTGCTGGCTACAGCAGTAACCAACCTACCTTAATAGCAAAGCACCGCCTTACAAAGGCACACATTGTGTTTTCCAGCAAGACTCGTTGTTAAGAAAAATAACCGTTGGAGTCTCCACTGTTGCATAGCAGACCATGGTGACACTTGGTAAACCATGGTGACACATTGCAGACCATGGTGACATATTGTAGACATGGTGAGGTGACATTTTGTAGATGTTGGTGACATACTGCAGTCACTGGGCAACAAAAATCAGGCTTCTCATTGTTTTATAGATTGTCAGAAGGAAGTGTTTTTTTTATTGTAAATGGATAAGTTGATCCCATTGTTTTTAGAACAGAATCAGGCTTCTCATTGTTTTATAGATTGTCAGAAGGAAGTGTTTTTTTTTATTGTAAATGGATAAGTTGATCCCATTGTTTTTAGAACAGAACACGTAAACAATTGCACTGAATAAGTAGAAGGATTTACCATATTGCACCTTTTTTCAGAAAAATGTAAAATATGTAACAAAGTGATCGATAGCGAATATCACTATGCCCGTAAAAGAATGATACTGCTAATAGATGAAACATTTACAAAGGGAAGGAACATTTACTATCATTATTAAAATAAGTAGTTTTAAGAAAACTTAGACTCACTATTGCTGGAAATATGTTGTGTTTTAGTGTAGAAAATAGCAAGATAAAATATTTTAGAGACCAACCTGTCCATTCATCAAATCTGTGTTTTTATTTGGGGTTAGCGCCGTTTTTCAACAGTATTTCAGTTATGTAACAACAGACTGTTAACCTTACCAGTGTCCCTGGATTATGTACCAGTACTATGTAACTGCCAACTTCATCACATGAATCAGAGGTGGAAAACCAATGACTTCAAATACAATGTCTTCTACCAAATAATCACGAAGATCATTCGTCTCGTCCGGGGATCGAACTCACGAATCCGCGATCCATAGATCTGCGCTCTCACTATGGAGCTAAGTGGGCAGGCTCTTCTAAGATTTAGCTCAGAATCAATGTAAAAAGTGACACAAGTTTGGCTCTAAACTCCGTATCACAATCTTAAACTAATATTTCAACTCAAATACCATGAATGTTTGAAACGAACTGTTTTAACAAAGTAGATTTGTTACTTTTTTCCATTGTTTAACTGTTTAAGTTTCAGTGTATGAACAGAAAGGAAAGGGATGGTAGTATTTCATCTCTACTAATTTTTTAAACACACTGAATTTTGTTCATCTGTTAAAACAGGGATGCATTCTTCTCATATAACAGCCTCCCATGATGGTTTTTTTCATCCCTTGCCTAACTTAATAATATTTGCCTTTAGTAATTAAATTACTGGTAAGTTTATTAAAAGTTCTTTTTTTTGTTTCAGACTGCTGAATATCTGAATGTTCATGTTGATGTGAATATGACAGATAAAGACAAGGAAAACGAGGAAGAAAATATGAAAGATTGATAGCAAAGTTATGTTTTTTGTTTTATAATTTTGTTACGGATATCGTTATTTATTGGAGATTGTAGTAGATGATTGATCCACCTTTACCATAACAGAGGCTTTTACTTGATTTGTCTTTAAATATAGAAGACAATTCTATTCATGTTATACATCATTCCGAGTAATTCCGAGGGCGGTTATATATAGGAACGTTTTTAAAAGTTCCAAATGTCGTGGTTACATTTATATTTATCAGAGGAATGTAATAAACATATACGTTCATTTTGTAAAGCTAAAATATAACTTCAGACAAAATTTCACTCTTCCCTACTACAAAACTCTGTTGTTGATTGAATCCTATATGTGGTTGCATTTGAATTAGTACCACGTCTAGATGTGCATATTCCATGTTGTTTTGGCCACAAAACTCAAACGAACGCCTTTTCGTGAACCACCCAAGACATTATCTACTGGTTAAGTTGTCGGGTGGTAATTTTTTTTATACTCTTAATGCTACAAACATGCTTCAAACATATCAGTGAAACTTGTAGAAATGACAGTAAATCTTTTAAAAGTCACATCTTTATTGCAAAAGTCTGTTTTCTGATGTATTTGACGCACATGTAAAAACGAAGTTATTCGCTGGACACCTTAACCATTGATAAAGTTTGCAGCATCTCGGTCTAGATGGATTACGTGCAAACTGCGTTTGCAGCATTCTTCAACGGACCATACTGAAGAACTGTAAGTGGGTGTCAGCAAGAGAATAGAACATACATTTGGAAAATTATTTCGTAAACATTTTGATGAATTTTTACGCACTATAGTCTTTAGCCTTTAGCTTGTTTGACCTCATAACGCTTGTTCAAATGGTTACTGCTTGACCGTGCCTAGGTGTGCTAAAGTTAAAAATCCTTTAATCATACTTATTGATGATGTTCATCGAAATTGATCGTATTCAAATGTGTACGCTTTTCTGTCATACTAGGGGACACCGGAGCTAATATGTATACAGTCAAGCTTTGTTCGCCCGAACTAAAAAAAAAACAACCAAAAAAAAACCAAAAAAAAAAAAACCAAACAACTCGAAAAGGTGTGATTTACGCTATAATGTAGTCATCGGGACCAGAGATGCGGTTCGAGCCATCAGTGTTGGAGCGATCAGCGGTAGAACAATATGCCTTATGTAGAGATTTTGTCGGGACCAGACAATAAGTTCGAGCGAATGGAGGTATTCGAGCGATCCAAGTTCGAGCGAACTTAGTCAGACTGTATATATAAACTTTAAAAGACTGCTTCTGCTTAACTTGACCAGAGGCCTCTCAAAGATAGGTTCCTGTAACTATAAAAGCGGTTGCAGGAACTAAAATCAGAAAGAAGACTGCTCTGCGGCGAGTCGCCACAGTTGGTCAGAAGTGTCATTGTAGGGAGCATATTCAAGTGTATTTTAAATGAATTCGCCTGTTTGCTTTTCTGTATCATATTTCAGACTTTGAAATTTTCAGGCAAATTATGTAACGCACTCATTACCCTTGATGACCGAAGTTATCAGATTCAAAACAAATATATTCAAATGTAAATGGTCCAAATCAGGTGAGCAACTAATGACCGTCATTGCTTTTTTGTTGCAAATAACCATGCATATGCTTACAAATAAATGAATCTGTGAATTCAGTTAGTGTTTTTTTTATCTATTAACTTAGAATACATTTTATTGTCAAACTTATCTTATGTTTTTTCTATAATAGGAACCACACAAAAATATGTTTTTGCATGAGAAAGTGTAGACCTTTAATCAAGAAAAGTATGCTTTTCAACGCGCCTTTATAGTCTTTTAAATTGTTTTAAGTTGTACCCTTATTTAACGGCGGGGAATCCCTTGATTTTTTATGGAAGCTGCATCGGACAAGAAGCCGCCCGGCTAAGACTGTCGATTGAATATTGTAATACCTTTTACTTATTGTTGTTGTGAGCCACATATACCATCAAGAGTTATCTTTCAATGAAAAAAAACAAACAAATATCCTCTATTTAAGGATAAGATATAGTCAAACGGGGAATAGTTTCGATTACATGTTTCATCGAACAGGAAAAAAAACCAACAGACACACAAAGATTGTAAAGATATATGAATTTATTTGCGTAAAAGGAATATAAAAGATTTCTATACATGTATATGTAAAGTATAGTAATGCAAAATGTATATAAGAAGACAGAAAACAATTAAGGGCTGTAATTTTATATATACAAAACTCTGACATATGCAGTGCCAAGTAACAACAGCATTTTTTCTGCATATGGGACAAAATGTTGGAAGTGTTGTAGATGAAAAACTAAGTTATTAATAAATTTAGATACTATATTTAAATCATCACACATTTACCCGAAAACATAAGCTAGTTCAAACGATTTTATCAAAGAAAATTTTTTTTTGGTTGTTTTTTTTTTTTTTTTACCCTGTAGTGAACATCGCAAACTTACTCCCGATTTACACGCGTGGAGAACTGTAAAGTTGACAGCTCTCATAGATCACTTAATATATACCTCTAGCAATGTAAAAGATGTCGGTGAAATCAAAGGTTTAAAATTTGTTCATTTCAGTATGTTAAGGCATGGTTAATTTAACAAACTTCAAAAACTTTGGAACAGCTTGCAAATGTGTGCACAACGAAATGAATTGTAAATATATGTAAAAGTATTCCTTTATTTGTTCATAGTCCAGAATTCTTAAGTTAAAAATAGTATACATTCGACTGTTTGTTCATACATGAATTGCATTTTAATTGAAATTTACAAAATACTGAGTCAGTCATTGTCTGTGCCCGCAACATGCGCGCGTATTTTCCTTCTCGCAGCGTTTAGAGACCCATAGCGTCCAGTTCTCTCTGCATCTGGCATATGGCGCACAGTCCACAGCATGACATCGCCACACAGTCACCACAAATTGAACCCTGAAAAAAAAACCGCATCGTTAATCCTAAACAACAACAAGAGCTGTCTCCATAGGATGACACATGCCCCTGATGGCACTTTAAATGAATAGTTATGGCCGATGTTAGAGTTTAGGACCTTTGACCTACAGAGCTGGGTCTTGTGCGCGACACGTCGTCTTACTGTGTCACACATTCATGCGGAGTTATTTTAAAATCCATGCATGAATGACAAAGATATGGACGGACACGCCCATCAATGCACTATCATGAAAAATGACCTTTAACGTCTAAGTGTGACCTTGACCTTTGAGCTACGGACCTGGGTCTTGCACGCGACACGTCGTCTTACTGTTGTACACATTCAATGAGATAAGATATGATTCATGCCAAGTTATTTGAAAATCCATCCATCGGTGACAAAGATATGGACCGGACACGCCCATCAATGCACTATCCCTTAATGTCTAAGTGTGACCTTGACTTTTGAGCTACGGACCTGGGTTTTGCACGCGACATGTCGTCTTACTGTGGTACACATTCATGCCAAGTTATTTGAAAATCCATCCATCGATGACAAAGATATGGACCGGACACGCCCATGAATGCACTATCCCTTAATGTCTAAGTGTGACCTTGACCTTTGAGCTACGGACCTGGGTCTTACGCGCGACACGTCGTCTTACTGTGGTACACATTCATGCCAAGTTATTTGAAAATCCATCCATCGATGACAAAGATATGGACCGGGCCGGACACGCCCATGAATGCACTATCCCTTAATGTCTAAGTGTGACCTTGACCTTTCAGCTACGGACCTGGGTCTTGCGCGCGACACGTCGTCTTACTGTGGTACACATTCATGCCAAGTTATTTGAAAATCCATCTATCGATGACAAAGATATGGACCGGACACGCGTATCAATGCACTATCCTTTAATGTCTAAGTGTGACCTTGACCTTTGAGCTCGAGACCTGGGTCTTGCGCGCGACACGTCGTCTTACTGTGGTACACATTCATGCCAAGTTATTTGAAAATCCATGTATATCGTCAAAGATACTACTAGAATACCCAATGTGTTTTATTTCATAAACATGAATTGTCAGCAGCGGAACCTTATATGATGGAATACTTAACCTGCATGCTTCACAAAATTCGTTTATTTTTTTCAAATTTGACCTATAATTTAGAACAGTATGTCGATGATGAATATGAAAAAAAAATCGATAAAAATTGTGCAGTCGTATGTTTTAATTTATTTTACGGCCCCATGTGCTTCTTGGGATAGCCTGTGTATGAAAAGAATTTGAACCACCATTTTAAGCTTGTATGATAACTAGAGGAGACTGACAGGGTCTGAATACTTGGTTTCGCTGTATCTCTGTGATTCCAGTAAGTACATGTATACAAGTTTTGATTCGATACCTCGAACATTTATTCCGATATATATGAGGTGTGGAGCCAAAACATTTAGTCCTGTTTGGCGCCCCATATAACCTGTACTGCGTTGGTGCTCCTTAAAACCTAAATCAGCCTATTCTTTTTACGACCACAACTCAGGTTTAATCAATCACATAAAACAAGTATCAAGAAAGTTTCAGGACTAAAACAAAATGACAAATCTCTTGAGCGAATTGATTTTATTTAATAATCAACCATATCTAAGTAAATAATGAATACATTCACCTCAGTTTCTTTGTAAATGAAATTTGCTCATTAATTATAAACTTTTACATTTATCTGTTTTTGTGTCTTTTCAAACTTTGGTGGACGCCTCAAAATGAATATACTAGCATTGTCAAATCCAGCTGACTTAAGAAGGTCAGTGGCGCCACCTAGAGACTACCCATGCCAGAAATAATACCTAGAGGAGCACCTAAGGTTTTCCTCCACTGTCAGAATGTTGGATGTCGCCATATGACCTATGTGTCGGTGTCGGTTTAACGTTAAAACAAAACAAAAAACTATTCGACTTCAAAAAATATCGACATGTCATTAACAACATGATTGAGCCGCGCCATGAGAAAACCAACATAGTGTATTTGCGATCAGCATGGATCCAGACCAGCCTGCGCATCCGCGCAGTCTGGTCAGGATCCATGCTGTTTGCTTTCAAAGCCTATTGCAATTAGAGAAACCGTTAGCGAACAGCATGAATCCTGACCAGCGGATGCGCAGGCTGGTCTGGATCCATGCTGGTCGCAAATGCACTATGTTGATTTTCTCATGGTGCGGCTCATATTGTTCTTAGCATGTTGTTAATTTCATTTTTTGTCGACATTAACATGAATACTGTACAAGCGTTGTTAGTAGAAATTTTGTTAACAAGGCTTCGATAATTCCACCTATAGACTGTGATTTTGAATTCTGGTCGTATCCATGATTTCACGTTATATGTTTTATTTTATCAAACTCTGGCTTCAGGTCGACAGCAATTTCTCTTCATTATCCTTAAAGAATGCTAACGAAAGACTTTACCTGTATTCCACCTAAGGTTCGGATTCGGGTCCTCAGTGCAACCAGAGCACCCGGGACAAACCATGGCATACAGCTACATTCACCAACACGAGATGATATATTACACAGGGCGCATGGTAGACAACAGTATGTCATTATTACTGGAATTAGAAGAATAACAAGAATGCATTTTTTTCTAAATTTGCCTGGCACGAACTTCATATGTTATTCTCCTTTTATCTGTTAGATGTTTCATTTTTTAATTTGAGGAATATACAAATATTTGCAAAAGTTTTTAATAATTTCTATTTTACTTTAGCTGTATACATTTTTATGTAAAGTGACGATTTTGATTTTTTCGGACATTTCTTCTTTCTGTGAACACATTTTAATGTTCCCCGTCAACGGAACGTAAAAAATTGAAATTATTTCTTTAATAAAACATTCAAATTTGAAGGAAAAATGGAAAATTGGTGTCATATTCTTTTTAGACAATCCAGTCCGCAAAGATAGAGAGCTCAGACAAATTAAAAACAAAAACAACCAAAAAACACACACACACAAAAAGACAAAAAACAGCAACAATGTTTGATTTTGATAAATTATCAAATACAAATATGTCGTATAACATATCCAGGTCAATAGTCACTCTGCGTTTTATCGATTTACATGTTTGGCTATTATATCTTGTAGGTGTACTCTCTGAGATGTCACTACCATACCCTCCTAATGCGCGACACTCCAAATATGTTAGTCATTTAAGGGTACGGTATATGATAAAGCGGAGGCGTTCCGAATCAAAAACTGCTAATTGTATAACATTCACGCGGATCATTGATTGAAAGCTTTATCCGAGACTCATAGTAATTTGATTTTGAGGAGCGTAGGATCGAGCTCGGTCCTCGATCCTAGGCTCGGAATCTCGGATCATTGTTAAAGGATATAATATCAATTTTATAACCCGCCATTTATACAGGTCTTACATTGTTAAAGGATATAATATCATTTTTATAACCCGCCATTTATACAGGTCTAGATCGAGCTCGGTCCTCGATCCTAGGCTCGGTACCTCAGACCATTACATTGTTTAAGGATAAAATATCAATTTTATAATCCGCGATTTATACAGGTCTAGATCGAGCTGGGTCCTCGATCCTAGGCTCGGTACCTCAGATCATTACATTATTTAAGGATATAATATCATTTTTATAACCCGCCATTTACAGGTCTAGATCGAGCTTGGTCCTCGATTCTAGGCTCGGTACCTCAAATCATTACATTGTTAAAGGATATAATAGCATTTTAACCCGCCATTTATACAGGTCTAGATCGAGCTCGGTTCGCGATCCTAGGCTCATTACCTCAGATCATTGCATTATTTAAGGATATAATATCATTTTTACAACCCGTCATTTATACAGGTCTAGAGCGAGCTCGGCTCGCGATCCTAGGCTCATTACCTCAGATCATTACATTATTTAAGTATATAATATCATTTTTACAACCCGTCATTTATACAGGTCTAGATCGAGCTCGGTTCGCGATCCTAGGCTCATTACCTCAGATAATTGCATTATTTAAGGATATAATATCATTTTTACAACCCGTCATTTATACAGGTCTAGATCGAGCTCAGTCCTCGATCCTAGGTTCAGTACATCAGATAATTACTTTGTTTAAGGATATAATATAACCCGCCATTTATACAGGTCTAGATATAAAAAGGGGACCGTAAAAATGGATGAACTTAATTTTGGAGATTGATCACACCACATCACATAGGCTTGCTATATAGGTATTTGACCCTGAATAATAATCCGGTGAACTTATTTAAACAAAATTGATAATATTTTATCTCTGGTAATCTCCACAACGTTTATAATCAATTTATATAAATGTCATAAGTCAGTACTGTGGCAAATCGTTTTCATTTAGGTGTCATGTGCAAGATAAAACTGACTCGAACACAAACTGTTATTAATCTGTTTCATTAAACATTATAGATTTTGTTTTAAAGACTCAAAAAGCATATTAAACGGTTTAAACCTACAGCCTGCTGGCGGCAAGTGATTCTGCCTTTGCGACCAGTGCAGACCAAGATCAGCCTGCACATCCGTCTGCACTATTCGCTACTCAGTCAGCAATTTTTCAGTGAACACCCCTTTGAAGAATAAGTGGTGCTGCCCAAACTGAATGATGGACCAGTCTATTTTAGAAATTTAGCAGGGTAAAGGTTAATTATTATGAACAAATTATCCTCACTTCAATACATGCGTCCTATTGATATTTTTCTGTGTAAAATATTTATATTGTTTTTTTTTTTTTTTTTCAATATAAATATTTTAAATATTTATATTGTACATACCAAATAAATGGAACCAAACATTAGGACATATCTCAGAATTAGAATTTAAATTATTTTGCAAAAATATAGAAACAATCAAGGAAATCAAACTAAAAAATTTTCAATTTAAGATAAATCAAAACATTCTAGTAACAATCATTTTTGTATAAAATAAATAAAGTCGACAGCAATTTATGTTCATATTGTCGTCAACAACAAGAGACAATAGAACATTTAACATTTGAATGTGCACATGTTAATAAGTTTTTATTTGACTTAAGTAATTGGGCAAAAGAAAGATTTAATATTGACATTAATTTACAGAAAAAAATTTCATTTTTTCGTATGATACCTGTACCAATCGAGCTGGAAATTATCTTGCTTTACTTCTAAAGTATGATGTTTATAAAACAAAGTTTAAAGAAAACTGTTGTAGGTACCTCTCTGTACCAATGTTCAAAGTTTATTTTAAAGATAAACTTATAAGTTTGAAATACATTTCAGCCATAAATAATAAAATATCTGAATTCGAAAAGAATTGGTCTCAAGTTGTCGAAACGATAGATAACTAAGCAAAAATTAACAACAGAATTTAAGAAATAAAGCAAAGTAAAATATTTCCTAACCTGCCAAAAGATCATCTTTAATAATACCAAAATATTGAAAAATAAAAACTTGTTAATTCCGATCTTTTATTAATAGAGCTAACCATAACTGTCTACTAAGAGTTATTAAGGGATTTTTCATTTTATTAAATCAGTTTCCCCCATTTTTCACTTTTTTCTTCCTCTTTTCTTTTTTTTTTCTTAAACAACTTGCGCATATTTCTGTTAAATATGTGCTCTTTTTTTTCCTGTCTATATTTTTTTTTCTCATACACACTTCATCATATTTTCGTAAAATATTACCCCAATTTGTAAATTGCCTGATAACAACTGTCAATGGCAATATACGACTTAAGATAGTATATGAAGTAGTTATAAAAATATGTATACATAATAGATCACTAAGATTACATGTTGAACAATATGTCTTGATATTTACATTATTAATTCATGTAATTGTACGTTTGCATCATGTGTTTATATGTATCTATATATGTACGTTTGCATCATGTGTTTATATGTATCTATATATGTATACAATTTGAAATAAACGGGGTTACAAAAAAAAAAAAAAGAAATATTTATATTGCATTGGACATTCTGTTTGGAGAAGCTGATTTGCTTTAACGACATTACACACGCTGCTTGTTGGTGACAGGATACGGGATATACGCTGTCTCGAAAATCCATATTAGGCGAGAGCGAATAGGCCACTCTATTTTGAATATTTTCAGATGACGTTACAACGAAAAATATCACTGTAAAATAAGTTCATGTTCGGGAAAATTTATCCGCAGTTTGACTTAAACAGAGTTTGATTGACAGTTGATTCAGTTGGAAAAGTGGACAGTGTCACTATGCCAATATCTTCCTTGTCACAAACTATGCTTTCAGCTACTGTGAAATCATTAATATTCGTGGGGGATTAATTTTCGTGGATTTCGTGGTTGAGTCAATCCACGAAATTTAATCCCAACGAACAAGTAAAATTCCCATTCATTTTATGTTCAAAAGTTGAAATCCACGAATTCATATCCCAACGAAATTGCTGTTTTGACCAAAACCACGAAATTTCATGCCCACGAAATTAAATGATTTTACAGTATGTTATTTGATATGTATGGATAAGCACATTTTGATAATACTTACATGACTTGCAGTCGGTACAGCAGGAAAAAAGACCAGTGTCCCAGTCTCTGTGACCTTCCACCGAGCCTATTAACATCTGCCTCCCGCCCATCGGCTGGTTAGATATCACAATGTTTGACATTGCCATGGTGATACTGTTAGCAAAAAAAAAAATAAGGAATGTGTGGTGGTAAATTCAGCAGAATAGCGGAATGCTCATCAAAGACTACAAATTTATTAATAGTATCGCTTTAATCTTTATTTGGACATTTTGCACTTAGTGTTACAGATATGTCTGCATGTTAATTATTTATATTTCTCATTTATTATTTGATACAGCACGTCCGAATACTAGTATACCAATAAATAATCTATGGAAAATACAAACTGCTTTTCAGAACGTACGAAAATCATGTAACCATGAGCCCAGACTTCTTTTACTTATATTCAGGACCTAGTATTAATAAAAGTTCTAACAAAACAGCATAAAGTGATGAAAGTAGAATCTTTCAGTTTCACCATCAAGACACTTCTAACCTAAAATTTCAAGACAACCGATAAAAACATTCTTTACATTTTCTTTGTATTTACATTTTATATGCATTTACATTTTATATGTATTTAACATTTTATTATGCTTTTTGATCAAATCGCAAAGTAGGTCCACAACAAAAAGAAACTGTAACAGAAAAATATTGTAGACGGGTTGCTTCAAAAATCCAACAAGTACATTTTAATTATATGCAAAATACGAAAAAGCGGTGGGTTAAAAGTAGCTAAATGGGTGGGGTGATAAAATGAAGTTTCAAAACCGTACAAGATGGAAGAGCTTGTTCAGAGTATCGTTATGGCGTTTTTGCTTTTTTATTTGTTTTTCTTTTGTTTTTGTTTTTTGTAGTATATGTTTTAGAATGGAGGTATATGTAATAAAAGGGTCATTACAGCAATAGCTGGAATTGGGATGTTTTATTCAGCTATCCTAAATGTAAACGGACAGGATCAAACACGGCGCTTGCGTGCGTCAGGTCATCAAGGTCTGGCAAAATTCACTCGAGCCCAATACAACATTCCAGATCAAGCTGTTTGTATAAAAAGCCTATTTTATATTATGTATGACTGATAAGTATTTTACCACCAGGTAAATCAAACTGATTTCAATGAAATATGCGAGCATGACAAAAAAGTTTATTTTTACCTTGTGGAAAAGGAAAACATGGTCCTTAAAACTACTTGTATTTATGAATTGTACACCGCTGTACAACGCCCTGTGGTTTATATCTCAAGCTCAAATTCCAGTCTATCTGTTTGATCGTCGTGGTGGTTCACAATTCGTACGCGGAAAATATTTTATAATACAACTCCTACCTTCTCCTTTTTGTTAAATTTATGAATAAATTAAACAAGCGAATATTACGCAAAAAAGTGCAAGGCTTTTCAGTTGTCAGTAACAACTGTGCATAGCAATTATAAGGATGAATAGCAGCACACAAAAGAAACAGTGTAAAAATAGAAAATAATAACTTTTTAGACCTGCATATTTAGGCTAAATTTAAAAGGATGGTATGCAATTTCAACGATTTTATTTCGATTATGACTAAAGTCCATACTATGTAAAATTGTAAATTTGAACAATTTTACATATTAAGAACTACATAGTAGTCCTACTTGTCGACAAGAGCCTGTTACTTTTCATGTAGCTTCGTTGTGAGTCTCCAGTCAGTCTACATGCATAGTTAAAAGGCGGGGCGGATGGACACGGCGTAGGTCCCTTTGAAAGTCTTTTGACACAACTTGCTTTGCTAGTCCAATACTTTTGTTTAACAGCATTGTCATACTTTGAGTAAATTGTTTTGAAAAACTTTTTAATCTACCAAAAATTATACGACTTGCTGGAACCCTGACAGCTGTACAAGAATCGCCAATTTTTTATATAATAATATAAACCATTTTATCGGGTGGACATGCCACTGTATTAGTTCTTTACCCTTTGAAATTCCGCTCTCGCTGTAAAAAAGGCGCTCGGCATACACAAGTATTTATACAAAAGAAAAAAAGTAATAATTACGTGTTATTCGTTTCAGCACAAAATCCTCTGTTTGAGTGGAGACACAGAATGACTTTGTAATACTGCGCAAATCTTGTCCTGATAGAGTGTAAATATTTAAGTTGAACTGATAAACGAAAAATATCCGTATTTCACTGGGGCTAGTGCGGCTTTGTTTTATCTTGACTGTAGACTGCTGGAACATGTTTAAATGTTTTGAACTTTACATGGCGGTCTTGGATTTTTATGGGTACATTTTTGTAAAAACTTGTTCTCTGCGAGGAACTTATAACTGTTTATTACGTATCATATACAAGGCATGAATGAATACATGAACTAAAAGTATTAAATTTGTCAACTAGGTTAGCTTTTTGTCAGCCGGTGGCCCGTTAAAAGTGCTAGTGTTCAACAAAACTGAATATATAATTATACAGGAGGAATACATTTACACTTTCAATTAGAAAGAGTCTATTATGGTTTCTGTATATAGCAATGGCAGGTTCTCAACTTGCCAGCGCATTTGCGACTGCTCGTGAAAAAGCCTCTTTATATGATTGGAAATGTTCGGGCTTTTTCGTTGCTTTTAAACAAAAATCTAGACGGGCCGTAATAACATTCCTGCTTCTTCTTTGTGTACGGCTGCGCTCTGAATAAAGGTACCTTCATGTTACTGCTACGCTGCTTCTTAAAGAAAATATTGCAGAAATGACTGCATCTTCAAGTGGCACATACCTCTGACCATTTTAGGTTCGAGCCCCACCAATGCAGATTTCTTACGTCAATCGGGACCCCTTATCGTTATAGTTCGGCAGTTTGATCCAAAGAGCCAAGACTTACTGACGTGCACAGACTACTATTCAATCAGAAGTTGTTGTATAGCTTGAGGTGAAATACTCGTAATAATTTAGGTAAAAATTTGTAAGCTCAGCCCAAGGTTTTTGAAACTGACTTGTATTTTAGAAGTACAGGCAAAACTATTGCAAATTTCCATTATTGATAACTTTTCCACATTGCTTCATTTTTCGTTGATTGTTGATTGGTAATGTTACTGTTAACCAAAACCTGGGAAAGAGCAGTGACTTTGGCAGTTATACTATCAACCTTACGGTAACATTTTCAACCAAGAAAGAACAGTGATTGTAACAGTAATACTTTCAACCTTACGGTAACATTGTCAATCAAGAAAGAGCAGTGACTGTGACTGTAATACTTTCAACCTTATATGGTAACATTGTCAGCCAGGAAAGACAGTGTCTGTGACAATTTTACTTTCAACCTTAGGATAATATTGTCAACCACGGCCGAGGGGTTTTAGGTCGCTGACTTGAAATCACTTGCTCCTCATCGATGTGGTTCGAGCCTCACTCGGGGCGTTGAATTCTTCATGTGAAGAAGCCATCCAGCTTGTTTACGGAAGGTTGGTGGTTCTACCCAGGTGCCCGCTCGTAATGAAATAATGCACGGAGGGTCACCTGGGGTCTTCCTCCACCATAAAAGCTGGAAAGTCGCCATAGGACCTATAATTGTGTCGATGCGACGTTTACCCAACAAGCTAAATAAATAAATTGTCAACCAAGAAAGAGCGGTGACTGTGATAGTTATGCTACCAGTCTTACGGTAACATTGTCAACCAAGAAAGAGCAGTGTCTGTGACAGTTATGGTTTCAGCCTTATGGTAGCATTGTCAACCAAGAAAGAAAGTGACTGTGAGAGTTATACTATCAATCTAGCGGTAACATTGTCAAACTAGAAAGAGCAGTGAATGTGACAGTACTGCCACCAGTCTTAGGATATCATTGTCAACCATGAAAGAGCAGTGACTGTGACAGTTATACTATCAACGAACGTAGCGGTAACATTGTCAAACAATAAAGAGCAGTGACTTTGACAGTTATTCTATCAACCTAGCGGTAGCATTGTCAAACAAGAAAGAGCAGTTGCTGTGACGGTTATACTATCAGCCTAGCGGTAACATTTTCAAACTAGAAAGAGCAGTGGCTGTGACGGTTATACTATCAACAAAATGGTAACATTTTCAACCAAGAAACAGTAGCAGATGTGACAGAAATGCTTTCAGCCTTATGGTAACATTGTTAACCATGAAACAGCAGTGACTGTGACAGTTATACTACCAACCTTAGGATAAATATTGTCAACCATGAAAGAGCAGTGACTGCGACAGTAATACTTTCAACCGTAGGGTGATATTGTCAACCAAGAAAGAGCAGTGACGGTGACAGTAATACTTTTAACCGTAGGGTGATATTGTCAACCAAGAAAGAGCAGTGACTGTGACAGTAATGCTTTCAGCATTAGGATAACATTGTCAACCATGAAAGGGCAGTGACGTGATTGTGACAGTAATGCTACTAGCCTTAGGATAAAATTGTTAACCAAGAAAGAGCAGTGACTGTGACAGTAATACTTTGAACCTCATGATAATTTTGTCAACATGCTGAATTTACTAACCCTTACCCTGCTAAATTTCTATAATGAACTTGCCCACCTTTCAATTTGGACAGCAACATTAACTGTTAAAAGGGGTGCTTACCAAATAGATAAGGACTGAATGGCGAACAGTAAAGATCATGATCAGACTGCACAGATATGTAGGCTGGTCATGATCTGCACTGGTCACAAAGACAGAATCAGCCGTGTCCAGCATGATAAGGGTTAACACAGAATATAGAAACACTTAGGAAAAGAGACTTTATTCATAACTTAAAAGCAGCTTAACATACAAAACGACAAATACATCTTCAGAAGTTATAATTAAAAAAGGCATACAAAAAGAAGTAAAAAAGTAAATGTGAAAATCCCGTATGTAAAACAGTGAACATCTAAAGTAACGTAAAAAGTAGGCTCAGTATGTTTAAGAAGGATAATAGGTATATAAAGTTTAAAAAACGTTCCCACTCTTGAAAATTTAAAATCTAGTGCTGGCCAGTGAAAGACGTTTTGATTTTACATGTGTATGTGAAACCAAATAATTTTTGTTCATGGTAAAGGTTTAACAAAATTGTAATTAGCCTATTCTGTATGAAACATGTAAAAATAAAAAGTTTAAGTAGCGTCACACTTTAAAATTTACTCAGTCACAGTAAAGCATTCCAGATACTTAAAATAACATATATCAGTTATAACTGTATGAATACGAAAAATATGGCTTTAAAGTGCATGAATTATTATACAATGACTTATCACAGAAAGGTTGATGAAAGAAACATAATTTTTTTAATAACTTATTCTTCAAATCATTTTTCAGCTATAATCACCCTGCCTTGGATAGGCTTGCGGATGAGTCCCGGATTCCCATCCCCGGATTGCTCCTGATGCACATGTAAGAAAAAATAGGTTTTGTCTAATTCAGTATCGTAACAGAACCTTAATTAATCTTATTAGAAAACGGAATAAAACCGTAAAAGCTCGTACTTTTTGACCACAGTGATTGTCTTCCAGATTGTTACGACCTTTTAAGATCGGTTACGATCTTTTCAGAACTGTAACGGATTAATTACGGATTTCTTACGGATATATTATCCGTGGCAAAATGTTGAGCATGTTCAAAACTTTGCACCCTTGCCTCCGGATGTCCCCGATTTCTGAGCGGATATACCGGATGATTTACGAATGAGTTATTCTACCCTGAGTTCTACCGATGCTTTACGGATGCTACCCGGAATTCATCCGCAAGGCCTTCCGGGCAGTGTGATTCTAGCTTTCCCTATATTGTTTTATTAAAACTAGTAGTGGAAACATTGGTGTTTCCCAAACATAACCAGAAATATAAACGTTATCAGTTAAAGGCACTTGAAGAAAATATTTAAATTAAAAAAATGTTATTTTCTCATTTTTGTAAGAAATGGTGGTGTGCGGTAAAAGCCTTCTAAAAATTATGTGAAAAGCCGCAGTTTTCGGTCAGCGTACCAAAGGCATCAATTATAATTGAAAAATACAGTTGTAATTCTGCATATGTTCTAAAAACACAGTTGGAACTATGCGCGCGCATTCTTCTGACACACTGTGCGCGCGCACTCTTTCAGCTAAAACTTTTAAAGACCCATGGCGTCCAGTTCTCTCTGCATCTGGCAAATAGCACAAAGTCCACAGAATGACATTGCCACACAGTCACCACAGATTGAGCCCTGAAAACATACATAGTATCAATTCTACACTAAAGTCTTGAACAGTATTACTTTATAGCAAATCGTGAAGATATGAGCGGCACCATGAGAAAACCAACATAGTGCATTTGCGACCAGCATGAATCCATACTGTTCGCTAACGGTTTCTCTAATTGCATTAGGGTTTGAAGACGAACAGCATGGATCCTGACCAGGCTGCGCGGATGCGCAGGCTGGTCTGGATCCATGCTGGTCGTAGATGCACTATGTTTGTTTTCTAACGGTATTAATTAGATAATAAATAATTTTGAAATAACAGGCCGACACATGTATATTTTGAAATTTAAGTTAAAACTGGCCAGAATTCATCTAATTAATATGTTTCAGTGCATGATTCTGGTATACATCATGACAATGTTTTCCAAAGGCTCTGATGCGGTTTTTTGTGCAAATGTAATTTTACCAGGTGTACATAAAATGGCGAAAATGGCGCCGTAATATTCAGTATGGAATGATATTTAGGTAAATATTACACAATGCCTGCTGACTGTTACAATTTACTCGCTGACACTCCCATTGTGCTTACTGGTATAGTAATCATGCATGCTGGCACCTTTAACACGCTTGTTGACAATGATACCACGCTTGTTGACAATGATACCATGCTTGCTGACAATGATACCATGCGTGCTTGAAGTTACAACTTCTTTGCTGCTTAGACCCTGATGTCTATATCAGAATTTCATTTGGCAAAATGACAGTGCCGTGTACCGTATTAGAATATTTCAACATGCCGGGACTGTATATAAGCAACATTGCACAGTTACAATACTCACAGAAGAAAATGCACGATGTGACCACACAATATGAAAGATGCAATCAGCCACTAAGCAAGTTGAAAGTTAGCATAATGCAAAGTGCAACATTGCACATCACATTTTGATACCGGGGAGGGGGGGGGGGGGGGGGAGTTTGTAGTTTTCACGAAAGGTAACGGGAATATCCGGATTTTAATTAGCTCTTGGCTAAGTGTCAAAACAGTCATCACTGACTCAAGTTCATATTCTACATGTTCAAAATGACAGTTTGACACATTATTAGCAATCTGCAAAATTCTGTCCTTAACAGCCAGTTTAGGGAGGGTGTGTGACCAAGGCAAGGTGGTGACCAGGTGTGGGTACAAAATTTCACATGTTTATACTAAATGTTCATGGAAAAGAATGAAAGAAATTTAATGAAATTCTACCAATGGGTTGGTTTGTTATATACAAATCTGTAGATTTTTAAACAATTAAAGGGCAATAACTCTAAGGAAAATTGACAAATTGAAGAAAAAAAGAAAATGAACGGCATCATCGAAGCATGTTGGTCCATATTTATTTCAAGTTTCATGAAATTCTACCAGCTTGTTACTGAGAAATGGCTACAGATGTAGATAATTCATTAAATCAAGGGCAATAACTCTAAGGAAAATTGACCAATCCGATAAAAAAATTTGACGGGCATCATCGCAGTATGCTGATGTATGTTAATGTCAAGTTTTATAAAATTCTATCTGATAGTTACTGAGAAATGGCTGCGGACGGACATTTTTGGGCATTTTTCATTAATCAAGGGCAATAACTCTAGGGGAAATTGAAAAATCTATAAAAAAAAACTTGACGGGCATCATCGCAGTATGTTGGTTCATGTTTATTTCAGGTTTCATGAAATTCTACCTGCTAGTTACTGAGAAATGGCTGCGGACGGACGGACGGACGCACGCACGGACAGACGCACAACGCCATTTCAATACCCCTTCCCGATTTCATCGGCGGGGGATAATAAAGTTAAGACAAATGGCGATTTGCAAAAAGGGGAAGTAACTATTGTTAGATCTCTATACATATTCGGATATTCTCGATAACCTTTCCGGCAAATAATTATTCAAAGTACGGAAAAACACGACCACTTGTACATAGCGCCCCCTGTTATCAAAATGTGACATATACTTCTGAAATGACATTATGCTTACTCCTATTTTGCCTAGTGCCTGATTACATTTTCCTTACTGGTTGATCACTTCGTGAATTTTGTTCTTGGATGCATTACAGATTAACCAGTATAACCATAACATGTTGAAATATTCCAATACGGTACACGGCACTGTCATTTTGCCAATTGAAATTATGATATAGACATCAGGGTCTAAGCAGCAAAGAAGTTGTAACTTCAAGCACGCATGGTATCATTGTCAGCAAGCATGGTATCATTGTCAATAAGCGTGGTATCATTGTCAACAAGCGTGTTAAAGGTGCCAGCATGCATGATTACTATACCAGTAAGCATAATGGGAGTGTCAGTGAGTAAATTGTAACAGTCAGCAGGCATTGTGTAATATTTACCTAAATATCATTTCATAATTCAACATGAAAATCGTATGCACAATCTAATAATAATGAATTGCAGCAGTGGTTGAGGGACATATAAAAACCGTCTTTAAGACTAGGTTTCGACCACTTAACCTACTGGCCAGTGATTTGAAACATTCTCGTGTCCCAAATGCGCCTCGCATGAAGGACATACTGATTTTGGTGTTTTTCCTTCAATGCAGACTGTTAGTTCACAAAAATCATCTGATATTAAGCTAAAGAAAGCAAGTTAAGACAAAATGATGAAATCATTTACCTGTATTCCACCTAGGGTTCGGATTCGGGTCCTCAGAGCAACCAGAGCACCCGGTACGAACCATGGCATACAACTACATTCACCAACACGAGCTGCTATATTACACAGGGCACATGGCAGACAGCAATAAGTCATTATTACTGGAAATAGAAAAATAAACATTTGTTGAAAGAGGCAAAACTGCGTTTATTATTTTGTTGTCCAAAGTATAAGCACAACTGCCCGAAATCTCACCTTCACGTTCTCTCATCTTTTCGGTTATTTATTACTTTATTCAGTATATTTTACACTCAATACGTGCATAGATTTAATGCTGGCGGCTGTAAGGGACCGTACAGATAAACAGCTCAGCAAAACTAGATAATATTATAAATGATAATCCTAAACTTAACTTTTTGCAGAATTCAATGAGTGCATTATATTAATTCGTTATTTCTATCGATATCGAGAGGTATTTGATCAATTGATCAGTTTCAACTACACAACTCATTTACATATCTAGTAATTCTAAATTTTACTATATTTGGAGTAAATAGCTAAAGATAATTATTTAAGTGAAAGGTGGGCACTGGGATGTCTTTAAACAAGCCAATACTGGTACATTTGTACATAACCTAATCAAAGGCCTGAATGGCCTGAGTCGGCTAATGATTGATGTACTGACAGTATAGTCTACCAGTTTCAGTTTGTTTTTAGTTTTTTTCTTAAAATTTCATAACACAGCTCGATATTTACCCAAAATATTATATCCGGATACGATAACACTTTTCTCCAGTTTGAACAATATATTTTACAAATTGTGATGATACGAAGACATTTAGCAGCAATTGGCAGTATCTGACATTGAAGTTTACGGTTAAATTACCTCTTATTTAAATCTTTTCATAAAAAAGTTATTTCGTTTCGCCAAACATAGACGATCTACTTTCGATTTCAAACACTACAAGAAAATACAATTTAATGTTTCGCCGATTTGCTTATTTCTCGAAAAATAAGAATTAAAATCATTTTTAATATCAGTAGTAACTAAACAAACCAGTAAGAGCTTCTTCTTCCGATAATTTATCCGTTTACTGACTGCAAAATTCAACCCACGCAAAGTTTATAGAAATCATACGATGCGTGTTTACGTTCAATGTGGGAGAATTAAGGCTGATCGGCTATGTTACCTAACGCATCCAGACGATTCAGATTTTGTTTTTAAAAAAGCATTGTGTGCGTTTCTGTAATTTTATATACGTTTTTATACGCTTAGAAATTATTAGACATGCGTATTTGCATTATTTCTATACGTAATTTACGCTAATACGCATCTTATCTGGAGCCCTGCTGGAACTATTTTTTGTCTTTCGCTGGATGTTACCCAAGCTTTGTAAGCCTGCGCAATTCTTAAAATGCACATTTATGCTTAATGAGTTACATTCGAGAATTGCACAATTACAAGTCATAAATATGACAGATTACATCGTATATTGGTCATAGCAAAGGGAATTGACACAACTTAACTTCATTCATGCAGTGCTCTGTTTGAAATTTGAGAAATCTAATGGAACTACATCCCTTCACATGTTATTCGGTCCATTTAGAGAATCGTTGGATAGCAAGGACTCGTCAAAAGGCTTTCAGCCTTTAGCCGACTCAAAAATAGCCTCCATTACAGAATAACAAAAGAGCGTTAAACCCTAACAGACCGATGATGCGACAAAGTCTTGATATTAACCTCCTTAAGGTTACAGTATTTTACTAGATACTTAGTCAACAACTAGGTCACTAGGTCAAATGATAGAAAACCACTGACACCTTACAGGCCATTTATTTAACCAGTTTTCATAAAGAATGATCAGACTGCTTCGTGGAATCTAGATTTGGTTTGAGACTCCGTAATCTGGAGTAAAGAAAAACAAGGCCAATTATAGAAAAAGCCATTCAACACTCTTAGTCATGTCATTCTTTTTCTCTAAGACTTTATGAAATCTAGGTCAAGTCCAAAACTTGGCCGTATTGAGGTAAAAAACTTTTCATTGGGTCAAATCATAGAAATCCCTTGTAATCAATCCAGAGGTCACATTTTACTCCATTTACATGAACGTTTCCAAAAGGTTAAACTTCATTAAATCTAGTTCAAGTCTGAAAGTTAAAAGTTAAAGTCAAAAATTATGTCACTAGATCGGAGAACAGCAAATTGCTGTAGACACTCCAGAAGCCATATTTTCTACCTGATCTACATGAAACTTGTTTGTCGTTATTTACGTAACCGGGTCATCTTGGTTACAAATATGTCACATGGTTTAACCATAGCAGACTATAGACCATTTTATTACCTCGATTGGGGTGTAAAAGTTTGATGACAAGAACTTATGGAAGGTCAGTGGTTCTACCAAGGTGTCCGCCCAAGCCTAAAATAATGCCTGGACAGGCACCTAGGATCTTCAAAAGCTAGAAAAGTTGTCGCGTGATCTAAATTTTATAGGTGTGAGTCTAAATGCAACAACTTGTTATTTAATCTATACGAAAGTTGTTTAGAAATTTAGGTCGTCCAAAACAGGGTCACCTGCGGTTAAAATTAGGTCACTAGGTCAAATCATAGTAAAAAAAAAAAAAAAAACAACAACATTCTGAGCGCCTGACTTTTCTTTGCGATTTACGCTTAAATCTGGTCAAAACTACTGGCAGTAAGTCAATATGTCAAATTACCAAGAAACAAGAATGTCAGACTGTCATAAAAAACGCCCGTCATCGAACTTGGCATAATTCAAAGGGCATAATCCAAGAGTGCTTGGGGCGATTTGGGTGGTTATCGTTCTGGACCGAGGTATTATGCCCACAAACATTGTCAGCAAGTTTGGTTAAGATCACTTGAAACTGTTTGACTTAGAGAGCGGTCATGCGACTTCCATACACCCCCACCGCCCCCAGAGACGGGCATATAGAAAACAACTTACTAATATTCAAGAAATCACATGTTTCACCGGATTTAATGCAACTTTTTCTGGTCACCAAGAACAATGTCATGTAACAACTATAGGTAGAGAATAATGTTATTGCAAATTTTCGAATCAATAATAATACTTGTCACCTGTGCACGTGTAACTCGTGTACTTCGCGTCATTAAAATCGATACTTTTATTCTTCTATTATTACGTTTCAGTGGATAACTTTTGATCATCGAGATTTTTTTCTACCAACTTCTGTTTGAACCCGGTTTCCTTAAATTTAGTCTCAAAGACCAATGGTACACAGGGTAACGATGTAAGGCCACAATGACCTTCTTGTTCATGTGTTGTTGTGTTCCCACCGGGTAACTTGGTGACCACAATCAATAACTTTATCTTATTAATAAGCCGCCACAAAATTTTAATATTCATGACATGACCCACGTATACATACTGCTTTATCATATGACGCTTCAAAGCGATAAAGACCATTGATATATATATATTCATAAACATCTCAGTTAAAGGGGAAGGCCTGTAAAAGCTATATCAGTTGGGTTTCTTTCAAAATATTTAATTAAAACCAACGCGAATATTTGTTCGTTCTAGGAAATATTTATTTATGAAAATGCTCGCGACATTTTTACGTTATGAAGAGTTTCTCTCCAGTATGTTAGTCGCGCAATAAAATAATTAAAACAGAAGAAAATTAGAGAATACATACTTTAAATATCGTTTTCAAACAATACTTACAAAGCGTTTTTTTTTTTAAATTATATATAGGCCATTATCTGTTTAAAAAAGGCATTGAGGTGTTAATCTATATCATCTATAAGATTGGTATTTTATATTTGTATTTATTTAGTTTGTACTAATTTATTTTAGCTCGATTATAATGAAAGCTTCAAACTTATTTGAACCACTCTCGTGTCCGCTTTCTGGAAAACAAGTACTCGTGTCATAGGAGAATGTGGTCGTGAACCCATTGTGGCTCGAACCCATGATCCTCCGGGTTGAGCGGCCGGCATCTTAACCACTAGAGCACCGCTCCCATTTTATTCATTTAAAAATGGTATTATGATGTCAATCTAGGCATGTTCCTTTAAAGCAGCTCTTTATATATGAAGTTGCCTATGTTTAAGTGGGCGTATAAATCTCTTAAATATAGTATTGTTACAACTCCGTATAAATACCAAAAAAGGGAATTCTCAAGTGCCTAAACCTACTTCTAGAGAAGAAAGTCCATAACCTAAACTCACTTGAACGTTTTTATTACTGAATATTTTATTTGCAGTTAATGAAAAAAAATCCCTACACCCATACTCAGGCACATCACATCGATCTGATACATCAGCCTGTCAGTCACGGCTGTTTATAGCTTAAATCGAGTTCGAGCATTGACCGCACGACATACAACGAGAAACAGGTCCGAAATCCCTGCACAAGGACCTTTGCGTTTATCCTATCACCAATTTAGATACGAGCTCTCAGTATGCAATTGCAGTCAGTAGGGCATGAAAATCGACCAGTAGCTCACTTCCACTGTCCCTTGACATTTATTCGGGGCTCCCCCGAGATGGTAAGCTTTTCACATGTCGGCTCGCCGGAAAGGGGAGTTGAGTTATCTGAAGTTTCCCAGTCCCTTTGTACCTGGTCCCATGCGGCCGCTGGAAGGCTATCAGAACGTTATCGGCTTAAAACATGGTTCGAAATATAGAGTGTGTTTGTACATATGGCGACTTGCAGTAGGTTTGCAAACAAGACAGATGCCGGGAATCACAGTCTCTGTGCCCCTGCAGGATTCCATATCGCATTTGTCTCCCGGACACGGATGAAGCATCACAAGGTTGTTGTTGCATGATTGTGAAGACCGTTTTAATTCTGTAAACAAGCAAAAAATTATCATTTGAGGCCGCGCATGAGAAAACCAACAATAGCGGCTTAGCGACCAGCATGGATCCAGACCCAAACCTGCGCTCCGTGCTGTTCGCTAACAGTTTCTCTATACTAATTGCAGTGGCTTTGAAAGGCGAACATTATGGATTCTGACCAGACTGCGCGGGATGCTGGTCGCAAACCCACTATGTTGGTTTGCCATGGCACGGCTCATTTTATAATACGCTTTACATGTGGTATTTTATTTCGTCAGGAAGAACACAAGACACAAGACAGTTTATTAAATCTTAGGTTTGGTTCCACGTGCGAATTGCTCTTCCGTACCGATTTGGAAAATTATGGTGCAATTAGCTTTTAATACATTCATTGCGAAGTTGTCATGTTACCCTGAACAAGTCAGAATTGTTGCAAAATACAGAAACTTAGTGAAATACTTTGAAAACTCGTTAAAACCAAATCAAGTGATGTATTCAACTTGAATGTATTCTGTTGTAATTATTCTATTACTTTCTGATTGCCTATTTTCTGTCAGTTCGTATCTATAATCTCGATACATTTATCAAGGACGGAGATTCTAAATTTAGAAATTTATCTTATACCATTCTTCAAATAAAATATGGCCGATAAATAACTCTACTACCAATTTGTCACGGTGAAGTATGCAATAAAGAAAAAGATTTATATGAGCGATAAAAGAATACTTTTCTTCTTTTTCAGACTTGGTACAAGCAAATTTGGCCCGAGTCAATGCGGTACAATTCATTTTGGTTAATGTCTAAGTGCGGCCACTTGGATATTGTTGCTATGTCCCGCACGCTTTCTCGAGATATATGGCCATCGGCCGAGGTGTCTAAATATTTATTAAGTATAATATGAACGATATATCACATAAAGCCTTTTTTGTCCAGCGAAAACTGAAAATCGTACTGTGTGACGAATATGCCGTAAGATCTTTTTACTTGTTTTGTGTCCGCTAAATTACAATTGAGCTGCGCCATGAGAAAACCGACATAGTGCATTTGGGGACAAAATGGATCCAGACCAGCTGCACATCGGCGCAGCTGGTCGGATCCATTGCTGTTCTTTCAATGCCTATAAGACCTTAGCGTGCAGTCTGGTTCCTGATCAGGACTGCGCGGATGCGGAGGTGGTCTGGGATCCATGCGGTCGCAAATTGCACTATGCTGGTTTCCTCATGGTGCGGCTCAAATTAGTATCAATAAAACGCGACATAGCTAAATTTTTTGTGGAGCGTCTTGTCGCTCGCCGTCTTTATTCAAAGAAAAAAGTATCGTATATGAAAAGTAGTGTCACGGTCACAGAAATATTGGGATGATACATAAAAAAGTTTAATGAAAATGGGAAACTTGCACATGAATCTTTATAGATTGTCTTACAGTTTGTGTAATTTACGTTTGCATTAACATAAATCTGCTGACTTTTCATACCAACAGATAGTACAATGATGCTGTTAAAATCACTTTATATATGATGCCGCCCATGGAAACCAAAATAGTGGCTTTGCGGCTGCATGGATCAGACCAGCCTGGCATCCGCGCAGTTGGTCCAGATCCATTTGCAGGTCGCTTGCAAAGGCCTATTGCAATTAGATGCGCAGGTGGTCTGGATCGATGCTGGTCGCAAAGTCACTATGTTGTTTTCTCATGGCGCGGCTCATATCTCGTATACATCTCATGTTAAGCGAGTTAACGATGCAAAATAATCGTGCATTTCGGGAAGTCATTGATACAATCTCAACTTTCAAGTGGGAAAACAATAAACAATATCAAAATGGAAGGCGTAGGAGAGTCAGTGACATTCTATAAGAACATCTAATTTTTTATCCTTTTTTTTTTCAGTTGTTGAAATCCCCACTCCCACATCTCTTATTTTAATGGCGTGAGACGGGTGGTTACATGTCATGTTTATAGCGAACTGTATCGAAGTTTTTTTGTGTTATTTTCGACTACATTAAAAAATAGAGTTTAACTAAAAGTGGCATTAACAATATGAGGGAGTCGGGCCGGTCGGAGTATGAGGCTAAACCAATTGATGATCAACAGTTTTGGTTGAATCCTCTTGAGAATACCTCCCAAAACCTCAAATAAATTCTTGTCAACAAACAGTTGAGAAATGTAGTATTTTCAAAGTCGTGTACTAATATTATACTAGAAAGCTATCTTACAGTTTATTATTAAACATATAGGTTATCTAAACATATCTTTTAGAATGCTGTTATTTTTTATGATGGCAATATCATTCTTTTAAAAAAATTTTTTTTCAATAATGAAAATTTTATTCTCACTAAATTCTATTGTATACAGGCTCTACGGTCTTGCAAAAGACTATCAAAAGTTTATCTTTATGTCGTCTTTAAGTGGTGACAATTTCATTCTTACCAGAATCGGTCAACATTAATAAAATTATTGGAGTTTTCTGTATGATTGATGAAATTAACTTAGGAGAAAAATTATACTTATTAAAAAGAAAATAACTCCTGCTGAAGTCTAAAATTCACACCAATAACTATCGGTTAATAAATTATTTGCTTAAATTGTGTAAAAACTTTTCTAGACGTTAATACAAAAAAAAATATACTTACACGCAAAAATTCCGTGTATGAACTTCACTCCAGAGCGATTTTATTTTGTCTGTATTAGTACTGCGCAAGTTGGTAGTAAATACTTAAGTTGTTCGAATAAACGGTGAAAATCAATATTCCACAGGGACTAGTGTGTGTTTTCTTCAGATATGATTTATAGCAGAATCCATGTTTTTAAATATATCTAAGCACGATGAAGATGTTATACGCCTGCGGAGTCCTATCGCGCGGGGTAAGCACGAGTGAGTATAACCTTTACATTGTGTTTAGATATATCAAAAATGGTTCTTTTTATAATACCATTCCGATTCTAATATGAAAAAAAAAAAAGAATGATGAAAGGAACAACTATTTCATGACGTGTCCATAGTACAAATCAATAAGTCGACGTGACGTGAGCATGACCGCGTTGAGGTAACACGTCCTGCGGAATAATTTTTGAGTGCGTAGACGCATAGTTGATTATTCTTCGCGACTACAGAGTCTGTAAAAATTAAGTGTAACACGGTTCTATGGTTTCATTTTGATTCTTAAATGTCTTTCATTATAAAATTGTAGAAAAAATATGGCTGTACACCTTCTCTGCGACTGTATTACGCCAAATAATATGTCAACGTGACGTCAATATTGCCGTGTTTTTTTTTCTGAAAGTAAACATATTTTGGTCATATTTTGATTTGCATTGAATTATTGGATTGAACAATTTTAGATAATTAAACAAAGTATTCTTTAAACTTTTATCATCTTGTTCTCCGCATTTTTTTTAATCATCTGGAAGGAATAACATTTAGTTAAATCTAGACATTTGTCTTGCCTGAAGATCAATACTGACATCTATATTTGTATTGCCGTGGTCTCTACGGAACAAACCGGGCAACCAAGCTTCAAATAAAGGCGCTTTTAAAACAGTAACACTGTTAATAAAGGCGCTTATATAACAGTAACACTGTTCTGCAAAAATAACTTTGCAAAAAGCACAGTATCATATGGTTAGATAATGTCCATGTAGCAATGTAGACAAAACGAGTGTTTCGTCGGTTGACCCAATAAGGTGCATGCCAACAAAAACTCAAAATTGTCTGGCCATCTCGGATAAGTTGTTAGCTGTTGATTTTGCGAAAAGAAAACACACAATGATAGTGAACATAATATAGTTGAGCAATGCATTGGTTGAGATGAAGAAATATATAGACGAGTTGATGAAGATGAGTGATGCATGGACGTAGATGAAGAACTAAAGATGAGTTTGATGAGGTGAGTGATGCATGGAGTAGATTGAGGAACTAAAGATGAGTTGATGAAGGTGAGTGATTCATGGAAGTAGATGAAGAACTAAGATGAGTTTGATGAAGGTGAGTGATTCACTGGACGCCCCATAGATGAAGAATAAAGGACGAGTTTGATGAGGTGGGGATGCACTGGGACGTTAGATGGAGAATAAAGATGAGTTTGATGAAGGTGGAGTGGATTCACGGGACGTAGACGAAAGAACTAAAATTGAGTATGATGTAGTGGAGCGACGCTTTGGGTGGAGATAAAGAATAAAATAGTCACGGAATTGGCGGAGATGAAGAGCCTAAAAGCGAGTGTTTGTAGGTAAGTGATGCACTTGGATAGAGAAGGATATGGAGACGGGAACTATAGACGAGTTTAACGCAATGGAGCGAAGTATTGGCTGGAGCTGAAAAATTAAAGATGTCTGTTTGGGTGAAGGTGAGCGATGCATTGGCTAAAGATGAAGAATTATACAGAAGTTTGATGTAGGTTTAGAAATGCATTGGATTGAGGTGATTTCAGAACTGTAGATAAGTTTGATGAAGGTGAGCAATGCATTGGGTGGAGAAAAGGAATTACAGTTGTGTTGATGTGTAATAAGAGATGAGAAATGCACTGTACGAAAGGGCTTAAGACTTTCTTTGATGTAGCGAGCAATGTACTGGTTTGAAATGAAGAACTAAAAATGAGTTTGATGTGGTTGAGCCCTGTCGCGGATGGAGTTGAAGAATCAAAGATGTACTGGATGTAATGCATTTGATTGCAGTCAAGATTTATATGTTATGTGTGCGTTGGTGATGAGGAATGCACGGAATGGAGATAAAGAACTGTAGGACAGGTTGAAGAAGAAAACATATAAATGAGCCGTGCCTGGAAAACAAATCGTGGGTTTGCGGACAGAATGGAACCAGACCAGCCTGCGCATCCGCGCAGTCCGGTCAGGATCCATTGCTGTTCGCTAACGGTTTCTCTACTTGCAGTGGCTTTTAAAAAGCGAACGCATGGAATCTGACCAGACTGCGCGGATGGCGCGGTGGTCGGGATCAATGCTGGTCGCAAAATACCACTATGTTGGTTTTCTCATGGCCCGGCTCAAATGAGTTTCTGTAGGGGAGCAAAGCACTGGATGGCGACACAGCATTGCAGTGAATAAAAGTGGAGCTGAGTTAGGTGAATAAGGGAGATGCTCGAACCGGAAAATTGAAAGATTAAAGCCCAGTTGGATGTATATGAGCCAATTGCATTTGGTGGGATATGAAGAATAGAGCGAGCATTGCATGAAGAAGGGAATGGTGTAATGAGGGAGTAACGCACTGGTAGGTTGAAGTATACTTACGGACCTTAAAGATGCAACAGTGGGATAAACTGCTATTTTCTTCGCTTCAGAAAACGAAGTACACTTTTGGCTTATGGCGATTATCCAAAGCGTTGTTGAATTTATCAAACTCGCACGTGGTCCAGATTCAAATGTACCTGTTATGAGTAACTGTGCGTAGATTTGTAAGCCCGCTTATTGCGGACTTTGTCTCTTTACATCGCTGTCGTAAAAAAGAACAAATAACGTACAGACGGGTTGTTTCGTTTAACACTGATGTGTCAGATTTACTCTAAGTAACACTTTACCCCCCTACTTGTCATCATGTTACTATATTTTTTTTTTTTTCGAACTTCTCATGGTGATCATATTTCAACATCGAATCAAAATTATCAATGCATTATTTCATTTTTGAAGCAAACCTTTACCATGCAAAAAGATTTTCTTCAAAAAAGATATAGTTGGTATCAACACGTCGTCACTAAGTTGAACTTTTATAATGAAGTATGGCAATACATGTAATGAATTTTTTTATAATTTATTTCCATTTTCCACATCAGAAGTATCATGCATTTATACCCCCACCCACTTGATTTTGGGGTGCCAGAACGATATCAACATTATTTATCAAGCGTAGTGGGAGAATAAATCTACCTACATAAACCAGAATGGGTTTGAAAGTGAATAAAATGTACATACCTATGCAAATAATGATATACATTGTTCATATCATCAAGTGATACATGTTGTGTTCAGTATGGCAGACTCTATTCTAAAAAGAAAGACTAGTAATTTATTAACAGTGAAGGAATGCACCTGATCAGATAGTTTTCAAAACGCTGCTTGAGTAAACTAATCAGTAAATAAACTCAACTTGAATGTTTGGGTTACTTAATAATCGTTAATAGTTGTACATGATTATAATTTGGTATCTTGCTCGAAGAAAAAAAAAGGAACCGAGTTACGCAATGACAAGACAAGTTGACCAGTAGGTTCCAGAAATCCAATTACTCACTATAAGTTAGCGCTTACTTAGCATCATTGTTACCTTGCTTACGTTTAACGCAGTTTTTTTATCATTACAAGGTATTTGATTAGGGGAGGAAACTATAACAGATACTTGTGTATGAGATTGCAGAGTTGCTATCTTTTGTAAAAGTAACTTTTTCAACAAGTTATATGAAAAAAAGGAGAAAAATTGTAGTTCTAGAAGTTACAAGGTCAGAATGGAAAGAGTCAGTAAAAATATCCATTAATGAAAAGCTAATAATATGCTCCTAGATAGCATGTAATTCAGACCTACGTGAAATTTTTATGAGAAATAAAAACTGAACAAATCCCCCCCCCCGCCAAGGCGCAGTCATATGGCCCCAGACCCACGATGTTACCTGCACCATTTAACAGTAGAGTCCTAAAACTATTTCAATATTTTCTATCAAAAGACAAATTCCTAATTTGGGTTTTTTAGCGGACTACTTCTCAGTTTTCAAATGTATTCTCAAACTATTTAATAAACATCTGTAAGGTAGGAACGCCTCTAAAATTTACTTGATAAATAGGTATTTTCCAATAAGATTTTATATAGAGTAGCTGCACTGAAATTGCTTACCTAATAAAAATATTGCAATGCCGAACAATTTGCTTAGGCCATTTTTTTTTATCCATCTTTTAACATCTTTCCAAAATATAAGTGAACTTTATTGGCAGTCTGCAAATAATGCTCTATTGGTTTCTGAGTGATTGTGACATGAGCACCAGAGATTATCATTTCTTTTCCTCATTTTTTTTCCTCTAATAAATAGTTTGTGCCATAAATTCTGTGATTTATTTTGAACTGAAACCACATGACGTTTTGGTCCTTTGTTATTGCAAATGGGACAATTGTATATAAATTTCACGTTGAAATTAGCATTTAAATTTAATTTTGTCTCTCCATTTTCTACTTGAATCTGGTAACTTATGAAAGCTAGACTAAAAGTCCTAATACGCATACAAAACCTTTATTTGCTCTTTGAATTGATTTTTATTGTAAAGGTTGCAAGGATTTTGCTCTTTGACAGCATAATTAGATATTGAATATATCCAACAAAACTTCCCCTAATTAGATTCAATTATTATTTGGATTTAGAAAGTTAGTTTGAATATTATTATATTTATAAAAATGTTAAACGATAACAGATTTCCTTTTCTGTCCGACAGTCATTCACCAATTTTACTCCTGTTTTAATGAATTTGAAGAATAGTAAACTGCACCTCCGATTTTAAAAAACATACTAATATGCCAAACTGGTAAAACACAGAAATCTTTCCTGATTTGACCTATAATTGCATGCTGAGTTTTATATATCCCTGGAAATACTCTTTCCAAAAAAAGATTTTTTCACTGTTGTTTGTTTTTTAGTGAAGTCAGCACAAAAAACTGTGAAATGTATTATATGAAATGGATATATTTGTGTGATAAAATTAAAGTATTAGTATTATAGGTAAGTACTTCTAAGTCATGTAATTTTACGAGATGCCTAAGGTTTCTAAGTTCACCACTTAATGTCACCAAAATCATAAGAGTGTGTAGTATGCCTGTTCTCTTTATCTTATCAGGTCCAAAATTCCACAGAAACTTATAAAATAGGTTTTGTATTGATTAGTTATTTCTATGTTAGGGTTGGTAATTAATATTAGGGTGATCAGTTTTACATAGTTAACGTCTTAATACTATCATTCTTGCCTATTGGTGTGATCATTCTTTTAGACCATAGTG
Organism: Mercenaria mercenaria; assembly: GCF_021730395.1. NCBI lineage: Eukaryota > Metazoa > Mollusca > Bivalvia > Venerida > Veneridae > Mercenaria > Mercenaria mercenaria. Next base: position 44,049,105 of record NC_069364.1, read on the forward strand.
TTAATACGTTTTTAAATTTCCTATATTTTTGACTAGTAGTTTGGAATACAATATTTTAGATTTTGTAAAGGTTTACACCCAGTAATTTAATTTTCTTATTCAACTGTAGACCCAGATCAGTACTAAACCTTTAATGACTATTTTCATTGCTCCTATCCAAACAGCTATGTTATTCAACAGTAATACATAATCCGAAATTTTGGCATCGGCGTTTTCATGTTCGCTTGTGTTTCTGTTGAGAGATGCTTCACTCCATCTAATAATACAGTTTTGTCATCTGCTATTGTGCCAGTAGAAATTCAGAATTATTAGGATTAATGCATTTATTCTTGGGTTATGGTTTAGCATAATTGAAGAACATTCAGCACAGAGTATAAAAAATAAGGGAGGGGACAGCGGGTCCCCCAGACGACATCACGGTGAATGGAACCAATCTGAGAGATGGACCGTTTATAATAACACAGGGATTGAATGCTAATCCACTTGATGAAAATTTTCACAAAATTAAAATAATTTGAGAGTTTTTATACATGAATGACCATGCCAGAAAGTCAAAAGCAGTTGCAAAAATCAGTAGTAAAAAGCCTGAGGGATATTATTTTTTTCTGTAAAGTAACATTATGTTCATAGATTAACCTTATGTTGTCTCCTATTACCTGCATGGTATAAGCTGTTTGGACTTCATAATCCAATTTTTGTAACACTAGTTTTAAACGTTGGGCAATATTGCCCCGGATGCCAATTTTGTACGATACATTTAATAAAAGATATTGGGCGCAATTTTTTTATATATTGTTGTTTTATTTCCTTTTGGAATCCAAGTTATGACCCCTTGTTTTAAAGTGATGATAGTTCGCCTGTACCAAGCATGTTAACTGAACCTAACTAGAAAATGACCTATATCTATCCAGTAAGACTTAAAGAATTCTGTTGTAAAACCTCTACTACAGGGCGATAGTTATTGGATTTTTTTGTTAGACTTGCCAACATCTCACCATATCAAATGCCCTTCTAATGAATTTTTTCTTCTTCATTAGTTTAGGTATGCTAAACATTTAGAATATTCTTAATTCTGTATTTTCTGTCTGTTTATGAGAGTATAATTTTTATAATGATTTCTACTTCACTTATGATTTCTTCCTTTCTAAAGATTGTAGTCAATGGGTTCTTGTCCTTCGAGAAATTTAATATCTTTTTCTAAATTTAATTGTCTTTTGTCTTCTTGTTTTTTTTATATGAAGAATAGAAATGGTTTTACTCTGTTTCCATTAGTAAAGTTTCAAATAATAATTTTCAGTTATACTAAATTCTAGATTTTCATTACTTTCGTTTTCTATCAGATTTACAACATATTGCGTTTTTGCCTGTTTGATGACATTTTTCATTTGCTCTACATATTGTTTATCTGTTAGAAGAGTTATTAAATTTCCAATATGATCGGCCTTTTTCAAATTTACATATTTTTTTTTTTTTGATTTAACGTCGCACCGACACATGATAGGTACATTATGACGACTTTCAAGTTTAATGGTGGAGGGAAGGACCACAGGTGCCCCTAATTCAATACTTAAAATATCTTAACGATGGTCATTCTGTACCATGGTTCGATTGTAGTTTCTTATGATATGTATATAAGTTACTTGAAATCAGAAAAAAAATCAAAGCCTTGCTTTATTTATTGGATTTTTTTTCTTAAACTTGTGTATGTTTTTTTTTTCCTATTCTGTTCCTCCAACAGTATTCACGTCGAATTCATGTAAAATTTGTAAAACAACATCCGTTTGGGGGGGGGGGAACTTACTTTACCTCCTCTCTCCCCAAACCGAACCAAGAACGTAACAATTCCATGTCGGTACTCATCTCTCTATAAAACAAGCCTAGATTCTGTTAGAAAACCCATAGAACTCCCCAGAGTACACCAACCCGTTTGGTATTTCAATTATTGCTCGCAGTTTATCACTCATCTTCTCTCGATGGTAAAAATCCGGCAGCTTATCTCTGATTGGTCCATAGAGGCATATAACTGTAAAATAACTTTTCACATAAGAGCATTTAAAATAAGTAAATTCCCATTTTTCATCTTTTTCTATACTTTTGAATTTTAATTGTTAATGACTTTACTTTTAGGTAAAAACCAAACTGCTTCTCACTGTGCGTTTTCAAAGGGTGTCCAATATAGCTTGCATTTGATGTAGTGGGGCAATACGTTAAATGGGACTCCGTTCAAAGCAATTATTGCAATGAGGGGTCTGAAAGGAAACATAAGTTTGATGTAGATGAGCAATGGACAGAAATAGAGATAATTTTAAAGATACGTTGCGTTAAGTATTTATGAGCAGTATGAAGAACTTTATGATGAGTTTTGATTATGCGGCATAGCCAATATACAGGGTACCCTGATGTGGCAGGTAATATGGGAATTTTAACTCGATCAAAATTTTCAATCTTATCATGTGATTTCAAGGTAATCTTTGAGCACAAGAATCTATCAGGGTTTTCTTAATTCATTGCAAAATAAAATGTTACGGATGCCTAAGGAACCACACCTCTTGAGGGCCTACGGACTCTACTGCCAAAAGCATAACATACATAGAAAACACAGAAAAAGTTATTCATGGTGTTGAAAATAAGTTCAATGTTGCTTAAGTGTTTTCAATATTGCTTTATGGAATTTAAAGTTGATTTTTATGCATTTCATAATATATCCAGAGCTGGATATCAAAGTACATCAAATGAGACAGTATGCACTGCCTTCCAATTTACATTCTGACAGAAAACTAAGAAGAGTAGGGCCAAGCTTCCTTGAAACCTTTAAGAAATGTGTATATTAATAGAACTAAAGGTTTCAGATAATAACGTTTAAACACTTTTCTGATACAGACCCAATACAAATTGATATCAAGGCTACGGACTCTACAGCATGTATGGTTACTAGTAAAATAGTTGCTGCAGTATAGTATTTCATAGTCAGTTTCCAGAATTAGTGGATATTTCTGCAGTCATCATAATTCTTGTCATTTAAGAGGCATTATATAACTATATTTTTTTTTTTTTTGTTTTTTGTTTTTTTTGCATTTTGATTATTTAACTTTGTAAAAGACGCAAGTGAACAAACTGTATACATCATGAACATGATCATGAAGAACATGAACAAAATCATTGAATGTGTCAGTGTACCTCATTTTGGTTTTAACAGGAGATTAATCACTTTCTAATATGACTAACAATGCTTTAATATCACAACGATATTATGGTGACGTTCGTTCAATGTGATATTTAGCCCCATGTACCATCAAGAAATAGGCACTTTCAATGTCATGAAATATTTATTTAATAACTGTTTTAAACAAAATGTCAATTGCACAAATGTGTGGTTTAATTTACAAAACATTACTTAGTTTTGGCTTTGCTGAATAATTCACATAATTTTCATCGAAACTGAACTCTACCAAGATTAGATGTATTACCATTTCGGTCTTGGCATGTTAAACAAAGACCTATATTGGCGCCATGCTTGCGCGAAGAAACGTTCATTATGATTATATTTTATATAAATTTTACAAACAAGAAATTATTAGAGTCGAAATAATTTATAGCAAAACAGTGCTTTATCAATATCACTATTTATTCACTTGGGTGGTTATACGTTGTCCGAAATAATTTCTCTCGGCCTGTGCCCTTGTGAAATTAAATAGTCCGACGTATAACGCCCATTGTGATAAATAAAATAGTTAGAAAGCATGTTTTGTTAAATTATTTCTTAGATAAACATGTTTTTAAGACCTAGAAAGCAGTTCCTGAATTCAAATATTAGAATGGTTTTGCATATTTAAATACAGACTAATATAGGGCTACGGACTCTACACAGTATGTTTCATCCCTGCTTCAGTCAACAGCACACAAAATTATGCAAACAAATTGCTTTCTTCAGCTATTTGGTTCCTTGTTACAGGTCTCATGTTTGATATGTTTGTTTCTTTACATTATCTGGAAATAGATTGGTAAATGTAACAGAAACGGGACTCGTTATGCAAGTGTAGAGTCAGTAGGCCCCTTGTATAACATTTTAACTTGTATTTATTATCAATATATAAATTTTTTGTTAATACAATTTTTATTATAAGTCTGATACTGTGTATCCTTAACCATACTTTATGATACTAAACAAACATCAATATGCATTAGATCTGTAAGATTAGTGTTGGAAATTGGCAAAAATATAATTAATTTATTACAATTATATCTTTTTTCCCATTATACTGTTTACTATCAACATCTTAGATGTTTGAAAGAATGAAGCTCTTTTGTTATATCATAAATGAGAAAAATTATGAGTATTAGATATGATTATTGCATAAAAAATTCTGATTTAGTTGCATGAATATGGTGGGGCTACGGACTCTACAGGGCTACGGACAACCATTTTTTGTACAAAACTTTTTTCTGCTTCTTCTCTGAAGAAATGTCTTTTCTGTAGTTAGTATGTGGGATAACACGAAAATAATCAGAGGTTCATTTTTATATTGCTCTTGTTTTTGTGCAAGCGGTACACTGTTGAGGACGGATTACACCAAAGCGGAAGTGACTACTCAGTGTTACATGTGAAGTAGTCCAAAATGTAGTTCCATACTATGGATGAAATCTGGTATAATGAGTGACATGAGGAGGTGACAGTTAAATTTTTGGCTTATGTTTATTGCTTATAGTATTGAGAATAGATCTAGACCATTTTCATTGTAAATTTCTTGGAATAAGTTTTAGTCTTTGCGAAAAATGTCTACCTACGCGTAACTGCTAAACGGCTGTTTTCATGGGGGCATTTTTAGAGGGTGATGTTTCTCAGAACAGATTATTTTTCTTATATTCAACATAACATGTCAATATTTTTCTATTTTTGATAAGAAGACATGTTATACTAAATGACCATATATGGTTTTCATATCATTGAAATGCTCTAAAGTGCTGAAAATGAGGTCTGAATGTTTTGTTATTAATATGAAATAAATAAGGAATTGAATTGGTAGAATGTAACCTTGAAGATGGGGCTACGGACTCTACATAAAAATGTCAAGATTCAGCTATCATTTTTCAGAAAATAATGTAGTGCAAATCAATATCTTGCTTTTAGATGCTGGCAAATGTGTTCCTTTTTCATGATTATAATGATTATATCTGCCAGTTTAAAGAGTAACTTTGGTATTTCCTTTGTAGAGACAGAGCAGGTAAAAACCATCATCGCATAACGAAGTGATGGATTTAGTTATTTATAAATATCTTGAATATTTTCGGACCAATTTCAAGTCTGTAAAAAGTATGTCTTACCTGAATGTCATTTGAAGTTTGAAAACTTGAAATAAAAACTGTAACAAACTGAAATAGTAATTAAATAAATGGTCAAAAAGTAATGAATTTTCCGTGCAACAGAATAACGATTAAAAATGAGCCATTTTTCGACTCTCCAACCCTTGTAAATAAAAAAATACTGAACAAAAGTATGATAAAACATACATCAACAGAAAGCCCTTATAAATATCTTTTTAAAAAAGAATAAGATGATATTGTATTCCTTAAATATTGTCAGAAATCAACATATAACACAGAGGAATATGAAAGTGCCCATTTATCTTGGCTTTGCCGATAGGTCAGAGACTACCAATTAAAATAAAACTGGGAATAATAGTACACCTGGGAATAAGGTAATGTTTAGTCCGTTCTGTTTCGTCAGTAAAGTTAACAAACCCAACAGTGATTTGTTTTCGAAATTGAACCTTGTTATTGCGTTTAGGATAATATATTATACATTTTGACACATACTGCTTGATAACATATATATCTAGTTACATTTTATTTAAGAACTATCATAATTCCAAAAAACAACGAATGAAAAACATATGAATATTGATACTTTATTTGAGTATTTTTCGCATCAAAGATACGACCCCCTCCCCCACTCCGATTTATGGAAGGCCGACCAGGGTCGCCACAGTGTTATAACAGAAGTCTATGGGAAAACAGTTAGTGATCTCTAACCTATAGGTGAGCAATGCATTTGACGAATATGATAAAAATAAAGATGATAAGGATATAGAACTATAGTTGAGTTTGATATAGGTTAGCAATGCGTTGGATAGAGATAAAACTACAGATGAGCCAGGTGTAGGAGAACAATGCATTTGCGATACTTTGGATGGAGATGAAGACTTATAGGCATGTATGATGTAGATGAGCGATGTATTGGATGGTGGTAAAGAATTAGAAATAAGTCAGATGCAATCGGATAGGCGAGCAATTAAATAAATGAAGAGAGAACCTTATCGATGAATTATCGGCAAAAAGAGCACTTCAAAGTAAGACAGTGAAGAATAAGTGATCTGTTCATGGACGATAGTGGAAATGCATGCTACCCGGCGTACAAGTCAGTCAATAGCAGTTCATAGCTAATGCTGACATGGTGCTAACACCAGATGATAAAAAAACGTAAATTTATATTTTTGTTGCATTCTCTTATATCCGTTGATTTTGTTACAAATTTCTTTTAAATACTTTTAATGTTTATTCCAGACTCAAAATGATGTGTACACATACGCAGTCAGAGGCATACATATAGCACTGGGCCACTTCAATAATATACTTTTACAGAACGGGTAAAGGAGACTTATTTTCCTGAATTACTATTGTAGGAATTTTCTAATTCTACTGTAGCTGTTAAAATGACTCGCTCACACATTTTTGTTTTAAAAAAAGCAACTAATTATCAAGACATTACACTAACGGGACGATACACCCTGGGACTTTACACATACGGGTCTTTACACCCTGGGTCTTTATTCATCCAGGTCTTTATACCCTGGGTCTTTACTCCTCTCTTATTTATATACCATAGAAAATGTATTGTGTTGGCCATTATATTTATGGATTATTCAATTTAAATTCATTTGATTAAACTCCACAATAATTTGATAATTAACACGAGGTTAGCAGAGCATCACCACACTGTAACTCATTGCTTATGTCCAAACTTGGTCTGCTGTTAATGGTGAATTGAATACATTGAAATACTATTACAGAAATAATTAAAAGTTGTGTAGATGGATTGATTTTTTTTGTAGTTAAGAATCATGTAAAGCTTTTGAGACCACCCTCGGGTAAATTTTCATTTTGGAATTTCTACCTGACAGACCCGTAGGCCTAATATTCATAATATATTTATCTGAATTGTTCAGAAGATGTAGCAAATACTTTTTATAAAGGTCACCTTGTTCAGTTATATGTATTTTGTCTTAAAACACATGTACTTCGACTGTCCACGTTCTATTTTATAGGAAATATCAAACTTCTTTTTCAAACATATTTTTTCCTTAAATTTGTTTTAGTTGTTTGTCTAACATACTTATCTGGGTACTACGGGAAATGAAAAATAATCAACTTTTGTATTTTTCAAAACATTACAGATTTGTATCCTTTTTACAGCTCACTTTCACTTTCATTTTCCAAAGTGTGCCCTTTTTTTAAATGTACATGGGTTGTCGCACGTTCAACTCCCAGAGTACCTGAAGAAATATGTTAGATACACAGTAGTCATAAAATACAATAGACAAAATACTTTTGAAAAAGAAGCTTAATATATCCTACAAAATAGAACGTGAACAGTCGAAGAACATATGTGATATAAAACAAAATGTGTTGTTAAATAGAGAATAACCTGCCTTGAAAGTTTCTTCTACTTATTTTGAAAGTATGTATTTGACAGTATGTCGAATCTACATCTTTCAATAAAACATCAGCAAGTTCAGCGTTCTCAAAAAGTATTTTCACTTGATCAATGATGTTCCTCAAGAAAATCTTTTTCGTTTTTATTGAAAGATGTAGATTTGACATTATTGAGAAATGTAGATTTGACATTATTGAAGGATTTAGATTCGACATTAGGTATATTCTTTATGATAAACCAATGCATATGAGGCGTAAAAATCTTTAACAAAAATTCACCCGAGGGAAGGTTTCAAAAGGCTTTAGAAGAACTTTAACATGAAATCCAACAACACGTACAGTCATTGACATTTTTCCAATAGATTTTAGTTCTTTTGTAATTGTTTTAATTGTGTCACTGTTAAAGAGTTCTATGTCTATGTTATACTGCTTAACAATCGTTATCGATTATAACTAGCAGGCGCTTTGTCAGGGATAGCTGTTAAAAATAATAAGAATACAGAGATTATGTGCATCTCAAAGATAAAGTAAAAGAACTATTTTACAGGTCAGGTTAAAAAGTAAAAGCAGGAAGTTGAATTAGAACTGATAGAAGGGTGGTAGCCGCCCAGCAAATACTTATAAGCTGGGACTAGCTTGCAAAGACACAGGGAGACTGTTCCACAGACGTATGCTTCTGGGAAAAAAGGTGTTTGCATGATAATGTGTCTTTGAATACGGTATTAAGTAGTTCAAGTTTCTAGTAGGTCTAAGGTGACTGTGGTCAACAAAAACAAGGTGTTGTTGGATCTTGTATAACATAGTAACTGAGCTGATCTTACGGCGTTGTTCTAGGGTTTGCCAGTTTAGTTCATTTATCATTTTGGAGACACTACTGGTGTGATTGTAGTCATTATAGACATATCTTGCTGCAGATCTTTGAACTTGCTCAATTCTATGGGTTAGGTATTTTTGCCATGGATGCCATATGGTGGAACAGTACTCTAACTGGGGTCTAACATAGGTTTTATATGCAACCTCTTTGACTCTTTTATTTGGGGTTTTGACATTACGTTTGAGGAATCTTAGGGAATTTTTTGCTTTGGATGTTACACTATTGATATGATTGGTCCATGATAGGTCTTTACTAATGGTTACGCCTAAATATTTGGCAGAATCAGCCGATTTTAACTCGATGTCATGCAGCTTATAAGGGAATATTACAGGGTTTCTTCTGCGACGGATTCTTAGAACTTCGCACTTATCTGGATTGAATTCCATGGAACAATCAGACTCCCATGTTTCGAGACTGAAAAGGTCTTGCTGTAGAGCTTGGGCATCACTGTTTGATTTGACCGTAACATAGACTATTGTATCATCTCCGAACAGCCTCACCTTGCCTTTAACACTTTCAGGCAGATCATTTATGTACGAGAGGAAGAGGCAAGATCCGAGGATCACCAGAGAGGATGGGGAGATTGTCTGAATTGTGACCTTCGACGACAACCTGCTGAGTGCGATCCTGAAGGAAGGACTTGACCCAAGAAGTGACCTGAGGGAGCTTTGGAATACATGTATGTAGGTAAGGACAGGGGCTATTTCTAAGTACAGGTCCTTCAATAACCTAGGTGGCAGTTCATCTGGGCCAGAGGGTTTACTTGGATCCAGGTTTTTAAGGAGCTTTTCTACACCTTCCTGGGATATGTTGACCTTGGGCATGATTGGTTTATTTACAGGGGTTAGCAGTTGTTTGCATGACTGGGCGAGGGTTTAGGGGCTGAGGCCGTGAGAAAACTGACTCAAATTGCCGATTGAGTATGTTTGCTTTTACTGTCGGATCGACAATGTTTGACCTTCACTTTTAAGAGGAGCAACACCACTATTTTCTGTCCTATTCGATTTGAGAAATGAGTAAAACTTTTTGTTTTGACCTAGTTTGGTGTCGGCAGTGAAGATTATGGTGTCTAAATACTGCCAGTATCTATTCCTAATATCTTTTTGCATTTTTCCTTTTAAGCATTTATATTCTTTGACCAGTTTTTCAGAGTGGGAGTGGGAATTTGACCTTTGTATTTTGGAAAACAGACGGTCCCGTTTTCTTATTTGCCTAATGATGGCAGGAGTAACCCATGGGAGATAACGACGGACTTTAGTACATCTAGTTGGGATGTGGATAGAGCTAAGACGGTTTAGCTCATCCTTAAATAATGACCAAGCGGTATTTGGATCAGTGTGATTTGCTGCAAGAAAAAGAAACTGCTTTGAAAACATTTCAAAATCTTTTTTGAGGCTATTCCAGTTTGCTTTCTTGTAACATTTCATTTTTCTGACCTGTTGTATAGGGCGGCCTCTATTAACCTTTATCCCGTGAAAGACAATTGGGGGGGGGGGGGGGGGGGGGGTAAAGTAGTGGTGTTATGGACTTGAGAGGGCCATTTGCTGGAAATTGAAATTAACTATATTTTCAAGAAAGGAGGTATACAAGTTACGGTACCTACAGTTTTCAGAGATGGATTCTGATGTCCAGTCAACACCAGGCATGTTAAAATCACCAAGGACCCAGATGAACTGTTTTTGGGGATATTCTGGATTGTTGACAAAAGTTCACTTAAGGATGTTTCATCATCTTCCTTCAAAGGTTTGTAATAGGAAGAGATGTATATATATTTAATACCTTTGAGGGACAGTTTGGTCCAGTCAGAATTGCATTTTGAGTTAGAAAGTATAATGACATAAGTGTCACTAATCAGTTTGTATATTCCTTCATTCCAGGAACAACTTCAGTAAATACATTCACGTCATTTTTCAGCGTGGTACGTACAATAACTTGAATAAGAAACAAAGATTCACTTTCAGATAGGTAGAAATACACAAGTTATTAAGCGCTATATGGGTGGATTTTTAAGCCTTAACTTACGAGGACATTTACGAAGTGTCGTAAATAACAGAGGAAATATCCACTAAACCATTGCAATACTTTTGAAAATTAATATTCCTCTTGCTCGTTTACCAAAATGTTCACTCAAATTTTTCAGTTGGTGTTAATGAATACGTTGAAAATATCACCCCAGCCATGGGTGAGTAGCTTTAAATGCAAAACTGGACGCATATTTATCTGTGTGTATAGCCAGTGTGAAACTTTTAAACTTTGCTGAACATTTGTTGTTTGGGTATTTTAAGACATTGAGTTTATATTAACTCTTTGAGGTACTAAATCTTTCTGGTCCTCGATTTGTACCCGGCTCTTCTTGCGCTTTGAAATGGCATCCAGGGTTCCTTCAGGTTTAGCAAGAATGTAAGCTTTTACAGCAATGACAGATCCCAGAAAATACATGAGAAATGCTAAACAAGTAGCACATCTTTGAAAAGTTTGTCTTACACGATTGTGTTCCGAAGAAATCGCGTGATTGTCCTTGAAGTTTATCGTATTCGGACAGCCATAATTTCGTCTATTTATTTCAGTTAAATAGTATTTTTGGAACCTAGCTAAAACTTTCAGCTTCAGAGATGTTTATATACTATACCGGATCTCTGAAGTGAAATTCAGTTATAATTGTGGTGAAAAGAAACTGAAAACAAAAATTTAAACATGATATTAATGAAGAGTTACTGTACAGTGCTTTAGGGTAGCCTGTTTGCACCTATTTTCGCGGTACTAAGGAAATAAATGAATAAAGGAAAGAAAAACAATATTATGTTGCTATTATTTCCTATTAACTTCGTAAACCTTTTCTTTTCCACTATTATTTCAAGCAGAAAATCATTTTTCTAGTCCTTGTTTACTTTTAAACCGATCATGTTTCCGGTGCATGTGACTTTCACTTTCGCCAAGGGAGTTAATTCTAATTTCGCGGTACGACATCCGACTTGATAAAGCGCTTCCTGTGAAAGTGTAAAATGTATAGGAGGACCCCTAAATTTTCAAAATAGATTCCGTGAGTAAGACATTAAAATTATTGCAATGTAAAATTAACACAATGGAAGGATAATTCCGTCAAATATACGGACAACACACGATTCATTACCGATTTTACTTAGTCAAATGATCGACGAGGGCATTTAAAAATAATTGATCTACGTTTACAAAAATAGGGTGTGCAACATAATCAGCTTTCAAAGTAGGTCAAATTTGTTTACTGTAGAGAGCGCTGCACATTGTTCTTCTCACAAAAACCAAATACCGCGAGACCAGATGTAACGCGAAAATAGCAGCAAGTGGTATATAGCAGATTTTAGGGTATTCTCGGCTTCGCACATCCGGGTACTTCGGTCGCTAAGAGTTACGCGCCCCTTGACGACTGGGTTAAACAAACGCCATTTTCTGTATAAGTTACAGTTAAGATCGAAAGATATCGGAAGTTTTTTTCAGTATATAATTATTATTGGACTGTTTTGAGGTAATTAAGATGCCAAATCATTGTTGCGCCGTTGGTTGTAGTAACCATGGGAGAATGCTGAAGAAATTATCATTTTTCACTTTTCCAAAAGACGATGAACGGAGAGAAAAATGGATCAGTGCTGTGAAAAGAGTAAATCCAGATGGTACAAAATGGCAACCTAACAAATACACAGTATTATGCAGCGACCATTTCATTCAAGGTATATATATTTTATTTTTTTCAGTTTAAGGTGAATATATATGAATACATTGTTGAAGTTAGAATTTTCATGTGTAGTAATTAATTATTAGAATCATTGCCGTCTGTAGGCCTGTTGTATGAAGCAGAAACTGTGTAATAATTTCACCTGGTTATAAAGTTTGACCTTCTTTTGTTAAAGAAATGTTATTTCAAATAAAAAAAAGTATTTAACAATGCAGTCTTTTTGAACATTGCTTTATAATGAAGTTGAAAAACTATTTCCAACATTTCCATCACTGTTTCATGGCAAATAAATAAATTACCAAAGACAATCTCTCTACATGCTAGTTATTGTAGATGCTGTTACAGTGTTTTTTTTTCCCATTTTTGTCTAGGAAAACCCAACAGAGACCCTGCACATCCGGATTTTGTCCCTTCATTGTTCGAGTATGTAAAGACGACACCGAAAGAGACCAAGTCGAAATTGAAAAGATTTGCTAGTGCAGTAAAACGTAAAATAGCTTTCAGCACTCCCATTCCTGCAATACGTCAGCGGAAAGTATTATCCCCTTTGGTTGAGAATGTAGAGAAAGTATACATTGCAACACCTCTGAATCAAAAGACTGGCTACAATAGAGACATGAATAATACCGAACGCTACCAGTATGATTCTGAAATCAACAGTATTAGAACAGAAAAAAAACAATATAAAATCTGAAAATGATCATCTGAAAGAGCAAGTTAAAAGTGCTAACTTAAGTTATAAAATTGTAGTCAATGACGATGACAAGTGTAAATTTTACACTGGATTGTCGTGGGAAACATTTTTAGTACTATTTCAGTTTTTGGTCAATTTTGTGAAGCCAGCACCAATTAACAGAAAGGTGGTTTTAGAGGATTTTAGAAGGCACGTGCAAAATGTTATTCGAATTACAAGAAACACAGCACAGTGAAAGTGTTTATTTCATGTACTCCAAACGGTGTAATTTCTTTCCTGTCATGTGCATGGGGGGGGGGGGGGGGGGGGGGGGTAGGGTCTCTGATGTTGAAACTGTCAGAAGTTCCGGTTTCATTGACACAAAGTACCACTTGCCGAATGATCAGATTTTAGCAGACAGAGGATTTACGCTTCAAGATGATTTTGCCGCAGCTTGCTGCGCAGAACTTATTATACCATCATTTACGAAGGGAAAGAAACAATTGTCAGCCCAAGAAGTTGAGACATCACGGAAAATCAGCAGTGTAAGAATACATATTGAGAGGGTTATAGGTTTGATGAAGCACAGGTTTAAAATGTTACAAGGGACACTTCCAATTACTTTGATAAAATCTCCAAATGATGAGGCTGATGGTGAGGAATTAGCTAGAATTGATAAACTGTTGCGTTCTTGTGCTATCCTGGTAAATATAGGTGATGGGATTGTTTACAATTAAAAGGAATAAAGAACACATCTGAATCATGTCAAATTTTTATAATTCATTGTGGTGTAAAAGTGAACATTTTCACAGCAAATGCATTTTCATGGGTTACAGTGATTATTCTATTGTATTAAATTTACAGAAATTACACACTCATGTTCATGTCATGCTTAACACTCTGTACCTTTCTTCATGATGTGGCTCATTTTCCAGTATTCAGTTCATTCTATCAGTATAAAGCAGAAAAAAATTATAATCATTTAACTCTGTAACACATCTTACTTATCAATGTTACAATGAATTCTCTTTAAGAGAAAAGTAAATTTGCAGCAAAGCACTAGCTTAAGAACTGTATTCATGTGCCAGTATTTGATCTGTTTTTATTATTTACATTATTTATTTATTATTTATCATTTTTAAAAACAGGAATAAAATGTTATAAAACCTATTTTAGACTTATACTTGTATTTGAAGTTGTGCTTTACATGTTCCATCAAGTATAATATAATAAATCATTTGATTTCATACCCAGCCATACAGTTACTATGAGCAGCAGAAATTTGCCCATTACTGCTGACAGCTACCCATTGAAGGGTTATAGTGTTCATCATTTAGCTTTTGTGATGGTTTGACAAAGGCCTTCAGTAATATATGTTGACTATTAGTTGGCTTGTATGATAGTACTGTCTCAACCCAACCGGACATGAAGTAATTATGGGCTTCCAGACTCGTGCAGTTTTCATGCTGTCTCTTGTGTAGACACCTGTAAAATTTTAGCCTGTTAAATCTCAAAGTTCACCAGTTTACAAACATTTTAAAATGAATGTCATAAAAGTCAACCTTATCTTTTCTTCAAAGTGAAATCTCACCAATTATTGATTTAATCTTTCATAAGATATGTTTTGATTGCTCGTTAATCAGGCAGCACAATGGGGTGTTCCTGTTTGTCATTTCCATTGTTAATTAGAGCTACTCCACGGGCTGTATGACATGTGTTAAAAACAACACAACAATTAACAACAGCTGTTGAATTGCAATTTATGCAAATGAAAACGATAAAGATCAAGTTGATTGTATTGGTATGTTTTAAGTAGAAAAAAATAACTTGCTAAAAAGATTTATACCATTACACTCTAATACAACAGTTAATGAAGTTGTTAATCTATCACCGATCAAACAATATTATGTTTGCCGCTTTCTGCGCTATATCAAGTGATAATTAAAGATTAAAAAAAAAAAATTACTTACACATAATGATTTTGATGACATGTAAAACTTAACAGTATTAAAAAAATACTTTTTATAGCGCTGGTGCGACGTGTGTAATGCTCAGAAAAAAATTATCATAGCGGCCTGTAGATCTACTAAAATCTAACAGATATCTAAAAGTTTACTGATTTATGATTTTTTTTGCTCATTTAAGATTTATAATTTGTTTTAAAAACAAACTCTTACCAGGTGTTTCGATCAAATAATTGTGAATATCTCCATATTCCACCGAAGGCCACTTTGACGGATTGTTTTCCCAAGTACCGGCTGGTAGTTTGTAAGGGCATTCTGCTAAGCCAATTAAATTCAATTTTTCATTATATCTAGCTTTTGACACTGAATCAAGGTCATCAAAATACTTAAAAGACATGATTAATTTGTGAAAAACAACTTTTACACTTATCAGAACGGTAAAAATCACCAGAAATGCTGGCGATCGGCAGTTCATTTCATTATATGTAATACGTAACTAAGCGGTTGTATTACCCGTAGCTAGGCAGCCATTTTTTTTATGACGTCATGCCGAAACCGAGAATAGCGGATAGCTTGATAAATTTTATATTTAGACTTGAATTATTGTATTTTCATATCATTCTTTTACTGGCATGCAAACAAACATTCTGACATACATTTTAAATATTTGCTTGTTGTGTTATTTTTCATATGTCATCAAATGTAAAATGAAGCTATCCCCTATAGACTAAATCAGTGTACGGTAATTCGCCCGCAAGTCGGACAGGTTGGATATTTGCAAGCATATTGTGTAGATGTATCACCGGTATTAAGCTTTTTTTCATTCGGAATATGTCACTTACTACCATGAATGCCTATATCCGGTACATTTTACGACAATATCTCGGACATAGGCATGCAAGTACTAAAAATCTTACCTTGCCTATTTTCGCCCTTGACTCGACCACTTTCGCCCTGGAATCGGACATGCGAAATCCTTGAATAGGAAGGCGACTGTTTAAGACATGTAAGTAAATACAGGTAAGTTCCGCTTCTAGTATGGATGAACTCACCGTATAGTTGAGATACTTCTTATTTTGAGATAAGTGATTTCTATACGAGCTACCGTCTGACAAACGCAGATCAGTGGACAGCTTTGTGCGAAGTAACCAATTGATTTTAATGTTTTCCTTGTGTAGAGAACCGATACATGCGAGGATCATCTAACGACTAGTAAATCTAAGGAGGGGAACTTTGAATGCATGGGTATAAGTTTTCTGAACATGCTCAGTGTATCACTAGATGTAAGACTGAATGATTGTACAAATCTAGGGTCAGCCCGGATCTGTTGTGTAGGGGATACAATTGTGCTTGTAATCTCTGAAACCTCTCATTGATGGAGGTTCGTATGTTCGACCCCTGTTACCGTTTAGGATTCATTATTTGAGAAAGTAAGCAGTTACTTATGGACTTAGGGGTAAGAACTGGTCTTTACCAGGAACGATGCTTAATTGAACTTCCTGATATAACTAAAATAATGTTTAAAGCAAGCGTCAACGTAAAAAAACGTATCTGATCAGCGTGCTAAAGTTACACCAAATCAGCAGTGCAAAGATAAAAATCATGTCAAATGAAGAATTAAATCATTCAATATATGTTTACTATTTCATTCATGACATAACATTTCTGTCAATCAAAATCTTAATAAACTATAGACGTAATTCAAATCAGATGTCCGAGTGGTAAGTATAAATATCAAGGTTAATTGTCCGAAGAACACGCACTGGAATACGATTCGTTGTCGGTTTACACATATATCAAATGCGTACATAATTCTACACAACTAATTTTGTACTGTAATTATTCCTTTAACAAATGTGACATACCGGTATGTACAACTGAACTAGATATTTTTTCAATTTCAGTATCAGTTCTTCTAAACATTTAACTTGTGCTATTTACGTCTAGCTTATTTTAATTTGTTTAAGTTGTTTTATGTTTTGACATAGATCTATAAACGAGTAAATCAACATCGAGTTAAATCTACTGCTATTGTGTAACTTCGACGTTATAGCCAAAGTACTCGAACATAATGACACTTATTGATTGGGTTACAGTTCATTCCCTTTTCATTTTCTTAAGAGCTTTTTCAAGTTTCATTTTTTCTCTTTCCTCCTTCTGTTGAACCCTTGTTCTTTTACGCTCTTCTAACTGTCTTTTCTTAAGTTCCTTTTCTTCGTAGGCTTTCTGCTTTGCGTTAAATGCTTCATTACAAGAAATAACGAAGTATTGCTCCTGTTTTCTCTTTTTCAGATTAACGGACTTCTTTTGGAGAGGTATTTTCAGTTGACTAGAATTTTCCTGGACCTTCTGAGGACTTTTGTACATCTTCCACGACTTATACAGAGAATCATCCAATTCAACTCCTTTAAAAAAGAAAATAATTTATTATAAACATTCACATTTTATTTATTTTTGTGTCTTTTTAAACTTTGGTGGACGCCACAAAATGAACTAATAAAAGCATTGTACAATCCAGCTGACTTACGGAAGGTCAGTGGCTCTACCTAGAGACCGGCCATGCCTGAAATAATACCAGAGGTCTTCCTCCACCGTCAGAATCTTGGATGTCACCATATGACCTGTGTCGGTGTCGGTTTAAAGTTAAAACAAACAAAAAACTATTCGACTTCGTAAAAATGTTGACATGTCATTAACAACATAATTGAGCCGCATCATGAGAAAACCAACATAGTGCATTTGCGACCAGCATGGATCCAGACCAGTCTGCACATCTGCGCAGTCTGGTCAGGATCCATACTGTTCGCTTTCAAAGCCTATTGCAATTAGCATGGATCCTGACCAGACTGCGCGGATGCGCAGACTGGTCTGGATCCATGCTGGTCGCAAATGTACTATGTTGGTTTTTTCATGATGCGGTTCATATCGTTAATATCATTTTTTTTTCGACATTTTAAAACATGAAAAATACTGTACAAGCGTTGTGTTAGTAGAAATTTTTGTTAACAAGGCTTCAATAATTCCACCTATAGATCGTGATTTTGAATCCTGGTCGTATTCATGATTTCACTTCATATGTTTTATTTTATCAAACTCGGGATTCAGATCGACAGCAATCTCTCTTCATTATCACACTAAAATGAATTAAGTTATCCTTAAAGAATGCTAATGAAAGACATTACCTGTATTCCACCTAAGGTTCGGATTCGGGTCCTCAGGGCAACCAGAGCACCCGGGACGAACCATGGCATACAGCTACATTCACCAACACGAGATGATATATTACACAGGGCGCATGGTAGACAACAGTATGTCAAAATTACTGAAATTAGAAGAATAACAAGAATGCATTTTGCTCAATTTGCCGCAAAAGAGGACATGACACGAACTTTAGTATCGGATAGATGTTGGGGAATATATACAAATATATGCAAAAGTTTTAATAATTTCTATTTTACTTGAGCTGTACATGTCTATGTAAAGTGACGATTTTCCCCCCCGGATATTTCTTCTTTCTGTGAACACATTTTAATGTTCCCCGTCTACGGAACGTAAAAAAATTGAAATTATTTCTTTCATAAAACATTCAAATTTGAAGGAAAAATAGAAAATTTGGGTCATATTCTTTTTAGACAATCAAGTCCGCAATAATAGAAAGCTCGGACAAATTAAAAACAAAAACAACAAAAAGCACAAAAATGACAAAAATCAAAACAAAACAATGTTTGATTTTGATAAATTGTCAAATACAAATATGTCGTATTACTAATTATCCTGGTCAATAGTCACTCTGCGTTTTATCGATTTACATGTTTGGCTATTATATGTGGGTGCACTCTCTGAGATGTCACTACCATGTCCTCCTAATGCGCGACACTCCAAAAATGTTAGTCATTTAAGGGTATTGTATACGATAAAGCGGAGGCGTTCCGAATCACAAACTGCTAATCGTATAACATTCACGCGGATCATTGATTGAAAGCTTTATCCGAGACTCATAGTAATTTCATTTGGAGGAGCGTAGGATCGAGCTCGGTCCTCGATCCTAGACTCGGAACCTCGGATCATTACATTGTTAAAGGATAAAAATATCAGTTTTATAACCCGTCGTTTATACAGGACTAGATCGACCCCGGTTCTCGATCCTAAGATCGGTAACTCAGATCATTACATGGTATAAGAAAATAATATCATTTTTATAACCCGCCGTTTATACAAGTTTATATCGAGCTCGGTCCTCGATCCTAAGGTCGGTACCTCAGAACATTACATTGTTTAAGGATATAATATCATTTTATAACCCGACATTTATACAGGTCTAGATCGGGCTCAGTCCTCGATCCTAGGTTCAGTACATCAGATTAGGGTAAAATATCATTTTTATAACCCGCAGTTTAGATCTAGAAGTATGAACGAATTTAATTTTGGAGATTGATCACATCACATAGGCTTGCTATATAGGTATTTGACCCTGAATAATAATCCGGTGACCTTATTTAAACAAAATTGATAATATTTTATCTCCAGATAATCTTCACAACGTTTATAATCAATTTATAAATGCCATAGGTCAGCACTCTCGCAAGTCGTTTTAGGTCAAACACAAGATAAAACTGACTCGTACACAAACTTTTAGCAATAATAATATAACTTAATTTGTTTTATTAGACGTTATAGACTCAAAAAGCATATTAAAACTGTTTTAACATGTAGCCTGCTGGCGGCAAGTGATTCTGCCTTTGAGACCAGTGCAGATCAAAATCAGTCTGCACATTCATGCAGTATGATCATGGTCTGCACTGTTCGCTACTCAGTCAGCATATTTTCAGTGAACACCCCTTTGAAGAGTAAGTGGTGCTGCCCAAATGGAATGATGGACCAATCCATTTGAGAAATTTAGCAGTGTAAAGGTTAATTATGAATAAATGCGTCCTATTGTAATTTCTCTGCGTAAAATATTTATTTTTACATTGTACATTCTTTGTGGAGAAGTCGATTTGCTTTAACGACATTACACATGTATAAGTAGCCCACTCTGACTTCTTAAACATTTTAAGATGTCGTTACACCGAAAAAAAAATACTGTAAAATAATTTCGTATTCGGGAAATTTTATCCGCAGTTACTTAAACAGAGTTTGTTTGACAGTTGATACAGTTGGAAAAGTGAACAATATCCCACTTCATGTGTCAACATCTTCCTCCTGTCAATCGGTTTACCAGTTATCACTAAGCAGTTTGGATAAGTACACTGAGACAATACTTACATGACTTGCAGTCGGTACAGCAGGAAAAAAGACCAGAGTCCCAGTCTCTGTGCCCTTCCACTGAGCCTATTAACATCTGCCTCCCGCCCATCGGCTAGTTAGATATCACAATGTTTGACATTGCCATGGTGATACTCTGCAAGATTAAATAAAATAATGTAAACAAAATGTGTAACGTTTGGTGGTAAATTCAGCAGAATAGCCGGAAGTTCATCAAAGACTACAGATCTAATATCGCTTTAATCTTTATTCGGACATTTTCCACAAATACGTCCAGTCAGTTGAACAAAATTTCTTAGACTTAAAGCAAGCGGATTTTGTTAAAAATTGAAAATTTTAGAACGGTCAGTGAAGATAAAGCGTATGGATATGCCTTTACAGATATGTCTGCACTTTTCTTATCATATTTCTCATGTATTTTTTGATAAACACATCCGAATACTGATATACCAATAGATATGGAAAATACAAACTGCTTTTCAGAACGTGCGAAAACCATGTAGCCATTGGTCCAGATTTCTTTTTATTTATATTCAAGACCTAGTTTTATTAAAAGTGCTAAAAAATAACTTAAATCTTTCAGTTTAACCATCACGATCCTTCTAACCTAAAATTACAAGACAAGCTATAACGACATTCAACTTCTTTTGTATTGAACATTTTATAACGCTTTTTGATCAAATCTCTTAACGTAAACGAGAATCCAATGTTCGTTGACAAAAAAAGGTAAGGGTAGATTTCCAAGAAGCACAGAGCACACCAAACAGCCATAGAGCCATGCATCGCAAAGTAGGCCCATACAGAAGCTGTAACGGAAAAGTATTGTAGACGGGTTGCTTCAAAAATCCAACAAGTACATTTTAATTATATGCAAAACACAAAAAGGGATGGGTTAAAAAGTAGCTAAAAGGGTGGGGTAATAACATGAAGTTTAAAAAGCGTACAAGATGGAAGAGCTTGTTCAGAGTAGCGTTATGGTGTTTTTGCTTTTGTATTTTTAAAAAAAAAAAATTCTTTTTTTTTGTAAAATATGTTTTAGAATATGGAGGTATATAATACTAAAAGGGTCATTACAACAGTAGCTTGAATTGGGATGTTTTATTCAGCTATCCTGACTGTAAACAGACAGGGTCAAACACGGCGCTTGCGTGCGTCAGGTCATCAAGGTCTGGCAAAATCCACTCGAGCCCAATACAACATTCCAGATCAAGCTGTTTGTATAAAAACCCTATTTTATATTATGTATAACTGATAAGTATTTTACCACCAGGTAAATCAAACTGATCTCAATGAAATATGCGAGCATGACAAAAATGTTTATTTTTACCGTGGAAAAGGAAAACATGGTCCTTAAAACTACTTGTATTTATGAATTGTACACCGCGGTACAACGCCCTGTGGTTTATGTCTCAAGCTCAAATTCCAGTCTATCTGTCTGATCGTCGTGGTGTTTCACAATTCGTACGCGGAAAATATTTTATAATACAACTCCTTCCTTCTTTGTTTTGTTAAATTTATGAATAAATTAAATAACGAATATTACGCAAAAATGTGCAAGGCTTTTCAGTGCATAGCAATTATAAGGATGAATAGCAGTAAGCACACAAAAGAAACAGTGTAAAGATAGAAAATAATAACTTTTTAGACCTGCATATTTAGGCTAAATTTAAAAGGATGGTATGCAATTTCAACGATTTTATTTCGATTATGACTAAAATCCATACTATGTAAAATTGTAAATCTGAACAATTTTACATATTAAAAACATAAGTATTAAAAGTAGTCAAAACTACAAAAACTTTTTAAAACAAGTCACTTCATTTTTAACCAACGTTTCGGCTACATTAGCCTTCTTCAGGGTTCAAAATAAACATAGTAGTCCTACTTGTCGACAAGAGCCTGTTACTTTTCATATAGTTTCGTTGTGAGTCTCCAGTCAGTCTACATGCATAGTTACAAGGCGGGATGGACACGGCGCAGGTCCCTTTGAAAGTCTTTTAACACAGCGTGCTTCGCTAATCCAATACTTTTGTTTAACAGGATTGTCATACTTTGAGTAAATTGTTTTTTGAAAAACTTTTTAATCTACCAAAAATTATACGACTTGCTGGAACCCTGACAGCTGTACAAGAATCGCCAATTTTTCATATAATAATATAAACCATTTTATCGGGTGGACATGCCACTATTCGTTCTTTACCCTTTGAAATTCCGCTCTCGCTGTAAAAAAAGGCGCTCGGCATACACAAGTATTTATACAAAAGAAAAAAAGCAATACTTACGTGTTATTCGTTTCAGCACAAAATCCCCTGTCTGAATTTCTTACTCTGGGTGGAGACACAGAATGACTTTGTAATATTGCGCAAATCTTGTCCTGATAAAGTGTAAATATTTAAGTTGAACTGATAAACGAAAAATATCCGTATTTCACAGGGGCTAGTGCGGCTTTGTTTTATCTTGACTGTAGACTGCTGGAACATGTTGAAATGTTTTGAACTTTACGTTAGCGGTCTTCGATTTTTATGGGTACATTTTTGTAAAAATTTGTTCTCTCAAAGGATCATATAACTGCTTAACACGTATCATATACGAGGCATGAATGAATACATGAACTAAAACATTCCTGCTTCTTCTTTGTGTACGGTTGCGCTCTGAAATCAAGGTACCTTCATATTACTGCTACGCTGCTTCTTAAAGAAAATATTGCAGAAATGACTGCATCTTCAAGTAGCACATACCTCTGACCATTTTAGGTCCGAGCCCCACAAATGCAGATTTCTTACGTCAATCGGGACCCCTTATCGTTATAGTTCGGCAGTTTGATCCAAAGAGCCAAGACTTACTGACGTGCAGACTATTATTCCATCAGAAGTTGTTGTATAGCTTGAGGTGAAATACTCCTAATAATTTAGGTAAAAATTTGTAAGCTCAGCCCAAGGTTTTTGAAACTGACTTGTATTTTAGAAGTACAGGCAAAACTATTGCAAATTTCCATTATTGATAACTTTTCCACATTGCTTCATTTTGCGTTGATTGTTGATTGGTAATGTTACTGTTAACCAAAACCTGGGAAAGAGCAGTGACTTTGGCAGTTATACTATCAACCTTACGGTAACATTTTCAACCAAGAAAGAACAGTGATTGTGACAGTAATACTGTCAACCTTACGGTAACATTGTCAATCAAGAAAGAGCAGTGACTGTGACTGTAATACTTTCAACCTTATATGGTAACATTGTCAACCAGGAAAGAACAGTGTCTGTGACAATTTTACTTTCAACCTTAGGATAATATTGTCAACCATGGCCGAGTGGTTTAGGTCGCTGACTTGAAATCACTTGCTCCTCATCGATGTGGGTTCGAGCCTCACTCGGGGCGTTGAATTCTTCATGTGAAGAAGCCATCCAGCTTGTTTACGGAAGGTTGGTGGTTCTACCCAGGTGCCCGCTCGTAATGAAATAATGCACAGAGGGTCACCTGGGGTCTTCCTCCACCATAAAAGCTGGAAAGTCGCCATAGGACCTATAATTGTGTCGATGCGACGTTAAACCCAACAAGCTAAATAAATAAATTGTCAACCAAGAAAGAGCGGTGACTGTGATAGTTATGCTACCAGTCTTACGGTAACATTGTCAACCAAGAAAGAGCAGTGTCTGTGACAGTTATGGTTTCAGCCTTATGGTAGCATTGTCAACCAAGAAAGAAAGTGACTGTGAGAGTTATACTATCAATCTAGCGGTAACATTGTCAAACTAGAAAGAGCAGTGAATGTGACAGTACTGCCACCAGTCTTAGGATATCATTGTCAACCATGAAAGAGCAGTGAATGTGACAGTTATGCTATCAACGTAGCGGTAACATTGTCAAACAATAAAGAGCAGTGACTTTGACAGTTATTCTATCAACCTAGCGGTAGCATTGTCAAACAAGAAAGAGCAGTGGCTGTGACGGTTATACTATCAGCCTAGCGGTAACATTGTCAAACAAGAAAGAGCAGTGGCTGTGACGGTAATACTATCAACAAAATGGTAACATTTTCAACCAAGAAACAGTAGCAGATGTGACAGTAATGCTTTCAGCCTTATGGTAACATTGTTAACCATGAAACAGCAGTGACTGTGACAGTTATACTACCAACCCTAGGGTGATATTGTCAACCGAGAAAGAGCAGTGACTGCGACAGTAATACTTTCAACCGTAGGGTGATATTATCAACCAAGAAAGAGCAGTGACTGTGACAGTGATACTTTCAACCGTAGGGTGATATTGTCAACCTAGAAAGAGCAGTGACTGCGACAGTAATGCTTTCAACCGTAGGGTGATATTGTCAACCAAGAAAGAGCAGTGACGGTGACAGTAATACTTTCAACCGTAGGGTGATATTGTCAACCGAGAAAGAGCAGTGACTGCGACAGTAATACTTTCAACCGTAGGGTGATATTGTCAACCAAGAAAGAGCAGTGACTGTGACAGTAATACTTTCAACCATAGGGTGATATTGTCAACAAATAGCAGTGACTGTGACAGTAATACTTTCAACCATAGGGTGATATTGTCAACCAAGAAAGAGCAGTGACTGTGACAGTAATACTTTCAACCATAGGGTGATATTGTCAACAAAGAGCAGTGACTGCGACAGTAATACTTTCAACCATAGGGTGATATTATCAACCGAGAAAGAGCAGTGACTGCGACAGTAATACTTTCAACCATAGGGTGATATTGTCAACAAAGAGCAGTGACTGCGACAGTAATACTTTCAACCATAGGGTGATATTGTCAACCAAGAAAGAGCAGTGACTGCGACAGTAATACTTTCAACCGTAGGGTGATATTGTCAACCAAGAAAGAGCAGTGACTGTGACAGTAATACTTTCAACCGTAGGGTGATTTTGTCAACCAAGAAAGAGCAGTGACTGCGACAGTAATACTTTCAACCGTAGGGTGATATTGTCAACCAAGAAAGAGCAGTGACTGTGACAGTAATACTTTCAACCGTAGGGTGATATTGTCAACCAAGAAAGAGCAGTGACTGTGACAGTAATACTTTCAACCGTAGGGTGATATTGTCAACCAAGAAAGAGCAGTGACTGTGACAGTAATACTTTCAACCGTAGGGTGATATTGTCAACCAAGAAAGAGCAGTGACTGTGACAGTAATACTTTCAACCCTAGGGTGATATTGTCAACCAAGAAATAGCAGTGACTGCGACAGTAATACTTTCAACCGTAGGGTGATATTGTCAACCAAAAAAGAGCAGTGACTTTGACAGTAATACATTGTACTTTCAATCGTAGGGTGATATTGTCAAACGAGAAAGAGCTGTGACTGCGACAGTAATACTTTCAATCGTAGGGTAATATTGTCAACCGAGAAAGAGCAGTGACTGCGACAGTAATACTTTCAACCGTAGGGTGATTTGTCAACCAAGAAAGAGCAGTGACGGTGACAGTAATACTTTCAACCGTAGGGTGATATTGTCAGTGACGGTGACAGTAATACTTTCAACCGTACGGTGATATTGTCAACAGAGAAAGAGCAGTGACTGTGACAGTAATACTTTCAACCGTAGGGTGATATTATCAACCAAGAAAGAGCAGTGACGGTGACAGTAATACTTTCAACCGTAGGGTGATATTGTCATCCAAGAAAGAGCAGTGATTGTGAAAGTAATGCCTTCAGCATTAGGATAACATTGTCAACCATGAAAGGGCAGTGACTTGGTTGTGACAGTAATGCTACTAGCCTTAGGACAAAATTGTTAACCAAGTAAGAGCAGTGACTGTGACAGTTATACTGTCAACCTAGCGGGAACATTGTTAACCAAAAAAGACCAGTGGCTGTGACAGTTACACTATCAACCTTTCGGTATCATTGTCAACCAAGAAAGAACAGTGACTATATCAGTAAAGCTACCAGCCTTAAGATAACATTGTCAACCATGAAAGTGCAGTGACTGTGACAGTTATTATACTGTCAACCGACGGTTGTACTATCAACCTTACGGTAACATTGTCAACCAAGAATGAACAGTGACTGTAAGAGCAATGCAACCAGCCTTAGGGCAACATTGTCAACTGAGAAAGAGCAGTGACTGTGACACTTATAATTATAATAATACTTTCAACCATAGGGTGATATTGTCAACCAAGAAAGAGCAGTGACGGTGACAGTAATACTTTCAACCGTAGGGTGATATTTTCAACGGGGAAAGAGCAGTGACTGTGACAGTAATACTTTCAACCATAGGGTGATATTGTCAACCAAGAAAGAGCAGTGACTGTGACAGTAATACTTTCAACCGTAGGGTGATATTGTCAACCAAGAAAGAGCAGTGACTGTGACAGTAATACTTTAACCGTAGGGTGATATTGTCAACAAAGAAAGAGCAGTGACTGTGACAGTAATACTTTCAACCGTAGGGTGATATTGTCAACTAAGAAAGAGCAGTGACTGTGACAGTAATACTTCAACCGTAGGGTAATATTGTTAACCAAGAAAGAGCAGTGACAGTGACAGTAATATTTTTAACCGTAGGATAATATTGTCAACCAAGAAAGAGCAGTGACTGTGACAGTAATACTTTGAACCTCATGATAATTTTGTCAACATGCTGAATTTACTAACCCTTACCCTGCTAAATTTCTATAATGAACTTGCCCACCTTTCAATTTGGACAGCAACATTAACTGTTAAAAGGGGTGCTTACCAAATAGATACTGACTGAATGGCGAACAGTAAAGATCATAATCAGACTGCACAGATATGTAGGCTGGTCATGATCTGCACTGGTCACAAAGACAGACTCAGCCGTGTCCAGCATGATAAGGGTTAACACAGAATATAGAAACACTTAGGAAAAGAGACTTTATTCATAACTTAAAAGCAGCTTAACATACAAAACGACAAATTATACATCTTCAGAAGTTATAAAAAAGGCATACAAAAAGAAGTAAAAAAGTAAATGTAAAAATCCCATATGTAAAACACTGAACATCTAAAGTAACATGAAAAATAGGCTCAGTATGTTTAAGAAGGGTAATAGGTATATAAAGTTTAAAAAACGTTCCCACTCTTGAAAATTTAAAATCTAGTGCTGGCCAGTGGAAGACGTTTTGATCTTACATGTGTATGTGAAACCAAATAATTTTTTGTTCATGGTAAAGGTTTAACAAAATTGTAATTAGCCTATTCTATATTTCCATACCAGCAACGAGATATAATTGATATTCTTAAAATTGAAGTTCTCAGATATATGTCCCTCTTATGTTTGAAACATGTACAAATAAAAGGTTTTAGTAGCGTCACACTTTAAAATTAACTCATTCACAGTAAAGCATTCGTGATACTTAAAATAACATACATTGTATATCAGTTATAACTATATGAATACGAAAAATATGGCTTTAAAGTGCATGAATTATTATACAATGACTTATCACAGAAAGGTTGATGAAAGAAATGTATTTTTTTTTAAATAACTTATTCTTCAAATCATTTTTCTTTCAGCTATAATCACCCTGCCCTGGATAGGCTTGCGGATGAGTTCCGGATTCCCATCCCCGGATTGCTTAGGATGCACATGTAAGAAAAAAATAGGTTTTGTCTAATGCAGTGTCGTAACAGAACCTAAATTAATCTTATTAGAAAACGGAATAAAACTGTAAAATCTCGTACATTTTGACCACAGTGATTGTCTTCCAGATTGTTACGACCTTTTAAGATATGTTACGATGTTTTCAGAACTGTTACGGATTAATTACGGATTTCTTACGGATATATTATCCGTGGCAAAATGTTGAGCATGTTCAAAACTTTGCACCCTTGCCTCCGGATGTCCCCGATTTCTGAGCGGATATACCAGATGATTTACGAATGAGTTATTTTACCCTGAGTTCTACCGATGCTTTACGGATGCTATCCGGAACTCATCCGCAAGGCCTTCCAGGCAGTGTGATTCTAGCTTTCCCTATATTGTTCGTAGTGGAAACATTGGTGTTTCCCAAACATAACCAGAAATATAAACGTTATCAGTTAAAGGCACTTGAAGAAAATATTTAAATAAAAAAAATATGTTATTTT
Source organism: Mercenaria mercenaria (assembly GCF_021730395.1). Taxonomy (NCBI): domain Eukaryota; kingdom Metazoa; phylum Mollusca; class Bivalvia; order Venerida; family Veneridae; genus Mercenaria; species Mercenaria mercenaria. The sequence continues at coordinate 44,077,383 of NC_069364.1, forward strand.
CTCATTTTTGTAAGAAATGGTGGTGTGCGGTACAAGCCTTCTAAAAATTATGTGAAAAGCCGCAGTTTTCGGTCAGCGTACCAAAGGCATCAATTATAATTGAAAAATACAATTGTAATTCTGCATATGTTCTAAAAACACAGTTGGAACTATGCGCGCGCATTCTTCTGACACACTGTGCGCGCGCACTCTTTCAGCTAAAACTTTTAGAGACCCATGGCGTCCAGTTCTCTCTGCATCTGGCAAATAGCACAAAGTCCACAGAATGACATTGCCACACAGTCACCACAGATTGAGCCCTGAAAACATACATAGTATCAATTCTACACTAAAGTCTTGAACAGTATTACTTTATAGCAAATCGTGAAGATATGAGCGGCACCATGAGAAAACCAACATAGTGCATTTGCGACCAGCATGATTCCATACTGTTCGCTAACGGTTTCTCTAATTGCTTTAGGGTTTGAAGGCGAACAGCATGGATGCGCAGTCTGGTCTGGATCCATGCTGGTCGTAGATGCACTATGTTTGTTTTCTAACGGTATTAATTAGATAATAAATAATTTTGAAATAAAAGGCCGACACATGTATTTTTTTAAATTTAAGTTAAAACTGGCCAGAATTCATCTAATTAATATGTGTTTCAGTGCATGATTCTGGTATACATCATGACAATGTTTTCCAAAGGCTCTGATGCGGTTTTTTGTGCAAATGTAATTTTACCAGGTGTACATAAAATGGCGAAAATGGCGCCGTAATATTCAACATGAAAATCGTATGCACAATCTAATAATAATGAATTGCAGCAGTGGTTGAGGGACATATAAAAACCGTCTATAAGACTAGGTTTCGACCGCTTAACCTACTGGCCAGTGATTTGAAACATTCTCGTGTCCCAAATGCGCCTCGCATGAAGGACATACTGATTTTGGTGTTTTTCCTTCAATGCAGACTGTTAGTTCACAAAAATCATCTGATATTAAGCTAAAGAAAGCAAGTTAAGACAAAATGATGAAATCATTTACCTGTATTCCGCCTAGGGTTCGGATTCGGGTCCTCAGGGCAACCAGAGCACCCGGTACGAACCATGGCATACAACTACATTCACCAACACGAGCTGCTATATTACACAGGGCACATGGCAGACAGCAATAAGTCATTATTACTGGAAATAGAAAAATAAACATTTGTTGAAAGGGGCAAAACTGCGTTTATTATTTGGTTGTCCAAAGTATAAGCACAACTGCCCGAAATCTCACCTTCACGTTCTCTCATCTTTTCGGTTATTTATTACTTTATATACCAATAATCTACATAGGGGCCGAGAGGGTAAGGTCGTTGGCTTCGAATTGCGTGTCCCTCATCGATGTTACTTCGCAGCCTCGACTGAATGTAAAAAAAAATACATGTGAAGAAGTCATCTGACTGGCTAGCGTAAGGTCGGTACATGATGCTAACCTGGTCCATGGGCACCTGCGGGTATTTCACCACCAACAAAAGCTTGAAGTCACCCTATGACCTAATTTAAGTTAAAAAATAGTTCTACTTTATCTTCACCGTATATATTTATGTATGATACTTTAGTGATTCATGTCTTTCAGAGAAAACAGGAAATTTAAAAAATGTAGACTATAAATAGGTCATCTGCGTAGTTAATGTACTGTTTGCCCAGAAGTTCTATCATTTTGCCGTGTCCTCTTAAAAGTGAGTAATGTCTTAGATTCTTATTTTAAAAACAGATTAAAACAACTTTCTATATACATGCTATGCGTAATAACATGGTTAAAAAAGCAGTACTTTTAATACCGCGCATGAACTGTTATAGTTAGAGCAATAAAGGGAGGTAATAAAAACAATAGATTCGATAAAACGTTCTAGTATGTTCAGCAATATTCAAACCTTGGACAAATGTTAAAGAAAGTAATTATCAGATATAGGATTTTACAAGAAATTAATGTATTTTATGTACATAACGGAAAATCTGGCAGCCACATTTTAAACAAAGACATTATGAATTGTCTTCCGCCGTTTTCAGCCATTTTGTAACGAAAACACGATAACAGACTCCGGAGGACGTAGCATTCCTACATATATATGAGTAGTATTTTTAAGGCTGTAAGGGGGATGTGTGTGTGGGTGGGGGGTGGGTTTCGGCATTAAATCTCTCGGATTGAGTGTACGCACGCACGCATTGAATGTGCACTATAAAACTTACATTAAACTATTTATTCAGTATATTTTACACTCAATACGTGCATAGATTTAATGTTGGCGGCTCTAAGGGACCGTACAGATAAACAGCTCAGCAAAACTAGATAATATTATAAATGATAATCCTAAACTTAACTTTTTGCAGAATTCAATGAGTGCATTATATTAATTCGTTATTTCTATCGATATCGAGGGGTATTTGATCAACTGAACAGTTTCAACTACACAACTCATTTACATATCTAGTAATTCTAAATACATCTGAAGATGGTTTACTATATTTGGAGTAAATAGCTAAAGATAATTATTTAAGTGAAAGGTGGGCACTGGATATCTTTAAACGAGCCAATACTGGTACATTTGTACATGACCTAAAAATAGCCTCCATTACAGAACAACAAAAGAGCGTTAAACCCTAACAGACCGATGATGCGACAACGTCTTGATATTAACCTTCTTAAGGTTACAATTTTTTACAAGATACTTGGGTAAAAACAACTAGGATACTAGGTCAGATGATGGAAAACCATTGACATCGTACAGGCCATTTATTTAACCAGTTTTCATAAAGAATGATCAGACTGCTTCGTGGAATCTAGATTTGGTTTGAGACTCGGTAATCTGGAGTAAAGAAAAACTAGGCCAATTATAGAAAAAGCCATTCAACACTCTTAGTCATGTCATTCTTTTTCTCTAAGACTTTATGAAATCTAGGTCAAGTCCAAAACTTGGCCGTATTGAGGTAAAAAACTTTTCATTGGGTCAAATCATAGAAATCCCTTGTAATCAATCCAGAGGTCACATTTTACTCCATTTACATGAACGTTTCCAAAAGGTTAAACTTCATTAAATCTAGTTCAAGTCTGAAAGTTAAAAGTTAAAGTCAAAAATTATGTCACTAGATCGGAGAACAGCAAATTGCTGTAGACACTCCAGAAGCCATATTTTCTACCTGATCTACATGAAACTTGTTTGTCGTTATTTACGTAACCGGGTCATCTTGGTTAAAAATAGGTCACATGGTTTAATCATAGCAGACTATAGACCATGTTATTACCTCGATTTGGGTGTAGAATTTTCATGTCAAGAGCTTATGGAAGGTCAGCGGTTCTACCAAGGTGCCCGCCTAAGACTAAAATAATGCCTGGACAGGCACCTGGGATCTTCAAAAGCTAGAAAAATTGTCGTATGATCTAATCTTTATAGGTGTGCGTCTAAATCCAACAACTTAATATCTAATCTATACGAAAGTTGTTTAAAAATCTAGGTCGTCCGAAGCAGGGTCATCTGCGGTTAAAATTATTCCACTAGGTCAAATTATAGTAAAAAAAAAAGAACATTCTGAGCGCCTGACTTTTCTATCTGATTTACGCTTAAATCTGGTCAAAACTAAGTCAGTATGTCAAATTAACAAGAAACAAGAGTGTCAGACTGTCAACAAATACGCCCGTCATCGAACTTTGCCTAATTCAAAGGACATAATCCAAGAGTGCATGGGGCGATTTGGGTGGTTATGGTTCTTGACCGAGATATTATGCCCACAAACATTGTCAGCAAGTTTGGTGAAGATCAGATGAAACTGTTAAACTGGTTTGACTTAGAGAGCGGGCATACTTTGGACGCCGACTGCTCCCCCACCCCAGAGAAGGGCGTATAAAAACAACTTACTAATATTCAAGAAATCACATGTTTTACCGGATATTAATGCAACTTTTCCTGGTCACCAAGAACAATGTCATATGACAACTATAGGTAGAGAATAATGTAATTGCAAGTTTTCCAATCAATAATAATACTTATCACCTGTGCACGTGTTACTCGTGTACTTTGCGTAATTAAAATCGGTACTTTTATTCTTCTGTTTTCTGACGAAAATATTCTTGGATCAAATATTCCGGATGAATATCTGGCCTGTTTTAAAGTTCTTTGTGTATACTTTGTTTTGGTTTAATAGACAACCTGTGATATGAAATTATGTTACAATGGATAACTTTTGATCATCAAGATTTTTTTTCTACCAGCTTCTGTTTGAACCCGGTTTCCTTAAATTTAGTCTCAAAGACCAATGGTACACAGGGCAGCGATATAAGGCCACAATGACCGTCTTGTTCATGTGTTGTTGTGTTCCCACCGGGTAACTTTGTGACCACAATCAATAACTTTATCTTATTAATAAGCCGCTACAAAGTTTTAATATTCATGACCATACCGAAGAATATTCCTCCGGCCACTAATCGATAGCGGTCAGATTTTCTATATAGAAATAAGAAGGGCATGTACACATTTTACTTAATAACAAAATTACTAAAAATAAGAAACCTTAGGTGCAAAAATATTACCAAAGTTCAACATTTGATTCATCAAAAGGTTTTTTTAAATTAAATTTTATCTTAATTCTTTATTCGTTCTTCACATGAAGTTTAATTCCATCATTTCGTCATTTTTTCCCTTCTTTTTTCCATATAAAATGTACAAAAATCTCATACATGCATTTCTTCAAAGCATTTTTTTTGTACAAAACCATTGATATGAAAGCTTAGGTGCAAAATATTTCCTACTCTCATTGAATTTATCTTTTGATTGATATTTATTTCATTTTTGTGAAATAAAAATTTGATTCGTTCTCAGACGGTTTATTTCCACTAATTTGGAAGAAAAATTAACTTCAGCGCGAAGTTGTTGTTGTAGCGTCATAAGCAGACGATATTATTATGCCGCGTGAACATGCGGTATTGTGATCAAAAGGTTAAAGTAATGATTTAATCATTTAATGTAATTTACTTCGCGAGTAATTCATTTTGTGTTAATATCACAAATTAACAATATAAGAAATGCAATTAAATATTGCAATTAATGTTTCGGTTCTAAAAAGAAAGAGATGCGCATTTCTTCTTATGTTGTTGTTCTCACCTTATTTCATACACATTTAAATATCAGTGTCAATTATGTCAATTAAACATTAAAAGAGATAGCTTTTCTATCGGCCATTGGATCACAAATGCAAACTGTCGCTATTTTTCTACTCAGTTACAGTACAAAAAGGTAAAATTTAGAATTTTTTGTATATATTTTACTTAATAAATTTTAGTAAATAAATTCAAGGTCCGCCTTGATCAAATTAAAGGTGGAACATATGTCCAGAGTATTTTTGTGTACAAGAATGTTTTTGTTGTTTTCGTGAAAATTTTACCTGGTTTCATGATCTTTTCAGTTTCATAAATGTCGTCGTGATTAACTTACTTTCATAATTTATTGTACATGTTCAATTCAAGATAATTTTACATGAAACCAATTTCTATAATGTAATCCTATTGAATGATAGTTAATAGAGGTAATAAAATGTTGTATGCATCACGCATAAATCCTTTTTATTGGACCTGTAATAAAACTTGCCGATTACCTCTAAATAAGGAAGGTTAAAATAACACGGACGTTTATAACACTGATAAGGCTGTAATTGCGTTTTGAATTACGGGTATTTTCTTTTTGTAATTACAAGGTATAATTATCATGCGATTTTAATCTTTCGCATTTTTTTTTATTTTGCAAACAGTTTTCATAATTATATTGGTGGAATATGTGTAGTTATATTAAAATGAGTAATGTCTGCTTGAATACGGCAAAGTACCTGTACAACCCTAATTGCCACTATCTTTAAAAAAAAAAAAAAAAAAATTACAAACATACCATAATTTTCGATTCATTAAACTTCCTATTTTGCCAATATGTTAAGAATTACTGAATTGATATACGTATGATGTTCAACCATTTCAGAATGATGACCCACGTATATATATTGCTTTATCATATGACGCTTCAAAGCCATAAAGACCATTGATATATATTCATAAACATCTCAGGTAAAGGGTCAGGTCAGTAAAAACTATATCAGTTGGGTTTCTTTCAAAATATTGAATTAAAACCAACGCGAATATTTGTTCGTTCTAGGAAATATTTATTTATGAAAATACTCGCGACATTTTTACATTATGAAGAGTTTCTCTCCAGTATGTTAGTCGTGCAATAAAATAAATAAATAAAAAAAAAAAAAAAACAGAAGAAAATTAGAACATACATACTTGAAATATCGTTTTCAAACAATACTTACAAAGCGTTTTTTTTAAAATTATATATAGGCCATTATCTGTTTAAAAATGGCATTGAGGTGTTAATCTATATCATCTATAAGATCGGTATTTTATATTTGTATTTATTTAGTTTATACTTATTTATTTTAGCCCGATTATAATGAAAGCTTCAAACTTATTTGAACCACTCTCGTGTCCGCTTTCTGGAAAACAAGTACTCGTGTCATAGGAGAATGTGGTCGTGAACCCATTGTGGCTCGAACACACGATCCTCCGGGTTGAGCGGCCGGCATCTTAACCACTAGACCATCGCTCCCATAGTATTCATTTAAAAATGGTATTAAAAATGGTATTGTGATGTCAATCTAGGCATGTGCCTTTAAAGCAGCTCTTTATATATGAAGTTGCCTATGTTCAAGTGGAGCGTATAAATCTAAGTATATACTATTGTTACAACTCCGTATAAACACCAAAAAGGGAATTCTCAAGTGCCTAAACCTACTTCTAGAGAAGAAAGTCCATAAACTATACTCACTTGAACGTTTTTATTACTGAATGTTTCAAGATGGAAACATTATTTGCAGTTAATGAAAAACAAAATCCCTACACCCATACTCAGGCACTGCTCCCTTAGCGAGCTATCACATTGATCTGATACATAAGCCTGTCAGTCACGGCTGTTTATAGCTTAAATCGAGTTCGAGCATTGACCGCACGACTTACAACGAGAAACAGGTCCGAAATCCCTGCACAAGGATCTTTGCGCTTATCCTATCACCAATATTAGATACGAGATCATCATTATGCATTTTCAGTCAGTAGGGCATGAAAATCGACCAGTAGCTCACTTCCAATGTCCCTGACATTTATTCCCGGGGATCGAGATGGTAAGCTTACCACATGTCGACTCGATCGGAAAGAGAGTTCGAGTTATCTGAAGTATCCCAGTCCCTTTGTACCTAGTCCCATGTGGCCAGCATGGGAGCTATCGGAACGTTTATCGGCTTAAACATGGTTCGAGATATAGAAGTGTGTTTGTACTTACGCGACTTGCAGTCGGTGCAACAAGACAGAAGACCGGAATCCCAGTCCCTGTGCCCCTGCACGGACCCTATCAGCATTTGTCTCCCGGACACCGGCTGAGCAATCATAACGGTTGTTGATGCCATGATGTGAAGAACGTTTTAATTCTGTAAAAACAAGCAAAAAATTATCATTTGAGCCGCGCCATGAAAAAACCAACATAGTGGCTTAGCGACCAGCATGGATCCAAACCAACCTGCGCATCCGTGCTGTTCGGTAACAGTTTCTCTATACTAATTGCAGTAGGCTTTGAAAGCGAACATTATGGATCCTGACCAGACTGCGCGGATGCTGGTCGCAAACCCACTATGTTGGTTTTCTCATGGCACGGCTCATTTTATAATACAGCTTTCACATACATGTGTATTTTTTTTTCGTCAGGAAGAACACAAGAAACAAGACTGTTTATTAAAACTTCGGTTTGGTTCCCGCGTGCGAATGCTCTCCGTACCGATTTGGAAAATGGATGGTGCAATTAGCCTTTTTATACATTCATTTGCGGAAGTTGTCATGTACTCCTGAACAAGTCAGAATTGTTGCAAAATCCAGGAAACTTAGTGAAATACTTTTGAAAACTACGTTAAACCCAAATCAAGTGAGTGTATTCGCTTGAATGTTTTCTGTTGTACTTATTCTATTACTCTATTGCCTATTTTCTGTCAGTTCATATCTGTAATCTCGATACATTTATCAAGGACGGATATTCTAAATTTAGAAATTTATTTTATACCATTCTTCAAATAAAATATGACCGATAAATAACTCTACTACCAATTTGTCACGGTGAACTTGGTGAAGTACGCAATCAAGAAAAAGATTTATATGAGCGATAAAGGAATACTTTTCTTCTTTTTCAGACTTGGTTCAAGCAAATGTGGCCTGAGTCAATGCGGTATAATTCATTTTGGTTAATGTCTCAGTGCGGCCCCTTAGATATTGTTGCTATGTCCCGCACGCTTTCTCGAGATATACCTGTATGAAATTTTACAGCTGTAAAAGGCCTGTATTTTTGTTCAAAATTACAGTCATGATTATTTCATTTACACCTGTAGGTTTCATTATCAACATTGATTTTACAGCTGTAGATTTTAATTTACAGCTGTCAAACGACTGTAAAACAGTTCGAATTATGCAAATGAGATAGAGCTGTAAAAAAATCTTACAGCTGTAAAATGAAAACGTTACAGCTGTAAAAATGAAATAGTTACAGCTGTAAAATGCCTCAAAGTTACAGCTGTAGAAATATTACAGGTGTTGAAAAAGAAGACATTATTTTAAGGGACGAAAGCAGGGGTGCAAAAAGTTTTAGGATGAATTGTTATTTTCTAGAAAAGGTAGCAATTACTACAAAAAATGCCAAAATAAATGATGTTGTAAGTAAATAAAAACAGTAATGAAATATGTTTACAGTATAGCATTTGCAAAATTCAAGAGTAGGATAGTCAAAGTGGATACTGTGCCTCAGATCTTGTTTTCTTTCTTTGTCATGAAAACATATGACAATTTTGTAATTAAATCACTTAAACTTATCAGCTTCAAATATAGTGTCAATATGCATGTACATATATATGTCCTTTTATAACTACATTAAACAATAATACAGTTGCACTTACTCAATAATGGTTAAAAATCCAATATTTTAGAAAATGTGGTTTCTTTGTGAACTTCAGTTATATCCCGCCAAATTTAATTAAAGATGGCTGACAGTACTCATGTTTCCCTCCAAAAAAGTTACAGCTGTAATTTTGAGACATGAACATTTTACAGCTGTAACTTTCAACTGTATTTTTTTACAGCTGTATTTTTTGAGAACTGCATGTTTTACACCTGTAAATTTCAACTGTATTTCTGGTCATTTTACACTTACAGGTCTTTTACAGCTGTAATTTCAAAACACAGTTCATTTACAGACATTTTACAGCTGCAAAACAGTTCATTTTTTCGTACAGGTATGGCCATCGACCGAGGTGTCTTAATATTTATTAAGTATAATATGAACGATATATCACATAAAGTCTTTTTTGTCCAGCGAAAACTGAAAATCGTACTGTGTGACGAATATGCCGTAAGATCTTTTTTCTTGTTTTGTGGCCTTCATTAGAAGATCGCTAAATTACAATTGAGCCGCGCCATGAGAAAACCAACATAGTGCATTTGCGACCATGGATCCAGACCAGCCTGCACATCCGCGCAGTCTGGTCAGGATCAATTGCTGTTCTTTCAAAGCCTATAGAAACCGTTAGCGAACAGTATGGTTCATGACCAGACTGCGCGGATGCGCAGGCTGGTCTGGATCCATGCTGGTCGCAAATGCACTATGCTGGTTTCCTCATGGTGCGGCTCAAATTAGTATCAATAAACGCCTAGCTAATTTTGATCGTTGCCGTCTTTAATTCAAAGAAAAAGTATCGTATATGAAAAGTAGTGTCACGGCACAGAAAATATTGCGGATGATACATTAAAAAAGTTTAATGAAATGGGAACTTGCACTGAATATTTATAAGATTGTTCTTACAGTTTGTGTAATTTACGTTTGCATACCATAAATCTGCTGACTTTTCATACCAACAGAAGTACAATGATGCTGTTTAAAATCACTTTATATATGAGCCGCGCCATGAGAAAACCAACATAGTGGCTTTGCGGCCTGCATGGATCCAGACCAGCCTGCGCATCCGCGCAGTCTGGTCAGGATCCATGCAGGTCGCTTGCAAAGCCTATTGCAATTAGAGAAACCGTTAGCGAACAGCATGGATCCTGACCAGACTGCGCGGATGCGCAGGCTGGTCTGGATCCATGCTGGTCGCAAAGCCACTATGTTGGTTTTCTCATGGCGCGGCTCATATCTCGTATACCATCTCATGTTAAGGAGTTAACGATGCAAAAATAGTGCATTTCGGAAGTCACTTGATACAATCTCAACTTTCAAGTGGGAAAAACAATAAACAATATCAAAATGGAATGCGTAGGAGAGTCAGTGACATTCTATAAGAACATCTAATTTTATCCTTTTTTTTCAGTTGTTGAACTCCCCCCTCCCCACATCTCTTATTTAATGTCGTGAGTCGGGTGGGTACATGTCATGTTTATAGCGAACTGTATCGAAAGTTTTTTTTTGTTAATTTTCGAATACATTAAAAGATAGAGTTTACTAAAAGTGGCATTAATAATATGGGGAGTCGGGCCCGGTCGAGTATGAGGCAAACCAATTGATGATCAACAGTTTTGGTTGAATCCATCTTGAGAATACCTCCCCAACCCCTCAAATCAATTCTTGTCAAACAAACAGTTGAGGAATGTACGTATTTTCAAAGTAGTGTAACTAATATTATACTATAAAGCTATCTTAACGTTTTTTATTACAACATACAAGGTATATCTAAACACTATCTTTTAAGGGCAAACCATAAAGATATTTTAATGTTTTTTTTTTGTGTGTTTTTTTTTTTTTTTTTTTTTTTTTAATAATGAAAACTTTATTCTCACTAAATTCTATTGTAGACAGGCTCTAAGGTCTTGCCAAAAACTATCAAAAGTTTAGCTTTATGTCGTCTTTAAGTGGTGACAATTTTATTTTTACTAGAATCTTTGATAAACACGATATGTTTAAGGTTTGGTCAACATTAATAAAATTGTAGGAGTTTTCTGTATGATTGATGAAATTAACTTACGAGAAATATAAGACTTATTGAAAAGAAAATAACTCCTGCTGAAGTCTAAAATTCGCACCAATAACAACGGGTTAATAAATTATTTGCTTAGATTGTGTAAAAACTTTTCTAGACGTTAATACAAAAAAAAGTTATACTTACATGCAAAAATTCCGTGTATGAACTTCCACTCCACGTTCTCTGTATTAGTACTGCGCAAGTTGGTAGTAAATACTTAAGTTGTTAAACGATGAAAATCAATATTCCACAGGGACTAGTGTGTGTTTTCTTAAGAAATGATATAGATCTATAGCAGAACCATGCTTTAATATATTTAAGCACGATGAAGAGGTTATACGCCTGCGGAATAATTTCGAGAGGGCGTAGCACGAGTGAGTATAACCTATATATTGTGTTTAGATATATCAAAAATAGTTCTTTTACATATCATTCCGATTCTGTCATGTCTCTAATATGAAAAATAAAAAAAACCCCGAATGATAAAAGGAACAACTATTTCATGACGTGTCCATAGTACAAATCAGTAAGTCGACGTGACGTGAGTGTGACCACGTTGAGATAATACGTCCTGTGGAATAATTTCTGAGTGCGTAGACGCATAGTTAATTATTCTTCGAGTCTACAGTCGGTAAAAATTAAGTCATATTTTGATTTGTATTGAATTGATGGATTGAACAATTTTAGATAATCAAATAAAGTGTTCTTTAAACTTATCAGATTCTTTCACTGGTTATAGGTGCAGATGGGAATTTCCGGCCTCGAGGGTAACTGTTTAGGTGGTAACGAGGTTCCTACCGAGTTACCGCCTAAACAGTTACCCGAGAGCCGGATATTCCCATCTGCACCTATAACCAGTGACAGAATCTTTTTCTTGCATACCGATATCAAGATAAAATAATAAAAATAAAATCAGTCGAACGGCTTTCATTTTAGAACTATTTCTTATAGCAGCGTATTCAAACAAAGCGCGGGAAATCAACGTCCGTAAACAGGAAAGACGTCATGACGTTTCAAAGACAAATAACAATGTTTAGTTCCGGTTTTGTTTTATCAGTTCCAACGTAACGTTATGAATTTTTGATAAAATAACAGGTTTTGAATCGAGAAATATACAATCAGGAACAAAGAGGAACTGTCAAGGTATTAGATTTTTATTCCGTTTTTCGAAATAAAATATAAATAATTACATAAATCTTCTACATATATGTATTTCGTAATACGTCATTTAAAGCATGAGAGTCATCTTACACCCCGGGGTGTAAGATGGATTTTTCCAGCACCGGTAAAAATACCGGAAATCCCCGGAAATCCCCGTCTGGTATGCAAGAATTTATCATCTTGTTCTCCTCATCTTTTTTTTTAAAAATCATCTGGAATGAATAACATTTAGTTAAATCTAGACATTTGTCTTGCCTGAAGATCAATATTGACATCTATATTTGTATTGCCGTGGTCTCTACGGAACTAACAGGGCAACCAAGCTTCAAATAAAGGCACAATAACACTGTTCTGCAAAGATAACTTTGCAAAAAGCACTGTATCATATGGTTAGATATGTCCATGTAGCAATGTAGACAAAACGAGTGATTCGTCGGTTGACCCAATAAGGTGCTTGCCAACACCTAAACATTGTCTGGCCATCTGGAAAAGTTGTTAATTGGCATAAGCTGTTGATTTTGCGAAAAGAAACACACAATGATAGATGAACATAATATAGGTGAGCAATGCATTGGATTGAGATGAAGAAATATAGACGAGTTTGATGAAGGTGAGTGATGCATTGGACGTAGATGAAGAACTAAAGATGAGTTTGATGTAAGTGAGCGACGCTTTGGGTGGAGATAAAGAATAAAATATGTCAGGCATTGGATGGAGATGAAGAAAGCCTAAAGACGAGTGTTTGTAGGTAAGTGATTCACTGGATAGAGAAGGATATGGAGAAGGAGAACTATAGACGAGTTTAACGCAATGGAGCGAAGTATTGGATGGAGATGAAAAATTAAAGATTTATGTCTATTTGGTGAAGGTGAGCGATGCATTGGCTAAAGATGAAGAATTATACAGAAGTTTGATGTAGGTTAGAAATGCATTGGATTGAGGTGATTTCAGAACTGTAGATAAGTTTGATGAAGGTGAGCAATACATTGGGTGGAGAAAAGGAATTACAGTTGTGTTGGTATGTGATAAGATGATGGTGAGAATGCACTGTATGAAAGGGCTTAAGACTTTCTTTGTTGTAGCGAGCAATGTACTGGATTGAGATGAAGAACTAAAAATGCGTTTGATGTGGTTGAGCCCTGTCGCGGATGGAGTTGAAGAATCAAAGATGTACTGGATGTAATGCATTTGATTGCAGTCAAGATTTATATGTTATGTGTGCGTTGGTGATGAGAAAAGCACGATTGAAAATAAAGAACTGTAGAAGAGGTTGAAGATGAAAAAACTATAAATGAGTTTCATGTAGGGGAGCAATGCACTGGATGGAGACAGAGCATTTCAGTGAATAAAGTGGAGCTGAGTTAGGTGAATATGGGAGATGCATCGAACGGAAATGAAAATTAAAGCCCAGTTGGATGTATGTGAGCAATGCATTTGGTGGATATGAAGAATCAGAGACGAGCATTGCCATGAAGAAGGGAATGAGTGTAATGAAGGTGAGTAACGCACTGGATAGAGATGAAGTATACTTACGGACCTTAAAGATGCAACAGTGGGATAAACTGCTATTTTCTTCGCTTCAGAAAACGAAAGTCACACTTTTGGCTTATGCATAATCCAAAGCGTTGTTGAATTTATCAAACTCGCACGTGGTCAGTTCAATGTACCTGTTCATGAGGTAACTGTGCGTAGAAGTAAGGAACGCTTATAGCGGACTTTGTCCTCTTTAAATAGTTGTCGTAAAATGAAACCCAAATAACAGTACAGAAGGGTTTGTTTCTGTTTAAACATGATGTGTCAGATTTACTCTATGTTGTATATCTGTTTTCTTTTTGGTTTTTTTTTCGAACTTCTCACTGGCTGATCATATTCAACATCGAAATCAAATTATCAATGCATTACTTTCATTTTTTGAAGCAAAACCTTTACCATGCAATGATTTCTTCAAAAAGCATCTAGTTTGGTATCAACACGTCGACACTGCGTTGATCTTTATAATGAAGTATGGCAATACATGTAATGATATTTTTTTTTATAATTTATTTCCTTTTCCACATCAGAAGTATCATGCATTCATCACAAAATTGATTTTGTGTGCCAGAAAAGATATTTACATTATAATATCAAGCGTAGTTGGAGAAATAAATCTACCTACATAAACCAGAATTGTTTGAAAGTGCATAAATGTACATATCTATGCAAATAATGATATACATTGTTCAATATCATCAAGTGATACATGTTGTGTTCCGGATGGAGACTATTCTAAAAAGAAAGACTAGTAATATATTAACAGTGAAAAGACCATGCACATGATCAGATAGTTTTTCAAACGCTGCTTGAGTAACTAATCAGTAAATAAACTTAACTTGCAATGTTTGGGTCTACATTAATAGTTGTATTATAATTTGGCATCCTTGCTCGAAAAAAAAAAAAAAAGGAAACGAGTACGAAAAAGTTGACCAGTAGGTTCCAGAAATCCAATTACACACAATAAGTTAGCGGCTTAATTAGCATACATAGTTACCTTGCTTACGTTTAATCGCAAGGTTTTTTATCATTAACAAGGTATTGATCTAGGGGAGGAAACTCTAACAGATACTTTTGTATGGAGATTGCAGAGTTGCATATCTTTTCTAAAGTAACTTTTTCAACAAGTTATATGAAAAAAGGGGGAAAAAATGTAGTTTAAAAAGTACAAGGTCAGAATGGAAAAGAGTCAGTAAAAATATCCATTAATGAAAAGCTAATAATATGCTTCACAGATAGCATGTAATTCAGACCTAAGTTAAAATTTTACTGAGAAATAAAAGCAGAACAAAGAAAACAAAAAAGACAATAGGCGCAAGTCACTATGAAGCCTCAGACCCACGTGTTACACTTCACCATCTACAAATAGAGTCCTAAAACTATTCCATTTTCTGTCAAAGCTATTCATATTTTGGGTTTTTTAGCGACATACTTCTCAGTTTTCAAATGTATTCTTAAACTATTAATAAACATCTGTAAGGTAGAAACCGCCTCCTTAAATTTACTTTGATAAATAGTGTATTTTCCAATCAAGATTAATAATAGAGTAGCTGCACTGAAATTTGAATTACCTAATAAAATATCTGATATTGACCAGTCAATATCTGCATTAGGACATTTTCTTTTTATCCATCTTTTAACTTCTTCCCAAAATGTTAGTGAAATTGGGCAGTCTGCAAATAAATGCTCTATAGTTTCTGAGTGATTGTGACATAGAGTACAGAGATTATCATTTCTTTTCCTCATTTTTTTTCTAATAAATAGTTTGTGCCAATAATTCTGTGATTTATTTTTAACTGAAACCACTGAAGTTTTTGGTCCTTTGTTATTGCAAATGGACAATTGTATATAAATTTCCAGTTGAAATTAGCATTTAAATTTAATTTGTCTCTCTATTTTCTACTTGAATCTGGTAACTTATGAAAGCTTGACAAAAAGTCATAAATACGCCTACAACCTTTATTTGCACTCTGAATGATCTTTATTGGTAAAGGTTGCAAAGGATTTTGCTCTTTGACAGCATAATGAGAGAAATCTTAATTTAATCTAAAAATTCCCTAATAGATTCAATTATACTTTGGTACTGAAAAAGTTAGTATTGAGTATTATATATATTTATAAAACTGTTAAACGATAACAGATTTCCATTTCTGTCCAGGAAGTCATTCACCAATTTTACTCCTTTTTTAAAGAATCTCGAAAAATAGTAACTTGCTCCTCCTATTTTAAACATACTATTATGCCAAACTGGTAAAACACAGAAAGCTGTCCCTGATTTTGGATATTGCATGCTGAGTTTTATATATCCCTGGAAAATATCTTTCCAAAAAAGATTTTTCACATGTTGTTTGGTTTTTAAGAAAGTCAGCACCAAAAACTGTGAAATGTATTAAGAAATGGATATATTTGTGTGATAAAATTAAAGTATTTAGTATTATAGGTAAGGTACCTTCTAAGTCATGTAATTTTAAGAGATGTCATAAAGGTTTCTAAGTTCACCACTCTAATGCCACCATATTCATAAGATTGTGTTATGACTGTTCTCTTTATCTTGTCAGGTCCAGAATTCCACAGAAACTTATAAAATAGGTTTTGTATTGATTTAGTTATTTCTATGTTTGGGTTTGGTAAACTTAATATTAGGTGATTCAGTTTTGACATAGTTAACGTCTTAATAACTATATTCTTGCCTATTGGTGTGATCATTCTTTTAGACCATTGTGTTAATAAGTTTTTAATTTCCTCTATTTTTGAATAGTAGTTTGGAATAACAATATTTTTCAGATTTAATGTAAAGGTTACACCCAGTAATTTAAATTGTTCTTGTTCCCAATGTAGACCCAGATCAGTACATAACCTTTAATGACTATTTTTCATTGCTCCTATCCAAACAGCTTTTGTTTTTCTACATTAATACATAATCCAGAAATTTTGGCATAGGAGTTTAATGTTAGCATTGTGTTTCTGAGAGATGCTTCACTCCCATCTAATAATACAGTTTTGTCATCTGCATATTGTGACAGTAGAAATTCAGAATTATTAAGATTAATGCCATTTATTCTTGGGTTTTGTTTTAGCATAATTGAAAGAACTTCAGCACAGAGTATAAAAATATAAGGGGACAGCGGGTCCCCCTGACGACATCCACGGTGAAATGGAACCAATCTGAGAGATGACCGTTTATAATAACACAGGATTGAATGCTTAATCCACTTGATGAAATTTTCACCAAAATTAAATAATTTTAGAGTTTTATACATGAATGACCATGACAGAAAGTCAAAAGCAGTAGCAAAATCCAGTAGTAAAAGCATGCCAGGTATATTATTTTTTTCTGTAAAGTACATTATGTCATAGATTAACCTTATGTTGTCTCCTATATACCTGCATGGTAAAAAGCCTGTTTGGACTTCACTAATCAATTTATGTAACACTATTTTTAAACGTTGGGCAATACTTGCGGATGCAATTTTGTACGATACATTTCCTTTTGGAATACAAGTTATGACCCCTTGTTTTAAAGTGACTGATAGTTCGCCTGTACCAAAGGCATGTTTAACTGACCTAACAAGAAAATGACCTATATCTATCCAGTAAAACTTAAAGAATTCTGTTGTAAAACCTCTACTACCAGGCGATGAGTTATTGGATTTTTTTTTTAGACTTGCCAACATCTCACCATAACTCAAATGCCCTTCTAATGAATTTTTTTCTTCTTCATTAAGTTTAGGTATGCCTACAACATTTAGAATATTCTCTAATTCTGTATTTTCTGTCTGTTTATGAGAGTATAATTTTTATAATGATTTTCTACTTCACTTATGATTTCTTCCTTTCTAACAGATTGTAGTCAATGGGTTCTTGTCCTTCGAGAAACTTAATATCTTTTTCTAAATTTAATTGTCTTTTGTCTTCTTGTTTCTTTTTATATGAAGAATAAGAAATGGTTTTACCTCTGATTTCCATTAGTAAAGTTTCAAAAAATAATTTATCATTTATACTAAATTCTAGATTTTCATTACTTTCGTTTTCTATCAGATTTACAACATATTGCGTTTTTGCCTGTTTGATGACATTTTTTATTTGCTCTACATATTGTTTATCTGTTAGAAGAGTTATTAAATTTCCAATATGATCGGCCTTTTTCAAATTTACATATTTTTTTTTTTTTGATTTAACGTCGCACCGACACATGATAGGTCATATGACGACTTTCAAGCTTTAATGGTGGAGGAAGACCACAGGTGCCCCTAATTCAATACTTAAATATATTAACGAATGGTCAGTTCTGTACCCTGGTTCGATTGTAGCTTCTTTTAGATATGTATATAAGTTACTTGAAATCAGAAAAAAATCAAGCCTTGCTTTCTTTATTGGATTTTTCTTAAACCTTGTGTATTGTTTTTTTTCCATATTCTGTTCCCTCCAACAGTCAATCAAGTCGAATTCATGTAACATTTGTAAAACAACATCACGTGACTTAGGGTTATTAATATTCAAATAATTGTAACAATCCATGTCAGGATCAAGAACCAAGTTATAGTCTCCTACTATTAAACAGTTGTTTTCAATTTTTGATAGTTTATCTCTTAATGATGTAAAAAAGGCAGGTTTATCTCTGATTGGTCCATATAGGCATATAACTGTAAAATCAACATTTTCAATAAGAGCATTTAAAATAAGTAAATTCCCATTTTCATCTTTTTCTATACTTTTGAATTTAAATGTAATGATTTTACTTTTATGGTAAAAACCAACTGCTCCCACTGTTGCGTTTTCAAAGTCCAATATAGCTGCATTTGATGTAGCTGGGCAATACGTTAAATGGAGAATCCGTTCAAAGCAATTATTGCAATGACTGAAGAAAACATAAGTTTGATGTAGATGAGCAATGGACTGAATAGAGATAATTTTTAAAGAATTACAGTTGAGTATAATTATTATGAGCAATATGAAGAACTTATGATGAGTTTTGATATAGGTCAGAGACTACCAATTGAAATAAAACTGGGAATAATAGTACACCTGGGAATAAGGTAATGTTTAGTCCGTTCTGTTTCGTCAGTAAAGTTAACAAACCCAACAGTGATTTGTTTTCGGAATTGAACCTTGTTATTGCGTTTAGGATAATATATTATACATTTTGACACATACTTAACAAATAATCAAGGCCTTCGCGTTGTTTATCGTCTAATTTACCACGGTTCAGAGTTCAGATGCGTAGGAATTGAACCACGAGGGCGTTAGCCCGAGTGGTTAAATACTGAAGCATCTGAACGATGAACCGTGGTAAATTAGACGATGAATCACAAGAAGGCATTGATTGTTTTCATTCTGACATGCACGTTGATATATTTCAATAAATATTACGCTGGAATTCATTTACGCGAGGAGTAATGTATCGGACGTCAGGCGGCTACATGACGTCAAAATTGACGTCATAATGCTATCTTACCGGTCCGTGCGTCAACCGTTGTTTATCGCAGGATATATTGCGTTTGATTTTCTTCTTTGTTTAACTGGAAATCAGTTCGAGCCATGTTAGAATGCTTGATAACATATATATCTAGTTACATTTTATTTAAGAACTATCATAATTCCAAAAAACAACGAATGAAAAACATATGAATATTGATACTTTATTTGAGTATTTTTCGCATCAAAGATACGACCCCCTCCCCCACTCCGATTTATGGAAGGCCGACCAGAGTCGCCACAATGTTATAACAGAAGTCTATGGGAAAACAGTTAGTGATCTCTAACCTATAGGTGAGCAATGCATTTGACGAATATGATAAAAATAAAGATGATAAGGATATAGAACTATAGTTGAGTTTGATATAGGTTAGCAATGCGTTGGATAGAGATAAAACTACAGATGAGTCAGGTGTAGGAGAACAATGCATTTGCGATACTTTGGATGGAGATGAAGACTTATAGGCATGTATGATGTAGGTGAGCGATGTATTGGATGGTGGTAAAGAATTAGAAATAAGTCAGATGCAATCGGATAGGCGAGCAATTCAATAAATGAAGAGAAAACCTTATCGATGAATAATCGGCAAGAAGAGAACTTCAAAGTATGACAGTGAAGAATAAGTGATCTGTTCATGGACGGTAGTGGAAATGCATGCTACCGTACAAGCGCTTTAATAAGTCAGTCAATAGCAGTTCATAGCTAATGCTGACATGGTGCTAACACCAGATAATAAAAAACGTATATTTATATTTTTGTTGCATTCTCTTATATCCGTTGATTTTGTTACAAATTTCTTTTAAATACTTTTATTGTTTATTCCAGACTCAAAATGATGTGTACGCATACGCAGTCAGAGGCATACATATAGCACTGTGCCACTTCAATAATATAATTTTACAGAACGGGTAAAGGAGACTATTTTTCCTGAATTACTATTGTAGGAATTTTCTAATTCTACTGTAGCTTTTAAAATGACTCGCTCACACATTTTTGTTTTAAAAAAAGCAACTGATTATCAAGACATTACACTAACGGGACGATACACCCTGGGACTTTACACATACAGGTCTTTACACCCTGGGTCTTTATTCATCCAGGTCTTTATACCCTGGGTCTTTACTCCTCCCTTATTTATATACCATAAAAAATGTATTGTGTTGGCCATTATATTTATGGATTATTCAATTTAAATTCATTTGATTAAACTCCACAATAATTTGATAATTAACACGAGGTTAGCAGAGCATCACCACGCTGTAACTCATTGCTTATGTCCAAACTTGGTCTGCTGTTAATGGTGAATTGAATACATTGAAATACTATTACAGAAATAATTAAAAGTTGTGTAGATGGATTGACTTGTTTTTGTAGTTAAGAAGGGTAAATTTTCATAATATATTTATCGGAATTGTTCAGAAGAAGTAGCAAATACTTTTTTTTATAAAGGTCACCTTGTTCAGTTATATGTATTTTGTCTTACAACACATGTACTTCGACTGTCCACGTTCTATTTTATAGGAAATATCAAACTTCTTTTTCAAACATATTTTTTCTCTAAATTTGTTTTAGTTGTTTGTCTAACATACTTATCTGGGTACTACGGGAAATGAAAAATAATCAACTTTTGTATTTTTCGAAACATCACAGACTTGTATCCTTTTTACAGCTCACTTTCACTTTCATTTTCCAAATTTTGCCCTTTATTTAAATGCATATGGGTTGTCGCACGTTCAACTCCCAGAGTACCTGAAGAAATATGTTAGATACACAGTAGTCATAAAAGTAATGACAAAATACTTTTGAAATAGAGGCTTGATATCTTCTACAAAATATAACGTGAACAGTCGAAGAACATATGTGATATAAAACAAAATGTGTTGTTAAATAGAGAATAACCTGTCTTGAAAGTTTCTCACAGTCTACTTATTTTGAAAGTATGATGTATTTGACAGTATGTCGAATCTATATCTTTCAATAAAACATCAGCAATTTCAGCGTTCTCAAAAAGTATTTTCACTTGATCAATGATGTTCCTCAAGAAAATCTTTTTCGTTTTTATCGAAAGATGTAGATTTGACATTATTGGAAGATGTAGATTCGACATTAGGTATATTCTTTATGATAAACCAATGCATATGAGGCGTAAAAATCTTTAACAAAAATTCACCCGAGGGAAGGTTTCAAAAGGCTTTAGAAGAACTTTAACATGAAATCCGACAACACAGTCATTGACATTTCCCCCAATAGATTTTAGTTCTTTTGTAATTGTTTTAATTGTTTCACTGTTAAAGAGTTAGAAAGTAATGACATAAGTATCAATAATCAGTCTGTATATTCCTTCATTCCAAGAACAGCTTTAGTAAATAAATTCACGGACGTCATTCGTCAGCGTGGTACAAAAACTTGAATAAGAAACAAAGATTCAACTTCAGATAGGTAGAAATACACAAGTTATTATGCGCTACGAGGACACTATATATAGGTGGATTTTTAAGCCTTAACTTACGAGGACATTTACGAAGTGTCGTAAATAACAGATCGAGGGAATATCCACTAAACCATTGCAATACTTTTGAAAATCAATATTCCTCTTGCTCGTTTACCAAAATGTTCACTCAAATTTTTCAGTTTTTGTTAATGAATACGTAGAAAATATGTCTATGTCTATGTTATACTGCTTATCAATCGTTATCGATTATAACTAGCAGGCGCTTTGTCAGGGATACCTGTTAAAAATAATAAGAATACAGAGATTATGTGCATCTCAAAGATAAAGTAAAAGAACTATTTTACAGGTCAGGTTAAAAGTAAAAGCAGGAAGTTGAATTAGAACTGATAGAAGGTACGTGGTAGCTGCCCAGCAAATACATCTAAGCTGGGACTAGCTTGCAAAGACACAGGGAGACTGTTCCACAGACGTATGCTTCTGGGAAAAAAAAGAAGTTTGCATGATAATGTGTCTTTGAATACGGTATCAAGTAGTTCAAGTTTCTAGTAGGTCTAAGGTGACTGTGGTCAACAAAACAAGGTGTTGTTGAATCTTGTATAACTTAGTAACTGAGCTGACCTTACGGCTTTGTTGTAGGGTTTGCCAGTTTAGTTCATTTATCATTTTGGAGACACTACTGGTACAACTGTAGTCATTATAGACATATCTAGCTGCAGATCTCTGAACTTTCTCAATTTTATGGGTTAGGTATTTATATCACCCCAGCCATTAGTGAGTAGCTTTAAATGCAAATCTGGACACATCTTTATCTGTGTGTATAGCCAGTGTGATACTTTTTAAACTTTGCTGAACATTTGTTGTTTGGGTATTTTAAGACATTGGGTTTATATTAGCTCTTTGAGGTACTAAATCTTTCTGGTCCTCGATTTGTACCCGGCTCTTCTTGCGCTTTGAAATGGCATCCAGGGTTCCTTCAGGTTTAGCAAGAATGTAAGCTTTTACAGCAATGACAGATCCTAGAAAATACATGAGAAATGCGAAACAAGTAGCACATCTTTGAAAAGTTTGTTTTACACGATTGTGTTCCGAAGAAATCGCGTGATTGTCCTTGAAGTTTATCGTATTCGGACAGTCATAATTTCGTCTATTAATTTCAGTTAAATAGTGTTTTTGGAACCTAGCTAAAACTTTCAGCTACAGAGATGTTTATATACTATTACGGACCTCTGAACTGAAATTCAGTTACAATTGTGGTGAAAACAAACTGAAAACAAAAATTTAAACATGACTAATAAAGAGTTACATTACTGTATTTTATTGGAAGTGTCAAGGGATACGGATGCGTACTAAATGAAAATGAAATAACAAATGAGACATATCCAGTGTTCACTTAAAATTTAGATCTATCTATACTTTACAGCGTTCACTCGATTGTTTACCTTTTCTTTTAAAACCTATAAATAACCAAGGCACTCCAAATGAATACTCTGTTCTGTGTCAATTAGTTTATTGTAAAATAAACTGTTGTTATTAACCAATATAAAGTAAAATAAACTGTTTGTGAAAATGTCCCTTTTATCTTGTAATGGCTACCAAATGTGTGGAAAACATAAATACCCTAAGGGTTAATTATCATTAATTACAAATATATAGTGTTTTATTTTCACAAAATATAATTTATTAATTATATAATTTAATATTATTTTGTTCAATCTTTATATATAATCTTTTTTGCTGCCTGTTCGAATCCTCGTGATTTATTTGGTGTTCCTCTGTTATTTACGATTTGAAAGAAAATGTAACACATTGGGTGAACAGTCAGGGGTGTAACTGTTTTAATTAAGTTACAGGGATCATCCTAGGTCAAAATTTTAGGGAGAAGTGACTTCTCCCTCCGCAGAATTTAGGGAGAAATTGAGGAATTTAAGGAGAAGATTCGACTCAGTTTCCTGCCTATAATTATATATTTCCACTTTCTGTGGGTCTTGCTATAACTTATAAACAGTAATTAAATAAGGAAATACTGTATTCTATCAGTTAAATATTTTCACACTGTGAGAGATATAGCTCCGCCCCCTCATTACATTGTGTATGAATTTTAAATTATTTGCTTAAAACAGGATGGAAATTGTAGCCGCACTGTTCTATATTTCTCGATTCAAATTATTTTACTTAAGAGAATTTCATACCGTAATGCAGCAAGAAATAAAACAAAATGGAACTTTATGTTGCATGCGTCTTTATAACGTCACAGCACGTCTGACGTCATGTCTGTTTACGTGCGTCTGTTTCCCGCGCTGAGATTAAAATAGTTGCAAAATGCACGTCTCAACGTAATTGAGCATAAAATAAAAAGAAAATTTGTTTGTTTTTCGTGAATATAGAATATATCTCACCTCGAAGTGATAAAATTTTCACATGTTCACTCGCGCTGCGTCTCGTGAAAATATTTGAAATTTTCTCACTTCTCAGTGAGATATATTCCATATTCACTCAAAACAAACAAATATCCTCTATTGATTATTGCATTATTAGTTTCATGAATTTCTAAATAAAGTATTAACTTAGCTATGAAAAAGTCGCCTTAAAATTTTTATCCGAAATTTACACGTCCGAAACTCGGAAGTTTATCAGGTGCACGATCGAAACGCCATGAAAATTTTCATTCATGTTTCGATACTCGTGCTTAAATAATGTCAGATTCTTGCATCAACTTGTTCAGATTTATACATTTAATTGATATATTTATTAATCTTTATCAAAATAATACCAAACTCGTAGATATTGGCGATCTTTTTACAATATTTTTTTTACGGCAGTTGAGACGTCCGCGGAATCGTATTTTTTTTTTATCAACAGCGCCCGGGCAATTCATTTACAGAAATTGGCCGTATTTGAAATATTTTTTTTAAGTAAGTTTTAATAAAATCAATAAATAATATACATTTGATGCATAAGATCATGCACTCGTTAAGTTTATCGGCTTTTTACTCGCCGATTGAAAATTTTCAAAATGGCGGCGGCTTACAATATTACTGATTAACACTTTGGGATATTAACGATACGATTGGCTGAAGTTTGACAGGCGAGTAGGCGGGGTTGACTATGGATTTATCGGTAATTTAATCTAGAATATGCATCAAGATTTACAACTTTAAGTAAACAGATTACAACACTCAGAAAAACTCGGCGATTCGGATTTCGCCTGGAGGCGATAATTAGGCAAAGTGGCCGACTTTACAGTGACGATATCGCTCAAATCGCCTTGTAGGATGATCCCTGAGTTATGTAACCTATTTCAGTTAATTTTTCAAGCATTTTTTAACCTGTATTAGTTATAAAATGCAGTTAACTCGGGTAAGTTATTCAAAAAAAGTCTTTTTGCTGCTCTCACAAAGTGACCTTCAAAGCGAAATTAGTAGGAAACTGTGGTTAATCAAATTCTCTTTTAGTCTGGTCAGGACCTGATAAGCATAATGGGATGTTGAGTTTTATAGCTTTAAAACTTTTGCGTAAACCTTTATCAGCCTTGCATAAAAAATTTTACTGCATAGCAGGAAAGATAAAAGTTCAAGGATTGAGGAAATAATTGCACAAGTCTCATTCAAAATGAGGAATTGGCACAGGAGGGCTTTGTAATATTTTATGATAACTGAAACAAGTTATGAAAGTATAAGCAATAACTCAAATGGGTTATAAACTGCGATAACTTGAAACAGTTACACCCCTGACTGGTGAATGTTGGTATCTTTTTAAAAAATCATTTAGATCCAAGTTTAAGGTGAATACTGATCATTTTCAACAAAATATAAAATCTAAATGATCCTTAATCTCTGGAAAAATGGGGGTCCGTACCCATAGAAAATCCCTGACAGGCTTGTCTAGAGGTACGGATCCTTACCTCTAGATTCAGATTCTAGAGCTACGCATCCGTACCCCTATAGACACTTCCTATTTTATTTTTGCAATACAGTTGAGTAGTCAGTTCCAGATCATTGGGGTTCCGGATCACAGCACTGTTTACACCTACATGACAAAGATAATCATTTAGCTCTTAGCATGAATATTTGCTTCAATTGCTGGAATGTGAAGAAAGTTCATGTTTTGTCAATCCATCATTTGAATGTCTCGCTTGATTTGTCGATATTTTTCCAATTTTGACAATCTAAGAGTGTTAATAAGTTTTTCATTTGATTTGAGGGAGTGACCTAGTTTTTGAATCCTCACCACCCAGATTCAAACTTGACCTTGGAATCATCAAGATAAACATTCTGACAAAGTTTCATGAAGATAGGATCATAAATGTTGCCTCATGAGTGTTAACATTAGCTTTTCCTTTGATTTAACTGGGTGACCTAACAGGCCTAGGCTTTTTCTAGGATTTTTTGGGAAAAAGGCCCCTGGTCAGATTGGGAATTTTTAATGCGGTAAATTTATTTTCAGAATGTTTTATCTTGATGATCTCTAGGCCAAGTTCGAATCTGGGTTATGTGTTTTTAGCTCACCTGAGCAATGCTCAGGTGAGTTATTGTGATCGCTCGATGTCCGGCGTCTGTCTGTCGTCTGTCAACATTTAGCTTGTGTATGTGATAGAGGCTGCATTTTTCACTGATCTTCATGAAATTTTGTCAGAATGATAACCTTGATGAAATCTAGGATAAATTTGAAAATGGGTCATCTGGGTAGTATTTTCTAACTGATCTTCATGAAATTTTGTCAGAATGATTACCTTGATGAAATCTAGGCCGATTTTGAAAATGGGTCATATTGGGTCAAAAACTAGGTCACTAGGTCAAATCAAAGAAAAACCTTGTGTATGCGATAGAGGCTGTATTTTTCAATTGATCTTCATGAATTTTGGTCAGATTGATTGCCTTGATAAAATCTAGGTCAAGTTCGAATATGGGTCATCCAGGATCAAAAACTAGGTCACTATATCAAATCAAAGAAAAACCTTGTGTATGCAATAGAGACTGTATTTTTCTTGATCTTCATGAAATTTTGTCAGAATGATAGCCTTGATGAAATTAAGGTCAGATCTGAATATGGGTCATCTGGGTTCAAAACTAGGTTGCTAGGACAAATCAAAGAAAAACGTTTTGTATTCGATAGAGTCTGTATTTTTCAATTGAGGTTGATGAAATTTAGTCAGAATGATTGCCTTGATCAAATCTAGGTCAAATTTTAATGTAGGTTATCTTGGCTCAAAAACTAGGTCACTAGGTCAAATTGAAGAAAATACTTGTTTACATTTAAAGAGACCACATTTTTGGTCCAATCTTAATGAAAATTGGTCAGAATATTTGTTTCCATGAAATCACTAGGTCAAACATGTTTACACTGTTATGGTGTGTTTCTCAGGTGAGCGACCTAAGGCCATCTTGGCCCTCTTGTTATTTTTGGAAGCTTTAAATTTCTTCAAGCTAGCAAACTAAATTCAGGTGAATGATATAGGGCCATTATAGCCCTCTTGTTTTAATTACTTAATTAATTACTGTACAATTACAGGAATGCACATGAGAATTAATACAGGCATATACCGTAATGATTTAATTATTTCACTTTAATTCCGTGTTTCTTACTTTTCATATTATGTTTGTAATTTAGTAAATTGCACAGGTGATTCTACATCACATAGTTAACTTAAGTGTGTGAAGTTACTGTAGGTGTGATATCAGATTTGTAATGTCTACCATAATTGTTCAAATTATTGCCCTAGGTTCAAAAGTGTGTGTGACATGTATATAATATAGGCTAACCTAGAAGAAACCTTAGAATAAACTGTACTTATACAAACACACTTGAAGCCTTGTACACAGGTGAGCGCTTTAGGGTCAATGACCCTCTTGTTTTGTTGAGTAACTCAAAATCTTCCAATTCGACTATTATGTCAGTATTTGACCTGGAATTAATGACTTCCATGACCTTAAAATACCAAAGAGAGGATTTCTTGGATTTTTAATGTTGTCGAAAAATGTTGAAACATTCCTATCCCGATATTAGATTACTCTGAAAGTTTCACATGCGTCTCTTTTCCATATACTAACGAGTCACTGGGGCCTTAGAGTAGGTATAACCCAATTAAATTTTTGAAGCTAGGTAGAACTTAACTCTAACCTTTAGTCAGTATTTGGTGGTATGTACCTACTGTATGGAATGTTTCGTCTGGAAAAAAATGTTTCCCGAAAGTTACTTGATGCCGTACATTTTAAGTGCTTTTGTCAGCACTCTATCTCTAAACTACCTCCATAGTTTAGGTATCAGGTTCATTTCAGTTCAGAAATCCATAAACATCTCTGAAGCTGAAATTTTGACTCTAGACTTTCACTCCGTAAGACAAGAGCCGTTGCATTTGACTCAGCATTGAATTAAAAAGATATACATAAAAGGCTAAAAAGTTTTTGTCGCAAGTACATTGTATCTCAAAAATTGTTTGACCAGTAGAGTAAAAATACATCAAAGGAATGTCATTAAGCATTTGAAGGTATGCACCTGGGGTTTTCTTTTTCATTTCACTGAGTTAAAGAAGTTATTCCTGTTCTGGGGCATACAATCTTTATTGTTTAATTTACAGACCTTTATGGAAAAGGCAAATCCCCAGATATCCACTCTACTATGAAGGTGATCCGCAGAGGAGAGAATTTCTGCCATTGTTTTGGATGAAGGTGATACCACCCAAGGAGAAGATTCCACCAAATTACGTACATTTTATTGTACATCCACAGTAAGTTTTTTGTCTACTTTTGAAGCAAAACAAGTTTGTTTATAGGTACTGTACATATTTAAAAAGAAAAGAAAACCGTCCCCTCAAATTAGATACTGTAGGAGAATGGCCCATTTTTATATGCACAAAGGAAAGTAATAATGTGATGACGTAGTTTGGCCATCTGGTAACAATTCTGTTGCTATTCAGTAACAAGTAACATACTACCCCATTTCACCACCTCTGCCCAAAATACTTCTTCAGTTTGACTATGCAAAGAATAAGGAGAGCTATCCTACTCGCCATTTCGTCGGCATCACACATTGGTTAAGTTGTTTGTACCAGCCCACATTTTGACAAAACCTTTTGACCTAGCTTTGAAATTTACATCACTTGTGTACTATCACTATTTCCAGTTTAAGGCAAGAATACATAACTTCAGCAAGGATTTTGTCTGAATTGTGGTCCCTTTTAACTTAAAAATCTTAATTAAGCTTTTTGTGTCAGTTAATATTTTGTGCAGACTGTTTGATATATGGCTTTATTTTGATATGCTGAAAGCGTATTATGTGTTGGCACAGATTTTCTGACTGTATGTCTGCCTGTTAGCAATTTCATGTCCGGTAAGTTGAGAATGTTTCTGTGACTGTTAATACAAAAATTGTTTACACTCAGCTACTTGAGAATCCCTTGACCTATGATCCTCAGACAGAGCAGGCACATTGTCCATGGGCAGTGCATGGCCTCTAATGATTTTAGGTCTTTAGCTTAAAGGTCTAGGTATCTTAAGAACCTCTTGACCTACAATTCTCATATTTTGCTGGCACATTGTCCATGGGGCAGTGCATGACCTTCTATTGATTTTGAAGGTCAATATCACATTGACAGCTAGCGCAGAAACTTGTTTCCTCACAATGTCTTATAAAACCCTTGACCAACGATCCTCTAATTTGCCAGGCATATTGCTTTTGTGCAGCTGATGACCTCTTAAGCGATATGAGATCATAGGATCAAAGGTCAAGGTACAAACCCATAGAAAGCATAACATTTTTGTTTAATTCTGTAAGATGCTGTAGAAATTTGATCTATTTGAATATACAATTTATTCTGATGCATTAAAGTCAGAATTTACTGCCTTTTGAAAAGAAACAAGCATTACTCCATGCATTGATAATAACCTGTTACTAATAAGACTGTTATGTTATTAAATCTCAGTTAGATCTGCTACAGTTAAACCTGCCTTTGTGGCCACCTGTTTTCAGCATCAGTTAGCCTTAACATTTAGCTGGCTAAATTTCTAAAATGGACTGGTACATCATTCAATTTGGGCAGTACCATTTATGATTTGAAGGGGTGTTTGCTGAAAATTTACTGACTTAATAGAGGAAAGTGCAGACCATGATCAGCCTGGTCGCAAAGACAGAATCACTTATCGCCAGCAGGCTAAAGGTTAAGCAGCTAGTCAGGTACCTTCCCAAATGAAATGTTTGTTTGTTGTTGAATTTGGCTTAAGCTGCCAGATTTTTGCTGCTGCCTTAGCCTGCAGCTAATTTCTGAAATATATAGAGCATTTTTAGCTTTACTATACGAAGTATGGAGAGCTATCCGACTCAACCTGGCGAGATGTTCTTTCTCTTTATCTTTGTTATTACTTTATGGATTTACTTCAAACTTAAAATAATTGTTCCTCATCATCACCCACATCATATGGCATAAGGATCATAATTCTAGCACCAATATTTCATGAATTATCTCCCCTTTTTAGCTCACCTGTCACAAAGTGACAAGGTGAGCTTTTGTGATCGCGCGGTGTCCGTCGTCCGTAGTCCGTGCGTCTGTAAACTTTTCCTTGTGACATCTCTAGAGGTCACATTTTTCATGGGATCTTTATGAAAATGGGTCAGAATGTTCATCTTGGTAAATTCTAGGTCAAGTTCGAAACTGGGTCACATGCCATCAAAAAACTAGGTCAGTAGGTCTAAAAGTAGAAAAACCTTGTGACCTCTCTAGAGGCCATAATTTTCAATGGATCTTCATGAAAATTGGTCAGAATGTTCACCTTGATGATATCTAGGTCAAGTTCGAAACTGGGTCACGTGCGGTCAAAAACTAGGTCAGTAGGTCTAAAAATAGAAAAACCTTGTGACCTCTCTAGAGGCCATATATTTCACAAAATCTTCATGAAAATTGGTCAGAATGTTCACCTTGATGATATCTAGGTCAGGTTCGAAACTGGGTCATGTGCCTTCAAAAACTAGGTCAGGAGGTCTAAAAATAGAAAAACCTTGTGAAGTGTGTGTTAGTATGATACGAAAAGCCAGGAAGCTGCCGCAAACCGAGATCAATATGTTACGAATTCAGTGATTGGTTGCAGGAACAAGTGACCTGTGAGTCGTAAGCTGCGCAATGCGGAAATATTGGAAGTTTTCCGATTACAGTTGCTCTTTTGTTTGTCTATTATTAAAATTTGGGTGTACAGCAATATGAATATAACATACTATAAAACGTAAGTTTGTACGCTAAACTGACAACTTCTCAATTTTGACGTTTACATTATTCATGATTGAGTTTACATTTATCCATTGTAGTAATTGTTAAAAAGATTTAATGGGCAGTTGTGAAATTTGTTAGAGAACACCCCCCTGAAAGGAGGTAACAGCCAAAAAGTGTCTCAAAAGACATTTTGCCACAAATTTTTACCATACATATTCGCAGGAAGTATTTGCGGGATATTCACTGCTACCGCGATCATGCCGCGATTGGTTTGATACTAGTTCGCGGGATATTCGCAGGAAGACCAATGATCGCGGCATGTTCGCGAGAAGAACTTAGAAGATTATAATCTTTTGGTAAACTATTACTGAAGAGCTTTATAACAGCAGGTAATTGTAGATCAATTAATTTGTAACATTATCTGTAAGGTCACAGTATGAGTCTAATAGGTTAATTACAACCAGATATTCTGGACATGTTTAGAAGGAAATATGTGTGCATTACAGACAGTTTTCATAAGTGATTCTTAGAGGCTGATAGGAATATATACTTTTTTGTGGTAAGTCAGAAAATTTATGTTTAATATCTATATTTATATATCTCAGTAAACATAAGGAATTTTGAAAAGGAAATAGATATGCTTAACCTTTTGCAAGCTGTATCAGATTATCTAAAAAGAAATATAAAACTAGCTTATTTTGACAATTTCTAAGCTTCATAAGTCTGATAATTAACATGTAAAACAATGACAGATTTGTAGTGATACATATAACTTATAAGTAGAGTGAAGAAAAACATTGGGATGAAATGAATACTGTCATGCACTCAGACACTGTTATTGAAATGACAAGTAACAGTTAAAATTCAAACAGATATATATATTTTATCATTAAAACTTTGTTTAAAATGCTCCAAATATGATATGAAAAAGTTCAGACATTGACAATTTGAATTTGTTACAACCTCAGTGTTCAAGTTTATTCAATAAATTTATATCCCCGATTCCTACTAATTTATTTGTTTTTGCACTTTTTCTGTACATGCTTTTTTGTACACCATTTCTGTAGAGATAGTTTCGCGGGATGTTCGCAGCAACTAGTTCATGGGATGATCGCAGCAACTAGTTCGCGGGATATTCGCGGCAACTAGTTCACGGGATGATCGCGGCAACTTGTTCGCAGGAAGTTCACAGCTACTTGTTCGCGGGAAGTTCGCGGCAACTTGTTCGCGGCAAAACTAATTTGCATGTGAAAAGTGAACACCAAACGAACATCCCGCGAACTATTATAGCAAATGTATCAAAAGTGTTCGCGGCATGTTCGCTGGATATTCGCGGCATGATCGCAGCAAGTGTTCGCGGCAAACTATAATATCTCCGTAAGGGCTAGCTTGCTTCTAAAGTTAAGACTGGCATTCCCATGGGAACAGAAGTAGAAAATCGCAATCATGTTTTGCATAAAATCTTATGTTATGACCCCTACCCCCACTTGTCCAGTTATGTAGACTATGCCAAAATCAGCCAAGCCTTTCCTTTTTAAAAGGAAACTTTATTTTTCCATTCAAATAGTTTATGAGACAAAAGACTATCACAAAGAATGGAGATCTATGCAGTTTTAGTTTCTGTACATGTTATGATTTTCTGGGATGTCTTTATAAATTTGTCATATACAGTCAAACTTGTGCTAGCGATCACCCGTGAATAGCGACCACCTGTCGACAACGACCGGTCTCCGGTCCCCCCGTAGAAAAATGCTCATTAAAAGTCCGTGAATAGTGACCACCTGGCGACCGCCACCAGCGACCTGCCTAATTTATTCCCAAGGGTCATATTTGCCCCCCAATAACGACCATGCTGGACCGTTCCGGCATGAAAGTATTTGAAATCCGCCGAATTTTCACGACTTTCGCATTATAGCTAACATAATAATTACTGCTTAATTGAAAATTTGCAAGTTTGCACCGGCCAAATTAATATATAGAACATAAAGAAAGCAAGAAGCTGTAAAAATACTTTTTATCAGCATGACAATAGCTAACGGAGAAGTGACCCTTCCCCCCGAATAAAGACCACCTGTGAACAAAGACCACTTTAGCTTGTTCCGAAGAGTGGTCTTTGTTCGCAAGTTTGACTGTACTACGATGATTATTATAAGTAAAAAATTCAGTAATGTTTTATCGCAAAATCCCTACTGCTGCATTATTTATTGACAATGTGACTACAAAGACCTTAATTTTGTGGTATTGTCGTTCTTCTTGTAAACCATTTGGATGTGATTATGTCATAATTTATGACCATTTTACATTTGATTTCGACATATTTTGCATTACTGTTATTGGCTTTATAGCTACGTCTAGCTATATATATCTAGATTTAGCTATATAGCTAATTTGTGACTTTTCTGGGACCTGATAAAATACAGTAACTCTTCATTAATGTCATGTTTAAATTTTTGTTTCAGTTTGTTTTCACCATAATTATAACTGAATTTCAGTTCAGAGATCCGTTATAGTATATAAACATCTCTGAAGCTGAAAGTTTTAGTTAGGTTCCAAAAAACTATTTAACTGAAATAAATAGACGAAATTATGACTGTCCGAATACGATAAACTTCAAGGACAATCACACGATTTCTTCGGAACACAATCGTGTAAAACAAACTTTTCAAAGATGTGCTACTTGTTTCGCATTTCTAATGTATTTTCTAGGATCTGTCATTGCTGTAAAAGCTTACATTCTTGCTAAACCTGAAGGAACCCTGGATGCCATTTCAAAGCGCAAGAAAAGCCGAGTACGGGTCCTGCAATATACCACTAAGGACCACTAAGGACCGCTAAGGACCACTAAGGAGGCACAAAGGACCACTAAGGACCTCTAAGTGAGTACTAAGGACCACTAAGGGGTGACTTATGGTACAATAAGGACCCTTAAGAAAAATCTAAGAAATAAATGTTAAAATAAAAAAGATATGAGTAAATTATTTCAGGCACTTTTCCTATCAAAGACCGCTAAGGAGGCAGTATGGGCCACTAAGGACTATTATAGACGTACTATGGACAAATTAGGGGCAATTACGATAATAATTATTAAAAGCAGTGCCAATAGATTGTATTACTTTAATTTTCAAGTTTAAATTTTAATTATAAGATAGCATGGCTAGCTAACGGAGTGCTTATAAATGTCTCATGAATAAATATGCATTTTGACTGTATCACATAAAAACACAATAAAAAATTAGTAACTTTATTGTCATCAATTTAAAATCATGAAATCTTATTTAACCTTATTTATTGATATAATAATTATAATATATTGATATAATGTACCTTAACAAATTCATATACTATATGTCATATCAAGAAATAAGATAAATATTTACATAATAATAAAGCACACAATTATATGCTTATCAAAAGTTCTATATACAGACATACTAATCAATTAAGTCATCGAAAAATTTTATTGACCTTATTTATTGATTTTATTTATCTTAAGAAATCCATACTATATCATAATATGTCATATCAATAAAACATACATTATATATATTTTTACAGAACAATAAAACACACAATGGCATTACTTATAAAAAGTTCTATATACAAACATACTAATCACTAATTTAAAAAGTCATTGAAAATTTTAATCAACCTTATTTATTGATATTATGTACCTTAAAGTGGAATTATATGCATTTTTCAAGTTATCAAGCTTAAATAGATGTGCATGTAAAAAGGATGGAGGAAATTATAGCTTTTAACCCAACATACCAAACTCTTCCTGTTACCAGTACAAAAAAATAAGTTTCCAAATATGACTTTTCTTATTTTGACTGGGGCAGTCTTTTTAAAAAATGTCAAACTGCAAGCAGGAGTTGCTTCCCTTCTACTTCAGAAATTTCCATTTTCAGGTATGGGAGATCATTGCGCATAAGATTGAAAAAAATATCTATTATTTTATCCGCCCGATTTCTTTATTTTTAAAGCATCAACTTCAAATACTAATGCGGCATTATCGTTAATTTAACACATCTTTCAACCAAAAATTGCTTTTATAAAACACTCACCCAAAACACACTATAAATAAGCAGTATTAGATGCGCATAATGCCACTTTAACAAATTCATATATTATGTCATAACAAGAAATCAGATATATATTTATAGAATATTAAACACATAATTGCATTGCTTATCAAAAGTTCTATATACAAACATACTAATCACTAAAGTCATTGAAAATTTTAATCAACCTTATCTTAATTTTGTACTTTAACAAATTCATATACTATATTGCTATAAACATTGTATAATGTTTTATGCGTATAAAATCTTTGGTATTGGTATATATATATTATATTTCATTTTTTGAAATCAAAGATATATATTTACAGAAAAGTAAAACCATTATATAATGTAACATCAAAAGTATGCCCACTTATTTAGCGTGATTAATGTGTGATAAACAAGATTATCATTATCATACAAATCTATATAATCAAAAAGTGTGCCCACTTAATCAGCCTGATTAATGTGTGATAAACAAGATATTAAAGGGCAGGCTATACTGCTACTTGATTATACAGTAGCAAACATGCATCTAACCTAATCAAAGTTGACATGTGGGGAAGAACCTTTGTGTTCAAATAATTCATAATTAATATTTTATACAAATAAGGGAGAAGCTTTTCAAATTGTCCATATTGTTTCGAGATTATTTTGAAATATCGTATGTTAACTATAATGGGTTTAAATTAAATGAACTAAATTTCAATTTCATGTCAAGGAAATATGTGACAGATTCAATAATCCTTTACTGCTTATCAAGCAGATTGTTAAATTTACTTAGACTTTAATATTTAATTCGTAATTCTTTATACAACGGACATACTAGAATATTCTGTTATATATTTTTTGCATCGTTAAAAAACGTAACATTTTTAGTAAAATCAAATAAGATCAAATTAGTAATTATTCATACAACGGACATACTAGAATATTCTGTTATATTATTTTGTTGCGTCATTCAGCAGCATAACATTATTCTAGTAAAATCAGATAATATTTTATTCATAATTCTGTATACAACGGTCATATTAGAATATACTGTTATGTTATATTATATATATATATATTTTTACTCTGTTATATTAAATTATTTTTGCATCATTAAGCAGCATAACATTCTTATTAATAAAATCAAATAATTTACGCATAATGACTGATTTTAAACAGTAGTAACGCTTGAACAT
Source organism: Mercenaria mercenaria (assembly GCF_021730395.1). NCBI lineage: Eukaryota > Metazoa > Mollusca > Bivalvia > Venerida > Veneridae > Mercenaria > Mercenaria mercenaria. The sequence goes on from NC_069364.1 coordinate 44,113,496, forward strand.
GTATATCATAAAAGATGATAAATTTAGGTGGGAATTTTATCATTATTTACAAAATCTTGCCAAATGAGTAAAGTCACCTACCTGTATAACTGCAAATATCTTGTACAGACAATTTAAACATCCAAGGTGTGATTAACACTAAATCACAATCATAGATTAAGTAATTTATTAGTCTAATAATTGCAACTGCAATTACTTACTTTGAGAAGGAGAAAACAGGTACAAAAACCATAAGCATACCTACAAAGAAGTAATTAAATATCTTTTTTCCACTGAATAGTTGTTTGTAACAGTTTTTACAATACAACAGAGCAACAATTTAATATAATTGAAAGATTTTATCAAACAGACAGCTTGAATGGATGCAATCAAGAAATCTGCAAAATATATTCATTTCTTAGAAAGGGAATTATTTATGACAAATTAATTATTGATATTTATTTCTGTACAAATTTATCATATATGCTTCTTTATTTGAAGACATATATTTTAGAATCAGTATATTTAGATATTACGGTATTTCTATTCACTTGATGGTATCAAGAAAACTGCCTGAAATAATTTACTCATATCTTTTTATTTAACCATGCTATCTTATAACTAAAATTTAAACTTAAAAATTAAAGTAATACAATCAATTGGCACTGCTTTTAATAATTATTATCGTAATTGCCCCTAATTTGTCCATAGTGTATCTTTAATAGTTCTTAGTGGCCCATAGTGCCTCCTTAGCGGTCTTTGATAGGAAAAGTGCCTGAAATAATTTACTCATATCTTTTTTATTTTAACATTTATTTCTTAGGTTTTTCTTAAAGTCGAGTACAAGTCGAGGGAGAAAGTTTAGTACCTCAAAGAGCTAATATAAACTCAATGTCTTAAAATACCCAAACAACAAATGTTCAGCAAAGTTTAAAAAGTATCACACTGGCTATACACACAGATAAATATGTGTCCAGATTTGCATTTAAAGCTACTTACTAATGGCTGGGGTGATATAAATACCTAACCCATAAAATTGAGAAAGTTCAAAGATCTGCAGCAAGATATGTCTATAATGACTACAATTACACCAGTAGTGTCTCCAAAATGATAAATGAACTGAACTGGCAAACCCTACAACAACGCCGTAAGATCAGCTCAGTTACTATGTTATACAAGATCCAACAACACCTTGTTTTGTTGACCACAGTCACCTTAGACCTACTAGAAACTTGAACTACTAAATACCGTATTCAAAGACACATTATCATGCAAACTTCTTTTTTTCCCAGAAGCATACGTCTGTGGAACAGTCTCCCTGTGTCTTTGCAAGCTAGTCCCAGCTTAGATGTATTTGCTGGGCAGCTACCACGTACCTTCTATCAGTTCTAATTCAACATCCTGCTTTTACTTTTTAACCTGACCTGTAAAATAGTTCTTTTACTTTATCTTTGAGATGCACATAATCTCTGTATTCTTATTATTTTTAACAGGTATCCCTGACAAAGCGCCTGCTAGTTATAATCGATAACGATTGATAAGCAGTATAACATAGACATAGACATATTTTCTACGTATTCATTAACAAAAACTGAAAAATTTGAGTGAACATTTTGGTAAACGAGCAGGAGGAATATTGATTTTCAAAAGTATTGCAATGGTTTAGTGGATATTCCCTCTGTTATTTACGACACTTCGTAAATGTCCTCATAGGTTAAGGCTTAAAAATCTACCCATATATAGTGTCCTCGTAGCGCATAATAACTTGTGTATTTCTACCTATCTGAAGTTGAATTTTTGTTTCTTATTGAATGACGTCCGTGAATTTATTTACTAAAGTTGTTCTTGGAATGAAGGAATATACAGACTGATTATTGATACTTAAGCCATTACTTTCTAACTCTTTAACAGTGAAACAATTAAAACAATTACAAAAGAACTAAAATCTATTGGGGGAAATGTCAATGACTGTGTTGTTGGATTTCATGTTAAAGTTCTTCTAAAGCCTTTTGAAACCTTCCCTCGGGTGAATTTTGTTAAAGATTTTTACGCCTCGTATGCATTGGTTTATCATAAAGAATATACCTAATGTCGAATCTACATCTTCCAATAATGTCAAATCTACATCTTTCAATAAAAACGAAAAAGATTTTCTTGAGGAACATCATTGATCAAGTGAAAATACTTTTTGAGAACGCTGAACTTGCTGATGTTTTACTGAAAGATGTAGATTCGACATACTGTCAAATACATACTTTCAAAATAAGTAGAAGGAACTTTCAAGACAGGTTATTCTCTATTTAACAACACATTTTGTTTTATATCACATATGTTCTTCGACTGTTCGCGTTATATTTTGTAGGAGATATCAAGCTTCTTTTTCAGAAGTATTTTGTCTATTGTATTTTATGACTACTGTGTATCTAACATATTTCTTCAGGTACTCTGGGAGTTGAACGTGCGACAACCCATGTACATTTAAAAAAGGGGCAAAATTTGGAAAATGAAAGTGAAAGTGAGCTGTAAAAAGGATACAAATCTGTGATGTTTCGAAAAATACAAAAGTTGATTATTTTTCATTTCCTGTAGTACCCAGATAAGTATGTTAGATAAACAATTCTTGCATACCAGACGGGGATTTCCGGTATTTTTACCGGTGCTGGAAAAATCCATCTTACACCCCGGGGTGTAAGATGACTCCCGTGCTTTAAATGTGACCATGACTGAGAAAATGGGTCCAGATGAGGAATTTTGACATTTTCAGGTTTTTGCATATTAAGAAAGTATATTCATTCAGAAATAAATCCTGAAAATTTCAGATGAAAATCTTCAAAATTGTCAATTTTATGACATATTTCGGAACATATATATTAAAAATAAAAACAGTACATTTCAGTTATCCTTTCTTTCTATTTTATTTCTCACATACTGGTAATGGCTAACAATTCTGAAATAAATTTATCTTTTGTTACAATTGCATGATACAAGTAAGATCCCTTCTTAATACACAAAATGACAATCAATTAAAATCTACAACAATTTCTATAAAAATATTTCTAAAATTGTGTTACCATGGCAACAAATATATTATAATCCCTTTTCTATGATAAAACTTAAAAAAACATGTTAGCTTGAAATAAGGATTTTAAAAAGTAAAAAGTTTTAAGGCATATGTATTTACAAAAATAAACTGAAAATTTCCCATGAAAATATTAAAAATGTTTGGTTTTATGACAGTTTTTGTAACATGGGTAATAACCATAAGAATAAGATAGATTTGTCATTGTTTCTTCATAACTTGTCTTTTACATGCTGATAATAAATGACTACTTTGGAAAAAAAGAAACTTCTATTACTATGAAATTTTATTTTTGTGATGCTTTCTTAAAACAGAAAAATACAGCTAATTTAAATCTTTCATAATTCTATGAAAGCATTATTCAAATTGCGTTACCATGGCAACATATGCAATAAATTGCTTTTTCTACAATAGTACTTAAAATAAAAGCTTAATTTAAAATAATGTTTCTTGTTAGTTGAATATAATGAAGTATATGTATTCGAAAGTAAAATTTGAAAATTATATGTGAAAAGATATAAAATGTTTGGTTTTATGACAGATCTCGTAACATGGGTAATAACCACTAGAATAAACTATTTCAGTCGTTGTTTCTTCAGTTTGTGTTTTCACTTATTGGTAATCACTGGCTATTTTTAAATAAATGAATCTTCTTTTACAAAGAATATTTAGATATTCACTTAAGTGCAAAGATCTAGATAAAGTCCTTCACATTTTCTATAAAAACATTATTAAATTATGTTACCATGGCAACATATGCATTTGATTCTGTTTTCTACAATAGTACTTTAAAAAAGAGCTAAATTTGGAAAAGTGTTTCAGATAACTTGAATATTATAAAGTGGTATGTATTCAAAAATATTATCTCAAAATTTCATGTTAAAAAATTAAAATGTTTTGTTTTATGACAGTGTTTATAACATGAGTAATAACTATAAGAATTAGACATTTCTGTCATCATTTCTTCATAGCTTGCCTTTTTCCTGCTGGTAATAAATAACTATTTTGAAATAAATGAAACATATATTACTATTGATTTTTTTTTTATTGTTTATGCTTATTTTAAAGTAGAATACTAGAAAGTACAGCTAATTAAAAATTTTCCATATTTTCTAGGAAAATTGTGTTACCATGGCGACATGTGTTAAATTCCCTTTTCCCACAATAATACTTAAAAGCAAGAGCTTATTTTAAAAAGTATTTCTAATAAGTTAAATATTTGAAAGTATAAGTATTCAGGAAAGAAATCTGAAAATTTCACATAAAAACTTTAAAACAGCCATGTCCTGTAACAAAAGTAGTTATGTAAGAATAAGCATATCATTCATCCCTTTCCTCATAATCTGTTTTTTCACTGGCTAGTTATAACTGACAATACAAAAAAGTGAACATTCTTTTACCATTACATTATATACTGTAGATCCCTTATTGAAATACAAATCCATAATTTCAGTGAAATATAATATGAATTATGTTACCATGGCAACATACATACTAAATTCCTTTTTCTAAAAATACTTTAATAATTAACACAACAGCTTAACTTTTGATGAAGGTTACACTGCTACAAACTCTGATGAAAAGTAAATATTTATTTCCAGCCAATACTTAAATGTAGGTAACTGAAACTACAACCTTTACTTGATGTTTAACCTTAACAGCTAAACACATCTATATGAACAGCAAAACAGGCTAAAGTGTTCTGTTTTAAAACGTTTGAATTTAACAACAATTTCTATCTTTTACATTCACTTCCTTTTTTCAGTTCTCAGAAAAATTCTCGCCAATCACAATTTCAGTTTTCAGTTGAAGTGGTTTGGGACAAACAGAATCCTTTGACTTTTCAGACAAATACTATTCTCTTATGAGTTCATACAGGTACCATTGTCAGGCTTGTGTCATTCTTCATGTCAATAATATTCGTTTGGCAAGGGGAAGTAGATTTTAGTAAGTTAACTGGACTGTCACTTTTAACACTAACAATCCAGGTGTTTCTGCAGACCTGATAAAGTGGTAATACTTGGTTATCTTCTTCAAAAGTTTAAAATAATGTGATAAGATATTTCTCCACTGGTAGAATGTGACAGGATTTAAATCATTGTTGACCAACTGTGCGGTGTTATGGCCTTTCTTTGATGACAAACACTGTGTCATCAATATCATGTATTATTAAAGGTCTCAGCATTCACCCTCCTCCACAGATTCTTCTAAATTCAAAAGTGCAAGTCAGATTCAAACTTTGCATGGTCTGTGATCATTGTTGAATATTCAATCGATTTGTGATATCCTGTAACAAATAAGTAAAACATATTATTTTAAATAATTAACCATATTATTTTAGATAATTAACCTAGGAGTGTCTTTATTTAATTAAAGCAGAGTTATCACTATTTGATAACAGATGATTCTTTAATTTCTTACAACCAATGCTCTAAAATATTGATAAACAGACTTACAACAGCGTGCTGTCAGTATATAAAATGTACTTCGTTTGTAGATTTTGATTACTGCAAATAGGATGTTCTAAAAAAACATTTTTTGCATTTATTGGGTTAACCCATAACCTGCTAAATTTGTAAAATTGACTACTCCATCTTTAAATAGAGACAGTACCATTTATAGCTTATAGGAAGTTCTCATAGAAAATTTGCAAAGTATCAAACACTGCAGATCATGATCAGACTGCACAGATGTGCAGGTTGATCTTGATCTGCACTGGTTGCAAAGACGGACATAGCTGCCTCATGCAGCCTAAGGGTTAAAAGTATACACTGTTTTAACAGCTATCAAAAATGGTTGTTACCTAGTAAAAGTCTCCATAGACTGTACCACAGCAAGATGTTATTTCTATTCTAGCTAGCAACATTGTCAAAATGGAATACCAATACAGGTAGTGATGTACCATGCTCACAAGTTGTCTGCCCTTTAACCAACTGAGTTGCTTCATAAACAAGAGGAAACACTTGCATTCCTGAAAAAAGATTTAAAAGTATTTGGTCTATTATTTAGAACTATATTCTACAAGTTAATGAGATATCAACTTATACACATGTACATGTTGTGTTAAGCATTCAAATCATCCATGTACTTATTGAGTGCCACAGACTTTTCTCAGGCTAATAGCCAATGTAATGAAGACTTTACACCAACTGATCCTCCTAAAAACCAGATTGTGGAAATTAAATTTCAATAATGCCAGTTTTGTCAGTTTAAGCCATTTAATAGTCATAGTACATACAGTGTACAAATCTTTAGTGCAGAAGTAGACTTATTTTGAATTGACTCCAACAAAACCTAGACAGAGGTATAAATAAATAATATATTGCATTAGAATTTTAATAAGAGCCATTAGCTGCATGTTACTTACCTGATTCCTCAAAGCACATCCAAAATGTGTTACATTTTCTTGGGATCTTAAAGTAAACAGACCAATTTCCTGGCTGTTGTAGGGTATATGAACCAGCTGTATAGTGGAATGAATCATCAAAGGAACAAGGATTATCATCTGAAAGAAGATACATTACATGTACTGTAAACATCACTAAAATCAAAAACTTCATGAATACTAAATTAATAATGTGATTGTGAAAGGTTTCATTAACTTACCACAAAATACTATAAAAGTTATTCCCATACACATTTATCCCTTTGCAATTTATTTGCAGAATATATTCTAAATATTTGTTTTCTTGGAAACTATATTCCATTTGATTGCGAACTATTTGCATCAGTCTTGTGCAAATAGTCTGCAAAGCCTACCACAGTGAAGCAAAGGGTTTGCAAATAAACACTTAGCCTAGAAACTGTGGAGCAAAGGGTTTGCAAATAAAGACTGAGATAAATTATAGTGCAGCAAAGGGTTTGCAAATAAAGACTTAGATAAATTGTAGTGCAGCAAAGGGTTTGCAAATAAACACTTAGAAAAATTACAGACTGCAAAGGTTTTGCAAACAAATACTTTATTTATATTTTTTCGCAAAGGTATTGCAAATAAACACTTAGTACACAGATGTAAGAGCAAAGCATTTGCAAATAGTAACTTAGAAAAATTTGTTCTACATGTATATTGCATTTCTGAAATACTTAAAGGTGTATTATGCAACAGTTTAAAAATTAATGTATTAACATTTTAAATATTTTTGTTTTTAAAAAAAGGCTTAATTCTCAGAAAGCACAAAATCAAAATCATCCCACACCAATTAATAATTATTCAATGTTCATCAAACATTTCCTGATATATCATCCTTATAATAAGTTATAAGATTTCAAACAAGTTGAATACAAAATATCTAAGCTTATATATATATATATATACATTGTCAAGGAGATTTCCTACATGTCTTTATCAATCAAGGGCCCATAACTCTTAGACATACTCTTGCCACTTAGACCACATAATCAACATTGATCAAGATCATTTAGTCAGACACAATGCTACATAAATATCAATAGGATTGAAGAAGAAATGAATATGCTAGAATGGCAACATGATGAGATATAGCACTGAATGTCAATCAAAACCCAATAACTTTTGACCTACAGGTTTAGCTAAAATGTAGCTTAGTATATTGCCTACATCATGTACATGGATATGTAATACTCATTCCTTTTCGATATTATTTGGAGGTCTAAATGCATATCCTTCATCATTTACCTCTGTGAACACAAGTTTTTCTATGATATCATCTGGCTTGACAGCCTTACAGGGAATGAACTGTCTTTGCTACTTTTACTGGGATAGCATAATCCATAGTTGCCACTGGTCCAACTAAACTGTGTGATGTTGGCTGTAAACAAGGCTGATTTCTGCATATCCAGACCATAACTCCATATTCTCTCAAAGCTATGTCACACTTTTTTTGGACCCGACAGTCTAAGTGACCACAAAAGACTGGGTATGAAAAGGCATACTGAACAAATGCAACAGCATTTCCTTCTTTCTCTGACAGAAGGACAGTAAAACTGTTCCTTTTCAAGGCACGTTTGTATTTAGCTGTATGGTACATAACATTTTTTACAATTAAGCGCTGATAAACTTCAATATGCTCAACATTTTCACCACTATATGCGTAAACTGCATCTTTCTCTGACCGAGTTGTGAGTCTCAGAGTACATGGGTGTCCAACAAATTTTACAGTGTCTGAAACATTAAGAACTGGCCGTGGTCCCTTTCCCCCTTGAATTTTTCATTCGAAGGAAAACTTCTAAAGCCTTTCTGATTTTATTTTCGACTCAAAAACAGTAACCTGTGAAGCCAATAAGTTGCATAGAAATCTGCATTTCAAAGCCTGAGAACCATGAATAGTTTTCGTAAATCTCCATTAAGATCCTCATAAAAAAACATGAAAATGACCACAATGGGCCTAAATTCTCAACACAGCTTGGAAGATGCAGCAGTTGATGAACATTGTATGTGCTTTTGTTTTGCAAATAAATTGATGGCATCCTTAAACAGAAATGCTGCAGTAAAGATTTGGACTTTTGAATATCATTTAATGTAATATTTGACTTTAACAATAAGTAAATGCCATTAACAAGTAGTAGTGCATGATGAAGGTAAATATCTGGAAGTATTCCTTTCATTACTGGATATAAATAGTACAATAACCAGGTTCGATATTCTGCTGCTTTGTATTTAGATCCATAAAGTTCAATACTACGAGGAATTCTTTTAACAAAATCTGGAGGTGCAATGATTGACCTTCGCCTATCGCACTCTTTAACTGTTTTTACACAACTCTAAGGATACTTAGAATAAGATTTGTCAAACCAAAATGTAATAAGCTGCTTGACAACACCAAGTAACACGGCATGCATGTAATCTATCGGAACACCCAATATTATGTCAAAATGTGGCAAAATAAGTCCCCAACTGATACCCTTTACTCCCTGCACAGCCTTTTTACTGTTTTGAGCAAGAACAGCATTTCTCTTAGTTTGTTCATGTGTTCTTAGGCTGTCATGACCAAGTTTACTTTCATGTTCACTATTGAAAGGATAAATTCTAGAATGGCCCTTTCCTGATGTAACAACTTTCCCCTTTTCAGTACAATACCCACATCCATTTTCCCCATTAAACTGTGTAAAATACTGAAACATACATCTGGCTGGAGCATCCAGGCAAGCTGTTAAAAGTATTGAACGAACAGTAACAATTTGATTATTAATTGTAAGAGTTATGCCATTGTATGCTTCAAACAATTCCTCAGCAAGTGGACGCAAAAACGTTGTCATATTTGGTTTTGCAGAGCCAAACCATAGTCCAGCAAATATCCTCATGTTTCGGGAAAATCGTGCTTTTGGTGGAAGTTCATTTACTGTCATATATATGGGCCAAACACTAACATTTGAAGATTTAAATATAGCAACTCCATCTGTATTCATCTGCAAGGAAATGTTGTATTGATCAGACAAAAGTCCTCCATCTTTAAACAGTTCTTTATATTTCAGTCCATCATGCACATCACAGATATCAGTAGTTAGTTCTCTTTCAAATCTGTAAGATAGGTTTTGAACAAAGTCTTCTTTCAAGAATAAGTTTCTTATTTGCTGAATGAGTGATATATGAAGAAAATACGGTTCCTTTCCAGTTAGTTGTTTGCCACATCCTCCACATGTAGTACCTTCTTGGGGCTGAATTCTTGAACTCAAATGTTTGTAGCAATTCTTACAGTAAAAGTGAAGTACCTTTTCAGAATTTATATTTCCAAAGTATGCCCATACTTTTCTTACAGATGTCTTGACATTATTTGGTTGTGGACATAAAGCACTGACTAGTTTAAGCAAATCATTTAGTGCAGCAAAACTAAGACAATGTCTTATTGCAAATGTCAAAAGCAACATTAAAGTTTCAGAAACACTTATTGCTGCATTTGAATACAAGGGCTCATCATCTGGGGATTCATCAAACAATTCTTCGTCATTCACACTTTCTTCCTCGGATTGTTCATCTGAACTGTCTGAACTTAGTGAATCTTCATCAGTATCAGTTTCTTCATTTTCATCAGGAGTGTTATTGAATGCCATATTGTTCAAAGTGAATGCAATATTTTGATCTTCATTGTCCAAAGTATCAAAAAGTGGCTCGGCACTGTTATTATCGGCAGTACCTGTATCTTGCTGTCCTGAATAAGACATGTCATCATGTGGCAAAGAATTATCATTGTCATTGTTAATATCTGATTCAGCACCAGTGGTATGTGTAATGTCAGTTGTATCAGTGTCACAATTACTATCGTTTCTTTTTGTTTTCAATCTCCATTCTGTTGTCCTGGGTAATTTAGGTTCTGACTGGTTATGAAGGTATGACCTGTATGTTCTTTTTCCTGCACTCATGACAAAAGATGTTTTGGCCCTACCTGAAAAAAACAACAACAACAAAAATGAAACAGTGAGCACTTTAAATTAAAACTAATGTTTTTAAGTTTGAGTTTGGATGTGACTGCAGCCACCGCACATATCAAGAATTATGGCAGAGGCTAGAGGTCCTGAATGCTGAGAAAAATATAATTTGCAAAGAGAAGAATATATTTTGTCTTCATACATGTCATATACATTGTAAGAGACAGGAAATAGTATTTAAAATTCTTTAATCTTTAATATGCCCACAAATTTGATATAAAATTAATAGCAATTTGTATGTCGTAATAGGAAGCTTTCATCAAACACTTGTTTCTTTCGGGGCTGATGAATTGAAATAGTCTGTTGTACTTCAATGAGTCATTACCCAACTAAAACATAGTATCTGTTTTCCTAGTCAAATGAATTCAAATAATAAAAAAAAAATAAACAGCACTCAGCAGCAAAAATTTGTTACCCCCCACCCACACGATCCTGTAATAATACGAGAGAAAGTGGCGTGCTCAAGTCGTTACCCGACTGTTTTGTGTTTTTCATTCGAAGAAACAAAGCCTGCGGTCTTGGAAATTAGGATTTAATATCTATAACACATGTACTTACCAAAATAAACGGTTTAAAATCAGCTTTTTCTTTGTGAAATGTACGCGAGCCTCAATTTCGTTTTGTTTACCAGTTTAGACCAAAACCCGTTGTTCCGTAACGTTCCGTTTCGGATTCTGTGACGTTTTGTGCTTGAAAAACGAAAATGAGTATTTATATTATAAACCGTTGAAAAATATCAATCTTTTTTATTGTTTTCTTATATTGAAATATAATTTTTACACGTAAAAGAACAGTTTACGCCGATAACTGCAGATGGGTTAGACAAGTAATCGTTACGGAACGCTACAGTACGGGTCTTACACAGAGCCAGTTCCAGGTCATTTCATTGGTTATATTTTTTGCGGATTTTTTAAAAGCATTTCCGGTTGATTCGTGTGATTACAAAAAGGCGTCTCGTTAAAAATTATTGTTGCAATTTTCTCTGTGAGTTATCGAAAAGCTCACTATGTTCGCATTAGTTGAATGGATTTTGGAAGGACTGTTCAGTGTTATCAGTCTTGCATCGATAGTTTCTCCAAGAAAAAAATTCGGCGAGTACAAACCTGGGGACGAAGTTGAAGCCAAGTTTCAAGGAAAAACGTATCCTGCTAGATTAATAAGTATTGGTGGTAAGATGTCTTGCATTATTTATTCATTCATACACATTGGCATAATTGGTCCCGCTGGTATCAAGTCAAAACGTCCCCTAGTCAAAACGCCCCCTGGTCAAAACACCCCCCATTTTGGTCAAAACGTCCCCCATTCAGTTTAGAATTTGGTCAAAACATCCCCTATTTTTTTTGTATTAGATCTATTAATTCTTTTTAATTAATTCATATCTTTTAAAGGGTTTGAAACTTATGGTTTATGTTTTGATAATACACAAAATTTTATGATTTATTAGCACCTAAATTAATGCAATCAACACCTATCAACTATACATGGTTGTGCATTAATTGTGCTGAGGGCTTAATATTAGTAGGTGTTATAAACCCATTAATCACCAGTAATAAGGTTTGAACATTTATGAAGGGAACATTTTTTCTTCTATACAATCTAAATTTGTGTAGAATGAACAAAAATCCTGATCAGAGTTATAACTTTATTTATAAAACATTAATAAAACATTAGAACAGTCACAACTGCATAGTTATTAAGTAAAAATCACATATCGCACTATTCATTCACTGTTCTACACCAAGAAGTCAAATTCACAATATAATAATTCAAAGTGTTCCAGCTACACAATATCAAGAAGTCAAATCCACTCCTATGCTAGTTAATGTTTTTATCACAATTATTCCTCCTCGTGAACTGTTGTAGTGAGCCTGGGTTTGTAAATGGTGCTCATCTTTTTTAGCAAGGAACTTGCAGACATACCCCCTGCACGGTAGCTGTAAAAGACATAAGAAACATTTATAGGAGATAGAAATGACAAATTATGCATAAGTAACTGAAAAAAATATAGTAAGAGAATGATATTACTGAAAAGAATGTTAATACATTTTTACACAAACTATAAATAATAATACCTTTTTACACAAACTATAAATAATTTTCCGAAAAAAATCTCTTATCATACTGTTGCTGGAAGAGAAGAGTCTTATAAAATTCATAAATTTTTTTTATCAAGGCAGTGAAATACTAATAGCATGAACATAATCACCTGTCCAAAGTTGCGAATACTCTGGCCAATGCATGGACCTATACTTTAAGATAATTACTTCAAATTTTAAGATTTTAAAGATAAAAAAATGTTCTTAATGAATATTTTGTTATCTTAATTTTGATTTTTTTGGTCACTAATACAGGTTTCCTCATGGAACGACCCATTATTTCTTTTTAATTCTGGTACTTTAAAATAAATATTTTTTATTTATTTCTCATTCCATTCAATATACAGTATTTCTTGATTGAATTAACACCTACTGATAACACATTATCTCCTCTGATTGGATTAACTTGACAATGCATTGTTTACTTGTATATTTGAATTTGTTTGCTTTCATAATGTGATTATGATCTGTATATTGTTTATTTCTTTCTGACCAGATTTTACAATATTTTATTAAATATTATTAAATGGTAAAAAGTAGTTAATCAGATTTTGGTCAGCTAATGGAATGTAAACATACTAACTGTATAACTCTATGTAATGGGCCTTTTTGTTCCTTGAATAATGTATATATCTAAATAATGTATAATTTTATATGATGTATAGTTCAGCCAGAAAATTACATATTTGCCAAAAAAGTAGTTAGACAATTCGGAATATGATAAGTATTCCGCAAAAGATATTGTTTACTGAAGTCTAGTAATTCAAGAAATCAATAATAATAATAATAATAATAACATAAATATAACTTACCTTATCCCTTTGTCCTCATGCAGTTGTAACAATTTCATTTATAACATAACAACATCATAATTTCATTTAATTTTATTATTAGATAACAGAAACATCACTTTTTCACTATATAAACATCAGATATAATTTCACAACAATGCTATAACATTCTAAAACTAATGGTTTACAACATTCTAATTAAAAACTATGCATGTAAAACAGTATAATGAACATTTAATATTTACCAAATTAACTTAATTAATATGTATTTACATATGTAATTTTTAAGGGGGGTGTTTTGACCTGGTAATTTTTGGAAGGGGGGTGTTTTGACCAGAAAAGGGGGACGTTTTGACCAAAATGGGGGGGGGTGTTTTGACTCGGGGACGTTTTGACTAGGGGACGTTTTGACTAACATCCGGTCCCGCTTAATCTAATGGCCTATTCCAGAAAGCATGCATCCCCTGCCCTGTGGAAATGGAAGCCGTTTTGGGACTTAAGGGGGTGGGGTGGTAATTTACAGTCAGTCAACGGGAACATGGTTTGTCTATAGAGGAGAAGTGGGAAGTATTTTGATTCTTTTTATTTGTATAGTGTGCAAGCAAGGAGGGGTATTTAACAGATTTTCAGGACGGGGGAGGTTCTTTGGACGGACCCATGCAGTTGGATGGGGGGTGGTAATTTTGAGTAACTTAATTAGATGTATTGTCTTTAGCAAATCATCACGGAAACCATGAACGCCTCGCTCGGTATTCGAACCTACTTTGAGGTCTTGTGTATTCTATCTATTAAGCATAGCCGGGGATGCGCATGTAGCGTTCTGTATGAAAATCAATATATATATATAGTCTTGTGCAGTGCAATTCCTTTCGATGTTAGGAATTCTACTGCTGGCAGTCCGAACCATAATTCAGTCTCACCAGTTATTACAGTCCACGGGTAAATGTCTATGATACAGTAATTCCGTGATAGGATATATTTTGATTGAGTCTGTTAATTATTGAGCACCTTGCTATCATTTTTGCAGATAACAAGAAGGAGTTGGAAAGTGGTCTGCACGCTAGGTCAAGATCTTCCTCCAACAGAAAAAGTACAGATTCATCAACCATAATGCCTGGTAATTATTTATCTGCCAGTTACTATATAAGCCGTTTTTTAATAACGCTGTTTCATTACTGACTTCGTTCGGTTAAAATTAAGAGCATTTTAAATTATAGTTGGACAGAATAAAGTTCATTGAAAAGCTTATTTAATTAATTAATATTCAATTTATAACTTAACACGATCAAGTATCAATTTAAGATACAATAATGTGAAACTTCAATATTTTTTAACTATTTTTTAATCCATATCTCATTAAAATTTATTGCTAATTGATTTACACAAAAAGTATAATACATGTTAGCTTCTAAAACAAAAGTTGTATAATATGAAATAGTCTTAAGCACAAAATACACATTTCTTACTTTCAAAAATGCGTGGTCATATGGTGTTAATTAATAATTGGCAGTGTGTTATCTTTCGCCAAAGAGCTATAAAAATAAATAGATCGGCAACTTGAAAGGCATATAGAGCAAATCTCGCCAACATCCCGTGACAACTGAATGGGATCTCTTTACCGGAATTGAAGTGTTCTCCACGCACTATTTTGTATGCGAAAGCAATTATTCATCGGTAAATTAATTATCACCGTATGACCATGATTTTTCTTTTTATGCAAATTATGGTAAGAAACGTGTACTTTGTGTCTTACGACTATTTCACATTAAACTAATGTTGTTTTAGAAGCTAACATGTATTTTAAATGTTGTTTTAAAGGTACATATTGTAAATCTATGCTCGCCGATGTTTGTTTTTACTAAGATAACGCCGATTCACGCTCTGACACGAGATTACAGCCAGCTGCCATACTTCTTTGCTTTTGCATACAAAATGGCATGTGGAGAACTTCCGGTAACAACATCTTGTTTGCAGCCGCGGGATGTTGGCGAGATTTGCTCTATGTACCTTTCAAGTTGCCGATCTATTTATTTTTATAACTCTTGATTTACACTTACATTTTAGCTGAATCTGGATCAACAAGAAAGAAACAATGTGATTTACCCAAGCCAAAAACTTCAAAAGGAACTGCAGCAAGTATGTAACTAATAATAGAAAAGACATATGCATGCAAGCAAAATCTGTATCTGTAGAAATGACTAATATTACAAATAGTTAAAAATTTTCATTTGATATTAATTTTCTCCAAATGTCTTTAGTGTTATGACATTTCTCAAGCAGATATTTTCTTCTGTTTTAAAAATCTTTAATCATTGAGAGAAAACTAACCGTAACTACTAGATAAACTGTTTAGACTGCTTTTATTTTAAATATTTTTCCATAAATACTTGGTCAACTTATTATTGTATTCCTGTTGAGTAAACATTGTTGTTATTTTAACAGAATCTGTACAACTCGGAAAGCGCAAGTATGGAGCTAGTCCCTCATCAGGGTGTGAAGAAACACTTACTGCAAGTAAGTTCATTATTTCACTAATGTACACTTTATTAATTTTCAATGGTTTCTCACTCAGTAACATCAGAATTCTCTATATGAGCGAAGACTTGAGCAAAAGATTATAAATGCATACATACAATACCCAGAAGTTGAGTGGCTGGCAAGTCTAACTGGGTTGTTACATGAGCATGTTAAGCTCAGCTTAAAAGATAAAAATTCATTAAGGTAATGCTTATCTACGTAATTCAGTATTCATAATTATTTCACTTGTTTAAGGTTCCATAATTTATCAAGTACTTTAACTGTGTATGATTTTCATGATGGAAAGAGTCTGCATGATAACTTAATCAATGCAAATGACACCCACACTTAAACTTCAGCATGAAAATTACAAGGTGAACACCTGGACTCTGAATTCCTCCCTAAACAGCTGAATGAAGTTTGTTCATTTGAAATTGAAAACAAACAACTCTCTTAAAACAGACTGATTGTAGCGATCCATAATAACGCTTACTGTGCTGGACATGCTTGATTCTGCTTTTGCGACCAGTGTAGGTCATAATTCTGCATAATTCGCTATTCAGTCACTCAGTATCTTTAAGGTGAGCACCCCTTTGTTACTGATTCTATCCAAATTGGAAGATGGACAAGTTCATAATAAAAATATAGCAGAGTAAGGGTTAACTGCCAATCTGTTTTCAGGTCATAATAATTTTAATGCTTGTGTTTGAAACATCTTTTTATACAATTTTCACAAAACATATTTTTTCAGCCATTATTGATGCCACCATCCAGGATTTTTTTAAAAATACACCGACAGATACAAGCACACCAACAAAGACTCCTGAGCCAGCTTGTATGCTACCAAAGACTCCTGAGCCAGCTTGTGTGCCACCAAAGACTCCTGAGCCAGCTTGTGTGCCACCAAAGACTCCTGAGCCAGCTGAGACACCTGGACACTATAAGAGGTACCAGACACCAAAGTATGTTGAAACCAGCAGCAGTGATGATGACACAGATGATGATGTTGTTTTAACACCTCTTGTTAATGTGCCAGCTGTTAAGGTACCGCGACAACTGCATAAAGATGCATCACCATGCAGACGGGAGGAGTGCATAAATGTGAAAAGAGAATTAGCACAGCTCAGAGAACAAGTAGGATCACTGGAGGCAAAGAACAGAAAGCTCATGAGAATTAATAAGGGTATGTTCAAATCCATTCATTTTTAACTTGACTATTTGAAGACAACGGAGAGCTATATTACTCACCACTTCGTCAGTATTGATTCAAGCTTTCATAAAATTGTAATATCTTGTATACCATCACAGATGTTTTCTTTAAACTTGTTTATTATAATAGTCTCTACATCTAGGCAAGAGTACATAACTCTGCTAAGTTTTTTGCCAGAACTTGATGGCCCTAGGAAATTGGTTTAGATTTCATACAAGTCGGCTTGTTTATTATATTTAATAGTATCTAAATCAACATATACAGGTATATTGTTTGTTTTATCTATTTTTCTTGTCTGAATATCTCTGATAATATTTTGACTGTATACTTCCATCAATTCTTTGAATGGTCGAGCGTGCTGTAAACAGGCAGCTCTTGTTTATATTTAGGACTGGGATGATTACTCTTTGAAACTGATTTCAATTTCGCAAAACTGCTAATTGTTCTCATTCTCAATGAAGTCAGACACATTCTTTGACCAGTACATAGACACGCAGTATATTTCCGCTAAAACACATCAACATAATCAATAGTCTCTGATTTGCCTGTTGTGGTATATTTAAAATAAAATACACCAAAAATTGAAATATAAATTATCACACTGCTTGCAAGTGATGAATTCCGTAAGTTCCTAATGAAGTCAGCTAGTGATAGCTTAAGACATTAATTTTCTTTCTTTTTTTGTCTTTATTGTGGTTTTGACATAATAGTGACATTTTTCGCTTCAGACTTGGAATCAAAATGTGAAACATTTAATGACTCGGAATTACACCAGCAATCATCTTGTGAAATCCTTGACGCTATCAATCAGTTAAGACCTGGGGTAGTAACCGATCGAAATGCTGCTAGAGAACACAAGGTGAGACTTTGTGAATTAAGACTAATAAACGTAAAACTGTGAAGAAGAATGAACAGTTATAAGCCACATAGATGTGCATATTAAAAGATAGTAATGTTACTGTTATTAACAGAAAAAATACCATTTCCTCTTTCACATCTTAAAACATCTGAGAAGTACTAATGAATAATAATACTATTATATATAATATACTACTACCAATATTAATAATGTCTTGACAAAATTACATTACAAAAGTCCAAAATATTTTAATACTTTATCACCACTTATGTGAATGTTTCTCTGTTGCAGATGGTAGAGCTGGTACGAGGTTCATACGTATTTCTTTATGAAAACCAACTGAAGCTGGCAAATGAGTCATCAAAATCTATGTCAGCACTGGCACGACATCTAGTGGATATTTTCTTTAGTTTGGATATCCAGAAGACGTCAAACCTATCCGGTTCTAATGGGTTGAAGGCCTTGGACAAAACGATTGTTGATGCCATCGTAGGTAAGCAAACTTAATAAAGTGAATTAAAATTTATAGGCAAAGAAGAAGTCATTAGAAAATGTTGGAAATTTGAACTGACATTTTAAGCTGTATCTTTCAGGAATTAAATTTTTTATAAATTTGTTTGAAGTAAGTTTAATGGTGCTGAACTTGTTCCTCATTTATTCTGTTTTGTTAACATACTAATATTTTCTAAATAAGGAACATTAGCTTATTACTTCCCTTGTAAAGTTGTATAATAAAGCGTAAGGATAACCAAATATAACATTGGTCCCTTTCAGTTGGATTCCTCTGACTTTATCATTAAACCTTTGTCCTCCAAGATGTTGGGGTTGGTAAAAATAAATATGCTTGTTATGTGTAAGTTTCTAAATAAAAATGATTAATCAAGTCTAAATTTTACAGAGAGCCACTAGAAGAAAAGTTCAAAACCTGTCCTCGATCAAGTTTATTACAAAGTCCATGATTTTATTTTACAGCTTACAGTGTATCATGTGAGCAGTTCAAGAGGCAGTCTCCAGCAGAGATAAGGCAATCTTTACGAAATAAACTTGGTTGTCTAAGGGCTCCTTCCAGAACAAAAGACTGAAAATTATATTTGCTCTGTTCACCTTATTGTTATACTGTATAGCAGGTTAATTCTGCAGGCAAAAAAATCAGCAGTTTTGTCCTAAAATGGGCCTTTTTTATTTCTGCGTTTTTTTTTATTTCTACAACCTTCGAGAAAAGCAGAAAATAATGTTTGCGGTTTGCATTTAACGGAAGTAAATTCTGTGCGTGGGAAATAGCTACCGTATTTACTATGTCAAAATTAACGACTCAAATTGATGCACATTGTTCTCGTCAGTTATGTCTTTGTGTCATTATCTAGGTTCGAAGAAAGGACAGTAAAGTTGGCACAGCTGATTCATGTTTAAATCTGATTTCTTTTCATTACCGTGCATGATCAAAAATCAAATTTAAAAATAGATACTGTATGTCTAATACCAGTAATTCAATTTAAAAGACATCTCAGAAAATAGAAAAATTTACAATATATTTACAAATATATACAAATGCAAAATCTAGTACATAGTTTCACAGTCCATTCAGTTACAACACACATTAATTAGTTTGTTTGACTTTTCATAAACCCAGAGTGTTTTGTAATATACACTTGTAAAGATTACACGCCCGAAAGGCTAACCATTCATTCGTGGGCAATATATTGATACAATAACAAAAGCAGTCAACCACAGATAAAGATAACGGGTCATTATATTAGTTGAAATATCAAAAGTTTATTTTCGCTTAAAAAATTCTGCTGATAGTTTAAATGTGCGGAATTTATTTCTGAGGGACAGCCTCGACCCTCAGAAATAAAACCCGCAGAATTAATCCGCTATACGGTAGTTTGTTGCAGTATTCATTGACAGTGGCTTTTTCTTCCACATTTATGTACAGTTTGGTGTTCATTTTAATGCATTTGTGAAATCATACTGGCCTCATGATGTTGGGCACAGCTGCTTGGCCAATTTGATTTTCTAAATGCATCAAAATATACACTAACCTAGTTGTTAATTAATTGTTGAAATTATAGTTTTGTTTATCAGAATTATTGAAATGTTATCTCATGTGGCAATTAGTATTCTTATATGATATCAGTATTTGTAGGTTATTAAGGTTAGTGTTATGGTGATGCATTAATGAAATTAACTTGGCCTAGTGGCAGCCCAGCAAAACAGTTAATTATTTTTTTTTTCTGCACCTGTCAGTTTTTATATTAATGAGTTGATGAAACATTTACTCATTTTCAGTTATCAATAATTAGTCTTTTTCAACATTTATGTAGATCTTTGAGTTAATTTTTAGCTCAACTATTCGAAGAATGGGGAGCTATCCTACTCGCCCCAGTGTCGGTGTGACTGTGAGCGTTGGCACGAGCGTCACACAAATGTTAAAAGTTGCGTACCACCCCAAATATTTTCAAAATCCATTGAGATATTGCTTTCATATTTTGCATACTTGTTTACCATCATGACCCCAGTCTGTAAAAAAGGAGGAGGCAACTCTTATCAAGCATTTTGATTGAATTATGGTCCCTTTTAGACATAGAATATGCTTATTATAATGTTACAGTTTTACTCGTTGCTTATATTATACTATCAAGCACTGAGAATAGTCGAGCACGCTGTCCACTGACAGCTCTTGTTTGTTACATGTAATATTTGTTTTATGTACATAGACAAAAAAGAAGCAAATACAATTTAAGGAGTCTTTCTTTAGTTTAAGTCCCATTCCTCTTAATTTACATTACTATTATCTGTGCATGTATCTGTATAAAAACAGTGTACCAGTCATCTGGTTTTTGTTCATTTTTGTTTGATTTTTTAACTTGGAGTTTGTACATCTAGTCCCAGTTGTTGATTTTTATTTACATTTTTTAATCAGTGCCTTTCATTACTAGTCATTTTATTAACTTTTATTATTTTCAGTATTAATTTACATTTAATTGTTGTAACATTAAGTTTAAATAACAGATCTCTTGAAATCTCGCCTCATTTTTAACAGTTTACAGGATCTCATTTTTAGTAAGTGCCATTTGAAACTACGGGTAATAATTATTGTTGCTGTTGTTGTTGTTGTTGTTAATTCACTTAAAAATTGAATATGATCCTCTATTTTGACAAATATAGAGTATTTAAAATGTTCTAAAATGTCATTTCATTGACTAACAGTTTTTTTTTTGTTTTAATTCCCTGTTCTTTCAGTACAGAAACATTGTCAGGGCAATTGTTGTATGAAGCATCAGTCAAAATGCACATAATTTTTGACCACTGTTGTAGAAAGGATGTCATCCTGAAAATGGTTTGAAACTGAGTTTATCCTTGAATGTATATGGTGAATAGCAACAACTTCCTTAAGCTTAGATATTTGAGTATTATCACAATTTTATTTTTGTAGCAATTAAATAAACATTTTATGTACTTTTTGATGTATTATATCATTAAAGTTGAGAATTTGAACCTGTAATTCATTTCTTGCTATTTGTAACTTATTTGCAAATACTTTGCATATTATTTGCATATTGATTGCGAACACTTTGCTATTACTTTGTAAATTATGTTTTACATATTTGCAATGTATTTGCAATGTATTTGCAAAATGTTTGCAGCTGTGATTTGTAAATTGTTTGCAGAGTATTTGCGTTTTGTGTGTGTGCAGTGTGTATTTGCAAAAGCTTTACGGAATAGTTGCAGGTTTCGTTCCAATTCTACTCGTATGTGGAATATATTCAGCAATCATGTGCTGCAACTATTCTGCAAAGGTTATCGCAAACATTTGGCAAAGGTAAAACATATAATTCGCAAAGGCCCTGTTTAAGCTTTGCAAAAGCTTTGCAGAATGTTTGCAGGTTTCGTTCCATTTCTACTGATCTGTGGAATATATTCAGCAATCGTGTGCTGCAACTGTTCTGCAAAGGTTTTGGCAAATATATTGCAAAGAGATAAAATATATTCCGCAAAGGCCCTACTTATGCATGGGAATTATACTATGAATCTATTTTTTACAGGATCATAAATTGTTTTACACACAGCAAGGCTAAAAAATTTCAAAATTAAAAAGATTTTCATTATATAGCATAAATTCCCACTATCCAAAAAAAATCATCCTGTTACAAAACATTCTGACTCAACAATAATAGAAAAAAAGAGTAGTCACCAGACAGAAATAACATGACTTATGAGACCCACAGCAAAAACAGTTACCATTTTATAAATGGAAGTGTCTAGACATCCGGTAACCAGAAACCTAGCTGGTGTTCTAGCCAACCAGTAACAGGATGCCTATAAGCCTATCCAAATTTCTATCGTATAGGGGTTTTCTAGGTGTCCGGTAATCAATTTTAAAATATTGTATACGCCTTGCAGGTTAATATTCAAACCTATGCCAAAAATGATACAATAAATTTATTTCCTTACAGTATTCATATATAAAAAGATCGCCGAACAGCTAGAAAAACATTCGCGGAGAGGCTAGTCGTATTGTTGCCGGACAGCTAGAATGCAGGGTAGGCGTCCGGTTACCGGACATCTGCATATTTCCTTTTAAAATACCTTGGCTACTACTTGAGAGGGGACTTTTCGAGAAATGATGTGACACAGGCAGGCATATATAAGTCTGCATCAAATTTATTATTTATCATTGCTACATGTATATTGCATTTTCCATAATAATGCTTACTATGGACAATGGGCTATTCCAGAAAATATCCACCCCCCCCCCCCCCCCCCCCCTGTGGAAGCAGTTTTTTCGGAGAAAATTACCCCCCACCCCCTCCTGGAGACATTTTAGCCCCCTCTCCCCCTTCCACACCCCGGTTACCTCAAAATACCCCTCTCCCCTTCCTCCCAATTGGATCCCTCCAAATACCCACCCCCCTCCCCTCCTCTCGGGTTATTTCAGAAAATAACGCCCCCCCTCCCATCGGGCTATTTCAGAAATATCCCCCCCCCACTCCTGGAGATATTTTACCCCCCCTCCCCCTTCCACACCCTGGCTACCTTAAAATACCCCCCTCCCCTTCCTCCCAATAGGATCCCTCCAAATACCCCACCCCTCCTCTCCGGTTATTTCAGAAAATATCGCCCCCACCCCTCCTGGTGACATTTTACCCCCCTCCCCTTCCACACCCGGTTACCTCAAAATACCCCCCTCCCCTTCCTCCCAATTGGATCCCTCCAAATACCCCCCCCCCCTCCCCTCTTCTCCGTTATTTCAGAAAATATCCCCCCCCCCCTCCCCTCCCATCGGGCTATTTCAGAAAATATCCCCCCCACCCGCCTGGAGACATTTTACCCTCCCCCTTCCACTCCCTGGCTACCTCAAAATATCCCCCTCCCCTTCCTCCCAATAAGATTCCGCCAAATACCCCCCCCCCCCCCCCCCCCCCACATCGGGCTATTCAGAAAATACCCCTTCCCCCCTTCCATACCCCCGTCAATACAGTATTCAATTCATAGATCTCAAGCTTTTGCGACCCCCACCCCCATGTAGTTCTTCAAATTCTTCAACTCCCTTAGATGTGTTTCATCACCATCTCCTAGCTACCAGCCAAACAGTTCCCACCCCCACTTGCCACCACAAAAACAATGCAGTCTGAAAGACAGCTAAATCCCCCCCCCCCACTGTTATAGTGAAAGGGTAAACCTTTGACCTTGAGCTGTGACCTTGGCCTTGAACTGACATGGCTGACCCATGAATTCTGCACATCGTCTTGATGAGGTGGTCATTTGACCCAAGTTTCATGAAAATCCTTTAAGGGGTTAGGGGTTTAGAGCATCATAAAGAGCTCAAACCTTTGACCTCGAGTTGTGACCTTGACCTAGAACTGACATGGCTGACTGATGTGTTCTTGATCAGGTGATCATTTGACCAAAGTTTGATATAAAAATCCTTCACCTGGGTTTAAAGAGATACAGAGCGGACACAAAATGGAAGGCTCAAACCTTTGACCCCTAGTTGTGACCTTGAGCTGGCATGGCTGACTCATGATTTCTGCACATCGCCTTAAGAGATACAGAGTGGACACAAAATGGAAGGCTCAAACCTTTGACCCCAAGTTGTGACCTTGACCCTGAGCCGGCATCTTTGACTCATGATTTCTGCATATCGCCTTGATGAGGTGATCATTTGTCCCAAGGCTCAAACCTTTGACCTTGAGTTGTGACCTTGACCTTGAGCTGATCGACATGGCTGACTCATGAGTTCTGCACATTGTCTTGATGAGAAGATCATTTGATCCAAGATTCATGATTATCCTTCAAGGGGCTTAGGAGATACTGAGCGGACACAAAATGGAAGGCCCAAACCTTTGACATTGAGTTGTGACCTTGACCTTGAGCCGACATGGCTGACTCATGGGTTCTGCACATCGTCTTGATGAGGTGATCATTTGGCCCAAGTTTCATGATTATAATTCAAGGGGTTTAGGAGATACAGAGTGGACACGAAATGGAAGGCTCAAACCTTTGACCTCGATTGTGACCTTGACCTAAAAACTGACATGGCTGACTCATGGGTTCTGCATATCGTCTTGATGAGGTTATCATTTGACCCAAGTTTCATGAAAATCCTGAAGGGTTTAGGAGATACAGAGCGGAAAACAAAATCTTACGAAGGATGGAGACCATTCCTATAACTCCCCACCACTCGCGGCGGGGGATTAAAAAGATTAGTGCTTTCACACTGTTGACCAAATTCTCCGCTTACCATATCCAAGAGTCTAGCCCCTCCCTGGCTGACCTAGTGTGGTATCTTCTTGCTACATGGTTGAGCAATGATAAACTACCTGCTCACTCGACCCCCAACACATACCTTCACTGAATAATGAATGTCCTCCACTCCGCCACCCACCTGGTTTCTGCTAATGGCAAAACAATATTCATGCTAAAATGTGCTCCACATCCCTTGTCTATACAGTATTCAGTTCATAGACCTCACCCAACATGCCTGCATTTGTCCCCCTACTTTCTGCTTACCTCAAAATACAACCCCCCCCCCCTTAACTGGCCACCCCCTGAATTAAACTGCTTCCGCACAATCGATTAGTTCTCACTTCTTCAAAATGTCCCTGTCCTAAAGGGTGCTTCCAGACAGTTGTTCAATACCCCCTCCTACCATCCAAATAATCCAGCCCCTCCCCTAACCCTAGTGTGGTTTGTCCTTTCTACATGAAATGGTAAACTACTTACCCCCTCCCCTCCCTATTATCATCACCTCCACCCACCTGGTTTCTGCTTGCCACAAAATAATACCCCACTCACACTTGAAAGTGCAAACTCCACCCTTTCACATATAGTAAATTACCTTGGTAAACTAGATGCCCATGGGCAACATGTCGAGCCCGCCCTTTGACCTCTAACTATGACCTTGACCTTCAAGATAGAGTCTGTCTCACTGGGTTAAACATTCATACCAAATATAAACAAGATTCCTCAATGCATGTCAAAGTTATGGGCCGGACAAGATCTGACATGAACTTTGACCTCCAACTGTGACCTTGACCTTTGAGATAGGAATCTGGGGTTTGTGCATGACACTCTGTCTCACTGGGGTTAACATTCAAGCCAAATATAAACAAGATTGCTCCATGCATGTCAAAGTTATGGTCAGGACAAACAAATCCAGATGCACGCACATACACCAAACAGCCATTTGGACAACTATGTCTTCGCTTCCGCAAGCGCGTTCGACAAAAAGTATGTAAGCAAGAGATAAAAATCAGCTCTTTAATAGGTACGAGATTTTTTAATTCTCCATTGTTTACAGTAAGCAGTCTTGTTATAACTGGAACATATATAGACATATACACAACACATAATTATACACCCTGCATAGGGTGTAGCTCTCATTATGCACAGTACGTATATGCATAATATAAAAATACAGGTATGTTTGTTGCCAAAAGAAGAGTTACTAAATTAAAGCATCTTTAATGCAAGCAGGAACTTTATATATATATAACCCTATTATATGCCACAAAATGCATCAGAATGCACCATTTTTTTTTATCTAATTCTACAAAATTGGCAATAATATGGGGATGCTTTTAGCAGTTAAAATATTCAAAAATTTGACCTTTTAAGTGTACTAAGTCCCCTTGATATCCAACAAAATGCATCAGAATGCACCATTTTTGATCTAAGTTTCCAAAATTTCCCAGGAAACTGGCCCTGGTGCCACCAGCAGAAGGGGGAAACCTCCTCCCCCACTCAGCTCTTGCATATCATTTTTGAAGCTCTGGCTACGCCTATGCCTTGCAGTGTTTTTTATCAAATTACAAAATAAAATTCTGTAAAATGTTATATGAAACCCAATACATTTGAAACACAAGGCAGCAATCTAAATTAAGTTAATTACTCAAAGTAATACTTGGACATTTTTAAAGTATCACCTTCTTTAACACTTCCAAATCTGGACATATTTTTTTCCAGTTCTAACATCCTTGGCCAGATTTTCAATTCAGTGGAAGAAAACACAGCTCTGTGGATTCCTTCCATTAAAGTAATGGGTTATAATGATACAATCTGCAATGTCAGCAAAAACCTACACCCCTAAATAAAATGAAGTTTCAAGAATCAGTTTTCAAGCCCTGTTTGCTAGCATTGTATATATACATGTATATTAAGTTAAATAGTTCATCCCTTATGAGTAAAAGTATTGTGATTGCACTCATTCTCTGGCTTGTATCCAATTTAAAAAGTGAGTTTTGAGTTTAAAAAAGCATGTTTTGCGGTAGGAAAGGAGTGTTTCGAAGTTTCTTGATAAAATCAGAGGCAATATAGGCAGGGTTTTTTCTAGCTAATTTGGGAACATAGCCTATACCCCCAAAATTGGGAATTTTGACGCGTAAATGTTCCAAATTGGGAAATATGTAGTCCCATAGGATATAGTAAGGATGTGTTCAAGCACTTTCTCATACACTTGTTTCATATTGTACAACCTTTTTAACATACTGCCATTACAAAATTGTCCATAATTTGGTCAATATTTGTGCAATTTTGATGATTTTTTTTTTCAGAATGTAGATTGGGAATTTTTGCATTCATTTTGGGAAAAATACATACTTTTTGGCATTGGGAATATAGCCAAATAACGGCTATAAAAACGGCCGAAAAAAAACCCTGATAGGTCTGTGTGCTGGGACTGGTACTTCTAAAATGAATTATATTTCTGCTGTTTATCAGTTCTAGGACTTAACCTTGCATCTTATTTAGCACAGATTTACTATCTGATACAGGCCACTACTGAGTAAAATGTTATAAAATCTTTCTGCCATAAAATCCTCTATAATACCACTTTCTGAATCTAATGACTTGACAAAATAGTAAGTAAGTACATGTGTAAGTAAGTAACGACTTTATTTATAGTGGATGACATATTTCGCAGAGCCAGTTTACAATATGGTCCACTGTATAAATATGTACAAGTACAATACCACATGATTATAAACAATAACAAGAGAAAATTTTACAAAACATCACAGCAACAGTTACTGTTATGATACAATCCATTATTAACTACAATTACAACAAAAGCAATATGAACTGAAATAAATTATATACATATATAAACAAACAAAAATATTCTAAGTAAAGTTAAAAGTCTGTACATGTAGAAACTTAAAGATTTTGGTAGGCAGTATTTTCTGATAGTAATTTTGGTTGAGAAAAGTGCCATTGAAGATAGGATTGTTTGAATTGTGAATGCATGCCATGACAGTTGTTACTCCATCTCCACTAAATCCATGCATGTAATTTTATGACCATTTAATGGACATAAGTTAACCAAAAGCTGTTTATTAAGACAAGGTGCTAATAGATATGATCAGGCCTTACTGCCTCTGCTATAATCCAGTGATTTCTTGTCTGCAGAAACAAGTCTTATCAGATACATGATTTTATAGTTTAAACTATGATACATATTTAAAAACCATTCAATGATAATATGTGTACAAAATTAATAGTGTTTTAAATCGGAGTCATCACAAATAAGTTTATTATTAACCTATATAAATTCTGTAAAAAATCGGCTTGTATTTCACAATTAAATATGAACAGACAGACAAAAATTCCGTATTGTACCTTTTAAATTCCGTATTGTACCTTCTGTATTGTATGCTGCCAGACTTTTTCCATTAATATGCATAACCTGACACAGTTCTATAAATAGCACACATAAAAACTTCACTAAGTTCCATTTAATATCGATAAACATTGAAGATTTCATTCAAGAACAAAACAAGAATCAAAATGGTAAAGGTATATATTAAAAGGTCATTATAACAGTAGCTGGATCTGGGACTTTGTATTCAGCTCTTGTGGATTTTGCAAGGTCGGATCACACTCAGCACTTGCACGCCTCGTGAGATGCGATCTGGCAAAATCCACTCGAGCCGAATACTGCATCCCAGATCAAGCTACTGTTAAAAATCGGCTTGTATTTCACAATTAAATATGAACAGACAGACAAAAATTCCGTATTGTACCTTCTGTATTGTATGCTGCCAGACTTTTTCCATTAATATGCATAACCTGACACAGTTCTACAAATAGCGCACATAAAAACTTCACTAAGTTCCATTTAATATCGATAAACATTGAAGATTTCGTTCAAGAATAAAACAAGAATCAAAATGGTAAAGGTATATAATAAAAGGGTCATTATAACAGTAGCTGGATCTGGGACTTTGTATTCAGCTCTTGTGGATTTTGCAAGGTTGGATCACACTCGGCGCTTGCGCGCCTCGTGAGATCCGATCTGGCAAAATCCACTCGAGCCGAATACTGCATCTCAGATCAAGCTACTGTTATAATAACCCTATTATATTGTATGAATTGAAATAGTAATTTAATTTATTTTTTATTTTAAAATATTATGAATATAGTGCTCTGTTCTAAACAAATATAAATTTATTCTTAATGCAACATAAAATTACTGTAACTTATAGCTGTATAAAATATGAAAAAGGGCTGTGTGTATATGAAAAAGGGCTGTGTGTAAGAAAAAAACATTGAATACATGGTATAAAATTTTACATACAATCCAACTTCATTCGCTTCAACTGAACACCCGCTTTTACTAAGTCCATGGGTTGAATTTCTCTGGGCGCAGCCAGTTTGAGCAAACAGAATTGAGCTGTATTGTATTTCGTTGAACAATGATCAAATTACATAATAACAGGGTTATAATATAATATAACAGTAGCTCGATCTGGGATTTTGTATTTGGTTGGAGTGGATTTTTGCCAGATTGGATCTCAAGAGGTGCGCAAGCGCCTAGTATGATCCAACCTTGCAAAATGCAACTTTGCAAAATCCATGAGAGCGGATACAAAATCCCAGATCTAGCTACTGTCATATAATGACCCCTTTTATTATATACCTCTACCTTTTTATTTGTTGTTTTGTTATTGAACAAAATCTCTAATGTTTATCGATATTAAAATGGAACTAAGTGAAGTTTCCATGTGCGCTATTTATAGAACTGTGTCAGGTCATGCATATTAATGAAAGTAGTCTGGTAGCATACAATACGGAAGGTACAATACGGAATTTAAAAGGTACAATACGGAATTGTTTCTGCCTGTTCATATTTAATTGTGAAATACAAGCTGATTTTTTACAGCATTTATATAGGTATATAATAAAAGTACATATTGCTACATCTC
The DNA here is from genome assembly GCF_021730395.1 of Mercenaria mercenaria. Lineage (NCBI taxonomy): Eukaryota > Metazoa > Mollusca > Bivalvia > Venerida > Veneridae > Mercenaria > Mercenaria mercenaria. The sequence continues at coordinate 44,143,133 of NC_069364.1, forward strand.
GATATCAAAATTTTCAAAACAGCAACATCTACATTAAAGATACATGTTCTTTTTCCCTTCAAAAACTATGTGATATCATCATTCATAATGCGGATAGTACAGATCCTAAATATATGTCATTCTTAATAATACAAAAAGATAAGAAATAATGTCTTTTTATGTCCCTGAAGGTGTGTATATTAAAATCGCACTGTCCGTGTGTGTGCGTCCGTGTAAATTCTTTGAAATAATTTGGCATAATTGTTCACCATAATCAGACATGCAAGACCCAGACCCTTAGCTCCAAGGTCAAGGTCACACTTACAGGTCAAATGTTAACAGGGTCTGTTTCGTGTCTGGTCCATAACTCTGTCACATGAAGAGATTTTGAAATAAATTGGCATAAATGTTCCCCATAATGAGATGGACATGTCATGCACAAGATCCAGACCCCTAGCTCTTAGGTCAAGGTCACACTTAGAAGTTAAAGGTTAACATAGTCTGTTTCTTCAATATTCATAGGGAATTTGAAAATGATTTGACACAAATGTTAACCATATTGAGAAGGTGTGTCGCGCTTATGACCTGGGTCTCTCAGGTCAAGATCACAAATGAATTTATATATATTTGTGAAAGCACTAGCCGATTCTGAATCGTTTTTATACAAAACTATATGTTAGTCTCTAGGAAAACTTGCACCATAATGTTCCACAACATTCCTTCCCGATGCACACAAACTTATTGACTGCAGTTTTTACACTCCCTTTTCTTTGCAAAGCTGTTGCATGAAATGTATCTAAACTGTTGTGCACGTGTTTTGTCTATTTTTCTGCAGAATTGTAAAGTTAAATCACCAAAATCAATAAGGATATGTATCAATGCACGTTAAACATCAATATCTTTAACATATTTACATGAAGAAAACATTGCATTTCCAGTGCGCATGATAAAAAACAATTGGTTTGCAAGGTGAACTTATCTTCTGTTAGTTTTAAATCATATTTTGTTCCTATTATATAGCAAATGATAGAAAGACCTATCATAAAAAGCTGCACTTCTTTATTTTAAAGTATTATCGGCAAAGGCAGAACCAAACAATAAAAACTGTTATTACTTGAGCAGTATGTGGCAAAAAGATCACAAGTGGTAATTTTTGCGTTTTAGCCTTAATAAAAATGTTTTGAAACATGTTTACTAAACATGTGCTGCATGATATCATTAATTTATTCTAAAATCTGATGACTAATTTTCGATAAATCATGTTCAATTTATTTATTTATTTGGGTTTACGGCGCACCAATATATGGCACCAAACACGACTACAAATTTTGGTTTCACATCTCATTTACATCGAAAAAAGAAATGACAAGCCTTGTTGGCGTCTGGTAATACATACATGTATGTTTTAAAATAAAAATGTCCTTAACTCAATATAATTTTTCCAAAACTGTATTTCTGTAGAAATTGTGCTAGATCCATTATACATTTTCATACACTGACTGGCAGATTTTCAGGATATTTGGTTGAACACAACCTATAGATTTGGACATTAAATTATAAAGCACCAGCCTAAGTTGCAAATGAAAATCCGGCTTAAATGTGCATAAATATTGGGCCTTCTTATATGCAAAGATGGAAGAGGAAGCAGAAGTTTCTTCAATGTATCTTGGCATGAAAACTGCATGTGCCTTTCATGATGCTCCTTTGGTATTGACTGCATATTTACAGAAAATTATTATAAGTGTTGGGTCGGAAGTGGCAAACAAACATATTAAGGGTGGTCTTATTTCAGAAAACTGACTGAAATATTATCACTATGATTTTGGACATAGGATAACAGACTGCCTGTATTTACAATTTTAAAAATAAAATTCTAAAAAATGATATACATGTATCATAGTTTAGGAGTTAGTTTATGAACATCAAAACATTAGCATTTGTTTCTGAACTTCTTAAAAAAATGCTAATTCAAGGAAAAATGCATGTCTCTCTATGCATTTAATCTTGATAAGGCAGTTTTAGTAGGAAATAAAATAATTAATAAAGTAAACCAGTGTTTTTTTTTAAGTTTTGGGGAAATGGTGGCGGCCCATAAAGGAGGGGAAAATTGCACCGTAACCACTAAAATAGGGGGAAAATTGTGTTGTGATAAAAGCAGTATTTTTCATAAATATGTTGCACTAAAAAAGAAATTTACTTAAAAGCACATTGTCTGATGTACAGTTTACATTATAATGTACATCTAGAAAGGGTTTTGTTGGTAAGGATATGTTTTATTGTTGATTTTAGGGGTCTTTTTCAGAAGTAGGAGAAAATAACACACTTTTTGGACAGGGGAATGGGGCCAAATTTCAGTAAAAAGTCACTGTAAACATAATACTCTATATTTTCAGATGATGAAAATATAATACTCTGTGCTTAATTAGAAAATGTAACTTGCATAAGATACATATTAATCTAACATGCACCATTCATCCACCACAAGTTGGATAATAACTTGGCTCATAGATTTCCAAAATTTTAACAGGCTGTAAAATGTGCAGGTCAAAATGATCCTATTAAATATAAATGCAGCACAGATCACCATTATCATGACCTGTGGCCCTGTAACTCTACAGGGGCCAGGAATTTTACTGCTATGGTGATAAAATTAATTGCTTCTCAAGTTGGCAGGAGCCCTAGTTGTTTCTACTACATGTCTAGGGAAACTAGAAAGGGAATTATTACAAATTTGCTACATGCATGTATTGTGAACTTTGGCTGACTTCAATGGCCTGTACTCAGAATCCCAAATGGCTTTAATTAGTGGAATAAAGTAACAAAGCTAGTATATTGTGTTAGGGACCGACCATTTTATATTCTGGGCCCAGGATTGGTTTTTTTTTGAAGAAAAACATTCCGACTCTAAATTTTGAAAACAATTCTGGCATATACATATAAAAAAAATTCTGGCTCCTGAATCACTGAAAAAAATTCTGGCTTCTGGACAGAGTTATTTCCATTGTTTTGAAAGCCATATTCTTTGGTTTTGAACTGCTTAAGGTTTTACTTTTAATATTTTATAAGCATTACTTGATTATTATTATGTAAATATCATAACATAACACTCTTTCTTTATTAGTAGGGAGGAACAGCATCTCCAGCCACCGTTAAATATTAAACATTGCTGAAGAAGAGTGCAAAATTGATTTGAAAGTATTTAACCTGTATGGTGTAATTTTCAATATATTAATTTACATATAACAGTATAATTATGAACAGTAATTTTTCCTATTCTGTAACTTATACTGTATACATGGCATCAGAGCAGTAGGGGAGCACCACCTTTTGAGTGTCTATATATCTCCTTCTTACTGATAACAACATACTGACTAATTAATATCTGTCATGTGTTTATGAATCGGATAGAAATATCCGTACCGAGGGCACCTGAGCATTGGGCGGTAACAAGGCTATTTCTAGTAACGCCCATACGCAGGTGACCTTTAGGGACTGATATTTTTTATCCGATTCGTAAACACGACTGATATTTTTTCTTGCATATCGTTTACATATAAGCTTAATTTTTATTCTTGCATACCTTATTTTACAAATAATAGAAAAAATAAAGCAAATCGAAATACTTTCTTTGTAGCACTCTTTCTTATAGTAGAGTATGTACACAAAGCGCGGGAAATTAACGTCTGTAAGCAGGAGTGACGTCATGACATTTCAGTGACGCACAATATAACAAAGTTCCACTTTAGTTTTGTCGTTCGTAGCATTCTTACCCTAAAATAACGTAATTTGAATCAAGAAATATACTATAAAGAACAAAGAGAAACTATCAAGGTACCTAAATTTTTTGTATTTGACATAAACAGTATACAATCATTGCATGAATTTCTAGCACGAGAGTCATCTGTCATGGGGGGTGCCAGATGGATTTTGCTGGCATGTGTAAAATGGAAATGCCAGTCCAGTGTGCAAGAAAATTTTATCCTTTAAACTTAATATCTGCATTTGTTCTGCAGATAGTAACTTGCATGCAAAACTTTAACCAGAATTTTCTAAGTCAAAAAGGGGACATAATTTGCCTGAAATACATGTCAGAGTTATGGGACTTGATCCAGTGGTCCAAAAGGGGGCATAATTTGCTCAGAATACATGTCAGAGTTATAGAACTTGACACAGTGAGGTTGGTAATTGATCTAGAAAAACAAGAGCTGTCCGTAAGACAGCCAAGCTCGACTATTCGAAATATTGACCAAGAAACAGGAAAATATTACCCAAAAAAGTTAAATATCAAAAGAGTTTTAAGTTCAAAAGGGGGAATAATTTTACCAAAATACATATCAGTTATGGGACTTGCTGCTATCAACTAGTTTTATAACCCCGAAGGCACATGAGAAGTTTCAATTCAATATCTGCATTAGTTTTGGAGATAGAAACTTGCATGTAAAACTTTAACCAGAATTTACAAGGTCCAAAAGGGGGCATAATTTGCTCAAAATACATGCCAGAGTTATGGGACTTGATCCAGTGAGGTAAGTAATTGATCTAGAAAAAGAAAAAATAAGTTTCAAATCTATATGCCTTTTAGTAATAGCTGTATGTACTTGCACGCAAAACTTTAACCAGAATTTGCTAAGTCCAAAAGGGGGCATAATTTGGCCAAAATGAAGGTCAGAGTTATGGGACTTGATCCTATCAACTAGTTTTATAACCCCGAAGACACATGTGAAGTTTCAAATCAATATCTGCATTAGTTTTGGAGATAATAACTTGCATGTAAAACTTTAACCAAAATTTTCTAAGTCTAAAAGGGGGCATAATTTGCTCAAAAAACATGTCAGAGTTATGGGACTTGACCCAGAGAGGTTGGTAATTGATCTAGAAAAAGAAAAAATAAGTTTTAAATCTATATGCCTTTTAGAAATAGTTGTATGTACTTGCACGCAAAACTTTAACCAGAATTTTTTTAAGTCCAAAAGGGGGCATAATTTGGCCAAAATGAAAGTCAGAGTTATGGGACTTGCTGCTATCAACTAGTTTTATAACCCCGAAGACACATGTGAAGTTTCAAATCAATATCTGCATTAGTTTTGGAGATAGTAACTTGCATGTAAAACTTTAACCAAAATTTTCTAAGTCTAAAAGGGGGCATAATTTGCTCAAAATACATGTCAGAGGTACGGGTCTTGACCCAGTGAGGTTGGTAATTGAACTAGAAAAAGAAAAAATAAGTTTCAAATCTATATGCCTTTTAGAAATAGTTGTATGTACTTGCACGCAAAACTTTAACCAGAATTTTCTAAGTCCAAAAGGGGGCATAATTTGGCCAAAATGAAAGTCGGAGTTATGGGACTTGCTGCTATCAACTAGTTTTATAACCTCGAAGACACATGTGAAGTTTCAAACCAATATCTGCATTAGTTTTGGAGATAGTAACTTGCATGTAAAACTTTAACCAAAATTTTCTAAGTCCAAAAGGGGGCATAATTTGCTCAAAATACATGTCAGAGTTATGGGACTTGACCCAGAGAGGTTGGTAATTGACCTAGAAAAAGAATAAATAAGTTTCAAAGCTATATGCCTTTCATTGATGGCTGTATGTACTTGCATGCAAAAACTTAACCAAGGTGTGACGCCGACGCCGACGCCGACGCCAGGGTGAGTAGAATAGTCGAGCTAATAAAAAAAAGTTTCAAAGCTATATGCCTTTTGGTAATAGCTGTATGTACTTGCACGCAAAACTTTAACCAGGAATTTCTAAGTCCAAAAGGGGGTATAATTTGGCCAAAATGCAGGTCAGAGTTATGGGACTTGATGCTATCAACTAGTTTTATAACCCCGAAGACACGTGTGAAGTTTCAATTCAATATCTGCATTAGTTTTGGAGATAGTAATTTGCATGTAAAACTTTAACCAGGATTTTCTAAGTCTAAAAGGGGGGAATAATTTGCTCAAAATACATGTCAGAGTTATGGAACTTCACCCAGTGAGGTTGGAAATTGACCTTGAAAAAGAAAAAATAAGTTTCAAAGCTATATGCCTTTAAATGATAGCTGTATGTACTTGCATGCAAAACTTTAACCAAGGTGTGACGCCGACGCCAGGGTCAGTAAAACAGCTAAATTATTCTTCGAATAGTCAAGCTAAAAAATAACATTGGTTGCTCATATATAACATATTGCCTATTAGTCTTGATTTGATCATTTTGAAGCATGTTGTGTAAGATTTTCTGAAACTTCTTATTTAATTCCATGTAGCCGATCTTGCAGATAGTCCTACCTGTCAAGTCATTGATCAATATTTAATCTCCAATTATACCTGTAATCAAGACAGTTTAGAGTAAAGTGTTATAAACGCTTTTCGATTTTCAACATAAAAAGTAGTAAAAACAGCAAACTCTCATGTGTTTCGGTAGCATTATAGTTTGTCAGTTATTAAGTAATTAAAGCCTTCTTAAAGCCCAGTTCCGCGGCTATTCAAATTCTGTTGTGTGTATGCAACCCATGATTACAATAGGTAACAGTTAACGGCCACGTGCCACACTTAAGCACGCAAAACCACAGGTATTCTGTATAGAATTTATATAAAATAGACTCTATTTTGACAGGCGTCACTGTTCATAGGATTTTCATGCTTTTTCAGTGACAATTTAAGGTTAAAAGGTAGGCCTGGAGCAGGTCTTTAAGAAATATAGCATTTATTTCCAGATATCTAAAACAATTTTTTTTTGTAATTGAACAATCTGGAGGCCAGACCTTAGTATAATCGTTTATCATGCATGTTCTTAGATACTCATGTGTAACATTTTCTTATATCAAATTTCTTTTAATGAAATAAATAATGGAGAGAAACAAAATAAAGAATTAATACTTTGATAAATTGAAAAAGAAATATCAATAATCATGATTGTATTGATTATGTAACTAAGAGTCTCGGTAAAAAATGAGTTTTCTTGTTATGTATTATACTTGAAACAGGAACATAACAACCAAATATCTTAATACTGGTGATTTTGATAATCAGGAATGGATATCACATATTTTTCTAATGCTCCTTTACCACATGCATGCATAGTAATCTGTTAAACAGCCAGGCTACTTATCACCATAAAATTGGGAATCATTGCAAATGAGCTTGTGATGTAACATAACCTCTGGTTGACTCCAGTGCCATGTAACAGAATCTTTAATAGAAGTCTGAATAATGAAGTCATGTAAGTAATCCAATTTGGCCAACCCTTCATAAATTTGATGCTCTTATGTCAGCTACTTCCAAAAGGATTATTTGCAACCTTGTAAAATTTATATACTAGCTATTCAAACAAAAAACACATCATAAATATATTCGGTAAGATGAAAAAATATTATTCTGTTCATTCATAACTTTTGTTCTTTTGAAAATGTATGAACTATTGCTCTTGCTGCATATTATTTTGGGTTATTTTCATAGCTATAAACATTGTATATTATGTTTAATGCTAATAAAATGTATTGTATTGTATAATAAGAGTGTAATTATATATGATATCATATTATATTGTTATCTGATTGTAGTTTATATATTAAATGTGTAATAACATTAAAATTTAGATGCAACACAGTAATTTCCTACTAAAAAGTGTACTCCGTGGAATTATACCCTACTTGACAAGATCTGAGATTTCAGAAGTAAGGTGTTAAATGATCTTTATTACAATAGTTGTAAAATCCTTATGCTTTTTAAAAAATGGTATCTGTAACATATATATATCTTTATTTACGTCTCATTCTTGCATACATACATTTCATACAATTACATTATAATAAAAACATAAACATCATTGTACCCCACGACAACAAAGTTGTAAGGGGGGGGGGGGGGTATACTGGTTTCAGGTTGTCTGTCTGTCTGTCCGTCTGTCCGTAGACGCAATCTTGTGCGCACCATCTCTCCTTATCCCCTTGACAGAATTTAATGAAACTTCACACAAGTGATCAGTACCAACAGTAGTTGTGCATGGGGTATGTTAGGTTCTTTAAGAAAAAAAATTTGCAGAGTTATGGGACTTTGTTTTTTTGTTACTATACTATATACATAGACACAATCTTGTGCGCACCATCTCTCCTCATCCCCTTGACACAATTTAATGAAACTTCACACAAGTGATCAGTACCAACAGTAGTTGTGCATGGGGCATGTTAGGTTCTTTTAGAAAAAAAAATTGCAGAGTTATGGGACTTTGTTTTTTTGTTACTATACTATATACATAGACACAATCTTGTGCGCACCATCTCTCCTCATCCCCTTGACACAATTTAATGAAACTTCACACAACTGATCAGTAACAACAGTAGTTGTGCATGGGGCATGTTAGGTTCTTTCAGAAAAAAAATTTGGAGAGTTATGGGACTTTGTTTTTTTGTTACTATACTATTTACATAGACACAATATTGTGCGCACCATCTCTCCTTATCCCCTTGACACAATTTAATGAAACTTCACACAACTGATCAGTACCAACAGTAGTTGTGCATGGGGCATGTTAGGTTCTTTCAGCGACAAAAATTGCAGAGTTATGGGACTTTGTTTCTTGTTAACATTCTATGTACATACAGCCTGCATATGCAATCTTGTGCGTGCCTAATCTACCAAACCCTTGCACACAATTTAATGAAACTTCACACAAGTGATCAGTACCAACCCTAGTTGTGCATGGTGCATGTTACATTCTTTTAGATAAATATTCTGCATAGTTATGGGACTTTGTTTTTTGTTACTATACTGTATACATACAGTCCACATAATTATGCAGTCTTGTGTGTGTCAAATTCAGTGTACTTTGTCAGTGCATGCGGGGGGCGGGGGGGGGGGGGGTACATTTATCACCTTTAGTGATAGCTCTAGTTCGTGGGCTTGGTGCATGAATGTTGTAAGTCATAATTTGAAAACTTTACAGGAGAGAGAAAAAACTATTTTTATTTTAAAATATAAATCAAAACTAAAGTTTCCTTTATTTATTTATTGTTTTATGATAAATGCTTATGAGCAGAAAACAGAGAACACAGATTATTTCCACCAAAATTGATATATTTAAATATAACTTAGATACAACATTTGCGCACTGAAATCCAAATGGAAAATATTGTGCACAAATGTTGTAACTAAAACTCAAGACAACATCAAGTGTGCATTATTCCAGTAAAGCTGAATATTAAAACTAAATCATATCAGGAATATCACAGTGAATAAAATTTGAACAGATTAGACATAAGAATTACTTAATTAAAATCAGTCACATATGTATTTTGACAAAAAGTTTGTTCAGCTCTTCAAAATGTATTTCACGTTTCAAGGAACAACTAAGTTACATAAATACTTTTGTGCACAGTTTTAATACAATCATACTATTATCTTTTATTTTTCAGCAATAAAAATAACCAAATTTAGGAAACCAAGGCCAAGAAAACTATATAAATGTTTCTTGTCAGGGTCATATTCCTAAAACATCAGACACCATTAAAAAGGGTAGAATTTTCAGACAATATTTGACAAAATTCAGGAATGTCTGGAAAGTTTTCATTTTTCTGTGACAAGAGAAATAATTGCAGTCATGACTGACTTAAAATCCTTAGAACAGCCACTAACTATAATAGTAAGTTGCATGTACCCTATACAAGGGTATGCCTCTCTTCATTCCAAGAATTATGGTAAAGTATAATATTAACTAGTTATGTCTAAAAGCACTTATGAAAAGAACAATAAAACAAACAAATCATTGGAATGGATTACATTGAAAAATGGTCTTTAATGTAAATTGTTAAAATTTCTAGACCTGTCCATAAGACAGCACGCTTGACTTTTCTCTGTGCTTGACTGAATTATAGCTTTGTCCGTAAAAAGTTTATAAAACTTTCATAAAAAAATTCAAGTTAAAAAGTTGGCATAACTCTGTCAAAATTAACTAGAAATGTGTCCATGGGACACAGATGCCCCCACTACATGACATTAAAATGACAATTTTTTCCCAGGTCAGGGGCCATAACTCCTACAATACTGAATGAATCCGGACGCGAAACCCCAGGTGCACAACTGCACATGCTGACCAACATTCCTGTAAACTTTGGTGACTAGGTCAAATACTTTTGGAGCTACACACAACACAACATTAAACTGACCAATTTTTAACTAAGTCAGGGGCCATAACTCCTACATGACTGAATGAATCTGGACGCGAAACCCCAGGTGCACAACTGCACATGCTGACCAACATTCCTGTAAACTTTGGTGACTCTAGGTCAAATACTTTTGGAGCTACGCACGACACAACATTAAAATGACCAATTTTTAACTAAGTCAGGGGCTATAACTCCTACAAGACTGAACGAATCCGGACGCGAAACCCCAGGTGCACAACTGCACATGCTGACCAACATTCCTGTAAACTTTGGTGACACTAGGTCAAACACTTTTGGAGCTATGCACGACACAACATTAAAATGACCAATTTTTTACTAAGTCAGAGGCCATAACTCCTACATGACTTGATGAATCCGGACGTGAAACCCCAGGGGCACAACTACACATGCTGACCAACATTCCTGTAAAGTTTTGTGACTCTAAGTCATATACTTTTGGAGCTAGGCGCGACACAACACTAAAATGACCAATTTTTACAAAGTCAGGGGCCATAACTTCTACATGACTGAATGAATCCGGACGCGAAACCCCAGGTGCACAACTACACATGCTGACCAACATTGCTGTAAAGTTTTGTAACTCTACGTCAAATACTTTTGGAGCTAGGCGCAACACAACATTCTCGGAAGGACGGACGGACGGAAAGACGGACAAGGGCAAATCTATATGCCCCCCCCCCCCCCCAAAGTGGGGGCATAAAAAACAGAGTTATGGGGATTGTTTCTTGTGGTGTAGACTTTGATAGTAAATAAATAAGAAAAGTTTCAAGTCAGTAGCTTTGATAGTAACAGAGATATTTGACTTTATCAAAAACTTTAATCAACGCCAATGCGTGGAGTGCAATATCTCTGGTACTTTTTCTTCGAAAAATCAAGCTAAAAATTGCAAAAGATACTATCCTTTTAAATAGTAAAACTTTAAAAGATTTAGGGAAATCTGTAAAACTGCCAATTATACACGCCTAATATTATTCAACCCAACCATCAAAACGAAAATATCCCTTTATGTGCCATTTTGACATTACATCCTACATCATTCAGGCTTTTGTATAGATAAACGAAGTTTCCATATGGAACGTTTATAATAAAATTATATTATGCAGGTGACTATGATATTGTTCATATTAAGGTAATTCACCCTGATAAACTAAAGCTATTTGTGTTGTTATACGCCCGAATGGACATATTATGTTTTACCCTGGTGTCCGTCTGTCTGTTAGCTATTTCGTGTCCGCTCTGTAACTCTTGAACTGCTTGAAGGATTTCTAAAAAACTTGGCACAAATGTTCACCATACCGAGACGACGGGCACTCTGAGCACCTTTCAGATGTCTCGCCTCACGGTCAAAGGTCATATATGACTGCTTTGTGTATATTGCTCTGCATTGTAGTGCTCTTGTTTTTATTTGGCAGATCCCTTTTTTGTTCACTTACAATTACTATTTTTTGAATAACTTCCCTTTTATGTTACTATAAATACCTTCTTTTGAAACTTTTTTATTACTGGCCATAGGGGAAAACCCGAGTTCCTGTCTTTTGGACTTCAACAGTCGAATTCTTTAAATTAATTCTGCTCCCATCCTCTGATGTAACCCATCGGGCATATATTGCCCCACATGGCGAAGCTCTTGTTGATGATATATTCGCGGCAGCACATCATTGTCGTGCATAATTAATTTTGGGAGTCATGTGCATTTCTGTGTAAGTATCAGTATATGGTTGCTGTTTCATATATGTACGGGTTTGTACGTGAAGGATATTATTCCTTATTTCAAATAGCATCTAAGAAGTCCAAATTTAGATCTTTAAAATTTTCATGCAATTTAGACGTGCAATATGTCATAAAACATAGATTTACGTGTTTGGAACCAACTGATTACATTTTTTTGGACAAAGTTTGACAGACATTTATATATACGTGTGGATCTTAATGAACGTGCATGTACACATATGTGAAACTCTGTCAGCTCTTTTAGGTACCCAATTAACACTTACCCTGCTAAATTTCTATTATGAACTTGTCCGTCTTTCATTCTGGACAGTACCGTTAACTGTTAAAAGGGGTGCTTAACAAAAATATACTGACTGAATGGTGAACAGTGCAGATCTTGATCAGACTGCCTGGATGTGCAGGCTGATCATGATCTAAACTGGATGCAAAGGCAGAATCTTTTGTGTCCAGCATAAGGGCTGAAAAATAAGTGTTTCACTATTTTGCAAATACTTTTTATGAATGTGTCGGATATAAAATTAGTCTCATATTATTTAACAAAAGCATTGTCAGTAAAGTTGTCTTCTTAAAATGTTAAATAAGATTTTAAATCATAGCAAGAGATATTAGCTTAATTGTTTAAAGGTTCAGACATACTAAGCTGATCTGAGGTCAGATCCTTAAAAATACTTGTTTCTTGTTTATATCAAAATATAACATTTTATTTTTTCCCATTATTTTTAGGCCATTCTATATAGGAAGCATACCAAGACCCGTGATGATGTCAAAGTAGTAATACATGTATATCTACACTCATGTATCTTAAAAATAGTCTTCAAGAGCTATCATATTGATTTTGTGTTATATTTATAACTCTATTTACCTACTTACAACAGTCATGCACAGAACTGTCGGGAAATACCAGTGTGCGCATATGTTGTAAGTTGAGATACAACATTCACGCACAATGAAAATAGTACGATTTGAGATACAACTTTTGTGCATTTTCTGAATTTTGCTAGTTACATTGAGAATATGTTTATGATATTTTGTCATATAGTGAACATGTCTAAAATAATACATTTAATGCAAAAAAATGATTTTCACAAAAAATCATAGTTACAACATTTATGCACCAAGCCCACGAGTTGTATCTGATTCAGCTGTTTCATTAAACTTTTATACAGAACACAAACTGTTTTTATTAAAAAATTTGATATAGTATACAAACAATGCATTAATATATATACTATATAGCGAGTTATATTCGCGGAGGTTTAATTTTCTCTATATTCGTGGTCCACATTTGACAGCGCGAAATCTAAACACCGTGATTTTTTGTTCCCACGATTATACACATTTCACCAAGGAAGACCATTCCACTATAAACTTTACTCATTAGCGTTGTTGACTTTGTTTTTTGTTACTTTACGTAGTGTGCGACAAATTGCAATGTATTGTGTCAGTGCATGCGAGTGGGTACATTCACCACGTTCAGTGATAGCTCTAGTTTTATATAAATTTAATAGTATGTTGAAGAAAGAAATGTGAAAAATCCTAAAATTATGATACAAATAAAAGATCAACTATTATCTTTAACCAAGATAAAGCTGTGAACAACAAAACTGGCACAAGATGTCACATGGCAATTAATTACTGGCCACTTCATCTATAAAGTTTAACAGATTGTAACAAAGGACAACCACACCATTTGTTATCGGTTTGAATTGAGAAGTTGATGTCATTTTGAAAATCACCATTCCACAATTGCTATCTATTCATAATAAAAATATTTGAATTTTATAAAGGAAACGTCAAATAGTTCAGTGAGACCAATTCCGCTCTCAGCAAAGGAGGTAATTTTTTATCGGTGCGATGTAAATCTTACTTTCATTTTCATTGTCTACCTCAAAATTTTTGTATTTATTATTTAAATGTCTAGGAAGAGTGACCTCATTTCCTGTTGTTTACAACCAAGGTTTATAATTCGCGGTCAAAGTTAAGTTTCTGCGAAATTAAGACACTGTGAATTCAAAACTCTTCAAAAAACGTGAACATTTGGTACTGTGAATATAACCCGCTTTACAGTATTATGTATAGAATGTATTAAAATATTGATTCTAATAATAAACCATGAAATATTTTTCTTTTAATAATTGTAATGAACAAGCCTAGTTTATCAGTCAAAAATGATCACCTCCATCACCCATCCAGAAAACTGCTTCCACATTGGGTGACCTTTAGTGCAAAACTGCCAACTGATCACAAACATGAAGAATTGCCAACGCCCCCCTCCCCCCCCCCCCCCCCCCCCCCCACACACACACACATACCGACCAACTATAGTTCTAGAAAACTGAAAACTGCTTCCACAGCAACTTGGCTCTTTTGAAAATTGTAGTCAGTATTTGTGACAAAGATGAATTGCTGATATAACATAATGTGAAACTAATAAATGGGGAGCTTTTTGTCTCCCGCCTTTTTCAAAGAAAAAAAATGGGGACACAGAAATAGGCTGCATCCTTCCTTTTGAGTCCGTCACTCTTCTTGTCCGGTCCATAACTGCCATCCATGAAGGGATTTTGAAATAACTTTGCATAAATGTTCACCATAATGAGACCATGTGTCATGCGCAAGACCCAGGCCCCTAGGTCAAGGTCACACTCAGAGGTAAAAGGTGAACAGGGTCTGTTTCGTGTCCGGTCCGTAACTCTGCCATCCATAAAGGGATTTTGAAACAACTTGGCATAAATGTTTACCATAATGAAATGATGTGTCATGCGTAAGACTCAGATGCCTAGCTCCAAGGTCAAGGTCACTTTGAAGTCAAAGGTTAACAAGATATGTTTAATGTCCGGTTCATAAATCTGCCAGTCATCAAGGGATTTTGAAATTACTAGGTACAAATGTTCCCCATAATGAGACAACCTGTCATGCGCAAGATCCAGACCCCTAGCTCTAAGGTCAAGGTCACAGAGGCCAAAAGTCAGATACAAGAATGACTTTGGAGCATTTCTTCTTGCATGGAGGAATTTTGATGTAACTTGGCACAATTGTTCACCATCATGAGAAGAAGTGTCATGCGCAAGAACCTGATCCCTAATTTAGAATAACTTCCCTTTGTTGTTACTATACACGTAAATAGCTTATATTGTAACATTTTTATTACTGGCTGTAGGGATAAATTTAGACCATGCACTTTTCTGTAGTACAACATGCGTGTTACATCCAATTTTTAGGTGTATTTTGACCTATTGCTACCTGGTAATAATTTTTGTGTGGACTTAGAATTTTTAACTTCCCTTGTTTTGTTTTTGAGTTATTAGATTGGGGTAGATGTCGGTTGGTCGGGCGGGCGGCGGCGGCGTCAAACTGGTGTTTCCGGTCAATAGCTTTTGTTTCGGTAAAGATATTTGAATAAAACTTGGTATGTATGTAGCTTATATCAAGACAGAGGCTGGGATTGATTTTGGGGTTTCTGGGGTCAAGGTCACTGTTACTTAAAATAGAAAAAGGGTTTCTGGTCAATAATTTTTGTTTCAGTAAAGATATTTGAATAAAACTTGGTATGTATGTAGCTTATATCAAGACAAAGGCTGGGATTGATTTTGGGGTTTCTGGGATCAAGGTCAAGGTCATTGTTACTAAAAATAGGGGGGTTAGGGTTAGCATATCTTCTACATGCATGGAGGGATTTTGATGAAAGTTGGCACAATTGTTCACCATCATGAGACGGAGTGTCATGCGCAAGAACCAGGTCCCTAGGTCTAAGGTCAAGGTCACACTTAGAGGTCAAAGGATACAAGAATGAAAACTGTCCGGAGCATATCTTCTTCATGCATAGAGGGATTTTGATGTAACTTGGCACAATTATACACCATCATGAGACGAAGTGTCTTGCGCAGTTCCCTTCTTTAGAACAATTATACACCATCATGAGACGAAGTGTCTTGTGCAGTTCCCTTCTTTAGAATTACTTACCTTTGTTGTTACTATAAATAGCTTATATTGTAACTTTTTCATTACTAGACGTAGGGAAAAATCGAGACCACTTTTCTGTAGTACAACATGCATGTTACATCCAATTTTGAGGTGTATTTTGACCAATCTCTACCTGGTAAGGATTTCTGTGTGGACATACAATTTTTTTTTTTTGGTATTCTTTTTTTAAGATTAACTTCCCTTAGTTGTTACTATAAATAACTTATATTGTAACTTTTTTATAATTGACCGTAGGGAAAAACCAAGACCACTTTTCTGTGGTACAACATAGTTGTTACTTTCTATCTCTACCTGGTAAGGAGTTTTTTTGTGGACTTAGAAAAACAAAAGAATTAATATGCAAATACAGGTGCTAGAGTAAAGAAATTTGCTGTGACGGGCGTATATTGTGACATTCTGGCACTCTTGTTTATTCTTATGAAAAGTGTTGAAAACCTGGTTTCGTGGCATTGCCGCGTTTCTTGTTGTTCATGCCAAGAGATGCTGTATTGGCATGCAGTATGTTTTTTGAAAAATGTCTTTAGGCCGGTGGACGTTAACTCTGTTACAAATTCTTGTTATTGCTTGTACAACATATTAACAGATTGTCAGTACAGTAGCCTAATTATGACAAATGCTGTGTGGAAGTAAGGAATTTAACACATCCCTCAATCTGTTTCCTAAATACCCTCCCCTGCCACTCTAATTTATCTGTAAAATACCTCCCCAAGACGAAGAAAACTGCTTCCACACTGTGTAGACTAGACCCTTGCTTTACTACGTGTATGAACAAACATATAAGCTAAAGGTCTATTCCAGCAAAGTTCATTCCCACCCCCATGTTGAAGCAATTTTTGTCTAGCGACAGTTTGGTGTATGTGCGTGCGTGACTGACCATCAGATTTTGTACGGACCACAACTTTGACATGCATAGAGCAATCTTGTTTATATCTGGCATGAATGTTTTTTAAAGAAAATTACCCCCTCTCCCAAAGACATTTACCCCTTCCATACTCCGGTCTATACATGTATGTAGTATTCAGTATAGGCCTCATACCACACTGTGTGATTAACCGCTTAACTAAAAATAGCTCCCCCCCCCCCCCCCCCCGCGTTCCTTGAAAATGACCCCCCCCCCCCCCCCCCCCCCTCTCCCCTTCCACACCAGTCCTGGTCTACACAGTATTCAATTAATAGTTGGCCTCACACAACACTGTGATTACAGCACAGTCAGCAAAAAATAGCCACCCCTCCTCCGTCTGGCTCCTTCCTCAAAAAATGACCTCTCCCCAAATACTCCACCCCCCCCCCATATCCCCCCCCCACCGCCACCAACACATACCCAGCTCCGTTTCTCAAAAATCGAAAGCCCCCCCCCCCCCCCCACCACCTGGTCTCTCAAAATACCCCCCCCCCCCCCCTCTCCTGGAGACATTTTACCCCCCTCTCCCCCTTCCACACCCCGGTTACCTCAAAATAACCCCCTCCTTTTCCTCCCAATAGGATCCCTCCAAATACCCCCTCCTCTTGGCATGCAGTATGTGCCACAAGATACATTTCATAAATTTCCCTCGGTATGTTTTGGATTCACTTCCGGGTAAAAAAAACGACTTATTTCAGTAAAAGTTTCAAATATATTGGAGAACTTCATTAACAACTGTTTTTAAACGGTACTTACCAAATCAGTAAACAGTATTACAAGTCGCAGATCCCTTGATCGTTGAACAAAAGGTAGTTAAACAAAAGTAAACTTCACATGCTTCCTTGTTTTACTGTTAAAATCCGAAACCGGAAACATAGCGAAGGGGAAACAACTGATTTTCAACGAAATATTTTGCCTCAGGCGTAATACCACTATTTTTTTACAGGTCTGATGTCTAAATATTCTTTCTGTAGTAGGCTGTCATCAATCATGTAACAAGCAGTCGTACTTTAACTGTCAAACTTTTGCTAATTAAAACATGGGTAAAAAAGCTGCGCGCGTAAACTTGGCGCAACTTTAAACGTCGTTTCTCGATATTACGTCATGCCGCATCTGGACCGGTTTTCAAAGACGACGTCACAAATGACGTATTGATCAGGTCGGCATGACGTCACATCCGGAGCAGTCGATTATGCAAATTACCTTGGAGGTGAAAGCAGGACCTCGCAATTCGTAGCGAATTAACTAGCGGTGTGGGTTGTAATGTTTTTATTTTCAAATAAAACAAATCAAGAGTCATCTTTTTTATTATATGCTTACCCAATGGTACAATCTATATATTTTTTAAAAAAAAGTAGGTATTTTTTGTGATAATTGATTTTGTGGCATTTTAAAACGGTCTGGAAAAAGTGACAGATTATGTATTGTCAGCTCTTTGGCGCTACGGATCAGTTATGATTAGCTTATTCAACATTTTCTCTGTTTGCATTATATTACATATTAAAATAAGCTAAATATCTGAGAACATAACATTTTTTTTTTATTCAACTTCTTTGCTTAAAATCGTAGCAGTTGTTTATTTCATCTTTCAGAGAATCTTTCAAGTGTCTTGAAAAAGAGTTTTTGTTTGTTTGTTTTCTCAAGAAAGAACAGATAAAATAAATAAGTAAATCAGTTTTCTGATTTTTTATGTCTTTTTAAAATAAGCTGATTTTCTAAATGTTTTAATGCTCTGAAATAAAATATTTTATATTGTTGCCATTTCCTGAAATATACTTTGTGCGATATATTTCATTTAGTTTATGTAAAATGCTATAATTAAGTACGAAAGTCATTTAAATAAAGTTAAAAACTTATTATATATGTAATCTTATTGCAGGCATTTTTTATTTTATATTTATTTATTTTATTTATTTATTTTTTTTTTGAAGAAATGTCCTTCCAGCCAAAAATTAGTTTGGTGAATTGATTTTAAAATTTCAAATGAACTATATGTGTATTGATTAAGGTTTTTTTTCTATGTAGGAGCTCTATTAATCCCTTAGTCAGTTAACACTCAAATAACAATAATGTACATCTTCCAAATATCATAAGACCCTGAAGGCATACATCAAACGGATAAAACAGGAAATTACCATAAGGCTCCGAAGGGGTACATGAGAGGGATGAAACAAACAAGAAATCAATCTATTAATTAGTGATAGTCATTAAGAACTGGTCAAAACTGATTATCATTAATATACCACATACTGATTGGTTTCCATAGTGATCTATAACTTATGACTTGAATGAATGCTTTAATTTTATTATATGTGGAAGCAGTCAATTGTGACAGTCTAACAATTAACAAAAAAATATGGATTTTGAAAACTACAAGGTATGGCTAAAATTATTTAAGACAAAGCGTGCAAATTATCATTCACAGTTTTAAATAATTGACAATTTAATACAAAACAGAGATCAGCATTTTTCAGTATGTTCGTATTTAAGGAAGTCATCAGTTTATTGATACGTACTGGCTTTTCGTAGAAAAGAAACTACAATGCAGTTATTACATTGTATTATAATTATCATTTAATCTCCACGTGTAACACAGTAGCTCTAGCTGTCATATTACATTTCAAACAATTGTTTATATATAAAAAACCTTTGTGTTATAAATGCAGTTAAAGATCTTCTATTTTGATCCTGATACGCTTCGAGGGAGAAAAAAATCCCTTATCCAGTATTTACGCATTATGTACTATTATGCTTTAAATTATGACACCTTTTATTAAATCTCATACCAATCAGAATTTAGGTAAGAGGTGTTGATTTAATCAAATTTGGCGTTACTGAATCACTTTTGACACCACAGTATAAGCTATCTGGCTTTCAGAACTGTTTTAATGGTAGGCTACAAAATAGAACGAGAAAAGTGAAACGAATGGAGAAACCTAATTAGATGAGCTAGATTTTCTGTTTTATTTATTTGTAAAGACCTCCGATTTTTTAAATTATAATTTTCATTCAGTCCGTCACAAATATGAGACCTTGTAGCTTACACGGATTAATGATGAATATCACGTCTGAAACCTAAAAAAGAAAGATTTCTTTCTCGGGAGTGATTTCTCGAACATCATGCTACATTATAAATTCACTGACTTCTTAATATTGCCCAAAATTTTACTTTAAATAAAGAAAAATAACCAGCACAAAGGAAACATTAAACGCTTTTCAATTACAATTAAGCGTTTGCTGTCACCTCCGCTTGTTGCTACGCAACGCGATACGCTGAAGTGCCCGGATATCCGACCTGATCAATTACGAACTACATATATGAAGAAGATTTATGTAGTTATTTTAAATTTTATATTTTATTTCGAAAAACGGAATAAAATCCAATACCTTGACAGTTCCTCTTTGTTACGCTGGAACTGATAAAATAAAACCGGAACTAAACATTTTTATTTGTCTTTGAAACGCCATGACGTCTTTCCTGTTTACGGACGTTGATTTCCCGCGCTTTGTTAAAATACGCTACTATAAGAAATAGTTCTAAAATGAAAGCCGTTCGACTGAATTTATTTTTATTATTATATCTTGATATCGGTATGCAAGAAAAAGATTCTGTCACTGGTTATAGGTGCAGATGGGAATATCTGGCTCTCGGGTAACTGTTTAGGCGGTATCTCGGTAGGAACCTCGTTACCGCCTAAACAGTTACTCTCGAGGCCGGAAATTCCCATCTACACCTATAACCAGTGAAAGAATCTTATACTAAAACAAATTTAGAGAAAAAATATGTTTGAAAAAGAAGTTTGATATTTCCTATAAAATAGAACGTGGACTGTCGAAGTACATGTGTTGTAAGACAAAATACATATAACTGAACAAGGTGACCTTTACTACTTCTTCTGAACAATTCCGATACATATATTTTGAATATTACGGGTCTGTCAGGTAGAAATTCCAAAATGAAAATTTACCCGAGGGTGGTCTCAAAAGCTTTACATGATTCATAACTACAAAAAAATCAAGCCATCTACACAACTTTTAATTATTTCTGTAATAGTATTTCAATGTATTCAATTCACCATTAACAGCAGACCAAGTTTGGATATAAGCAATGAGTTACAGTGTGGTGATGCTCTGCTAACCTCGTGTTAATTATCAAATTATTGTGGAGTTTAATCAAATGAATTTAAATTGAATAATCCATAAATATAATGGCCAACACAATACATTTTTTATGGTATATAAATAAGGGAGGAGTAAAGACCCAGGGTATAAATACCTGGATGAATAAAAACCCAGGGTGTAAAGACCTGTATGTATAAAGTCCCAGGGTGTATCGTCCCGTTAGTGTAATGTCTTGATAATTAGTTGCTTTTCTTAAAACAAAAATGTGTGAGCGAGTCATTTTAAAAGCTACAGTAGAATTAGAAAATTCCTACAATAGTAATTCAGGAAAAATAGTCTCCTTTACCCGTTCTGTAAAATTATATTATTGAAGTGGCACAGTGCTATATGTATGCCTCTGACTGCGTATGCGTACACATCATTTTGAGTCTGGAATAAACAATAAAAGTATTAAAAAGAAATTTGTAACAAAATCAACGGATATAAGAGAATGCAACAAAAATATAAATTTACGTTTTTTATCATCTGGTGTTAGCACCATGTCAGCATTAGCTATGAACTGCTATTGACTGACTTGTACGGTAGCATGCATTTCCACTACCGTCCATGAACAGATCACTTATTCTTCACTGTCATATTTTGAAGCGCTCTTCTTGCCGATTATTCATCGATAAGGTTTTCTCTTCATTTATTGAATTGCTCGCCTATCCGATTGCATCTGACTTATTTCTAATTCTTTACCACCATCCAATACACCGCTCATCTACATCATACATGCCTATAAGTCTTCATCTCCATCCAAAGTATCGCAAATGCATTGTTCTCCTACACCTGACTCATCTGTAGTTTTATCTCTATCCAACGCATTGCTAACCTATATCAAACTCAACTATAGTTCTATATCACCATCATCTTTATTTTTTCATATTCGTCAAATGCATTGCTCACCTATAGGTTAGAGATCACTAACTGTTTTCCCATAGACTTCTGTTATAACATTGTGGCGATTTTGGTCTGCCTTCCATAAATCGGAAATCGGAGTGGGGGGGGGGGGGTCGTATCTTTCATGCGAAAAATACTCAAATAAAGTATCAATATTCATATGTCTTCATTCGTTATTTTTTGGAATTATGATAGTTCTTAAATAAAATGACACTAGATATATATGTTATCAAGCAGAAAACCGTTTCATGAAACTGTTTTCAATACACAGCAGATGTGTCGAATGTATAATATATTACCCTAAACGCAATAACAAGGTTCAATTCCGAAAACAAATCACTGTTGGGTTCGTTAACTTTACTAACGAAACAGAACGGACTAAACATTACCTTATTCCCAGATGTACTATTATTCCCAGTTTTATTTTAATTGGTAGTCTCTGACCTATACTAAAACTCATCGTAAGTTCTTCATATTGCTCATAATAATTATACTCACCTGTAATTCTTTAAAAATTATCTCTATTCAGTCCATTGCTCATCTACATCAAACTTATGTTTTCTTCAGTCATTGCAATAATTGCTTTGAACGGATTCATACCTAATTTGTCATCTCCTTTCAGTGCCATGCTCATCTAGGACACACTCGTTTCTTTAACCAAAATTGATTGTCCACCTACATCAAACCTATGTACATATTTCATCATCGTAATCCAATGCATCGCTCAATATTTCTTTTTATTACATACCTATATAAATTCTGTAAAAAATCGGCTTGTATTTCACAATTAAATATGAACAGACAGACAAAAATTCCGTATTGTACCTTTTAAATTCCGTATTGTACCTTCCGTATTGTATGCTGCCGGACTATTTTCATAAATATGCATGACCCGACACATTTCTATAAATAGCGCACATAAAAACTTCACTAAGTTCCATTTAATATCGATAAACATTGAAGATTTCGTTCAAGAACAAAACAAGAATCAAAATGGTAAAGGTATATAATAAAAGGGTCATTATAACAGTAGCTAGATCTGGGACTTTGTCATCGACTCTCGTGGATTTTGCAAAGTCGGATCACACTCGGCGCTTGCGCGCCTCGTGAGATCCGATCTGGCAAAATCCACTCGAGCCGAATACTGCATCCCAGATCAATCTACTGTTATAATAACCCTATTATCTCTATCATTTTGTCATTCATTTTAGTTTCCCCATATTGAACTGTATCTCTTTATCTCCATTTAACGTATTGCCCAGCTACATCAAATGCAGCTATATTGGACTTTGAAAACGCAACAGTGGGAGCAGTTGGTTTTTACCAGAAAAGTAAAATCAATACAAGTTTAGAAAAAGATGAAAATGGGAATTTACTTATTTTAAATGCTTTTAATGAAAATGTTGATTTTACAGTTATATGCCTATATGGACCAAATAGAGATGAACCTGCCTTTTTTTACATCACTACGAGATAAATTATCAAAAATTGAAAACAACTGTTTAATAGTAGGAGACTATAACTTGGTTCTTGATCCTGACATGGATTGTTACAATTATTTGAATATTAATAACCCTAAGTCACGTGATGTGTTTTACACATATTACATGAATTCGACCTGATTGACTGTTGGAGAGAACAGAATATGGAAAAAAAACAATACACATGGTTTAAGAAAAATCCAATAAAGAAAGCAAGGCTTGATTTTTTCCTGATTTCAAGTAACTTATATACAGATCTAAAAGAAGCTACAATCGAACGAGGGTACAGAACTGACCATTCGTTAATATATTTAAGTATTGAATTAGGTAAAATTGAGAAAGGCCGATCATATTGGAAATTTTATAACTCTCTCCTAATAGATAAACAATATGTAGAGCAAATAAAAAATGTCATCAAACAGGTGAAAACGCAATTAATATGTTGTAAATCTGATAGAAAACTAAAGTAATGAAAATCTAGAATTTAGTATAAATGATAAATTAGATTTTGAAACTTTACTAATGGAAATCAGAGGTAAAACCATTTCTTATTCTTCATATAAAAAGAAGCAAGAAGACAAAAGACAATTAAATTTAGAAAAATATATTAAGTTTCTCGAAGGACAAGAACCCATTGACTGCAATCTGTTAGAAAGGAAGAAATCATAAGTGAAGTAAAAAATCATTATAAAAATTATACTGTCATAAACAGACAGAACATACAGAATTAGAGAATATTCTAAATGTTGTAGGCATACCTAAACTTAATGAAGAAGAAACAAATTCATTAGAAGGGCATTTGAATTATGGTGAGATGTTGGCAAGTCTAAAAATATGTCCAATTCATCGCCTGGTAGTAGTAATTTTACAACAGAATTCTTTAAGTTTTTCTGGATAGATATAGGTCATTTTCTTGTTAGGTCAGTTAACCATGCTTTTGGTACAGGCGAACTATCAGTCACTTTAAAACAAGGGGTCATAACTTGTATTCCAAAAGGAAATAAAGACAAACAATATATAAAAAAATGGCGCCCAATATCTTTATTAAAAGTATCGTACAAAATTGCATCCGCAAGTATTGCCCAACGTTTAAAACTGGTGTTACATAAATTGATTAGTGAAGACCAAACAGGCTTTTTACCAGGCAGGTATATAGGAGACAACATAAGGTTAATCTATGACATAATGTACTTTACAGAAAAAAAAAAATATACCTGGCATGCTTTTACTACTGGATTTTGCTACTGCTTTTGACTCTGTCATGGTCATTCATGTATAAAACTCTTAAATTATTTAATTTTGGTGAAAATTTCATCAAGTGGATTAAGCTTTTCTACAATGATATTCAATCCTGTGTTATTATAAACGGTCATCTCTCAGATTGGTTCTATTTCACCGTGGATGTCGTCAGGGGGACCCGCTGTCCCCGTATATTTTTATACTCTGTGCTGAAGTTCTTTCAATTATGCTAAAACAAAACCCAAGAATAAATGGCACATTAATCTTAATAATTCTGAATTTCTACTGTCACAATATGCAGATGACACAACTGTATTATTAGATGGGAGTGAAGCATCTCTCAGAAACACAATGCTAACATTAAACTCCTATGCCAAAATTTCTGGATTATGTATTAAAGTATAAAAAAACAAAAGCTGTTTGGACAGGAGCAATGAAAAAATAGTCATTTAAGGTTTTGTACTGATCTGGGTCTACATTGGGAACAAGAACAATTTAAATTACTGGGTGTAACCTTTATATTAAATCTGAAAAAAATATTGTTATTGCAAACTACTATTCAAAAATAGAGGAAATTAAAAACTTATTAACACAATGGTCTAAAAGAATGATCACACCAATAGGCAAGAATATAGTTATTAAGACGTTAGCTATGTCAAAATTGAATTACCTAATATTAAGTTTACCAAACACAAACATAGAAATGACTTAATCAATACAAAACCTATTTTATAAGTTTCTGTGGAATTCTGGACCTGATAAGATAAAGAGAACAGTCATAACACAATCTTATGAATATGGTGGCATTAGAGTGGTGAACTTAGAAACCTTTATGACATCTCTTAAAATTACATGACTTAGAAGGTACCTTACCTATAATACTAAATACTTTAATTTTATCACACAGATATATCCATTTCTTAATACATTTCACAGTTTTTGGTGCTGACTTTCTAAAAAACAAACTACATAATGTGAAAAATCTTTTTTGGAAAGATGTTTTCCAGGGATATATAAAACTCAGCTTGCAATATCCAAAATCATGGAAAGATTTCTGTGTTTTACCAGTTTGTCATAATAGTATGTTTAAAATAGGAGGAGCAAGTTACTATTTTTCGATATTCTTTAAAAAAGGAGTAAAATTGGTGAATGACTTCCTGGACAGAAATGGAAATCTGTTATCGTTTAACAGTTTTATAAATATATATAATATTCAAACTACCAAAGTATAATTGAATCTATTAGGGAATTTTTAGATAAATTAAGATTTCCCCATTATGCTGTGAAAGAGCAAAATCCTTTGCAACCTTTACCAATACAAATCATTCAGAGTGCAAATAAAGGTTGTAGGCGTATTTATGACTTTTTGTCAAGCTTTCATAAGTTACCAGATTCAAGTAGAAAATGGAGAGACAAATTAAATTTAAATGCTAATTTCAACTGGAAATTTGTATACTGTCCATTTGCAATAACAAAGGACACAAAACTTCAGTGGTTTCAGTTCAAAATAAATCACAGAATTATTGGCACAAACTATTTATTAGAAAAACAAGGCAGTCTGAAAGACAGCTAAATCCCCCGCCACTGCTATGGATAGTGAAAGGGTAAACCTTTGATTTTAGCTGTGACCTTGACCTTGAACTGACATGGTTGACTCATGAATTCTGCACAACGTCTTGATGAGGTGATCATTTGACCCAAGTTTCATGAAAATCCTTCAAGGGGTTTAGGAGATACAGAGCTGAAACCTTTGACCTTCAGTTGTAACTTGACCTTGAGTTGACATGGCTGACTCATGAGTTCTTGATGAGTAGATAATTTGGCCCAAGTTTGATGAAAATCCTTCAAGGGGTTTAGGAGATACAGAGTGGACACAAAATGGAAGGCTCAAACCTTCGACCCTTAGTTGTGACATTGACCTTGAGCTGGCATGGTTGACTCATGATTTCTGCACATCGTTTTGATGAGGTAATCATTTGACCCAAGTTTTATAGAATTCCTTCAAGGGGTTTAGGAGATATAGAGCGGACACGAAATGGAAGGCTCAAACCTTTGACCTTGAGTTGTGACCTTGACCTTGAGCCGACATGGCTGACTCATAAGTTCTGCACATCGCCTTGATGAGATGATCGTTTGACCCAAGTCTCATGAAAATCCTCTAAGGGGTTTAGGAGATATAGAGCGGACACAAAATGGAAGGCTCAAAACTTTGACCCTAAGTTGTGACCTTGACCTTGAGCCGGCATGACTGACTCATGGGTTCTGCACATCGTCTTGATGAGGTGATCATTTGACCCAAGTTTTATAAAATTCCTTCAAGGGGTTTAGGAGATATAGAGCGGACACAAAATGGAAGGCTCAAACCTTTGACCTTGAGTTGTGACCTTGACCTTGAGCCAACAAGGCTGACTCATGGGTTCTGCACATCGTCTTGATGAGGTGATCATTTGACCCAAGTTTCATGAAAATCCTTCAAGGGGTTTAGGAGATATAGAGCGGACACAAAATGGAAGGCTCAAAACCTTTGACCCTAAGTTGTGACCTTGACCTTGAGCCAGCATGGCTGACTCATTGGTCCTGCACATCGTCTTGATGAGGTAATCATTTGACCCAAGTTTTATAAAATTCCTTCAAGGGGTTTAGGAGATATAGAGCGGACACAAAATGGCAGGCTCAAACCTTTGACCTTGAGTTGTGACCTTGACCTTGAACCGACAAGGCTGACTCATGGGTTCTGCACATCGTCTTGATGAGGTGATCGTTTGACCCAAGTTTCATGAAAATCCTTCAAGGGGTTTAGGAGATATGGAGCGGACACGAAAGTGTTACGGACAGAAGGACGGACAGAGACCATTCCTATAACCCCCTTGTGGCGGGGGATTAAAAAATGAGGAAACGAAATGATAATCTCTGTACTCTATGTCACAATCACTCAGAAACCATAGAGCATTTATTTGCAGACTGCCAAATTTCACTAACATTTTGGGAAAAAGTTAAAAGATGGATAAAAAGAAAATGTCCTAATGCAGATATTGACTGGTCAATATCAGATATTTTATTAGGTAATTCAAATTTCAGTGCAGCTACTCTAGTAATAATCTTGATTGGAAGATACACTATTTATCAAAGTAAATTTAAGGAGGCGGTTCCTACCTTACAGATGTTTATTAATAGTTTAAGAATACATTTGAAAACTGAGAAGTATGTCGCTAAAAAACCCAAAATATGAATAGCTTTGATAGAAAATGGAATAGTTTTAGGACTCTACTTGTAGATGGTGAAGTATAACACGTGGGTCTGGGGCTTCATAGTGACTGCGCCTGTTGTCTTTTTTGTTTTCTTTATTCTGTTTTTATTTCTCAGTAAAATTTTTAACTTAGGTCTGAATTACATGCTATCTATGGAGCATATTATTAGCTTTTCATTAATGGATATTTTTACTGACTCTTTTCCATTCTGACCTTGTACTTTTTAAACTACATTTTTTCCCCTTTTTCCCCATATAACTTGTTGAAAAAGTTACTTTAGAGAAGATATGCAACTCTGCAATCTCCACACAAAAGTATCTGTTAGAGCTTCCTCCCCTAGATCAATAAACGTAAGCAAGGTAACTATGTATTCTAATTAAGCCGCTAACTTATTGTGTGTAATTGGATTTCTGGAACCTACTGGTCAACTTGTCCTTGTCATTTTTGTACTCGTTTCCTTTTTTTTCGAGCAAGGATACCAAATTATAATACATGTACAACTATTAACGATATTAATGTAGACCCAAACATTGCAAGTTAAGTTTATTTACTGATAAGTTACTCAAACAGCGTTTGAAAAACTATCTGATCATGTGCATGGTCTTTTCACTGTTAATATATTACTAATCTTTCTTTTTAGAATAGTCTCCATCCGGAACACAACATGTATCACTTGATGACAATGAACAATGTATATCATTATTCGCATAGATATGTACATTTATGCACTTTCAAACAATTCTGGTTTATGTAGGTAGATATATTTCTCCAACTAGGCTTGATATTATAATGTAAAAATCTTTTCTGGCACACAAAATCAATTTTGTGATGAATGTATGATACTTTTGATGTGGAAAAGGAAATAAATTATATAAAAAAAATCATTACATGTATTGCCATACTTCATTATAAAGATCAACGCAATGTCGACGTGTTGATACCAAACTATCTAAAATCAGATGCTTTTCGAAGAAATCATTGCATGGTAAAGGTTTTGCTTCAAAAAATGAAAGTAATGCATTGATAATTTGATTTCGATGTTGAATATGATCAGCCAGTGAGAAGTTCGGAAAAAACAACCCAAAAGAAAACAGACATACAACATAGAGTAAATCTGACACATCATGTATAAACAGAAACAAATCCTTTGGTACTGTTATTTGGGTTTCATTTTACGACAAATATTTAAAGAGTACAAGTCCATTCTGAGCGTTCCTTACTTCTACGCACAGTTACCTCATTGAACTGACCACGTGCGAGTTTGATAAATTCAACAATGCTTTGGATTATGCATAAGCCAAAAGTGTGACTTTCGTTTTATGAAGCGAAGTAAATAGTAGTTTCTCCCACTGTAGCATCTTTAAGATCCGTAAGTATTCTTCATCTCTATCCAGTGCGTTACTCAGCTTCATTACACTCATTCCTTTCTTCATGGCAATGCTCGTCTCTGATTCTTTATATCCATCCAATGCATTGCTCACATACAACCAACTGGGCTTTAATTTTCATTTCCGTTCGATGCTCTGTCTCCATCCAGTGCATTGCTCCCCTACAAGAAACTCATTTGAGCCGTGCCATGAGAAAACCAACATAGTGGCTTTGCGACCAGCATGGATCCAGACCAGCCTGCGCATCCGCGCAGTCTGGTCAGGATCCATGCTGTTCGCTTTTAAAGCCTACTGCAATTAGAGAAACCGTTAGCGAACAACATGGATCCTGACCAGACTGCGCGGATGCGCAGGCTGGTCTGGATCCATGCTGGTCGCAAACCCACTATGTTGGTTTTCCCATGGCACGGCTCATTTATATGTTTTCATCTTTAACCTGTTCTACAGTTCTTTATCTCCAATCGTGCATTTCTCGCCACCAACGGAAACATAACATATAAATCTTGACTGCAATCAAATGCATTACATCCAGTACATCTTTGATTCTTCAACTCCATCCGCGACAGGGCTCAACCACATCAAACTCATTTTTAGTTCTTCATCTCAATCCAGTACATTGCTCGCTACATCAAAGAAAGTCTTAAGCCCTTTCGTACAGTGCATTTCTCACCATCATCTTATTACATATCAACACAACTAATTCCTTTTCTCCACCCAATGCATTGCTCACCTTCATCAAACTTATCTACAGTTCTGTAATCACCTCAAACCAATGCATTTCTAACCTACATCAAACTTCTCTATAATTCTTCATCTTTAGCCAATGCATAGCTCACCTTCACCAAACAGACATAAATCTTTAATTTTTCATCTCCATCCAATACTTCGCTCCATTGCGTTAAACTCGTCTATAGTTCTCCTTCTCCATATCCTTCTCTATTCAATGCATCACTTATCTACAAACACTCGTCTTTAGGCTTTCTTCATCTCCATCCAATGCCTGACATATTTTATTCTTTATCTCCACCCAAAGCGTCGCTCACATACATCAAACTCATCTTTAGTTCTTCATCTACGTCCAATGCATCACTCACCTTCATCAAACTCGTCTTTAGTTCTTCATCTACGTCCAGTGCATCACTCACCTTCATCAAACTCATCTTTAGTTCTTCATCTACGTCCAGTGCATCACTCACCTTCATCAAACTCATCTTTAGTTCTTCATCTACGTCCAGTGCATCACTCACCTTCATCAAACTCGTCTATATTTCTTCATCTACGTCCAATGCATCACTCACCTTCATCAAACTCGTCTTTAGTTCTTCATCTACGTCCGATGCATCACTCACCTTCATCAAACTCGTCTATATTTCTTCATCTACGTCCAATGCATCACTCACCTTCATAAAACTCGTCTATATTTCTTCATCTACGTCCAATGCATCACTCACCTTCATCAAACTCGTCTATATTTTTTCATCTTAGTCCAATACATTACTCATCTATATCATATTCATCTATCATTGTGTGTTTCTTTTCGCAAAATCAACAGCTTATGCCAATTAACAACTTTTCCAGATGGCCAGACAATGTTTAGGTGTTGGCAAGCACCTTATTGGGTCAACCGACGAAACACTCGTTTTGTCTACATTGCTACATGGACATATCTAACAATATGATACAGTGCTTTTTGCAAAGTTATCTTTGCAGAACAGTGTTATTGTGCCTTTATTTGAAGCTTGGTTGCCCTGTTAGTTCCGTAGAGACCACGGCAATACAAATATAGATGTCAATATTGATCTTCAGGCAAGACAAATGTCTAGATTTAACTAAATGTTATTCATTCCAGATGATTTTTAAAAAAAAAGATGAGGAGAACAAGATGATAAATTCTTGCATACCAGACGGGGATTTCCGATATTTTTACCGGTGCTGGAATATAAGATTCTTTCACTGGTTATAGGTGCAGATGGGAATTTCCGGCCTCGAGGGTAACTGTTTAGGCGGTAACAAGGTTCCTACCGAGTTACCGCCTAAACAGTTACCCGAGAGCCGGATATTCCCGTCTGCACCTATAACCAGTGACAGAATCTTTTTCTTGCATACCGATATCAAGAGATCATAATAAAAATAAAGTCAGTCGAACGGCTTTCTTTTTAGAACTATTTCTTGTAGCAGCGTATTTAAACAAAGCGCGGGAAACCAACGTCCGTAAACAGGAAAGACGTCATGACGTTTCAAAGACAAATAACAATGTTTAGTTCCGGTTTTGTTTTATCTGTTGCAGCGTAACGTTATGAATTTTTGATAAAATAGCGTGTTTTGAATCGAGAAATATACTATCAGGAACAAGAGGAACTGTCAAGGTATTGGATTTTCCCCCCGTTTTTCGAAATAAAATATAAATAACTACATAAATCTTCTACATATATGTAGTTCGAAATACGTCATTTAAAGCACAAGAGTCATCTTACACCCCGGGGTGTAAGATGGATTTTTCCAGCACCGGTAAAAATACCGGAAATCCCGTCTGGTATGCAAGAAAAATCCATCTTACACCCCGGGGTGTAAGATGACTCTCATGCTTTAAATGACGTATTACGAAATACATATATGTAGAAGATTTATGTAATTATTTATATTTTATCTCGAAAAACGGAATAAAAATCTAATACCTTGACAGTTCCTCTTTGTTCCTGATTGTATATTTCTCGATTCAAAACCTGTTATTTTATCAAAAATTCATAACGTTACGTTGGAACTGATAAAACAAAACCGGAACTAAACATTGTTATTTGTCTTTGAAACGTCATAACGTCTTTCCTGTTTACGGACGTTGATTTCCCGCGCTTTGTTTGAATACGCTGCTATAAGAAATAGTTCTAAAAAGAAAGCCGTTCGACTGATTTTATTTTTATTATTTTATCTTGATATCGGTATGCAAGAAAAAGATTCTGTCACTGGTTATAGGTGCAGATGGGAATATCCGGCTCTCGGGTAACTGTTTAGGCGGTAACTCGGTAGGAACCTCGTTACCACCTTAACAGTTACCCTCGAGGCCGGAAATTCCCATCTGCACCTATAACCAGTGAAAGAATCTGATAAGTTTAAAGAACACTTTATTTGATTATCTAAAATTGTTCAATCCATCAATTCAATACAAATCAAAATATGACCAAAATATGTTTACTTTCAGAAAAAAAAACACGGCAATATTGACGTCACGTTGACATATTATTTGGCGTAATACAGTCGCAGAGAAGGTGTACAGCCATATTTTATCTACAATTTTATAATGAAAGACATTTAAAAATCAAAATGATACCATAGAACGGTGTTACACTTAATTTTTACCGACTGTAGACTCGAAGAATAATTAACTATGCGTCTACGCACTCAAAAATTATTCCACAGGACGTATTACCTCAACGTGGTCACGCTCACGTCACGTCGACTTACTGATTTGTACTATGGACACGTCATGAAATAGTTGTTCCTTTATCATTCGGGTTTTTTTTTTTATTTTTCATATTAGAGACATGACAGAATCGGAATGATATGTAAAAGAACCATTTTTTATATACCTAAACACAATATATAGGTTATACTCACTCGTACTACGCCCTCTCGAAATTATTCCGCAGGCGTATAACCTCTTCATCGTGCTTAAATATATTTAAGCATGGTTCTGCTATAGATCTATATCATTTCTTAAGAAAACACACACTAGTCCCTGTGGAATATTGATTTTCATCGTTTAACAACTTAAGTATTTACTACCAACTTGCGCAGTACTAAATATTGAATGAAATAATAGTTAAATGATGAGTTGGGAAAAAAATGATCAATCGAATGAATGAATTAATTAATTAATTAATTAACTTTTTAACGGCTATTCTGAATTTCTTTTTTCATATTGAGATTACAAAAGTTATTAAACTGACTTTTTTTGACGCCTCTGAATTTGTTGAAGCAATAAAAGAGTATTTTTTTCTGAAGTGTATCATTTAAATCGACATACATAATAGGAAGCAACCCGTGTTTCCGATTAATAGAAATATAATTCATGGTCTGGTTTGTCACAAAAAGAAGTCTTATTGAGAAAAAATCGGTCAAATTCAGTTTATTAAAAATTAAAACATATTAAATCAAATAAGTACTTACCCGTGACTTCCTTTCCCTCTGAAATATGCAATATACAGTTTATCTCGTGCGGTCACTTAAAGGCCTAGATTCACTACTAGATAAGTGTCGCCCCACCCCAATCCAATACAACTCCCATCTTATCTGCTGCTTATCAGCGATTATGTAACCGTAACTGATTAGAGGGCAATTAGCACAGCAAGGACCCCACCTAGACCATGAAGATGTGTGCAGTGGAGTTGAAAGAAATTAATTTTTCTTCAGTGAATGTGGAATGATAATAATATAAATAATTATTTTGATGTTATATAGATGATAATAAGAATTACTTTAATGTTATAATTATGATAATAATAATAATAAAAATAATCATAATCATAATTATTATTGTTATTATTATTATTATTATTATTATTATTATTATTGTTGTTTTTATTATTATATTACATACAGGATGATTAAAGATACAGTAATAATATTGAAAATAATAATAATAATAAAACACACGTATAGTGAAAACTTCAGGAGTTATTTGTGCTGACAAACAATATTTTTCTCACTGGAAACTTGGTTTCTTGTATTCATGTAATCAACATTATTTGAAAATAAGTTTCTGATTATCTTATTATTGTGTTTGATCAACAAATATTTTCTTTACATAGAAACGCCAAAACAAACTGGTATAACTTTCAAAGTTATCAATTATATATCAATTTAAGATAAATTACATTGTTTCCCCTTCTCACTAATTGATACACTTGTAAGGTAGACTGACTCTCCAATAAACATTTACCCTTGTTAATTGGAACCATACTGTGATGGTCACTAGCTACCAACTGTGCTGGTGAAGACAGAAATCCATTGGCCCACTGCCAAAATCTAGGCCTTTTAAAGTTTATTGGAGAGTCAGTCTACCTTACAAGTGTATCAATTAGTGAGAAGGGTTATCGCCTCGGGATACATGAACGCGCGAAGCGTGTTCCCCACTGACTGGTCGGAAGAAATCATACCTAATATCTATGCATTAAAGATCCCACTTAATTTGCGCTAATTTGTGTTAATTGGCATTCATCGAGTTTCTGATATTGTCAATTTGCAGGTAGAAAAATGTTAGAAATTGTCAGACTGGATTACCAGGCTTAGGGTACATGGGCTATCTATCTGTTTATATCTCTTAAATTTAGTTAATATGCATACAATTATTATCAATTAATGTTGCAGTAAAACTGTTCCGCAGAAATTATATGTACAGTTTATTTTCGTGGAGATGGGTAAATCAGTGTAAATGCTTATATCATTTGATTTAATGAAAGGCACTCATTAATCTTTGCCAATATTTTTCGAGCGTTTTCGTTAATTTACGCAATATTTGTATTTTATACAGTTAATCAGTGTCACGGTGGGTCTGACTTCCACCCACGTTACCACGGTTATCATTTCTTTAAAGTAAAGTAATGTAATGTTATCGCTACCTGTTTTATCTTTATGAATTTTAATTATTTTCTCTTAAAGTATTTATTTTCTAGTACGCTTGTGACAGGTAATGTGTCTTTTTGTCTAGAATATTTTTAATAGTCGACTTTTTTACAACGGGTGAATATGATAACTTTTAATAAATGGACCATAAATATCACGGTGCGTTTGACAAATAAGTGGTAAGTTTGCAAATAAAATTTAGGGGAAAAGGTATGGCCAAAAACTCGAACCCACTACCTTGATATTGGCAGCTAAACGCTTTCCGCTAGCCCTGCACATGCGACAGTATAATATCAACTAAGAATTATATATGTAATATTTGTATCGCTATCTATGTTTGGACATTGAAAATGAATTTACGGAAATATACGAAATATTCATATGTGCTAGGTCAATACTAAAGGACACTACATCCACGAGAAATAAAATAGTCTTGGAACAGTGTATACTACGGTGGAATATAGGAGACATAGGAAACATTTTATTTACCACGTGCGCACGTGTTAGCACCACATTCGCACATGTTAGCTACCACGTGCGAATGTGTTGATTAACACGTGCGCACGTGATAGCTATCTTAGCTAACACGTTCGCATGTGATAGCTATCACGTTCGCAGTTGTAAGCTGACATGTGCGAACGTGAAAAATTACCAACAAAACTAATCGAGATATCAGCCTTTTTTCAAAAACAAGAAACACTTACTTCGTAAATTACGGCTAGCTACTAAATAACACTTCCTTATGAAAGACATCCATTTAGAAAAATTGCAGATCTTTCACGCTTTTCAACTGATCAGCTAACACGTGTGCACGTGTTAGTTATCACATGCGCGCATGGTAGTAGAACGTGCGAACGTGATAGCTGTCACTTGCGCACGTGATAGTTACACCCGCGCACGTGTGAATTACCACAAATGCACGTGGTAGCTAACACCTGCACACAGAAAAAAAAATAAAATATTTCCTATGTCTTCGCTATGCCAAGGTACTATACATAGAACATCTGCGGAATTACTTCGAAACAAAAGTCAAAGGATATGAAAATATATTTCACTTAATAATTTATAATTAAGTAACAGCTGAAAGTGAACATTGAACAAAAAAGTATAAAATACATTTTTATAGCTCTTTGAATTATATTAAACTGAATGACTTCGGTTTATTATATTATGTGCTTTCTTTATAACCAAAATGCTATGTTATCTACATGTTGGTTTAAAGGTCCGACCTACCCGGAGTGGGTCTCCGTGGCCGAGTGGTTTAGATCGATGACTTCAAACCAATTGCCCATCACCGATGTGGGTTCAAGCCTCACCAAGAGTGTTGAATTCTCCGTGTGTGGAAGACATTAAGCAGGTGCTCGTTCGTGATGAAATAATGCACGTTAGGGCACCTGGGCTATTCCTCCACCAACAAAACTGGAAAGTCGCTAAAGGACCTATAAGTGTGTCAGTGCAACGTTAATCGCAACAAAAACAGAAAAAACGACCTACTCGGTCGGTAGCAGACGATACTGTTTTAAATCTAACGAAGGGCGTTTGTTCGAATCTTTGGACGCAGACACATCATATCGATTATTTTGCGTCTGTAAAATTATTAGAATTGATTTCATAAGTAAAGTATCAATACATGTCTTATATACTTTTTTCAGTACAAAACAGAAATGGATTAGTTCATCTTTTTTTCTATAAATATTTGCATTGTATGCACAAGCGTTGGAAATGTGCAGAAAAAAGAGTTAATTTATCCTTGCATTTGATTTTTACAATGGCGATGATCAACGTATGTATTTATCACTACAAATAAATAGGGATGAATTGATTAATCTTTTTCTTTTCTCAATCGGCTATTTAGATTTAATGTTCAAATAAATCGGAAACGCGCAAGATGAAATGATGGATTCATTCATGTTTGATTTTATACCTGTTTTGGTCCGTGAATGCTTTTTTTCAGTTCATGTCATATTAGTATTAAACATTTCTTTCTTTCAATATTGGCATTCATTCTACATACATATATAGTTAGCGAGGTACACCCTGATAACATTTCAACAATCTGATCCATGCAAGGCATATTACATAGGTTGTTGAAGTTACCATCACCCAGGGATTTATGCAAAATGCGCCACATATTTTGTCTTATATTATCATTTGTTCGACAAAACAAAATGAGACTTACGGCGACTGTCGCCAACTTACATTTAGAAAGATTGCATAATACGTAGTGGTAAAAACTTTACTGACTACGACGACAACAGTCTTACAATAAGGCAAATAGTCCGTACATAGTTGACCAAAGCGCCATATATTACATGGGATAAGTTCTCCGCGAATGCTCCTAAACCCATACAAACTTTCATCGAGGGTCAAGCGTAACCTATACTCGTACTTTGCTAGCCTGAGTATGCTTTTTTTAACAACTGATTTCCATTCAACAGCGCCAGGAAATTTCGCAGTGATCACATAATCATGCAAATGGTGTCCTAGACCGTATTTTCCAAGTATACGATAGATATCAGACATAATTATATCCAACGATTTTACTAGTTTTATTCAAGTACTGTATAACACGGACATTAAATATTTCTTTCACTCGTTTATGTGGGTTCATATTATTCAACTGGCGAAGAAATAACAGTTTACGTTTATCAATTTCTTGCTCAAGAGTTAGAGCACCAATGCATCCAAGAGCTATATCTGTCCTTGTACGTCGCGGCATTGACTGCATAAATTTAATACACTGCCGATGAGCCTTTCAAGCGACTGTAACTGCGTGTCCGTTATGTTACACCATAGTTCGCAGCCGAACAAACTTTTGGTAAGGAACTAGTCTGATATAGATGCTTTACGGACAGAGGGTGAAGACCGTTCTTATTCACGCCAAAATTTGACATACCAAAAAAACGTTTTACTTATTTTAGAACATGCATCTTTGATAGTCTCATCAAGATACATGTATTTATCGCAAACGATTCCGAGGTGAACATATGACTCGAATTCATCAATAGTTTGTGTACCTAAACTCCAATTTCTATCAGTTTCCTTAAATACCTTTTCAGCCTCATTAAAAAACAATAAAATACTACTTGTTCTGGCATTATACATATACCTTTCTATTGTAGAATTTCTATAGCTTATGTCTATTAGCTTTTCTAGACCAAATTGGCTGTTAGGAGAGTAGTGCCATTTCATCGGCATGCGTTGGGCATCCATAGAAAGTTCCGTATACCTTAAAGCTATATTTAGATGAGTCCATGGTATTTATCAGGTCATTCACAAAGAGTAAATACAACCAGGGACTAATACATTGACCTTGGCGCGTGCCTTGTGCTATTTGGAACCAATCAGATGTTATGCTATGAGTTCTAACACAACTTTTGACGTTTGTGAACATGTCTGATAATATTTTATACATATGACCGTAACTGTGTTGTACAGCTTTAGCATAAGCAGTGAATGTGTAACCCTGTCAAAAGCTTGACAGACGTCAAGAAAACAAACGTAAAGTTTCAAACTATTTTCTGCAGCGAAGTGAATATTTTCTCGCAACAGAAATGATGTCATTGTACAAATGCATCCTTTTTGGAACCCACTCTGTAAACCATTAATCTTAACATTTTCCGTAGTTTCAATGATATCCAAGATAACCTTTTCATATAGTTTGAGGATATTTGAGCATAATAAGATGGTCCTAGAGCTATTTGGGTCATTTTTTCATTTATTCCCCTTTTCAAAAGTGTTGTAATACAAATGTAACACCTTTTTTTAGATCATCTGGAACATGACAAAGGTCTGATATTTTCTGGAAAAGTTTTGTCAAAGCGAATATAAGTAAATCGCCCCCGTTTTTGATATTTAACACGGTCGTATCCACATGCTTTACAATTTTTGCAAGTGCTAAGCTGCTTTCTAACCATAAATTCGTCAATCTGAACTTTGCTATAATCATTCAGGCACAGATTCGCATTAATATCGCGCAAGTCTGCCTCTCGCACCGACAGGTAATCGTCGTCAAATTCCTCGTTACAAATTGGGTTTGTAAAGTTCCGCAAAATAATCTCTCCAGCCACGGTTTATATCTTGAGAGGTATCGCAAATATTAAATATTTAATTTATTATTTGGCAATAATTATAGGCATTTATCACAAAGGATATGTGACGAAAAGAGAAGTATTTTAGATGATGTTAGATGATCGAAATATTTTGGCCGCCACCTGTTTTTTGTAATTCAATCATCAGACATAGTCACAGAGCGAAGGAAGCTATTTACCCAACTTCTCGTAGTCCGTATCTTGTATGACTGCTTACACCAAATAGGAAGTGAAAACTCAGTGTTACATGTTAAGTAGTCCTTGATGAAGTTCCATATTGTTGATGAGATAGTGTATATGAGTCAGATAAGGATGTGACAGTTATATCTTTGGCTTAGTTGTATTGCTTAATGGTTGGGGAAAGATCTAGATTCACTTTTACTGTGAATTTCCATGTCTATATGTACACGAGTTATTGCTAAATGACAAATTTCATGGGAGTATTTTCAGAAGGTGATGTTTGTTTGTTTTTGTTGTTGTTGTGTTTTTTTTTCAGACATATAATGGTTCTTTAGTATATGAAACCTAACATCTCAATATACATATATTTTTCATTTTTGGTAAGAAGACATGACATATTTAATGGATATATGTGTTTTTATATCATTGAAATGCTGTAAAGCACAGAAAATGTTGAGGTTTCGAGAATTAATTGTTTATATGCAAGAAAGGAAAATGTAACCTTGTACCATTTCGGTATTTTCATATAAAGCAAATTGATCATTCTTATATAGTGTGCATATTGATAAGAACTGGAACAGTCGTACTAAGTTGCAATAAAGAATTAATATTAACACTGAGACGTCTAGGATTTATTCAACTTGCTCAAATTAAGTAAAGGGTAGTGCATAGGGATGGGGGAGGGGTCTCGGGTTTGGCTACACGGAGTTATTCATTAACATCCGGAATTCATCCTTACACCGTGATAGTCCTATATAAACTTTTTGTTTCCGTCTTAAAAGGGATTATGTTATATGTATGTTTTTCAATGTTTAGGATGTTAGTCATCATAGTAAAACAAACATTTTGTATTTCTTTTTTATTTTTCATTTTGTCAATAAACTGTAAAGTGTATTTATATACAAAATAACTAGAAATATAAGGTTTATTGAAGTAACGGAGCCGGAATGAAAACGTATAAGGATAACATTTACTGACTTTCCTTTTGCAAACTGACACTTTAACTGTGTGTGTTACATAGATATTTTTTTCGTTACCGCATGCAGAGGATGTATAAAGCTACATCTTTGATTTTTCCATCTGCGTTATATACAAAATATTAAGTGTACTTGGTAACATACCAGTGGTGATGATATCTCCTGAAAGTTGATTGCATAATACAAGATTTCAACAGAGTAACAATAAGTGACCCACCCCCAAAATAGGAAATACGCAAAGCCTTATTATTATTTTGCAAATTTTATCGTACATTCTTTCCACACGAACATTAGCATCACTATGGTAGAGCAGCCCACGCAAAGCTTTTACTCTAGACCTAGTAAACTCCCATTATGGTACAGCTGAATAATCGAGAGAAGTCCGGTAATACGATTAATTATTAAGTAATCTACAATATTTGATTTCGTAACCGTATAAGTAAAAATATCAACGAAACAGAGAACAATTTTATGCATGATTTATATGTTAAGCGTATTTATACAATACTGACAGCTAACAATGTCAAAAACACAATTTATCAATATATTTTGCAACAATTAATTTAATAAATTGTGTTTTATTTTTTATGTAATATACATTATATATTCCAAGCCGAGATTTAACGACTTATTCCTTAACTTCATTGTCAATACGTATTGAATAAAGGAAGCGAATTAATAGCCTATATGGCATGTAATCCGCTGCATTAATATAATTAAAATGATGTTATAATGACGTATCAAAATTTTTAGAATTTTATTTGCAGGCGTATTATACAAAATTTTCAAGCCAAAAATCAGCCACAGTTGTAATGAAGTCCAAAAAATATTTAAATAATTTTCTGATTTAATTTAACAAAGGCACCTTGTTGGTTCACAATTGAATGCATGTGCTAATTACTAAAATTGCACGAGCTGATGACAATTAAGAAATTTAATAAGATATTTAGAATATAATCACTGCAAACAATAGATATTCATAATTTAATGAAAATATGAAAAATAATACTATTACCTTTTGAAATATGACACAAGAAAGTTTTTTGAGTTTCCGCGATGACCAGCTTCTGTAGCCGTTTCCATGGTTACGGCACACCGCTAGATTTCTACGACCGATCTTAAAATTCAGTCCTTATTTTACTTAATTGTTTTGTCATAGTAAAAAAAGATTTATATGATGGCTAAATTAAGTGTGGCACATGTTTTGAAAGATTCCTCGTATATAATGAAAACTGTAAACATAGTAATTTTGAATGTACAAAGATGTGTTAAATCGTAAAAAATATCAAAACGTACGTGATGTTTTTGACATTTTTTGCTTGGAAGAGGCCATATTGGACAGATCCAAACACACGGCTACCAGTGTAGTTACGATACAGTAAAAGTAGTTTATTTGAGGAAAGTCGCTTGACAATCAATGCTTCTAATAAACCGCATGCATTTCGGTAATCAAAATGATTTTCTAACACGACGTCATATTGTACAATCACGTAATTCCGTTGACTTTTTTTCGATATTTTACTGAAACAGCTATATCGTAGGGACTTACATATGAGAATTCTAGATATTACTCGGAACTAAATTACGTGGATTTTCACAGCCACAAAATCTACAAAACATCGCCTTTTATGACTATTAATATTATATTGTTTATATATACATTTTGTACACTAGAATATCTATCAGCAGAATGACACGCTATGCATGCACATTTTATAAATGCAGTGCCATCATGTTATGAAAATGTCAACAAACAAGCGTTCAAACCATGCTACTTGTTTGCTTTTCGGCTAGTTTGTAAGTTTTCAAAGTGACATAATTCACACGTACTTACAAAATATAGTATTGCGTGTTTTGAAACTGTCATCAACATTACTTACCAAGAACGTGTTTTTCTATGCGATTATTACAAATGTAGTTCAAAAGAGTTTCAACCATAGCTGATACCAACATTTTGTTTGGATGTAATTCCATACTTTTTACTGCAGTTGTTGCATCTCTGTTATTCAGGGGAATTACTTTTTGATGGAGCCCACGTAACATTTCACGTATAATGAAAGTATATAAAAAGCCAATATAATCTGGCTGCCTTATTGTCCAAGTTTCAATTCTCTCCTCCCGATGTGTATGAGGCAATTTGATGAATATTCTAAATACACAATCTTGTTTTATCACTTGTTCCAAATACCGCCGTACTGAGAGCATGTTGGCAATGAAAAACTTTATACTTTGAAGCTGAATATGTGCATATAAATGAATAACTAAAATACGTTTGCTTACAGTTTTTGAACAGTTCAGTTGATCGTGCAATGTGTTGGCGAAAGTAGTGTTTATATTAGAATCCTTAGCTGCAGCTGCCGGAATGTTATGAGGTATATAAATCAATAACAAATTGTATTGTTTGCAGTAAGCTCTGATCCTTTTAAAAAAGCCCTTACCTTCATGATATACAATTTTACATCCTATGTTAGTATGGGAATGAAAATAATTAAACCACTGGTGTAGTGTTGAGTCACCCCAAAAGTACAAAACAGTGTTGCGAAGACATTCTCCTACGCTTTTAAGCTCTCCTTAAATGAAAAAACAAAACATTGTGTTTTAATTAATGACATCTGTATACAACTTTGAATATATCGCATTGTCTTTCAGACACTATTCGGGGTCAATGAAATGCTTAACTATTTTATCAGTCAAGTATAGATCGTCTTGCATACGATTAAAAAGTAAAATAATGATTAATTTTACTATACCTTTTGTGCAGCTTAACTAAATACAAAATTCTGTAAACTATGTAATGGTATTTAATAGTTGGATACTTCGACAATTCCTACAATACCACGGAATTCACATAAAATTAGCACATGGACGCAGTTATGTTATATATTCTGGTACTTTGAGAGCATAGAGACCGTTTCGCTGAATCCGGTGCAATTGTGTGTAAAGTGTGACAGAAATTATTACCTTTGACGCAATATTTTACCTGGATGCTGTGTCTGTATAACACACAAGAACCCGTACTACTTACTTTCCTCTTATCCATCTCGTTACATTTAAAACTATCAGTTCATATACCTAAACATTTCAAAAGATAAAATGTAAAGGTAGATTTCCCGGAAGCACACAGCCATAGAGCCATGCATCGCAAAGTAGACCCACAACAAAAAGCTGTAACGGAAATATATTGTAGACGGGTTGCTTCAAAAATCCATCAATAAGTACTTTATACGTAAATATATGCAAAATACAGGAAAATTGGGATGGAGTGGTAAGGGGTAGATAAAAGGGTCGGATGTAGGAGAAAGGTGGAGCAAGGATGACTATTCAACAGGGAATATTCAAGCAAGAGTTAACGAAGATTGGCCCTCCGTTATCAGAGTCTGCCCTGGTGCACAAATATTCTAAGCTTTTATAAGCATGTTTCCTGCTTTAGAAGTATACTGTATTGATAATGTAGTTTTGCTGAAAAAATGCAAGTACCGTACAGGAACATTTTACTTAACCTCTCATGTCTTTTGGGAAACATTTTTTGCTTATATCATAGAGTTCTGATTTTTTCATTACATGCAAAGGAACTGTGGCTTCTTATTTATACTTAATGTTTCATATTCTGCTAAATGTAAACACATATACACTTAGTACAGAGGCCAATAATGTCTACCATGCACCCCATAAACTTTTTTTCATATACCAAATTGTTCGGCGGGACCAACTCTTTCAAAATAAAAATGTTCCCATAAAAAATACGTTTTTGAACTATACATGATTTCAATGTTTCCATGGCAACCGTTCATTTTTGGAAAGGACAACCATATAAATGATATTCAGTCATAGCTTTGTCAGTTTTGGTGATAAAACAATAAAAATGGTATCAAAATGGAGCTGAGATATTTAAATAGCAGCACTTGTATGTTATTTAGTTAAATTACATATTCATGAATATTAATGAGAATGTTACAAAATGACAAAAGTTTGTTAAAGATAACACTTTCTCAGTTTCAAAACAATTTAAATATACAAATTAGTTTTGATCTGGTTTTAAGTCTCTCAGTGTTTTCTGAAATATTTTCTACTCTCATTGCATTTTTTTACTCCAAACTAGGGGTGCTTAGCTAACTTGCATAAAATGAACCAGTGCCACAACAACGAACAAAATTCTGAGACCAATGTGTTCTATATTGTTCACGGTCATAGAGGTACTGCTTAATTGAAGGAGGAATAATAATGTAACATACATTACACCATGTTACGTTACCATTTCATCAATCTTCTTTTATTGCACTAATTATTCAGAAAATAGACCAGAAACATAATCAATATTAGTTATTTTGTGCTAAAAGAATACAATATGATTTTTTACTTGTCAGACAGTGATATTTTGTCCCTAACACACCTTAAAATACGTCACCACTACCATTGCTATTTTAAAACAAAAGATATTTAAGAAGAAATTGAAGCAATAATTGTCATTGATTTATCTAAACTGTTAGGGGTAAGTTCTAAGATATTTTTTCTTCTGGTTTTTCAGAGATTGCCTAAAATATATATTGCACTATCCATGCATCTAATCTTAGA
This sequence comes from Mercenaria mercenaria, assembly GCF_021730395.1. NCBI lineage: Eukaryota > Metazoa > Mollusca > Bivalvia > Venerida > Veneridae > Mercenaria > Mercenaria mercenaria. Next base: position 44,187,753 of record NC_069364.1, read on the forward strand.
TGGAATTTCTATAAAACACACAATAATGTCAGTCTGTGCATTCATATAAAACTGAGTAGTACCGGTACAGAATCCAGGGACACTGGTTAGGTTAACGGCTTAACATTACATGACTGAATTTTTGTTGCAATCCGGTGCTAAACCAAAACTCTGTTTGTTTTGGGTTTTACGCCGTTTTTCAAAAGTATCGGGTTAAACCAAAACTAACAAACAAAAGAATATATTAAGGTATTGAAATTGAGAACTTTAGATTTAAATCTTTTTCCAGGTTGACGAAACTGTTATCTTTTAGTGATACCAAATCAAGATATAAGAAATATTTTAAACTCTATAGATTTGAAATAAAGAAGACTACTGTATTCTAGTCATTTTGAAACATTTACCAGAATTACAGAATGTATAAAATAGTTTTTTGATATTTTCAACTGTACAGACAAGGACTAAACTGTACTAAGTGGTGGAATATTACTGGATATACTGGAACATTAAGAGAGCCACTAAGAGAAACTATGCATCATTCATAAAACAAAAAGTTTGAATATCAATTAAATTATGTATAAAAGGCTATGATAAAGGCATGACCTGTCTTTGTCAAAAGTCCAAACTATAGCACGAGACTTTAGAGCATGATATAAATTGCTTCAAAATCAATGTGTATTCAAATGTCATAAATAAATAATAAAGTGCATTTAGGCAAGCCTATGATCTTTTTTTTTTTGTCAGTTGCTTTCCATTTTAATAAATAATATTTTACAAAGCAACGCATTATTCATAACAGTTAACCAACAAGACAGCAAATAAGCTACAGTTACTTTAGGTAACATTAAAGTGAAAATATCGAAAGTCACATCTTAATCAAGACATGCAGGATGTGATTCTTGTAACACTGCTGACTCAAATTGTGTGCAGTTCATATTTTTCAGACATTTCATCATGCTTTTAGATTCAGATTTTACTAATCCATTCAATTTTACTATAACAGAACACTGTTTAAGCTTGTGCTAGGGGCATGAGGTCAGTTTCACATTCCACTACATCTCATGAACAGACACAGTCAAATCAAGACAGCTAGTATTTTGCTTGGTTGTGTTGTTATGCTTCCCAAGGATCATCTTAAAAATTATTTGCTATCACAAGAACAGTCTTTTAGTGCCATGTGATGGTTGTAAAAAGTCTACTCGTACTCGGATTCAGTGCTGTTAGATTTTCTGGTCGTTTTGGATCATGTTTACTAAAACAGAATTCCGTTTTAGCCGGTGCAAGGGGGGCGTAAGGTGTGTTTCACACGTCATTATCTCCCATAAACAGACTTGATGCAACTGAGTCTGCTATTTATTTGCTTCCAAAGGATCTTCTTAAAGTCTATTGCAAAATGTTTTCAGCATCCTTTAAGTGTCGTTCAGAAGGCACTCAGTATCTTCCTAGGAATTTTGAATAGCATTAAGTTTTTGTTTTCTTAACAATTTTGGTTTTCAATCACTTATTATATCGTTCACATTCTTGACAGCTTTTTGCAATTTCGTAAGTTTAAATCTAAAGATTACATAAACTCCATGGATATTTCATCTTGTTTTTTAGTTTTTGTTAAGTGCTGCTTTTCAACAGTGAATATTTTATTGATAAGCACATAAATATCTAAATACAATGCATGATTGTGTTTCTGAAATTCCAGAACAAAATACTTTATTTCTATGCTTATTTTCTCATGCAAATGAGTAAAATGACTGCATAGACACAATTCAAAGTCGCAAGCACTTGTCATAGGTTGGAAATAATAGAAATTATTTTCTCCTGCAAATAATTTATTTTGCAAGGAAAAACTGTAAACACCGTTGCTAGTCATCACTAAGCAATTGATGGTGTTATCGTCTGTTATGCATGGTTTCTGGTCGTATCATTAAGCCTGGTACCAGTTCAATTAACGGTATATAAGCAAAATAAATCCGCGCCAATTTCTCTTTCTCAATTCAACACCGGAAATAAAACTGATCTTCTGAAAACTAGATTTTTACTTGCTGCCAGAAAAACCAAGTTCATTATGCCACGTAGCTGCGGTGTACGGAGGGGGACTCTTGGGCCAAGGCAACAAGGCACTGTCGGTCGAAATATCCATGCTAAGACGGGCGAATAATATACATCATGCTAACTTCAACCCTGATGATGCTGATATCGTCACTTACTAGTTGATTCATGCTGTCAGTCGGACTCGCCGTGGGGACAGGAGGGCCCGAGCGAGGACCTTGGAGGAGCGAGTAACAGCCTATTATGACCATTAAGAAACAGGTAATCTATTAGTTTAACGAAATATAGCTAAATTGAGGCGTCACATACAGAGCATTTATTATTTAATATTATCGCTTCAAACTTTCAGCACTGCTTGATAATGATGATAGATTGAGTTCTATTCCGTTTTTTAAATAAATTGACATAATGTAAAGTAAAAATAAATATATTTATACAAAAATACCTGTAAAAGTTCATACAGTGCGTTCGTAAATAACTATTTTGTTTTTACCGTAAATACATAAAACAGCTGCGAGCACAGAATTTGGATTTTCAGCCAACATTTGTACTATGTCTTTTACATGCTCCTTTTATTTGAACACAGAATGCATATAAAACATAAACCATCCGTAATTACCTTTACAATGCCGTAGTATCCATTTTCCATTGTAGAAATACCCTGTTGAGTTTTTTAAAAACCACAGTTTTTTTCTGCTGTATTTTGTGCATGGTATAGTTCGCAAATCAAACGCTGCTTGCTGTTTACTTCTAGAAGTTGGTAAAATTGTAATACTTATTATCTTCCCAATGGTAAATAGTTCCCTAAAACGAAAATATTATGTTGAAATCGGGTTTTGAGCCTGTCGAACCAGACAGCAAATTTCTAATTTTTCTTTTTTCGTTTTTGCAAATAATGTTAAGCCATCTCATGTCTTGAAGAAAAAGTATGCCAAAAAGATAAATATCCGTTCAGTTTTCTATATGACATAAGATATATTTTATCAATAACACAGCATGTCAAAATATTTGAAAAATGGAGCGTGGTACTTTTCTACTTCACAAATCGCCTTGATACAATGTACGTTAAAAGCTGCTACGGCATTTTGAAATTACATACATGAAATCTGCTTATAGTTGTTTATATATCTCATTCTATATTTGTAATAATATTTTATTCAATTTTGTATTTGATTATCATTCAAGAATTATACAGGAGTTTTTTGAACAAATAAGGACTGTATCAATTTTGAACGTTCAGTTAATCGTTCATGATATATTAAGTTACGACAGTAGTTTGCGATGAATTTTCTCAATATCGGGGAACAAATTATTATTTGTTTACGAACCGTTCAGGAAACGATAATCGTGTGCAAAACCGAGAAGCATGTTTACAAATGAAAACTCGTATCCAGTTACGCATGCGCATCGTTAAACTAGAAACGCAAAACGAAAGTTCATTGCCCCTCTGCAGCGAGAAAATCTGATTTCATGTGCTCTTTCATAATTGATTTGTGGTGTGCGAGTTAAAAGTTTGAAGATAAGATCAAACTTCAATAAATTCTTGCCCAACTACAGTAATGTTTATGTGATTTGATGATCAAAGACATAGAACTTGATCCCATCCTTTAAACTTAGTAATACAATATAAGATATTTTAGACAGTAATATTACAGTAACGTGCAAAGAATTCCGACACAAAAAATACCGTTACTGTAGTGTTTATATATTTATAAAAACATAGCATATTGTCTTATTTTGCATTAAGGATGTAGGAGCAAATTTTTTCTAACGTAAAGAATTTTTTCATACTCTATGAGCTTGAAGGACATATGTTTCCAACAGAAACAAAAGAAGAAAAAACATAGGTCCCCGAATTCATTTTAATTTTATAGAGCATTTTCTTCACCCACTGCTAAGGCATTTCTGAAATTTTGTAAAATTAGAAAAATGGTGGGTCTTTATGAAACATATAATATCCCACTTAATTTTATATGGATTTCGGGTGTTACAGGTTAATATGAATACAAGGTGATGCCAGTATTATGTAAGCATAAATGTCACTAACAATTCTCTTTCATTTTCACATATTGACATAAATTCTCCACACACTTTATTGTCAATGGAAAAAAAGTCTTTAGATCTACAAAAAAAATCTGACGTCAAGATTTTCAAAGTATTTTGCAGCTTTCATGACTCACAAAAATGCTTCAAAATGGAAAGAAAAAACATTGGGATCACTGTGCATCTAAGATATTTATTAAGAAAAAAAAAACTGTTAAAATTGGTGAATTTTGATATTTTTTGTTTATTTGATGAAATGATATGGCTAAACATCTATGACATACAATTGTAATTCATCATATATCGGATAAATACTATCAATCATGTATTTAAACTCACAATCAATTACATAATTATGTACTATAACTGATCAAGAGTTAATTTATATGAGATATTAGAAATTGCCGTCTACATACTATACGGGTGCCTGTCAAATCGTATCACTATATTATAACATAACAACTTAAGAATACATTATGTTTCCCAGCACGGTTTTGGCACAATAGAGATCTCTCCCACTTTTTGAAGATTAAAGTGTACGTAGTCATTGCTTTTGGATTCTTACTTAAAGTTTCTGTCTGTCCATAGCTTCAACACTGTTTGAATATTGCCTGCTCACTTGTGAAAATAATAATTCAAAAGTATATATATATATAAAGCTAAGCGTATACAAACAGCTCAATGGAACGCCAGCGTCGGTATATGACTAGCATCTTGCCATCCAAGAAAGTACCTCAAACCACAACTTTATAAGATGGCGTATGATTCTTATGATGACCCTCGGAGCCCAACCGGTGCTTTTTAAAAGTGCCTCACAAATATATGAGATTTTTTCCTCGTTGAAATCACTAGTATGTATGAATACTGTTTTATAGTCTCTACATCTTAATCGCCGATGTTTGGTGGGGGACCTCCTTGGCTGAGTGATTAAGCTCGCTAACTTCAAATCACCCTCACCGATTTGCGTTCGAGCCTCACTCGTGGCGTTGAGTCAATAATGTGAGTAGAGGAAGCCAACCAGTTCACGTATGGAATGTCGATGATGCTCACAAACTTCCGACCGTAATGCATTAATTCACGGAAGAGCACCTGGGTTTTTTAACCCAACAGCAACAAATACAAAATTTTATATATGAATTCGTGGATTTTTCTGAAGGGAACGCACTTTGACTTACAAGCATTGATGTGTATGTATACTTGCATATATTTTACTATCCAAAGCATTTGATCTAAAACATTATTTAAAATAAACAAATTACTGAAACGGAAACCATATATCTTTATTCCAATTTCTTATTTAAAATCTCTTCACTTTAAATACTAACCAAAACATTAATCTGTTAAGAAGACTTTCACAAAAATGTGCTGCATGATAATACAATATAGTCTACGCGAAGTTTCTTTCAGACGGATTGAGCTACACTCTCCTTTAATGACTTCATCTATTTAACTATTTGAAATAAACTTTCTGGAATCTACATTTCACATGTTTGGTTTATTTTTACGAATGCTAGAGGCATTTTCGAACTATTAAAATACTTATTGAGTAAAATTCTGTTTCACAATTGAACATATTTCTCATTAAGTTAAAAGTATGGTTAAAGAAAATGTGTTTTAACAGACGTTTAAACGTATTAACCATTTGTATCTTTTCATTAATACAGCTGCTTAAAATTCGTAATAACGTTTCAATTTATTCAGTAATCAAATGTATGCAGAAAGATTGGTATTTTAGAAGAGTTCTATATCTACGTAAACGGGCACCCTTAAGCTAGAATCACACTGCCCCGGATGGGTTGCAGAAAAGTTCCGGATTCCTATCCTGGAATGCTCCGGATGTGAAAAAAAATGGTTTTACAAGCAATACCTTTATTAACTTTATTAGAACCGAATAAAACCTAATATCTCGTAATTTTTACCATAGTGATTGTCTTCCGGACTGCGGCGATCTTTTCAGGACTGTTACGGATTTATTATGAATTCCTTACGGATATATTATCCATTGGTAAAATTTTGAGCAGGTTTAAAGCTTCGCAACCTTGCCGCTGAACGGATACATCGGATAACTTTCGAATGGAACTCATCCTTCTGTAAGCCTATCCGGGGCAGTCTGATTCTAGCTTTTTACTAGAATCACACTGTCCCAGATCGGCTTGCGGATGAGTTCCGGATAGCATCCGTAACGCATCCTTAGAACTCCTAACTAATTTGTAAAACATCTGGTGTAATTAAAAATCGGGGGCATCTGGGACAAGGGTGCGTAGTTTTGACCCTGCTAAAGATATAGCCACGGATAATAAATCCGTAATGAATCCGTAATAAATCCGTAATGGTTCTGAAAATATCGTAACAGATCTTAAAGGATCGAAACAGTCCGGAAGACAATCACTGTGGTAAAACAATACGAGCTATTATGGTCTTATTCCGGTTCTAATAAGGTTAAGTAAAGTTCTGGTACGATTGAAACAAATCTAACAATTTGAAAACCCCCTTTTTGTTACACATCCGGAGCTATCCGGGGATGGGAATCCAGAACTCATCCGCAAACCCATCCGGGGCAGTTTGATTCTAGCTTTACGTATTTTTTATGTAAATCCATGAAACATTTGAAATTCATTTGTCCTTAAGCAAACACTATGACTTTTTACACTGTACGACCAACGCAGCATCAACTAAATATCATTGCTGGAAATAATAAATTGCATTTTGACGAACCGACTAATCGGAGAACTTAACAAATTTGAAGGTTTATAGAAGTCGTGAAAGTAGTTACTTTTCAAACGTTTACCTGTTGGCTAAGTGAAGTTCACATTTGCTCAGATTTGTGACAAATCCAATCCAGTTGTGTTTGTAAAATGACAAATCAGAACAAGACAAGTTTTTGTAATGTGGTTTTACACAGAACCACGGCATCGTGTTATTCCAATAAAACAAATTACACAGGCTAGAATATCCGGTATCATCTCTCAATGTTAAATCGTCAGCACTACATTGCGTCGACTCAGAAATATTAAAGCGTGTAAATATTGCTCTTGCGTCTCTGAAATGCTACAAATTGAAAATAATAAGAAGGAGAGTGTTGCAAAAAACGAACATATATTTTTTTCTTTACGCCAGCACATTAAACACAACATAAATACATGCAATATTTCACACTGAACTTCACGGTGTCTAGTCATTCTAGATCAAGTAAGTACCACTTGGTTCATATTACTACGGGTGAAATATAGGCTATTAGTTTTACTGTATTCTTTATATCATAGGTCATAAAAATCAAACATTTTTGATAGTTTCAATGTCGATTCAGTACATATTTTTTATAACACTAATATGCTGCTTGGGACGTTTTCGCTTACAGCAAATAATTATGGTAGGCAATTTATTTTGAAAGGTTACAGCATTATATTAACAAGTTAATATACCTGCATATACTTTCTTACCAAATCAGTACTGATATTAATGTTGGATTTGAAAAGCATCGTTCTTTTAATTATTTTTTTAAGAATTTCTAACCAGGATGATACCTTAATCCTACTTTAAGATATTCAAAATAATTTCCCCTGAAAAGATATTCTGTGGAGACTGAGGCTTACGATTATGCCCTACGATGAATGAAGTACAAACACGATATCTATAAAGTATTTCACGCAGCTTTAAACGATCCATGAAGGAAACAGTCTTTCAACAGTGTATTTATTTTTCTTTTAAGAAATCGTTTTTTAGCAACCGTTCTAAAGAATCAAGAATATAGAATTATGACTAAGATTATCTTTAACAATATATACAGGTATATTAGATCCAAATTTCATATCTAAAACAAGAACTTATACACGATTTTACAAGAATAATTTTATGTTAAATAATTGTACTATGCATTAGGTTTTAAGCGACTTACCAAAATACCGTGATTTATGATTTTTGAAATCGATTTTCACCAAAAGGCAAAATGTCGCCACTGTTTTATATTTACACGAAAATTAATGGTTGATCATTCGGGTTTTCGTATTTTTTCTCATGCATTTTTTAAAAACCGTGCAATGGTTTTTTGTAAACATTGATAAATATAGAACGAGATGCGACAGTATTTTAGACACTCCCATCACGTTGGCAGAAAATCAAAACTGCGCAGTCGTAAATTTTGCTTCCGTCACTAACAATAGAGCATATACGTAAGTATAGGTATCGCACAGCATGTCGTTTTTAGATATAAACAGTCAGTCACTCCCGTTAAAAAAAAAGATACACGCAGTAAAGCCAATACTAATCCCCAATGATAACGTGATTCCCGCCAAAACGCAAGGACGAGTCCATTTTATGATAAATGATAAAATAACAATTCATAATGCTTGCAGATTACTTGGCAAGTAAACATTAGTAATACTTCAACACAGCCCAGCCGCGTAAAATGCAGATAACTGTTATGTCTTTACAGGATTAAGAGAAAAGAGATTATTGTTTTATAGTTTATTACTCATTGCTTAATAAGTTACAACTGCAGAGACTATACTACATGGTTTAAGCATTACAAGATAAGAACCTCCCTAAGGTGTGGTTAGTAGATGTCCATTATAATTAAACTTTATACATGGCAGTATAATACACAACACTTCTCCCCTTTTTAATTTGAAGCTTCCGCATCAAATTCATTAGAAGTCAATATTAACCTTAATATTTACACTAATAGTACAGAATTGTGAATGAAATTATATGAATGGAATATTTTCCTATGATTATTCATCTCTGTAAAATTTCTCACGAAAGTTTTTTGTGGAAATTTTCTGTAATAAAATAAGTATGAGATAAAGTCCTGAAAAGTGTTAATTATTCAAAATCCAGTTCTAATTATACTCGATATTAACACATTAAATACTTGTTTTATCTAGGGGAGTAAAAACCGTATCTATCTGGTGCTTTTCTATTCCGTAATGGATATCGTATTTCAGGGACAATGTCTTGTTTACTGTTAATCACCATAGGTGCATTATCAGTTTTCTGCGTATTATCTTGTTTCTCATGCACTGTTTTCAGGTCACCTTGTGCCTGATTATTTTGATTTTCCGGGCTGTAAGTCGGATTATTTTGAGCGCGAAATGTTTCAGTTCGGAGTTATAAACTTGACTTTCCAGCGACATATATATTATCGCGATTCCGTCATTTTGGTTTTCCACAATTAATTTGCATGTCTACGCCATTTTATTTTGTATCCTACATCTACCTGATACATAAGCGGACCCTCACGAGAAACTACAGTACCGCCAATCCAATGTCCTTACCTCGATAGTCACGAGCCAACACGTTTTCACCAATTTCGAACTCTGGAAATTTTCTGTCATCAGAAAAGGAAGACTTCATTTGCTTATCAGACACATAATGTTTTGTGTCAGGTTTGACACGATCGAGTCTAGACCTCAAACTTCTTCCTAGAAATAACTTTGCAGGCGATTCAATTGTCGTACTGTGCGGTGAACTGCGATACCGTAACAGAAAACAACTAAGTTTCTGATTGAAATCTCCTGTTTCAAAATTCATAGCTCGTATACTTTGCTTGAAATGACCGACAAATCTTTCCGCGAGACCATTTGTGCTCGGGTTGTACGGTACAGACCTTAAATGCAAAATACCATTGTCTTTCACAAATTTTTGCGAAAATATCTGAACAAAACTGTGTTAAATTATCACTCGCAATATTTGTAGGTAGCCCATTTCTTGAAAGTACCGTACGCAAAACTCCTATCGTTCTTTCGGCCGTTGTACTTTTTATTTCAATGACTTCCGGCCATTTTGAATGTGCGTCGACCATAATAAGAAACATTCTTCCTAAAAATGGTCCTGCAAAATCTGTATGTACGCGCTCCCATGGACAACTAGGCCTTTCCCAGGGGTGAAGATTAACTGCTGAAGGTGCCTTCTGCTGTTTTTGACAACCGACACAACTTTCTACAAGCAATACTAGATTTTTGTCAATGCCAGGATACCATACATACTCTTGCAAGATTCTTTACTCTTACAATGCCAGGATGGCTGGCCTGCAATAGATCTAAAATCTATTTCCGTAAATTTGTAGGTATGGCCACTCTTATTCAGCATAATAATCATCCACGGTGGATCAATAATTCACTTTTCCGATTCGCGTATGCCTTTAGCACTGAATCATTTTCATTCGAATTCAAACCGTTTTGCACTTGTTCATAAACACGTGACAAAATTTTGTCTCGTCGTGTTTCTCGTGCAATTTGAGCGCTAGTAACCGGTAATGGCTCTATTTGTGAAGTATAAAATACATCTTCACCAGCATTGAAATCTTCTTGTTGCGTACGCACGGGTAAACGTGACAATGCATCGACGTTTGCGTTTTTCTTTGTTCTCTTGTACTCTATATCATATTTAAAACCTGAGAGATACAAGGCATATCTCTGGACGCGTGCTGCGGTCGTTACTGCTATCTGTTTTTGTGGAGAAAAGATAGAAAGCAGAGCCTGGCAATCAACTATCAATGTGAATTTTCTACCACACAGGTACGTGTAGAATCTCTTCACAAAGTAATAGGCTGCCAAGGCCTCTCTATCGACCTGCGCATATTTCTGTTCAGTTTTTGTCAAAGTTCTTGATGCAAACGCGATCGGCTTTTCCGATCCGTTTGCATTACATGCGAGAGTATTCCACTGATACCAACTGGTGAGACATCAGTTTCCAATCGGACTGCAAAATCCGGATTATAATGTGTGAGCACGGGCTCTTTTGTCAACAGACTATTTTTTCATTTTGAAATGCTCGTTCTTATTTATCGTCCCACTCGAATTTTCATTTTTTCTCGAGCAATTTATTCAAGGGTTTGACGACAGTAGATATGTCAGGCAAGAATCTATGGTAGTACATGAGAAGACCAAGATAACTACGAAGAGAACTTACGTTTGTATGCCTGGATGTGTCTAAAATGGCTCCAATTCTAGCTTGCGGTTTCCATAACCCACTAATATCAATTTCATGACCACAGTAGCTTATCCGTTCTTGAAAGAGTGTGTGTGTGTGTGTGTGTGTGTGTGTGTGCGTGCGCGTGTGTGTATGTGTGTGTGTTCGGGTTTAACGTTTTTCTCAACAATTTTTCAGTCATAAGAACGACAGGTTCTTGAAAGAATGCAGATTTGTCTTTGTTCACTTGTAATCCATACTATTCTAGTCTCGTTAATACTAAATCCAGATTTTTAAATGTTGCTCGTTGGTAGCACCGGTAATGACCATGTCATTGAGAATGCACTTTACTCCATCAATTCCCTGGAGGATTTTTTCAATCGTTCTCTGCCATATTAATTATATTGACGTCGCTGAAGATATTTCCGTAGGCAAGTCTACTTTACGAATACAGTCCCTTATGCGTATTTATTGTTAGAAGCTTTTTGCTTTCGTCGTCGACTTCCAGATGGAGATAAGCTTGTCGTAAATCCAGTTTCGGCCGAGCTGTTACGACTTCCTCGTCACGGTTCTTGGACGGTTGGGGGGGGGGGGGGGGAGGGGTTCGATGGTGTCGGCCGGGGCCGTCGTCCGGGTGTGGTGTGGTTTTCTGGATGTGTCGTGATAAACATTTACATAAATAACAATTTCTTTACTGTTTTTAGAAAATAAAAGCATAAAATTATCTTTGTTATATCCATGTATTCTAAAATCATAGATATTCCCACTTTTTATTCATGATGAAGTCTCTATTTTCAGTCAGATCTTATACAGATATTTAGTACAGAAGCAGTATCAGAAATGTTAAGTAGAAAGAAAACACAACCCTATCTGTGTTTTACTCATGCATTTTAAAATTGTAGGTATTTCTTCATTTTTGCTCTTCATAAAAGGATGATTATTTTCAATTGTACTGAATACAGATGTATCTACAGTACGAAGGCGTATGTATATATATGTATATATATATATCCTTTTGCGACATGATGAGTCAGTTACAAATGTATCATGATATTCTATTTAGACATCATTTTTGTGAGATCATCTACCGTACCTTTTGATGTAAGAAATGTTCATGCAACATTGACATGACCATGCAAATTTGTAGTTTCAATGTAAGAGGGATAGGTAACACTTTAAAATGGAAACAAATGTTTGAATGACTAGAAACTATGGTTTATGCCTTTTACAAGAGACACACTTAAATTCAATCAAATTTCAGAACTGGACATCAGACTGGGGTGGAAAAGCCTATTTTAGCGGCGAAAACAATAACAGCGCAGGTGTATGCTTTCTAACCAATAAAAAATATTTTGTAATGATATAAAATACACAGAGATAGTCTGTGGAAGGTTAATTGCAATCGAATTTAAACTTTAGAGTAAAACGTATATTATCCTCAATATCTATGGACCAAATAAAGACGATGTATCACTATTTGAAAAATTAGATGTTTTTTGCAGACAATGATGATAAGGACTTAACAATAGGCGGTGACGTCAATACTTATCTAGATCCAAGCTTAGACAGAAAGAATGGGCGTAGAGATTCTCATAAAAAGTGTAGACAAAAAATGAAAGAACTAACAGAGAAATTTAATATCTGAGATGTTTGGAGGCTAAAACATCCAAATAAAATAAAATTCACATGGCATTCAAATAATAAACCTGCAATATTTTACAGACTCGACTATTTTCTACTATCGCAAAACCTTATTAACAACACTAGTTCATGTAAAATAAAAAACGGATATAAATCAGACCATTCAAGAATAACTCTTTCCTTAAATGCTCAAACACAACTGAAAGGAAATGGCTACTTTAAATTAAATAGCAATCTTTTATTAAAGGAGGAATATATAAAAAAAAAAAACGAAATATAATAGAGGAAACAGCCGAGATAAATGCGGGTACAAATCCAAATACGATGTTGGAAATTATAAAAGACAATATAAGAAATGAAACTATCAAATTTGCAAGTAAACACAAAAGAAAGTGATAAAAAAAAATATTAATATCCACATTACTAGAGTTGAATGCACAACTGATATTAGAATCACGTATTGATAAAGTCAATAATATAAATAAAGAATTTGACGCAACTGTTAAGTTGCGTCAAATGAAATTGATGATAAAAAGATAAACGGAATTATACTGAGAGCTAAAGCTCATAATGTGGAATATAGTGAAAAAATAGTAAACTGTTTTAAAACTTGGAGAAAAAACACGCTGGGAAAAAAATAATGAATCAGATAAATGTAAACGGGTGTTTGATAACAGATCAAAATAAAATAATTCAAGAACAAAAGAAGTTTTATCAAAACCTTTATAGAGATGTGGAACAAAAAAACATCTAACTTTGATTTTATGGGTCCAACAATGCCAGTTCTAAGTGATGAAGCAAATAGAAATTTAAATACAGAAATGACAGACTATTAATTCGCAACTGCATTAAAAGATATGAAAAACAATAAAAGTCCCGGTTTAGACGAGCTGACAACCGAATTTTACAAAGTCAAGAAGTTTTTTATAAAATCTATCAAATATTCTTTTGAAGATCAAAATTTAACAGAGCTTCAAAAGTAGGGCATAATTACATCTCTACCTAAATCTAATAAAGATACGCTATATATAGAAAACTGGCGACATATCAGCCTACTGAATATCGATTATAAAATAATAGCTAATGTCATAGCCAACAGAATAAAAAAGTACTACCTTTAATAATAAATAAATGTCAGTCGGGTTTTATGAAAGGAAAGTATATTGGAGAAAACATACGTCTTATCTTTGAAGTCTTAGAACAAATGGAAAATACAGACCTATATGCAATTTTGTTTTTCTTTGATTTTGAAAATTCTTCGTCAGTCTTAATCATAACTTTTTGTTTCAAACATTATTTTTAAGCCATATATTGCAATGAATAAAACTCCTTTACAAAGACCCAAAAAGTTGTGTAATCAAAACTGGACATATATCGGACTTTTTTAGAATTAAATGAGGCGTTCGCCGGGGGTGCCCACTCTCTCCCTACCTATTTATTGTCTGTATTGAATTGTTATCGAACTGTATTTGGAAAAACAAAAATATAAAAGGCATTTCAGTTAACACAACTGAACTCAAGAACGATTTATTTGCAGACGACGCAACTTTTGTCACAGACGGGTCAAAAAGGTCCTTTGAAGCCCTAATAGCAGTATTAGATTATTTTGGCAAAATGTCAGGACTTAAACTAAACGAAAGCAAATGCCATGTGCTAAAAGCAGGCTCTTTATGCAACTCTGATGTGAAATAAGAAGACAATACCATCTTTAGAAAAATGTATGTTTGACTTTATATAGGATGGAAAGCCGGACAAAATGAAAAGAGATATATTGAAAAACGACTACTTAAATGGTGGCAAAAAATGATTGACCTTAATAAATCTATACACTCTACAAAAGCTAGTTGGGTAAAGAAACTTATAAATAATGAACATGACTCTTTTATAAAATCTATATATCAATCTAAATTGGAAAAACTCGGTGGAAACTTAATTTTTGAGTGTCAAATAAATGAAAAAGATATACAAGAAAATTTTAAACACTGTCCGTTTCTAAGAGATATTATTTTATCATAAAATAAAGTCAAGCTAATTCCCGAATGCATAAACACAAAGAAGGAAATAATATGGAATAACTACAAAGTAAAATCGAACAACAAAACTATTTTTTTTATAAATCTTGGTTTCAAAGGGGAATTCATTACCTAGAACATTTATATGATTTTAGAATTAATCAGATGCATTCATTTGACAATATCAAAGAGTTATATAGCATTCCAAGTGGAGATTATCTCAAGTATATGACTCTAGTTAAATGCATACCACAGGAAATAAAAAGTAAAATTAAAACAGACAATATTAGAAATGATACACCAAACAAAGACATTTTGAAAAAAAAATTGAATGTAGAGAAAACAAATAAATACTTGTATGAACATCAAATGAAAAATAATAAAATATCTCCGAACACTGCAGAAAATAAATTGAAAAAATTCATCATACCAATTGCAGATTTAAAATGGAAAGAAATATACTCACATCAAGTATAGATAGTAAATATAGATATTTTCAATTTAAATATCTGCGCAGAATAATCGCGACAAATAAAAGTATGCTAAAACAAAAAGGTCGAATCGAATATATGTGACTTCTGTTCAATGAATGTTGAATCTATCGAACACTTATTTTGGGAATGTCCATGTGCATAAAAATTCTGGGGAAGCTTAAACGTTACTTTCATGAATGAAACTTTCATTTAGATCTTAACTGCTCTACTATTTCTTTCATAATGACAGAAAACGACAAACAAAAAGACGCGAAAAAATTTATTCTTCTAGTACCAAAATATCATATTTATAGTTGTAAAGTAAAAAGTGTACACCAAGCTTCAATTTCTTTCTAAAATATCTTTGAAGTAGACTTGAAATCGAAAGCTATACGGCATTGCAGCACGACATAATAGGAAGACATTATCAGAAATGGAAAGAAATCCTATCCTATGCAGTCAATATAAATGAAATATAAAATAAAAACAACAACAAAACTTCAAGAGTTGCGACAGATGTACAGTCTAACCTGCACTAACGGTCACCTCCGATCAGCAATCACCTCCGTTCAGCGGTCATTGTATGACGCCCCCGACGGATTTTCCTCCGAAATTGCCTCCCGATCGCCGTATTTGACCCCTTTCAGCGGCCATGTTTCTTCCAAAACCAATTATTTTTAGGCGATAATCGCCGAAGATACCCGATATTTGAGAAACACGTGATTGCTAAGTTTCGCGTGGCTGCACCTCCGATTAGCGGTCACCTGGCTTAAGCGGCCAAATTATCTGCTTCCCCTGGCTGGCTGCTTAAGACAGGTCAGACTGTATCTTCTTTTCTTTCTTTATAATTCTTTTTTTAAAATTATTTCTGCTGATATCTGTATATGCATATTTTTTTTTGTGAATACAGTCGTGTGTGAGTGTGCGGGTATGTGCATATGCATATATGTATGGGTGTGTGTATGTTTTTTTATGTTGCTGTTGTTATTGTTCAGGTATACATGTGTGTGTGTGTGCGTGTGTGTTTGTGTGTGTGTGTGTGTGTGTGGAAAATGAAAATATTTCTTTGTGAACATAGTTACATTTGTATACTTTTTTATTATGAGCATAGAGAAATAAAAGTATTTAATAAAAAAATCCAGTTTCGTAAATTTTTGCCCCGACGATAAATTTGCGAAAATATCTTCAATTCTTGGGTCTACTTTAAGCTCTTGGTTGACAGTAACCTTAAAGTCACCATATATTCTCACTTTTCCGTTTGGTTTTACTACAGGAACAATTAAAGTTGCCCAGTCACTGTTATTCACTTTCGAAATTATTCCTTGTTGTTCGAGATTTTCAAGTTCTTTCTCGATTTTCGGCTTCAATGAGCATGGAACTGGTTTTGCTTTGACGAATTTTGGAGTAGTATTTTCTTTGAGCGATAAGCTTGCCTGCATGCCTTTGACTTTTCCGATGTCATCGGAAAGTACTGAGCGATGTCGATCTAGTATTTCCTTCAAGCGAATATGTAATTTCTTACTGTCAATTGTATTTACCTGTAAAATGTTCTTCAAGTCAAGCTGGATTTTTGACCAGTTTATGACACAAATCTGCAAAATTTTAGATTGGTCTTTTACCTTGACACGTACTAATTTTGTCCCTGCTTGTGTGATTTCTTCACCTGAATACGTCCTTAATATTGACGTTGGTCTGTCCAAATACTTATTTCCAAACAGTTTTTGGAATTCCTCTTTGGATATCAATGTAACAGCAGAGCCAGTGTCAAGTTCCATTTTTAAAAGGAATATTGTCAATTTCCGGCGTAATCCAGATTTTGTTTGACGAACGACCGTGTACCGAATTAACATAGTTGATGTCATATTCCTCATCACTTATTGACTTCACTTTGTTTGATTTACATACATTTTTCAGATGTCCCGTTTTCTTACAGATGTGGCACTTTTAGTTCTTAAAGAAACACTTGTATGTCTTGTGGTTTGTTTTACCACAATGTTTACAGGGATCGAACGAAGCTGAAGTGTTTCGGGTTTTCGGGCTTTTTTGTCTTCACCGGAAATATGTCAGTCTTGTGCACTTGTTCTGTCGATGTTCGTAATTCGGACGCATCTCTCGCTGCCGTTTCCATAGCTACCGCTTCTTTGATGGCTTTTTGTAAAGTCAAGTCTGTTTTCCACAACAGCCGTTTTTTTGTATATTTTCTTTTCTCAAACCGCACACGAATCTGTCCCTCAAGGTATCATTTAGAGTATCACCAAAATCACAATGCTCTCATAACTTCCGCTATGTAATCATGCACACTTTCACTTGTACACTGATTTCTTTATGAAATCTGAATCTCTCGGCGATAACTAACGCTTTTGGAGCCAAATGTTCCTTTAACAGCGTTGTTAAATCATCATACGATTTTTCTGCTGGTTTCATCGGCGAACACAAGTTTTGCAATAAGCTATAAGTTTTTTCTCCGATCAATGTAAGAAGGGCAGAAACTCGTTTTTCGTCTTCGATGTCATTCACCGAAAAGTATTGTATAAGTCTTTCCTCGTACGAAATCCACGAGTCTATGTTTTCATCATATGACTCTATTTTTCCAATATATCCAGCCATTTTTATCAATTCATTAATTTAAAATTTGAATGACAATTCCATTTATCCTCGTCGCCACTATGTTATGTCTTTACAGGATTAAGTTAGAAGAGATTATTGTTTTATAGTTTATTACTCATTGCTTAACAAGTTACAACTGTAGAGAGTATACTAAATGGTTTAAGCATTATAAGCCAAGAACCTCCCTAAGGCGGGGTTAGTAGATGTCAATTATAATTAAACCTTATACATGGCAGTATCATACACAACAATAACAATTGGATATATGCAAATCTTTTGTGAGCTCGAATCCGCATGAGGATATTTTTTTCAGATTTCTTTCCTATTCGTTTTTATTATTGTTCCCATATTACTTGCGGTGACGTCAAAGTTTTTGTTACGACTAAGAAAGGGTGTTACTATATTTTATCTACTATTTTGGATTAAAGGCATATCAGAATCGAAATAATTTGTAGCAAAATGGTGTTTTAACACTATTTATACACTCGGGCGGTAATATGTCGTACAAATAATACCATTACGCCCGACGTATAACCACCCATCGCGCATAAATAGTGTTAAAACACCCTTTTGCTATAAATTATTGTTTTAGAAAAGAACTGCAGTGTCAATATCTTAAAAAGCACTAGATCCATGTATAGAGTGCGTCATGCTAACTCACAGATGCCGCATAACGTATGTACTATATACTGAATGCTTAATTTTCTATCAGTTTGATTTGAAGCAGTAACATTTTTTACCCTTTTTATTTCAACTCTAAAATTGTTAGAACAATGTTTTTTACCAAAGATAAATACATGTCGTACGCAACATAAAGACCACTAGTTCAAGGTCAATGTCACACTTGCAGGTCAAATGTAAATAGGTTTTCGTTTCTGTCCGGTCTATAACTCAACAATCCTCAAAAAGGGATTTTAATACAACTGGGCAAAACTGTACCTCATAATAAGACAGTGTGTCTTACGCAACGCCCTTAACACTAACTTATAGGTCAAGGTCACAGTAAGAGGTCAAATGGCAATAGAAAATATTTATCCTGTCCGGTCAATAACTATGTTATTTATTGCGATATTTTAATATTACTTGACAGAAATGTTTCCCGTAATCAGACAATTTTCATATGCAAAAGCTTGAACCCTAGCTTAGAAATAGAATTATGTTCTGTTCTGTAAAAACTGAAAGACGTGTATTTTGATCAATAGGGTAATATGTGTTGGAGTAAATGCATTAACAAAAAAGTGTCTTATAGGCCAAAAGAGCTGATTGCCAATTTGTGTGAAAATAACAGTTTTCATTCTGTTACCATGTACATAAGTCACTATAAAACAATAAACTTATAGTGACATGTTATACATCTGTAGTGCAACTGACTTTATCGATGTTCTTTATGCATGTATATAAATGAATTGTGAAATATTTCTCAGGGTTATATGTTACTGTACGACCTGTATAATATGCACAAATTATGATAGTATACCATGCATGTATTGATATAGCAAAATGTATATTTGAGTTTGTCTGTGACCTAGAAATTATTATATTCTAAAAAGTATGTATTTAACGAGATACTGTATATGTATAAGTTAGTGAAATAACATTATATTCTGGTCAAATATCAACATTGTGTTTTCCTGTCAATTCTGTAAAACTAATGATAAAAGCTGATGTTTAATCTGGACCAAATTATAAAAAATATTGGTGCATCTTTTTCAGAATTAAGTCCCTTTAATATGATGATTTGTTACATTTTCTCTCATATTTTCTCACCAGTTTCAAAATGTAAGTTATCAAAATTGAAACTGAATACTTTCTTTATATTTATAGATGTAATAAGCAGTCAATAATTTTATATTTTTGTACATGCACGTTTTAATACGAATGTTGTGTTATAACTAATTGTATATATAGTACGATATTGTTTATAAATTTACGCCAGTAAGGAACTTTTTATTGCATTGCAAAACGTCATTCATTTGTTTTATAACATTTTTATGAACGCATTGCAGTAAATCGAACATTAGCCAATTTACAACAAACAGAAGAAGATCAAACATTTAAAGGTTGAATTCTTTATTAATGAACTGAATTAACTTAATAGAGTGTGTGCATCAAAATGAAATTGACCGATGTGTAATTGATTTATAGACCGGTTGGGGTTTTTATTTACTAGAAAGGACATGTAATTCTTAAGTTTCTAAGTTAAAAAATCATCAAAACCTCAATATCATGTATGGCAACAGGCTTAAAGCTTTTAATTTGTCGTACGCTGAGAACGATTTGTTTTGATTAACATATAAAAAATTCAAAACAATTAAACATGGACACCATATCTCATTATGGGACTTCAATATATCTTTGAAAAGTCAGACAAATACACCAAAATATAAACATATTTATATATATTACAAATTGTCGTAAAACGATATTAGAGAAGAAAAATATAGCACAGACCATATAACGTCGTTGTCGTAATAATCGAAAAATATAATTGCTATTTGCATGGTTTTTAAGAAATAATAAGTTCCCAAACGTGGTTTATCGTAGAATAACCCGAGTTTTGAGTTCTTATGCGTAAAAATATTACAAAGGCCGTAGGCCTGAGTGACAGATTGTTTCGCCTAAGAACAAAAAACTCGGATTATTCTACGATAAATCACACTTGGGAACATACAAGGGATGTTCGAAATGAATTGCTTATTTCTATCCAGAGACTTCAAATTTCAAGTTAGCCCAAAAGAGCTCATTTCATGCCCTCCAAGTACTCCCCGTGGCTAGAAATGCAAAGTTTCAGCCGATGTATTCACTTCTTGAAGGCGTCACGGTACGCTGATTTGGGCACAGTAATAAGATACTGATGAATGGCAGATCCAAGTGCCTGTCGGGACTGGTATTTCCGCCCAGCAAGGAATGATTTCAATTTCGGAAACAAAAAGGAATCACATGGGGCAAGGTCTGGGGAATACGGGGGGTGAGGCAAAACAGTTACTTTTTCTTTCTTCAAAAACGCCGTAACTATTGCGGAGGTATGAGCGGGGGCATTGTCATGTAGAAGACGGACATGTTTAAAACCAGTGGCAGGGCGTCGTTTCTGATAATACTTTTTCAGTTTCTTCAGTACTACGCCTTTATAGTACTTTCCGGTGATGCTTTTGCCCTTTTTCACCGGCACTTTTATTGCGACTCCTTCACCAGAGAAGAAGATTGCATACAAAACCTTCTTTGCACTCAAAGAACGTTTGGCAATTATTGGGCGTTTGCTGTGTTTAGTGGCCCAGATCTTATTGCTAACCTTTCTGACGAGCTCAAAATAATGGACCCAGGTTTCATCACCTGTGACGACATTGGCAAACTGCTTTTTGTCATATTTTGGAAACATTTGAAGCAGCTTTTTGGCCACTTTAACCCGTTGCCTCTTTTGCTCATCAGACAACAGAGTGGCACCCATCTAGCAGAAATCTTTCTGACTTTCAAATGCTTCTTCAAAATAAGGTGAACCGTTGATAGTGATATGCCTACCTTTCGTGCAATATCACGAACTGTAAATCTGGCATCTCCTTCAATGATTACCTTTATTTTGGAAACGATTTCTTTACGAGATGCAGATTTTGGCCTACCTGATTTCGGTGCATTTTTGATGGACTCTACACCAGACTCAGATTTCTTTTTCCACCGCCGAACTGTGTCATAAGACACACAAGAAGGTCCATAAGCAGTAGAAAGTTCAGTCATCAGCTGCTTCAAAGAACAACCAAGTTTTGAGCGAGCTTTGATGTAAGCCCGTATTTCATCTTTCTTGTCGACGCTTCTACCAACCATTTTTACTACAGTGGTCAATTATTGCGTGTATTCAAATGGCAAATTTTATGTCTTACACTAAGTCTAACATGTACATTTATACACCGTTGTGTAGATATTGAATAACCCTATACAGGTAGGTATTGGTTTTTATCGTGCCCCACGTGGATATCGAGCTAGAGGACAATAAGCAATTCATATCGAACACTCCTCGTATTATTTCGATTCTACGCACCTGAATCGGATGACGTAATTGTACGCGAGTGGTTTATTGCAGAATAACCCGAGATTGATTTTGCTCTACATGTATGTAGGTTATTTGCTGGTCGTGCTAGAATGAACTATATTCAAACATCATTTTCTAAACCCTTTTCTTCAGCCATTTTCTTAAATTTCACAAATTTAAGTACATCTTTGTGACTTATTTATAAAGCGGCATGTTGTAGTAAAACGAATAAAATTTTATCTTTTCACCATTCGATATTTTTAGAATTTCCAATTACATATTCATGTGGTAAAGAAACCAGGCACTGAATAACAACAACATCCTCAATAAATAAAAAAAGAACGCGTACCATTGATAGTCATCAATTTTCAAGTTTTGAGACATTCGTGAGTTATCGGGATTTTCCATATTTTAGAAGATTTGGCATAGCTCCCATTTAGGATAACATAGCTCCATGCGTTACTGTAGACTGCCCGGGGATAAAAGAACGAAGCAAAGTTATATTTCATTCCAAAAAATATCCTTCTTGAACAAAGACATTGTATTTTCAAGTTAACTTTAAGTAATGACAAATAAAACGACTCAATCAAACTTCTTGCAATATCTCGATTGGTTTTGGCTGAGTAGAGGACAAGTGATTTGATGTAGGTGAACTTAACCAACCAGCTACGGGGACCCATCTGCTAATATTTTAAAAAGCTGTGACCTCTAATGGCATTCTTTCTGAATGGCTCAGAAAAGGACTGTAAAGGTATTTTTTGGTCGAAAATGAAATTCAAATTAGGCTGCTACAGTCTACGGACCTTCTTTAGAACAAAATGACGTGTAAGGTCAAATAAATGCATTCACAAAAAATTGAACCATTACATTCTCGTTTCACGACCATAACTCTCATAAAATGTTTTAAACATTATATTTTGGTGTATTTTTTTTATAAATTTGATCAAATACATTAATTCCAACCAATGCGCAAGATATACATGTAAGCGAAGCATGAACTTAAAGAAATAGTTAAGGTGGAATGCGCCTAATTTGAAGTTATCTGGTTTCGTTTCGAAATTTTGATTAATATAAAATTCAGCATATTCCTCGTAGACTGCGGGTTTTACTTTTTTGATATTTCTGTAACTATTTTCTCTGCAAACCTTCAAAAACGACCATTGACGTCCATTTTTGATGAACCGCGATTTCACGTCCGTCAGACGATTTTCGTAAATCGTTCTGTTCATTCTACAAAAATCGATTTGCTTGCTAATCATCATATTTTAATTTAAAAATGTCTTTAAAATGG
The DNA here is from genome assembly GCF_021730395.1 of Mercenaria mercenaria. Taxonomy (NCBI): domain Eukaryota; kingdom Metazoa; phylum Mollusca; class Bivalvia; order Venerida; family Veneridae; genus Mercenaria; species Mercenaria mercenaria. The sequence continues at coordinate 44,210,772 of NC_069364.1, forward strand.
TGTATAATTTACGGAGATCATTTTAACGTAAAAGTCGATATTTACGTTAAAGTGACGTAAGAGCGACATATATGACGTTGAGTTTTGAATAAAATTTTTACTTCCATCTTGTCTCATGTAAAATCCAAACGATAAATTTTGACAAAAAACTAACATGATGATGAAAATTTTATTTTCTGTCTATTTATGGAATAAAATTATGGGGTCACCGAATTCATTTTCGCGTAAAATTACCTTTCGCTACCCCTACCCCCAAATCACAACATAGCTTAGTTTACGTGCTTTTCTGATATATATCTATTAAAATCTAAGTATTTTACACTCTCATTCATCAGAGGCTCACTACAGATGTGAAACGAATCTTGGTACGTGAAAAAGAGGGTTTTCTTTTTCAAAAGAGGTATTTATAACTGTAAAACTGGCGACCGGTGCGAAAATGGTTTCAATGCAGTATTTTTTACATACGCCAATGCGACAACTTTGCGTAAAATACTGATCATGTTATTTTTAAAAATCGCTTTAAATATATTTCTTTATAATTATGATTATTTTTCTCATCTTTTTCTTATTCAAAATACCAATAAATAAGTTTTCCGTTGTAATACACTGCTAAAATGAAAAAATTATGCATATGCAATTGTATATATAGTTCGGAGTTTTCATACTTTAAACAATATTATTGTAAAATATCATAGTTCAATATTATACAAGTTCAAATATTTTAAAGTTTGTTATTTCAGATGTATGACCATTGACTTAGCCGCCCCGCCACGGTAGTAAACGTTGTTTGAATCTTGTTTTTCTTTTTAGTATCCCTAACACTCCCTAAGCACGCACGAAAGCACGCACGCATGCACGCACGCACGCAAATCCCATAAGATGACCATAAGTTTAGTTGCAACGGGCTTGCCCGGTAAATTACCTGCTCTACGCAAATGTTTATATATACGACGACAGAATTCGGTTTTAAAGGTCAGAGTTTATTTTTTATTCTTTTGAAATTTTATACCACAGGCGCTATTTGAAATAAATCATAACTTCTATAATTTCCGTAATCATGATATAAGAGATACTATCCCTAGGTTACATATACGTGTTAGTGTATCCTTATAAACTTCCGATGAATGTTGAAAATCGTTACATTCTGAATTTGGACATCTAAGACGCTTATTAAAATAAAAAGTGAAACCTTACACATATACACGTGCCCTTACAACTCCCAATATCTCGTAAAAACGAAAGCAGGGTTTGCAAGTTTGAGCCTCCAGTCCTCCGTACAAAGTTACGATTCTTGAGTCGCCATATAGATAATGGCAACATAGAATTACACATGTATTTACAATCAACCGCTGTTGAATTACAGAGAGTCTCAGTCACAACCGCTACTTTCTTTCTTTCTTTTACCCCACACGCTGAGCTCAATAGAAGGAGCGCAGATCTATGAATCGTGAGTTAGATCCCCGGGTAGGGCATGGCGACTTGATAGGAGGCACGTGTCAGAAATCATTCGTCCTCCAACTCTGATTTATGTGGTGAAGTCGGAAGTAACTTTTTGAGAATACAGAATCCAGAAACACTGGCTAGGTTATTTCTCACCGTAACATAGAAAACAGCGCTAAACCCAAAACAAACTTTTTTCGTGAAATATTTATCAGTTTTAGTAGAATGTTTACCCATATTTGTGGTGTTTGATAGGTTTCTACTGTTAGGAAAAAGAATTACATATGGAATATGTTTCTTTTACGTGTCTATGAATACAACGATAACCTTCTTTACACACTTATCTGGAGAGCTAAAACCTCTTAGCAAAGGATGGTGTTTCTTTTCTAGCCAAGTTACTAAATAAATTAACCTTTTCAGAGCAACAGCCTCCGTATAACAAATATACTCTGTTTCCCCTGAGGTATTCACAGAGGATGCACTTTATTCGGAATCGGGGTGTCCGAAATCGGGGTGTCCGACTACTCTCCAAACAAATATTTCCGAAGCGTAAAATTTGTAGTAAAGTTAAATAAATCAATAAAGTTTATTCAAACATGATGATATAAATTACCTTAAATTTTCTAAAGTTGTATTCTATTTGTTTGTCTCATTTCATTTCTTTATGTATACAGTTTTACGCTTAGATAATACGTAACGGAAATAGCGGCTTGTGATGGAATTCTGTACAGGTAATTGTTAAAATTAAAAGGTTGAGATAAGTCAATTAAAAGATTTTAATTATTTAACTTGCGAAATAAATCATTTCAATCTCAGAAATGTCAAATGAAATTATTGCACAGTTGTAAAGAACTCAAAATGTGTTTGTCTTTATCCCAAGATATAAGAAAATCCATTGAATTACGCATTATTTTTTAAATCTGGGATAGGGATAGAGTAATGTAATTCAGGGCAACGGTAATACGGTGTCGATTTTGTCGCATTTTCTGAATTACAAATGTATTAAATATAATCTAAACATTAAAATCTGAGTTCTACACTGAAATGATTTCGCCGAAGATAGCAGAATTTTAAAGAGTATTATGATTTAATTGTACTTAGAAAAATAAAATAATAGATTTATGGAAGAAAAGAGGATAAACTGGAAAAATACTCAATTGCGCTATCTTGTGATTTGGGGGTAGGGGTAGCGTAATGTAATTTTACGCGAAAATGAATTCTGTGACCCCATAATTTTATTCCTTCAATCGATAGAAAATAAAATTTTCATCATCATGTTAGTTTTTTGTCAAATTCTATCGTTTGGATTTTACATGAGACAAGATTGAAGTAAAATTTTTATTCAAAACTCAACCTCATATTTGTCGCTCTTACGTCACTTTAACGTAAATATCGCCTTTTACGTTAAAATGATCTCCACAAATTATACACCATTTTAAAGACATTTTGAATAAAAATATAATGAGTAACAAGCAAATCGATTTATTATAAAATAAACAGAACGATTTACAAAAACCGTCTGACGGACGTGGAATCGCGGTTCATCAAAAATGGACGTCAATGGTCGTTTTTGAAGGTTTGCAGAGAAAAAAGTTACAGAAATATCAAAAAAGTAAAATCCGCAGTCTACGAGGAATATGCTGAATTTTATATTAATCAAAATTTCGAAACGAAACCAGATAACTTCAAATTAGGCGCATTCCACCTTAAAGGCTTGTAGAATTATAACTTTTCAAACTGTATAACGTTTGCTATGGTATGACTGAATACCAATAAGCTTTGTGTCATTATTTCAAAATTTATCAATGAGAAAGTAAGTATCACTCTACAAAAAAGGGTGCTATATGTTTCAATCACTATTTGATTTTTGTTTGCATTTTACGACTACCTTTGATAAAACTGTGATAGTTACAATCATATATCTTCATTTAATTAATTTAAACTAATGGTTAAGAATGAGCATATCATATTTTATATTGCTGTAATTAAGTTAAATTGTTTATATATGATTTATATTATCTTTAAATGAAACATTATTTAGCCACATTGAGTATTCCTTAGTCTTCAAAAACGCAAGGTACCTTGATGTGAAAAGAATCTTCTCATTGGCTTCTGATTTCAGAGCTATTTCCCGGAACGAAAAATATTGAGCGGATACGTCTTCTATATAGAATTTATGTAAACCATTCTAAATATCATTTCGATTTGTCTTTTGCCTTTGATTGGATTGAATTGAAAGATGTGAGCTTCTGCTACATTAAAAAGGTTTGTCTAGAAGTCAGCCTCAGTAGTTAGAGATTTGAATGCCTCTTACTAACGTGCACGCTCAAATATTAGCATGAATTGAACTATTGGACCACGTTGGCCAAATAAAACATACATCAAAGGATATTGTTGTGTACACATTGTCCCAATAGTTGGGCCACTGTTGCATCAGTTGGAAATCCAATACCTGAGACAGACTTGGCATAAGTCATTGGTGTCGGTTGGCTTATTTTGACCCCATAAAGTTTCTGCTATCTGTGTTCATATGGAAGTTATATAATGAAAATTATTTCTTACCCAGTCACGCCTCAAGCGAAGCATAGCTGCTATAACTTCCCTCGTGAATAAAAGTTCTACTTCCAAATGAGCCGCACCCGACCATAATGCATCTACTTGTACAGTATATGTTCCATTTTTGTGGTCCGTAATGTGTCCATTTGTATATGCTTTAATAGAATCATTGAATAGCCTTGCTCGAAGGTGATCGCCACCAACAGATTTTAACTTTCCATACCCGTCGAAAAGAAAAACCTTAAAAAGTATGGTGTCACCAACATAAACTAGTTTATCTTCTGAAAAAAAAAAGAGTCAAACCATTTGCTTTATAGCAAAAACATAAAACACACGGATAGGTTACCTATGAAATAAACATTTAAAACAATATAATGTATCTAATGTAATGTAAAAAATCGTTTACAATATATAATTGATTTATTGATAATTTCTTTGTTCCATTTTACCATTGTGACAGTAGTTATTTTTCCCCATCACATGTTAACACATGATCTTTACAATTGCATTTAACATTTTATATTCAGAAACATATTTCGCAACAAAGTCATTTTTAAAGAACGATCACCTCTCAATGAAAAGTAATACATATAAAAACACAGATTATTTCACATATGTAAAACAATACAAAGTCCTTTATCATTTTTTGTTATTATATACAGATTTTAAATACGGCGCTAAAGCTAGTAAGAATGTTCCTTTTTATAGTGCATGCTCTTGTGACAGGGTCTTACATCCTGAGACGTCTTTATAGTTCAAATGATAATATATAAATCCGTTTCAGGTGGTGCTAGTAGGTGTGAGAGCTGTTGTGCATTCACTCTTAGACTCAATCAAACTGAGTCTACTATCAGATTCCTTGGTTCCGTTTTATTCTTCTAAAGGATTTTATTATGAATTTTATGAACTTGTTTTCAAGACAAACTTTAAGTGTCTTGTGGCGGCTGATGAATGAAACATCTCAATGTACTTGAACGCAGTAATGTTATACTTTCATGGTCGTTTTGGATCAAAAAGTTACTTTAATATAATAGATTTCCGCTTTAGCTGGGTTTGAGGCGTGATGTAAATGAACAGATTCCATCAAATCAAGTCTACATTTATTTTACTGATTGCGTTCTATGCTTCTACAGGATCTTAGATTTTATTTAATGTGTGTGCGTGGGTGTGTTCGGGTTTAACGTATTTTTCAACAATTTTTCAGTCATATAAACGACGGTATCTACTTGTAGCAGTGATCACACTGCCCGACTTTATAGTGCTGACTCACTGGAATATCACACCGTAGATACGTGACATGATCGAACCCAGAACCTCCCGCACTCGAAGCGGACGCCCTACCACTAGGCTACCGAGGCGGTTAGATTTTATTTGATAATGCTTGTCATAAATGAAGTGCTACGAACGAAAGAGAAGACAATTGTATGTTATCAGAGATTATTTGTAACTACTATACATCTATGAGAAATTTATGAACTACCAGTGAAATGTAATTAAAGGACAAACAGGCTATTTACCTATTTTTCCTAGTAATTTTCTTTAAAAATATAATAATATAGTAATAGATATTGACTTATAGATATTGACTATAGATATCTTACTTATGATATTGACTTATAGATATCTTACTTATGTAAGATATTACCGAACTACAAAGAGTCAAACGTTAGGTGAGACAGGATGCATTAGATTGTAATCTGAAGCGTCCCTTTAGTCAATTTCGGTATAAATCCTAGTTAACTGGAAACATTTAACGCAACCAAGAAAAGTAATTATGTCTGGATTTAAGTCAGCAACACTTTTCACGGGCAGTGTTTCGCCTAAAGACATTTGCGATGCGTCTGTATCACACGAAAGTAATACGTTATCCTAAATCAATACTTATTGAATTATTTCATATTTTAAATGTATTATATGCATGTCAAAATATGACAATATATACCACCTTACTCTTTAGCAAAAGGTATAAATAACTTAGTATTAGATAAAGCCAAAAACAAAACACGTATATTATAAATGAAGTGTTCATTTGGGTATTCCAGACAGTAACACTTGTCAAAGAGATTAGTATCAGCCTTTTAAACAGATATTTTATGACGAATAATAAAGTAACAAACATCCATTACCTTCAAAATATATCAATTATTATGAAGCTTGCCGTCTCTTCATTTAAATTGTGATCGACATATTTCTGGTAAAAAAAGAGTATTCAAAATATTCTTAAAGTATTAAAATGCGACAAGATCATGCATCATTCAGTTGCCTTGGTACTGGAATTGTGCCAGACAGTTTGCATTTGTCCTTTCACGTATGACAGTGCCATGCCATCGTCTTTGATTACGTCAATGCCACTTATTTAAGCGGTTTGGAGCGTGAAAATGGAATCACAATTTTATGATTTATTATGTTGTTAAATTTATTTATTTTTCAATGGTGATGGTGATGGTAGCTTGCATTACCACTACCGTCAATAAACAGGCTTAAAAGACGTTAAACCCGAACACACACATACACACACACACACACACACACACACACAATCAAACCGAGCCTGCAACATCTTCGTTTATGTCGTGTAGGGCGATCTGTGACTGTTCCACTTTTTCTGTTCTACTTTTGTAACCGACGAATGATCTATATTCTGACCAATGACCGATTCCCTGTCTATATGAATTAAATCTGAAAAGTAGATACCTCGGAGGCTCGGAAGCACCGAGAACAAGACAAACAGTTATCATTGAAGACTCGGTTTGACTGAGTCTGTTCATGAGAACCTATCTGATAATATTATTCACTTGTGCTACTGATGTCTAAACTCCACCTTCATATAATTGATATTACCATATGGAACACATTATTTAAAAAAATAATAAGGAGCATGTGAATTACATAATTGGAGATGTCGGTTTCAAAAAGGGCAATATTCTAGAGGGAACGTGAAAACACTTGTTTAAGTCATGCACTGCACATACCGTTCAGTTCGATTTTAGACTGTTCTGGGTCAGCGGCTAATAAAGCATCTATGCATTGAGTCTGCATAATGTCGTCCAAACTAAATTTTTTATTAAGTTCCTGTTTGATCCGGTATGATTCGTCACTCCTGTAAACGAAATGTGAAGAAACAGGCGCACATCTTTATGTAAGTCAAGTTTATAAAAGTACTGGACAGATAATTTTTCATAAATAATGCACTTGAGAATTGATTGTTGTTTTTTTTTGCGAAACTTAGGGATCAAAAGCCATAACAGAAGTTATAAACTTTTTTAGAATGACAGTATTTTAATTCTCGATGACTTGTTCCGACACTTTCTTAAATCAAAGTTGGCAATAAAATCAATTAATCCTGTAAACTATAAATTTTCTTTATTCAAAATCATGTAGATCATATCGTAGTTTCAAACATTTTGATTGTTCAACTGTTAAAATTTTTAATTGATTGGTTATTTGGACTTGTGTAGTCTCCACTTTGATTGGCTAGATATAGGTAAATATTGATATCTCTGTTTAAGTGTTTTATTCTGTGTTGTTAATCTGACCCACTCAAAGTAACTTTATCTATTATATTTTTAAATTAGAAAAAGCTTTAAGTTTATCATCTGTTGTATAGGCTGAGGCGTAAACGGACTTTGTTATTACTGGTCATCACTAATTGAGTATTGCAGATTGCAAACATATAACATTATGTTTATTCATTTTTGTCTGGTGTTAAAACAATCTGCATTATTACATATATTTTTATTGTTCCAGCCAGATGTGTTAAGTATGTCGTTATATTGAATATTGCGAATGATTATGGTGTTTCATACTTGTAAAAATGGTTTAGTACAACGCGATCAATTTAAGGCGGTAGGTTACCTTGTTACCAGGGTGAATTCAAATTAGTTGAACCGCAGCAATGTTTTTGTATTTCGTGTAATATGATGTTTTAACTGCTACAATCTCAATTTCGTTTATCTCTGTCCCTTCAAGTTCAGTTTTATCCAGGTTTGAAGAACATGATCATCCAATGGATTTTTATATAGAAAGAAGAAGGAAAATACTGATATTTAACACTTTTTCAGTGTATGTTAGTTTCACTGATATCCGTAGAAGTCTGCACAATTGGTAATTTTACTTGTATGCGTGTTAGCTTTCAAATATAAGCTTAACATGTATATGTCGCGGGGCTTGTGTTTCCTTGGTAGGCATTTTCTCTCATTTTTAAACAACTATGTATAAAAAACGTGGTTTTCGACGGCTTCAGTGCAATTCTGTTAATGACTGACGTGGAATATTTGGGTAATATTATTAGCAAAATACCAAGCACTTTACATGGTTCCCTATTTTTCTTAAAGTTTAAAGTAATCATGGCAACAGAGATGTTTACAATAGCTTATATCTTGCTCTTTGTCGTAACTTCTTATAAAAAATATTGAATAAAATTATCTTTCTTGTTAATGTAGCTTTAAAACATATTATATCTAACGTAAGTTATATTTTCGTGTTATTTGCATTTACTAAAACAAATTTCACGGCATAAAATACTTACAGCAGTACCCTTCGACTGTCATTTTTCATGGAAAAATCGTTCAGCATGCTGCTATTATTCTCATAGATATTGTTGAAATGAAAATAAAAAGCCGAAGGAAGCTGTGTTCCTTAAATTAACCAGTGTCAAAGCTTCTGAATTTTACATTTAGATATATAGGTCATGGGCTTTGTTTCCATGGTAACATCAATTCAATGCAAGAAATCACAATTTTCTACTGACATTTGAACAATTTTAGAGCTTAGTTTTAGTATATATGTAACAAATTATCAAGGAAACAGAAAAAATTGGTATTTCAAATCAAAGTGCATTTTTTTTTTATTTGAAAATGACCGTAACAAGTAACCTTTCACCCAGCTATATTCCAAAATATATTGGCTACCATCATCCATTTTCTTACATTCCGCATAACATTTCAATATAACTACATAAAAGAAGCAAAATATTCATTATAATTCAGAGCAAAAGACTCGTAAAATATTTTCAGCAAATAGTGGTTGTTTAAAAGTAGTTCAAATCAAGAAAATGCACAGAATTACGTACGTTCAAAATAAAAGCTATTGATTTTGCGCGGTAACTGACACGTAACGTCATGACGTCAATGACGTCATTTTAAGGCAAAATTGTTTTGAAGCGTTTCTGCGGCAATTTATTCATTATTTCTGCATTATTAAACCATAAAACATCAGATCGGAGTCAGGTTCATTTGTTTTCAGAAAAATGGATATACAAACACATTTAGTTTGTCATAAACGTCGTCGTAAATCGTCACGTAAGCTTCCGGTTGGACATGCGCAAATACAAATATTAAGGTAACCTACTTCCATTATCCTGATCAAATATTTAAAATGATGGAAGCTTTGTTTTATTTTGTCTATAAACAAACAAGAAAATCAAATGAATACAATCTGTAAAAGGGTCCTTTGGAAGCATAGAATGACAAAAGAAAATAGCAGACTTGGCTTTACTGAGTCTGTTCATGAGAGGTAAAGATATGTGCAACACATCTCACGCCCCCATAACACCTACTTAAGCGGACTTCTATTGCACATCTATTAAATGGAATCCATGATCCCAACGGACCACAAACACTTCATCAAGTTGTATTGCCTTACTTATCTATTGTGTGTTCTTTCTGTAACACATTTATTCAAATATCTATATCTTACTTAGTATGTTATAAAAGTCACATTAGTCTTACATAGGTTTTCTGTGCATGAAACAAAGTAGAAATATATATAGCGTTTTAGAGCCAATGTTCGCCATTTAACCGTTGACCCCTTGACCTTACCATGACATTGATCCTGAACAAAACAGTAAAAAAAAACATAACCACATAATACATTTTTGTACAATATTATAAGAAACAATAACAAAATAACCTTCTGTGTGACTCAGAACTGCACGGTCATACAACCTTAAGCTCGTCGATTTCATTTAGTCAGACCTACTTTCCTCTTAACCCAACCAATAAAACTATTCACGAACCGGCTATAGATTCAATTAGAATATCTGATGCTACGCTATGCAAATTCTAATCACCCCTTATAAGTAAATTTTCATAATGTAGTAAAATGTTTTAGGCGAAGTAAAAAAATTCAAACAACGAATTAGGTACCAGTCGTTAGAGCCGGGAATCTATACTTACCAATTCGCATATTGATCTTGCTTCTACAAGTGATCGTTACATTACAACTTTTTGTGCCCCCCACCCTATGAGTGGTGGGGGCATATAAATTTGCTCTTGTCCGTCAGTCCGAAGTTAGTGACGCGCCTAGCTCAAAAAGTATTTGATATAAATTGATGAAACCTTGCATGAGTCTTTATCATGATATGAACTTGCGCACCTCCTATTCTTCGTCTGGCTCAGCCTCCTATTTTTAGAGTTATGGCCCCTGAAATAGTCAAAAATGCACATTTTCACCTTGTGACACGCCTAGCTCAAAAAGTATTTAATATAGATTCATGAAACCTTGCATGAATCTTAATCATGATATGAACTTGCGCACCTTCTACTTTTTATCTGGGTCCGCTCTCTACGTTCAGTGTTATGACCCCTGAAATAGTCAAAAATGCACATTTTCACCTGGTGACGAGCCTAGCTCAAAAAGTATTTAATATACATTTATTAAACCTTGCATGAGTCTTTATCATGATATGAACTTGCGCACCATCTATTTTTCATCTGGGTCCGCCCCCTATATCCAGAGTTATGGCCCTTGAAATAGTCAAAAATGCACATTTTCACCTTGTGACGCGCCTAACTCAAAAAGTATTACATATAAATTGATGAACCCTTGCATGAGTCTTTATCATGCTATGAACTTGCGCACCTCCTATCTGTATCTGCCTCCGCCTCCCCTGTTGTCAGAGTTATGGCCCCTGAAATAATCAAAAATGCACATTTTCACCTGGTGACGAGCCTAGCTAAAAAGTATTTAATATACATTTATTAAACCTTGCATGAGTCTTTATCATGATATGAACTTGAGCACCTCCTATTTTTCATCTGGGTCCGCCCACTATATCCAGAGTTATGGCCCTTGAAATAGTCAAAAATGCACATTTTCACCTTGTGACGCGCCTAGCTCAAAAAGTATTATATATAAATTGATGAAACCTTGCATGAGTCTTTATCATGCTAAGAACTTGCGCACCTCCTATTTGTATCTGCCTCCGCCCCCCTATTGTCAGAGTTATGGCCCCTGAAATAGTCAAAAATGCACATTTCCACCTTGTGACGCACCTAGCTCAAAAAGTATATGATATAAATGAGTCTTTATTATGATATAAACTTGCATACCTCTTATTTATTTGCTGTCTCCTCCCCTATTTTTAAAGTTATGGCCCCTGAATATTTTTTTGGTTGGGTTTAACGTCGCACCGACACAATTTTAGGTCATATGGCGAATTTCCAGCTTTGATGGTTTTTAGGAAGAGAGTAAAAAAAAATGCACATTTTCACCTAATTAGGTGCCTAACTAAAAAAAGTATTTAATGTAAATTCATGAAACCTTGCTTGAGTCTTTATCATGATGTGACCTTGCACACTTGGCATTCTTCTTGAGAATCTTAGCGTTTATTACAGAGTTTTGGCCCTTAAAATAGCGAAAAACGTGGATTTGTTGTTTGTGATGCCCATAGCTCAAAAAGTATATGGTATAGAATAATGAATCCTTTTCATAATTTTTTTGAGGCTATACCTCATTAAGACTGCAAACATTTGAATTATTTCCCCTTATTTGTGACAAATGTACCAGTGGGGGCACACCCTGTGTCCTACAGACACATTCTAGTGTTGTTTTTTTCTATTAGTAACACTTGATTTATATCCATTCTAGTTCAAGTCAAAAGTTTCAAACTGATATTAGCTGACGTAAACTTCAATAAATGTATGTTAATGGTCTGTCTCTACTTAAAAAGTGCAATGTCGAATAGCTTATACGCTCACACATTTACAACATGGTTGCTTTTCAAAAGAAATCCAGTTGTGTCTCATACTTTTCTCAACAGACAGTTCTGAGGTATTTGGTACTAGGATATTAAAACACCGTTTATAATCCTTATCAACCACTTGTTCACTTTGCTTCCGATGTTGCCATGCTAATAGATTATTTTCATCATACTAATATTGTCTGAACAATATTTCCATGCCACTTGGGATTAACTTGTTCATTACACGTTATTTCAATTAGTGTCTTTCACTTTACTGTCTATGTTACATAATAATTGTTTTAGAGGAACTTATATTATGATGGCTATGGCATAATATACTAAACTAATTTGCTAATATTCTTCTTCTTCTTCTTATTAATATTATTATTATTGTTACTATTATTATTGTTATTACTATCATGTTTGTAAAGTGTTTAAATACGAAATGGGTGAGTGAGTTGGGTTTTACGGCGAATCGACACAAAATGGTCATATATCGCCGAAAGCACGAAATGGGGTTTAGCTGACTTTTGCATACAGCAAGTAAACAGGCCTCTCTTATACTGATAGGGGAGATAATTTAATAGTCTGAGAAGAGTATAAGCAAATTTCCGACTGCCATACATCAAAGTTAGAGTCTTTGGAACAAAAACTCGTCTAAAATCTTTAATTCTAACCAGTCTGTAATCTTCTATTATATCTATACATTACTTTGACGAGGACAGTTGCACATCCTATTAGAAATTTATGGCATGCGCTTTATTCATATTTCATTGTCTCAATAATGTGTACTAAGATTAACAAAAGCAAATTCTTTACACTATACTTTAATTTAACACCGTTCATGTCCTAAAATTGTGTCAAATAAACAATGCTCATTTGTATCAATTAACTTAATTCGAAACTAAGAATAAATGATGATAATATTCTTTTACAGTAACAATAATAATAACTAGAACTGTCACAGGAGTGACGAATACCCCCCACAATACGGTCTTGTCACAGAAGAATGGCAACCATAAGAAAACAATGGCCACAAGAAAGTGCAATTTAAATCGAACTTGATCTGTATTTTATGATGTTATACCTGTATACCAAAACATTTAAATCTATCAAGAACTGTCGCTGAAGTGTTTAATGACGCCAATGGTGGATGAATATTACACAGTAGTTTGAGTCTGTGTTTAAAGTATCAAATAATAAGAGAGGTACAGAGAAAGTGTCTGGTGCAAGAGTTATGCACCTTCTTTCGTATGATGTGGGTGATGATGTAAAACAACTACTTCAAGTTTGAATCAAATGCATTTCGTTATAACTGAGATATAGTAAAAATGCATCAAAATTGTATTTTATGATGTTACACCTGTGTACCAAGAACATTTAAATCTGTTAAGAACTGTCACTGGAGTATTTAGTGACTCAAATGGTGGATGAATATTGCACAATAGCTTGAGTCTGTTTTAAAAAATACCAAGTATTAAGAGAGGTACAGATAACGTTTATTAGAACACTATATAAGTATAATTCTAAGCCAAAAAGGGGGCATAATTCAGATAATATTGGTTCAAGATTTATGCACCTTGTATCATATGATGTGGGTAATGATGTGGAACAACTACTTCAAGTTTGAATCAAATGCATTTCGTAATAACTGGGATATAGTGAAACTGCATCAAAATTAGCCTTAAATTCTAAGTGAAAGGGGGCATAATTCATGAAAAATTGGTGCAGAGTTATGCACTTTGTGTCACATGATGTGGGTGATAAGGTGGAACATTCATTTTAAGTTTGAATCAAATCCATTTAGTAATAACTGAGAAAGAATGAAAGTGTATGAAAACATTAACCTGAAGTTCTAAGTAAAAAAGGGGTATAATTTATGAAATATTAGTGCAAGAGTTATGACCCTTGTGTCATATGATATGGATGATGATGTTAAGTTTGAATCAAATCCATTTAGTAACAAGTCGAAAGATTTCCTGCGGCCAGAAGTGATACAGACCAGAAATTGTTATGGATGTATGTGTGGCCACTCAGCATAAAAAGTAAGTTATGGGTGAAAAACATGCTTGCTTTTTTAGCTCACCTGCTCAGGTGAGTTTTTTGATCGCTCCATGTCCGGCGTCCGTCGTTTGTCGTCTGTCGTCTGTCGTCTGTCTGTCTGTCAACATTAAGCTTGTGTATGCGATAGAGGCTGTATTTTTAACTGATCTTCATTAAATTTTATCAGAATGATAGACTTGATGAAATCTAGAAAAAGTTTGAAAATGGGCCATCTAGGGTAAAAAGCTAGGTCACTAGGTCAAATCAAGGAACAAGGAAAAACATTGAGTATGCAATAGGGGCTGCATTTTACACTGGATTTTCATAAAATTTAGTCAGAATGGTTGCCTTGATAAAATCTAGGTCAAGTTCGAATATGGGTCATCTGGGGTCAAAAACTAGGTCAAATCAAAGAAAATATTTGTTTACACTCAAGATTTTTGCTCCAATTTTAATTAAAATTGGTCAGAATATTAATTTTGTTTCCATGAAATCACTAGGTTAAACATGTTTACACGGTTATGGTGTGTTTCTCAGGCGAGCGATCTAGGGTCATCTTGGCCCTCTTGTTAATTACACCATTATGCTTTAATGTAGGAAATATTACTCCATTCTACATGCTTTTCAAGCAGACCTATGAAATATGTATTTCTTAATTCTGAAAGTTATTGTTTTAAGCAAAAATAACTATATTTCCCTTTCATGTATAACATAACTTTTAGCTCAACTGGTCACATTTCTTGACTATTGAAATACTTTACTAGTGCTTCCACAAATGTGATTCATGCCTTCACCTAGACTTCGTTAACAACACAGAACCATATAATCCAGGAAACTGAAGAGCAATAAACACAAAAAACACTTATGCACAATTAGGTATCAATATTGATCATTGCTGAAAGTTTGAATATTAAATTATATGAAACAATGAATGAGGAATTCAGGTCACAAAACATTTCTCTATATCTAGAGTGCCAGCTATATTGCAAAAACGGCGTTCTATAAAAGCGATAAGCCAATCGCGTATCGGTAAAATGTCACGTGAAATCACCAGTCACAATGTGTTACACTACTTGTTGCATTCAAATATACCTGCGGCCTCCAGGCCGCAGGCCGCAGGTAATAAAACCCTTACAGGCACATAAAAGTTATGGAGCAAAACCAAATATCTTACCTTTGGCCTTGCATTGTGACTTTGACCTTTGACCAACACGTTATCTGGTCTTCAGGAATAATAATGTGAAGTTAAATTAAATTCCTTCCAGGCATATTGATTTCGGGACAAAATGTCCCGGGCGCGACGAGAAGGGACATGCCAAACTGATTCCTATATAGCTTCCCAACATGTTTGATGGGATATAATGATGATTATTATCATTATCATTATTGTTGTTGTTGTTGTTGTTGTTTTCAGTATCATCATACATTCTAGAAATTTTGAAAAGTTCTTAATTCCCAAGTGCTGAATTCAGAGGCTTTACTGAAATACATAAATTACAATAATAATCATAATAATATTCATATCAATATTATCATTTTTTCGGCGACGCCGTCTAAATTCGTTTTCGTTACCTATGCCACGTGACTTCAGTTTGCAAATCAAACTACTTGATAACGCATTATAGATAATTTATCAGAATGGAAGATTTATGCAACACTCTGCCTGATTGGACGAGAGTGTCAATTTCTTTCACTCTGTTGATTGTGCTACGCTGAGTGAAATGTAGAAAAAGCGTTTATCCTAAACGACGCTGTTCACAGTTTTAAAGCTAACTTTGGCTCAGTATATTTAGCAAGAATATTGATATATCTCAAAATGATAAGTAAGTTTAATAGATATGATAAAAACCTGTTCAAATACCAACATATATCAAATTAAAGAAAGAGCTGAATACGGTCTGCGTATCACATGAATAAGGGTGTGATAAGAGTTTTTTATGTAGAGAAGTGCTTTTTAAAAGATTTTCCTTGTTACAATTGTCGTCTGTATATGAAAAGGTTTCTTGCTTTTGTGACTTATTCAGATTGCATATTAAAATGAGTACTTGTTTGCTTTGATATATTTGTTATAAATTATTTAACTGATTTATTATATATGAATATTTTTCTTTAGTATGGTATGCAAATATTGAACTCAGTTGAAATCTGTTTTATTATATATATGCTATATAATGACTGAATCTCATTACACTGAAATGAAGGTACTCTGCATACAGTTTATCTATGTGATATGACTACGGTCAAACTTTGCTTATGAAACAGAAATATTGAAATAATTACAATTGTATGTTTTGCTTGACCTTCACTTTTTTATGTGTGACGTCATTGTCCAAAGATTCATGAATAGCGAATATGCTATTTGTTAAAACGGGATCAGTTGTCCTATTTTAGAAATAAATAAAAATAATAAATAAAAAAATCCTTTAATTGATCTTTTCTCATTTATTCATCTAATCAAACTTGATTTGTAGCATCTTTATTAGGCCCGCAGCCAACTTTGTTCAGCTGGGACAATTGACCCCTTTTAGGGGCTGCTAGAGGTAAAACTAGAAATGCCTTTATACAGCGTCTCATGAACAGCTTGGTGGATCTTTGTCATACTTGGTCTGGAGCATCATTATAAGGTCCTCTTCCAAATTTATTTATATAGGAACTTGGGCCCTATTAGGGACCACTATAGCTAAAAGTAGATATGCCTTTCTTCGCATTAACCACTAAAATGTAATGGATTTTTATCAAACTCGATGTGTAACAATATCGTAAGGTCTCCTGCTATTTTGTTACAAATGGGGATATGGACCAATTTAGCTAAAATATAAATACGTTTAATGACCTCTTCTCATGAACCGCTTCATGAATCTTCATCAAACTACTGCTGTAATTATTCGTCTAAGGATAAACGAAACAAAATTGCAACCCTTCGAAACCTTTGCGAAAAATTAAAAGAGAACCATTTAAATTGTTAAAGTGCGGTGTTTAGTTTTGCAATTTGAAAAATGTTAGATGAAAGATGAATGTTAGATGAAAAATTCATAAACTTCTTTCCTTATTACAATTCGCCGACCATCATTTTTAAAGATATTTCTTGTATTTAACTATTTCCGTTTTCATTCTCATAACTTGGTCAAGAGATGATTACATTCGATTAAACTCACTGATGGTTTATATACACTCATAGACTTTTATAATCGGTCACTGATTGCGATAACTTAATATTTAATACGTTTAAATATTTAAGACCAATTCTCTGTAAGAACAAAAAGTCAAAGAAGGAGTCGGAAACTCATAGTCTCAGAATTACTTCATATTTGCACCCGTTTTAGTATTTAAGCCACATACACAGGATTAACAGTGAAAAGATATGGACCAGCTCTGGTTACAATGGAAACGGGAATATTATATTTTTTGCGTAAAAAATGTCAATTTCTGTGAGTCAAATTTTACTAAAATGTTACTATTTTCTTTACATATAGTGGTATCTATGTCTGAAATAGAGCACTAATTTTCATATTTGCCTGGAATACATACCCGAAGTAAATATTTGAAACAAATACTATCTTTCAACATTTTCACAGTTTTAGAAGCAAGAATTTTATAAATACCCCCCTTTAAGATTTTACATTATCTTTAAAATTGGCCTGCATGTATATTTTTAACTTGTAATAAAATAAAAAGTGCACACATCTGAATATAATACTTGTATGGATTCAGCAGAGCAATGATATCCATTCCAATTTAAGGAGGAATTTTAGTGGGTCATTCATATTTGAGCTTTTTAGAGAATTTAGAAAATTGACAAAAACTGTTTTCAGCAAACTCATTTATGCCTAAATTACAGAATAACCTGAAATTATATAACATTGCCAGATACATAGTTATAGCAAAACATAAGTATTTCATGTATAACCATTTTACAAAGTTAAAGTGTCCAAAACTTTTTCTAGAATTTAAAGAGAATTTTCCGTTACCATGGCAACGTACACGAAAATTATAATTCAAACTTTCTGTATCAATTTTGTATTCTATGAAACAAGAAAAGTTCATTTGTAAGCTGTCAAAATATCTCTGGCACCTAAAGCATATTCTGGGCAGAATTAAGAAAAATACAAGCATAATAATGATCTATGAACCTTAAAGCATTGTCACAAGGTAAGTTTTCCACAGCCTTGTATGCACTTTTCTTTCTTTTAGGTAAACTAATTTTGAGTTTAAAAACAGTTGGAAATACTCATAATCAACTGTTACTGGCCTTTAAGGTATTGTATGGTTACTAATCATGACTGTCCAATTTTTTTCAAGTTGCCATGGTCGCAACATTCATTTTTCATTAAAAAGGAATTTTTGCATAAAATAAAAAAAATCTATGTGTGTTTATGTAAAGACAGTGTCCTTTCACCTCTGGAAAACACTTTGTTGCCATGGACATAAATGGCAGTAAAAGCAAAATCATGTATATTTCGCCATTTGATTTACTATGTACAGTTTAAATACAATTCAAAATTATGAACAAATAACAGTGTGTATCCAAGACTGAAAAATATCATGATATTTAAAAATAAACAGCATATATATATATTTGTATGTTCATGTTATAACAATCACGGAAAGTTTATCAGGTTTAAATAATTTCAATGGTAAAATGAATGTTTCTGTTATCAATTTACATTAACTTAAGCATGTTACAAAATTACAATGCTGAATTATTTGGGCTTAAAGTCATTTCCATCCAGTAGATTTTTGGTGAATATTTAAAAAATTGATATTTCTGGACCAAGATATATATTCTTCCTTTAACAATCAAATTAAATCAAATGATCTACAGAACAGTTCAGTCATGATCATGCACATTCCAGTGCCAGTAAATATTCAGTAAATACAAACTGCAGTTGCAGACATATCTCCTAATCCTTTCCATAATTTATCAAAATACACAAATAAATCTACTTTATTGATTAAAGTAAAACATGCTGATAAAACAGGATGTTAAATGCTTTGTATATCATAGAACGAAACCTGTTTTACAGATGACAATTGTACTGAATTTCTGAAGATTAATAGCTGTGGTCTTAAATTAGTCAGAAAGTCAGCTAGGAACTCAGATGTTCCCTTTAATCATTGATCAGTTAGTATATATACGCTTAAGTTAATACCTAACACAATATAGGTAACTTTACAAATGTATGAATTTTCATTAAAATCTAAATTGCAGACATTTTTTAAAAAATAAATTACATCAGAAAATATTATTTTAAGATGCAAGAGTGAAAAAGAATTGTAATATTTCAACAGTCTCACAAAATCAATTCAAAATAATTTAATAATTAATAATAAAATAATTCAACCATTATTTTGCTATATTTTCTCAGTATTTTTTTAAGATTAAAAAATCCATTTAAAATAGAATTAACTATGGTAGACAATATACAATTAGATCTGAATATGTTTGTGAGTAATAAGCTTTAATGTATAATTATGCTGTAAACTGATAAGCATATCTAATGAGAATTGCAGAACATGTGGGATTCTTTTTGACAAAAATTCAAAGACTGCCATATGTCTATATTCCAATTAAATATGTTCAAGTGCATCTTTTTCAAAATACATTAATTTTCATCAAATTTAAATATTACAAATTTAATGTAATACATGCAAAAGTATTCAAACAACTATACTAGATTTTTTTAATATATTTTAATTTAATTTTTAAGTCAAGAGTTAATACCTTTGGTTAAACAATTATCAACATTTTTAAGAAATGACATTCTAATTTTTCCATAAATCTGAAAAAGAAACATTAACGCAAACAACATAATTCCATTTTCAGGGTTTGCAGTGCGAGTTCTTCTATTTATGTCAAAGACACCAATAATTTTTTGGTCTGCGGCAATCCAAAAAAAGGGGACAGATTTTCACTGTTCAGATCTCCATAACTTATACCAAACACTGATTGATGATTCCCCACTTTCAGCCTCTCTATTTGGAAAACACAAAATCACTATTTTCTTAAACATTTTACCTTCACAGTGACATACTGCATTTCAAACTTGTGTCCTCTTCTTTAGAGATGAAATGACATCCTGTCATAACTAAACTACATGGAT
This sequence comes from Mercenaria mercenaria, assembly GCF_021730395.1. NCBI lineage: Eukaryota > Metazoa > Mollusca > Bivalvia > Venerida > Veneridae > Mercenaria > Mercenaria mercenaria. The sequence continues at coordinate 44,230,875 of NC_069364.1, forward strand.
CAGGCAGTTAAGTCACAGACTGCACAGTTGCAAGTTATAGAAAGTCTTTTAGAAGTCCTTGTTATTTTCATTTGATACATAATCTTGAGAATGCTGGCTATTCAGGTGATATCAGTGGTCTTCTGACCGCATTTACTTTTACCATGTAGCTGTCACTGAAAAATATAGTAGTGGGAGAACAACAATCTGAATGTCTTTTATTTGACTATGGGTGGTGGTGGTGTGGGGTGGATTCTCCAGTTATAATATTTGTGACATCATGTTACTGGGTAGAACTACTTATCTTCTACAAGCCAGCTGGAGGGTTTCCTCTCACAAACTTGTAAATGAATAAAATTTACATATACTAAATATTTCAATAATTTGATAAATTTTATACATATTTCAAATATTGTATAAGTAAATGTATAATATACACATATTTCCTTTATTCTTTTAATAAAAAGAATTTATCACATAGACCTTCCCTTCCTTGAAATGATGTTAAAAGGACCAATTGTATGAAATACATTAAATACCTTTGACTTTGCTACACTTTGATTAATGAAACATGTAAAATAAACAAAGTTCATAAATATTTTGTCAAAAAAAATAACATGTATTCAAGCATTTATAAAGATTTGAAATCAGACCTGATCAGATACTAAAACTATACATAAAATGTTTATACCTTCCTTTTATAAAGGGATGATGACGACTATTCGTTCTTTGAAGAATTAATCTGGAACAAACCCAAATCAGACTAAAATGGTTACATTTTGACAGATACAGGATATAATCCTTTTTTAACATTGTATGGACCACTTTCTAGGCGAAATCTGTTTTTCATGTGTAGAGGGTCCTTTTCTGAAAAAGGGTATGTCATATTTTAAAATTTCAAAAACTTATCTTTCAGTTTTAAACATATGTAAGCAATATTTTGTAGTCAAAACTACAACAGAATGTTTGTCAATTTAAGTTATAAAGTCCTACTAGCTATTGTATCATGAATTGAGATGTCAAGATTTCATACATGTATGAATATGGGCATGTGGGGGATTTCTTTCTTCATTTAAATAGGCATCTGAGGTGTAAATATAAAAACGACATATTAACTTTGACACAATCAATCCATTTACATTCAGTATGTACTTGTAAAACAGTTAAACAGGCATGTGCAGGTTAAAACATGCTCACTTATGTGTAGCAGTTGATGCAATTAAATGTTTTCATTTATCAATATTTGAGTTTTTACTTTTGTTAGTCTAATATCTACAGGTACTTTGGCAAACACATACACTATTGCAAATGACTAAATTATGATTACCTCTCTAGAACACCCACTCACTTGATAGTTGTTGGAAACTTTATCATGAAGCAGCCATTTTCAAAAGACACAACTCAGCTGAAAAACAAAACGAATGAATTTACAAAATTATACAAATTTTGAATTATAAATGTCTTTATCAGCTTTTTACAAATAACATAATATACATGCTAATTGTCATTTACAACTAAAATCATGTGTTTTTTTTTTCCTATAAATCTACCTCCCATAAAAGGAGGTAATCTCACAGCAAAAAAGTATGTTTTTCCCCAATTCTGAATTTTGAAATTGTTACTTTATTGGGTGTTTGATGTTTTAAAATGGTTTTGCTAATTTGTATGTATATTTGGATTATTAAAACAACATTATACTGTTGGTCAATTACTGAAATATAATCCATTAACATTTTACACAAAAATATCTTTACATAGATTTTGGTAATTTGGAGAATTTCCACATAATAGACAATTTCTGAGAGCATTTTTCCCAATTCCACTGGTGTTGCATGAACATTTACCTGTCTTAACTTGCTTTTTACCTAATCTTAAAGTTGTAAACATTCTAGTTACTGAAAATTTATTATTTTAGAATTCTTATAAATCTTTTAATAATGAAAAAGAAATGTCTTACGCCCAGCGGCTATTCTTAAGCTCACTTAGTGTGTATCATATTTTATTTTTATAAAAACTAAGTTCTTAAATATCTTACTCCTATATACAGATGCATGTATGTTATAGAAATGATGTATGCTGCAAATAGTATAGTTTTACTTAACAATGTATTTATCATCTCTTACAGCTCTTTCTACTTTTTATGTTGATAATGTTTACATTTGTTATTCATAGTCGGTTGTAAAAGCTCATATGAGCTTATGTTTATATGTCGCTGTCTTGCTGACTCAAAATAAATCTTATCTTATGTTATGGTGCTGGTGCATGGTATTCCCAAAATGATGAAAAAATGCGCCTGAAAGTGTTATCTTGGAAAAATAATAAGAAATGTCTGTCCAATGCTTAAGAAAATGACCTATGTATGGTCTTGAATATGTTGAAGGAGTTGACTAAATATCTTGCATAGCTTGAAATTTTTACATGTCAGATTAAAACATAAAATATTCTGAGACTCACCTGTTTTCATTGTAGTGTTTTCCTTTAACATTGATCCTTTAATCAGATTCACTCTTCACTTTTAGAGATACACAGACAGATTAGATTCATTTCTGCCAGAGAAGTTTCAAACGTGGACTTAGTTTGAATGGACACATCCAAGCATCACACGCCCATTTAGCATAAAATCTCTGATTGTCATTGAATTAATATACCAACAATTTGCAAAATCCGAGTAGAAATCTTATTTCAGCATACTCCAGGAAATAAACTAAGTTAAGCTCTTTGTGGTTTCCTATATAAAGAACATCAATGGGAGGTAATAAAAATAGGAAAAATACCCCTAATCATAAACTTTGGCCCAGATCTACAAGAATGTGTCTGAATGACCCGCTACAATTTATGTTTCTTTTTGAAATATCATCTTCCTTTATACAAACAAATGTACTTTTCTACCGAGACCTGTGCAATTTTAAAGATGTAGAGCACAATATAAACGTATGTTTTGCTCCATAAATATATTTTTCTTGCAGATGAAAGTCTAGACCATACAAAAATAAAAAAACAATATTTGGAAATGTTAGTTTGGTATGAAGAAAAGGACACTTTCTAGTACTTTCCAGATAACAAAATAGGCATGCACCCCTGATTTTTTTAGCAAGTTGGGGAATCGCATCCTCGTTTCAATGGTAACCGGGACATAATTATATTGAAAAAAAATGAAAAACAGGATTTTCTTAATTTTGCATCCTCTTCAAGAAAAAATCGGTTTAAAGGAAATATGTGACTATGAGTTTCCAACTTTTTTTGGTTCTTACAGAGAATTGGTCTTAAATTACACTACTGAAATTTTCTCGATCACCTTTGTTCTCATATGCTATTTATTCGTGAGGGTAATTTTCGATTAAAATGGCTTAAATCCTTCGTGCGTGGTATACTTTATTGTTTTATTTTCAGCGTAGTATTAACGAAATACATGTATATGAAAATCATAAGTGACCGATTACAAATGTCTATGAGTGTATATAATATACTTGTTGATGCATATACGATGCAACATGATTCTATATTTTCCCACTACAGTGTTAACTTGCTGCGGGTCAATGTTGCGATGTGTGACTAAGGCTACTATTGTTATGCTGTATGCTTAAAAGTATTTAACCTTATCTAAAATATTTTCTACACTAATATTCTTCACCTCTTTTTTCTTTATCTTTTCAATTTCTTGAAAACATTTTCTTCATCTTAATTTGCACTGCATAACTAAGTGTTAAACTTGCACAATATTCTAAACATTTAATTTACAAGATAAGGGCACGAGCATAAATATTTTCTTACAATAATTATTTTTTCGTTTAACGTCATGTCAACACAATTATATGTCATATGAATACTTTCAAACCTTATATGGTGACTCCAGGCGCCCATCCGGACTATATATATCTATTACAGGCATGGACTGACACCTTGTTAGAAGCACCCACCTTCAGTAAGCCAGCTAGATGGCTTTCTCAAACGAAATAAGACTACAATTCCAGCAAGGTTTCGAACAAAAAACCGTGAGGGAAAGCTTTTTAAAGGAATTGATTTAAACTAATCGGTCTCGGAGGTCTCTTATAATTATTATGATATTTTCATTAATACAGATACATGTATGCTACAAATGAAATTTGCATACTTACCATATATTTTGACTAAAGACTGGCAGATCGTTGATGCGCTTAGGCGTAAATGTTTCATTCATTTTGAAACAGAACCAGATCCCGAAAATATGAATTGATCCCAAAAAAGCCCAACATGTCAGATGTCTATTCCTAAAAATAGAGCAAAATATTATGACGTCACATGGATTCAAGCTCTACAATTGACACATAAAGCAAAACAACCCAATGTTCTTCATATGCTATTTTCGAAGTGAACATGTTACTTCGAGGCACAATGGTATATGTTTCATATTCATTAGAGAGTTAAACAATTGTATATAAATTATATCTATGATGCATGCGCTTATCAAATATTCTAGAAGTTTACTTAAGTCGGTGTTCAGCCCGCTGTCAGTATAATGTGACTGGGTTGGGTATCATGTCACGTGTCTACGGCGCGATATTCCAGTGAGGCAGCACTATAAAGTTGGACATTGTGCTCACTGCTACAAGTAGACACCGTCCTTTATATAACTGAAAAATTGTTGAAAAAGACGTTAAACCCGAACACACACACACACACACATACGCACGCACGCACGCACGCACACACACACACACACACACACACACACACAAGTCGGTGTTAGGGGGCACGAGGAGTGATGGACATTTTAAACCTTTCATGAACAGACTTAATGAAATCAAATCTGCTATTTTTTCCTTGCTTATAATTTATTTTCTTGGTTGTAATTTATGCTTCTTAGGGGTTTAACTTTAGATTAAACGTTCAACTTATTAGAGAGTTTGAGATTTCAAACTTCGCCTTCCCCTTCAACGTCTCTCATATATATTTTGGGTAAAACGTCACCGATATGCGTGTATTTTATTTATATCACACGTTGCTACTAAAGTTTTCCATGTAATATCACGTAAGCCTAAGACTTCTCTTTATTACTATGCGGAATAAAAAGCTTAGTTTCAGGATTTCTGCTTATTAAGTTATTTTATTATCCATATATATAATTAGACTAAATTTGATGCGGAACACTATCAATAGGTATAAGAATAATAAAGTTTTGTATGGCTAATGATTTTAACTAAATACATTGAATTGAACCTGGAAGTATGAAGTTATCAACTGATTTTGAGAAACTTTGAGATTTTGTTCAAACTTTAACTTCTACGGCATATTTGTGTCCCCAGGCGATATCGATTAAACCAGATTGGCCTTTTTGTCGTATGAAGTGAAGTTTTGAACGTCCGAAGATGTGATATCACGAAAGTCGAAACTTCATTCTTTTTACATCTACTCTGTCCACATACTCGGCATCAAAGACTGAAATCTGGATGGAGGCACATGGCATGACAGTCATTTTACTTGAAAAATAAATAATTACGCGCGAATATCATTTGGTGGAACATTTTATTTTCACATCCAAATAAAATCAATCTGTTTCTGTCGGACACTTAATACGACAATTGCGTTTTAATTATAAACATAAAATGGTACTAGTAAGGCGGAAAATTCTTCTGAAGTATCAGACAATTTCAGATCTATGATATCATGATGAGAGAGGTTTCCTGTTAGCCGTATGGGATAACTCCATTCTTTAAATGCACGGAACCAGAGCCTGGCAGAGGGACATTGTGGGTTAATTCCCCCTTTGATTCTTACATTTTACAAAGAAAGTCGGTCTTGAAACTCGGTGTGACCCTACTCCCCCCGCCCTGAAATGGGAGACCCGCCTTTTAATGTTGGTGTCCCTCTAACCAAAATTCCTGGATCCGCAGATGTTTTACTTATAAAATAGTATATTAAAATCATATTGTGCTGTCTGAGAGTTTGGCATTATACAGAGCCATACAGAGTGTCATTATCACGTTGATGTGATCATTATAGGTTATTAACTTTGAATGTGGATATATGCACGAGTTCTGCAGCGTTAATATTGCGCGACTTTAGGAGCGCAATATTGTCCGCGAAAGAATGAGTGTATATATCCACATAAAAAATTGATAACCTTTTTATTACATATCCACTATCAAATGATTAATTTATATCTAAATTATCGTTCTGTCACGAAAGACAGGAAAAAATACGGAAAAAATTCTCCGAAAACGCAATAAACAAATCAAACTGACGCGCATTAATATTTCCCGCGAAAATGACATCAACTTGTTGTCGCAACGTGCGCGTGGACGCCATGGACGTCACGCGATTATTTCCATTACAACGTTAAGAAAACATTCCACGTCCTATATTAGTCCAACTCATGACGTAATTATAACTTTCATTTCATTTCAGTCTGATAAATTACTACGTGCCAGTATCTAATAGGTCAGATTAATCAAAATGTAAAAGTAAACAAAATGTTGCATAAATACGTATTAAACAAACACACAATAGCAGCAAAAATCTAAAGAAACGAGATCCACAATGGACGGACCGTCAGGGGAGGTAACTAGAGTCACGGATTGGGACTAGTCCGAAATGAAAGCGTTCAACGTCATGATATGGAAAAATATTGCACGATCGCGGTCCACTGAAACCCAGTGGAAAATAATTTTAGGTATGTAATAATCATTTTTATTTCCTCTCATGTATGATTTACAATCGTGCATTGTATACTGACTATACTGACATAATTTTATATAAAACCTAAATGTTTGGAGCAACGCTAACGAGTTTTTACATTGTTCACATTGTTTTATCGTTTATCGTTTTTTTGTTTGTTTGTTGTTGTTTTTCTGTTGTTTTTTTTTTTGGTAATCGCTCTAATATCCATGCGATGATTATATTAATTGAAATGTTTTTTATTTAATTTTCATTTTTTCATTTTTAAAACCTCTTGTAAAATTCCTGGCCTTTCAGACGATTGGTATCAAAATGCACGAAAAAAACGATCATAATTACGGATAAATTGAATGGGCGGATTAAAAGAAGTAAGGTTCATTCTAATGTTTGAAATCTCAAGGAATTTTAATCGAACTTCAACTTCATACGTTAACTTCGCAAGAGACGTTGAAGGGGAAGGCGAAGGTTGAAATCTCAAACTCTCTATTATCGGATGACTTGCCTGAAATTATAATTTAAAAAAAAAATCTTGAATTGGTAAAGAAAGACATTGAACATTCAAATAATTGTACCTCTTTGTTTTTGGTCATTTACTGTCCAGGATCATCCGTCAAAAATGAAATACAGTTTCTTCAAAAATGAACAAAGTTAAACTAAAGGTTCATTTTGACCTTACAATAAAACAAAAAAAAATACAAATATTGATTTATTATATGCAAACAATAACTGTTACAATAAGTTTTGTTAATCCAGTTGCCCTACCCCCCCCCCCCTCCCCCACCCCACCCCCCGCCCGAAAAAACACAGTTAATTGCCTTCAAACGTTCAAAGTTCAAAGGCAAACTTTTTTTTTCTTTATTATCTGTTCTGACCTTCATGTGTTTCTACAGAAAAACATGCAAACTTTATCTTTATCCTTGAAGTGCTTTACCTAATGGTGTTCCATATTTGTTTCGCATATTGTGTTTCTGAACGTATAATTCAGATATAAAATTCAATTATTTTTTTTCTATTTTTGAAACTGTTATAAAAAGTCCTTTGTTTTAAATCTGCATTTGACTATGCCAGTTTTGCAAGAAAGCATAGAAAATCACAGTAGACGAGTGAACCACTATCTTTGTGTTGTGTTAACGATGTCTACTTTGTATTATCTTTTACGTATTCATAAATACATTATTAAATAAATGCTCGAGTTTCTGTATCTTAAATAATGCAATGCCTTTGTAAATTCCGTGTGCGAGACCAATAGTTTTGGCAGTGCTTGTGCTAAAATACCTATATGACCATTAAGCCAGTTCACCTGAATTTGCTGTGCCATTTGGAGTTGCTGTGCCAAGTAAAGTTGCAACACTTCCTGAATTTGCTCCGCCCAGTGGAATTATTGCACTTTTTGGACGCGCTCTTTGGGACTTGCTCTTCTTACTGCAGTTGTAGCACTCTGACATTGAGCCATTTTTCATTACTTGATCCAGAAATGACTGTTGAAGAGGTTTCCGGAAAGTTTTAATATAATACTATGGAGAATTTTTTTTAATAACACAGTGGTCGAATTTATCATCAGTCAACGTCCGTATAGATCCCATTTTAAATACCTCTTTCAGGACCTCACTTCGTGTTAGTCTACTTACTAAATATAACTTTGAATTATGTCAATGTTAAGCTTAATTTTGATACCAACCATTGCTAATTTGCAGAAATAAAAACGTTACAGATTAAAAACGTCATTTTCTGTCCGAGTTTATCTTCAGTACCTGTACATTTATATACAAAATTTGTTAAAATACAAAAGGTGTGTTTCTTTAACGTAAAAATGACGTAAAATCAGTAGGTAAATAATTATTCTTAACAACAGTAATAGCCATCCGTATCTTGTAAAACTGGAAATCTTGATTTAACAACTGTTTTTGAAATATAGAGATTTTGAACGCTTTATATTAATGCAAACATAGAAAATGGAAATGTGAAATGAAATAAAACTGGCAATATTAAAATACACCGTTTGGGAAATAAAATAGTTTCAAAGGAGACTGTAAATTTTGAAATTTTGCCTGTGGTATGTGTGCAGATAACATATTTCCAACATTTGAAATGGCAGTGTCATATTCAAGCGGTTTTGAATAAATCTATTCCAGGTCACATTCGTTTCATATGTTATACTTTAAAGTTACACAGTAAATGGTAATGTACAAAATCACTATCATGTTATATGATTTCACTGATAGTACATGTAAATATTAACTTTAGACTATGCATTTTAACCATTTGCACCATAACACTATTCTTGCATTAAAACAGTCTGACATCGAAATTCAATATAACACTAAATAATATATTCCTACCTCAATGATAATTTCTCCATATAATAATGCATATTGATTCCAAACAAACAGTCACATATGTTGACAGACTTTGTTCCAGTGTTTGCAATTATAAAAATGATTCACGATCATTTATGGACAACATAACAGCAGATAAGTATATAACCGATAGCTGTTACTGCGCAACCTTTTGCGCAGATGACGGTCTATGTAATAGATATTCGAGGGGGGTGTAGCCCACTAGAAAATAAAAAAAATAGCTACCCATGTGGTTTAATTCTAAAGCAATATTGGCAGCATTACATTATATATCAAACTACCTACACAAACTATTCTTTAAAATTTAATGAATCATTCCTTGAAAATTACTGATAACAGTCGTCAAAACTTTCCATTTCACCTATTGCGCAGCGGTCATTTCAATTCAAACCTTCGGGAGACAGTCATCGTTGAATTTAATTAGATATAATAAAAACATGTTGTTGTTTTTTGTGTGTGTACAGTACGTGAACAATTATGGAATCTGAATTGTTGGGTGCACGAAATGAACATTTTGAATAAAAAGGATCAGAATCTTAGTAGTGAAAACGTGTTTCTATCACAAATTCCACTGCCAGATGATGTGCTTTTGGAGACGAACGTTCAAACTAAAAATAAGTGAAATTAAACAGGAGATGTCTAAACTCGAAAACAATAATTGAGACAGTTTTTCAAAATTAGGTATACTACATGATAAACGGTTTGGGAAACCGGCAAAGGATGAGGAAATACAAGAACTAAAGTTGTCCAGACGCAATAAAATCTCGGCAAAAACACAAGTTGGGCAGGAACATATTTGATACATGGCAAAAATTTAGACACTTTGATATCCGGAATTCACACAATTGAAAAACCGGTGCTGTCGTACTGGCTAAAAAATCAAATAGGGCGAGGTTATCCACAGGAAAGATTTTACCTAATCATATGTGGACTATTGAGACGTTTGCGTGAGTGTGGTGTGCACGAAATGAACATTTTTGAATAAAAAGGATCGGAATTTGATACCGTGCTTGATAGCAAAATGCAGCATCTTTTGAAAAAGGGAATTGGTACTGACGTAAATCAGGCTGATCCTGTGTGTAACGAAGACGAAAACATGTTGTGGGGAAAAATGGTGTGTTCGGTATGAAAAATGCAAATACCCTGCAACTAACTGTATTTGTTATGCCCGTAGGTAATATACGATATAATATAAAAAGTAGACTGTATTTAAATGTAACAGCAAACATGACAATCAATGAATTGTTAACCTATGGCAATTTGGTTAGTAGTCATAACAAATGCAGCAAGGCCATTGACAATGGAGACAATTACAACAACGACACGTTCATATTTTGCATTAAGGATTAGGATGACGTAGGCACCTTGACAGGATGCGATATCAGAAATGCGGTTTTATGTACACACATGTCACGCGATATATTTACATACACAATAAGGTCATTCAGGACTTGCAAAAAATCACAAGAAGGCTAGACAATTTGCATTTTTATGACTTTACACTGTTATTCTGAAATATTTAAAATTGCTTTACTTTCAGGGTTAGACTTAGGGTAAGGGTAAGGATACAGGACAATTGACGAAATAATCCAAGTCATATGAAACAAAATGGTGTAGCTCATTGACATGGTTTAGTTTGCACAGTAAGACATTTCAGGACTTATTTGCAACAGTTCTTTAACTTTGCAATCGGCGTTTGGTCTGTTGTAAAGATGTTAAGACGAGTATATATATTCCTTTTGTAGCTAATAAATGTAAAACAAAAGAACCTTGTTGAGATAATATTTATCGTTTTAGCGACCTCTGTTTAGGTTTTAAGTGCTAAGTATTGATGCTAATTGTATTTCAGATGATATGTTAAATGGTGATATAACTGAAACATGTGTTCGTTATGTCACTTTTAAGATACCTATTGAGCTATTATTGTTGCCTGTTTTCTCCTTATGATCCAGTTAATCAGACGTATATCTTTGCATCCATACACGATATAATATTAGTTGTAAAGGTTTTTGACGGGATATACCGTTGGCATATAGCCTGACTGTGATTCCTATAAACCTAGGCTATGTGCTCACCGTATATACCGTCGAAAACTTGGCTACGGAGGTACTTTGTTAACTGTTTGTTTGTTTGTTTGTTTTTCAACAGTGTTTCAGTCATGTAACGGCGTGCAGTTAACCTAACCTGTTTTCCTGACTTCTGTACCAGTACAAACCTGTTCTCCGCAAGTAACTGCCAACTTTCCCACATGAATTATCAAAGGTGGAGGACGAATTATTTCAGACACAATGTCTTTCATCAAATCGTCACGGAGAACATACACCCCGCCCGGGGATCGAACTCGCGACCCCGCGATCCGTAGGCCAACGCTCTCCCTACTGAGCTAAGCGGGCGGGTTCTTTGTTAACTGTACTAGATGACCAGTTAGATTCTCAAAAACATTACTGAATAGAACTTTTACATTTTGTACAATGTAATGTGTAACTCAATGAGTTTATTATGCCGAAAAAAAGTTCTACATAAGAAGGAAGGTATTTACCTTGCTATTTGTTCTTGCATTAATGGTTTCCAGTGTTCAATACATATTAAAAATAAGGTTCTACATAAGTAGGAAAATATTTCCCTTTCTATTCTTGCATTAATGGTTTCCAGTGTTCAATACATGTAGTAAATTATTTACATATAACTGGGTATTCAATTGACATGCCTATCACATCCTTTAAAAATGTAGAAAAAATTCAACATTATCTGGACCAAGATGTAAAATTCTGCAATGCTCAGTCAGAGTCATATTTACTAGAAATGATAAAATTTATACATATCAGCATGTTTAGTAAAACTTTTTCTCAATCTGACTAAAGTACATATCCTATTACGCTACGCATAGAATCTGAGAACGACCTATTGATAGCCTCGTTCTGACGACCCTTTCGCTAGCCAATCAGAGCTTAACTTACAACATTTTGCAAATATTCATTTAGCCTTGATTTTTAATATTTACAATTCTTATGTCATAATATGTCAGATAGCAGGTTAGCTCAGTCGGTAGGCCACTTGCTCTGTAAGCGATGGGTCCCGGGTTCGAGCCCTGGAATGACTGCACATTTTTCTTACTCTTTGACATTCGAACAAGTCGTCTGATTGGTTCAAATAAAAATAGATTTGCGAAAATAAAAATAGCAATACCGGAAATCCAAAATATACAGAACTATGGGGACTATATAAATGTGGTCGCTAGTCGTTTAATAAGAACAGTCGTTTAATGGAATGAATTTATATTCTGAAAACGTTCGGGAGGGATTTTGACAGGTCGTTTAATACAAAAATCGCTTAATAGAGGTGGTCGCAAGTACGATGTCGACTGTACAACCAAGAAGAATAATAGCAGACTCGGTTTGATTTGGTCTGTTCATGAGAGGTAATGAAATGTGTAACACTTCTCAGGCCCCCTAGCACCGGCTTAAGCGGAACTCTATTATACATATGTTGAATGGACTCCTGATCCCAAAGGACCAGGTACGGGGAGACATTTTACAGCCGGCACTTAAAGATCGCTGTTGTGATAGTTAATAAAATCTGTAAAAAGATCCCTTGGAAGCAAAGAATACAACCAGGCCCCCTAGCACCGGCTTAAGCGGAACTCTATTACACATATGTTGAATGGACTCCATGATCCCAAAGGACCAGAAAATATAACAACACTGAAGACGCCTTTAATTTGTCGTTGCTTACCATTTCTTGACACGACAGGAGGTTAAAGGAGTAAATGCACTTCAGTTTTGTTCTGCAGCACATTCTTTTGTATATTCGCCTCTAGTCTCATGAGTTAGTCGACATTTGAAGAAAAAGTTAAACCAAACTTGTAAATACAACATAGAAAGGAAGTAGATTGGAAGAGTCCCCTACAAGCTTACTATGGTCTAATAATGTTATTGCCATATCTACGGTTGACAAGCCATTAGGTTGGCTTTAAGTTTGATGAACAAATGTTTACATGATTGTATTTAACTAAGTGGTCATAGCTCATGCAATTTTTCTTCAAGAAACTATCATAATAAGGCCCAGTTCAGGACTCATATCGTTCCCTTTTTGCAACTGTTAATACTCAGTTTTTTAAAGTTATTGGATGAAAGGTGACTGAAATCATAAAATCACAAAAGAACACATATCAACTTTTTCTGTTTGTGACAAATATGACATTTTGTAGTTAAACTGCATGTATTTATTCGCAGTTACTTTTCGTGGCACAACGAATTTCTAATTCATAGAGATATCTGGGACTGTAATAGTTAGAATGAAAGAGTTAATAGAACAGTGAGTATGCGAGGGAAAGGGATGGGGTGAAATTCTACATATTTCATACAGATATGCTTATTTATATCCAAATCAAGATGCACACATTTTACACCAACAAGTTCATATGCTGAAATTTGGCTATTAACAATGCTTATTTGTGTAAGACTGCAGACAGTTTATTAAAGTCATATCTTACTATTAAATTAATTCAAAACCGCTAATGCTTATTTAATCTGGAAAGTAGATCCCTCGGAAGCACCGAGAACAATACAAACTGAAAATTGCAGAAACGGTCAAACCGAGTCTTCAATCAAACCGAGTCTGCAATTTTCACTGTTTGCCTTGTTCTCGGTGCTTCCGAGGGATCTACTTTCCAGATGTTATTGATTGAGTCTGTTCATGAGCAGTTATGGAAAATGCAACACCACCCACGCCCCCTACCACCGGCTTAAGTTGTATTCAATCTTCAAATCTAAGTGAGCTAAAATCAATGATCCCGAAGGACCAGAAAATGTAACAACACTCAGATGAAGTCGGGGGGACTTTTTACGGCCGCCACACAGCACTTAACACCTGCTGTTGTGAAGTAAATATAATCTGGAAAGCAGATCCCTCGGAAGCACCGAGAACAATACAAACAGTGAAAATCCCAATTTATGGTACTATCATATTTCTTGCAGCCGGCTTCCAGTATTAGATTTTGGAAAAGCTCTTTTCTTACATGTAAAGAGTGCTCTAGTTTAAGTGATGATGTTTAAATGAAAGAAAAATCAGATAACAACTCTAATTTCGTCACCATAGTTGTGTTTTCTTACATTATAGTAGATATTCATTGCAGCAGGGACTTCTGCTAAACCCTGTCAATTTTGATTTATAAATACAGCGTTTTTACATAGTTGATACTATGTTTAAGTTGAATGTCTTAAGCATGTATCTGGATAAATATATTATTTCTTGACCGCATTTTACCATTTAAGAATTAGATGTATAAAAAAAGACGATTTTCTACCTATAATTCCATTTGAAAATTATTTTTTCATGAATAAAAAAATCAATACTTGATTAACACTTTAAAGAAACCATATAAACACAAACCCTCACCATTTAAAATATTTATTATTATGTCTTAGTCAGAAAAACAGGTTAATTTGAAGGCTAGATTGAATATATAAGGACATCATTACTGAAATATAGCAGCCAATGTGACATTCAAGATGGCTGCCACACTAATGGCCGAGAAAAATGTTACCAATAGAATTCTTAAAAGGTATCGCATAAGCTTTCATAAAAACATTACTTTTCAAAATATAGGAAATAAATACACAGGATTACAATTCACCACAGACTAGTTGGTGCCGTCTTATGTGGCTCGGTCTGTGGGTGTCCTATGACATTGACCTTGACGAAACTTTTGCAAATCTACTTAGTGGGTCTTAGGGAACAACTTTTCTATATGGCCCAAAGGTATCGGACTACAAACTTAAAATGTAGCAAAGTCGACCTAGCCCATTTGCCGCTGACAGATTCTTGTTATGGAGTGGTTCTGTGGGAGGTAGACAATGGTCCGGGAAAAGTAATTTTTGCGGGAGTTGTTTTAAAAGTATGGTTCATGTTATTTTCGCCTTAAGGTGACGTGGGGATTTGAAATAATTTGAGAAAGACATTTCGGTAGCCATCGTTTGTTGTACGGTAACCTAACCCTTGCGCTCCGACGAAAGGTTTTTTTGTGGGAATTGTTTGTCTTTAATTGAACTGTTGGTGCTAAAAGCCTAGACTGCTTTTGCCTAACAGTGACGTGAGAAACTGGAATCATTGAGATAGACACTGCGGTAGCAAGTTTCTGTTGTCCGGCAGCCTGACATTGATGGTGGGAGGAAAGAATTTTATGGGATCTGTTCGGCTTGAATACTAGTAGAACCGTTAATGCACATAAAATGACTTTTTTCGCCTTAAATTGACGTGAAAAATTAGCATTTGATTTGATTGCTATAGCAACCTTTTGTTTTACGGATGCCTTGCTGTATGTGGGGTAGAATAGGGTAAAATTCTACACCAAAATGCCGTATGGTGGCTCTGCCATAGTGGAAAGCTAGGCCTAAGATGTTTAGGCTTAAATTTTGGCATAACCAAGCCACTACATATCAGAAGCCACTTTCTAGCATGGCGTGGTTTACAAGTGTAGAGCTGCCCTCGCACAAAATGGGTTAGCTCAAAATTTATAATAATAAAACGTCTGTCCCTCTGTCTGTCTGTTTGTCTGTCAAACTCTTGGGTTAGAGAGCCACTACATAGAAAAGGCCGCTTTTTATCTCTGTATTTGTGCATCAGAGGGACAAGAACAGTTTTTGATCAATAACTTGAGAACCATTGACGCAGAACCTATAAACTTCATAGAATGATAGCAATTTCAGAGTAGATGGCCCCTGGGGTTACTAGATCAAAGGTCAAGGTCACAGGGGCCTGAACTTGGAATAACGTTTCTGATTGATATATCAAACTTCATATGGTAGGTCTTAAAGAGTATATGATTCCTATTGTTCTTGGGAACACTTGAGCAATGGTCAAGTTCACAGAGGCCTGAACGTGGAAAACACCTTCCAATCGATAGCTTGAGAACCACTTGACCCAAAATCTTCAACGGATGATTAGATATACAGAATAGATGACCAATGGACAAAACAAGTTGAAAATAGGGCTACCGCCTTAGAAGGATTAGTAACCTATATAAAGGGTATGAAACGCGGTTAGGGTTACGGCATGCCAATCTCGCACTTACTCTATTTTCAACAAGAAATGACTGTGTAAATAAAACACTATCCCGCTGAGAAAGGCTCTGACAGAAGTGACAACATTGCAGGTTTTAAAAAGTGCAGCAGGAAAATAGGGAAAACTAAGAAATAATTACGCAAGTTGACTCAACAACTTATCTGATGTAAGAGCTCCTTATGTTTCTTGATATCCAATTATGGAAGGATTTGTTTTTACGAATGTTAAACCTACCGTTTTTGAAACAAAACATACAAAACATGTTAAGAGAGAAGCAAAGATGTTTTCAGAACTTACTATTTAATAAAATGGGTGAAATAACTCGCTTCTCACTATAATTCCACAAAACTGTTTCTATGCAGCTACGGTTACGCATATAAAATGAACGTACAAGTTAAATCCTTGTAAATGTAACCCTTTCAGCAGGTGCGCGTGTCATACCTACCCTTTAATCTTGATCAGCGTAATCTTTGAAGAGCCAAATTAACTTTTCAATTAAGAATTGAATGGTGTTTTTCTGCGGTTCATCGATGTATGAACTGTCAGGAAGTTTACACCTAATTTTTACATAAACACCTCCGGAAGTTCATACATCGATGAACCGCAGAAAAACACCATTCAATTCTTATAATTACAACTTTCAAATCTTCTTCAATTTGTTTCCTATTTGAAAAATCTAAACTTTTATACTAAAATGCAAGCATTAAGAATACTTGGGGTTACGCGTATTAATTTCGTCGTCATGGACGCAAGCGAACGACTCACTTGCATAAAGCAAAAGAAAGATGGCCGACATCAACGTTGCAATCGTGACGGTCTGGAATTTTAGGTTTGATTAAATTAAAATCGGATTTTTGAGGTTGCTAAGACATATTTTGTGGTTTAACAACTGGAACTCTTATCAAAGATATTCAATTCTTATGAATATAACGTTCAAGAAATTCATTTGAAAGGATGATTGGAGAAAACACGTGTCAAAGTCGGTCGGTGACACTGACAGCTGGAATTTGGAAATTATGTTTTTGGAAACTGGAGCAAGGAAAAACTTTGAATGGATGATAGCGATAGGTAAGGAATTTAATTAATTATATGTCAGTTTATTGCAATAAAAAGTATCTACAGTTCACAAATCAATAAACGTGGAAAAACTCCACAAATTGAACTTTTTTTTTGCAAATTTTGCGTGGCCTTAAATTAAATCTTAAATTAAATTTAATTACTAAATTAATTCATCTGTTCACATTTGTTTATATCATCTTATGTCTGTCAACAGGTCAACAAGTATTATGTACTCGTTTTCTATGAATTAGATCAGGTATGGAAAATTTAGCAATGGGACAATGAATTGTAACAAGATAACAAAGTGACCATAATTCTGAATCTGTTTTTCAAATTGAAATTGTGTTTTCAGTTTTAATAACTGAAGAATCTGAGCTTAATTTTGAGTTTTTAGGGTATTTTGCAGAGTGAATGTGCAGTTGTTAAATGTGCATAAAGACGGATTAAACATTCCCATTCCGGAATCTTGTCAGCAAATTGTGTTTTTTTTTTTTTTTTTCATAGGTTGGATTTGGACCATCCGAGATGGGAACCGGAACTACATTTGAATTTAGCTGTGAATTTCCTTGGTGCAAGTTGATAATCCGATGAGGATTTTTGACATTCATTTTCTGCTCTGTTGTCGTTCCTCTGCTGTATGACCAAACAGATGCTTCGTTACGATATCCAGTCATAAGCATTATATGCCGGAGCTCACATCCGGCATCATCTAGCCCCTTGGTTGCACTAGCACGAAGGCAGTGTGCGGTGTATCAGAAAATGCAACGGTACCGTACAATAACATACAATCTTCGATGTTTATGTCAATTAGTCGTAAACTTCTTGACAGTTTATACATAATGGACTGCAGAAAAATAACATTCAATTCTTATATCTGTGTGAAATGTTTAGTATTGATTTTTTTTATTAGAAGCTAATTTTATTTAAAAAATGGAATTGAAATTATTTGAAAACAGAGTTACCGTGTGTCAAGACCTGCATTTCTAGAAATATCGCCCATGAAACTGGTGAATTGTTTGATGCTGACTGGTTTCATAGTGTTGTATCTGACAAACATGTTTACATGGCAAAATAGCTTTTCAGCATTTTGGTCACAGTGAGCATACAAGCCTTCAAGTTCTGAATAGGACACTTTTCACTGTCACCTTCTATAGCATACATTTTCTTTTCATTTGTGAAGCCACTTTCATTTTATTTTTCTTTCACTTCATGGGTAAGAGAAATATACTCCCTGCCTTCCTCATCAGCACAAATCTGAAGGCTGTTGCGGTTCAACTGTGGGTGAAAATAAGTTTTTCAGCAATACTGTATAAACAGTATTGCAATAGTCAAAATTTGCCTCAATAGTCACCACTAGTCTTGGGGGAATATTAAATTTTGTTCTCTTTGATTTTTTCAATTTCTCCTGGTGACAGGTTTTGAAATCTGGGAGGAGCCGCAGTTTGTGTTACATGTATAGATTTAGATTCAACCTATACAGTTTCTAGTTGTTCTGATCCCCCCCCCCCCATCCCCCAGCCACCCACCCCCCCCCCCCTTCCCCCCAACACACAAGGACTTCACTTTCACTATTGCCTTTGGAGACAGTAGACTCCGGGTTGTTAGAATGTCCTCGGGAATTTCGTCTTGACTACTTTCATTTGGCTCATACAAAGTGCCAAATAATTGCTTAAACAAAACAAAATCTGATTGTTGTTGTTGTGCAGACGAAGTTTACAGAACGCCAGATGCGGCAGTAATTAAATGTTTATATAATTTCAACTATTACTCAATTCATAGATTTGCGCGTTTCTGATTGGCTGCTTCAGCACACGTTGTCAACTTTCATTTATCAATGAAGCCGTCACGTATTCATTAGATCTAATTAATATTCATAATTCTACGGACTACTTTTTCGTTTCTGGGTCACGCACTTTCAGTTTCAATTCGCCGATTTAGTACATTTTCTGACCATAAATCATGGAACAAAAAATAAAATATATAATACGAATTTTTTTTTTTTTGTATTTACTCCCATTTAATCTTTTATTAAACATTTATATAAACATATAATTACTGCCGCATCTGGCGTTCTGTAAACTTCGTCTGCATAACAACAACAATTAGATTTTGTCTTGCTTAAGCAATTATTTGGCACTTTGTATGAGCCAAATTAAAGTAGTCAAGAAGAAATACCCGAGGACATTCAGGCCCTCTTGGCTAGTCTTTTCAATGATGAACTTGAAATGGAAAGTAAAACGAAAACTGAAAGTGAAACCGATAACAACCCGGAGTCTGCTGTCAACAAAGACGAAAGTAAAAGTGAAGTCCTTTGGGGGGGGGGGGGGGGGGGATGCAGAACAACTAGAAACTGTATATGTTGAAGCTTAATCTATACATGTGACACAAACTGCTGCTCCTCAATTCAAAACTTGTCACCACAGGAGAAATTGAAAAAAATCAAAGAGAACAAAATTTAATATGCCCCTAAGACAAGGGGTGACTATTGAGGCAAATTTTGACTATTGCAATACTGTTGATTGCTGAAAACTTATTGCGATCTATTCTATTGCAGGTTACTATTGCGATACTATTGCAATAGTTATCGGCCACCATGTTTTTTACAGTAAAACTGCCAACTGGCATTATTACAGTGTTAAACACAGCACTGTTAATACACATTGAAATGTTAATTAAACTGAAACGCACAGAAATAAATCTAACATTAAATATTTTTTACATTTTTTTTTCTTGCCTTCCTTGGCTTTGAAACGATAAGTAAAACAATAAACCTATGCAAGGTATACTCATCGAATTTGCCATTTTGTTGCGAATGTCAACGCGTTTAAAAACACAACGCATCGAAAAAGACGAAAACTGACGGATCAGAATAAATGAAGTGCCCTACCGAAAAGTTGGCTATATCATACGAGTAGCCTACTTTCTCCATGTCCATAGTACTTTTTCTCGTTTAAGATTAACAGGTTATTTAAACATTTTTGTATTTACTAATATTTCAAAACTATCGAAACTATAGATTGTCGAAGGAACTAACGGCGATTGTTGTTGGATCGTGACTGTTCTATCGATGCATACTATCAGGACCCTCACGATCGTAATGCATCAATATTTCAATGTATCGTTACACCCCTACCCAAGACAAAACAAAATACTGACCAAGTGGGGAATAAATCTGTTTCAAGGTAAATGCCGTGATACAGCAATTTATTAAGTAAAAAATCCATCTTTATATTTTATCGGTATCTTCCATAAAAACTGAAGATAGTTAATCTTGTCTTGACAACGTGACAGTTTGCACAGCCAGACCAGGATTCGAACCTGGAACCTCCCCAAAACACAAATTACCATATATAATTTCCAGTGTTGGGTTGCTCTGCCAACTGAGCTATCTGGCCAGTGGAACTGCAATATGCTAGCAAAAACATAAGATTATATTTAGATTTCTGGTTTATACAGATAAAACGGAGCGTTAAGTTGGGAAAAGAAATTGGTATGGGGATTTTCAGTAATCATTCTACTAAATCAACTACGCATTAAAGTTGGTTTACCACCTTTTTCTAATTAACCCGCTGAAATTCTCACAAAAATATTACATAAAATCCTATTTTACTTTTTAACAAGCATGGTTATAAGCAATTACAAATAAGGCGTAGAAAAAAAAAATGTTTGTTTCCGGTACTGCGGTATCTTGAATTTCACCCACAGTTGAACCTCAACAGCCTTCAGATTTTACTGATGAGGAAGGCAGGGTGTACATTTCTCTTACCCATGAAGTGAAAGAAAAATAAAATCAAAGTGGCGTCACAATTGAAAAAAAAAATTTATGCTATAGAAGGTGACAGTGAAAATTGTCCTATTCAGAACTTGAAGGCTTGTATGCTCACTGTGACCCAAATGCTGAAAAGTATTTAGTAATTAAATTTAATTTAAGGCCACGCAAAATTTGCAAACAAAAATGTTCAATTTGTGGAGTTTTTCCACGTTTATTGATTTGTGAACTGTAGATACTTTTTATTGCAATAAACAGACATATAATTAATTAAATTCCTTACCTATCGCTATCATCCATTCAAAGTTTTTCCTTGCTCCAGTTTCCAAATATATAATTTCCAAATTCCAGCTGTCAGTGTCACCGACCACCTCTGACACGTGTTTTCTTCAATCATCCTTTCAAATGAATTTCTTGAACGTTATATTCATAACAATTGAATATCTTTGATAAGAGTTACTGTTGTTAAACCACAAATTCCATCTTAACAACCTCAAAAAATTCGATTTTAATTTAATCAAGCCTAAAATTCCAGACCGTCACGATCGCGACGTTGATGTCGGCCATCTTTCTTTTGCTTTATGCAAATGAGTCGTTCGCTTGCGTCCATGACGACGAAATTAATACGCGTAACCCCAAGTACTCTTAAAGCTTGCATTTCAGTATAAAAGTTTGCATTTTTCAAATAGGAAACAAATTGAAGAAGATTTGAAAGTTGTAATTATAAGAATTGAATGATGTTTTTCTGCGGTTCACCGATGGATGAACTGTTAGGAAGTTTACACCTAATTTGCATAAACACACTTTCAGGAAGTTTACACCTAATTTTTACATAACCATACATCGATGAACCGCAGAAAAACACCATTCAATTCTTAAATAAATGTTTAATAAAAGATTAAATGGGAGTAAATAAAAACAAATAAATCATATTATACATTTTATTTTTTGTTCCATGATTTATGGTCAGAAAATGTACTAAATCGGCGAACTGAAACTGAATGTGCGTGACCCAGAAACGAAAAAGTAGTCCGTAGAATTATGAATATTAATTAGATCTAATGAATACGTGACGGCTTCATTGATAAATGAAAGTTGGTCACGTGTGCTGAAGCAGCCAATCAGAAACGCGCAAATCTATGAATTGAGTAATAGTTGTAATTATAACTGAATATGGAAGTAAAATTGGAAGATGAGATAGATATGATATATATAACGTTGGCATTGATTGCATATAATTTGCGTTTCCATATGGAATATATGCTTGCTCTGGATGAAATAAAGTTTTAAGCCTTCGTGTGAGGAAGCCATCCAGCTGGCTTACGGAAGGTCAGCGGTTCTATCCAAGCCCGCCAGTGATGAAATAATGCACAGAGGGGCACCTGGGGTCTTCCTCCACCATAAAAGCTGGAAAGTCGCCATAAAATATGACCTATAATTGTATCGGTGCGACGTTAAACCCAACCCCCCAGAAAATAACGCAAACACTTATTTACAGAAAAAAATGTAGCAACTTTTCACAAATAAGAAATTTGAACAGTACGTGGAGTAAAACATTATGTTTCAAATTGAAAACAGAAAAATTACACTCAGTAGTAAAAAAACTAGAACTGTCCATCCTAACGACTGTACCAGTTTGGGGAATCACGTGACTTATAATGGGTGCTTTCACAGAATAATGGCCGATTATTTCTCCGATTTCTCAGGAAAATCAAGGTACTTCCATTGATAAACCTTTATATGATGTTCTAATTCATATCATATATACCAAGAAAAGCTGGAAAGGCGCCATGTGAGCTATAATTCTTTCGGAGTAATGTTGAATCCATCAAATATATCAAACAAAATAGTCAATATCATTTTCCTATATTTCAACTCATTTTGATTCATATAAAGTTTAAATATTTAACAAACAGATGTATATGAATACAGTATTTGGATACCTAGAACATTGTTTCGAAACAGTCGTTAAACTATTCATTTAACATGCCTGTAAACTGATAAATACAGTTCATGTATCGTGTTTTTTTAAGCATAATATTAAATTTAATGCATTTATAAACTGAAAGAAGTAATATAACTGAGAAAACTGAAGAATGAAGGGGGTTTGTTGACATAAATAAGAAGTCTGTGGTATTTACAGTTTGGGGCAACAAAAAGAAGCTGTAACGGTAAAAAAATTACAAACGGGTTGCTTCAAAAATATAGACAGAAGGGTAGGAAGGGGTAAGCGGTAGAAAGAGTGGGGGTCGGGATGGGGGAGGAGGTTGCAGGGGAAAATAGAACAAGGAATTTGTTTGTTTGTTTTGAGTTTAACGTCGTTTTTTCAACAGTATTTCAGTCATGTAACGGCGGGCAGTTAACCTAACCAGTGTTCCTGGATTCTGAACCAGTACAAACCTGTTCTCTGCAAGTAACTGCCAACTTCCCCACATGAATCAGAGGTGGAGGACTAATTATTTCAGACACAGTGTCGTTTATGTCTGCCGATATATGTTGGTAGTTTTTCTCTGTTTGATTTACATAAACAAAAAAGACCAAATGAATTGAAACATGTCATTTTAATAACAAATGACAATATTATTATATAACTGCATAATAGTGCAAAGAGATGAACATCAAACTTATAAAATAATATGGCACTTAATACACCCATTATTATATTGTCTGCAACTATTATGCATGTAAATCAAATGTTGGGTACAACTAATCCGCCACATATTGCAAACTGCAGACTCGTACTGCTATTAGTGTGTGCCTGAACTTAATGCCATAACCTGCATTTTACAATACCGCCCAACAAAAAAAAATTATTTACAATAAATAATATTTATCAAATAGTCACGGAGAACATACGCCCCGCCCGAGGATCGAACTCAGGACCCCGCAATCCGTTGACCGACGCTAAGCGGGCGGGATGAACAAGGATGAATCCTAATCACAGTTAAACGGAAACGTAAACCAAAATAGTGCAGACATCCAAGTATCAAAGATAAACAATTACGAAAACTTACCCATAGTAAAGCACAGCAATTTGACGTCAAAAGTTAGTGTATTTGAATTTAAGTATGTAATAATAAGACAATTTATAAGCAGCATCTCATTGTTGCGATATTTGTACAGGAGATTGCATTTAATTTACACAAACACTTTGGAACTGATTTGATTGGAAAGGAGTTATGGGTCAATACAAAAAAGTTCAAGTTTAGATAAAACTGTGGAATCAAGAATATAAAGCAATATCTTTAAAAATTTGATGCAGGAAGTCAAAGTAAAAGGAAAATGATGTTGTTATTTTTTCTAAATAAATTGTTTTAATTGTAGGTTCATATTATTACTGTTTTAAGTATACCTCAACTTCAACTCTGTGGTAAAAGGCATGGACGGAAGTCAGCATTTCCACTAGCGTCCAGACCAGTCTCAATCACATCGAATCTGCGGCATGTTCATTTTTGTCGTGTTTGGCGTCCTGTGTGGTTACCACATCTTCTGTTTCATACATTTGCTGTTCGATTAACTTACTACTGTGCACATTTCTACTTAAATCTACTTTAAACTATCATATTTCTTGAGAATAGCCGATGATGAATACTAGTTCTAAAAGCTGAGGCTTTCAAATATCTAAGGTTTTCATATTTTCATAGTTATTCTGTTAAATAACAAATTTGTTATTACCTTCTACGCGTGTTATTTATTGTTTAGTTTTTGCTTCAGTTGTAAATTCAAGTGATGAAGTACCATCCATTTGAATAAAGCTACTCAGATATCAAGCTTCTAAGATTCATTCTTTTACTGGCATCATTACGTATAGTACCATAAAAGATTCACTATTATTGTCTGAATTGATTGAAATTTTAGTCATCATCTTCTTCCATTAAAACATTAAAATCCTAATGACAAAATATGTTGTTCCTTTTCTGCGATTACCATCTTGTTATGGATTAATGTTTTGTTTTGCAAATTGATACAAACTAATGAAAAGCGTTCGTAATGAAAAGAGTTGGCGATAAAAATAATTTCAAATGTCATGTATATCAATAGCTTGAACCGATGAAATAAAAAAAAAGCATTTGAGAAAGATTTCAAATATTCTGTTGTGTCACTGACGTTCTGAATGGGACCAAGCAACATTTCGCTTTATTGCCACGGTTGCCAAAATCCACCATGTTGTATAGGGTCTGCACGCGAATCAATTCCAGGCATTTGACATGAAACTGAACCTCTCTCATAATCTTCAAGCCTTTGAAGCATATTTTGTACAATTTCGGGGAAATGTTCGGACAAATCGATCTGTTCAAATGGATCGCTGTCAATATTGAACAGGCAGACGTTTTTGAGATCACTAGACTGTTTCTTTTGTGAATCTGGACCTAAAATAAATATGGCTGTTGTATCTAATCATTGTTATCATCAATGAAAGAACATTTAAATGCATTATAATGACATCAAAAATGATATTCATTAGAATAACAAAATCAATCATAGAATCCCTGGAACTAAATAGCTCGTCAAACACAAACATACCTACACATGAATTTACGCTGTAAAAGATACAATATCAGACACAGCATTTCAAACACATGCAAGTAAGATACATTTAACAATTCATCTTTACGAGAAGTGCTCAACATGTCATTGAACAATATGAATTTTACATCCGCGAAGAATGTATGAGAATGTCGAACTATGTGCACTGCACTGTACTTTTATACAAAAAATGTACTCGCGTTAATTTGTGAAAAATAAGACAGGAGAGCAAATTGCTAAGGGGTAAGGTATTATTGGTTTTAATTGTATTTAAAATTGGATCTTTCAGAAGTTCTGCAGTATTTATTTTCACTGCTTTACAAAGCAATGGCAAATACATTTAACACTCACCCTTACCCTTGAAATGTAGACTGGACTGATGTCAGTCAAGTTTTCAGCTTCATCATCCTTGAACTTCACAATTCAGTAGATTGAAGAGTTACAGTAATATTACCGAAATATAGCATATTACTTGAGTGTCTTTTCATATTGAATTTATTCAACGTGTTGAATAAAATAATAAATTTTATCAATTTTATTTAACGAGTTGAATAAATTTAATGTGGAAAGTTACAAATGCAATATTCTTTTTATCACATGTTAGCCTTTTCTTTCGAAACATCAAACATTTTACCTTTTTTTTACTACATAAACAAGTCAGTTTGACCAACGTCTTCTGTACTATAGACGACGTCGACGTCAAGCTTTATTACACTAGTGTATTATCATTTTTATTTAATGGCTTTATTACACCCCCGCGGCGTCAAACATGTGATAATTTGGAATAATATATGGTCGCTTTAGTAACACAATATTGTTTGCACATTAGCATGACATGCTCTCCAAAAATGATATATGTTGGCCATAGCTAATTTAAGGATGACTACCCGTAATAGGCCTCAATTTCACCAAAAGCGTACATACAACTTGATAATGTAAGCTTTGCATATTGACAAGTTATATAGTGACAGAACTTCTCAAAAATTTCCTTTAGATTACCTCCTTTGATGTTTTGGTTTTTCATGAGTTATCTCCCTGAAAACTAAAAAAAATGTAATTTTCTCATTTTCCCTACGGGGAATTTTAGATTTCTTTTTGATATTTGTATCAGAATCATATAATGCAGCTTTCGATCGCAAAATTTTCTCGAAACTTAAGCTCAGATTCTCATAATAAAATAAATTAGATATTTCCCATAGGCATCAATGTTAACTTAAAAACTAATTTTCTCACCCCCCCCCCCCCCCCCCGACGCACCCACCAAAAAAATGATACAATTCGAATAGCAGAATCATATAGTGCAGCTTTCTACCGCAAAATTTTCTCGAAACTCAAGCTCAGATTCTCATAATAAAATAAATTATATATTTCCCATAGGCATCAATGTTAACTGCAATACTAATTTTCTCCCCCCAAAAATGATAAAATTCGAAAAATCTCTCGGTGATACGTTTTTAATTTTTAATGTCTTTAAAGTGACTAACAATGCTAACAATATATGTATAACACCTTCCTGCAATGATTTGTTAAATCCGTATAGCAGTTTCAGAGTCCGGTAAACCTACTGTGACAGGAAGACGCATGATCAATCAGACTGACAAACGGAGCAAAGTAGGTTATATGGCGCCAGACAGGAGAACCAAAATCAATAAAACATTTATTTATTTGGGTTTTACGGCGCACCAACACAGTATAGGTTATATGGCGCCAAACAGGAGAACCAAAATTTGTAGTCCTGTTTGGCGCCATATAACCTATACTGTGTTGGTGCGCCGTAAAACCCAAATAAATAAATAAATAAATGTTTTATTGATTTTTATCATGGACCTCCGTGGCTGTGTGGTAAAAGCCCCTCATCGATGTGGGTTCAAGCCTCACTCGGGGCGTTGAATTCTTCATGTGAGGAAGCCATCCAGCTGGCTTACGGATAGTCGGTGATTCTACACAAGATCCCGCTCGTGATGACATAATGCACGGAGAGGCACCTTGGGTCTTCCTCCATCATAGAAGCTGGAAAGTCGCTATATGACCTATAAATGTGTCTTTGCAACGATAAACCCAATAGATAAATAAATATAACTTTCATCAAATTGTATAATTACCAATCTTAAAAAAACTAAGAATTCATATTGATTTCAATATAATTTCTGGCTTTTCATTTGATAGATATTGTAATACTTCAAAAACCTAAGCCAAAAAACAAATGTTAAAGCTGCCTGTAGCTTCTATTTTCATTTACAATAAGAAAAGTCAGTTAAATGTGTGAACAAGAAAAATAAATTAAGAGAGATGCTGTTTATAAATGCTTATGCACCTCTTGCACATGCCATGCAGGGAAGATGTTAATCAGCTATACCCTTCTACATAATAGTCAGTTGTATCAGCTGTAATGTACCAGTCACAGTTAAAATCAAACGGTAAAATAAAATATGCTTTAGTTATTCTATATATATTACTTTTACTGATATTTGTGTATAACTCACCCCGATTCTTCTAAACTATTTTTCGATCAAACATACGGCATTAACATCAACAACTAGCTTCCAGCTGAATTGCGTAATGACATTCGGGATCATTTTAACTGTTCTAATGTTATAAAAAAAATCATTCAAAACATGTAGCAAAATACCTAGCTGTCCAATTATAATTTTCCATGCACCTATTCTCATAGAAGATCTTCTTGTATAAGATGTATTGTTATAGAAAGGGTCAATGTTATGAAGTATTTCCTGCCGTGAACTTCGAATACCATATCTGTAAACAAAACACCAAGTAGAAATACAGCTAATGATGATACATCATATATTATCATAATCATCGTCATACAAAAAATCTAATATCTATCAAAATGCTATAAAAACGTAAGTTATTGTCTTTATGCATCAATATGCACAAGCTTTCGCTCACTTAATAGTTTTCCATTGGTCGTATCCGTCTAAATGTTTAATGCCTTTCAAATCACCACCAGCCAGACTGACGAGTGTAGGAAACCAGTCAGTAACATGCATGAGCTCATTCGAAATATAGCCAGTTCTTTTGTTGCCTATGAGAGAGCTGTGAACGAATCCAACAGCACGTATTCCCCCTTCCCATAATGTACTTTTTGTTCCTTTAAGCGGCACGTTGCTTCCTCCAACGGTTGGGTTTCCACCATTGTCTGTAACAGCAAACAAACTGTAGTAAACAGTATGTAAGTGTAATATTCAAATGATAATCAGCATGAAAATCCACATTCAAAGAACGAAGCCGCCCAATGCATACAACATTCAAAATGGAAACAGTAGTATGTGAAACTGTATGAATACAGTGACTCAGCACATGTACACAGTACCACAAACGGATGCAGTTTTAACAATGTAGTAACAAACGGACAGAAACATTAATGAGAAAGAAACACAGTAGAGTACCGTTTTGATACGGTCACTGGCAAACATACTACTTGAGAGTTTAAACTACTTAACTGGCACAAAACTGAACTCCCCAAACTCTACATCAGACAGTTCGCTTAAGCCGTTGCTAGGGAACGTGAGGGGTGTTGCACCCTTTATTACTACTCATGAACAGACTCAATAAAAAACATGGAAGAATATCCAACAGGGAGAGCACGCTCTAAAAAGGCAACCTCACAACACGCAAACACAGCACGCGGATACGATCAACACACACCACACACAAAGCAAACAAGCAAGGACAAAACAACAAAAATAAAGGAACACAGTGGGGCACCGTCTTGGAACGGTCAGTGGCATAACCACCACTGTCCACGTCTGCGTGCTGTGGGTTTCGTTTCGGGGAGGCTGTGTTTTTGGAGCATGGCTTTCCCTGTTTGATATTTGTCTGGCACTAAACTAACTCTTACCCCACCTTGTTCCACAGTCACAGGACAGTGTACATAAAAGTTATCCCCGCCAGACAAAGGCAACAAAAAGCATGTAATGTAAAACACAAGAATGCTATTATATATATATATATAGTAGAAAGAATTTATACGAACTAAATCACCACCACAATATACCAGACCAATTACGGCAAAGCGCCTAGCAGTACAAACGAACTCGCATATGCCACAGCAAGTCCACTAACCCATTAAGATTAGTTTCGATGCTGCTTTATATACGAGCCCGAATTGTACTACACATTCGTACTGGTTCAACATTTGCATATATATACTCAAATCTCTGTTTTCATGTCTCATAAATCAGTAGTGACATTTTAGTCTTTTTAACTGATTGGGACCAGAGAAGCTATATTTTTTCTCTCTGAAAGTAAACTGGATCTCGTGGATACATTGAATATATATAGAGATAATTTGCATTAAGGGATATAACTATATTCAGAACAGTTGACTTTCCCATACGTGAGATCCGCTAGGATACAAGTTCGCATTATAAATTATTATATAGTAGAGAGAATTTATACGAACTAAATCACCACCACAATATACCAGACCAATTACGGCAAAGCGCCTAGCAGTACAAACGAACTCGCATATGCCACAGCAAGTCCACTAACCCATTAAGATTAGTTTCGATGCTGCTTTATATATGAGCCCGAATTGTACTACACATTCGTACTGGTTCAACATTTGCATATATATACTCAAATCTCTGTTTTTATGTCTCATAAATCAGTAGTGACATTTTAGTCTTTTTAACTGATTGGGACCAGAGAAGCTATATTTTTCTCTCTGAAAGTAAACTGGATCTCGTGGATACATTGCATATATATAGAGATAATTTGCATTAAGGGATATAACTATATTCAGAACAGTTCCTTAAGAATTGTCATATATATAATCCTTAAGAACCTAAAACGCATGTACACAATGCCTTTACAGAGGACAGAGCAACAAGGGAAGCACCCTTAGGGGCCCGACGAAACAGGCAAGAAGACGGTTCTGGTGGGACAGAGTCCTCCACCTGTTCCGTCAGATACAGTCAAAGAGGAAAGCGTAGCATCCAACTGTAAAAGGACTGAGCACCAAACAAGCGGTATGTCTCAAAACAATTGGGTCATAACCTCTTTTAATAAAACTTAACGATTTTACTAAATACAGTTGGAAAATTGTCATGACCCAAAATCTTACGAAGTTTGTGAACCAAATCCCCATAAAAACGGGCTTTGATAAACCTTCTCACAGAAGTGTTTTTGAATTGCTATTGTATTTTGTGACCAAATCTGAATTACAATAGTAAAATTGAGCAAAGTATTTACGTAATTTATAATAACAGTAGCCCTGTTCAAGAAGCTTATTTGTAATGTATTGGTTATGTTCATTGAAATCCTCAGCATGACTACACGCTCTTGCAAACTGAATCAAATGAGAAATATATATAACATAAGATGTAGCCTGGGGTACATCCCCATCCAAATTGAGGAAACTACAATACTAAAAATTAAAATCATCCCTCTTGTCATAAATGTTGGTATGTATAAAATTGTCAGTAGAGAGGTGTAAAAGCTTGAAATAAAGCAGTAGTATCCGAGCTGTTAGTTTTATTTAACTGCAGAAACCGAGTCTGCTACTTTTTTATTGCATTCTATTCTTCCTGGGGTTCTTTCTACAGATTTTATTGTAAATCTCTGAAGTCTGAAGTAATAAACATACAATACTAACTAAAACACAAAATCGATTTAAAAAAAAAAATGACCAATATGAATATTATAAATACTAAAGTATTTTCATCTGTTACGCGGATGGTACAGACGAAAGACAAAGAATGCCCGGGTGCACGCTGATGAACAACACACGTACAAAGCAAACACACGATGACACACACGAACACATTGGGGCACCGCCGTTTGAACGGTTAATGTCAAAAACAGCAACGGGAAGCTTAAACAGGTTTATGATGCCTTTAACCTCACTCTTACCGCCAACAAGTTCCAGAGTAAAAGGACAGCTTAAATAAAATGTATCCCCACCAGATGAAACCCCAGCACGACTAATGCACATTATCCCCGACAGAACTGGCCAAAAGACAGTAATCAAAATACTAGTAGCTCAATCCCGTAGGATTTTAACAACTTTTTATCATAGATCCGTCTACCTGTTCCGTCATAAAAAGAAAAAATTCTATTGTACAGATATCAAATTGATGAGCACTAGACATCGTTGTGTCTCATCACAGTTGGGTCTTCACCTAGTTTAATAAAAGGTTACAAAAACAATGAAAAATTGCCGTGATTATATGTTCTTGTTTTTTACGAAGTTTGTTAACCACTTCCCCATAAAAATCGAATTTTAATATACATTCTCGCTGAAGTGTCTTTAAATAAATATTACATTCTGAAACCAAACCGGAATTACGATAGTAAAATGTTTGTTTGTTTTGGGTTTAACGACATTTTTCAACAGTATTTCAGTCATGTAAATGTGGGCAGTTAATTAAACCAGTGTTCCCGGTTTCTGTATAAGTACAAACCTAAAATTATTTGTAGCCGAGCCCACGGCGTGCGTGATAAGTACTTCCCCAGCATCCTCCCGTTTAAAATATTAAAGTAATAAGTCATTAGTGCCATTTTAGTAATTGAACAATTATATATATATATACACAACATACTACAGCTAAAGACTTTTGACAATTATTAATAGTCTTTACAGCTAAACAGACATTTATTAAATACATACTAGAGACCTTTTTATAACAAATCAGAAATATACACACACAGATGACATTTACATCTGAGGCCCATTAACTGCTCGGCAGACTTTAACTAAACACCTGAAACAACATTGAAGCTAGGTAGACTTGAATATACTAATACTTGATACCGTTTTACAGATGGACATATCTTTACACGAGGGTTATTATAAAATAATGATAATCGTGTCTGGGTACAGACTTCAAATTTCGTTCATACATGTATTCGCTCTTGACTACATGTACTTTCGCAGATGAGAAATCTAAGTGACCGTTGCAGGGTAATCTCCTTAGTACGGTCATAAGGAACCAAGAAATTTATTTGATAATTATTTGCGCCCATCCATTATTTTTTTCAATCTTGGAAAGAGGTAAATGTCACAAGGTCTTAGGCCAGGTGAATAAGCTGGATGGTAGTTTGTACAATTTGTTTCCATATCCTGATAACTTTTAAGGTGACTCGTGGGTTTCCTACGAAAATTTCGAAGTAAGAGATATAAGAGTAATATTTGGTATGTATGTTCTATTATTTTATTGTCTTTCATTTGGAGAAAAAAATAAAACGTTCCAAGTCCATATTTTCTTTGAGGAGCGCCCCCTAGCAGCACATGCACTATTCAAGAGAAATTGCCGTTTTTCTGTCATAACATCATTAGAATCAATGTTATAACATTTTTCCAAACTCAAGAATACAGCTAAATTCAGTTTTATTGTTTACATGTTGCGTTTTGTGAATTATTTCATTTGGAAAATGTTTAAGTAAAGAGATATCTGTAGTAGGGGTGGGGGAAAATAGTGTAAAAATCAATGTATTTCATGGCCGTTTAGCCGATATAAAATATAACGGAAGTTCTGAATTTTCAAATTTAGTCTTCTTAAATCTTTTCTGGACAAGAAAAAAATAAAAAGGGGGTTCTTCACTGCAGATTTTGTTTTTGTAAATTTACTTTTCATTTCTGTTGGTAAGCTTGATATCGCGACGTTGATGGTTCATTTATGGTGTTAACGTCACACAAACGTTTTGTTCATTATGTCCTTTATAGATACATTTTTGTATATACAGGACAATGAAAATACACAATCAAAGCACTGAGAAGACTAGTTAAACTACTTTTGATAAAAAAGCATTTTCAACTTTTATTTACCAAATCAAGGGGTAAAACTCTGCTTTTACTCTGTTAAAGGGGATAAAATAATACAGACAGTTTGCAGACCAAACCATCATCAAACAATAATATTTACAATATACCTATCCTCCTTTGAAGGAGGGCAATTAATTTTTAAATTAAAAGATGCCCCTGTCTCCCCCAATGCAGTCGTAATAGGCAAGATTTCAATAGAGGATAGCAGCGAAAGACACTAATGGTTGGCATATTCAATCACCCTATGAAGTTACAAAATTCGGGGTCAAGTGGCTCTCAAGTAAACCATTTTCCATGTTAAGGCCCCTGTGACCTTGATCTCTGATCGAGTGCGCCCAAAATCAACAGGGGTCATTTACTCTGCATGTCCAATCATCCTATGAAGTTTCAATATTAAGGGTCGATTCTCAAGTTATTGATCTAAAAAGAGTTTTTCTATCTTCAGGCCTCTGTGACCTTTCCCTTAAGACAAGTGACTCCAGAAACATTACGTCATCGAATTTGTAATTCCTATCATTCTGGATCAAATGATTTTAAAGTTATTGGTTGGAAACTGTTTTCAAAGTTCTGGTTCATGTGACCTTAACTTTTAATTAAGTGATTCAAAAATCAATGGGGGTAATCTACTTTACATTTACAATCATCCTATAAAGTTTCAACATTATGGGTCAAGTGGTTCTCAAGTTATTGATCAGAAACGGGTTTCTATGTTTAGGCCCCTGTGACCTTGACAGGTGATTTTTTTTTCAAATGAGATCTCATCTTGGTAAAAGCAGACTATGAATGTATTATACATAGATTACATAGATAAGACACTTCAGAATAGATCTTAATTAAACTAAAAGCAGCCATAAAATAATATTTACAATGAAATTAAATGTTTCATTCAATTTTAAAACAACCAAAAACAACTACTACTGTCTCCAATATCACACATGATCTTTGGGTTGCATTTAGTCATCTTTAGCTGTAGATTAATGAAATAATTGCCTCATAATCATGACAACATGCATGTTTTAGTGTTGTTATATTTTGGGATCATGGAGTCCATTCAACATAAGGTAAATGTAAAGGTCTTGATTATTATAGTGTCACCCCTATTGAAAGGGCCAGCCAGTTTGGCTTATGAGACACCTTTATTGTCCGTACCAATTACCTCACAACTCCTACCACTATGCCAGGCGCCAGGCGGATAGAAGTTGGTAACCATTCATTTAACTAGCTCGCAGCTCATGAACCGGCCTTTTCGGAATGAGTCCCATGACAAACATCCCCCGGACGAACGCTCCCTATGGGCTCGAACCTTCGACCTCCCGATCCCGAGGCGGACGCCTTAACCACTGGGCCACGGTGACCGATTACATATGTGTAACAGAGTTCCGCTTAAGCCGGTGCTAGGGGGCGTAAGAGGTGTTGCACATTTCATTACCACTAATAAACAGACTCAATCGAACCGAGTCTTCTGCTGGTTGCATTCTATACTTCCAAAGAATTTTTTAAGAATTTTATTGTTAAAAATGCAAATATTGGAAATTGAAAATTTTCTAACGTATTTGAATTGTCTCAAATGATTTCATTGCAGTCTTCCGAATCCCGCTTTTATATATTTATGTCCGAGAAAAAATCATACGCCAGTACGTGAATATTTGAGGACAAAAACACCGCGAATCTACTGGTGATTAAAAGGCGAACTTGTTAAAAATAATGTTTCTTTCGAATTGATTATACCCTTTAATGATATGTCAATCACAAACACCAGCTAGAATGTAAAATGAATTCAAATTGAAGTGCATATGTTCGTATTTTCGGGAAAAAGGTACACATTTTTTGCCCCCACCCCTCCGTTACGGCTGCTATTATTTTCTAAAGTCGTGCAAAAAAAACTGTTTGCGTAAATATTATGAAATTATCGTATCTTTCTCTATGAAAAATAAATAAGATAACACATCTACTGTTGATCACATGCAATATATTTTTCCATAAACCCATTTCTATGCTACAAACTTCGACGGATACACGGGTGCAATTTTATCATTCAGTATCGTATCGAAAAAGAACGCTAGTTAGATGTTTTCTGAACATGTGACCAAAACAAACACTTTGGTGTAGTTATAATAATAAAATTTCGATTAACTTTTCTAGCAGGAGCTGAGTTTTACTTTAATTATAGATCTAAGCGGATGTACTGTACTATTTTTGTAGGTTAGTTATAGTTCATTTTGGTCACGCGATGAAGAATTGTTTTGGTCATGTGATCAAAGCAAGCATGCTCATATTCGTACGCTTTGTTTTTGTTACAAAAAAATAGATTACGACAAATATGTACTTAAGCAATGCTTTTTGATAACGTTGAATCTAAGAAGCTTTCTGAAAGTTAAACATACTTGAATTACGTAAATTTAGTGAGGACAGGGAACTACTTGTTGTTCGGTTTCGGATAAGCGTATCGACCGTAAAAGAAAAACTTTTTTCTCTGACACCCTGCCAGTTTCATTTGAAATTTACAAGAAACCTAAATGCATAAAAAAAAACACAAGGTTTCAGCTTGATTTCAACAGTTTCTAAGGTTTTATGGCATTTTCAGTACCATAAAAGGAAGCGTCAGATTTTGTCAAAAATCGCTGTTACGACATAATTTTGAAGCAGTTACCCTAAATGCAGCCTTGGTCTGCCCAGTTTTGACATTTTCTACTCTGATCTGCATACAAATTACACATATAAACTGTTAAGTACGTTCACTTTTACCTGTGATGGCCAAAAATTAGCAATCAGTAGGCTATAAATATGCAGTTTTGAAAAAAATACACTCAAAACAGTTAAAATGTGATATTTTTGGGTTTTATCCTCGTTTTCAATGAAATTGCAATTAATTTGTCATTTTCTATTAAATTCTAATCAAAATAGCCCATTTCCACCATCATCTGGCCAGATTTCAATTTCAATTTTTATTTTACCAATGTCATCTTATAGTTTATAACACACTAAATAGTTGTTCTTTATTCTATATAAAACTGACCTATTTCCAATGGCCACAGAACACATCAGGACCCATTTTAAATGTCTGTAACCTATATTTTCTTGAAGAATGTTGTCAGTTCTCAATAAAAATCCAAAATAAAGTTTGGGTCATGTTTGATGCAAGAAAAAATATTTCAGTCAAACACACAAACTGCAAAATCAGCTAAAACTGAGACCCCAAATTATACTGGTGGTGTATAATCTAAGTTTCCAAGTAAAATTTTGTTATGTGAAAATGCTACCTACATGTCAAGCATACATCTGTCATGTGATTTTAGCCAAAACAAATGCAAAGAAATTAAGGGAAATAGCTCTACAGAGCAAACAAACTGAGGACTATTTGTATCCGCCATTATGCGACTACCACTTTTTTTCGCGCTATTTTTAGCTCACCTGTCACACAGTGACAAGGTGAGCTTTTGTGATCGCGCGGCGTCCGTCGTCCATGCGTGCGTGCGTAAACTTTTGCTTGTGACCACTCTGGAGGTCACATTTTTCATGGGAACTTTATGAAAATTGGTCTAAATTCATCTTGATGATATCTAGTTCAACTTCGAAACTGGGTCACGTGCCATTAAAAAATTGGTCATTAGGTCAAATAATAGAAAAACCTTGTGACCTCTCTAGAGGCGATATTTTTCATGGGATCTGTATGAAGGTTGGTCTGAATGTTCATCTTGATAATATCTAGGTCAGGTTCAAAACTGGGTCAACTGCTGTCAAAGCCTAGGTCAGTAGGTCTAAAAATAGAAAAATCTTTTGACCTTGCTAGAGGCCATATTTTTCAATTGATCTTCATGAAAATTTGTCAGAATGTTCATCTTGATATATACAGATCAAGTTCGAAACTGGGTCTTGTGCGGTCAAAAATTAAGTCAGTAGGTCTAAAAATAGAAAAATCTTGTGAACTCTCTAGAGGCCATACTTTTCATGAGATCTTCATGAAAATTAGTGAGAATGTTGATGATATCTAGGTCAGATTCAAAACTGGGTCACGTGCCATCAAAAACTAGGTCAGTAGATTAAATAATAAAAAAACCCTGTGACCACTCTAGAGGCAACATTTTTCATGGGATCTGTATGAAAGTTGGTCTGAATATTTATCTTGATGATATCTAGGTCAAGTTCGAAACTGGGTCATGTGCGGTCAAAAACTAGGTCAGTAGGTCTAAAAATAGGAAAACCGTGTGACCTCCCTAGAGACCATATTTTTCGATTGATCTTCATGAAAATTGGTCAGAATTTCCACCTTGATGATATCTAGTTAAATTTCGAAACTGGGTCAACTGCGGTCCAAAACTAGGTCAGTAGGTCTAAAAATCGAAAAACCTCCCTAGAGGCCATATCTTTTAATGGATCTTCATGAAAATTGGTCAGAATGTTAACCTTGATGATATCTAGGTCAAGTTCCCGAGAGGTTACTCTTTATTAGCCAACCATCTACAGATGGTTGACTAGTCAAATCGCCTTTTGTCCATGGTCTGTCCTTCCGTCTGTTAACAATTTTTGTTATGGCATCTCTACTCTGAAACTACTTGGTGGTTTTCAATGAAATTTAGCCACAATGAACTTGGTTGCGTGTGGACAGGTGAGCGATCAGGACCAACATGGTCCTCTTGTTTCTATTTAGTGTCTGTATGCCTAGATTTGTGGTATGGTAATTCTGTGGACACGCTTCGCTGCCCACAAAAAAAATGAAACCTTTTTTACTTTAATAGATTCACATTATTTACAATGGTAATTAATTTACAATCTAAGTATATTATCTAGAAATATACTTCAGTATCAGTTAAACGATTTTCTGAAAGACGCTAATTTTATTTAATTATGTTAAAATGTTATTTACTAATGATGACTAGCTATGGGCACCCTTGCCTTTTCTGTCAGGTATTAAAATTTCAGGCTGTCTAAAATTCTATAAGTCTGTCTACAAGAACAGAGTGTACATTCACATGGATACTGGCATCGCAATTAGCATTGTGTGCAACCAATATGCATCTTCTAAATTGTTTTATTCATTTTTGAAACAGTTCTAGAGCTAATTTAATGTCTGTGGACTTCACTGTAATCAATGCATGGTACATTTGTAAGCGCCATGATCTCAGTAACTCTGTAAAGAATGTATCCAGTTGGTGGTTGCTTGTCGACTTCACCATAATCAAATTAGGCCACACCAAATTGAAAATTTGTTCATCGGATTTTCTTTCTGAATAATTTGAGGCGGCGAGCGAAAAAAGATTTTTTTTTTTTTTTTTTTTTTTTGGGTTTTTGAGAAAATCAGGAGCGAGCGAGGAGCGAAGAAATATATTTGTCTTGATTTCGCTCACTATTGACTAATAAAAACCTTAAAATAGAATGTACAGCCCTTTAACATTACAAATAATACACTAGGAATTGAGAAAATTTGACCTTCAAACGCACAACATAGCAAACCCGTGAAAAAAGGTACTAACATTGGCATACAGAACAGTGTAATCAAATATCAAATAATGTATGCTTTTGAAAATGCTGTCAGAAATTATGTAATTTTCAACGACAACAATGCATTTATAACTTTAAACCATAATCATGACATAGATAAGTAATGTGACTTGAATATTTACTGCTAAGTATATTTAGCATTTTTAGCTTGACATTTTGGTCAAATATATGTAACTATTAAAGCTTTTGACTTGAAACTTAACATAGTTATTAAAATTTAAACCAGGAGAAACAATCCCCATAACTCTGATTGAATTTTGACAGAGTTATGCTCCTTTTTAACTTAGTATATTTTGTTTAAGTTTTATATAATGCCAAATAGCTCTGTTACTTTCAAAGCTTTAGATTACTATGCCCTTTTTAGTGGCAAATCTCTAATTCAGAGTCAAGCACTTAGAAAAGCCGAGCGTGCATGCTGTCTTACATACAGCTTTTGTTCTAACTTGAAACTTTCTTAAGTGATTAAATTTGTTGAAACAAAGTCTCAATTAAGGCCTGAAATGTAGATTTACTTGCATTAACTTTTTTCTACTTGAGGATTGGAAAATGTGAAAATATAAACTGGTCTGAACACAATGCTTACTCCACCCACTTTCGTATACAAATGCTGATCATTTGAACAGGAAAAGACAGAAAACAGAAAAGTGACATGCATCAATACGTTTTTACACTTACCAAAATAATGTAGATTGGTGTTATCAAATAAATTAATAATTTTTGTCATCCAATTTTCAATGAAATAATCCAATTTTTGTAGCAATTCAATTTGGTAAACTTTTGAAGAAAATGGCGTAACTGCATAA
The DNA here is from genome assembly GCF_021730395.1 of Mercenaria mercenaria. Classification (NCBI taxonomy): domain Eukaryota; kingdom Metazoa; phylum Mollusca; class Bivalvia; order Venerida; family Veneridae; genus Mercenaria; species Mercenaria mercenaria. The sequence goes on from NC_069364.1 coordinate 44,270,370, forward strand.
AGGGGAAATAACTTAAATGCAACTAAACATGAGTATTATGATATATTATAGAGGATGTGTGCGTATTATGTATTTATTGTGATTAAAGTAAAGTCCATTTTCGAACAATCTTGGACTTGAATTAGGCATTTCCTACCTATCCGTATGCCGATGTCGACACCGTACATAGCATGGATATTTGGGGTCGTCTCATAATAATGTGTAAGGCATAATACAAACAAACTGTTTTCTTGATCCTTTTATTATTACATGGTATTATTAATGAAAAAAAGTGTGAAATGGAACCTTTATTGTAAAATAAGACGTTTTGAAAATAAAATTACATTAACTACCTAATCATCACTAGACGAATCAAGCCCGAAATGGGGCATAAATCGTTGCATTTCCTTTTTCATAAAATCATTATAAAGTTCATGATTTTCTTTAATTAAATCTGAAAGACGCCGACGGCGCCTCCGGGGTTCTGGTGCTACCGGTGCGCCATCCGATTCAGTGTCTGATACAGCAGCCGCCATAGCGTCCCTTCGATCTGCAGCATCAGGTTGGTGGTTGTTTTGCTGGTGGGCCTGGTCAGGTGGCTCATTGTCAGACACATCATCTGGCTATTCATTTACCTGTTCCCCTGCAGTTACTGCAAGCATATTTCTAACATTTCTTCGTACGTTCTCTCGAATCAGGTTAACTTCACGCCTGAAATGTCGATATTGAATTTCGAAATATGCGAGCGTTTTATTCATACAAAACATGATATTGATTTTAGGCGGCCATTTCTGCGCTTTATAATGTTCATGATGGCTCCGTGGTAGAGTGGTCAACTCGTTTCATTCAGTTGCCTCTCAGTGTGTTGGTTCGAAACTAGGGGCAAAGGGGTTTAGGTCTTCCTTTAATGTTGAAAGACAGAAAGTCAACTTATGAGCTAGAACTGTGTCGATGTTAGTCTGATTCAAAAGCACTTTATACATGTCCTACTACATATGACATAATATTGATTAATGCTTTTGGGTTTTTCAGAGACTTGGCGATTTTTTTTCAAAATATGATAAGAAAACAACTACGAGAATGCAAAAAGATCTGGCAGATATTTGTTACATTCAGTGTAAGATCGAAAATAATTCAGAGTGTGAAACAACATTTATTTCCGCACCAGTGAAAAAAAAAGATAAGAATTTTCATATCTACATTTATTTTACTGTTAAATTAACAGCTATATTCTATAACTAGATTTTAAAACCTAACTGAAAAAGATATCGTAAAACAACAAATATTTTTCAAGTAAAGTTTTATACCTAATATCTTCATCTTCTATCACTCCCCTCGTGGCCATCAGTTTGGACAACTTTGCCGACATCCTGTCTGTCAGCTTTCTTATCGAGCCATTTCTATACAGGTCCCTTGCTGCCTGAGCAAGATGGTCGAGATTTTCTTGTACATCTTCAAGTACATCCGCCCATCTAGCTGGGTGCTCTTTATAAGCTCCGTTGAAGTAATGTTTCTTCTGAAATATATTTTCAAAATTTAAGTGAAAACTTGTAAATAATTAAGGATAAGGGATACATTTGGCATCTTAATGTGTTTGGACTTTTTGAAAGTCGACACGAAGTACACGTAATTTTGATTCGTAAATGATACGAAGTAATTTGTATACACACATGTACAGTGGTACTTTTAAACGTAGTCATTTATAGCAATATAAACAGAACAAGACAAACAGGTAAGTGAAAATATTAATTTATAGTGATATCAATTTATTTATGAGTAAGAAACTAATGTATATAAAGATAAACTTACCGCCGCTCATTCTTTTCTTGTCGGTGTGTTATTACATATAAGGTAAATGTACAACTAAGTAGAACACGTGAAAATTATGACATAAGACATATAACTTATATACGGATGCAAAGACGTATTACTATTGACATATACTTTTACAGTTGTAATGAATAGAAGACAGCGGCGTGAGTTTGTGGCATTGTTACTTGAAGACAAGACACTAATACATATGAAGGTAGGGATGTCTTCCAAATATTTTCGAACAACAGATATCAGTTTTACCAAATAACTGGCGAGACACCGGAGACCTTTCCGGAATTGGAGAACTTACTTTCAATAAATGATGATAGGGAACATGCTTTATCGATTGAAAATAGAGCTCTTTTCTTTGCTATGTGGCTGAGGACATATCCTACTAATCACATTTTGTTTAACATCAGTAAATCGACAGTGAGTCTAGAAATCCGGCGACTTATCCCGATACTCTTTGAAAAGTTAAGACATCTTGTTGATTGGCCAAGTATTGATGAGTGGCAGGCGATGCGTGGTGTGTGATCTAAATTACCTGGTGCCGTTGGTGCCATTGACGGTACATCCCATGAAATTCAGAGACCAGAGACAGAGCCGCAAGAGGAATACTCTTCTGGTCATCGGGGATATCACTGTATACTCGTACATACATAGGTTGTAGTAGATGTGTATGGAGTCATCCGGTTTATTGAAAGTGGGTCTCTTTAGGGCATCAGAATGACGCGCAACAATTTGGGCTCATGCGTCAAATTGGGACACACCTTCTTTTTCCAGAACAATGCGTTCTTCTTGGTGACAAAATTTACTCAAACAGAGTCTCTCTTATAACACCATATAGGGCTACACAGCTTGCGAGGAAGAGAGGCCATGAACGCAGAAAATGTGTTAAACATAACCAACGCATTAGAAAGTACAGAGTTTCTGTAGAACATTCTAGATATTGCCGAGTTAAAATGTACAAAGTAATAGGTTCGTTATGGCGCTATCCAAGACAGTTGTTGTCATTTATTGCAAACACATATGGTGCACTTGTTTGCAGACGTAAACAGTTAGAACTTATTCTGTAATGTATGAATTTTTATTGCTCTCTTACACTGACTGAATAAAAGCAAACAACTGACTAGATGTATATGTATGTATACGCCCTTGGATTTTCCTATGATAATTATAAATAAAACGTTTGAGAAAACCCCTACATAAGCGTCGTAATCAGAGTTCGTATCGGCATCGGAGAAGGTAGGAAATGCCTATTATAAGCATTTGTACGCTGTTACGTCCGTAAAACAAACAAGTTTTAGCTTGATTTTTTCAATGGAGCGAGCGCAAGCCAAAAACAAACAAAAAAAGTTTGTTTTTTGCGTTTGTGAAAATATACGAGCGGCAAATCCGATGAACAACATTTTAATTTGGTGAGGCCTTATGGTACATTTTTGAGCCGTGATATGCAAAATGTTGAAAGAAAATCAACAGAAAAATCTGACACCGCGCATCAAAACGCATAAATGTAAAATCCAAATTTGATGTTTGCCTATCGCAACATCTGTTCACTTTTCGCTCATTGTCACGAATATTTTTAAGTGATGTTGCTCATTGCAGACTGCTAGAGCTGGAGCGGTCTACTGCGCATGTCCTTAAGTGATTATCAATCGGAGCGCATGGCAAAAATACGCACATTGTTGCATGACAGCATGCATTTAGTGTATAATATATATAATATACTGACTAAAGGTTATGGTTAGTATTAACATGGTCACAAAATATATACATTAAAGATTCTTTTCATTCGCATTGCTTAAATCCGGTTTATACTGGAGGCTGTAATTTATACAGACGCGCCAGGTCTGCAGTGAATCAATCTTCGTTAAGAAGTATTGCAGTCTGGAAATATCCGAATTAATTCGCATCTGCATCAAAATACACTTTAACACTAAATACCAGTAAAATACTTTGTTTTCAGCATTCTGGCGATCATGCACAATATCACAGTTTCTTACAACCCTTTGTAAGCAAAACAGACAAAACTGTGCTGTGGAAGGATTACCGTAGACAAGTATTTGCAAAAAAGCACTAATCATTTCAAGAGGTTTGGTACTCATCTTTTACTCAATTGAAACATTTCCCACACCGTCATAATTCTAGCACTTGAAAAATGTATAGACAAAGACCTTCGTCTAAGGACAGGTCACTGCGGCTTCCAGTTGATCCGTGACAACGCTGTGACTAAATAAGTGCCATTATTTAAGGTGGCTCGTGGATTTCCTACGAAAATATCGAAGCATGAGATATAAGACTAATATTCGGTCTGTATGTTCTGACATCTCCTGTCTTTCACTTGGAGAAAAATAAAAACGTTCCGAGTTCACATTTTCGTTGAGGAGCGCCCCCTTGGCGACACATGCATTATTCAAGGGAAATCGCCGCTTTTCTATCATAATCGCATTAGAATTAACGTTATAACATTTTTTTTTTCAAACTCAAGAATATAGCCAAATTCAATGTTATAGCGTTTTGTAAATTATTTCATTTGGAAAAATGCTTGAATAAATAGATATCCGTAGTAGGATGGGGAAAAATAGCGAAAAAATCAATGTATTTCAAATAGTGAAAAAAATCAATGTATTTCATGGCCCTACCATACCGTTTTATTTTATACTTCGAAATTTTCGTAGGAAACCCACGAGTCACCTGAAATAATGACACTTATGTAAGTCACAGCGTTGTCACGGATCAACTGGAAGCCGCAAAGACCTGTCCTTCTTTGTCTTTACATTTTTCAAGTGCTAGACTAATGACGGTGTGGGAAATGTTACAATTGAGTAAAAGATGAGTACAAAACCTCTTGAAATGTTAAGTGCTTTTTTGCAAATACTTGTCTACGGTAATCCTTCCACAGCAACTGTTAGAGAACGTTTTCAGTGTTTCCTTAGCACATTTGGTCCTATTGTTTTTTCCCCTCGGCAAACATGTGAGGCACCCATCGAGCACAAACATTTCTTAAACCCAAGTGCCTGGTGAGAATCTCATGATTTCTCACCGGCGACACGCCAAGAAAAGAGGCCTTTTCGGTCACCGTGTACCTGAGATTTCAGTTTAGAAATAATATATCCAAAACAGTGATTTATCGTTGGCTGCGCCCTCATGATGTAATTGCTTCGCATCTGAACTCCAAGCAATTATTTTATTCAGGAGCAAACCACTGCTTGAAACAGTTCAAAGTAAATGGCTCTTCTATTTATTTCTTAGTTTTGTCCGTCTTTAGTAAATTTTAAAACACCGAAATGCATGAGATGAAACCATAGTGGTATCTCTTTTCTGATATATTCAGCACTGGAATATCATACTTCGGTTTGGAGTAGAATTGAGAGGGACAAACTTTCATCAAATAAGAATGACTCCAATTTGCCGCCGAAATTCTACAATCTAGACTTCTTGTATGTACAACAGTGAACCATGTCGAAAATACGTTTCCTTGAAAACACCTGACAGGAACAGCGGGTCTGAACAATGAACGCATGCCTCTAAACTTTTCGCAAGCAGCCCCAGTTCAACCACAAATTTCAGCGTTTTCTTAGCACATTTTGTCCTGTTGCTATTTCCCTCGGCAAATATGTGAGGCACCAATTGAGCACAAACATTTCTTAAACCCAAGTGCCTTGTGAGAATCTCATGAGTTCTCACCGGTGACATGCCAAGAAAAGAGGCCTTTTCGGTCACCGTGTACCTGATGTATTCATATTCTTTGATGTCACTGCCAGTTACTTGCGTGTCAAATGTCTAAGGAAACGCACGATTGTCATTGTGTTTAGATTGGCCCTCGTAAAATAAATGAAAATGACTGAGGTCACTTTTAGGAGAAATAGACGGACAAAATAAATACCTACCTAAACCACTTGACTGCTAGGCAGACCTTTACACAATAAAATATATATAGGCCATTTTAGAACCAGGCAGACTTTTACACAATAAATCATTGAGGCAGATTGTAAAGTCAGAAGTTCAACACAATCGTAGACGATTGGTTCTTATCATACAATCGATTATATAAAATTATTAATAAGTAGATCATCAGTCACACTTCATATTTTTATGAGGGACATGCTTTTTCACAGGAGAATTTCACTCTTGCATAGGACACAACCAAACGTGTTTGGATGCATTCAGTACTTTTGAAAAGTAGTATCTTCAAAACCAAGTAGGAATTCCAATAGGTAAAACCACGTTCTCAAAACGCAACTCACAGCACCAAAGCTTGCACACGCATATGCACGCACGCACAAACACAAAGCAAACACATAATGACAAAACAAAGAAATAGACAAACACAGTTGGACACCGCCTATGAACGGCCAATAACTAAAACACCACTAAGGAACTTACACGGATTTACTAAACATTTTTGTTTGTTTTCTTTTTTTATACATATAATACCTGTGGTAAAGATAAACAGTGTGTTTTCCCACATCCCACGCTTCTTCATAGTATCCACTATCTCACCTATGGACTCATCCATACATGACACCATTCCTATTATAATTTAGAAAAAATAACACTTAAACTTACAAACTTTAACAAAATGTTTATAGTTTTCATAAGGCAGCTCTTAGTAAAAATATAAATTTCCAAAAAAAATATTACAATAGCAAAACAAACATAAACTATGAGTGTGCATATTGCTTAAAGACCGGGGCGGATACTTCGATATTGAAAATCAAAGCTGAACATTGTAGTAAATTATCTTTAAAATTTCGTCGACAGTAATGGAGTATGGGATGATATCCAGGCTTGCTAATGTTTTGCAGAGTTTATTTTATTAGAAATTAAAACGTATAGTATGACTGATTCCGGGCCATTTTTTTAAAAATTGTACATTTCTTAGAACACTTTAAAATAGGTTGTAAGTATTCCTTTGTATCAAAGCAATCAAGTTTGTTATAAGAGTAATCATGATAGTATTTAAACAATTTTGATTAAAGTTTACGAAATAATGACTGACATGATTATAACATTAAAGGTTGAGAGTAGATTACTTAAATATTGTAAAATTTATGTGACTCGTTATTTTAATTACGTTTTGCTAACAGGTTACTAAATTGACAAAATTCTATTAATGTTCAATTTTGGCTACATATTGGCTATTCTGAGACATCTTAAACCGTTTGTAAAATTTATGTTTATACTAGTGTCTTTAAATCATTTAATTAAAATTGTATTATATCGCAGCACATTGCTAAATCCATATATATAAACTTCTGGCTTATATTTGTTGCTGGCTTTGTCTTTGTTCGGCCATTAGTTATAAAATATCTAACAGTTTACAGAATAGAAATGAAGCTACTTCTCCTTTTCACTTCGTGACACAAACAGATTCACTATATCAGCTCTACCAGAAGCCTCACACACACACACACGTACGCACACACACACACACACACATAGAACATTTTGCACACTGTGAGACTACATCTGCGGATGTCTTAAGTTGTAATTTCATACTTTTAACATGTGCAAATATTGAGCATTTTTCAATCGAGGACTAGAGTCCGTGACAAGGAGCATGTATTTCCAAATGAACTGGTTAACCTTAACCGAGCCTGCAACATTTTCATTTTCGTCTTGATGGGCGACCTGTGAAAGATCTACTTTTTCTATTTTGAAGGAATTCATAATCTAACAATATATTACTAAAGTACTTCATTGTTAGTAAACAGTATACATTCTTATAACATGTAGTCAAAAGTGACCGATTACTGATAAATCATGATGATTTTACAGCCGATTACTGATACCGATAATGATTAAATCAGGTTTGCAGTCGGTGATGTGTAATGTCGTCAGTATTTTTTGTAAAACAATGCAGTAATCAAAAACTGCACTATGCATATAAAAACCACATGATAGATTTACATTTTGACGCGACGTTAAGTCTAAATGAATATAAACAGCTTAAATAAAGCTATTCAGTTTACCTGCATACTGCCTCCTGTTTGTATCCTTAATATGGCTATACTGTTTTACGTATTTTTCTGGAACTTGCAATGGTGCATGGACAGCTTGATATGATATGTAGATGAACATCGGCTATAATAGGAATTTTATAATTGTATTTTATTGAAGCATATCTACATGTTTCTAAAGTATTTATACATTGAATATGCTAATTTCCGTTCTTTGTTTTTTTCAATCAACACCTTTTTTCAGTTAACGCATTCAATCTGAATCCCGTCTACTATACTATACAATCGTGATACGGTGTTACGCATGACATGTCTTCTGAAGAAGGGGAACATTTAAGCCAAGTTAAATTGTAATCTTTTGAAGCATGACATAGTTCTGAACCGGACATCAAGGAATTTTACTTGGCATTCGTCAATTGATTTTACTTTTACTTGGCACAAATGTACCGCATGATAAGACGACGTGTCTCAACTAACTTAAACGTTGATGGTCACATTTAGATGGCAAAGGTCATGGCTTCTTCCAGTCCGGCCTGTAACTCACAATCCATGACGGGATTTTACCCATTATAAGACGATGTGTCATATACAGACCTCTAGCTTAAATGTATAAGTCACACATTGCAGTCAAATGTTAATATAGCATGAACAGGGTCTGTATGTCTATATAATTTTTGTAAAATACGGCTCTAAATACGAAAAAGCTGAAAACAAATTACGTGTAGTAATATGTAGAAATTAAAACTCGTATCGTGCGTATTTGAAAACCAGTTTTGGGGACTATAGTATTGTGCTTTTTAGTCCGTCTGTCTGTTCGTCTATCAAATTGAATAATTTCAAACGTTGCCACCACATTTTGCACTGAAGCTATATCGACACGGACCACTGTGTCGTCTTGATAGTAGACGGTAGCAATCTTGATTATCTACAGACCAATATTTTATTAACTGCATTATTTTAACCAGAAATGCGTTCAGGGTATACACTTAAATGGCTTCGAAAGAGGCTTGCCTTGCCTTGCCTTGCTTTGCCTTGTTCTCAGTGCTTCCAAGAGAACTACTTTCCAGATTTCATTTACAACAGCGGGTGTTAAGTGCTGTTTGGCGGCCTTAAAAAGTATCCCCGACTTCATCTTAGTGTTGTTATATTTTCTGGTCCTTCGGGATCATTGATTTCAATTCATTTAGATTTAGAGATTGAATACTGCTTAAGCCGGTGCTAGAGGCCGTGGGCAGTGTTGCATTTTCCACTACTGCTCATGTACAGATTCAATCAAATCGAGTCGTCAATTTTCGCTGTTTGTCTTGTTCTCGGTTCTTTCGAGGGATCTACTTTTTTCAGATTTTGTTTGAAAATGAAAATACTGGACAAAGCGGTTTTTAATTTTTAGAAATTTACATACGAAGTTGTACTAAATATAAAATAGTTAAGGGGGAATATTTTGTATTCTATACGCTATCTTGTTAATTCTCAAAGCAACAACTTTCAATTAAAAATGTAATACAGAAGGCTATGGAACATGCTTCACATTTAAATACTCAAATAAATAATAGAAAAATATGATACGATGATGACAAGTTTTGATGATGGTCCATTTAGTCTGATATATTTTGATAATCTTTTACCTAGCATCAAGCTTTAAATGATATTTGATTTATCCTTCTCCCTTATGTAAATGCATTGTATACATGCGTATAAGGCTCTCTATCTTTCCTTCCTACAGATTGTTAAAAGGACTGCTCATGACTTTGTTTCTATTACGTGTGTTGTGGATTCATCTTACAGAAATATTAGATTATTTAACATTGTTTTATACAGTACGGAGATATATTTGGACAAGTACCAAGCTGAGAAAAACATATTAGACGAGCCGCTAGGCGAGTCCAATATGGTTTTCCCAGCTGGATACGAGTCCAAATATATCTCGTATAGTACAGTTCAATGTTAAATACCATTTTTATTCTATATCTATTTTATTTTAATTAAAGTTAAAAATGATTCACTGAATATTGTATTTCTGCCTTCCTGATTTCAACACGCATAATCAATCTTTGTATATAGAACGCCTACTTCACCCAATTTACATTCGGAACATTTTCACGCGTTTCGGGCTTTATCGTATGTTTAACATGGGACTTTTTGAACCAAAAAATACAGGGTTTTTGTACGCACGTGCGTCCAGTAAAGTAATATATTGTACGGTCACGTGTTGCAAACGAACGAGAACGACTGAATAGATAAAACAGATAAAGAATACCTTTTATTTGCACTCTCCTGTATTTCAATAATATTTTTGGTGCGGTGTGAGGGTTTATTCGCATCATTACTCGTTTTATATACTGATCACCAGTTATGTTTGGCTACTGATGACTCGGAGCTGTTGTCCCACTACGTTTTTTATTATTATTTGTTTGCGTTATAGATAAGCTGAATTTTGCATAGCATAACTTCGTTTTAATGGAAACATATTATTCTTGACAGAAGGTATACCAACGGCATAGCAAGTGATTCGATTTAATAATTAATTCTTACACTATAATACGAATTCGCAATGCATTTCGCCTTGCTTTATTGTTTGCGCTGTACAACTTTTAATTTCATCAAAGACGACATTGCACTACAAAAGAAATTTATTTACAGATAATGTGTTAATCATCATATCTGGCCAAATATGTTATTAAACAAACAGTTTGGTCTGATCATCTTTAGGACATACACTTTTCTGGCGTTTCCATTCATCGAATAAATGTAGCGCAATCTGACTAAAGAATCGAAGAAGTTTAGCGCAGTCTGACTAAAGGAAATCTCCAATTACGCTACCCTTACGAACTGAAGACGTGCTATCGATAGCCTCGTTCTGACTACCCTTTCGCTAGCCAATCAGAGCCTTGCTTTCAACATTTTGAAAGTTAAAGTAGAAGTTTAAAAATCTATATTTAGCCTGGGGTTTTCATATAATTTACAACTCTTATGACGACCACAACGCGACTACGTCCTCTTGTTTTGAGAGAAATCATGTCACGGTACGAACTTGGTAATGTAAGTTGTCAGAGAGCCGGTTAGCGCAATCGGTAGAGCACTCGCTCTGTAAGCGAGGGGTCCCGGGTTGGAGCCTCGGAATGGCTGCACATTTTTCTCACCCTTTGACAATCGACGCTATTTTGATGGTTCAGCCAAATGCTTGTTGAAACGAGTCGTCTGGTTGGTTCAAATAAAAATAGATTTGCGAAAACAAACATAGAGACCCGTACGGGGCTCTTGTGAGTTGTTCCCGACTGCGAAAATCTCTACGAGCTCGTAGAGAACTCGGGAGCTCGCTGAAACATTTTCACCGAGTCCTCCACCAGTTCAAAAAAATCCTTACGACGCTCGAACGAGTCAACGATGTCAGTACGGACGCCGTACTAGTTCTCCAAAATTCGACTAAAAACCTACTGGTACGGAGCGTTCTTGTGACCAGGGTATTTTTGAATAAATAACGACTAATTTTAGTGAATCAGCCTTATCAAATAGCGTAAGAACCACGAGAGTTATGACTTTAACGGATAAAGTTCTCCGGTTACTTGATACCGTACTCGTAGTAAAAGTTGGAAAAGAATGCCTTTGGATTTTTTTTTTGGCCAGGATAATTTCGACTACATATTCCATCACCGGAAACTGTAAATTTAAGAGTAATTTTCAGTCAAGTCACCAGGTTTTCTATCCGTCTGTATCACTGGATATTTATATCCAAAAATTGTGCATGTATGAAATACTTCCGGGATTGTACACATTTGCAAAGCACGAAAGTACACTCAACAACCTATGTATGACTTTTTATTTATTGAAATAGAATAATAATGAGAATAATAAAAATATAACAAATTTTAATCAACGTTGTTACGGCAAGAGAAATGTTGCTTTCTTAAAACGCCTTTGCATTTTAATAATTTAGCTGTGACTATTCTAACAGATACCATTGCTTAGCATAATCATCTATAAACTGCGTATCATGACATTATCAGAGTTGTTTACAAGATTTCTGGGTCCCGCTCGCGTAGCTTAATAGGGAAAGCGCCGTTCTACGGTTTGCAGGCCAAGTTCGATCCTCGGGCGGGCTGTATGTTCTTTGTGACGATTTGATAAAATACATTGTCATAAATCATACGTCCTCTGTCCCTGTTTCATGTGGGGAAGTTGGTAGTAACTTGCGGAGAACAGGTTTGTACTGGTAATGAATCCTGGAACACTTGTTAGGTTAACTGTCCGCTGTTACATAACTGAAATAATGTTGAAAAAGGCGGCGTTAAACTCGAAACAAATAAACAAAATACGATTTCTGGGGGTCACTTATAAAGGACTGGAACCAGAATTTTAGATCTTGTACGGAAAACTATTGTTTCTTACCTTTTCAAGGTCATGTCCATTTATGATGTCTTTTACTTTTGAGCCAAATAAATATGTTGAGTAAGTACCATTGTATTTCGATATGTTTGCTGGTCGGTCATTCTCCATAAGGTCGAATCCGAACATATGCTTCTCTTGGTAGTTTCCTGTCACATGCGTGTAGTAGTCGGAATGACCACTAAGAAATCCTTACAAAAGATATCAAACTTCAGTAGTATCATACCGTCAAAGAATATTCATTATTTAAGTTGTTTGCAATATGATAAAGATAAAGCAATAACAAAACATGATAGGGCGGCACAGTGGTGTAGGATTATAGCGTCTCTCACTTAGGTCCTATGTAACGGGTTCCAGATCCGCAGAGAGCGAATGTAACCAAAGTCCCTTACTTAGGAACGAGTACAGATAAGATGTCAAGGAAGCGGCTATCACACACATTTAACATTAATCTTAAGAACTGTCTCTTTTCAAATGATAAAATTTGTAAAGATCCTTTGGAAACAACAAATGGAATAATATCAAACTCTGTTAGATTGAGCCTGTTTTTGAACGGTGATGAAATGTGCAACACATCTAAAGCCCCCTAGCACCGGCTTAAGCGGAACCTTACTACATATTTAATATTAAGCAGCAATCAATTTCAATTTTATTGTTAATAGCTGGAATTTTGGCTCCATGACAATTATTAAATCCAGGTGAGTCATAGCTTCTCTGAACATTATCCTTTGCTTGTATTGTGTATGTCTCTTAATGGCTCTGACTTTTACACTGTCAGTCACTGGCACCAGAACAGAAAGAAAATACTTCTGTACATGTTATACCTTACCCCTAGGTATTCTATAAGGATCATGGTCATGAACGGGAAAATACACTAACCCGTTTCAATCGTACATTTCTCAAGTTAAACGTGCAGTTCGGTGAATAGGTACCTAGTATATTGAACAAGCGATAATTTATCTTCCAACGTGCACCAGTCACATTGTCTCAATATTCCATATTGCTGAGATTATCAACATATTTTATGCTTTCGTCAACGTTACAGAAAAAACTTGCCTGACCTTCCCTAATGAACATCTGGTCTAGAGGTCACGGCAGTGTGCACATGTTAGGCGGAACGTAAACAGACAAAAACAGAATTTAAAAAAATCAAAATTTTACACTAAAACTCGAAATGATGAATGAAATTCATGTTGTATATGATTTTTAATTTGAAATCATACATTGAGGTCTACATCTGTTCTGCTTATTTTATTCATTTTGCACATTTATGCTGCATTTTCACATATAAGCGAACACGTGTAGTAAAATGACAACTGACATACATTTTCACAACAGCCAATCAGAATGGTTTTGTAATCTAGAACGGAACTTCACCAGGGAAGGTCAAGCAAGTTTGTTTTTTTTTGTAACGTTGAAAAAACTATAAACTACGCGCTGTTTGTGTAAGATAAGAAGTATTGAAGAAATGTGACCGGTACAAAATTGAAGATAAATTACCACTTGTTTGATATCCATAATACACATTTACGGAACTGCGTGCTTTAGGTATGAAATGCGGGATTGAAACGGGTTAGTATATTTTCCCCTTCATGACCATGGTTCTTGAAGAATACCTAGGGGTAGGGTATAACATGTACAGAGGCATTTTCTTTCTGGTCTGGCGCCAGTGCTGTCAGTCAGCGCATGCGAACTTTGTTCGAATTTGTTTATTTGTTATACGTGGGCATTGATTCTGCTTATATGTTGCTTTTGTCACCATTGCATGTGTTATGGGTTCAATTCGCGGAAAAAAATGTAAATATTATATTGTTGATTTAACAATACAATGTAAGGTGTATGTAAATTAACGACAATCATCTTAAACATCAAAGTCCTGGTAATTTCTTTAAAGTTTGATTTGTTACGAAGTTTTTGACATGCGCTTTTTCTGTTAAGCGGGTAGTCAACGCAAGCGCTTGCTTCTAAATATTTGTACATGGTTGAAACTTCAAAAATCTGCACCACATTTTGATAAACAAATATTCATAATAGGTAACTTCATCGGAAAGGCAACTTAGTCAATTTATAAAAAAAAAAAACAAATATCAAAAACACCTATTTATTTATATGCAATGACGTCTTTAATAACACTTGAACCGGAGTATTTATGTCAATCAAAAGTTCGTTTATCTCTTACGTTTCAAGTACACTTTTATTTATTAAGGTTTAAATTATTTTATATTGAAAAAGCACGGAATTCAAGGTTATCCTTTAAATAAGCATGGTAGAAGAGTTTAAGTGGTATATTATATTAAGATGGCAAATATGTTTCAAGATTGTCAAACCTGTGTCAGAAACATCAAATATCAATTTGCAGGAACCATAATATATAATAGTTGTAAAGGAAAAAACGTCAAATTTGGTTATTTAAGTCAGATCAGTCTACTGCCTCTACAACAGAAAGTATGGCAGATACAAATGTACATTGGTAACAGTTTTTCCAAAAACTGTTGGTCAAACAAGTATGATCAGCGTTTCTATGGCAGTTACTTGCGGAAAACAGGTTAGTACAGGTATAGAATCCAGGAACACTGGTTAGGTTAACTTCCCACCGTTACATGACTGAAACACTGTTGAAAAACGGCGGTCAACCCAAAACAAACAAACAAACAAACGTGTAACATGAAATAAACTACAAAAATAAGCCTTTAGATCTTTATTTAAATTCTGATGAATATTATTATAAAACATTTTCGCCTACAGAAATGCTTGACATTCTTGCGACATTTTATGATACTGTACCTGGGCCAGTTTAAATCAGTTATCAACTTTTGTTTTGGAAAACAAGACATTTTACAGATTCCTGGAAAGAAGCTTCTGTCGCGAAATTGGTCCTTTCGCGCTTTAAGTGCATTTCGATAAATTGTATTAATATACAGTGGTCTATGTAATAGTCAGAGGTATTTCCGTAGGCGAGTGACGTCATACGGCCATATAAATACACACTGCGCATCCAGTTTGGGCAGATCGTCCTGGGAGCTCGAAGAGTGCACATCGAAGAGAAACTGGAGAAATAATTTATAATAAATAAGCCATAATTATAACTGGGACTTTGGTAATAAATAATGTAGGTGAGGCACCCTCATATTTGCAGCTAAGGCTCGTCCTTGCTGGGTCCTCTTGATAGCTATATTATTTTATTGGTCCGGGTCGCACTATAAGCTGATGGTTTAAGGTTATAGTGCTGAACCTTGGTAGGTCTGAGACAAGGTTTAAGACATAGTTTGAGACAAGGGTTAAAACAGTGGTTTAGGACAAAATTGTTAGGTGTTTGAGACATTTGGGTTGAATTAGTTTTAAGCCTAGGTGGGTTGTGGAAAGGTCAGTCCCTCATCCTTGCAGCGTATGTTCATACGTGTGGGGTTTCCAGTCCATATACTCATTCTAGGTCGAGTTGTTCGTGACAAGTTGTTGAAACGTACGGTTTGAAACAGCTGGTTAAAGATCATAAATTTAGGTTGTTTGAAACCAGCTTGTGTACAATAAGGACCGCATAGTAAATTGATTATCTGCTTGATTTTTAGTTAATTTATGTTTCAAATAATCATTTACAAATCATTGGTCAAACCAATCAGAAGCAAGGCAGCTTAAGGAAAATTCATTATACACGTTTTATAGTAATCAAAAGTAGATAGCTTGAGAAAAATTATATATATATATATATAGTTTAGCTATAGAGTTACGCTCGGTACACGTGACACTTCCCATGCCAAAAGATAATAGGTAAGGAAGCACAAAGCACCAACAACACAGCCCCAGAGCCACGCATTTGCATAGTAGGTCCACACCAAAAAGAAGCTGTTATGGAAAAATATTTCAGACGGGTTGCTTCAAACATCCAACATGTACATATGAATTTATACTTAATATAGATGGAGGGGAAAGAAATGGTGAGGGGCAAAATGGGGCCGGGGGGCGGAACCCGAAGGTGAAAGTTGCACAAGGACGATTATACAAGGGAATGCCATGTTCTTTAATAACAGTCGCACTACAACGTAAACCACAATAGCGCACTCATGTACCAAAGATAAACACACAACTACGATCAACTGAATAACATAGAAAAACGAACAAGCAACACATAAGAAAATATGTAA
This sequence comes from Mercenaria mercenaria, assembly GCF_021730395.1. NCBI lineage: Eukaryota > Metazoa > Mollusca > Bivalvia > Venerida > Veneridae > Mercenaria > Mercenaria mercenaria. The sequence continues at coordinate 44,286,646 of NC_069364.1, forward strand.
CATGAAATAAACTACAAAAATAAGCCTTTAGATCTTTATTTAAATTAATGGGGCCGGGGGTGGGGGACCCGAAGGTGAAAGTTGAACAAGGACAAAAACCTTGAAAAAATATCACGAAGCACTGTGATTATAAACCAATTGCAATTCCTCGTTGATTGTGTAAAACACTGGAAAGAATGTTTAATTCTAGCATTGCCTGGTATCTAGAATCTCATAATGCACTGCCTTCTGGTAATTCCGCTCGAAAATAATTGAGAAATATAGCCATATATTCCAAAGTATTCCTTGGTCTAAGACAAAAACAAATAAACATGTATCTCTTCTGGGGACTGCGACTGGAATCGGAAATGACGTCATCAATATGGCGGCCAAATATGAAAATGTTGGTTTTTGTATAATGTCTCACGAAAGCAGTAACATGTTGCTTATATCGAATGGTAATCAAAAGACGTTTATTATTAATATTTACATTTCTAAGATAAAAATGATATTCAAACAATATATTTTACTATCTTTTCATCTTTTCCCCAACCACCTAAATAGTAAAACAATTTTCACTTTGGTATTACACCCAGTAATTTATATTTTCGACGGTTCTTTTATAGATTAAACGGTATTCTAATATGCTTGTCTCTGTTAAAACACTCTTACGTTAGAATGACGTCACGGTAAGGTGCGATGACCTTAAAGTTTTAGTTGCGACACAAAGAGCGCATCTATATTTTATCTTCTGTTTTAGATGAACGGCATATTAGAATCAAATATATAGTAAAAGAGTGTTTTAACACTTTTTATGCAAGATGGGCAGTTATACGTCGTACAAATAATTTCACTCAGGCTGCGCCTTCGTGAAATAATAAAGCCCAACGTATAACCGCCCATCTTGCATAAATAGTGTTTAAACACTCTTTTCAGTCTTTTGCTATAAATTATTTCTTAAATATTGTTATATTGTCGAACGTAGCAGGAAATATAACGTACAATCTGGGAATTGTATTACCTTGACTAGATTTGAACTAGTAACTGAAAAGCTGACTATTTATGATAATTCACTACAAATCAATGACAAACGCTTCAGAAAATAGTCTAGACTTTAAGTTTGTGTATTTTGCACGTATTGTATATCTATTCTAAATGTATAATACAACGCAAATACTGATGTTGTAATTTTCCGGAGTGGAGTTTTATTACTCAGGATCGACGTCAAGAACCGGTGTATTTTTACTGATTTCATCGTCAGTCCCATACAAACAGAGCTTTGTACATTTAAGGTATTAGGCCCTTTTTGAAGAGTATTCAATTCCTACCATAAACCTACTTTGATAGCTATTTTCAGGGGGGCGTAGGTTCAAGCCCTACTGGGACAAATATTTTTTCCTTGTTTTCCTTTTTCTCTAGTAAGTTTTTACTTCTTTCTAGACTTGTTATTGATTCATTGTACAAAAATGGGGAAAAAAAATTTGATATGCGATTTCCTGCTGTTAAAAGTGAATTTACCTCTAAAACAGAAGGGGTAGAGTTACACATCCTTAAAAATACTGAGTTACATGCGGTAAAAGTTCTCTATTTTGCCTTCATTCTTAGATTACATATTGTGGAAGAAATATAGGTAGGTTTTACTTCTGCCCCAAGGTTATTTTTGAAAGAAGTGAGCAAAGTTCAAAACATACCCGCAGGATTCGACCATAATTTTTCAATATTCGAGTTGGAATTCTGTCTGATTAAATCCGTTTACTCGAGTCACCCTAGAAAAAATGATATTGACTGTTTTTATTTTAAGTTTTATGACTGTTTACCAATAGTTTGATGTTTCTTTCATAAAAAATAATGGAATAATAAATTCTCTGAAAACGTTTTGGATAAAGGCCACCACTTTGAAATTTGTCTCTACTTGACCTTTAGGAAATACCATAAATTACACAAAATTTATAAAAAACGGCACGGTAAAAGTTTTTAAAAATTTACATATAAGTGCAAAGTGCGGTCAACTGTAAGAATATACCAAGCAAATGCTATTTTTTAAACATTACTATTAGGTGTCTAATACCTATAGTAATTTTAGAAGAGCATATGGGTCAGGTTGTAGTGTTTTTTGATTACCGGGACAAAACAATCTGTTTCTGTCTTCCATCCGTATTTTCTGGATCTGGCAAAAGAGGGTATACCTCTTTGTCATTGTCCTATATGTAAGAATGATACTGAGCCCTTTTCATGGCTTGGAGAAAGGCCGCATTTTTGGCGGAAGTTTTTCAGACTGCGCTTGTTTCCTACGAAACATTCACCTTAATTCTTCTAGTTTCTTAACGGTAGTTCCTGGCTGATAAAGAAAATAAATGTATTCTTCAAGCAAATCAAGACTTGATTGATTTAAATTAAGTTATCCTAAATTCTGAAAAAAACTTCGAGACGAGCTGCCGTAAAGGCCTTCCAACGCGACATGTTTCCTTTGCCGGCCTTTGATCTAGATTATCAGTCCAAGAGAAAGCATGAAATCTCGGTAAGGCTTCGACCTTCTAATCACGCAAGTTTTCTACAGCTGGTCCCAGTAGTATCTTCCTTAACTTAGAACCGGTACCTGTGAACAAATACGTTCATTATACACAAGAAAATGTCAACATCTGCTGCACCGCACTTTGAAGCGTCTAAAGCATGAAGGATCAAATTTGTGTTAGCATCCTCCTTTTGGGCTTGCAAGGAAGTCAGCTGGCTGATCATCATCTGATGTACCTAATGCCTCAAATATTTTCATCAGTGCATTCTTGTCTGCACAATGATGCATGGTACCATCAACAACAAACAGAGCTCATGGAACGAAAGTTAATTCGTACATGCTGATAAGTATGTTCTAGCTCTATTTCAGATCTTGAATTGTCAACAATGAGCATTCTAGCAAACAAACCTCTGACCTATTTAAGTTCTAAAACTTTGTCACCTATCAAGTTTTGTTTCCTTCAAGGAGTTTTCCCATAACTTTAGCTTGCATTTTCAATGGGTCCCCGAAGTTTGTGGACTTGTTCAAAAGACGTTCTTGAATAAATTGGTCCATATTCTGCTTACCAATTGTTGTTTTCATTTTTATTTCCTAACCGAGCGTTGGCCTTTGAAAATTGAATGTTCTCGGGCAACTAAGAAACGTTTTGTTATAGCTTTCTCATTTAACGTAATACCTTTGATACCGCCAGCTTCTTTCATCCAATGATTAACTTTGCATAAAATGGTAACATTGATAATCCTGATATTATAGAGGAATTGCTCTTGTTGATATTTTTAGTGAAGTGTATATACGTATATTGACTACACGAGTAACTTTTTACTGTAATGCATTTAAAAAAATCACCGAAGCACAAGCTGGATTTCGCTCTGGATACTCTACTATTGAATATAGTTTTGTTTTATATTCTATAATAAGTAAATACCTAAGTATGAGGCGTAAAATGTTGACTTTAAATTTGACTCTGTTCATAGATCAATATAATATACAGCACTGATTCAAAATGGTATAAAGGGTAATCTATTGAAATCAGTTGTAAGTACATTGTATTTATCATTCTGTAAAAGCATGTGTAAGAAGTAATGCATCATGTACTGCAACATTCGAATGCCCCCTTGGTTTAAGACAAGGTTGTAATATAGATAATGTTAGATAATGTAATCAGAAGTAGTGGAATTCATGGTATACAACATTTACCAAATGATGTTGAAATTTTTTTGTTGCTGTTTGCTGATAATGTGGCCTTAGTATCTGATACTGTTAATGGATTACAGAGGCATTTTAATGTCTTACATCAGTACTGTTTAGAGTGGAAATTGAAGATTAATGTTGAAAACTAAACTTGTTGTATTCAAAAATGTTGGTACTTTATCTAAAAAAAAGAAAACTGGATGTATGATGGCAAGGCCATAGAAACTGTAAATGCTTTTAGTTATGTTGGTTTAAATTTTACCTGCAGATTGTCATTGTATAAAATGTCTGAACATGTGGCACTTAAAGCAAAACAAGTGCTCGTATCCCTTTTAAAGAGTATGTATAATTTGTTATTAATGTCTTATAAAACGTTCTTTAAGATTTTTGATGCTAAGATATCTCCGGTTTTACTATACGGTTCAGAACTTTGGGGCTTAGAAGTCAGGGATTATTTAGAACGTGTTCTCGTATATGCTTGTATGCACCATGCTGCTGTTTTAGGTGATTGTGCTAGATTTCCTATGTATATCTGGGCTTCAAAGAGATGTATAAAATTTTGTATTCGTATTGTTAATATGCCTGGAGATAGATATGTAAAGAAATGTTACAATATGCTTAAACACTGGGACCATCTTGGTTATAAAAACTGGGTTACTACATTGAGAAAAAATTTGTATCGTAATGGCTTTGAATATATATGGGAGAAACAAGCAATAGATAATCCAAATGTATTCATAAAACAATATACAACAAGATTAAAAGATCAGTATCTACAAATTTGGAACGTTAAAATGGTTAACAATAAGAAACTGGTATTATATAAAGGTTTTAAAGAAAGATTTGTTTTTTAAGATTACCCTGAACCCATAAATATTGTTTTAATGTCTAGTATGAAGTGCTTGTTACTGCGTAATCTTTCACAGTTTATATATTATGCCATGAAATTACAATCTGAAATAATATCGTAACTTTATAATTATTAGGTATGCAATGTAACCTACTACAGTGTATATTTATAATGTCATGTAATTTTTGTTCAGATGTAACATCTTGTCATCACTTACGTTTTGTTTAATTATTTAGTTATGAATTACCATATTCTTTTACCTGAACATTTTGTCATGACAACATACACATATTTTATTATCTATGCTTGTATTTTACTATTGTGTATGGGCCGGTGACCTTAAATGCAAAATAAATAAAGTCTAAATTCTAACTTGTTCTAAAGCATGATCTGCTCCTAAAGCACGGAAAGCTGCTTTCGACTTATTGACAACCCAGTTTCTTTCAGAAAATTCATTCCATAATAAGGGATCTGTCTGCTTTAGCTGATGCAGTTCAGCTAAGTATAGAGTAATCATTCTTACAAAGTTTTGTCTATCCGTTGCAAAGAAATACCTCAAAACGTTTTGCAAAGAAGACAAATGTAATGCCCAGTCACTGGTCCTTACAGGTCTGATAAATTCCAACATAATTAGAACCATGTGCATATGAAATAAAAATGTTCTATGCATTAGGTTTGCTTTTTCATCAAAATATATTAGATGTTTGAGGATGTCACTTGTCTGCAGGCAATTCAAATGGTCATTTAATTCTTCTAGGACTTCATCTCTAGACAGAGACCTACATGCATTGTTTAGTGCCTCTGATTTTTTTCTCAACTCAGAATCACCATTATTTTGTTTGAAAGTACTTATCTATATATAGACAAAACAACGCAGGAACAGATGTGGTGTGAGCTTTAATTCCTCGTTTCACATGATTTCCTTCGGGAACTTGCTTAATAGTTCTTTGACCATATAGACCGGAGTGAAGCCATATGGCATCGATTCCTGAATTATGTATGTATAACACGTTAGTTCTTAACACTGCGATGACTGCATGGGGCTCCTCGGATCTTAAAACAACATCGTTAAAATAATCTCTTCTTGACATTAGCAGTTGTTGTGCTGGCTTATATAATCCATGTCAAGAGATATTACCGTCTTCAGACAAAATAGAATTCATTCTTTGCATGTGGTTAGATAGAGTAATCAAAGTAGAATATTCATCGGCGGGTGCATTTGTGTACCAATGCTTGTTAAATGCAACTTTTAGAAACAAAAATGTTGAATGTGGACCATGAAAGAGGGCCATTGGGTACAATCTTACTATCGGCATGAATACCAAAGTATGTCGCCAATATCCACGCAACTTCTTGTGGTGAGCAAATTATATCATCGCATTCAGGAAAGGATGAAAATGTGTTACAGTCTGGTTTAACATTTGCAGGAATACTGCATTCTTTGGTCTTCTTTTGAATCAATAACAAGTTCTTGGCATTGATCTCGAACTCAATCAAACATCGCTGATATATGTTTATTCCTGTTCCGTGAAGCGTGTTTTTACCATCGGGTGTATCTTCCTGGAAGTCACAGTTATCAATTGCTAAACAGCAGGACCTATCAGAGATGAAATTTCGAGGAATATACACACCGTCATTTGAAAACAAACTTTGAACAAACTCATTTGCTATTTGTGTTTTGACCATTTTGCCCCTCTTATATGTCACAGATACAGAGGTCATAGAGATAATCTATCAATTTCTTGCTTCTTAATATGGCACGAGCTTTGAGCCCAACTGACAACTGAAGTGGTCATTCTTTGGCATGATGGTTTTCTCCAATAAGGTTATTCTGTATTTGCTTTTTAGACAAACAGAAACACATGACATATTGTGCAAAAGTCAATATTCTTTGTTTAATAGTGCTGTCTACATTTTCTGTATGAACTTCATATGAATGTCCAATAAGTACCACCTAACGTAAAAGTGCGTACAACAAAGTTAGTATTATATCACCTACGAGCTGTTCAGAACTGAGAGACCCAATATACTTCCACGAACTCGATTTCTCAATTTGCTTTCACAAGTATTTAATGACAGAAAATAGGTTTTGCATTTCTGTTTCATTTTGCTTTTGCTCATACAGGTCAATTGCTCGATCCCTTTTTTCTTTGAGAGAGATATTCTTTCCGATTCGTTTTCTTTTAATGGTTTGGGATACTCTCTTCTATCATTTTTGCCTGCTTTTTATATGCCGCAGAACTACTTACACCATTTGCCTGTCGTATATTTGCGAGCGTTTAACAAATGGTCAACAAGGCTAATAAATTCAAATCCATCAGTCTGATCTGACTCAAACTGTTGTTTTATATCTGACTCTGTCCGTCCTTGTAAAACACTTCTTACATGTTTACTCAAACAGTGCTAATGATAACGGAAATCACTCGCATGAGCGATGCTTGGATCTATAGCAGTATTAAGCCTTATTCGGAGTTCATAGTTACCTGAAATTTCAACAGCTTGTTTTATTTTTGGCCGTAAAAATCTGCAGCAAACTTTATAAGGGAATACCTACATGTTCCTTTTTTTTAAACAGAACAAAACCAATAATACTTTCTAAAAGATTGAATAGAATGTCTAGTTTTAATATTTGTAGAATGAACTTCTGATATATTAGACCCACTCAGTGAAACACGTTTGTCAATGCTCGATACCCGTTTTTCATATCTTGTTCTGGCCCTTGATATCTTAAAACGATTGACCGTTTGGAGGGAGGTAGCAGTTTCTGTGCCAAGAAGATTTAAAATTTAAATATTCCTCACGCCCAAATCTCCATTTCTGTAAAACTGCCATCACCGTGTTTAGCCCTTTATTGAGAATTGCACTCAAAAGCGTTTCATGTGCTATTGGACTTTTACAAGTTCTCCTCCATGTTCTTTGCATACGAAACAGAGATCCAATATAGTTTCCATTCGTGGTCGCTTAGCCACTAAATGTGGCACATCATTTGAATACGACATATTATAATTATAATACGACTTTATACAATGACAAAGGAAGCGTATGCCTTACGCTGAACCAAACAGACAGATTATAAAAACAAGAACAAAATAGAAATTCGGAATCAAACACCACAAGATTGGAAAAAAAAAACAAATGAAAGAAAGATTAGAGTAAAGAAAGAAAATCGAATATCAACAATGATTAAAGACGGATAAAATATTCACAGATCGATCCATATGAAAGCAGACACATATACAAAGTGTACGTGTCGGTGCCTTAACCTGAACTGACACAGTCGTACAGGAAACAAGGGTATATTGATATTCGATAAGACGGAAGAACTAACAACCAATCAAAATGATTCTATTTTTAATCACAGTTGCTGCGGTGTTAAACATAAAAGTGTTTATACAGCGGCTCAAAAAAATATATCTTTAATTAGTTCTTCATACTATTTTGCATTGCCAAAATTGTACTTTTCCGAAATTATTTTTTAAACAATGAAAGTTCATCCACTACTCGCTAATTTGCTCTCGATTTATACGGCAAGAGATATATGAAAGGTATGGAGAAGATGTGCTTCCGAAGCATACCACTTGATACACGTTTGATCATATTTGAGATATATATTTTGGTTTGGTGGCAGTCTTGAAAATCTACAAATGATCAAATTTAATATTGATGATTTTGAACATTAAATTTGATGTTTACACATTTTCTGAGAAAAACCTCTTTTATATAGGTATTTCGTAGCTGCCATTGTGAAATTGCTGTGAATAGACCCCCCAGTCCCTTGTTTTTTGTTGTTTTTTTTTGGGGGGGGGACTTTCAAAGTTTAGCTACAGTGCATATAGTGCATTTGTAGGCAGTTTAGTGATTTTGTCCGGCTTGTCTAGATTAGAAGTAAGGATATATCCCTTAACTATTAAGGTATGCCAGCTGCTCGATATGGGCAGTATAAGTGAGTAAACAAATGTATACTGATAGTCATACATGGAAACCAAGAACTGAAGCAAACTATGAATTAATTTTTATGGCAAACTGATTTAATTTTCTTAAACTTTCACTGCAAAACAGAACATTGGCTATTGTAAATAACATGGTATTTGTTGGGTTTTTTTATTTGTGAACAAAGTGGTTGAGCATACTAAAAATGATACAAAACACAAATGATTGTATATATATGTTTGGATTGACATCATATCCTCTAATGGTATAAATGGTTTACTTCTTACAAAAAAGAAAGGAACCTCTCTGGCCAACTGGCTATAGCTCTTAATCAACCACCAAGTTTCAACCTCGCGTCTTTTGAGTTTTCATTTTATTTCTATGTGACCGCATCACACAAATATTCCGGACGTGTGAACAATAGTCCCATATTTATTTTTCGGCAAACGCCGTCTAAGAACGAATGCGTGACGTGCTCTAACCCGTGCCATGTGACTTAAGTTTGCAAATCAGATTACTTGATCACGTTTTACAGATAATTAATCAAAATGAAAGATTTATGTGACACTCTGCCTGGTTGGACTAGAGTGTTATTTTTCACTCATCTGATTGTTCAACGCTGAGTGAAATGTCAAAAAAACGTTTACCGTTAATGACGCTGTTTTCAGTTTAAAAGCTACGTTTCCCTCAGGTACTTCAGCAAAACTATTCATATATCTAAAAATGATAAGTAAGTCAAATAAATATAATAAAAAACCTGTATAAATTCCAACAGATATCAGTTTACAGATAGAGCTGAATACAGTTTGCGTACCACAAGAATAAGGGTGTGATTAGCCGATCGGTTAAAGTCTTCTAGGTAGAGAAGTGTCTTCAAGACCACTGCTGTAATTATTTGTCAACAAAATTGCACCCCTATGAAACCTTTTAAAAAAAAATAAAAGAGAACCACTTAAATTGTTAAAGTGCCGTGTTTAGGCTGGTTATTTGCAAAATGTTAGATAGATCATAGAATAAAACAAATGATATGAAACCTCATAAACGTCATGTCTTTTTACAATTCGCCCACCATCTTTTAAAGATAATTCTTGTTTATAATCTTGGTATTGTGCGAGTGTGTGAGCAACAGAGGACTACTGTTTTAAACCAAAACAAATAAGCAGCAAAAGTTCTAGAATAATTATGAACTTCACATTTGAAATCCCACTAGGGTTAGGGTTAGGGTAGAAATTGGAACAACTCTGGAACAAACTTAGTTTAACATAGAGTTGTGTAGGGAAAACCTTTAAAATATTTTTGTCTTGAACCATAATGCATAAAGCTTAGGTATTTGGCAGGCAGCATTGTCTAGTGAACATCTGTCAACAATGTTCAAATCATTACCGGTCTATGCACAATGAAATGTTGATTCTTCAGGTGTATCGGTTGAAATATCACTGAGTATGCACTGTCTATCAGTCCTTTCAGGGCTTTGATTCTTACCATGTCATTATATTAAAGGCCTTTTAAGAAAATAGGGGAAAAACTCGTAAAGAGTTGATTTTTGGTGAACGCATTATACAGGATGTATGTAACAGCATAATGAAAATATAGGTAAGTACCATGGTGTAAAATGCATTTCTGGGTGTGAAACGTTTAAAAATATAAATAAAACTGTAAATTTCTGGAATCGACCAATAACAATGTCAATATTTTTGTTTATGAAACAAAATTTTACATGGTTGTGGAGAATTATACTACAAAAATTTAAAGTGACTGGCCTCCAGATTGTTCGACAACAAACAAATTATTGTTTTAGATGCTAGATTTCTTAATAAGACTTTAAAACTTAATTACTGACAAACTATATGTTACGGAAACACATGAGAAGCTGCTGGTTTTTACAACATTTTACGATGAAAATCGAAAAGAGTTTGTAACGCTTCACTCTAGGTAAACTGTTGATCATAAATACCTATATTTTAGAGTCATAATTCACTAATTCAGCTATAGCGCTATTGGTTACGACGATGGAAAATGTATTTATTGCCAAGTCGGTCCGGGGTTCGATTCTCGTCGCGGTCGTCTTTTTTCTTGATTTTTAATTTTTTGAAATACATGTATTTTAGAAACAAAAACTCATATTCTAATGTTCATAATATGAACAAACTTAAATTTTAAATAAAAATTAATTTTAACCAAATCGCGAGGTCAGTACCTTTGAGCTCATGACTATTTTCGAAAAAAATCCAAGATGGACGCCAATATCCAAGATGGCCGCCGTGAAATTCTCATTACACAGGAAAATCGTTTAAGTATTTTACAAACGCAAATAAGATATTACCAGTATCATAATCGATACATATATTGTATTTCACACAAACTTCAGTCTTAAACAAATTCATGATAAGCTCCCCAAATCCAAACTGGCCGCCATAAAGTCATTTAAAGTCATTTAACAAGAACTGGAATATATTTTACTAAAATTCGATTCGCAATTGCATTGAAATCTTGTTATTACATACTGGGGATGCACCACAAGTAGCTAATAGACATGATCTATACATCGATACTACCCAATAATATCATTTTGTATTGTCACCCTATATTTTATAGCAGTCATTTACTTTTCGCAACTCAATTGTCTAAATCTGGATTGATTGAATATTCGCAACTGACTCCTTTGTAAGAACTACACGCAGAACTACCATCAAGTCCAACTTTTTTACAACTGTATGCTTTTGTTTTGCAGCCACTGGACAATCTTTAATATATGTTATGGGGCTGAGCCTTGCGTAGTTGTCACTGAGAATAGTTTGTCTCCCACTTGTTCCCATCCCCAATCCAATGAATTCAGTGTAGTTCCATACCCTTTCCAATCATGTACTTGCAGGTACACCAACTGCGAAACCGTGTCGCATCAGAGGTCGGAGGCAATTATGTGGGATCAACGAATAGTGTACATTGCTACCTTCTCGTTTAACATACTAATACGTACACTTTCGATTGTTTGACAGTGATCTCCTTTATACAAGTGTAAGAGAGCTTGCTTTCCACGTTGTACTATGTCGCCCTTTGAAACATCACTTGGTGGGCTATGAAACACAGAAGCAGCATGGCGAAACATTTCACTCTTTGCGAACATTGAGCATCTGTGAGGACAATAAAAAAATCAGCGTTTTATTCCATCACTGTTCATTTTTTCTGATTACATGTTTATAAACAGTCGCTATTTTTTATGGTTTGCTAAGACGGTTTTCTTCTTGACCCTTAATACACCTGTGGCAGTAAATCTAACTTCCGTTCCAACTGCTCTTGTGGTTCTTCGACCATGGGTATTGTCTTTCGTATTTGAACCACCACCATAACCATCAAAGATGACAGTGACATCCGTGTATCTGGATTTTACAAGTTTGACTTATTTTCTACTTTTCTCTATTTATGTCATACAAATGTTGTTAAATGTCTGGCCGTTTTCCCAAGGAATCCACTGTAATAAAATGTCATCATCCAAGACATGGTCTAAAATCTTAATTGGTATCGAGTATATTGGGAGCAGGGTTATCGTTTGATTTCACAGCATTTGCTAGGGCTGGCTTGTCTGCTTCTCGCATTTGTCTGGGTAGTTTTAAACATTGTTGGTTGATGTGTGAATAACTCATATGTAAGTTGTCATTCAGTTTTATCTGTACTTTTGTTGGCTGCACTTACTAGCCTCTGAAACAACCTTTACTGCATCTCCATCATTTTTGAATGTTGACTTGTCATTCATAGGTATGAGAGCATTTCTCTTTCTGCATGTGAGTTCGTTCACCTTTTTGCCGATCATTTTAGATACAACCCTTTCACCAATCTGTTTTGCTTGGTCAACATTGCTCTCATTAGAAACTACCCCTCCTGTTAAGATTTTATGTCATATTCTGTCTGCGGATGTCTCAAAATTGTTTTTGTACTTTTAGCATGTGTAAATTTTGAGTTCTGCTCAACCCGGGACTAGAGGACGTGGACGGTAACATGCATTCCCATTACCTTCCATGAACAGGCTCAATCGAATCGAGCCTGCAACATTTTCGTTTTGTTTTAGTCGTGTTGAGCGCCCTGTCCACTTTTCCTATCTTATAATCACAGCAGCGTTGTTTGTGCCGTGTGGCGGCCGATAAAAGTCTCCTCGTACATTTAATCAGGGCCGTTATATTTCGAACTATTCATATCGTTCAGCACGACTTTTATGTCGTGTTGTTTGTAATGTTTAATTTCTCAGCATGACCGTTTCGGCCTGGGTGGTTCCAATACTCCCGCTTTCATAGCTTTGGGTATTGTATAACCACCCCTTGGATATGGTGCCTGCTTTTTAATTTTGTCTTTTGACAGTTCCTGTGATATGCAGGCTCCATAACATCAAATCCTCTTTCTAAATTCCAGTCTGTTTAGTTCTGCCCATTGCTTTCTCGTTTAGGGCAAACTCCTTCTTTTATCTGGGGACCATACGCCACTTTTCATGGAATTACACGCTAGTATCATTGAAGGTTCCATGTGCACTGCCGTATGAACACATCTGCGGATGTCTCTAAATTGTTTTTTTTTGTACTTTTAGCATGTGTAAATGTTGAGTACTGCTCAACCCGGGGCTGGAGGACGTAGACGGTAGTGTGCATTTCCACTATCATGTATGAACAGGCCCAATCAAACAGAGCCTGCAACATTTTCGCTTTTGTCGTATTGAGCGACCTGTGAAGTTTCCACTATTTCTATTTTATATGGATTACGTTCATACAGATACTCAGAAATTACTCCTGTATCCTGTCTATCTTGCTTGCGCACTGATGCATATGTGTCCTTTTGCTGTTCACTGGTTTTGTACATTTCCCCAGATACTTTCTGTATAGCTTTGTTAATGGTGGATGTCCCTGGTCTCGAAAATACCCACACCACTCTTTGAACATCGGTCATCCCTCTTCCTCTTCCACTTGTTAATCCTCCTGGACTCTTCAAACTTCGTAAAACAGTCATTAAGCTTTGGGTTTGATTTGTATCGCATGCATTTTCACCAAGTTCAATTATACTGACTTTGCTTACAAGTTGTGCCCAAAGAATGTAAAGAACGGTAACACTGCTCTTAATAACCTCAGATGTAGCTGCCAATTGCCTGTTTGTTCCGCCTTTATGAATTCTCTGAGTAACGCAACCATTTCTATATATTGTTTCCACAACTGTGCGGTTCTACTACCAGCTGATACCTTGTTACAATATATATTATTTCTGTCCTGAATTCGTGTAATGACTTGGTTTGTGCATGCTGCCTCTATACTATTATCTCCTGCAACAACAGTGTCAAATAATGTAAGAGCAGCATCAAAGTCAGCATCTAATTGTGAAGTATCATTGATGTTAAAATTCTCATTATTTTCAGGTATTGGAGTATTGCTGACATGATTAGGCACTTTACAGCTATACTTTTACATTTCTGCATTTAATAATCACTACCATTCAACTTATTTTTAGTCTCACTGATTTCAACTTGAGTTTGAGATTCTTGATCTTCTTTCATTATGACTTTAGGCATGTTTCATATTCAATGGCATCCAATTCCTCACTCTGCTTTTCTCCGATCAGATCTAGATGAAACACCTCTTATACTACTTGTGACTGGAGGGCCATGTGCACCATACCGTGATCCCTTAATGCTCGTGCTACAGCCTTTTCAGTAAGCATGTGACTCACTGCTTTTTCGGCATATACTGTTGTGAATATATCCTGCAAACCAGAATCGTTCATTATATCTCCATATATCTTATTGTGAAATGCAACTAATCGGACAACAAACTTGCTCAAATCACTATTGGATGCTTCTGCACTGACGATCATGTTTGCATTATACCACAGAGGCTGATAAATGTCAACTTCGTATCGCTTTGTGTGATCACTGACTCATAGTAAATTGGAATATATACATGTTTCATCTATTGGATTCAGATTGATCATGGACATAATACATTTGCATTGTACCGCTCCGAGAAGTACGATCTGGTTAAAGCAGACATGTTGTCTTCCTCAGAATGTCCAACTTCGACGTAACATCATTGTGGTCAGGAAGATCAGATACTGGTCCATAACTGAAGGCTAACTTTTCTTTAGACTGTAAAAATGGACACTGATTTAACCAATCTCATTCAGTTTATTTGCTGTTACCTTCAGTCTCAGCATGATTTTACTGGCTTTTACACTTGGTGTTGTTGTTGCTTTACTCCATAAAACGTTCCGTGACCATCTGCGACAAACTGTATGAATTGACCAGGAGTATGCCCAGGTATTTCTGAATTTGTAACGGCAGCACTTTGTTAATATCTCTGTACCTTTTTATAGCTGAAGATGTTATGAAGAGTTGCAATCAGATATCTAGAGGTAAAATGGTTATGTAATTGAATACCAATGCCTAGCTGTAATGGTGCAACCATTACAGTGACTCACACAGCTTGCATGATCGCTTGACCAATTTTAGCTAATTTGGTTTCATTATCTTTACCGACAAAAACAGTATCTAAAATCCGTTTTAAAGAGTACGGTAAAATTACTATTCTGTTCACAGAATGAATATCTGATGTACTGGGATACGTGTCCTTGCTTGCTCGACATGTTCTGATGGCATTCTTAATCAGTTTTACAGCAATATCCACAATTTTCAATCTGTCACTTTCTGGATCATCATCTTTTAGAGGTTTATGGGGACATCATGTTGTATTCTTGAAACAGTTCTCCTGAATATTACAGCATTGTCTTTCTTTGGAATCACAGTTTTTACTGTTTCATCTCCAAAATGTTCTTCAAGACGATTTCGCATGTGCTTAACTCTGAAACTTTTACTTTCTCCTTCAAGATATTCGTCCATTTTTGTTACCAGTTCCTATAAAGTGTTCTGCTCATCGTCATTGTCTTCTAGATATTGTAAAGTTTTCAAACATGCTTCTTCTCGTGACAATCTTTTCGGTCTGCCACCTGCATGAAGTGATGTGCGCTTTCTCTTGACCGTATCAGGATTATCTGAAAGTTGATCTCGTCCTTTCCTAAACCGAACGCTGCATGCTTGTTGATACACAACACCAGACGCATATAAACCACATGAATATTCAACTCTCGCTTATACTTCATGCCCCCAATCATCATTTCGTTATTTGGCTATTTCATGTATTTTTCATTGACACGGATTTGTCCTTACTTGATAATATTCCTTATAATCCTTTAGTCTTGACGTTTCTGCAATTGACTTTCCGCAAAAAAGACAGTCATCTTTAAATGAGAATGCAGAACTTGTAGACATCAACTTAACTGGTTTCCTTTTTTACTCACTACTGTCTTTACGTTTTGCAGCTAACACTTAATTTGGATTTATATATTGTCTTCTACAGTTAGTGTGCACATTATGGCCTGCTTTCACACTTAATAATTCATTTCTTTCTCCGGCAGCTTTTTCAATATTACGAACTCCTTTCTCTCTCAGCTTAATTGGCCCTCCACTACCAAGTAATTCATTACAAATAACACAAACACCAATGTTAGTAGATGAAGGTTCCATGATTGTTGATAAATTCTAAATTGAACTTTTACTAGCAGTCAGTATGGGTTTTAGCATGACGCTTAGGAATATTGTAGTATTTTCATTTGCGAATATCACTTGCTAAGGGACATGAGAGGTGACAGCAGTACAGCATACATGTACCTGTGAATATAAATGTAAATTGTTAAAATACAGAAACAAACCTTATGCTGCTGAAGGATGATTTATCTTCCAGAATTTATATTTAGCATTGCAATAATACATAAAGCTAAGTTAGATTTTTTTCAAACCTTCCATGAATATTTATCAACATGCAAGTGTTACCATTCCCCCACCTCGCTCCTCCACCCAGTCATGCCCACCACCAATCATGCATCCCTCTGCACACCCCCCCCCCCCCCCCCCCCCCCCCCCCCCCATTTCATTTTTTCATTTTTCGTCAATATTTATAATCAACATGTGAAGTTTTGTTTCCTCACACGTTCACACCCTCCCTCCCCACATCCCTCTCCCAAATATATATATATCCATTCCTTTTTTTAAACATGTTCAAACCTTTAACATGAGAAGTTGTAACCGCAACCACCTTGCCCCAAGCCATGTTCAAGATATCTTACTTGATTGTGTTCTCTTAAGGACATCTGTTCTTTTAAGCTCAAATGTACATGTTAAACAGCAACACTTGGTGCCAAACCACTCAAAGACAATATTTCGTTCCAGTTAAACTTCAAGCTCACATCTCAAATAGCTAAGCTTATTACAGTAAGCATATTCCATTCAAAATAATTTCTTAAGTCAGGATCAACGTATCATACATTTATTGTGTACACTTTAAACATTTGTTTTCCGTTCAATTGATTTTTACGTATGAAATTATTTGCTTTTTAGTAACACCCTTAACTTCTTTGCCGGATATATTTTTTTGCCATTCCTCACCAGAAACCCTTTTGGTGGGGGATACCAATTAATCAAATTTGCTTGTTTTTTTTTTCTAAATTTTTAATTAGTTTATATTTTGCATATTATACTTATTTAATGTTGTGCCAGATTTGGACATCTTTAGATGCATATGTCTGTTGTTATGGGTCGATCCCAAAAATCCGCATTTGCATTTATATTTTTTTACATTTTTATCCCACAAGTAGGCATTTTGCATCATGATACCTTTCTATATTTTTCTGTATGTTGTTACATACATCTTGAATAATACTTACATAAAAATCATTTCCTTGCGAGTTTGTTCTTTTGTTTGGCATTTTGACCATATAAACCCTTTACTATTATGCATGTTCCGCATTCGGACAGCTAATTTATCTGTCTTTAACATAAAACTAAAACTTAAACTGTACGTGAAATAATTCCAAAACGACAATATGGGAGAGCAACTCTATACAGATCAGCTCAAGTGGAAAGCTCATTCTACTCGATCCTCAGAGGATTTCCAAAGTGTGTACTAAAGTTTCGACTAGAGGTTTTTCTTCGAGTCAGCCATTGGCCGTCAATGAATTTCGCTGTCTGACACCGAAATGTTAAGTTACTCGGAAGAAATCGTTGAAGTAACTTGAGATGAAATCGTATCAGCAGAATACACACCTGACGTATTGATTTGTTTTGTTGTTAAAACACTTGACGGAATTTCTTCGAGTGACTTACATTTAGCGATTTTATTGGGGTTTTGTGAAAATTCGAGGATATATTTCACATTACTCAAAGCACAAAAAATATATATTTAACGAATTATGTTAAAAAAACAACGTGTTTGTAATAAGTAATAGTATGATACTTTCTTTCTATTTTACATTATGATAAATCAAACAAAGGCTTTTCTATTAGCTTATAATGTTTTAAGAATTTTTACATGTGTGTAGCATCATTTTTTTAAATTCATTCCACATCAATCATATATAAAGCATAAAAATAATCAGCAATCTCTTCACAACAAGATGCGCGACTAAGCGACAAAATACCGCTATATTATAATGTTACCTGTATAATTACGACTGAGTTCAGTCAATTAATTAGTCGAAGTGACTTGACAAATTTCCACTATTGAAACTACAATTGTTGGTACCCCAATTAGAGAATTATTGCAATATTTTCCCTCGACGAAAAACGAAATTTGGTTTTACCGCTTGAGCAATAATATATATATATGTCCTTACTAAAATAGGCTATATTCATCATATGAAACATCCTAATATGTATAGTTAAAGACTCAATTTATTTTCATAATTAGTTTATCATAACTATTTCAATAATTAAAGGCCATTTACCTTCTAAATAATTGTCATAAGAAATAATCAATAATTAAGCTGCCGGATCGTGATGCATTTTCAGTCCTAAACAATAACATTTATAATCATAACCCCATTTAAAAGTAGTCTGAAAATTACATTTAGTGCTTATTATATATTTTCAGTTATAACAAAAAGAAGTAAGCTACTTTTCATACCAAAATATGTGTCAAAACCACGACGGGTTGGTAAATAATCAGCTTTATAGAAACCAAGATGCCACTTTCCCACCATATGTGTAGCATAGCCAGTATCTCTAAGCTTGTCGGCGATGGTAGGGTTATCAAGAGCCAAACCTGCTGGAGTTGCAGGCCATAAAACCCAATGAAGGCCTGTATGAATCTTTAAACAAAAATATTAACATCCTCATTAGTTGCCTGAAATACAACTTGCAAAGCTATTAAGTGAACAATGTAAAAGTATTTTGATATATTACTCAATTATATGTGCTACATACGGTTGCTTAATAAACTAATTTAAAGGAACACTAATGGTTTATTTTCAATAAGTTTATTTTTACAAGCCATAAAATCTTTTGACTACTACTATGTTTAGTATGTCACAGATATAGCCTACAATAACTTTCACAATAGACAGCTCTAATAATATTACGGCTAAATGACACGTAATGATTATTCTTTGATATGTGTATAAGATTGTTTGGTAATATAAAGCGCAATAAAGCACAACAATAGAACATGAATTTGATACTGTTCATGAGAGGTAATAATTTATGAAAGAACACCAAGCCCCGTATCACAGGCTTAAGTGGAATTATATTATATTGAACGAACTCTGTAATCAAACAGTTCAAAAAGAAAAACAAGATAAAAGCATCCGTTATACTGATTGGCGTTGCTCTTTTCATTACATCTTTTGATCAAATTCAATCAAAGTGTTTCCGCAATGATTTTGCTCATGAACAAATAAATAAGTGTGCTAATATCTGAGGAAAATGTGACTTCTGGTGGCATGTTTGTTAATGCTCGGATATTAGTATAAAGAAGTCCTTAGGGTCAAACAAGAAATTAAAGGGACTTTCGTCTTCTGTGGCTTCTCATTACAGTACAATGGGGTCCAAGGTCAATTTGATGCATTTACAAATAAACTATGCCGCTATGCACTCGCTACTTATACACCCGTTTAAAAAACGGGACGTTTTATGGAAACTCCCCTGGCGGGCGGATGGGCGGACGGGCGGCGTCCACAGACATTGTCCAGAGCATATCTTCTTTATGCATGGAGGGATTGTAATGAAACTTGGCACAATTGTTCACCATCATGAGACGGAGTGTCATGCACAAGAACCAGGGTCTAAGGTCAATGTCACATTTAGAGATCAAAAGTCAAATTCATATATGACTTTGTCCGGAGCATATCTTCTTCATGCATGGAGGGATTTTGATGTAACTTTGCACAATTGTTCATCATCATCATCAGACGGAGAGTTATGCGCATGTCCCTAGGTCTAGGGTCAAGGTCACATTTAGAGGCCAAAGGTCCGATACAATAATGACTTTGTCCGGAGCATTTCTTCTTCATGCATGGAGGGATTTTGATGTAATTTGTCACAATTGTACACAATAATGAGACGGAGTGTCATGCGCAGGTATTTTCTTTATAATTACTTCCCTTTGTTGTTACTATATATAGCATATATTGTAACTTTTTCATTACTAGTCGTAGGGAAAATCGAGACCACTTTTCTGTAGTATACATGCATGTTACATCCAATTTTGATGTGTATTTTGATCTATCTCTACCTTGTGAGGATTTTTGTGTGGACTTAAAAAATTTTGGATCTTTTTAAAGATTAACTTCCCTAGGTTGTTACTATAAATAACTTATATTGTAACTTTTTTAAAATTGACCGTAGGGGAAAACCAAAACCACTTTTCTGTGGTACAACATAGATGTTACTTTCAAATTTTAGGTGTATTTTAAGGTATCTCTACCTGGTAAGGATTTTTTGTGGACTTAGAAAAACAAAAACAAAACAATAATTACTAAACAACCACAAAATTAAAATTCCATTTGCAAATACAGTAGCTATTTGCTAATTTGCTATGACGGGCGTATATTGTGACATTCTTGCACTCCTGTTTCATCTAACAAACTAATTTGGTTTAAATATTGTGTCTCAACACCTTTAAGCATCTTTAAAAATAAATTGATAAAATATCAATAAAATTATCTATATGCAAAATTGCGCATTTATTATTGTCTGTATATATGAAAAAAGTGGTCTCCGATGGAAAGTCTGTTAATGCTTGACATATATGCTAATTTTATATATGAATCAACTGCACCAATATGTTTGGCTTTGTTGTATCCAAAGGTCAATGTCCTTTTAAGGTCACCGTCAGGCCAAAAGTCCAAACTGAACGTTAGAAAAGGTACTGTTAACGTATTAAAGACAGCAAAACGGCGCATATATTATAATTATAAGTGGACACTCAAAATTCATTTCATTTTTTTTGCATTTCAAGTGGCAATAAAATTTGAATGTAAGCTTTGCACTGGCTATAAAAACTGTTGACTTACAATACAGAGATATGTGCAAAAAATAATATAGTATGTTTCCAGAAAGAACTGTCAAAATAACTTTACTATCATGAATACAATCAAGTATATTAGCTCAATAAAGAGAGCACAGAACTGAGGATCACGAGGTCGTGAGTTCCATCCCCGGGCGAGGCGCATATTATCCATAACTATTTGTTCATAGACATTGTGTCAGGAAAATTTCTTCGTCCACATATGAATCTTAAGGAGATGTTGGCCACTATTTGCGGGGAAACACCTGTACTGGTAGAGAATAGATAATACACTATTCAGGTTAGCTGACTTTCGTTACATGACTAAAATACTGATGAAAACACGGCACTAAATCCCAACACAAACAAACCAAGTATTTAAAGGTCTCCCTGAAACCTGAAAGTTTTCCAATTTCTGTTTACACCCTGAAACCTGAAAGTTTTCCAATTTCTGTTTACAATGAACATGGTTGTCGAGCTTTAACAAACAATGCCATCAAGGCCAATTTCTAGGCATCGTTTTCGGATATATATATATATATATATATATATATATATATATATATAAACTTGACAATGAAAAGACTCGGCACAAGATGGAAGTCTATACATCAAATAAATAAAATAAATAAATATATTATAAAAAAGTTTACATGCTCATCTTTAAAGAAAAAGCAGTACTTGAAAACTGGTGTAAAGGTTGACGAATTAGTTATGTTCAGTAGAAATGTCACATGAATCAAATAAATGAAGTGTTTGCTTCGTAAGCATATTTAGCGTTACTGACACGTCTACTATCGGCAAAAGGTAGTTTAATTTACCAGCTAATTTGGTGCAGGCGCTTTATTTGAATGGCTGTAGGCCACACACCAGTAAATAGTTTTCCCTATATATTCTATATAAATTTGACACTTTTTTAAAGAGCTACTTAACATAGCTAGAAATTTTTCAGAGAACAAATCCTTACCTCATTCTAAAGAGTTATGATACAACTGATATAAATGAAGAGGAAAGTAGGGGTCATGTATCTTCTAAGAGAGATTTCTCTTGTCACATTTGCTTTCTATAAGATTACACTGCTAAGACCTGGAAATATTACTCATAATTAAATTGAGTTTCACTTCACCAAATACAACCTCCTTTCCCATTTTTTCAACAAAAATGTCACAAATACATCCATAATGAACTTTAAACAGAAACTGGCTTTAATTTGGACCTATGTGGCCATGCCAAGTAAACAAATTAGTGTTTGAAAACCTGTCTGTCATTACTATTACTATAGTTAGGCCTGTAACAATTTTTTCAGATCACCATATTTTATCAACCAAAAGTGAAAATCGGCAAATACAATTACCTTTGGCCATCTAACAAATATCAAAGTCAATATGGCCAAAACATATATAACACAATCATAAATGTGACAACTCAAAATACATACAAATGCATATTAAGAAACAGACAAATCTCTTAGGGCATCAGAACGCTTAACAAAAGCTTCTTTCAGATATTTAGAGATTCTAAACAAAAGACCTTTCTTATGTGTAGACATTAAATAAAATAATATATGCATATTTGGCCAGGACACTGACCCAAGACACATACGACGCATGTCAGAATACAATGTACAGCACATGAGAAAATGGTACTCTGATTCGATATTATTTTGATTACAACACTTACATAATTGATTTTCTCTCCTGATATATATTATTATATCTACCAGATTCAATTTAAAGAGGAGTATGTGAACTTTGTCTAAAACATGTAAAGTGTTTACGTAATGTATCTTTTTTAAACATCAGTTTTGTATTTCACATAATAGTCAAGTTTTGGCTTACTACTAATAGCAACATGCCAGTTTTGTATGTCAGCAAAATTTTCTTAACAATGAAATACCGATTTTTACAAGATCTATTTAATACGTCATAAACACTGCACTTTGTTATAAAGACCGGCCATGTTAATTAGTAGATCTGACGTGACCAGAAATGTTTGAGACAGGAATTTTATAGCTTTTAAAGTTTTAATTGGTCCAGGGTTTTAAAAATTAGCACAACTTGCATTGCTTTAAGTGTTTTTATACTAAAGTATGTTTTATTGCTAGTACATGTGGAAATAAATCTGTACACGTTGGTAACTTTTGCTATCTAATATGGTGTCCTAACAAAGTTATTAATATTATTACTGATACAAAACATTTGGACGGCTTATTTTTGAGTGCGGCTAATTTATGAGCCCTTTTTGCCTGTATTGAAATGGTGGCTTATTTTCGAGACCGGCTTATTTTCTAAACCGGCTTATTTTCGGTATTTCAGGGTATTAAATGTAAGTATCTAATCTACTAATTATACTATATTGAAAATACTTTAAAAATGTATGACATCGCCTTTAAATGTTAAATAGATAAAATAAGAATATTTACACATTCCATACCTGCAATGTTTTGACCTATATTTTATAGCATTCATTCTCATTTTACGTGTACTTCATATTCAACATTTTGCCTTGACAATCAAACATGCAATAGCTTTTAATGTTTTTTTTTTTTGTTTTGTTTTTTTTTGTTGATTTTTTTGTTTGTTTTTTTTATCCTTGTGTTTTTTTCTGGTTGGGTTTAACGTCGCGCCGACACAATTATAGGTCATATGGCAAGTTTCCAGCTTTGGTGGTTTGATGGTGGAGGAAGACCCCAGGTGCCCCTCCGTGCATGATTTCATCAGGAGCAGGTACCTGCGTAGAACCACCGACCTTCCGTTAGCCAGATGGATGGCTTCTCATATAAAGAATTCAACGTCCCGAGTGAGGCTCGAACTCACATCGGTGAGGGGCATGTGAGTTAATGTCAGCGACCTTAACCACTCGGCCACGAAGGCCCTACATGCAATATGTAACGATCATATCTTACTCTGAGGTATACTCAATAAAATAGATCCAATTATTCAGATAGATGCTGCAAACAGTTTTCACAAAGAAGAATCTGAACGAACACTTTGAAAAAGAAAGAGGTATTTAAGATGCTAGTTCATTAATATAATACAGGAGAAATATTGAGCCAGTAACAAGGGGTTTGTATATAACATTCGGCGGTTTCCAATTTTAAACGTAACATTTGTTTCTCTTTTTTACATTCAACAGCAGCATATTAAATTTGATATATTGTTTTGAATGCATAATTATATCTACGCCTAATCATTATTTGCTAAGGTAAAAGAACAACAAATGAAAAATGAAAACAAAAATACATTATATTTCTAACTAACACCTTTTTTTATTTTATTTTTTTATAATGCACAATAAGGAATAGTTATATTTTCTTCTGTATATACATTAGAAACTTAAGTACACAGTCAAATGTGCAAATGCGTGTAAGTGTTTGTCTTTTAATTACTTTTACTGTTCGCTGAACACTAATTCTAATTATGCTCAATTTTCTAAATCAGTGTCAAGATGTTCATCTTTAATAATTAATAAGCACGGAATCAAAATAAAGTCATATTCTTTAAGACTGCCTAGTTTTACTATAATGTGCTGCCTCCGATGCAACAGCGTTTAGAAGTCTTTTCTGAAATGGCCTATATATAAAGTTTGGCCATAACTGGGCTTGATTTACAAACTATGCAAAACAAGTTTATAGATTAGTTTTAGTTTGATCATTTTAACTTATTAACGTGGCTGATTTGTGTATGGAGGTGTGGGTGGGAGGGGCCACCTTCATGAAAAAATAATGTCTTAATTGTCTGATTTTGTCCTTAAAATGGAACGCTTTCAAACGAATTCAGCCAGGTTTTTAGAAAAATTCTGTCACCGAGATTCAGAAGTGTTCAGACTTCTTCTGAAAAAGCTCTGCCCAAATTCAGATACTTTCAGATGACATGTTCAGATATATTTTGTGTTGATTTGAGTACTGTCATGTTATCTTCTACTTTTGAAACACTTGGGCAAAAATTATCTGATTAACAACAGACAACAAATGATCACAATATAACTGGTCTAAAGCACTAGAGCTCAGGCGAGTAAAAGTAAAATGTTTATTTATAATGTGATATCAAGATCGTGAAAACTGATGACAATTGTGTCTTTACAAAACTATTGACATTTACTATCAAAATACAGATCACAAAGCACGCACTACACTAAATCATTCCTTTCTACAACATTTCAATATGAAAAGAATACACACTGCAGCTACAAATAATTATGAACAACAAAAAAGTAAGACCTACCATTTTTGCGCCAAAACATAGTGCTCTGTGAAATTACCACATAAAAATTAAAATCTTGGCTTTCTTAAAGTCTGAATTGCTCAGATTATTGTATTACGAGTGTATAACCAGAGTTTTGTCAGTATCTGGTTTTGAATTATCAGTAAATTATAAACTAAATTTATATCCAGTGTTGATATTATTGTCAGACAGGAAATTCTTACTAGTGCAAAGTCATTTGCCATTTTAGTGCCTTGGTCTGCCATGTTTGAACATGTTCAAATTTATTTTATTCCTTGTTATTTTTATTGCATTACAACTCCTTCTGCCCCTTTTCAGTGCTTTATTTTGCTTTAGCTCTGGGTTTAAAACAAAGGAAAGCGTTTTTAAAGAAAAATTATTTCTTGTATAATCATGGTTGAACATGTTTGAACAGTTTGCCATTTTTCTGATTGCTTGCTGTATCTGAACACTGCATCAGTTTTAATTTAGTTCTGGCTGGTTTAAGGCTTAAAAACATTTTTGGTAGAAAAAAAGATTATGGCATAATGATGTTTGATGGTTGAACATGTACATAAAACATGATTAGCTAATATGAGTGTGGATACAAAAACATGTTCCAGCCTGTTTTAACATATTTAATCATTTTAAAATCATGGTCAATATTTCGCTATGGGAAGTGTCCACAGTCTACCACAATGCCTAACTATAACACACAATATCCATTGTAATGCCAATAAGGTCAAACGGCAATTTAAATATAAAACCAGATGACTTTATTGTTTCATCTTGGTCTTAGAATGTTTTTCACAAATATGTCTGAAAATTCTGACAAACTCACATGACTGAAAAATTCAGTCTATTGGCACTCAGAATAAATCAGATAAAAAGGTTATCTGAATAATTCATATTTTTTGTTCACACACTTTCAAACATCTAAATAGTTAATACATCATTCAGAAATATTCAGCAAATATTCAGAAATTTTCTGACAAACTAACATGACTGAAAATTCAGTCTATGGCACTCAGAATAATTTAGATAAAACGTCATCTAAATAATTCATACTTTCTTATTCATACACTTTCAGACGTCTGAAAAGTCTGAAAAGTTAATATCTCATTCAGAAATATTCAGCAAATATTCAGAAATGTTAAGTTCCTAAAATGCTTGATTCAGAAATATTCATATAGAAGATTTTTGTGCATAAATATACAGTATGAAATCTGACAAATTCTGAAAAATTCAAACCGATTCAGACATACTTTTTCATGAGGGGGCGAGATACTGCTGTTATAGAAAAATATGTGGTTTTGTAAAAAAAGATCATTCATTCATTCTCAATAATACAAATATTCAACAGGATATTGTAATGCTACTTGTCAATAAACGGTAGTTTAAGTCTGCTCTCTGAAAATGGAACATCGTGATTTTACAAACCCATGTCAAGAAATTTAACATTATGCCACATTTGTATCAATACAGTTAAAAAATCTTCTAGCGCTCCTTTAATATCTTTATTAATATCTTTCATATGTTTTTTTAACTTTCTTACATTCTCGTATGTAGCAAAATATGTTTAAACCACATGTGCAAATTCAGCGACATCAAATGGTGATATCGTATAAGTTTTCTGTTCTACGGCCTAATCCCAATTTTTGGAAGTGTCAAAGATGCATGAAAACGAGCGTATTTCATTTAAATGTAAGAAAAGTTATTATATCTTTCCTTGCTTTTGAAATAAATCTAAATTCATTTTGAAATTTGGCCGTATATTAGTAAAAAGTCAATTATCACACCTCTGTATCATTTTAAATAATTTTGCTTGTTTTGTAAATGCACAACTTTATTATGTATTTTGTAACTTTTTAAAATATGGAAATGATCGTAAAATTAATGACATTATGTCTTAACACGATTTTATTTTGTTGAAATATTGATATGTTTTACTAAAAAAATCTGTCTAAAAATGTAAGAAATCTGAACAATGTACAATTTTGTTTTGTTTAGTATAATTATCTATTGAAGAGAAAACAAAAACTACAACCTGGTATCTGCCAGTGAGTAATTGGCCTCTTGTTGGCGTACAAACGGGTTGAACATAATAATTTTCTAGTCTGACCCCCGTCATTGCCAAAGTGTCTAGGTTTGGTGTCTTAATTTCGGAACCATGATATCCAACATCGTTAAATCCAAGATCGTCAGAAATGATTAACAAAATGTGCGGTGCCGTTTTATTACCAGCACGGTCCACTTCCTTGTGCACATGTACAATATCTGAGTTTCGTCCCCTTATTGTATTTATTTCAATCAAACTTTTATACAGTAAATACATCCACACCAGTAGTAAAATATGTTTGTTTCTCATAGTTTCGGCTCTTCTAGAAGGTATAATAATGCTAATTCGTAAATACCTCTTGAAGTATCAGTTTCTGTTTTCTAGCATGAAGAGTGTAACTAGCCTATTGATATTTCGAATGTTTGGAAATGTATAACATAGCAACCAGGATATACCAGTTTAACAAAATAGACACTACACATCACTAATTATCTAGAAGTAGTCATTGGGTAATCAAGAATTTCATATTCGTCGTAGATCTATAATTACTTAAAGATTAGTGTTTAATAACTATGCCTTGGAAATAATTCTGCGGTTTGTGGCATGAATTTGCGAACCCTACTTTACATGTACATATTGCAATATGGTACTATTAAATTTAAGCATCGTATGATTTTACACGAACATTTACACATTTTGAATTTTGAGATGATTGATTATTGGATCCATTCAAACAGAAGATTCACGTTGACAAAGAAATCATGTCAATTAACTTAGTACGAAAAATAGTGGCAAATAATGTTTATTTTTGAGATGTTATACTCTTATAGATGGAATAGTTCTGTAAAGGAATATACGTTTGTTTCAAGAAGTGGTTTCTTTACATTATTTTCTTTTGTGACATTTAGAACACATTTAATCGTCAAGTTACCGTTTAACAATGTAAAACAGGGTTTATTAAATGTTAAGCAATAAAGCATTTTCAGTATGGTTACTAGCAAAACTCGTTTAATTGCCACTGTTGAAACCTCGCGTTACAGTTACGTTTAACGTTTTATGTACATGAATGACAAAGATAGACAGGTAGGATTTCTTCTTTGTTATCTACAAAACA
The DNA here is from genome assembly GCF_021730395.1 of Mercenaria mercenaria. Classification (NCBI taxonomy): domain Eukaryota; kingdom Metazoa; phylum Mollusca; class Bivalvia; order Venerida; family Veneridae; genus Mercenaria; species Mercenaria mercenaria. The sequence goes on from NC_069364.1 coordinate 44,314,845, forward strand.
AAACATAATACAACAGCAGTAAATAAAATACCGCTTCCGGCACACCTTAACCTTGACCTAAACATTGCTTGTCCGAGGCTGACAGTCTCAGGGACATTTTCCGTGATCAAAACTCTTTTAACATATCTTTAGACAAGCGATTTAAGCATGCGTGTTAGAAATAGTCATTGCATGGCCTTGTACTTTACTTTAAAAAAAAACACGATAAGCAGACATTTTTCACCACGCTTTACTGAAAGTCAATATTGGACGCTTACCGTTTAGAAGAATTAAGTATAAGGGAACTTTTTACTTTTTAGCTCACCTGTCACGTAGTGACAAGGTGCGCTTTTGTGATCGCCCTTCGTCCGTCCGTCCGCAATTTCATGTGAACACGATGGAGAGCACATTTTGCAATCTATTTTAATCAAACTTGTACACAACAGTTAATAGCACAATTTCTCGGTTCATTTCGAAGACTGGCTTGAAATCAAGAGTTATGGTCCCTTAAAGGACCAACATTTTCTTTTTAGCTTTTGCAGCCATATAGAGACTTGTGGTTTGATTTGATACAAACTTGCAAACTATCTTTAATAAGAATAGATCTTGGATTCCGTGATAAATCAGATCAAATCATAGCTTCCGGAGTTACGGCTCCTGACTGACCCCTGAAAGAGCCTAAATTTGTTAAGTTTTACTTTGTGAACACGATAGAAGTGATATTTTACATACTTATACACAACTTGAGTCACAATAAACTCTCGGTTCCTTTCGAAATCCGTTTAGATTCAATTATGGGTTCTAGAGTTTCTACCCCTTATAGGGGCAAACTTTTCTGTTTTAAACTTTCAACTATAAAGAGGTTTCATTTATGCTTTGATTTGATTCAAACTTGTAAAGAATATTTCCCTTGATCTCTAGACCAAGTTTGAAACTAAGTTATGTTGGGTCAAAAATTAGGTCACCAGTCAAATCAAAGGAAAAGCTTGTTAATACCCTACAGGCCACATTTATGATGCTATCTTCGTGAAACTTGGTCAGAATGTTTATCTGTTTATCTTGATGATTTCTAGGCTGAACTTTAAACCGGGTCATGTGATATTAGAAATAAGGCCACTCGGTCAAATCAAAAGAAAAGCTTGTCAACACTCTTTAGGCCACTTTTATGGCCTTATTTTTATGACACTTGGTAAGAATGTTTATCTTGATGATTCCTGTGCCAAGTTTAGAACTGGGTTGTGTGGGGTCAAAAAGCCAGGTCTATTGCTCAAATCAAAGGAAAAGCTTGTTAACACCCTAGAGGCCACATTTATGATGCTATCTTCATGAAACATGGTCAGAATGTTTGTCTGTTTATCTTGATGATTCCTAGGCTTACCACCTTTAAACCGGGTCATGTGATATTAGAAATAAGGCCACTCGGTCAAATCAAAAGAAAAGCTTGTCAACACTCTTGAGGCCACATTTATGACCCTATATTTATGACACTTGGTAAGAATGTTTATCTTGATGATTCCTGTGCCAAGTTTAGAACTTGGTTATGTGGGGTCAAAAAACTAGGTCTACTGCTCAAATCAAAGGAAAAACTTGTTAACACTCTAGAGGTCAATATTCATCAATCCAAGGCTAAGTTTAACAGGTGAGCGATATAGGGTCATGATGAACCTCTTGTTTACTACTTTGCTCTCAGGCAGCGATGTTCGCGATAGTAGAACGTTTGCCTTGTGTACGAGAGGTCCCAGGTTCCTGGTCAGAGCTGAAGCAGCTTTTTTGCGATTTAGAATTAGCGTTAACAGTGTAAAAAGTAAAATAGAAATGTGTAAACGCCAAAAAATGAGAAAGCTGCCGGCTAGGCAGCAAGTTATAAATATTCTTAAAATCAGCGATTACTGTGTAAATGTTACTGACAATAGAAAAATGTTAATTATCGGGTCAAGTGAAAATGTTCGTATATTAAGCTTCTCGGTGTAAAAGGTACTAAAAGTAAGTTTTTGAATATGTTATGAATAATCTTAAAATAAGCGTTTACATTGTAAACGCACGTAACATCCTATTTCAAGAATGTCCAACTGTTCGTTTTCGTTTTAAGATCTTTATAAAAATCAGATGCAGGAACATGTGATGTTCTATGAAAAACCGTTAATAAAACCTGAAGTTAGGCGATGATATAAGTTACTTATTCACTTCCAATAGTATCAATCACTACAAGTCCATCATGAAATACTCAAGCATGTTTTCTCTAATACGCAGCTGGGGCAGCCTTTAATTTCAAGTTTAAAGTTTATATAGTATTTTAAACTGATAAATTAAAGTATGCTATGCAAAACAACATTTGACAGTTTTATCAAGTAAAGTCACGTTGTCAATATTATTTTGCTTTTAAGCAACATCTTTTAAATTTAAGAAACACTCCTATATTCAGTTTCTGGATAAAGCACAAATTTCTGAATTTTTATACTGCGCTTACTTCGTAGCAGTAAAAGCCATTTGCGCTAATTTTAAATGTGTCCAATTAGTAAGGATTTTCAGTTTGCAAGTTTGTCTTAAGCAGCCTTATGTAATTTTTATGACTTATTTGGGTTTTTTACGGCTGAGGTAATTTTAAATACATAGTTCATATGTCTTGTGTTGCAAGATTGTTGAAACATTTCTCATTAATAAACCAACTTTGTGTTTTCATATAAGTTCTAGTTACAAAGTCCTAGCCATCTTAATTAAACAACAACCTCAGAATGCACAAGTTATAATAACACGCCTATGGCCAGATGCCACAGCTACAAAAGGAAGATTACTATCATCAGTTAAAATTACCGTATTTTGAATTTGAATGGTAAGTTATAAGTATTTTTAATGAGTACTTTAAGCATATTCGGAACACATCTAGTATAGCGGGAACTGGAAAATAAATAATAATAACGCGCATGCGCGCGTGACAATGTTGCAAGTTCGCGAAGCGAACTCTGTTGGAAGCATTCGGTCACTTTTATAAAAAGAGCCGCTTTCTGGCTTAGATAAGTAAAAAAATATCAAAAACGTTTTATTTCACTCATTTCATGAATACATGAATAAATGAGGTGAGATTTTAACAATATATTGGAGGCTCATAAGAAAAGAATAATACAATTCAATTCTAACAAAATAAGTTGAGTTTTCACACAAACGTCTTTCATATCTAGATGTAATATGCCAGTATTACAATATAATAAATAAATATATAAATTAATTCATTCGGTCATCGGAGAGTCACGAAATGTATAATTACTGAGATGAAAATACAATATATCGTTTATCTAAGCTGTGACAATATAATTTTAACAAAATAAGTTGAGTTTTCACACAAACGTCTTTCATATCTAGATGTAATATGCCAGTATTACAATATAATAAATAAATATATGAATTAATTCATTCGGTCATCGGAGAGTCCCGAAATGTATAATTACTGAGATGAAAATACAATATTTCGTTTATCATAGCTATGACAATATAATTTTAACAAATTTGCAGTTTTAAAAACTTTTTTTTATTTCCAGTATTTGTAAGTTAAATAATAATAACGCGCATGCGCGCGTGACAATGTTGCAAGTTCGCGAAGCGAACTCTGTTGGAAGCATTCGGTCACTTTAATAAAAAGAGCCGCTTTCTGGCTTAGATAAGTAAAAAAATATCAAAAACGTTTTATTTCACTCATTTCATGAATACATGAATAAATGCGGTGAGATTTTAACAATATATTGGAGGCTCATAAGAAAAGAATAATCAATTCAATTCTAACAAAATAAGTTGAGTTTTCACACAAAGTCTTTCATATCTAGATGTAATATGCCAGTATTACAATATAAAATAATATATAAATTAATTCATTCGGTCATCGGAGAGTCACGAAATGTATATTTTGAGTGAAAATACAATATATCGTTTATCTAAGCTGTGACAATAATAATTTTAACAAATAAGTTGAGTTTTCACCAAACGTCTTTCATATCTAGATGTAATATGCCAGTATTTACAATATAATAAATAATTATGAATTAATTCATTCGGTCATCGGAAGTCCCGAAATGTATAATTACTGAGAAGAAATACAATTTCGTTTATCATAGCTGTGACAATATAATTTTAACAAATTTGCAGTTTTAAAAACTTTTTTTTATTTCCAGTATTTGTAAGTTGTTCCAATTTAAATACATTCGGATGTCTGAAGAAATATAGTTTGATTTTTTTTTCGTTCATTTGAAAACAGGTTACACTCGAAATGATAATGAAACTTGTCTCCTAACTTATGTTCACAGTTGTTGCATGTTCTTTGGTTTAATGGAAATCTTGTTCAATTTCCTGTTTCTACAGGTTACCTATGGTTTCTCGTGCTAAAAATACCTAGATATTTATATTCAATTACTATTTCCTACGTTCATTTTTGAAAAGAAAATTACAGTTAGGTTGACGTCCTTTGGAGAAAATTATTATTTTAGACTTTGAAGTATTTACTGTCAGTTTTCACTGGTCACAACATTGAGCATAAAGGTCAAACGCTTTCTGCAGGCCTGTTTCTGATTCTGATAATATAACAGTGTCATCAGCATAGAGTAATATAAAAATCATTACGAAGTCATGTAGTGCACCGTTTTGATAGCTGGGAATAGTAACACCATTTTCCGAGCTATTTTGAAGAATGAAATCATTGAGATCATTAAGATATAATGAAAACAAAAGAGGTGACATGTTCTCTCCTTGTCGAACGCCAACATAACATGTAAAAATTGCGAACATTCAGAATTTACACTAACGCACGATTTTATGGTTTGGTACATATTTTGGATTAATTTGAAACATTTGCCGTTAATATCAAGATTCAAAAGTTTTTGCCAAAGTCCGTTTCGCCATACAGTATCAAACGCTTATTTAAGATTAATAAAGGCACAGAACAATTTTCCCTTGTTAATACTTTACTGAATTAAATGATGAAGTATAAACATGTTATAAGATGTTGAATTTTTTTTCCTAAATCCTACTTGGCAGTTGTGCAAAACTTTTCTTCTATATATTTAGACAATCCTTTACTAATTACACACCTAAACAATTTGCCCAAGCAGATAAGAAGTGTAATAGGTCGGTACTTTTCTAGCTTTAAATTATCACCTTTGCTTTTGTAAATGGGATTTATGATACCAATAGTCCACGGTTCTGGAATAACTCTACTATCAAAAACAAGATTAAAAAGATTCAAGAATATACCTTTCATGATGTGATATGTAGACTTAATATGTTCGTTTACAATCTTATCCACTCCGCTCGCTTTATTATTTTTAATGATTTTATTGCAAAATCTATTTCATTTTCCGTAATTTGATTATTTATGTTATTATTAAATTGTTCATTTGGTACAATATCGTTTACGCCTTCCTCGATATTGCCGGAAAAAAAATACATTTTTGAAATAATTATACAAGTCTGTAATATTTGCTTCGGGCATACTATTTTGATTTCCCTCATTTATAACTTTCCAATATTTCCTAGGATCACAGTTTGTAAGTTTGCGTGATTTTCCATATCTCTTTTATGGGAATTTCACAGTTTGTTTATATTTCTTACTTTGTATTTTTAGATTACTTCTATTAATCTCAGTTTTCTTTAATTTATATAAATACTTAGCCCTATGGAAGTCCCTTCTAGCCTTTTTACATTGTAACCCAAACCAGTCAGACGATTTATTGCTATTTTTGATACGATGTGAATTATGATAATAACCAAAAGACTCCTGCGAACATTCTAAAAACAGTTCAGAAATTGATGTAACAACACTATCCACTGTTTCTTGGTTAAACGAATTACGTTGTTCTAGCTTCTGTAATTTATTTTGAATTTGTTGCACTTCAATTCTATCAATGATTTGAACAAAATTATTTAATTTAGCATTATCCCAGAGTTTTACAATTCGAATATTTGGTGTTGTATCATTTTAAACATAGCAGCATTCAATATAAAACGAGATACATAACGGATTATGTGCATCAAAATGCATAGGACAAAAATCTAACACTTGTAATGAACATACATTCTTAAACAAATTTGATGTACATAAGAAATAATCTACAGTACTAACATTCTTGCATGTAACTTTTCCTGGTATATCGCCCCTAGATCTTCCGTTTAAAATATACAAATTATTTAACTGTAGAAAATCTATTAATCTGTAACCATAATTATTTACTGAGCTATTTATATACACTTGAAGAGGATTCAAACTTTGCCATTTCAACATTATACTCATCATATATATCATCTAAATTTTGCGAATCGAATCTTGATCTACAACAATATAGTCGTTCAAGCGTTTAGTTCTCGAGTTTAAATCCCCAAAAAAGACATAATGCGTTATAATTATGCAAAATATTAATAAAATTGGATTGAATTTCCATAAATGGGTCCTCAGATGAATATTCTGAATACTCCGGAGGAATATAGATAACACCGCACAAAATATCGCTATCTGACTGTGAAAGCTGTTTAGAAATGCTAAACCATAAAACAAGTTTACAATCTGTTTCTTTCACTTTAACATATTTTGATACGTCTTTATCAACCAGTAAGGCGAGTCCATCTGACTTTCGTCCATTTCTAACTATAATCTTTCCTACACTTACGGTAAAAATCAAAATCGTCAGTATAATCCAAATTATCTAGTTTTGTTTCTTGCAAAACTACAATATTATACCTGTGCAGTAACTCATTAAATTCTGGTGTATACACTTTCAATTTTAAAACACATGCATTTAAAGATAGGATTTTCAAAGAAGTTTGTTCAACGGATACATCATTTGTTTTAACTTTTATCTGAATTTTCATTTATACCTGGTGTTCAACAATTTCATCTTTTCGATCGCGGCGCGGACGCATCACCAGAATTTAAATTATTGCTTACATTTTGATTTAAATCTTAATTGTTTTTCATTGTTACGCATTTACTATAACATACATTAGAAAAAAACAGGTAATGTGTGACAGGTATCACTATTTAAGTTGACATCAAAATGTCTTCCATATACATCAATATTTCCCACCTGTAAAATATCGCATAGAACATCATTATTTGAAAACGGTACACTATGATATTTGTTATTAACAAATTTGTACTTTGATCAGTCACATGCCAAAGGCAATCACTCAAAATTGAGTAAGGGTTATTACAACAATCTATAATATAATTGCTTCCTTGTGAATTTGCATGAAAAGAATTATATAATGGATACTGCTTAAAATACAGTATATTAAATATATTAAAATATCAATATTCTCGACACCCTAAATCCGCCCACACAAAAACTGATTATTTATTAAGTTGTCAGTGTAACACACTTGCACAGTTTGTGTTTCATATAGTTGAAAAGAAGGCAGTATGTTATGATAGTCCACCGTTAAAATACGCGTTGTAGAAAAATGTTTGGCCATTTAAAAAAGTGGTTATCATTACTGAAAACCCGTTATCATAGCTATCACTGTTTATGCATGAGTCTCCATGCTTGGCTATAACTGGGTTTGAGGTTCTGCTTTGGGTATTTCCGGAAGATTCAATATAGTGTCATTTCTGGTCCAAGGGTTCTCTAACCTTTCCGAATTTGCACATGATGTAATCGGGACTATTTCATCGTCACACAGCACTGTATCTCCAGATAATCAACGTCAAGAGGCGAACCTGCTTTTCTCTTTGGGTTTACAGCACTGTCAGAAAGAGCTTGATACCTTTTGGGGGTTTCAAACAATTTTTTGTTGCGCTTTCTGCTGCACTTGGGACCGAGTTGTACGGCTAAAGTAACTTGGGGGGTTCGGAGGGCGATATTGCCGGTTTTGTTCAACATGTTGCTCAGACGTTGCAGAGCAAGAATTCCCTCTAGGCTAGGGTAAGGGGTTCCTTACACCGCGATTGAGCGTATAACTCTCTGGATCGTAAATCAAATTGTTAACGTATATTTTGTCTCTAATGATTGACCCCTTTGCTCATTTTTGTGTATAGGCACGTGCTATCGGGTACAGTTTTTTCCGGCGTTCTTCAATGTCACGTGAGAAATGTTCATAGATTATATATTTGATCTGTGTTTTATTCAATACAATTCCAGCATGCCGAACTGTCTCACGATCAGAATAACGTTCAAATTTTGCCATTATGGGTCTAGGTCGCCCATTTGCAAACCGACGGTCTGGGTTTCCCAAACGGATAACTTTATCAAAATTTATTGAGGAAAAACGTTTACAGGACACGCATGGCTAATATCTGTATTTTCTTGTGTGTTATCTTTTTAAAAAGTGCGTAATACATTTTCCACTTTTTCGCGTGAATTAGGGTAAGGCTGAATGAACGCTGTTTGACCGGAATATAAATTCAAATTTTCACTATTATTGTTTACATTTAGCTGGGCTTGTGATCTTGTTCTTGGTGCATCACTTACCCCACCATCATGACCGCCATTGCTGCCTTTGTTTCCTTTGTTCGGGTTGCTATTGTTTATTATCAGTCATTATTTCCAGAAAATGTCACTTTGACCATAAATATTTGTTTTGCAATTATTTAAAACTTATTTCCACCAATATTAACACAAAACTGTATTTGTATTTTGAAAAACTCGTAGAGAGCTTAAAATGTGCGGCATTAACATCTGAGCCTCGCTTTCGACAAGTAAGTAAGCATAAAATTAACCCCAAAAGACGCAATTCTCGCCATTTTTACATTAATATTTATTAAAATTAAAAACAAATATTAATAGAATCCGAAGCCATAATGAGTAAAATCATCTTTTTTTCATATAAATGGGCGCCAATTTGGAATGACGTCATATGTTGGCCACCGGATCCATGTGTTTCCAAGTGTAAACAAACAAACAAATGTCAGCGGTCAAGCTTAGAGACGTATTTTACCTTTGACCATTGGACGGGAAAATGAACAGAGTTGAGACTCGCATGACACAAATCACACAAGTGAGATGACAAAATATCAAAACTTTCAGTAAAATACTCATTTATCAAATTATCAATTCCATGTACCTTGTTAGATTTCAATTTTTTAATAACTGACTGCAGCACTTCTATTGAAATACGACGATCTTATTCTTCAAATCTGCAGCCATTGACATCAAAATTATGGTCTCTAGCAAATGATTCTGCCTCTTTATTAATTCCGTTTGTTACGTCATTTTGTAGGCTATAAAAGTAATTATAAAAAACAGATATAGAGATGCACGCATTTTCTTTTTCTTTCAAGACAAATTCCAAAAAAATCTTTTGATTTTGAGTGCCTTAAACGTTCGATTTGTTTAATTTTATCATATTCATATTTTCCCTTTTTGTTACAAACTAGCTTTTTTATAAAAAACATTTCAAATCAAGCATCCTAAGTCTATTTTCATCAGACTTACACATTTTGAAAACTAACAAAGCTTCATGATAGGCTGATTTTTCTTCACGGCAGTCAGTATCAAACCATTCTGGTCGTTTGGAAATGTCTTTATTATATGACGTTTGTTTTTTAATTATTTTTATATTTTTACTAAACAATGGTTCAGCAACCTCGTTTGTAACATTTGTAAATATGTCAATATATGTATCAATTGACTCTTTACTACATGAAAACGTATCAACCTGCGATACTATATCATTTATAACAGGTAATTTCCCTATCAAGTTTCTTCTAAACAACATCTAAAAGTTTGCATATTAAAACATCTATATGTATTAAAGAATGTATGTTAATAAGAAAAAATGCCCTTGAAAGTTTAACAGTTTCTTAACTGTATATTATATAATATTATAATGTAGTATCCATTACCATTTGTGTATGTATATGTGTCTTTGCCATAGTATTTTGTATTTGTAAAGGCCAAAGGGAAATTATTTGTTGATCATGCCAATAAACTTGAAACTTGAACCTTGTTATAACGTGGACATAAAAGGTAATATATCAATAAACTGTTATCATCTGTTGGTTTTACATTCTCGGGTTTTCTCTTTAGCACAAAGTAATTATGTACAACGGTATCCAACAAAAATGGTTTTAAAATATCATATCACTGGTTATCAAAATTGGTACTCGTTGCCATCTCTAGACGGAAGTGATTACGTTATATTGTGTTGGCGTGTCAGCAGTTTATGTAGCACATATCATTGTGTCGTCCTTACTAAATATTGAACGTTTTGTATGCCGTGTCCGCGACAGAACGGAACTAACACTACGACATTACAAAACATGGAAAGAGACAGAACGAAAAATATCATTTTGCGTTAGCATGCGCTCCATTAATAACACAAGCGTTTCGGTGTGTAAGCGCGAGCTCCACAAGGAAACTCAATGTCTTGTTGCACAAGCACTAGACTATAAACAAGAAAGTCTAGTGTGCAGAAAATGTCTATATTCATATATTCATCCTACCAATTTTAATCAATGTTAAAAAGCTGTTAACAGGCTATCACTTATGTAAAGTCTACTTTAACACATGACTTTAAATAAATAGCCCTTCATTATACAACAAAGGGCATCAAGTTGTTATTTATAAACAGTTGTCATGTACACGTAAAATCTATTCGTGTTCGTCCGTTAGTTTCACTTTTGTGTTGATTTTTTTGTTTACCTAAAAGACTCGTGTCTATTAAAATATGTGGTTTTACGCTACTATTTGCATCCCCTCCCCATTTACTTTGAGTAAGTTTTCGTGGATCCCCTTTGTTTTGACAGCCGGAATCCTAAAACGGTACACGATTGTTTTTTTTTTTTCCTACTTGTGTGGGTGCGTTTGTATGCTTGTGAGTCTATAACGGTGCCCTACTGTTTTCTTATGTGTTGCTTGTTCGTTTTTCTGTTATTCAGTTATGAGTGTCTGCGCTATTGTGGTTTACGTTGTAGTGTGACTGTTATTAAAGAACGTGGTATTCCCTTTGTATTTCGTCCTTGTTCAACTTTCCCCTTCGGGTTTTTTATGTCTGCCCTGATGCTTATGATATAAAACCGGTAGGTAGACAGAAATACAGATAAAGGAAATCCATTGGATGTTTCCTTTCTTTTTTTCTTTTTTTTTTTTTTTTTATTTATTATATACTTGTCCAGGAGTAACTTGTAATATTTTCTATTATATATATATATATGCGCTTAAATGAACTTATGTCATCGCTTCATAACAGAAATTATCCTAAAACTATCATCCAAAATGGAATCATCAAAGCACTTAAAATTCCAGGAGAGACACTACTTCAAACACAAATTAATCCACATAAAGACATAATAACTTACGCATCTACATTCAACTTTAAAAACCCTGAACTATATACAATTATCACAAATAATTAACCTTTTACAATGTCAGACACTAAAATGAAAGAGGTACTCGCAAATTCAAAATTTATCAAAAGCAAACGACAACCACTAAACCTTAGAAAACTATTGACAAAAGCCAGATTTACAATGAAGTCTAATAAAAGCAGAAATTTTACAGTTACAAAATGCTAAAGACCAAACTGTTGTTTATGCAAACATATAAAAGAAAGCAATTGCTACAACTTTAACGGCAAAACATTTTATGTAAATGAAAATATGTCCTGTGATGAAATTTTATTTCAGAAAACACCAATGGACCATATGGTCCGTGAGGCAATTACATATAAACATATACAATGAACATGACAAACAGTTATAGAATATTCACATTGTAACAATGACAAAAGGAGAATGGACATTCAATGTTGATCTTACCTTGACAAGTAGTAGTTTTTAGAAGTATATCTTCAGCATGAATTACTAATAATTTGTAAACGTAAGCTTCTAGATAAAACGTAATAATAGTAGCCCAGACGGATCTTAACGAAAACGAAATATAAGATCTTTCTTGATATTTAAAATTGAACATGATTTATTGTGAGTTGGGCCCAAATAATTTTTCTCTCTTATTCAAAAAGAGAGAAAGAGATTCGGACTATACTTATAGCCTATTGTACTGAAGTTATACTTCAAAAAAACAAACAGAAAAGACACAATTAACATAACACAAATTGATATAACATGTAAGCATGCATATGTGACGTAAATTAGTTGTCAACATATAAACTATTTTGCCTTCTTTCAAAAGCACAGTATACATATTTTGCTAATTTTTTCTGTATTTTAACATTTTCGTTATTTAATAACGATAAGAATTTTTGCATATTTGGTGATGTAAAAGTATTATAGGTAATCACCTGCAACGAATATGGAGAATATTATATTGGCCAAACTGGCGATAAATTAATAACAAGAAGAACTATTCCCGCTCAACAAATAAGTGACCCTTCAACTAGACACATTCCACTAAGTAACCATATAGATATTTGCAGTAATAAAGATCCAAAGTTTCAAATGTTTCCATTTTTTAAAATGAAATTTGATAGTACTTCAGCTAGGTTAGCGAAAGAAAATTATTTTATAAAATGCTTTATTCCAAAACTTAACAGACTATAGTGACAGTTAAATTCTATATAATCAAGTAACAGAGACAAATAACATCAGAATTACGTCCCTTTATATTGACATCTATGTGAAGAATGATGAGCAGATAGGCGAAATTAGTTTTTTTTTTTGTTTTTTTTTAGAATTGTATACTGTTAGAAAGGCATGTGAAGCCGTTTTATTTATTTAATTTATAGACTTCCATCTTGTGCCGAGTCTTTTCATTGTCAAGTTTAAGATGTCTAGTGCTCGAGATAAGATGTCGTGCGGCCGAGTCTTTTCATTGTCAAGTTTAAGATGTCTAGTGCTCGAGATAAGATGTCGTGCGCTCGAGATAAGATGTCGTGCGTTTGAGATAAGATGTCGTGCTCTCGAGATAAGATGTCGTGCGCACGAGATAATTTAATCTTTAAAAAATAAATGCATGTCCTAAACATACCACCGTAACTATATTTTCCCTGTCTTTGAAATAAATACAAATTTGATTCGATATTTTTACGTATATCAGTAAAAAGTCAATTATCACACCTCTGTATCGTTTCAAATAATTTTGCTTGTTTTGTTAAAGTACTACTTCAATACGTATTTTTGTAACTTTTAAACAATGTTTAAAAACTGGAAATGATTGTAAAATTAAAGACATTATGTCTCAGCACGATTTGATTTTGTTGAAGTATTGATATGTTTTAATAAAGATATCTGTCCAAAAATGTGAGAAATCTGAAAAATATACACTTTCGTTTTGTTTAGAATAATAATCTGTTGAAGAGAAAAGAAAAACTACAACCTGGTATCTGCCAGTGAGTAATTGGCCTCTGGTTGGCGTACAAATGGGTTGAACATAATAATTTTCTAGTCTGACCCCCGTCATTGCCAGAGTGTCTAGGTTTGGTGTCTTAATTTCGGAACCATGATATCCAACATCGTTAAATCCAAGATCATCAGCAATGATTAACAAAATATGTGGTGCCGTTCTATTAACAGCACGGTCACTTTATTGTTTAAAAACTTTATTGTGCACATGTACACTCTCTGAGTTTCGTCCCGTTATTGTGTTTATTTCAATCAAACCTTTATACAGTAAATACATCCACACCAGTAATAAAAAATTTTTGACTCTCATAATTTCCGGCTCTCTTAGAAGGTACAATAATGCTCGTTCGTAAATATCTCTGGAAAAATCAGTTTCTTTATTCTAGCATGAACAGTTTAACTAGCCTATTGATATTTTGGAAATGTATAAACTGACAAGGATAAAACAGTTGAACTATGCATGAGGAATAATTCTGCGGTTTGTGGCAAGAATCACAGCTAAAAGTATTGCTTTACGGCATGATTAATATATTAAGCATTGTGTGATATTACACGAACATTTACACATTTTGTTCTTTGGGTTGATTCAATATTGGATTAATTCAAACAGAAGATTCACGTTAACGAAGAAACCATGTCATTTAACTTAGTACGAACGCAAATGAAAATGTCTTAATAATTTATCAACAATAGTGACAAATAAAGTTTATTTTTGAGATGTTATACTCTTATTAATTGAAAAGTTCTTTAAAAGAATATAATACCTTTCTTTCCAGAATTGGTTTCCTTACATATTTTTATTTTTGTGACTCTAGAATAAAGAATTTTCATTTCAAACACACTTAATCGTCAACCTGTAATCTTACACATTAAGCACTAACAATTTAACACAAGTATAAAATGACGAGGTATCGCCAACATTAAATCGCCCCTATTGGATCTACGCACGTATTGAATGTATAATATATTGACTAAAGGTTAGGTTAGGCCTAACATAGGTTTAATTAGTGATGTTCCGATTGTCGCCGACAATCGATTGTCGATCATTTAATGAACCAAAGTCGCCGACATCGATTATGGACTTGCATAATCGATTATAAGACACTTAAGCGAGTTAAATGGCCTATTCGGGAGTTACGTATCTTTTTGGTGACATTTCCTCTTTAGGTTCATTTCTTTTCAACTCTTCAAAACGGATCAAAATAATAAGGTAGCAGGGTACACTTAGATTCGAAAATTTTGGGCACGGCCAGGCTTACATGTAGCGAGTCGCAATATTGCACTTTCCTAATGTGCAGAATCAGGGTGGCCATTTTATAAATTGTGTGCATGTTTTGTGCTTTTAATTAATGGCAAGATCAGGACTCTCATACAAGAATACAGACAGTTATCAAAACGAAAATTTTACACATTCCATTAAAAAAAAGCATGCCAAAATCATCAATTTTGCACTTTTTGAACAGCCTGCAATGATCCCGCTGCAGGAACAATGCCCAATCGTATTGCATTTCTCAATTTAATAGTCCCTACTGAACTACAGGATATAAACGGAATGGGGGCCCATTCAGCTCGTTTTTTTTTCTCACAAAATAGCGAAAATGTTCCTGAGTATCAATCAACAAGCACAGAACCCTTCCGTGATTTGAATTTCCCGCGCCAAGGTGACTCACCGATTCATACAAAGATAGCAGCAGATAGTTTTACAACTTACATCAGAATTTTACATGTATCGACTGTTTAAATTTTCTAAAGAATTAACAATCATTATCTCTCACCTTAATTTACAGACATCCAAAATCACGAAGTTCTAATTATAACAAATATTGACGGGGGCCAAAATTCGAAGTGTACCCTGCTACCTAATGCAATCAAAGCTATATTCCCCTATTCAGGGAAGACTATACCACCAGTGTGGAAGTAGTTTGGATTCTACAAGATATGTGAAGGTGCAGCAGTGAAAGAAAATTAAAAAATGGGGAGTGTCGTTTGCGGTAAAGACCGCAAATAATGGTACCCCACCCACTTTCGTAATATACGTGTCGATTTACCTCATGCTTTCAATTAATATTGTGCTTCTAGACTTTTTAATATACAGCTGTAGATGTGTAATTTTATAATCAAGAAAGTGATATATAGAAAATTAGAAATAACAAATGGAGGGCATTGAAGTTTAAACCAATAAAATGTACTAATAGGAGCAAAAAATGCATTTTATTGAGGGGTTACGTCTGTCAGCATGGTCAGTTTCTCAGGAACTCCAGATAGTCCCACAGACGTTTGGGTGCAAATCATATAGATATGCCACATTATACCTCAATAAATAAAAGATACTTTTTAATTATATTAGCCACACTGATATCTGCATACAAGGGATAAAACTTCACACACAAATTACATCACTCCTGCTAAATAAATGCTAATTTTTATTAGAAATACAGTTCGTCAAGTGAGCTAATGGTTAATAAGTTACTGAAGTTCGGTGTTAAAGTGAGATCAATTAAGAGATAATTTATAGCAAATGAGTGTTTTAACATGAGGGCACAGCCCGAGTGAAATTATTTGTACGACGTATTACCGTCCGAGTGTATAAATAGTGTTAAAACACTGTTTTGGTATTAATTATTTCGATTCTAATATGCCCTTAATCTAAAACAGCAGATAAAATATAGTAGCGCTCTTTCTTGGTCGCAACAAAAACATTGACGTCAACGCACGTTAACGTGTTGTCATTCTAGCGTAAAAGTGTTTTAACAGAGAAAAGCATATTAGAATTTCCGATTAATCGCTCGGAAGGCATTCTGATTATATCTGATTAATCGATTATCCTTATGCTGTTCGATTATCATCACAAGGTTTAATAGAGGACATTCAATGCGTGCGTATGCTCAATGCGGGAGATTTAATGCCGACCATTATGATGGCACATAACGGATTGTATCTCGTTTTCAACTTACCATTTACAATGTTTATTAAAGTTTAAAAGGTTGATTAAATCTTAAGCAAAAAGGTACTTTAAGTATGGTTACCTGCAAAACTTAATCCTCTGTTGCCACTGTTTAAATCTTGCATTAAAGTTACGTGGAATGAATGACTTAGATAGACTGGTATGATTGTCTCCTCATTATCTATAAAACAAATCATGTTACAACAGTAGAAAAGGAAATACCGCTTCCCGTAAACTTTAACCTTGACCTTAACATTGACTGTTGGAGGCTTACAGTCTTGGGGACATATTCCTTGAAAAAAACAATTTGTCCTATCTTTAGATAAGCATAGGTCACTAGGTCAATGTAAAGGTCAAAGTTTATCTCCTTACACAAACATATGCATGCGGTCCAAATTTAAAGACTGTAGCTTGAGAAATGAGAAAGAAGGTCACTAGGTCAATCTAAAGGCCAAAGTTCATTTCGGAACACAAAACTATGCATGTGGGGCAAATTTGAAGCCTGTACCTTCAAAAATGTGAAGGTAAGCCACTAGGTCAATATCAAGGTCAAAGTTTATTTCGGTACACAAACCTATGCATGTGCTTCTAATTTGTAGCCTGTAGCTTGAGAAATGAGAAAATAAGTCACTAACTCAAAGTTCATTTCTGTACACAAAACTATGCATGTGGTCCAAATTTGAAGGCTGTAGTTTGAGAAATGTGAAAGTAGGTCAGTATGTCAAAATCAAAGTCAAATTTCATTTTCGAATATAAAACTATGCATGTGGTCCTAATTTGAAGCATGTACATTCAAAATTATGAACGTAGGTCACTAGGTCAATGTCAAAGTTTATTTCGGTACACAAACCTATGAATGAGGTCCAAATCTGAAGCTTGTAGCTTGAAAATGTGAAAGTAGGTAACTAGGTCAATCTCAAGGTCAATGTTCATTTTGGAACATGGTCCAAATTTGAAGCCTGTAGCTTGAGAAAAGAGAAAGTAGGTCACTAGATAAATCTCAAGGTCAAAGTTCATTTCGGAACACAAAATTATACATGTGGTCCAGTTTTGAAGACTGTACCTTGAGAAATGTGAAAGTAGGTCACTAGGTCCAAATCAAGGTCAAATTTCATTTCAGAAAACAAAACTGAAATAAAATTTGAAGCCTATATCTTCAAAAATGTGAAAGTAGGTCACTAGGTCAATGTCAAGGTCACAGTTTATTTCGGCACACAAACTTATGCATGTGGTCCAAATTTGAACCTGTAGCATGAGAAATGTGAAAGTAGGTCATTAGGTCAATATCAAGGTCAATTTCATTTTGGTACACAAAACTATGCATGTGGTCCAAATTTGAACGCTGTACCTTCAAAAATGTGAAAGTAGGTCACTAGGTAAATATCAAGGTTAAAGTCATTTCGGTACACAGACCTATGCATGTGGTCTAAACTTCAAGGCTGTAGCTTGAGAAATGTGAAAGTAGGTAACTATGTAAACAAGAGGGCCATGAAGGCCCTGTATCGCTCACCTGACCTATTGACCTAAAGATCATCAAGTTTTACATTCTGACCAAGTTTCATTAAGATATGTTCATAAATGCGGCCTCTAAAGTGTTATAAAGCTTTTCCTTTGATTTGACCCGGTGACCTAGTTTTTGACCCTACATGACCCAGATTCGAACTCGACCTAAAGATCATCAAGATTAACATTCTGACTAAGATTCATGAAGATACAGTCATAAATGTGGCATCTAGAGTGTTAATTAGCTTTTCCTTTGATTTGATCTAGTGACCTAGTTTTTAACCCCACCTGACCCAGATTTAAACTCGACATGTAGATCATCAAGATTAACATTTTGACCAAGTTTTATGAAAATACTTTATAAATCTGGCCTCTAGTGTTAACAAGATTTTCCTTTGATTTGACCTGGGGACCTAGTTTTTGATACCGGTTAACCCAATATCAAACTCGTCCAAGATTTAATTGAGGGTAACATTCTGACCAAGTTTCATTAAGACTGGACCCAAATTATGACCTCTAGTGTGTTATCAAGCTATCGATAATCAAGATTAACATACAGACCAAGTTTCATTAAGATATGGTCATAAATATGACCTCTACAGTGTAAACTAGCTTTTCTTTTGATTTGACCTGGTGACCTAGTTTTTGACCCTACATGACCCAGATTCAAAATGAACCTGGAAATCATTAAGATTAACATTCTGACCAAGTTTCATGAAGATACAGTCAAAAATGTGTTAACAAAGAGTGTTAACACGTTTTTCCTTTGATTTGACCTAGTGACCTAGTTTTTGACTCAACCTGACCCAGATTTAACTTTGCCCTAAAGATCATCAAGATTAACATTCTGACCAAGTTTCATGAAGATACAGACATAAATCTGGCCTCTACAGTGTTAACAAGCTTTTCCTTTGATTTGACCTGGTGACCTAGTTTTTGACCCCAGCTGACCAAATATCAAACTCATCCAAGATTTTATTAAGAGTAACATTCAGACTAAGTTTCATTAAGATTGGGCCAAAATTGTGACCTCTAGAGTGTTAACAATCTATTCATTTGATTTAATCTGGTGACCTAGTTTTTAACCCCAGATGACCCATTATGGAACTCATCCAAGATTTTATTAAGGGTAACATTCTGACAAAGATTCATTAAAATTGGGCCAAAATTGCGACCTCTAGAGTGTTAACAAGCTTTTGATTTGATTTGACCTGGTGAACTTGTTTTTGAACCCACATAGCCCAATATCCAACTCGTCCAAGATTTTATTAAGGGTAACATTCTGACCAAGTGTCATTAACTTTGGGCCAAAATTGTGACCTCTAGAGTGTTAACAGTCAAACTGATGACGACGAACCAGAAGCCTGTACTATCAAAAATGTGAAAGAAGGTCACTAGGTCAATGTTAAGGTCATGGTTTATTTCTTACAAAAACATATGCATGCGGTCCAAATTTAAAGACTGTAGCTTGAGAAAAAAGAAAAGAAAGAAGGTCACTAGGTCAATCTCAAGGTCAAAGTTCATTTCGGAACACAAAACTAGGCATGTGGTCCAAATTTGAAGCCTGTACCTTCAAAAATGTGAAAGTAAACCACTAGGTAAATATCAAGGTCAAAGCATATTTCGGTACACAAACCTATGCATGTGCTTCAAATTTGAAGGCTGTAGCTTGAGAAATGTGGAAGTAGGTACTAGGTAAAAATTAAGGTCAAATTTCAAATCAGAACAAGAAACAATGCATGTGGTCAAAATTTGAAGCCTGTAGCTTGAGAAAGTAGAAAATAAGTCAATAGGTCAAAGTTCATTTCTCTACACAAAACTATGCATGTGGTCCAAATTTGAAGGCTGTAGTTTGAGAAATGTGAAAGTAGGTCAGTATGTCAATATCAAGGTCAAAGTTCATTTCGGTACACAAAACTATGCATGTAGTCCAAATTTGAACGCTGTACTTTCAAAAATGTGAAAGTAGGTCACTAGGTAAATATCAAGGTTAAAGTCATTTCGGTACACAAACCTATGCAAGTGGTCTAAATTTCAAGGCTGTAGCTTGAGAAACGTGAAAGTAGGTAACTATGTAAAAAAGTAGAAAAGTAGGTCACTAGGTCAATGTCAAGGTCACAGTATATTTCGGCACACAACCATATGCATTGATCCAAATTTGAACCCTGTAGCTTGAGAAATGTGAAAGTAGGTCATTAGGTCAATATCAAAGTCAAAGTTCATTTCGGCACACAACCATATGCATGTGATCCAAATTTGAAACCTGTAGCTTGAGAAATGTGAAAGTGGGTCATTAGATCAATATCAAGGTCAAAGTTTATTTCGGAACACAAAACAATGCATGTGGTCCAAATTGAAGGCTTTAGCTTGAGAAATGTGAAAACAGGAAACTAGGTCAAAATCAAGGTCAAATTTCAATTCGGAACACAAAATTATGCATGTGGTCCAAATTAGAAGCCTGTACTATCAAAAATGTGAAAGTAGGACACTAGGTCAATGTCAAGGTCAATGTTTATTTCCGTATGCGGTCCAAATTGTAAGACTGTAGCTTGAGAATGAGAAATAAGGTCACTAGGTCAATCTCAAGGTCGAAGTTTATTTCTGAACACAAACCTATGCATGTGGTTCAAATTTGAAGGCTGTAGCTTAAGAAATGTGAAAGTAGGTCACTAGGTCAATCACAAGGTCAAAGTTCATTTCGGAACACAAAACTATGCATGAGGTACAATTTTCAAGCATGTACCTTCAAAAATATGAAAGTAGGTCACTAGGTCAATATTAAGGGCAAAAATTATTTTGGTACACAAAACTATGCATTTTGTCAGATTTTTTCATCTGTAGCTTCAGAAATGTGAAGGTAGGTTACCAGGTCAAAATCAAGGTCAAATTTCATTTCGGAACACAAAATGATGCATGTGGCCTAAATAAGAAGACTGTAGCTTGAGAAATGTAGGTAACTAGGGCAATCTCAAGGTCAATGTTTATTTCGGAACATGGTTCAAATTTGAAGCCTGTAGAATGAAAATTGTGAAAGTAGGACACTAGGTTAATCTTAAGGTCAAAGTTCATTTCGGAACACAAAATCATACATGTGGTCTTATTTTGAAGACTGTACCTTGAGAAATGTGAAAGTAGGTCACTAGGTCAAAATCAAGGTCAAATTTCATTTCAGAATACAAAACTATGCATGTGGTTAAAATTTGAAGCCGATATCTTCAAAAAATGTGAAAGTATGTCACTAGCTCAATGTCAAGGTCACAGATTATTTCGGCACACAAACCTATGCATGTGGTCCAAATTTGAATCTGTAGCTTGAGAAATGTGAAAGTAGATCATTAGGTCAATATCAAGGTCAAAGTTCATTTTGGTACACGAAACTATGCATGTGGTCCAAATTTGAATGTTGTACCTTCACAAATGTGAAAGTAGGTCACTAGATAGTTATCAAGGTTAAAGTCATTTCGGTACACAAGCATATGCATGCGATCCAAATTTAAAGCCTGCAGCTTGAGAAATAAGAAAGAAGGTCACTAGGTCAATCTCAAAGTCAAAGTTCATTTCGGAACACAAAATTATGCAGGTGGTCCAAATTTGAAGCCTGCACCTTCAAAAATGTGAAAGCAAACCACTAGGTTAATATCAAGGTCAAAGTTTATTTCGGTTCACAAACCTATGCATGTGATTCAAATTTGAAGGCTGAAGCTTGAGAAATGTGAAAGTAGGTATAGGGTAAAAATTAAGGTCAAATTTCAAATCAGAACAAGAAATTATGCATGTGGTCCAAATTTGAAGCCTGTAGCTTGAGAAATGTGAAAGAAGGTCAGCATGTCAATATCAAGGTCAAAGTTCATTTCTCTACACAAAATTATGCATGTGGTCCAAATATAAAGGCTGTAGTTTGAGAAATGTGAAAGTAGGTCAGTATGTCAATCTCATGGTCAAAGTTCATTTCGGTACAAATAACTATGCTTGTGTTCCAAATTTGAACGCTCTACCTTCAAATATGTGAAAGTAGGTCACTCGGTAAAGATCAAGGTTAAAGTCATTTCGGTACACAAATCTATGCATGTGTTTAAATTTCAAGGCTGTAGCTTGAGAAATGTGAAAGAAGGTAACTATGTAAAAAGGTAGAAAAGTAGGTCACTAGGTCAATGCCAAGGTCACAGTTTATTTCGGCACACAAACCTATGCATTGATCCATATTTTGAAACCTGTAGTTTAGAAAATCTGACAGTATGTCATTAGGTCGATATCAAGGTCAAAGTTCATTTCGGAACATAAAACAATGCATGTGGTCCGAATTTGAAGGCTGTAGCTTGAGAAATGTGAAAATAGGTAACTAAGTCAAAATCAAGGTCAAATTTCAAATTGAAACAAGAAACTATGCATGTGGTCCAAAATTGAAGCCTGTAGCTTGAGAAATGTGAAAATAAGTCAATAGGTCAAAGTTCATTTCTCTACACAAAATTATGCATCTGGTCCAAATATGAAGTCTGTAGTTTGAGAAATGTGAAAGTAGGTCATACGTCAATCTCAAAGTCAAAGTTCATTTCGGTACAAATAATTATGCTTGTGTTCCAAATTTGAATGCTCTACCTTCAAAAGAGTGAAAGTAGGTCACTAGGTAAATATCAGGGTTAATTAAAGTCATTTCAGTACACAAATCTATGCATGTGTTTAAATTTTAAGGCTGTAGCTTGAGAAATGTGAAAGAAGGTAACTATGTAAAAAAGTAGAAAAGTAGATCACTAGGTCAATGTCAAGATCACAGTTTATTTCGGCACACAAACCTATGCATTGATCCAAATTTGAAACCTGTAGTTTAGAAAATCTGAAAGTAAGTCATTAGGTCGATATCAAGGTCAAAGTTCATTTCGGAACATAAAACAATGCATGTGGTCCGAATTTGAAGGCTGTAGCTTGAAAAATGTGAAAATAGGTAACTAGGTCAAAATCAAGGTCAAATTTCATTTAGGAACACAAAATTATGCATGTGTTTCAAATTAGAAGCCTGTACTTACAATAAAGTGAAAGTAGGTAACTAGGTCAATGTCAAGGTCAATGTTTATTTCCGTAAACAAAACTATGCATGCCGTCCAAATTTAAAGACTGTAGCTTGAGAATGAGAAAGAAGGTCACTAGGTCAATCTCAAGGTCAAAGTTCATTTCAGAATACAAAACTATGCATGTGGTTAAATTTTGAAGCCTATATCTTCAAAAAAATGTGAAAGTATGTCACTAGGTCAATATTAAGGGCAAAGTTTATTTCGGTACACAAACCTATGCATGTGGTTCAAATTTGAAGGCTGTAGCTTGAGAAATGTGAAAGTAGATCACCAGGTGAATCTCAAGGTCAAAGTTCATTTCGGTACACAGAAGTATGCATGTAGTCAAATTCTTCATATGTAGCTTGAGAAATGTGGAAGTAAGTTACTAGCTCAAAATCAAATTCAAATTTCAGTTCGGAACACAAAACTATGCATGTGGTCCAAATTTGAAGCCTGTACTTTCGAAAATGAGAAAGTAAGTTACTGGGTCAATCTCAAGGTCAAAACTTATTTCTGCACACAAAACTATGCATGCGGTCCCAATTTAAAAACTGTGGCTTGAGAAATAAGAAAAAAAGTCACTAGGTCAATCTCAATGTCACAATTTATATCGGAACACAAAACTAGGCATGTGGTCCAAATTTGAAACATATACCTTCAAAAATGAGAAAACAGGTCAGTAGGTCAATGTCAAGGTCAAGGTTTATTTCCGTACACAAACATATGCATGCGGTCCAAATTTAAAGGCTGTAGCTTGAGAAATAAGAAAGAAGGTCACTAGGTCAATCACAAGGTCAAAGTTCATTTCGGAACACAAAACTATGCATGAGGTACAATTTTCAAGCATGTACCTTCAAAAATATGAAAGTAGGTCACTAGGTCAATATTAAGGGCAAAATTTATTTTGGTACACAAAACTATGCATTTTGTCAGATTTTTTCATCTGTAGCTTCAGAAATGTGAAGGTAGGTTACCAGGTCAAAATCAATGTCAAATTTCATTTCGGAACACAAAATGATGCATGTGGCCCAGATAAGAAGACTGTAGCTTGAGAAATGTAGGTAACTAGGGCAATCTCAAGGTCAATGTTTATTTCGGAACATGGTTCAAATTTGAAGCCTGTAGCATGAAAATTGTGAAAGTAGGACACTATGTTAATCTTAAGGTCAAAGTTCATTTCGGAACACAAAATCATACATGTGGTCTTATTTTGAAGACTGTACCTTGAGAAATGTGAAAGTAGGTCACTAGGTCAAAATCAAGGTCAAATTTCATTTCAGAATACAAAACTATGCATGTGGTTAAAATTTGAAGCCGATATCTTCAAAAAATGTGAAAGTATGTCACTAGCTCAATGTCAAGGTCACAGATTATTTCGGCACACAAACCTATGCATGTGGTCCAAATTTGAATCTGTAGCTTGAGAAATGTGAAAGTAGGTCATTAGGTCAATATCAAGGTCAAAGTTCATTTTGGTACACAAAACTATGCATGTGGTCCAAATTTGAATGCTGTACCTTCACAAATGTGAAAGTAGGTCACTAGATAGTTATCAAGGTTAAAGTCATTTCGGTACACAAGCATATGCATGCGATCCAAATTTAAAGCCTGCAGCTTGAGAAATAAGAAAGAAGGTCACTAGGTCAATCTCAAGGTCAAAGTTCATTTCGGAACACAAAATTATGCAGGTGGTCCGAATTTGAAGCCTGCACCTTCAAAAATGTGAAAGCAAGCCACTAGGTTAATATAAAGGTCAAAGTTTATTTCGGTTCACAAACCTATGCATGTGATTCAAATTTGAAGGCTGAAGCTTGAGAAATGTGAAAGTAGGTATAGGGTAAAAATTAAGGTCAAATTTCAAATCAGAACAAGAAACTATGCATGTGGTCCAAATTTGAAGCCTGTAGCTTGAGAAATGTGAAAGAAGGTCAGCATGTCAATATCAAGGTCAAAATTAATTTCGGTACACAAAACTATGCACGTGGTCCAAATTTGAACGCTGTTCCTTCAAAATTGTGAAAATTGGTCACTAGTCAAAATCAAGGTTAAAATCATTTTGGTACACAGACCTATGCATCTGATCTAAATTTCAAGGCCAAATTTGAAGCCTGTACCTTAAAAAGTGTCAAGGAAGGTCAATAGGTCAATATCAAGGTCAATGCTTTTTTGGTACATAAACCTATGGATGTGGTCCCGATTTGAAGGGTGTATCTTGAGAAATGTGAAAGTATTTCACTTTGTTGAAATCAAGGTTAAATTTCATTTCGGAATACAAAACTATGCACGTTGTCCAAATTTGAAACCTGTACCTTTAAAAATGTGAAAGTAGGTCATTATATCAATCTCAAGATCAAAGGTTACGTCGGTACACAAACCTATGCATGTGGTCCAAATTTCAAGTATGTAGCTTTTGAAATGTGAAAGTAGGTCATTAGGTCAATCTCAAGGTCAAACTTCATTGCGGTACACGAAACCATGCATTTGGTCCAAATTTGAAGGATGTAGCTTGAGAAATGTGAAAGTAGGTCATTAGGTGAAAATCAAGGTCAAATTTTACTTCGGAGTACAAAACTGTGTAAGCGGTCCAAATTTGTAGCCTGCACCTTCAAGACTGAGGCAACTAGGTCAATATCAAGGTCAAAGTTCATTTTGGTACACAAACCTATGCATGGGGTTCAAATTTAAATGTTGTAGCTTGAGAAATGTCGAAGTAGGTCACTCTGTCAAAATTAAGGTTAAATGTCATTTTAGAACACAAAATTATGCATGTCGTCCAACTCTGAAGCCTGTACCTTCAAAAATGAGAAAGTACGCCACTAGGTCAATGTCAAGGTCAATGGGGTATTTTTTCGGTACACAAACATATGCATGCGGTCCAAATTAGAAATGTGTACCTTGTGAAATGTGAAAGTAGTTCACTATGTTAAAATCAAGGTTAAATTTCATTTTGGAATTCAAAATTCTATGCACGTGGTCGTAATTTGAATCCTGTACCTTCAGAAATGTGAAAGTAGGCCACTATGTCCATCTCAAGGTCAAAGTTTATTTCAGTACACAAACCGGTGCATGTGGTCCAAATTTGAAGCCTGTAGCCTGAGAAATGTGAAAGTAGGTCACTAGGTCAATCGCGAAGTCAAATTCATTTCCGTACAAAAGCTATGCATGTAGTCAGAATTAGAAGCCTGTATTTTCAAAAATGAGACAGAGGGTCCATAGGTCAATGTCAAGGTCACAGTTTATTTCAGTACACAAACATATGCATGCGGACCTAATTTAAAGACTGTAGCTTGAGAAATAAGAAAGAACGTCACTAGGTCAATCACAAGGTCAAAGTTCATTTCGGAACACAAAACTAGGCGTGTGGTACAAATTTGAAGCCTGTACTTTCAAAAATGTTAAAGTAAGCCACTAGGTCAATATCAAGGTCAAAGTTTATTTCGGTACACAAACGTATGCATGTATTTCAAATTTGAAAGCTGTAGCTTGAGAAATGTGAAAGTCGGTACAAGGTAAAAATTAAGGTCAAATTTCAAATTGAAACAAGAAACTATGCATGAGGTCCAAAATTGAAGCCTGTAGCTTGAGCAAGAGGAAAATAAGTCAATAGGTCAAAGTTCATTTCTCTATACAAAATTATGCATGTGATCCAAATATGAAGGCTGTAGTTTGAGAAATGTGAAAGTAGGTCAGTATGTCAATCTCAAGGTCAAAGTTCATTTTGGTACAAATAACTATGCTTGTGTTCCAAATTTGAACGCTCTACCTTCAAAAATGTGAAAGTAGGTCACTCGGTAAAGATCAAGGATAAAGTCATTTCGGTACACAAATCTATGCATGTGTTTAAATTTCAAGGCTGTAGCTTGAGAAATGTGAAAGAAGGTAACTATGTAAAAAAGTTGAAAAGTAGGTCACTAGGTCAATGTCAAGGTCACAGTTTATTTCGGCACACAAACCTATGCATTGATCCAAATTTGAAACCTGTAGTTTAGAAAATCTGACAGTAAGTCATTAGGTCGATATCAAGGTCAAAGTTTATTTCGGAACATAAAACAATGCATGTGGTCCAGATATGAAGGCTGTAGTTGAGAAATGTGAAAATAGGTAACTAAGTCAAAATCAAGGTCAAATTTCAAATTGAAACAAGAAACTATGCATGTGGTCCAAAATTGAAGCCTGTAGCTTGAGAAATGAGAAAATAAGTCAATAGGTCAAAGTTCATTTCTCTACACAAAATTATGCATCTGGTCCAAATATGAAGTCTGTAGTTTGAGAAATGTGAAAGTAGGTCAGTCTGTCAATCTCAAAGTCAAAGTTCATTTCGGTACAAATAATTATGCTTGTGTTCCAAATTTGAATGCTCTACCTTCAAAAGAGTGAAAGTAGGTCACTAGGTAAATATCAAGGTTAAAGTCATTTCGGTACACAAATCTATGCATGTGTTTAAATTTCAAGGCTGTAGCTTGAGAAATGTGAAAGAAGGTAACTATATAAAAAAGTAGAAAAGTAGATCACTAGGTCAATGTCAAGGTCACAGTTTATTTCGGCACACAAACCTATGCATTGATCCAAATTTGAAACCTGTAGTTTAGAAATTCTGAAAGTAAGTCATTAGGTCGATATCAAGGTCAAAGTTCATTTCGGAACATAAAACAATGCATGTGGTCCGAATTTGAAGGCTGTAGCTTGGAAAATGTGAAAATAGGTAACTAGGTCAAAATCAAGGTCAAATTTCATTTAGGAACACATAATTATGCATGTGTTTCAAATTAGAAGCCTGTACTTACAATAAAGTGAAAGTAGGTCACTAGGTCAATGTCAAGGTCAATGTTTATTTCCGTAAACAAAACTATGCATGCCGTCCAAATTTAAAGACTGTAGCTTGAGAATGAGAAAGAAGGTCACTAGGTCAATCTCAAGGTCAAAGTTCATTTCAGAATACAAAACTATGCATGTGGTTAAATTTTGAAGCCTATATCTTCAAAAAATGTGAAATTATGTCACTAGGTCAATATTAAGGGCAAAGTTTATTTCGGTACACAAACCTATGCATGTGGTTCAAATTTGAAGGCTGTAGCTTGAGAAATGTGAAAGTAGATCACCAGGTGAATCTCAAGGTCAAAGTTCATTTCGGTACACAGAAGTATGCATGTAGTCCAAATTCTTCATATGTAGCTTGAGAAATGTGGAAGTAAGTTACTAGCTCAAAATCAAATTCAAATTTCAGTTCGGAACACAAAACTATGCATGTGGTCCAAATTTGAAGCCTGTACTTTCGAAAATGAGAAAGTAAGTTACTGGGTCAATCTCAAGGTCAAAACTTATTTCTGCACACAAAACTATGCATGCGGTCCCAATTTAAAAACTGTGGCTTGAGAAATAAGAAAAAAGTCACTAGGTCAATCTCAATGTCACAATTTATATCGGAACACAAAACTAGGCATGTGGTCCAAATTTGAAACATATACCTTCAAAAATGAGAAAACAGGTCAGTAGGTCAATGTCAAGGTCAAGGTTTATTTCCGTACACAAACATATGCATGCGGTCCAAATTTAAAGGCTGTAGCTTGAGAAATAAGAAAGAAGGTCACTAGGTCAATCACAAGGTCAAAGTTCATTTCGGAACACAAAACTATGCATGAGGTACAAATTTTAAGCATGAACCTTCAAAAATATGAAAGTAGGTCACTAGGTCAATATTAAGGGCAAAATTTATTTTGGTACACAAAACTATGCATTTTGTCAGATTTTTTCATCTGTAGCTTCAGAAATGTGAAGGTAGGTTACCAGGTCAAAATCAAGGTCAAATTTCATTTCGGAACACAAAATGATGCATGTGGCCCAAAAAAGAAGACTGTAGCTTGAGAAATGTAGGTAACTAGGGCAATCTCAAGGTCAATGTTTATTTCGGAACATGGTCCAAATTTGAAGCCTGTAGCATGAAAATTGTGAAAGTATGACACTAGGTTAATCTTAAGGTCAAAGTTCATTTCGGAACACAAAATCATACATGTGGTCTTATTTTGAAGACTGTACGTTGAGAAATGTGAAAGTAGGTCACTAGGTCAAAATCAAGGTCAAATTTCATTTCAGAATACAAAACTATGCATGTGGTTAAAATTTGAAGCCGATATCTTCAAAAAATGTGAAAGTATGTCACTAGCTCAATGTCAAGGTCACAGATTATTTCGGCACACAAACCTATGCATGTGGTCCAAATTTGAATCTGTAGCTTGAGAAATGTGAAAGTAGGTCATTAGGTCAATATCAAGGTCAAAGTTCATTTTGGTACACAAAACTATGCATGTGGTCCAAATTTGAATGCTGTACCTTCACAAATGTGAAAGTAGGTCACTAGATAGTTATCAAGGTTAAAGTCATTTTGGTACACAAACATATGCATGCGATCCAAATTTAAAGCCTGCAGCTTGAGAAATAAGAAAGAGGGTCACTAGGTCAATCTCAAGGTCAAAGTTCATTTCGGAACACAAAATTATGCAGGTGGTCCGAATTTGAAGCCTGCACCTTCAAAAATGTGAAAGCAAGCCACTAGGTTAATATCAAGGTCAAAGTTTATTTCGGTTCACAAACCTATGCATGTGATTCAAATTTGAAGGCTGTAGCTTGAGAAATGTGAAAGTAGGTATAAGGTAAAAATTAAGGTCAAATTTCATATCAGAACAAGAAACTATGCATGTGGTCCAAATTTGAAGCCTGTAGCTTGAGAAATGAGAAAGAAGGTCAGCATGTCAATATCAAGGTCAAAGTTAATTTCGGTACACAAAACTATGCAAGTGGTCCAAATTTGAACGCTGTTCCTTCAAAATTGTGAAAATTGGTTAATAGTCAAAATCAAGGTTAAAGTCATTTTGGTACACAGACCTATGCATCTGATCTATATTTCAAGGCCAAATTTGAAGCCTGTACCTTCAAAAGTGTCAAAGAAGGTCAGTAGATCAATATCAAGGTCAATGTTTTTTTGGTACATAAACCTATGGATGTGGTCCCGATTTGAAGGGTGTATCTTGAGAAATGTGAAAGTATTTCACTTTGTTGAAATCAAGGTTAAATTTCATTTCGGAATACAAAACTATGCATGTTGTCCAAATTTGAAACCTGTACCTTCAAAAATGTGAAAGTAGGTCATTATATCAATCTCAAGATCAAAGGTTACTTCGGTACACAAACCTATGCATGTGGTCCAAATTTGAAGTATGTAGCTTTTGAAATGTGAAAGTAGGTCATTAGGTCAATCTCAAGGTCAAACTTCATTGCGGTACACGAAACCATGCATTTGGTCCAAATTTGAAGGATGTAGCTTGAGAAATGTGAAAGTAGGTCATTAGGTGAAAATCAAGGTCAAATTTTACTTCGGAGTACAAAACTGTGTAAGCGGTCCAAATTTGAAGCCTGCACCTTCAAGACTGAGGCAACTAGGTCAATATCAAGGTCAAAGTTCATTTTGGTACACAAACCTATGCATGTGGTTCAAATTTAAATGTTGTAGCTTGAGAAATGTCAAAGTAGGTCACTCTGTCAAAATTAAGGTAAAATTTCATTTTAGAACACAAAATTATGCATGTCGACCGACTCTCAAGCCTTTACCTTCAAAAATGAGAAAATACGTCACTAGGTCAATGTCAAGGTCAATGAGGTATTTTTTTCGGTGCACAAACATATGCATGCGGTCCAAATTTGAAGTGTGTACCTTGTGAAATGTGAAAGTAGTTCACTATGTTAAAATCAAGGTTAAATTTCATTTTGGAATTCAAAATTCTATGCACGTGGTCCTAATTTGAATCCTGTACCTTCAGAAATGTGAAAGTAGGTCACTATGTCCATCTCAAGGTCAAAGTTTATTTCAGTACACAAACCGGTGCATGTGGTCCAAATTTGAAGCCTGTAGCCTGAGAAATGTGAAAGTAGGTCACTAGGTCAATCGCGAAGTCAAATTCATTTCGGTACAAAAGCTATGCATGTAGTCAGAATTAGAAGCCTGTATTTTCAAAAATGAGACAGAGGGTCCATAGGTCAATGTCAAGGTCACAGTTTATTTCAGTACACAAACCTATGCATGCGGTCGAAATTTAAAAACTGTAGCTTAGGAAATGAGAAAGAAGATCACTAGGTCAGTCTGAAGGTCAAAGTTCATTTCCGTACACAAAACTATGCATGTAGTTCGAATTGAAGGATGTAGCTTGAAAAATTGGAAAGTAGTTCACTAGGTCCAAATCAAGGTCAAATTACATTTCGGAACAAAAAACTATGCATGTGGTCCAAATTTGAAGCATATACCTTCTAAAATGTGAAAGTAAGTCACTTGCTCAATATTAACATCATAGTTTATTTCCGCACAAAAACCTATGCATGTGGTCGAAATTTGAAGGCTGTAGCTTGAGAAATGTAAAAGTAGGTCACTAGGTCAATATTAAGGTGACAGTTTATTTCGGTACACAAGCCTTAACATGTGGTCCAAATTTGAAGGCTGTAGCTTGAGAAATGTCAAAGTTGGTCACTATATAAAAATTAAGGTCAAATTTCATTTCGGAACACAAAACTATGCATGTAGTCAAAATTTGAAGCCTGCACATTCAAAAATGTGAAAAATGGTCACTAGGTCAATGTCAAGGTCAAAGTTTATTTCGGTACACAAAATTATGCATGAAGTCCAAATCTAAACCCTGTACCTTCGAAAATGTGAAAGTAGGTCACTAGGTCAATCTCAAGGTCAAAGTTCATTTCGGTACAAAAACTATGCATGTGGTCCATATTTAAAGCCTGTAAGTTGAGAGCTGTTAAAGTAGGCCACTATGTCAATCTCAAGGTCAAAGTTCATTTCGATACACACAATTATGCATGTAGTCCAAATTCTTCAGATGTAGCTTCATAATGTGAAAGTAGGTCACTAGGTCAATGTCAAGGTAAAAGTTCATTTCGGTACACAAACCTTTCAGTGTGGTTCAAATTTCAAGCATGTAGTTCGAGAAAAATGACAGAAAGTCACTAGGTCAAAAGGTAAAATTTCATTTCGGAATACAAAACTATGCACGCGATCCAAATTTGAAGTATGTACCTTCAAAAATGAGAAAGTAGGTCACTTGATCATTTTCAGAGTTAATATTTATTTCGGTACACAAACCTATGCATGAATTCCAAATTAAAAGCCTGTAGCTTGAAAAATGAGAAAGTAAGTCACTATGTCAACTTTATTGTCAAAATTTATTTCGGTAAACAAACTTATGCATGTGCTTCAAATTCTTCAGATGTAGGGTTAGAAATAAGGAAGTAGGTCACTAGGTCAAAATCAATGTCAAATTTCAATTCGGAACATAAAACTATGCATCTTGTCCTAATTTAAAGCCTGTACCTTCAAAAATGTAAAATTAGGCCGCTAGGTCAATCTCTATGTCAAAGTTTATTTCCGAACAGCAAACTATGCATGTGGACCAATGTTGAAGGCTGTAGCTTAAGAAATGTCAAAGAAGGTCATTATGTAAATATTAAAGTGTGATTTCATGTCGGAACACAAAATTATGCATGCAGTCCAAATTTGAAGACTGTACCTTCAAGAAATTGAAAGTTGGTCACTAGGTCAATGTCAAGGTCAAAGTGTATTTAATTACACTATGCATGTAGTCCAAATTTGAAGCCTGTACCTTGAGAAATCTGAAAGTAGGTTTCTAGATCAAAATCAAGGTCAAATTTCATTTCGGAACACAAAAAGATGTAAAAGTAGGCGACATGGTCAATATCAAGGTCAAAGTTTATTTCGGTATACAAACCTATGCATGTGACCCAGATTTGAAGGCTATAGCTTGAGAAATGTAAAAGTAGGTCACTTTGTCAAAATTAAGGTCAAATTTCATTTCGGAACACAAAGCTATGCATGTAGTCCACGTTTGAAGCCTGTACCTTCAAAAATTTTGAAGTAGGTCACTAGGAAAATATCAGGTTCAAAGTTTATTTCGCTACACAAACCTATCCATGATATTCAAATATCAAACTTGTAGCTTAAGAAACGTGAAAGTAGGTCACTAGGTCAATCTTAAGGTCAAAGTTCATTTCGGTACAACAAAGTATGCATGTAGTCCTAATCCTTTAGCTGTAGCTTGAGAAATGTAGAAGTAGGTTACTAGGTCTATATCAAGGTAACATATCATTTCGGAACACAAAATTATGCATGTGGTCCAAATAAGAAGCCTGTACTTTCAAAAATAAGAATGTCAAGGTCAAAGATTTCCGTACACAAACCTATGCATGCGGTCCAAATTTAAAGACTGTAGCTTGAAAAGGAGAAAAAAGGTCACTATGTCAATTTCAAGGTCAAATTTCATTTCGGAACACAAAACTATGCATGTGGTACTAATTTGAAGCCAGTACCTTAAAAACATGGAAAATAGGTCAATATTAAGGTCAAAGTTTATTTCGATACACAAACCTAATTTTGTGGTCCCAATTTGAAGGCTGCAACTTGAGAAATGTGACAGTAGGTCAATATGTTATAATCAAGGTTATATTTCATTTCGGAATACAAAAAAAAGCATGTGCTCCAAATTTGAAGCCTGTACGTTCAAAAATGTGAAAATAGGTCAATAAGTCAATATCAAAGTCAAGTTTTATTTCGGAACACAAACCTATCCCGTGGTTCAAATTTGAAGGATGTAGCTGGAGAAATGTGAAAGTAGGTCACCATGTTAAAATCAAGGTTAAAAATCAGTAGCCAGTACTCTCAGAAATGTGAAAGTAGGCCACTAGGTCAATGTCAATGTCAAATTTTATTTCGGAACACAAAACTATGCATGCGGTTTAAATTTGAAACCTGTACCTTCAAAAATGAGAAAGTAGGTCACTACATTAATGTCAAGGTCGAAGTTCATTTCGGAACACAAACCTATGCATACTGTCTAAATTTAAAAGCCTGTAGCTTGAGAATTGTGAATGTAGGTAACCAGGTCAATCTTAAGGTCAAAGTTCATTTCCATACACAAATCTATGCATTTGGTTCAAATTCTTCAGATGTAGCTTGAGTTTGTGGAAGTAGGTCACTGGGTCACAATCAAGGTCAAATTTCATTTCGGAGCACAAAATTTTGCATGTGGTCAAAATTTGAAGCCTGCACCTTCAAAAATGTGAAAGTCGGACACTAGGTCAATCTCAAGGTCAATGTTTATTTCCGTACACAAACCTATGCATGTGGTCCCATGTTGAAGCCTGTAGCTTGAGAAATGTCAAAGTAGGTCATTATGTGAAAATTAAGGTCAGATTTCATTTCAGAACACAAAATTATCCATGTTGTACAAATTTGAAGCCTGTACCTTCACAAATGTGAAAGTATGGTTACTAGGTCAATGTCAAGGTCAAAGTTTATTTCGGCACAAAGAACTGTGCATGTAGTCCACATTTGAAGCCTGTAGCTTGAGAAATGTGAAACTAATGTTCTAGGTCAAAATCAAGGTAATCATATTTCATTTCGGAACACAAAATTATGCCTGTGGTCCGAATGTGAAGCATATGCTTTCAAAAATGTGCAAGTAGGCGACTAAGTCAATATCAAGGTCAAAGTTAATTTCGGTACACAAACCTATGCATGTGACCCAAATTTGAAGGCTGTAGCTTGAGAAATGTCTAAGTAGATCACTATCGCAAAATTAAGGTAACATTTCATTTCGGAACACAATATTATGCATGTAGTCCAAATTAGAAGCCTGTACTTTCAAAAATAAGAAAGTATGTCACTAGGTCAATGTCAAAGTCAAAGATAATTTCCGTACACAAACCTATGCATGCGGTCCAAATTTAAAGACTGTACCTTGAAAATGAGAAAGAAGGTCACTATGTCAATTTCTAGGTCAAATTTCATTTCGGAACATAAAACTATACATGTGGTACAAACTTCAAGCCTGTACCTTCAAAAATGTGAAAATAGGTCAATATCAAGGTCAAAGTTTATTTCGATACACAAATCTACGAATGTGGTCCAAATTTAAAGGCTGTAGCTTGAAAAATGTGAAAGCAGGTCAGTATGTTATAATCAAGGTTATATTTCATTTCGGAATACAAAACATTGCATGTGGTCCAAATTTGAAGCCTGTACCTTCAAAAATATGAATATAGGTCAATAGGTCAATGTCAAGGTCAAAGTTTACTACGGTGCCCAAACCTATGCAAGTGGTTCAAATTTGAAGCATGTAGCTTGAGAAATGTGAAAGTATGTCATTGTGTAAAAAATAAGGTCAGATTTCATTTCAGAACACAAAATTATGCATGTAGTCCAAATTTGAAGCCTTGAGAAATGTGAAAGCAGGTCAGTATGTTATAATCAAGGTTATATTTCATTTCGGAATACAAAAAATTGCATGTGGTCCAAATTTGAAGCCTGTACCTTCAAAAATATGAATATAGGTCACTAGGTCAATGTCAATGTCAAAGTTTATTTCGGTACAGAAACCTATGCATAAGGACCAAATTTGAAACCTGTAGCTTGAGAAATGTGAAAGTAGGTCTCTAGGTCAAACTCAAGGTCAAATTTCATTTCAGAACAGAAAACTATGCATGTTGTCCAAATTTGAAGCCGGTACCTTCAAAAATATGAAAGAAGGCCATTAGGTCAATCTCAAGGTCAAAGTTTATTTCGGTACACAAACCTATGCATGTGGTCCAATTTGAAGGCTGTACCTTGAGAAATGTTAAAGTAGGTCATTATGTAAAAAATAAGGTCAGATTTCATTTCTGAACACAAAACTATGCATGCAGTCCAAATTTGAAGCCTATACCTTCAACAATGTAAAAGTTGGTCACTAGGTCAATGTCAAGGTCATAGTTTTTTTTAAGTACACAAAATTATGCATGCAGTCCACATTTGAAGCCTATAGCTTGAGAAATGTGAAAGTAGGTTTCTAGGTCAAAATCAAGGTCAAATTTCATTTCGGAACACAAAACTATGCATGTGGTCCGAATTTGAAGCCTGTGCTTTCAAAAATGTTAATGTATGCCACAAGGTCAATATCAAGGTCAAAGTTTATTTTGGTACACAAACCTATGCATGAAGTTCAAATTTGAAGCCTGTAGCTTGAGAAATGTGAAAGTAGATCACTAGGTCAATCTTAAGGTCAAAGTTCATTTCGGTACACAAAAGTATGCATGTAGTCCAAATTCTTCAGCTGTAGCTTGAGAAATGTGAAAGTAGATTACTAGGTCAATATCAAGGTAACATTTCATTTTGGAACACAAAACTATGCATGTGGTCTAAATGAGAAGCCTGTACATTCCAAAATAAGAAAGTGGATCACAATGTCAATGTCAAGGTCAAAGATAATTTCCGTACACAAACCTATGCATGCGATCCAAATTTAAAGACTGTACCTTGAAAATGAGAAAGAAGGTCACTATGTCAATTTCTAGGTCAAATTTCATTTCGGAACACAAAACTATGCAGTACCTTCAAAAATGTGAAAATAAGGCAATATCAAGATCAAAGTTGATTTCGATTCAGAAACCTACGCATGTGGTCGAAATTTGAAGGCTGTAGCTTGAGAAATGTGAAAGTAGGTCACTATGTTGTAATCAAGGTTATATTTCATTTCAAAATACAAAACAAATTGCATCTGGTCCAAATTTGAACACTGTACCTTCAAAAATGTGATAATAGGTCCATAAGTCAATATCAAGGTCAAAGTTTATTTCGGTACACAAACCTATGCATGTGGTTCAAATTTGAAGGCTGTAGCTTGAAAAATGTGGAAGTAGGTCACCATGTTAAAATCAAGGTTAAATTTCATTTTGGAATACAAAACTATGCATGTGTTCCAAGTTCGAAGCCAGTACCTTCAAAAATGTGAAAGTAGGTCACTAGGTCAATATCAAGGACTAAGTATATTTCGGTACAAAATCCTATGCAATTGTACAAATTTGAAGCATGTAACTTGAGAAATGTGAAAGTAGGTCACTACCTCAAAAGTAAGGTCAAATTTCATTTCGAAACACAAAACTATGCATGCGGTCCAAATTTGAATCCTGTACCTTCAAAAATGAGAAAGAAGGTCACTATATCAATGTCAAGGTCAAAGTTCATTTCGGTACACAAACCTATATATCCTGTCCAAATTTAAAAACCTGTAGCTTGACAAATGTGAAAGTAAATCATTCGGTCAATCTCAAGGTCAAAGTTCATTTCCGTACACAAATCTATGCATGTGGTTCAAATTCTTCAGATGTAGCTTAAGAAATGTGGAAGTAGGTCACTAGGGCAAACTCAAAGTCAAATGTCATTTCGGAACACAAAATTATGAATCTGGTCCAAATTTGAAACCTCTACCTTCAAAAATGTGAAAGTAGGCCACTAGGTCAATCTCAAGGTTAAACTTTATTTCCGTCCACAAACCTATGCATGTGGTCAAAACTTGAAGTATATAGCTAGAGACATGTCAAAGTAGGTCACTATCTCAAAATTATGGTCAAGTTACATTTCGGAGCACAAACCTATGCATGTAGTCCAAATTTGATGACTGTATCTTCAAGAAATTGAAAGTAGGTCATTAGGTCAATGTCAAATTAAAAGTTTATTTCGGTACACAAAACTATGCATGCTGTCCAAATTTAAAGCTTGTAGCTTGAGAAATGTTGAAGTTGGTCACTAGGTCAATCTCAAGGTCAAAGTTCATTTCGGAACACAAAACTACGCTGGTAGTCCAAATTCTTCAGATGTAGCTTCAAAAATGTAAAAGTAGGTCACTAGGTCAATGTCAAGATCAAAGTTCATTTCGGTACAAACTTATGCATGTGGTTCAAATTTGAAGCATGTAGCTTGAGAAATGTAACAGAAAGTCACTAGCTCAAAAGGAAGCCAAATTTTATCTCGGAATACAAAACTATGCATGCTGTCTAAATTTGAAGCCTGAGCCTTCAAAATTGAAAAAATAGGTCAATATGTCAAAATCAATGTCAAATTTTATTTCGGAACACAAAACTATGCATGTTGTCCAAATTTGAAGCCTGTACATTCAAAAATGTGAATGTAGGCCACTAGGTCAATCTCAAGGTCAAAGTTTATTTCAATACACAAACCTACGCATATGGTCGAAATTTGAAGGTTGTAGCTTGAGAAATGTGAAAGTAGGTCACTATGTTATAATCAAGGTTATATTTCATTTCGAAATACAAAAAAAATGCATGTCGTCCAAATCTAAACCCTGTACCTCCAAAAATGTGAAAGTAGACCACATGGTCAATATCAAGGTCAAAGTTTATTTCGGTTCACAAACCTATGCATGTGGTTCAAATTCGAAGCATGTAGCTTGAGAAATGTGAAAGTAGGTCACTAGGTGAAAAGTAAGGTCAAAATATATTTCGGTACACAATCCTATGCATGTGGTTCAAATCCGAAGCATGTAGCTTGAGAAATGTGAAAGTAGGTCACTAGGTCAAAAGTAAGGTCAAATTTCATTTCGGAACACAAAACTATGCATGCGGTCCAAATTTGAATCCTGTACCTTCAAAAATGAGAAAGTAGGTCACTACATCAGAGTCAAGGTCTAAGTTTATTTCGGTACACAAACCTATATATCCTGTCCAAATTTAAAAACCTGTAGCTTGACAAATGTGAAAGCAGATCATTAGGTCAATCTCAAGGTCAAAGTTCATTTCGATGAATGTGGTTTAAATTCTTCAGATGTAGCTTGAGAAATGTGGAAATAGGTCACTAGGGCAAACTCAAAGTCAAATATCGTTTGGGAACACAAAATTATGCATCTGGTCCAAATTTGAAGCCTCTACGGTACACAAACCTATGCATGTGGTTCGAATTTCAAGCATGTAGCTTCAGAAATGTGAAAGTATGTCATTCTGTAAAAATTAAGGTCATATTTCATTTCAGAACACAAAAATATGCATGTTTTCCAAATTTGAAGCCTGGACCTTCAAAAATGTGAAAGTAGGCCACTAGGTCAATCTCAAGGTCAAAGCTTATTTCCGTACACAAAACTATGCGCGTAGTCCAAATTTGAAGCCTGCAGCTTGAAAAATGTGAAAATCAAGGTCAAATTTCATTTCGGAACACAAAACTATGCATGTGGTCCAAATTTGAACCTTGTGCCTCCAAAAATGTGAAAGTAGACCACATGGTCAATATCAAGGTCAAAGTTTATTTCGGTTCACAAACCTATGCATGTGACCCAAATTTGTAGCCTGTAGCTTGAGAAATGTAAAAGTAGGTCAATGTGTCAAAATTAAGGTCAAATTTCATTTCGGAACACAAAGCTATGTATGTAGTCCACGTTTGAAGCCTTTACCTTCAGAAATTTGGAAGTAGGTCACTAGGTAAATATTAGGGTCAAAGTTTATTTCGGTACACAAACCTATCCATGATATTCAAATATCAAACTTGTAGCTTGAGAAACGTGAAAGTAGGTCACTAGGTCAATCTTAAGGTCAAAGTTCATTTCGGTACACAAAAGTATGCATGTAGTCCAAATTCTTCAGCTGTAGCTTGAGAAATGTGAAAGTAGGTTACTAGGTCTATATCAAGGTAACATATCATTTCGGAACATAAAATTATGCATGTAATCCAAATAAGCAGCCTGTACTTTCAAAAATAAAAATGTCAAGGTCAAAGATAATTTCCGTACACAAACCTATGCATGCGGTCCAAATTTAAAGACTGTAGCTTGAAAATGAGAAAGAATGTCACTATGTCCATTTCAAGGTCAAATTTCATTTCGGAACACAAAACTATGCATGTGGTACAAATTTGAAGCCAGTACCTTAAAAACATGGAAAATAGGTCAATATTAAGGTCAAGGTTTATTTCGATACACAAACCTATGTTTGTGGTCCCAATTTGAAGGCTGCAGCTTCAGAAATGCGAAAGTAGGTCAATATGTTATAATCAAGGTTATATTTCATTTCGGAATACAAAAAATTGCATGTGGTTCAAATTTGAAGACTGTACATTCAAAAATGTGAAAATAGGTCAATAGGTCAATACCAAAGTCAAATTTTATTTCGGAACAAAAACATATGCACGTGGTTCAAATTTGAAGGGTGTAGTTTTAGAAATGTGAAAGTAGGTCACCATGTTAAAATCAAGGTTAAAAATCAATTTCGAATACAAAACTATGCATGTGGTCCAAGTTTGAAGCTAGTACCCTCAGAAAAGTGAAAGTAGGTCACTAGGTCAATGTCAAAGTCAATGTTTATTTTGGTACACAAATATATGCATGTGGTTCAAATTTAAAGCATGTAGCCTGAAAAATGTGAAAGTAGGTCACCGTGTTAAAATCAAGGTTAAAAATCAATTTGGAATACAAAACTATGCATGTGGTCCAAGTTTGTAGTCAGTACCCTCTGAAATGTGAAAATAGGTCACTAGGTCAATGCCAAGGTCAAATTTTATTTCGGAACACAAAACTATGCATGCGGTCCAAATTTGAAAACCTGTACCTTCAAAAATGAGAAAGTAGGTCACTACATTAATGTCAAGGTCAAAGTTCATTTCGGAACACAAACCTATGCATACTGTCTAAATTAAGCCTGTAGCTTGAGAAATGTGAAAGTAGGTCACTAGGTAAATCTTAAGGTCAAAGTTCATTTCCGTACACAAATCTATGCATTTGGTTCAAATTCTTCGGATGTATCTTGAGAAATGTGGAAGTAGGTCACTGGGTCACAATCAAGGTTTAATTTCATTTCGGAGCACAAACTTTTGCATGTGGTCCAAATTTGAAGCCTGCAACTTCAAAAATGTGAAAGAAGGACACTAGGTCAATCTCAAGGTCAATGTTTATTTCCGTACACAAACCTATGCATGTGGTCCCATGTTGAAGCCTGTAGCTTGAGAAATGTTAAAGTAGGTCATTGTGTAAAAATTAAGGTCAGATTACATTTCAGAACACAAAATTATCCAAGCAGTACAAATTTTAAGCCTATACCTTCAAAGTATGGTTACTAGGTCAATGTCAAGGTCAAAGTTTATTTCGGTACAAAAACTGTGCATGTAGTCCACATTTGAAGCCTGTAGCTTGAGAAATGTGAAATTAATGTTCTAGGTCAAAATCAAGGTAATATTTCATTTCGGAACACAAAATTATGCATGTGGTCCAAATTTGAAGCCTATACCTTCAAAAATTTGAAAGTTGGTCACTAGGTCAATGTCAAGGTCAAAGTTTTTTTTAAGTAAACAAAACTATGCATGTAGTCCACATTTGAAGCCTATAGCTTGAGAAATGTGGAAGTAGCTTTCTAGGTCAAAATCAAGGTTAAATTTCATTTCGGAACACAAAACTATGCATGTGTTCCGAATTTGAAGCCTGTGCCTTCAAAAATGTTAATGTAGGCCACAAGGTCAATATCAAGGTCAAAGTTAATTTTGGTACACAAACCTATGCATGATGTTCAAATTTGAAGGCTGTAGCTTGAGAAATGTCTAAGTAGGTCACTATCTCAAAATTAAGGTAACATTTCATTTCGGAACACAATATTATGCATGTGGTCCAAATTAGAAACCTGTACTTTCAAAATAAGAAATTATGTCACTAGGTCAATGTCAAAGTCAAAGATAATTTCCGTACATAAACCTATGCCTGCGGTCCAAATTTAAAGACTGTACCTTGAAAATGAGAAAGAAGGTGACTATGTCAACTTTAAGTTCAAATTTCATTTCGGAACACAAAACTATACATGTTGTACAAATTTCAAGCCTGTACCTTCAAAAATGTGAAAATAGGTCATTATCAAGGTCAAAGTTTATTTTGATACACAAATCTACGCATGTGGTCCAAATTTAAAGGCTGTAGCTTGAAAAATGTGAAAGCAGATCAGTATGTTATAATCAATGTTATATTTCATTTCGGAATACAAAAAATTGCATGTGGTCCAAATTTGAAGCCTGTACCTTCAAAAATATGAATATAGGTCAATAGGTCAATGTCAAGGTCAAAG
Source organism: Mercenaria mercenaria (assembly GCF_021730395.1). Classification (NCBI taxonomy): domain Eukaryota; kingdom Metazoa; phylum Mollusca; class Bivalvia; order Venerida; family Veneridae; genus Mercenaria; species Mercenaria mercenaria. The sequence continues at coordinate 44,356,522 of NC_069364.1, forward strand.
TTTACTACGGTGCACAAACCTATGCATGTGGTTCAAATTTGAAACATGTAGCTTGAGAAATGTGAAAGACGGTCATTGTGTAAAAATTAAGGTCAAACTTCATTTCAGAACACAAAACTATGCATGTAGTCCAAATTTGAATCCTGTACCTTCAAAAATGAGAAAGTAGGTCACTACATCAATGTCAAAGTTCATTTCGATACACAAACCTATATATACTGTCCAAATTTAAAAGCCTGTAGCTTGACAAATGTGAAAGTAGATCATTAGGTCAATCTCAAGGTCAAAGTTCATTTCCAGGCATGTGGTTTAAATTCTTTAGATGTAGCTTGAGAAATGTGGAAGTAGGTCACTAGGGCAAACTCAAAGTCAAATGTCATTTCGGAACACAAAATTATGCATCTGATCAAAATTTGAAGCCTCTACGGTACACAAACCTATGCATGTGGTTCAGATTTCGAGCATGTAGCTTGAGAAATGTGAAAGTAGGTCATTGTGTAAAAATTAAGGTCAGATTTCATTTCAGAACACAAAAATATGCATGTTGTCCAAATTTGAACCCTGTACCTTCAAGAATGTGAAAGCAGGCCACTAGGTAAATCTCAAGGTCAAAGTTTATTTCCGTACACAAACCTTTGCACGTGTTCCAAAGTTGAAGGCTGTAGCTTGAGAATGTCAAAGCAGGTCATTATGTAAAAATTAAGGTTAGATTTAATTTTAGAACAAAAACTATGCATGTAGTCCAATTTGAAGCCTGTACCTTCAGAAATGTGAAAGTCGGTCATTAGGTCAATGTCAAGGTCACTAGATCATTTTCAGAATCAATGTTTATTTCGGTACACAAAACTATGCATGTAGTCCAAATTTGAAGCCTGCAGCTTGAGAAATGTGAAATACGTTTCTAGGTCAAAATCAAGGTCAAACACTGTGCCTCCAAAAATGTGAAAATAGACCACATGGTCAATATCGAGGTCAAAATTTATTTCGGTTCACAAACCTATGCATGTGACCCAAATTTGAAGCCTGTAGCTTGAGAAATGTAAAAGTAGGTCAATGTGTCAAACTTAAGGTCAAAGCTTATTTCCGTACACAAAACTATGCGCGTAGTCCAAATTTGAAGCCTGCAGCTTGAAAAATGTGAAAATCAAGGTCAAATTTCATTTCGGAACACAAAACTATGCATGTGGTCCAAATTTGAACCTTGTGCCTCCAAAAATGTGAAAGTAGACCACATGGTCAATATCAAGGTCAAAGTTTATTTCGGTTCACAAACCTATGCATGTGACCCAAATTTGTAGCCTGTAGCTTGAGAAATGTAAAAGTAGGTCAATGTGTCAAAATTAAGGTCAAATTTCATTTCGGAACACAAAGCTATGTATGTAGTCCACGTTTGAAGCCTTTACCTTCAGAAATTTGGAAGTAGGTCACTAGGTAAATATTAGGGTCAAAGTTTATTTCGGTACACAAACCTATCCATGATATTCAAATATCAAACTTGTAGCTTGAGAAACGTGAAAGTAGGTCACTAGGTCAATCTTAAGGTCAAAGTTCATTTCGGTACAACAAAGTATGCATGTAGTCCAAATTCTTCAGCTGTAGCTTGAGAAATGTGAAAGTAGGTTACTAGGTCTATATCAAGGTAACATATCATTTCGGAACATAAAATTATGCATGTAATCCAAATAAGCAGCCTGTACTTTCAAAAATAAAAATGTCAAGGTCAAAGATAATTTCCGTACACAAACCTATGCATGCGGTCCAAATTTAAAGACTGTAGCTTGAAAATGAGAAAGAATGTCACTATGTCCATTTCAAGGTCAAATTTCATTTCGGAACACACAAACTATGCATGTGGTACAAATTTGAAGCCAGTACCTTAAAAACATGGAAAATAGGTCAATATTAAGGTCAAGGTTTATTTCGATACACAAACCTATGTTTGTGGTCCCAATTTGAAGGCTGCAGCTTCAGAAATGCGAAAGTAGGTCAATATGTTATAATCAAGGTTATATTTCATTTCGGAATACAAAAAATTGCATGTGGTTCAAATTTGAAGACTGTACATTCAAAAATGTGAAAATAGGTCAATAGGTCAATACCAAAGTCAAATTTTATTTCGGAACAAAAACATATGCACGTGGTTCAAATTTGAAGGGTGTAGTTTTAGAAATGTGAAAGTAGGTCACCATGTTAAAATCAAGGTTAAAAATCAATTTCGAATACAAAACTATGCATGTGTTCCAAGTTTGAAGCTAGTACCCTCAGAAAAGTGAAAGTAGGTCACTAGGTCAATGTCAAAGTCAATGTTTATTTCGGTACACAAATATATGCATGTGGTTCAAATTTAAAGCATGTAGCCTGAAAAATGTGAAAGTAGGTCACCGTGTTAAAATCAAGGTTAAAAATCAATTTGGAATACAAAACTATGCATGTGGTCCAAGTTTGTAGTCAGTACCCTCTGAAATGTGAAAATAGGTCACTAGGTCAATGCCAAGGTCAAATTTTATTTCGGAACACAAAACTATGCATGCGGTCCAAATTTGAAAACCTGTACCTTCAAAAATGAGAAAGTAGGTCACTACATTAATGTCAAGGTCAAAGTTCATTTCGGAACACAAACCTATGCATACTGTCTAAATTAAGCCTGTAGCTTGAGAAATGTGAAAGTAGGTCACTAGGTAAATCTTAAGGTCAAAGTTCATTTCCGTACACAAATCTATGCATTTGGTTCAAATTCTTCGGATGTATCTTGAGAAATGTGGAAGTAGGTCACTGGGTCACAATCAAGGTTTAATTTCATTTCGGAGCACAAACTTTTGCATGTGGTCCAAATTTGAAGCCTGCACCTTCAAAAATGTGAAAGTAGGACACTAGGTCAATCTCAAGGTCAATGTTTACTTCCGTACACAAACCTATGCATGTGGTCCCATGTTGAAGCCTGTAGCTTGAGAAATGTTAAAGTAGGTCATTGTGTAAAAATTAAGGTCAGATTACATTTCAGAACACAAAATTATCCAAGCAGTACAAATTTTAAGCCTATACCTTCAAAGTATGGTTACTAGGTCAATGTCAAGGTCAAAGTTTATTTCGGTACAAAAACTGTGCATGTAGTCCACATTTGAAGCCTGTAGCTTGAGAAATGTGAAATTAATGTTCTAGGTCAAAATCAAGGTAATATTTCATTTCGGAACACAAAATTATGCATGTGGTCCAAATTTGAAGCCTATACCTTCAAAAATTTGAAAGTTGGTCACTAGGTCAATGTCAAGGTCAAAGTTTTTTTTAAGTAAACAAAACTATGCATGTAGTCCACATTTGAAGCCTATAGCTTGAGAAATGTGGAAGTAGCTTTCTAGGTCAAAATCAAGGTTAAATTTCATTTCGGAACACAAAACTATGCATGTGTTCCGAATTTGAAGCCTGTGCCTTCAAAAATGTTAATGTAGGCCACAAGGTCAATATCAAGGTCAAAGTTAATTTTGGTACACAAACCTATGCATGATGTTCAAATTTGAAGGCTGTAGCTTGAGAAATGTCTAAGTAGGTCACTATCTCAAAATTAAGGTAACATTTCATTTCGGAACACAATATTATGCATGTGGTCCAAATTAGAAACCTGTACTTTCAAAAATAAGAAATTATGTCACTAGGTCAATGTCAAAGTCAAAGATAATTTCCGTACATAAACCTATGCCTGCGGTCCAAATTTAAAGACTGTACCTTGAAAATGAGAAAGAAGGTGACTATGTCAACTTTAAGTTCAAATTTCATTTCGGAACACAAAACTATACATGTTGTACAAATTTCAAGCCTGTACCTTCAAAAATGTGAAAATAGGTCATTATCAAGGTCAAAGTTTATTTCGATATACAAATCTACGCATGTGGTCCAAATTTAAAGGCTGTAGCTTGAAAAATGTGAAAGCAGATCAGTATGTTATAATCAATGTTATATTTCATTTCGGAATACAAAAAATTGCATGTGGTCCAAATTTGAAGCCTGTACCTTCAAAAATATGAATATAGGTCAATAGGTCAATGTCAAGGTCAAAGTTTACTACGGTGCACAAACCTATGCATGTGGTTCAAATTTGAAACATGTAGCTTGAGAAATGTGAAAGACGGTCATTGTGTAAAAATTAAGGTCAAACTTCATTTCAGAACACAAAACTATGCATGTAGTCCAAATTTGAATCCTGTACCTTCAAAAATGAGAAAGTAGGTCACTACATCAATGTCAAAGTTCATTTCGATACACAAACCTATATATACTGTCCAAATTTAAAAGCCTGTAGCTTGACAAATGTGAAAGTAGATCATTAGGTCAATCTCAAGGTCAAAGTTCATTTCCAGGCATGTGGTTTAAATTCTTTAGATGTAGCTTGAGAAATGTGGAAGTAGGTCACTAGGGCAAACTCAAAGTCAAATGTCATTTCGGAACACAAAATTATGCATCTGATCAAAATTTGAAGCCTCTACGGTACACAAACCTATGCATGTGGTTCAGATTTCGAGCATGTAGCTTGAGAAATGTGAAAGTAGGTCATTGTGTATAAATTAAGGTCAGATTTCATTTCAGAACACAAAAATATGCATGTTGTCCAAATTTGAAGCCGGTACCTTCAAGAATGTGAAAGTAGCCAACTAGGTCAATCTCAAGGTCAAAGTTTATTTCCGTACACAAACCTTTGCATGTGGTCCAAAGTTGAAGGCTGTAGCTTGAGAAATGTCAAAGCAGGTCATTATGTAAAAATTAAGGTTAGATTTAATTTCAGAACAAAAAACTATGCATGTAGTCCAATTTGAAGTCTGTACCTTCAGAAATGTGAAAGTCGGTCATTAGGTCAATGTCAAGGTCACTAGATCATTTTCAGAATCAATGTTTATTTCGGTACACAAAACTATGCATGTAGTCCAAATTTGAAGCCTGCAGCTTGAGAAATGTGAAATACGTTTCTAGGTCAAAATCAAGGTCAAACACTGTGCCTCCAAAAATGTGAAAATAGACCACATGGTCAATATCGAGGTCAAAATTTATTTCGGTTCACAAACCTATGCATGTGACCCAAATTTGAAGCCTGTAGCTTGAGAAATGTAAAAGTAGGTCAATGTGTCAAAATTAAGGTCAAATTTAATTTCGAAACACAAAGCTATGCATGAAGTCCACGTTTGAAGCCTTAACCTTCAGAAATTTGAAAGTAGGTCACTAGGTCAATATCAAGGTCAAAGTTTATTTTGGTACACGAACCTATGCATGATGTTCAAATTTGAAACCTGTAGCTTGAGAAATGTGAAAGTAGGTCACTAGGTCAATCTTAAGATCAAAGTTTATTTCGGTACGCAAACGTATGCATGTAGTTCAAATTCTTCAGCTGTAGCTTGAGAAATGTGAAAGTAGGTTACTAGGTCAATATCAAGGTAACATTTCATTTCTGAACACAAAATTATGCCTGTGGTCCAAATTAGAAGCCTGTACTTTCAAAAATAAGAAAGTAGGTCACTAGGTCAATGTCAAGGTCAAAGATAATTTCCGTACACAAACCTATGCATGCGGTACAAATTTAAAGACTGTAGCTTGAAAATGAGAAAGAAGGTCACTATGTCAATTTCATGGTCACATTTCATTTCGGAACACAAAACTATGCATGTGTTTCAAATTTGAAGCCAGTACCTTCAAAAATGTGAAGATAGATCAAAGTTTATTTCGATACACAAACCTACACATGTGGTCCAAATTTGAAGGCTGTAGCTTGAGAAATGTGAAAGTAGGTCACTATGTTATAATCAAGGTTATATTTCATTTCGGAATACAAAATTTTCATGTGGTCCAATTTGAAACCTGTACCTTCAAAAATGTGAAAGTATGTTACTAGGTCAATGTCAAGATCAAAGTTCATTTCGGTACACAAACCTATGCATGTGGTTCAAATTTGAAGCATGTAACTTGAGAAATGTGAAAGTTGGTCACTAGGTCAAAAGTAAGGTCAAATTTCATTTCGGAACACAAAACTATGCATGCGTTTCAAATTTGAATCCTGTACCTTCAAAAATGAGAAAGTAGGTCACTACATCAATCTCAAGGTCAAAGTTCATTTCGGTACACAAACCTATGCATACTGTCCAAATTTAAAAACCTGTAGCTTGAGAAATATGAAAGCAGGTTACTAGGTCAATCTCAAGGTCAAAGTTCATTTCCGTACACAAATCTATGCATGTGGTTTGAATTATTCAGATATAGCTTGAGAAATGTGGAAGTTAAAATCAAGGTCAAATGTCATTTCGGAAAACAAAATTATGCATGTGGTCCAAATTTGAAGCCTGCACGTTCAAAAACGTGAAAGTAGGCCACTAGGTCACTCTCAATGTTAAACTTTATTTCCATTCATAAACCTATGAGTGTGATCCAAATTCCAAAGTCTGTAGCTGGAGAAATGTCAAAGTAGGTCACTAACTCACAATTATGGTCAAGTTTCATTTCGGAACACAAAACTATGCATGTAGTCCAAATTTGATGCCTGTACCTTCAAAAATGTGTAAGTAGGTCACTAGGTCAATGTCAAAGTAAAAGTTTATTTCGGAAAACAAAACTATGCATGTACTCCAAATTCTTCAGATGTAGCTTGAAAAATGTGAAAGTACGTCACTAGGTTAATGTCAAGGTCAAAGTTCATTTCGGTACACAAACCTATGCATGCGGTTCAAATTTTAAGCATGTTGCTTGTGAAACGTGAAAGAAAGTCACTAGCTCAAAAGGAAGGTCAAATTTAATTTCGGAATACAAAACTATGCATGCGGTCAAAATTTGAAGCCTGTGCCTTCAAAATTGAGAAAGTAGGTCACTAGATCATTGTCAAAGTCAAATTATTTCGGTACACAAACCCATGCATGCTGTCCAAATTAAAAGCCTGTAGCTTGAAAAATGTGAAAGTAGGTCACTAGGACAATGTCAAGGTCAAAGTTCATTTCGGTACACAAACCTATGCATGTGGTTCAAATTTGAAGCATGTAGCTTGAGAAATGTGAAGTAAAGTCACTAGGTCAAAAGGAAGGTCAAAATTCATTTCGGTATACAAAACTATGCATGTGGTTCAAATTCTTCAGATGTAGCTTGAGAAATAAGTAAGTAGGTCACTAGGTCAAAATCAAGGTCAAATTTCATTTCGGAACACAAAACTATGCATGTGGTCCAAATTTGAAGCCTGTGCCTTCAAAAAAAGCAGGCCACTAGGTCAATCTCAAGGTCAACGTTTATTTCCATACTCAAACCTATGCACGTGGTCCAAATTTGAAGGCTGTAGCTTGAGAAATGTCAAAGTAGGTCACTTTGTAAAAATTAAGGTCAAATTTCATTTCGGAACACAAAACTATGCATGTAGTCCAAATTTGAAGCCAGTACCTTCAAAAATGTGAAAGTTGGTCACTAGGTCAATGTCAAGGTCAAAGTTTATTTCGGTACACAAAACTATGCATGTAGTCCGAAGCTGAAGCCTGTAGCTTGAGAAATGTGAAAGTAGGTCACTATGTCAATCTCAAGGTCAAAGTTCATTTCGATACAAAAAAAATATGCATGTAGCCCATATTCTTCAGATGTAGCTTGAGAAATGTGTAAGCAGGTCACTAGTTCAAAAGCAAAGTCAAATTTCATTTCGGAACATAAAACTATGCATGCGGTCAAATTTGAAGCTTCTACCTTCAAAAATGAGAAAGTAGGTCACTAGGTCAATGTCAAGGTTAAAGTTTATTTTGGTACACAAATCTATGCATGTGGTCCAAATTTGAAGCCTGTAGCTTGAGAAATGAGAAAGTAGGTCACTAGGTCAATGTTAAGATCAAAAATCATTTCGGTAAACAAAATTATGCATGTGGTCCAAATTTGAAGGATGTAAGTTGAGAAATGTGAAAGTAGGTCACTATGTCAAAATCAAGGTCAGATTTCATTTCGGAACAAAAAACTACACATGTGGTCCAAATTTGAATCCTGTATCTTCAAAAATGTGAAAATAGGTCACTAGGTCAATATTAAGGTCATAGTTTATTTCGGTACACAAACCTATGTAGATGGTCAATATTTAAAGCCTGTAGCTTGAGAAATGTGAAAGTAGGTCACTAGGTCAGAGTTCATTTCAGTACACAAAACTATGCATGTGGCGAAGGATGTAGCTTGAACAAAAAACTACACATATGGTCCAAATTTGAATCCTGTACCTTCAACAAGAGGGCCATGAAGGCCCTGTATCGCTCACCTGACCTACTGATCTAAAGATCATCAAGATTAACATTCTGACCAAGTTTCATGAAGATATGGTCATAAATGTGGCCTCTAGAGTGTTAACTAGCTTTTCCTTTGATTTGACCTGGTGACCTAGTTTTTGACCCCACATGACCCAGATTCGAACTTGGCCTTAAGATTATCGAGGTTAACATTCTGACCAAGTTTCATGAAGATACAGTCTTTAATGTGGCCTCTGGAGTGTTAAACTTTTTCATTGATTTGACCTGGTGACCTAGTTTTTGACCCCACCTGACCCAGATTTAAACTTAACCTAAAGATCATCAACATTAGCATTCTGACTAAGTTTCATTAAGATATGGTCATAAATGTGGCTTATACAGTGATAACTAGCTATTCCTTTAATTTGGCCTGTTGACCTAGTTTTTGGCCCCAATCTGTCCAAATTAAAGTTGACCCTAAGACATCAGGTTTAACATTTCGACCATTTTCATTACTGAATATGGTCCTAAATGTGGCCTATAAAGTGCTAACTACTTTTTCTTTGAGTTGACCCGGGTGACCTAGTTTTTGACCTTCACATGACCCCATTTTCAACCGACCTAAAGATCATCAAGCTTAACATTCTGGCTAACTTTCATGAATAAAGTTCTAAATGTGGCCTCTAGAGTGTTAACAATCTTTTCTTTTGATTTGGACCAGTGGACCGTAGTTTTTTGACCCCAACCTGACCCAATTTGAACTTGACCTAAAATTCATCAAGATTACCATTCTTACCAGTTTCATGTAAGATACGGTCATAATGGGCCTCTATAGTGTTTACTATCTTTTCCTTTCCTTTGATTTGAGCCGGAACCTAGTTTTTGACCCTACATGCCCCAGATTTCAAACTGGACCTAAGATCATCAAATTAAAAGTCTTACCAAGTTTCATGAAGAAGCATAATATGGCCTCGACTCTCCAGTGTTAACAAGCTTTTCTTTGATTTGACCTGGTGCCCTAGTTTCTGACCCCGATACCCACTAATCCGAATCTGAACTCGTCCAAGATATTTTGAGGGGTAACAAGTACAAACGGCTGGTTCCACAGCGCTGATTAAACTGTACGGGAAAGAATGTTTGCAAAATCTAAGATACTGTGGTTTTCAATACAAACCTAGGCGAGCATTTGGGTTACTGTTGTATAATCATCTTGATTAACTTGAGAGTAGTGCAATTGATATTACAGACTATAGATGGTGACAAATACATTGTGTTTGCTCATTGCGTAAGATAGACAACGGCAACATAATAGATTTACTCCGGAATCGGTCACGTCAGTATTTCCCAGGTTCATGGAACGCGCTATGGGTACATTTACACCAAACCATCTATAAACGATTTGCCCTATGTCAAAATATTTAAACTAGCACATGAACACAAATTCAGCCTTATTTATACAGAACTATTTGAATCCAAATTTGAATTTATAAGGTTATGGACAAGAAGATTTTTTATGTTTTTCCTATATCAGTCTATATAAACATGTGATCCCCGGGCGTGTCAATATTTTGACCCTACGGTGGGATACGTTGAACAACTTGGTAGAGAACCACTAGAATGAGGCTACCTACAAAATCGTAGCCCTATACTTTGTGGTTTTGGACAAGAAGATTTTCAATTTCCAAAGTTTTTCCCTATATAAATTATAAGTAACCATGTGAAAACCCCTCCTCCCGCCGCCCCCCCCCCACCCCCTCCCCCAACCCTCCAAGGGCGGGGCCATATTTGACCCCTATGGAATAATTTGAACATCTTGTAGACAGGACCACTAAGGATGTCACATACAAAATTTCAAAGAAGCCTAGGAGCCCTTGGGTTTGGACAAGAATATTTTTCAAAGTTTTTCCCTGTGAAGTCTATATCAACCATGTATCCCCGCGGCGGGGCGCACTATTTGACCCCTATGGAAATATTTGAACATCTTGGGTAGAGGACCACTAGATGACTACAATATACCAAATATCAAAAAGCCCTAGGCCCTGTGTTTTTGGACAATAAAGATTTTCAAATTTTTCCCAATATAATCTATGTCGATTATACAAATAAACAAAGGGCCATAACTCACTCGTGGTTTGAACCAGTCTGATTTTCAGGGGACAAAACCAGGGTATCAAACAATCATTCCTGACCAAAGTTTTGTAAAAAAAACAGTAGTTTCTAGGAGATGCGATAACAGTTTTAATATGGAAGTATGGAAAGGACCCTCGGACGCGAGTGATTTGAATAGCCCACCATCACAGACGGTTGGGCTAAAAGAGATAAAGTGAAAGTGCATCAAAACTTAAACAAATATGTGGTGGAGGGATACGGACGCGACGCGGACAAGTAATGTAGCTGCCAATACTTCAGATAGTTGAGCTAACAAACCAATCTAAAATCTTTATTGTATTTCTTTCACTTGTTTCAAAAACTTGGAACGCAATTTGGTCTGCCATTACACTTGAAAGACAGGTCCAAAAGTTTGAGATTTCCAACTTTCTATCTCAATTATCATATGTGTATATAGTTCATGTTCATGCAGAAATTACATTAAAGCACTGAAGAATATTTTTGATAGGAGTTCCTGATTATTTATATATGTAATTCATATTCTTCCGCAAATTAATTCCTTACCTGCGAAAAATATCTTTAATATAATACTTTTTATACTGTGAATTAATCAGTAACACCATTTTAAAATGCCACTGAAAAACGTGGAATAGAACAGTGGGATTTGGTAAGAAAAATAAAGATAACCTTGCATTTTCATTCGGATATTCTAATTTTACCTGCAATAGAATTCACACACAAAATGTGCCAGCACGGCGATCATTACAGGTCAATACCAAGGCGAGCGGCCTTCCCCTTAAAAAGGTTACCATGAAGAGCTATTTTTTCAAAATAAGGTCATAATTAAGACCGTACAAAACTGGATATAAGTTACTCACCAGAGGAGGACATTGAGCATTTGACCCTTTTTTCTGACCAAGTATGATGAACATCCATTTGTAGTTCATTAAATCTAATCTTATGTCTTTTCTATTTTTGTTATGACAACCTTAGATTGAGAAAGATCCAACCAAGTGTGTTAAAAAAACAAGTCTGGCCAATCCAGTTAACCAGAAATATTTGTTTCAAGTTTTTTCTCTGGTAGCCTATATGCAGTCGATTTAAAGCATCTTAATACTAGAAAATTAATGTGTCACAGACATGGATGCCCCGCAACATGAGAAAGGTCACGGGCATGGTACTGCTCACAAACTAAAAGAAGGACCCTTGGCCCTATTTATTAACAAAAAAAAATATTGTAAGAAACCCTTGGCCCTATTTATTAACAAAAAATATATTGTAGGAAAACAGAAAATTTAGTAATCTGTATATGTAGTGAAAATTGGCTAAGTTCAACCAAGGACTGTGACCTTGACCTTTGAGCTAGTGAAATGGTTTTGAGCAAGACAAATCGTCTATCCATGCTTATCACGTGTCAAATAATCTGAAATCGGACCATGGGTGTCAAAGTTATTGCCCGGACATGAACACCACCCTTTCCCAAACACACAAACACACACACAGACAGGAGTAACACTATATCCCCCCCCCCCCCACCATTTTATGGCGGGGGCATAAAAATTGAGAAAGGTCCATCAAGTAACACTACAGACCATGTATATTGAAAATCTTTCAAGTGTTCATGAAAAGAAGTTGTTTAAATAATTTTTATATTTCTAGCTGTGGCAACCTCTAGTTAGTGGAACCATCCGATGCAACACAAGTACGCTATGGAACAAATTTGGTGATGATCAATAAAGCGGTTCATGAGAAGTTGCATATAGTTTTTCTTTGTGTTTTTACTTCAGCTGGTCCCTAGGAGTGGCTTAGCAGAATGACTTGAACATATTTGAGATACTACAGGCTATCTTAGGTGAATATCAACTGGTTCATGATAAGGGTCATTTTCTACTTTTAACGATAGTGGCCCTTGAAAGGATCAAGAATTATCATTTTGAAACAAACCTGAGAGAAACTGATACAAGGATAATACAGAACAAGTTTGGTCAAGATAACCCAACTGATATGAAGAAGTTGTTTACATGTTGTTTTTTTCTATTTTTAGCTCTGGCTACCCCTGAAAGGTACCAAGTGGACCCATATGGAAAAAACTTTCAGACAGGACCTTGCATGAAGATCCATGCAGTGGTCCCTGTGAATAGTTATTCAAAAGTTTTCTTCTATTTTTAGACATGATGTCCCCTATTTTCAGATCTGATGTCCCCTAAAAGGGGCTAAGTAGAACCAGAATTGTTTCCAAAGGACACATATGCCCCAGCCTACTTCACCATCCTCTAAATATCTAAGTTTTTAGTTTCACATGAAGGATGTATGACTAAAAGTTTGAAGCAAATTGTATTCAGATAAGGTTGTGCATCTGAGTAACTTTGAATCCATTCTCATGAGTTGAACACACTAAATTTCTTCACTTTGATTTCTTTTGTGAAATTAAGAAAGGGCCATAATTCTGGAAAAAAATAAACACAGAAAAAAGTTCATTATTCATGGTAATCTCCACATCAAGGTCATCTGTGAAACCTTCAAGGATATCCAAGATTTTCTTCTATATTCTATATAACTGCGGTAAAAGTAGACACAACAAAATTTCCTTTCGTTATGGTCATCTGCACATCAAGCTTGTTCGTCTGTAAAAGTTTGAAGCATATCCTTTCAATAGTGTTTTTAAGGTTTTTTTGACCTTTTGGTACAGAATGAAACCAGGAATTTAACCTTTAGCTTGCTGGCAGCAATTGGTTTTGCCGTTACGACCAGTGCAGACTAAGATCAGCCAGCACATCTGTGTGGGCTGATCATGGTCTGCACTGTTCGCTATTCAGTTAGTAAATGTTCAGTGAACACCCCTTCAAATAATAAATGGAATTGCCCAAATTGAATGATGGACCATTCCATTTTAGAAATTTAGCAGGGTAAAGGTCAAACATGCTAATTAAAAGAATATGTCCATGCAGACACAAATTGACAAACAGATACTCTTGAGCATCAGCCATTTCATTTCAGCAGAAACAATATCAAAATGTTTTCAAGTATTTTTGCGAATGTTTTGGAATCACTGTTGAGCATGAATTTCAGGCAATGAAATCAACATAACTAGCTGTCAAAATGTTGATAACATTTCACAGTAGGTTCATGATGTAAAACATTATCACTGAAAAAAAATGTTTGAATATAGAAGAGAAATAGGTATATGATCACTTAAACAAAACATTATCCCATTACACAGAATAATAACAAATGACTTTATTCGGCAAGAAATCACAGGATCATGTATTTTCTTCAATTATTATGTAAACAATATTACATGTACAAGTAATGCTGTGATGTAAGTGTAATACTTACACAGAGCAGTACAAAATGTAAATAACACAAATAATTTTCTTAAACAAGTATAGCTTTAAACTCAAATAAAACACATTTTTTCAACCTTTTTCATGTTTAATTAAATTCTTGCAAAATTAGGACAACATTCATGAAACTCCCCTATTAAGGATTTAGGTCACTTGTGTTTTTGATGACCATTTTATTCAAAACTTGCCTCTGTGTTGCAATCAAAGTATTCAGTATATCTCTTTGATAATAACTTGCTGAAAGACGAAGATTTACACATAGTGGTTAACCATTATCATGCTGGACACAGTTGATTCTACCTTTGCGACCAGTGTAGATCATGATCAGCCTGCATATCCATGTGATCTGATCAAGATCTGCACTGTTTGCCATTCAGACAATATATTTGGTAATCACCCCTTTAAACATTTAATGGTTCTGTCCAAACTGAAAAATGGACAAGTTCATTATAGATATTTAGCAGGCTATGGGTTAGTAAAAGTTCTTTAGTCTGCAAAATTATTTTCCTTATTTCTGGGATAATACGAGGCACCACTGGATGAAGACTAGACACTGAAATGTAGATCAACAAGAATGAATGAGTTGGGTTTTACGGCAAATCGACACAAAAAGGTCATATATCGCCGAAGATCAACAAGAGATGTTTGTAGAACATGTATACCCCACATGATGGGCTGTCCTATTTTCAGTCCTGTTATCACTATGACCTTGACCTTTGACCTACTAATCCCAAAATGACAGGGATAATCTATTTCATAAACCCAATCATGCTATCAAGTTTGAATGTTCTTGGTAAATTGGTTCTCAAGTTACTGAGCTGAAACTATTCGCTCTACCGTCAGACAGATCGATACAACCAACATGTGCAATATAATATACCCCTGCTTCTTGAATGGGTGGCATAAATATTAAAATCCTTCTGATAACTACAGAAATGTTATTTATACCATTAACAGATATAATTTATAATAGTTATCATATTTAATAATAAGACTTTGTCACACAAAAATGACTACTTTTCTGTTTACCTTTGCTTAACTGTTTACAATTTTGCAAATACAAGTATCTATTTTATAAACGAAATACTTGTATTTATCATTCATGTAACAATTAAATTCCATTTACTAGTATTCTCATATAGACATGTTTGTTTTTTTAGTTTTTATCATGCAACAGCCAACTTTTCAAAATTTCTCTCACAATTGCTCTTTCTGTCATTCAATAAGTAATTTAGAGTTGTTTCCCTTCTTACAGACTCTTCTGTTCTAAGTTACAAAAATTAAACAGTGGTATCACACTAATGGTCAGTCTAATACATAAATAAAAATTTCTGTTCTGCGGCATGCGCTTTTGTCATTTCATTACATCTTTTAATCGTGTTTCACATTTTTAAACCACATTCTTAGGCCATCATTCAGACGCGGATGTCTGACTGGTCATTATCATCCCTGTCAATAAACTGCAGAAACATTTCGTATGATCCAGTTCCATCTGTAATTCCTTTAAAACACACCATTAAATTTCTCAGTCTTTTTTCAGTTTCAAATTCTTGAACTCGGGCTTCCTTCTACCAGAAAACCAAAATGGTATCCCAACAGAAGAAGTGTTTTCTGATATTACTTTTCCTTGTTCCTTCTCGTAAGCTTCATAGTTAAGAGTGTTCTCCGTCATCTCTGTTTGGCCACTCTCTCCAAAGAAATCCGGGTATTCAAACATGTCTTTTGTCTGAAAAAAATAACAAAAACAACTTCATATACTGTGAAATCATTCATTTTCTTGAAGTATTAATTTTTGTGATTTCGCGGTTGAGTCAGTCCAGGAGATTTAATCCCAACAAACAAGAAAATGCCCATCCCATGATTCATTTTATGTTCAAAAATTGAAAACCACGAATTAAGATTCCCATAAACTGCCGTTTTGACCAAAACAACAAAATTCATGCCCAAGAAAATTAAATGATTTCACAGTTAAAACGTAATCATCAGAATTCGGTTATTTTTGGTAGTTCTGCATGTTTGAAACAAATACTGTTCTACAATATAGATTTTATTAAATATTTTTCAAAGCATCTTTGTATCTCAAAGAAATTCAACCAATATAATAGATATGACTGTGTGCCAAATTGTTCATTAGATCTGAAGATATTGGTCCTCCAATAAATTTTCAAAAAGGGCTTTTATGGTAAAATCACACAGTTTTGTGTATAAAAGAAGTTCCACAAGTAGAACTAGAAGACGATTTTGCAAAAAAGTGCATGTCTCCCCCAATGCATGGTCGTATAGGCAAGAAGTCAATAGGGGGACAAGCAAAAGTCAAAGAAGAGACACTGATGGTTGGCTGCAATAGGAATCACCTACTTGGCATGTCCAGTCATCCCACTAAGTTTCAACATTATGGGCCTAGTGGTTCTAGAGTTATTGTTCAGGATCCTGTGACCTTTACCTTTGATCAAGTGATCCCAAAACCGGTTTCAAGTAATTGATCGGAAATGGTTTCCCATGTTCAGGCCCCAGTGACCTTGAACTTTAACAGAGTGACCCCAAAATCGAAAGGGGTCATCTGCACTGCATGACTAATCATCCTATGAAGTTTCAACATTCTGGGTCAAGTGGTTCTGAAGTTACTGACACTCTTCACATCAGCTGGAGTTCTAATATTTTTACTTTTTTAGCTCACCTGAGCACGAAGTGCTCAAGGTGAGCTTTTGTGATCACCCTGTGTCCGTCGTCCGTCGTCGTTCGTTCGTCCGTCAGTCGTCCGTCTGTCGTCGTCAACAATTTGACTGTTAACACTCTAGATGTCACAATTTTGGCCTAATCTTAATGAAACTTAGTCAGAATGTTACCCTCAATAAAGTCTTGGATGAGGTCGATATTGGGTCATCTGGGGTCAAAAACTAGGTCACCAGGTCAAATCAAAGGAAAAGCTTGTTAACACTCTAGAGGTCACAATTTTAGCCCAATCTTAATGGAACTTGGTCAGAATGTTACCCTCAATAAAATCTTGGATGAGGTCGATATTGGGTCATCTGGGATCAAAAACTAGGTCACCAGGTCAAATCAAAGGAAAAGCTTGTTAACACTCTATATGTAACAATTTTGGCCCAATCTTAATGAAACTTGGTCAGAATGTTACCCTTAATAAAATCTTGGACAATTTCGATATTGGGTCATCTTGGGTCAAAAACTAGGTCACCAGGTCAAATCAAAGGAAAAGCATGTTAACACTGTATAGGCCATATTTATGACTGTATCTTCATGAAACTTGGTCAGAATGTTTACCTTGACGATCTCAAAGTCCAGTTTCTGTGTCATGTAGGGTCAAAAACTAGGTCACCAGGTCAAATCGAAGGAAAAGCTAGTTAACACTTTACAGGCCACATTTATGACCATATCTTAATGAAACTTGGTCAGAATGTTAATCTTGGTGCTGTGATTCTTTGTGACAATGTAAATGAAGCTTGATATAATTTCAAAAATATTTTCATGTCAGTGTTAGATAATCTTGCACCAATTAAAGAAATTAGAATTAAACAAAGGACTGAGCCTTGGGTTACACCAGAGATCTTAAACTGTATAAGGGACAGGGACAAGGCTTTTCATATGTATAAAAGCAACAAATCTGAAGATAATTACAATTGTTTCAAAGTGTTAAGAATTAAAGCACAAAGTATGATTTATAATGCAAAGAAGAATTACTTTACTACTAGTTTAGAAAATAACAAATCAGATTCTAAATCTCTGTGGAAGTCTTTAAAGCAACTTGGTTTACCTTCTAAGAAAAGTGTCTCATCATCTAGTAATATTGGTTTGAAAGTTGATGGGGATATATGTTTTGATTTTTTTAACAGTTGCAGAAAAGTTTAATTCTTTTTCTACCACTGTGGCATCAAAACTTGTTGAAAATCTGCCAAAATGTTCTTTTAAATTTGGAAAAAAAATTGTAAAAAAATTTTATGCTGCCAAAGGTATTTTTTTTTTAATAGTTTTTCATTTAGTATTGTCTCAGAGAATACAATTCTGAAGCATTTAAATAAACTCAGTGCTAATAAGGCCACTGGATTAGATGGTATTCCCTGTAGGTTTATTAAGGATAGTGCTTCCATTATAGCCTGTCCCTTGACACACATTTTAAATCTGTCCATTATTCAGGGCATAGTCCCAGATGACCTGAAATCTGCAAGGGTTATTCCTCTGAACAAGAAAAATGACAAAACTGATGTTGGTAATTATAGGCCTGTGTCCATTTTATGCATTCTTTCTAAGATATTTGAAAGGGTTATCTACGACCAAATGGGAGGTTATCTGAATGATAAGAAACTTTTGTATGGTTTTCAGTCTGGCTTTAGACGTGGATTTTCCACATACACTTGTCTAATCCATTTGCCGGATTTTAATAAATTTCAGATGGATCAAGGTAACATGGTAGGCATGGTGTTATTAGATTTACAAAAAAGCGTTTGACACTGTCACCCATAGTATCCTGTTAATGAAACTGAATGCCATAGATCTAAGTTCTGATGCAATTAGATGGTTCCATTCTTACCTCTCTGATAGGCCGCAATTAGTAGATGTATCTGGTGTCCATTCCAGACAGGCTCCAGTTACATGTGGGGTTCCTCAAGGGTCCATCCTTGGGCCCCTTTTGTTCTTAGTTTATGTAAATGATATGTCAGCTATGTTAATAACAAACTTCTATTATATGCTGATGATTCAGGTATTCTTGTCTCTGGAAAAGACATCTCACATATTGAAACTGTTTTATCCAGTGAACTTAAAATTGTAAGTGAATGGCTTGTTGATAACAAGTTTGTTTTCTCTACATCTTGGAATAACAGAGTCCATTCTTTTTGGATCAAAACCCAAGTTAAGGCCTCAATCAAATTTGAACATTACATGTAATGGTACAAGTATTAAAGCTACTAATTCAGTGAAGTACCTTGGGGCAATCTTGGACCAGAATCTATCTTGTGATGAAATTGCAAGATCTGTGGTTTCTAAAGCAAATGCCCGTCTGAAATTTTTGTATCGTAAGAGTAAATTTCTGACTCTTCACACCAAGAAACTGTTGATAATGGCTCTTATTCAGTGTCACTTTGTTTATGTTTGTTCTTTCTGGTATTTCAGTTTGACTAAATACTGGAAAAACAGGCTTCAAATTACGCAAAACAAGATTATTCGGTTTGTCCTTGGTCTTGATAGTATGTCTCATGTTGGTCCTGAGCAGTTTAGGTCCTTGAACTGGTTACCAGTGGTTAAAAAGGTTGAACAGTTAACTCTCTGTCATGTGCATAAAATAAAGATGGGTAAAGCCCCTGAGTACATGAATGATAAATGTGTACCCCTTAGCTCCATACATGATCGATGCACAAGGTCTAGAGTAACTGCTTTCCCTAGTCAGGATTCCAGTGTTGGTTATTTGTATACTGATACTGGGCGGTTCTCATTGCCCAAGGTTGGAAGCTTTGGCAAAAAGACTTTTGCCTTCAATGGTATTGCTTTGTGGAATCACATTCCCCAGGATCTTAGATATATTACTTGTCCTTCTAAATTCAGACATGCCATCAAAATCCAATTAATGACCAGTTAGTTTTCAAACTTTCTTATTCCATTTTATCTAGTCACTTTTCTGTTGTGCATGAAATATTTCTGTTTTTTAATACTGACCTATAGGTGTCTAATACTAAAATACTGTGATAGTAATATGTGACATTAAATACTGTGATAATACTTAAAACTAAATTATCTGTGATACATTTGATTTAAAGGTTTAATATGCAACTTATTGTTAAAACAAATACATGACTTTCTGTGTCATGCCGCCAATAACAGGGACCACAATGGAAATAAGGGGAACTTTTGTTTCTCTTTTTGTGTTATCCCTGGTATTGGTGTGCATTTCATGGTTTAGAATATATGTATGATTGTATTAGTCTGCTTGCCACCATATTGTTGTTATATATCATGCATCTGTTTTATTGCCATGTTTAATAATTGATATGTGTACAATTTTACTAAATAAAATCTATCTATCTATCTATCTATCTATCTATCTATCTATCTATAGGTCAAGTTAAAATCTGGGTCAGGTGGGGTCAAAAACTAGGTCACCGAGTCAAATCAAAGGAAAAGCTTACACTGCGAAAAATATGTGCATATACGGGAGTATACGGTCCCGTATATGTCTAATATACGAATATCATATAAAAGGTATCTTTCCTGAAAATATGATCCAAACCTACGCCTTAAACATACTTTTGGACCTTGACAATCCCTAACTTTGAATACTGACAAAAACTGTTGAAACGTATTTATGCTAAGTATGAATGAAAGGATCCATGTGAGAAAAACATGAATGTCCAATTAAAGAATACGGGATTCCCGTATATGGAATGTTCCATATAGGGGAAAAATGTTTCCGTATACGCCCGTATATTAGGAGTATACGGAATGCGTACACTCCCGTATACGGAACCATTTTCCGCAGTGTTAACACTCTAGAGGCCACATTTTTGACTGTATCTTCATGAAACTTAGTCAGAATGTTAATCTGGATGATCTTTAGGTCAAGTTCAAATCTGGGTCATGTGGGGTCAAAAACTAGGTCACCGGGTCAAATCAAAGGAAAAGTTAGTTAACACTTTAGAGGCCACATTTATGACCATATCTTAATGAAACTATCTTGATGATCTTTAGGTCAATAGGTCAGGTGAGCGATACAGGGCCTTCATGGCCCTCTTGTTTATGTTTTTATTTTGAATATTTTACATCAAAACCTATCTACAGTCAAAATCAACAGTACGGGACCTAATCACACATTTTCAGTGAAAAACAATTTGTCTTAAAAAAACATAAAAACTGAGTACCTGTACATTGGAAATGATTTGTGATACAAACTTATTGACATAAGATTTTTGCAAAATATTCTTATAAATAACCAAAAACATTGTGCAGAAAATAGTAAACTGTTGCAATGCTTTAGAAATAATGCAAAAATTTGATACTGTGAAATCATTTCATTTCGTGGGCAAGAAATTTCGTGGTTTTGGTGAAAACGGCAATTTTGTGGGGAAATGAATTCGTGGATTACAACTTTTGAATATAAAGTGAATGGGGATTTTACTTATTCGTTGGGATTAAATTTCGTGGATTGACTCAACCACGAAATCCACGAAAATTAGTCCCCTATAAAATAGGGTTATTATAACAGTATCTTGATCTGCAATGTGGTATTTGGCCTCAGTTCTATAAATAGGGCACATGAAAACTTCACTCAGTTCTCTTTTAACATTGATAAACATTGAAGATTTCGTTCGATAACAAAAACAACTAACAAAAAAGTGGAGGTATATAATAAAAGTGTCCTTATAACAGTTACTGTAGCTAGAACTGGGATTTTGTTGATTTTGCAAGATCTGATCACACTCTGCACAATTTTTTTTAGGCTCTCGTCGACTTTGCAGGTGTGATCACACTCGGCGCTTGCATGCCTCGTGATATCCGATCTGGCAAAATCCAGTCAAGTCGAATCCAGCATTCCAGACTGATTATTATTATAACAAAAGCGCCACCAAGCGGGGCAATATACGCCCGAAGGGTTACATCAGAGGATGGCAGTAAAATTTAAAGAATTTGACTGTTGAAGCCCAAAGGACAGGAACAAGAAAAAGAAAAACATCCAAAAAGAAAAGTCCACAAAAGAATTCTTACCAGGTTAAGTTATGTCAAAATACATCTAAAAATTGGATGTACCATCCATGCTGTACCACAGGAAAGTGGTCTTGTTTTTCCCTACGGCCAATAATAAAAAAGTTTCAAAATAAGCTATTTATAGAAACAAAAAAGGGAAGTAATACAAAAAATTTATTGCAAGAGAACAACAAGAGATCACAGAGTGATCTTGGCGCCCACCATTGAGCTATTTTTGATTGC
Source organism: Mercenaria mercenaria (assembly GCF_021730395.1). Lineage (NCBI taxonomy): Eukaryota > Metazoa > Mollusca > Bivalvia > Venerida > Veneridae > Mercenaria > Mercenaria mercenaria. The sequence goes on from NC_069364.1 coordinate 44,378,117, forward strand.
TCCAAATTTCAAGACTAGCTCAAGGTCAAAATCAAGGTCAAATTTCATTTCAGTACTCATCATTGTGCATTTGGTCCATGCATGTGGTCCAAATTTGAAAGCTGTAGCTTGAGAAATGTGAAAGTAGGTCCAATTATTTGTTAAAATTATGGCCCTTTTTAACATATAAATTTTGTGAAATTTAAGCATGTAGACATTTTTGTCAGACAAAATGTTTTCAAGTTCTAAACACATCCTTGCATCATGAGATTACCTCATATGACAGGTTTGATTAATTCGGCAAACATTTTGTTAACTTTATGTCCCTATTGCACTGAAAATTTTGCATGTAAGCAGGTTCTTCAGGAACCATTGTTCTGATTTTTATTCATTCTCTCCATAAGTTCGTTCTTAATAGTTTTAATAGTTTAAAAATTAGTTGGATTCAAAGTCATTCAAAGTCATTTTTCAGCTTTTGTTATAGCAAATCTTCACATTTTAGAGGATTTTTTAGATGGATTAAACGATAAATTACAATAAAACAAGATACATGTACATGGCACAAGAACAAAACACTCTATCATGAGTTATTTAAAGATTAGGTCCCTTTCCAAACTAAAGTTGTCTTATTTCTTTTTCAAAACAAGCCTATAGGTATTAATCACATTCAGTGATAGCTCAAGTTTCATTTCATCCATTCATCTTATGTATTTCTGACAGTCATAATTTGTTGATCCTATTGTAACATTAAAAGAGCTATAGATAATTGACAAATGTCCTTTATTTTGTTAAATATCTATATATAGGATACATATGCAGACCATTTCATTTACACTACATATAAACATTTGGATGGCATGGCAACAAAAGCATTTTGAACTAGTGGATTTTTTATTTCTCTAAAATAGACCTATTGTTTTCATATTACAAGGTTAATATAAGGTTGCATTTTATTAAGCGAAAAACAGGCCGACACTTGTTAAAAATGGTTTTAAAAGAAACATGTCTATGATAAAACCAGACTTAGCTAGTTTAATAAGCATTACATTTTTCACTTCATAACGTCATTTTGTGATATCATTATAGAATATTGTCCTTTCTATTTTAGGTCAGACATCTATTTTTGTAGTTGCTTTTTTGCACATTACACTGTCTAAAGGAATTCGTACATCTGCAAGGAATTTATACATAGTCAAAGGAGACAACTTATTGCATTTTGTGAAATTTAATCAAGAAAACGATTTTAATATATAAGTTATATTCAGTTGATTCTCACCAAGTCTGCACTTCAGTCACACTACACTGTATGGCGTTTACGGACGCCCATCGTATAGAAAAAGAAATGAGACAAAAAGGTATCCGGTGATGAGAGGCACCCTCGCTGCTGTTTTATTTTTTCCGTTTTATGCGCCCGTACACCGATCACGTGAGCACCGAACAACAGCGCACAATGACCGCAAGATCAACGCACACATACAGGACGAACAACGTTCAATTAACGGATATTACAGTACTAGTAACGGATTTGTACCGCGTAAAACGTAAGCGCAATGCATGAAAAGCTGACAAAATGTTCTTGTTAATTATCGTCCTTCGAACATATGTCATATCCGTTGCATGTCCGGTAGTAGTCCGGCCGTGAATCAGGTCAACCGGACAAGAACTGATGCGAACCGGACAAGTACAGAATAGGGAACACACGAGTAACGATGTCACAAACTGACATACGGGCCTCATTGTATCTGTAGTTTAAATACAGGTATTGCATCATCTTTTTGTAAATTTTTGAGTTATTGTCAGATTTCACGCATAAAATACCTTTCATGTTTTTCTGTATTATATAATTTAAATTTACATGTAAATTTTATTAAATTCGGTTCAGTAATAAGAAAGTTGATGTTTTATAAACTTCAGTAATTCATGTTTTTATCCCCAAAACCACTATAACGGGCCTTAAATTGTTCTATTCAAATCCGCGCGAAAGTTGTCAGATTTCCCGGCTATATCGTGATTCCCGTGGAAATACAAATAGTCAGAGCACACGCATAAGCCGTGAGTCCCATGAAATTTAGTATTTGGCGGGACATTACCCTACAAATAGACTGGGCTAGATATGCCTAGCGCACACCACATTTTGACATTAGACGAATCTACGTCAAATTGATTTTTCTTGTTAGAAATTTATGCTCGATCAATGTAAGAAGTTTATTTGTTAGATTTTGTATCATTTTTGAATTACGATTTTTATTTAGTAAATTTTTTTTCATTCTACAGAATTTTGTAACAGATTTACTTTTCGGCATGTGGTTTTGGCTTGTTTCGGTATGTCTGGACTATTTATTAAATTGTTCAGGCTTTTGTAAATTATTTCGAAAGAGGTTTCTAAAAGGTTTCGTTTATGTAAGCTGTAAGATTTGTACTGAAATTTGTGTAACATGATAATTGTAAAGCACTCTTTTTCAAAAAAATATGTCAAACATATCGTTGTTATGGAACGCCGATACTGCATTGCATTGCAATGTTAAATCTACGTGGCAAGTCTAGTACCAAGTATGTAATATGTTAGTGTAATTTGAAATTATTGTGTGCCAGTCTATAGCACATCTGAACAGTGTCCGTTTTGTTGAATGGAAATTGGTTTTATAGTCATGCTAGCTTTTGTATAACGTTACTTCGCATTGAATTGTGTTAATTTGTAGTTGTAAATAATAGCTGCAGTTTATCATTTCCTATCTATAATTTTTCATCATAAACTTTTCATATCTTTTCCATACTTTAATTTTAGACTTTTAAGTTATTAATTCTAGAAATAATGGAAGTAATAAGTGACGTATTTTAATCACGTGACGTATGAACTTAGTAGCACATACATTTTGTATAAGTAGCACGTATTATTTATGGGAGCCTACGGAGGTATGATGTACCCAAAGGAGCAGTTTTATGCCCTGACTTATTTGTTTTGCTATGGTGCTTACCATATGTTATATATTTTAGCTTCTTCCGCCAGACGACTTTTACCTGGTATTGATGTCACAACCCGGAAGTACAATACCCGAGGTTATTTGTCTTCATTCGCTTGGATGTGATTTTCCCAGCGCAGAGCTTTCGTCCATGGTTGTGCCGTAAACCGAAAGACGATGACTTTTGTGATCACTGAAGTCAGCTCAGGGATCCAATCACCTACCATCATTAGGGAGCCAAAACGGAGTCAGCGTATTCACGGTTTATAAAGGATTTACTTGAAGATATGTTGTATTTTTTGTGCTACTTAAAGATCGTATTAACGGAAACAACTGTGCCACGTCACGTTTAAAACGGAACTGTCAGTGTTAGAACTTTATATCTAGGATACTGACTCAGATTATTTTCTTTCTTTCTTATAATCAGATTTTTTTTTCATTTATCATTTATTCATTGTATATAATCATTTTATGTCAATACAATTTGTAAATATTGTAAAGGGTGTTGATTTGTTCTGATAGTTGTTGTCCCCGGTACGTCCATCCTGTCACAAATGGTGTCAGAAGTTGGATTGGTCGACCGGACACAACAGCTATTCGAACATTATTAACACTCATTAAACTGCAGCAATAATTTGTAAAGATTCCTCTTGTTTTGTTTAATTGTTGTTTCACATGTAATAGTTTTATTCATTTTTCAGAGTGACGTCTTACCTCAGACAAGACAAGACAGATCCATAGCTTCAGCTAACCAGCTTTAGTGGTCACAGATTGATAGACAGTTGTATACGATACTTGGATTCTGGGGTGAGTTCGTTCCTTTTATTTTTCTTTTGGATTTATTTTGTGTCACTCTATGATTAAGTCACCATATATCTGTGCTGAGAGTGACCGCCCGTGACAAGGAGATTTATCATACTCTTATTCACTCTTACTTGTGCGTCGCCCTACTTCTCTCAGTGATACTATTATTTACTAGTGTACTGTATACATACTAGAAACAGTATTTTAATTGGTGTGTTAGCAAGCTTGTTTACTTGCATATACTTTTACCTACTCTTATGTTTTAGTGCTTCACAGTTGTGTTATACCTACACTTTATCTTAGGATAAAGCACTTTGGTTTATTTTTGTTTTGTTTGTTACACTAAAGTGTTATCACCAGTTACAGTTGATTATTTTTTGCTAAGGCTAGGGTATTGTTACAGCCTACTGTCACTGCATATTGTTGATTGTTGCCTATGCAACCTTGATTGACACATCGTATTGTTGCGCAACATAGTGTATTATTTTTGTGAGGACGTTTGTGTAGTATATACGTAGAGTATAGTATTTTGTTTTGGCTTCAGTGGTAACTGTAGAGCCTTAGTGTAAACTAGTGTAGTCTAGTATTCCCTCACAATTGTTTAATTAGTGTCTCAGGTTGTTATAGTAGCTGTTTTACGTGTGTTGTTAGTGTTAACATAGTGTAATCATTTAAACATGATAGTGTAGTAGAGTTTACGAAGGTAGGACAGAGTTAGGTTATGAAGAGATGAGTTACGTAACTTTGTTAAGGAGAGCAGGCTAAGGACGTGAGGAAAGACTTAGTAGATTAGAAGCAGAGAAAGATAGGTTAGAAGCAGAGAGAGAAAGAGAGAAGGAAAGGTTAGAAGCAGAGAGAGAAAGAGAGAGAGAAAAATTAGAAGCAGATAGGGAAATATTTGAGTCAGAAGCTAGACTACAGAAGGAAAAGGTAGAATACGAACGTAAGTTAGAACTAGATAACTATGAAATGGAAAAGGAGAATTTAATGTTAGCTAGGAAGTTAGAAACAGAGAAGGAGGAAGCAGAAAGTATGAAATTAGAAATAGAGCATAAGTTTAAGAGAGATTAGAAATGATGAGCAAGAAAAGGTAAAGGTTAGATGTCTCCCCTTGATGAGAAAATTATTCATGGATGCGTACTTGATGTGTACGACAGTACGCTGTTGCGCAGGATTGGGACAAAGAGATATGGTCACCCAATTTACCGTTCCTTCTGAAAGGTACGGCAAGAGAGGTATTTGATAGGCTTCCGTTAGAAGACCGGAAGGACTATCATAAATTGAAAGCCGATTTGTTACGTCAGTTCGAACTCACTGACGATGGCTATAAGAAAAGTTTAGAAACTGAAAGGCCCGTGATAACGAGACCTTTGTTGATGTTTTTTAGCCAGAATAAGTAGATATTTAGATGGTTGGCTTAGATGGTGTAAGGTAGAGAAAACTTACGAAGGATTGTTAGATTTTATTCTTAGGGACCAATTCTTAGATGTATGTAACAGAGAATGAATCGAATTGAGTAGTAAGAGGTTAGTTAAAGCTAGGGATGTAGAGAAGATGCAGATTTGTTTGCAAAGACTCGTGGAGGTCCCAAGTATGTCGTTAGAATCGAACAATAAGGGCCGAAGCCATAAACCATTGAAATACCTCAGAGACAGTATCCTAGTAGTCGTATGTAGTCACTAGTAATAGAGGCAGTAGTAATGGTGCAAATAGAGGCAGAGGTTATCAACCCTTTGGTGTACTGAAGTGTACTAATCGTGGTCGTATAGGGCATAGCTCATATTATGTAGGAGCGGAATGTACGGTAATAGTGCTAATGCAGCACAGAGGTAGAGGTAGAGCAGGAACAGGAAAGTAGTAAGGGGAGAATAGAAACAGTAAAGGAAATAGAAATAGAGGTCGAGGCCGTGCCGATATAGGAGTAGAGGTAGAGGAAGAATAGAGATAGAGATAGGAGTAAGTCAAATAGGTCAGAGAGTGGAAATGTATTATAGAACTCAGTGATGTTGAGGAGTTAGGTATGCTTAGTGTAAGTACATGTCCCAAAAAACCCCGGGGTACTTGTAATGGTAGGATGTAATCGCTATGCGAGATACAGGTTGTAATGGTGTGATAGTGAGACGTGACCCTAGTTGAAGCAAGTCAGTTTGTAGAGAAAACCCGTAGATGTAAGTACATAGATGGGAGTGAACATAGGCTAGATGTACCTAGAGTAAATATTGATTGTCCGTATTTCAAGGTACAGTAGAGGCGTTGGTTGTAGATAACCCTACCAATGATGTTATAATTGGTAATGTAGAGGGAGCTGAGAACCTCAGTTTAGTAGTTTAGCGTCAGCAGTAGAAACTAGAGCGCAAGCCAAAGTTAAAAAGCAAGTAAAGCTTAAAGTTCCGTCTCAGATTTTAGATATATCTAGAGAGGAATTCTTAGAAAAGCAACAGAAAGATAGCACTTTAGATTTGTGTAGAAAGAAGGCTGAGGAAGGTACGATTAAGCAGTGTAGAGGTAAGGGTTCAGTTAGGTTTGAGATTAGGAATAAGTTGTTATATAGAGAGTATACCGCCCAGAATTTAGACAAAAGTAGACAGTTGATTGTACCTTAGAGAAACTGTACTGAAAGTTGCACATGATTCGTTACTGTCGGGTCATTTAGGAGTAAGGAAAACTAGTGATAGGGTATTACGTGAATTTTACTGACCAGGAGTAATTGCAGAGGTTAGGAGGTGCTGTCAGTCATGTAGTATTTGTCAACGTACTATAGCTAAGGGTAGAGTAAGCAAAGTTCCGTTAGGAAAAATGCCTTTGATTGATACTCCGTTTAAGAGAGTTGCTGTCGACATTGTTGGTCCGATCAAACCTATGACTGATAGGAAAAAACAGATATATTTTGACTATGGTAGATTATGCTACTAGATATCCGGAAGCCATAGCACTACCTAGTATTGAAACTGAGAGGGTAGCAGAGGCATTAGTAGATATGTACAGTAGATAAGGAGTTCCAGAGGAAATGCTTACAGACTGTGGATCGCAGTTTACGTCAGACCTTATGGCAGAAGTTAGTAGATTATTGTCATTAAGGCAGTTGACTACAACACCGTATCACCCTATGTGTAACAGCTTAGTAGAGAAGTTTAACGGTAGTTTGAAGCAAATGTTGAAGCGTATGTGTAGCGAGAGACCTAGAGATTGGGATAGGTATTTGAATGCCATGCTGTTTGCTTACCGTGAAGTTCCACAATAAAGTTTGGGTTTTTCTCCCTTTGAGTTACTTTACGGCAGAACAATCCGTGGACCGATAACTGTGCTAAGAGAGTTATGGGCTGGTAAGCCGGAGAATGATGAGGTTAAAACCACTTACCAGTATGTTATGGATTTGCAAGAAAAGTTGGAGGATACGTGTAAGATAGCTCAGCAACAGTTAGCGAAAAGTAGTGCTAGATACAAGAAGTATTACAATAGGAAGGCTAGAGATAGGAGGTTTAAGGCAGGTAGTAAGGTACTTGTATTGTTACCTACGAAACATAATAAGTTGTTGTTACATTGGAAGGGTCTTTACGTAGTAGTAGAGGTAATAAATAGACTAGATTACAGGATAGATGTAGACGGAAAGTTGAAAACGTTTCACGCAAACATGCTGAAACAGTACTGTGAAAGGAAGGATGATAGTAAGTCTATACTGATAAGGGTATATTAAATAAGGTTGGAGCAGCTATTGTAGAGGAGGTTCATAGAGATTATGATAGATTAGATCCGAATGAAAGTAGTGATGCGTTTTCGAGTAGAGTAGAAAAGGATATAGTTCTATGTCCTATAAAGCAGGGTACAGAAACGTACAAAGATGTAGAGGTAAATCCAGAGTTACGAGTAGAATGTAAGCAGGAAGTAGTAGATTTGTTAGAAAAATTTTCAGATGTACTGACAGATATTCCTGGAAATACCAACTTAGTTGAACATGATATTCAGTTGTCAACTACAGATCCGATAAGAGTAAAGGGTTATCCTATTCCTTTTCATTCGCAGCCAGTAGTGAAAGAGGAAGTAGATAAAATGTTGGAGTTGGGAGTAATCGGACCATCAAATTCTCCATTTTCCTCCCCTATTGTCCTCATAAGGAAAAAAGATAACAGTATCAGGTTCTGTATAGATTTTCGCCAGGTCAACAAACTGACGGTTTTCGATGCTGAACCTATGCCAAACATGGTGGAGATGTTTTCAAAACTATATAAGTATAGATATTTTTCTAAACTAGACTTGAGCAAAGGTTACTGGCAGGTCTCTTTATCTGAAAAGGCAAAACCCATGACTGCTTTTGAAACCCCGAAAGGTTTGTTTAAATTCCGTAAGATGTCCTTTGGATTAGTTAACGCACCTGCAACGTTTTGCAGACTGATGCGGAAGGTTTTGAAGGACCTTGGGCACTCGGATAGGTTCATAGATGATATCCTGGTGTATACAATCACATGGCCAGAACATGTAATACCTCTTACTGAGTTGTTAACCAGACTAAGAGAGGCTAATTTAACAGCAAAACCGACTAACTGTTTTATAGGTTTTCAGAAGTTAGAATGTTTAGGGCATATGATAGGAGATGTCCAGACCCTTGAACCAGTTCCAAATAAGGTACAGGCCATACAGAATGCCGAAAGACCGAAAACCAAGAAGGCAATACATTCATTCTTAGGTGTAGTCGGATTTTACAGAAAGTTTATCCCAAATTTTGCCGTCATTGCAGTACCACTCACAGAATTGACGAAAAAGGGTCAGCCAAATCTTGTAGAGTGGGGTGAAAGTCAAGAAAAAGGCTTTCCAGACTTTGAAGGCTAGCTTAATGGGTCCACCTATTTTGAAGTTGCCAGATTTAGATCAGACTTTTGTATTGAGAGTAGATGCTTCAGATGTAGGTTTAGGCTCAATATTGCTTCAGGAAAGTGATGGAGAGAAATTACCGGTAGCGTATGCTAGTAGGAAATTACTACTTAGGGAGCAAAATTACTCAGTGATAGAGAAGGAGTGTTTAGCGATAGTATGGGCGGTATTTGTTCGGTAAAGACTTTGTATTAGAGACAGATCATCAGCCGCTCAATTATTTGAATAAAGCGAAACTTAGCAATTCCAGGCTGATGAGATGGGCTTTGGCATTGCATTCATATAGGATCAGTATAAGAGCAATACCTGGTAGAGAAAATGTAGGCGCAGATTATTTGAGTAGAGTGTAGACAGGTGGCTATATTATATGGTGTACAGACAGTGACCGTGTATTTTTTTTTTTTTTTTTCAGTATGTCATTTTGTTTTCATTTAAGGTACTTCCGAAATTGAAAACTTGGTGGTGAATTTCCAAGCATGAAAAATGTAAATGTGTTTCTTATAAAATCACAATAAATATCATTTACATGTTTGAGACGTCTGTAATTTATCAAATATTGTTGTTACTAACCTGTTAACTTTTACTACCACCAAAAATGTCACAAAAATACAGTAAATTTTTGGTTAGATCAAATTCTATTATACTTGCATTAATTTACACACAAGTCCTAGTATTATATAGACCAAAAGTGACTTTAGTGCAAAGGAGCCTTCAAATGTAAATATTACGACATATACGAGTAGATCCTGAAAAGCCACGAGGTCGGTTGCATGAAGAACGGCAACCATTTTGCTTTTCCGACACAAATCTGACACAGACTTCAAGACAAGATCATACATTAACTACAACACATTGCGTAAAAAGACAATAGTTTGATTAAAAAGTATTAATAACCATATTAAATGAGCCATTTCATTATTGATGACATCGCTTGATCTTTCTTATTTCCGTAATAGTATACAGCGATAGCTTCTATGTTTACATTTCACATGTCTCTCCCGGAAGATGAAGGCGATTAACATAGCTGTGCTACATACGCCGATCATCGTTCAGACGTGTTCTACATCTTTCAGTACAATATGCAAATGCAGTATTAGGTTCTTTTAACGTTTTCATGTTTGGCACCAATCAATTTTATAAATAAATTATCTGTATACAAAAATAAACGATAAACTTTAGAACTATTTTAAGTGTAAGCATAATTGTTATGCGTTATTAGGTTTCACATGTGACATTGGTTAAACTCGATTCTTCGTCACGGGATTCGGTGCTTCTAAGACCCTAAAAAGTTCATTATGGTTGAAGCGCTCATAGTACAAGTAATGGGAAGTGTCGGAACAGCGTGATAACTTTTGGCTGTTTTCGTCAGATAAATAGATAGATTAATAAAATAAGTCATCACAATAAGCCAAATGAGTGAGGCTATAGCACAGAAGCACGTGCACTCTAAATTTAATTGGTGCCTATTATATGGGTACCCAATAAAGAAGTTAAAAACTACTATTTCTAATCCTGAAACGGAAAAAATATTAAAGACAAAAATACTATATAATGCTACATTGAAAAGCTCCCTTCGTTGCCGTTACGCAATGGTATTTTTACCAGGACACGCTGTATAACAACCAAAATGTCAAGTTCTGTAAAAATATAGGCTACCTTGCTGCCGTTTACACATACAGTATTTAGTAAATAGTAAACAATCTTATTCTGCGTAGTCTACAACCTTAAATAACTTTCATTCAAATTCAAAGACGCTAAGTTTGGCATAGCTTATCTAAGTACTGTCGTTTTGCAATAAAAATTGCCGATCGTCACAGTTTTTCAAGTGTCTATGGACAAGTTGTCATATTTAAATTTATATCCATAGTGTTACGCCAACATAGGGTATGAAAACAGATTTTTTATAAAAAAAAAATATATTGCGGCCATATTTGGGCACCAAGACTGGACAAAGAGCTATAAAAAAATGTATTTGATACTTCTTTGGACTGGACAAGCACTTGTGGGCTACAGCTCTCGCTGTGTTCCTCTCGTAAGAAGTCAGACTGGAAGAAATCTGATGGCGACTATAATCTCTCGGCCTTGTAGCTGAAATAAACCATTTTTTCTGTATGTTACCTATATACTTAATAACTTCAACACAAACGGCTCGTTTCCACAAAGCCAATAATTTTAGTTCCACGCGGCGCCGTTTATTTCACTTAGTGCATCCAACGGATATCTGCGTTGAACAATCAAGTACGTCTTTTGAAAATGGCGGCCGGCAGAGGCTGATGACTTATAAACAACTTTTCTGATAAAAGCAGGTAAGATTGTGTGACAGCGATCACATTAATTACAAGCGTGTTATGACATGGTGATCGATTTGACACATTACTGTAATAATTATCACATAAATAAATATTACAAGATGTTAATCAAGGCTAGGAAATGTTCAGCTACTTTGTTTATGTTGACGAGGTCAAAGTGCTTGTTTTTTTTTTCATTTAGTAACTTTTTTGAAAATTATTTTAATATTGAACTGGTGAATGAAACTTCACTTCTTTTATCCTAGGTAAGTATTGTTGAAATTAGAAAGAAAATTAATGAAGTAAATTTATATAATATGAAATTAGGTGCTAACTATAATGCGGAAACCCAGAGTTTTTACTTCTAGGGGTAACTTCCATATATGAAAAATAAATTATTGCCACTCTATGTATCGTACTTTAGTAGGCCATTTTCATAACTGCTATATTTGTATTCAATCAAGTACGTCTGGCAGTAAATTCCCAGGTTGCTAAAATAGTAGGAAAAAAAATAAAGATTATCAAAGTGGATGAAAATTTAATTTTAATTTAGGTGATGTAAATTGTACTTAACATATGAATGTGCTTATAACATATGAATGTGATATCTTAAGGAATAGTTTATGAAGAATTTTTATAGAGGTGAAATTCTAATAAATATTATTTAAAACTACTTTAGCAGAGTATATAATGTTTCATTTATATACCTCAGTCCTTATGTATGGAGGTAATTGTATAGTTCATCCTTGTGGCATGGCATGGCATGGTTTATGCAATAGGTATATTTTGGAATAGTGCTAATTTGACAGAAGAAATAAGGATGTAAAACTTGCTATTTTAGACCTCAAATATTATAACTCTAACACTTAAGATTTATTAAGTAAACAAATTAATGGGCCTTACAGTTAGTGACTAACATGTCACACACCGTTGAACATAATTAAATGTAAAAATAATACGAACAAGTAACATTACGACAATTCTTTAACTACATATTTAATATCTTCTTGTAGAAGAATAAAACAGTTACAAGTAATTATTTACACGTTTGAAGTTCCATGAACTTTCATCATTATCACTTTCAGATACACTTTCATCAAAAGAAAGTTAGTCTTTTTCTATAGACTAACAGAAAAAACTAAACCATTTTTTTCTTTAGCTGGAATCGGCATGAACACCATCATATAGGCTTTTTAGACACCGTTCTTATCTTCTCTTTAAATTTACCATTTCTGCCTCTTTTTTGTTTTTAAACATAAAAAGATCTCTGTCCCATCTAACAGAATGGCATTTGTATGTCTTATTTAAAATCAGTCTCAGATTTTGTATAAAAGGGATAACGAAGTTTACCTTTTAAAAGTCTGAATACTTTGTAAGAAAAGCTGGTGGAATATTTTTAGAAATAAATATTTTGAATAACCATGCCAAGGAATACCCTGTAGAAATAAGGGGTCTCTCTGTTGCTGACAACGATAATGCAGTAGACGACAACGATTTTTGCAGACGTCCATGGAGACTGGAACGGATTTTTATTAAGAATATCTTTGTTATTGGGGTGCTTTCTGTACATAATTGAATGAGCGTCGTATGACGTCGAGCGTAAAACTACAGTAAACCAGTCAAATTTTTCTCCGTTCTGTATTATCTAAAAGCTTAACGCAGTCTCAACGCCATAAGCGCCACGATAATTAAGATTTTTAAAAATGGCGGCGTCCAGGGCTGGAGACGAAATGTAAATTGCATGGTATAGATAGATTTTCTATATTTTCTATTTTGTTTTCAGTATTTTTTCATTTATTTCACATACATCATACACGTTGTCTAAAGGAGCTCCAAGCCCTCGCGGGGCCTTCGGCCCCGCTCGGGGTTTCCGCATATAAAACACAGGGAAAAAGCAAGCATATGTTTTGTGAATGAAACACAACACATGTATGGTGTGGTGAAATGACTAGAAATTATCCAGTTATAAAGTTTCTAGCGGATATTCCTATTTATGAGCTTTGATATTTGTGACATTGTGTTTACGTGCACTGTGGTTTGAAAACACTGCTTTTCCTTAATTAAAAGTGTCGCGAATGTATTGAACTGTTCAATATCATCAATAATGGGAAACAAGAGAAATGTTGGCAGTAAAGTAATAAAAACATTTGGAAAACCTGGCGGACATCAGTGCACTTATGGTCAGCAATAAGTATCATGATTTTCAGGAAAAGAAATCAACTACATTTGCTACTATTTATGTTTCTAGATCAACTCATTCAAAGGCTCATCGTGACCTTTTGTGACCGCTCATTGTCTGTTGTGGGTCGTCCAGCGTCCGTCGTCCATAGATCTGTCAACAATTTCTACTAAAATCTTCAAAACAACACAGAATATGTACACCAAACTTCACAGGAATTATCTTTCAGTGGCCCCCTTTAAATTTTTTCAGAAAACTTATTACACACAGAAAGGGGGGTTTTAAAAATCTGCTTGTCCAAAATCACAAGGCATACAGACTTGGTTTTTGGCGTGTGACATCATGTAATGGTTATCTATGAATATTGTTAAGTATGCCCCTGGGGTGAAAACAGGCCCCGCCCCAGGGGCTGTAAGTTAGTTTTACATAGACTTAAATAAGATTTTTTTTTAATCTTGTTTGTAGGAAAACAATTGGTGCTGTACCAATATTGTTTAAGTTACTACTCTTTGGTGAAAAAAGCCATCCCACAGTGATGCCCCGTAGACCCTTGTTACTTTATTGTACATTTTGTCATACATGTACATACACTAATTCAGACTATTGTTGTAACTGGAATTCAAAACAGCACGCTTAAATAACAAGTTGCAACATGTCCACAACTCAGGTGTTGTGATATCAGAGGTTGTGTTATCAGTACAAATGTAGGACATCCTTTCAGAATCAGCAGTGAAATATTAAGAACAACATTCTGACCATCTATTTTAAAGCTTTACAAATTACATGATCAATCACTTGCCTATGTAACGTATATGTTTGAAATGTATAGAGTAACGTCACAAGATACACTGTCAGGGGTTGTGGCAAGTATTAAAACTGTGATGTATGGCAATCAGGGCTTTTTTTTCATTACAGCTAAGCTTTGGAACTCCCTCACAACAATAAGGAAGCAGAAACACTCGCTGTTCTCAAAAGCTTCCTAGAAATATTATTTGTAGCACACTTTGCATACATTTTTAGTTGCTCTTTAAATTGAAATATTTATTAATCCTCATCTTGCACATCATATAACAAAACCTGTAACTTTTGCACAACATTTTATTAGCTCACCTGTCACATAGTGATCACATTTTGTTCCTTGTCCGTCCATCGTCCGTCCATTCTTGTGAACACAATACAGACCACATTTTGCAATTAATTTTAATCAAACTTCCACACAACTTGTATTGGCATAATATCTCGTTTCCTTTTTGAAAACTGGATTAATTAAAAAACTGTAGGGGTTTGATATGTGGGCTTATTCAATATCAAGCTTATAGGAATAGTTGATCATGCTGTGTTATGGTCCAACTCTAAGTCACCAGGTCAAACCTAATGATATTCTTGTAAACATGTTAGATGCCACATTTATAATCCTATCTTCATGAAACTTGTTTAAAAATGGTTATCTTGATTAGTTGTAGGCCATGTTAAAAACAGGGTAATTATGGTATCAATACTAGGTCACCCAGTCAATTCAAAGGAAAAGGTTTTTAGCACACCTGAGAGCCAAAGGGTCAGGGTGAGCTAATGTGATCACTCACCGTCCGTCGCCCGTCCGTCAACACTTTTCTTTAAACAACATCTCCTCCTAAACCACTAAGCCAATTTTGATGAAACTTCACAGGGATGTTCTTTAGATGATTGTTTTTAAAAATTATTCAAAGAATTGAATTACGTACAGAACTGTGGTTGCCATGCCAACCAAAAGGAAAAACTTTAAAAATATTCTTGTCCAAAACCACAGATCATACGGCTTTAATATTTGGCATGTAGCATCATCTAGTGGTCTTCTATCAAAATTATTCAAATTATCCTCCTAAGGTCAAATATGGCCTCGCCCTGGGGGTCACATGGTTTACATTGACTAATGTAGGAAAAACTTTGAAAATCTTCTTGTGTAAAACCACAAAGCGTAGAGCCTCAATATTTGGCATGTAATATCATCTTATGGTCCTCTATGAAGTTTGTTAAAATTATGCCCTTGGGGTAAAAAGAGGCCCCACCCCTGGGGTTCCAAATTTTACATAGAGTTATATAGGAAAACATTTTTAAAACTCTTCTCTTCTGAAACCGCAAGATGTATACCTTTGATATTTGGCTTGTAGCATTGCCTTATGGTCCTCTACCAAGATTGTTTAAATTATTACCCTGTGGTGAAAAGAGGCCCCAACCCACGGGTTCCAAGTTTTACATAGACTTGAATAGGAAAAAACTTTAAAAATCTTCTTGTCTGAAACTACAAAGCCTAGGCTTTTGATATTCCGTATGATACATTGCCTAGTAATCCTCTACCAAGATTATTCAAATTATTACCCTAGGTTGAAAAGAGGCCCCACCAGAGGGTCCCAAGTTTTAAATAGACTTATATAAGGAAAAACTTTAAAAATCTTCTTGTCTGAAAGTTCAAGGTTTAATCCTTTGATATTTGGTATGTAGCATTGCCTACTGGTTCTCTAACAAGATCGTTCAAATTATGCCCCTGGGGTGAAAAGAGGCCCCGCTCCGGGGGTCACTTGTATTTGTTATATAGGAAAAAAATACTTTAAAAATTATGTGATAATATTTCCTATACTGTTTAATTTTAATTACTTGATGACCCCAAGTAATTAGGGCTAATTTAGGGGTCAGTTGAATGTGACCTTGACCTATTGAAATCGTGACATGCTGACGTACTTCTTGGTTTTTGAAGTTACAGTATAGATATTTGGAGCACCTGTATATTTTTGTGCCCACCATGACTGCTGGTGACATATAGATTTGGTCTTGTCCGTCCATCCGAGAATTTTATGTCGCACATAGCTCCAAAAGTATTTGACATAGAGTCACGAAACTTTACAGGAATGTTTGTCAGCATGTGTAGTTGTGCACCTGGGGTTTCGCGTCCAGATTCATTCAGTCCTGTAGGAGTTACAAGGTGAGCTTTTGTGATCACTCCTCGTCTGTCGTCTGTGCGTGCGTGCTTGCGTCAACAATTTCTTGTCTGCACGATAGTGGTTTATTTTAACCAAACTTGCACACAACTTGTATCACCATAAGGTCTCGGTTCCTTTCTTGAACTGGCCAGATCCCATTATGGGTTCCAGAGTTATGGCCCCTGAAAGGGCCAAAATTAGCTATTTTGACGTTGTCTGCACAATAGCAGCTTTATTTATGATTTGATTTTTACCAAACTGACACACAACTTGTATCACCATAAGGTCTGGGTTCCTTTCTTAAACTGGCCAGATCCCGTTATGGGTTCCAGAGTTATAGCCCCTGAAATGGCCAGAATTAACTATTTTGACATTGTCTGCACAATAGCAGCTTCATTTATGATTTGATTTTAACCAAACTTGCACACAACTTGTATCACCATAAGATCTTGATTCCTTTCTTGAACTGGCGAGATTCCTTAATGGGTTCCAGAGTGATGGCCCCTGAAAGGGCCAAAATTAGCTATTTTGACCTTGTCTGCACAATAGCAGCTTCATTTATGATTTGAATTTAATCAAACTTGCACAAAACTTGTGTCACCATAAGATCTCGGTTCCTTTCTTGAACCGGCTAGATACCTTAATGGGTTCAAGAGTTATGGCCCCTGAAAGGGCCAAAATTAGCTATTTTGGCCTTGTCTGCACAATAGCAGCTTCATTTATGATTTGATTTTAACCAAACTTGCACACAACTTGTATCACAACAAGTTCTTGATTCCTTTCTTGAACTGGCCAAATTCCATCATGGTTTCCAGAGTTATGGCCCCTTAAAGGTCCAAAATTTGCTATTTTGGCTTTTGCAGCCATATAGAGACTTCATTTATGGTTTTATTTGATACAAACTTCCAAAATATCTTCAACAACAATAAATCTTGGATTCCATGACAAACAGATCCAATTGTAGGTTCCAGAGTTATTTTATATCTGATTACCTCCCCTGATTGTAATCAAAATGGATTTATATCAGTAAGTACTTATAGGACTTCTTTGAAATTTCATTATTGTCATTAGTTGGTCTGAGACAATCAGGGTAGATAACTATGGACTGATTTTATATCAGATTACCTCCCTTTCTTTCAAATTAAAATGGGTATATCTCCTTAACTAATGAAGATACTGATCTCAAATTTCATTTATGTCAACAGATTTATTTGGCAGATCCTTCTTTTGTTCACTTACAATGATTTTTTTTAATTACTTCCCTTTTATGTTACTATAAATAGCTTATTTTTAGTAATTTTTTTATTGTTGGTCGTAGGGAAAAACCGAGACCACTTTTCTGTGGTACAACATGGATGGTACCTCCAATTTTAGGTGCATTTTGACATATCTGTACCTTGTAAGGATTTTTTTTTCCTTTTGGTTAAATTTCTTCCCTTTGTTGTTCCTGTCCTTTGGACTTAGATATTTTTTCTGGGGACCTTCTTGTCCTTAAGTGCAATGATAACAGGTGAGCGATATAAGGCCATCATGGCCCTCTTGTTTATTTTTGAAGCTTCAGCAAAGACATTTGGACCAGCTTTATAATTTTTTAGCAGATTTCAGTATATATCTTGAAGAATCTTTACCATGACCTCATATATTTTTATTGTTTTGCAGATGTCGGTCGGTCTGTAGGTCTGTCGGACGGTCGGTCGGTCTGTATGTAGACCAGCCGTTTCCGGATGATAACTCAATAACGCTAGGGCCTAGGATCATGAAAGTTGATAGGAAGGTTGATCATCACCTGCAGATGACCCCTATTGATTTTGAGATCAGCAGGTCAAAGATCAAGGTCACAGTGTCCAGGAACAGTAAAACGGTTTCTGGGCGATAACTCAAGAACGCTTGGGCCTAGGATCAGAAAAATTTATAGGGAGATTAATCATGACCTGCAGATGACTCCTATTGATTTTGAGATCATTTGGTCAGAGTTCAAGGTCAGATTGGCCAGGAACAGTTAAACGGGTTCTGGACGATAACTTGAGAACGCTTGGGCCAAGAGTAATGAAAGAGGTTCATCATGACCAGCAGATGACCCCTATTGATTTTAAGGTCAGTAGGTTAAAGGTCAAGGTTACAGTGACCCGGAACATTTAAACTGTTTCCAGACAATAACTTGAAATCGCTGGGGCCTAGGATCATGAAACTTGATAGGGAGGTTGGTCATGACATGTAGATGACCCCTATAATTTTGAGGTCTGTAGGGTAAAGGTCAAGGTCACATTGACTTGGAACAGTTAAACCCTTTCCGGATGATACCTTGAGAACGCTTGGGCCTAGGATCACTAAACTTTATAGGGAGGTTGATCATGACCAGCAGATGACCCCTGTTAATTTTGAGGTCAATAGGTCAAAGGTCAATGTCACATTGAACCAGAACAGCACAACTTTTGTTTACAGTGAGCAAATAATTTCTGTTCCCTGTGCAATTACTGAATGCATAAAGGGGGGGGGGGGCATTTCGTGTTCGACGAGCTCTTGTCTTGTTTGTTTTTGAAGCATTACCAAAGAAATCTTTAAGCAAGCAATTAATACCAGGTGAGCTATATAGGGCCATCATGGCCCTCTTGTTTAACAATCTTTAGGACACATATATGACCCTATCTTTATAAAAGTTGGTTAGAATGTTTATTTAAATGATTCCTATTTGGCCATGAGTAATAAAAACTAAGTAACCGAGTCGCATAAAAAAGCTAGTTAACACTGCAGAGGCCGAATTTCTTTCCATATCTTCATGAAACTTGGTCCGAATGTTTTAAATCTTGATGATTCCAAGGGCATATGAGGGATATAGGGTCATCATGACCCTGTTGTTTATATTAAATTCCTTCTGAAATAAATAATTTGAAAAAATGATACTTATTGCTGACCACCACTTACTTATAAATATAATTGTATACAGTGAAAAAGAAAATATGTGATAAACAGAAAAAATTAGATGAGAAACTTAGAACTTTAAAGAAAATATCATGTGCACCTTACTTTATTAAAGAAAGAGACAGTAGTTTAAAGCTGACATTGGCTAGGATTGCTTTAAACAAACCGAAAAAGTACAAACTTATTAAAAATCAGACCTCTGAAAAATTGTATATTAAATCGGAAGAAGATCACTTTGAAGGTAGTAGGATTGTAAATTTACAGAAACTTGAAACTCACATTGTCGAGATTACATCTCATACAGCAATTTGTGATATTGCCAGGAATAAAGCTCTTGCTGGTGAACCAGTAATTTCTTTTACTGCAGAAAAAAGAGATGGATTCTATTTCTTGCTGCAGTTGAAATGCAATGGTTGTAATAAAGGTTTTCAGACAGATAACAGTGATAAGATTTCTGAAACAGACATAAGAGAAATAAACATTAGATGTGTTTGGAGTAGTACGGTAACTGGGGGTGGATGCTCTACACTTAATGAATCTATGGGAACAATTGGAATACCTGGTGTGTCAGAGAGGACTTACTGTAAGCTAGAAACAGAAATTGGTAGATATTGGAGAGATATACTTGAAGAAGAAATGTTGCGAGGAGGGGAAGAGGAGAAACAGTTAGCGATAGAAAATGGTGACTATTTTCAGGGAATACCATCAATATCAGTAGTATGTGATGGCGGATGGAGTAAGCGGGGCCATAAGCATACGTACAATGCTATGGCTGGGGTTGGTGTCATTTTTGGATTGCGTACCAAGAAGTTACTGCACATTGGCATTAGAAATAAACTTTGTAATATATGCAGTAGGGCAGATACACAGAACAAAGAAGCGCCAAAGCATGAATGTTTTAAAAACTGGAATGAATCTTCTCAGTCTATGGAGACTTCCATAATTCTGAAGGATTTTCATCTTGTGAACGTAAATATGGTGTGCGTTATATGCAAATAGTTGCAGATGGGGACAGCTCTGTTTACGCAACCCTTCTACAAAATATTCCTGTATGGGGACCATACATCCAGAAAATTTAATGTGCTAACCATGCAACAAAGTGTTTAAGGGTTAATTTAGAAAAACTTGTGTCACAGAAAACACATTATAAAGGTAAGACAAATTAAATAGAAATAACATTCGGAAAATTACTACTGGCGTAAGATGTGCTATTATAATGCGCAGCAAAGAGTCAGATAGAAATGAAGCCATTAAGAAATTAAGAAAAGACATTTAGAATGCTGGCAGGCATGTTTTAGGCTTTCATGACTTGTGCTCTACTGACTTTTGTAAACACAAACAGTGTTGTGATTCAGAACAAGAAAGCAGTGCTGGATATTTTGATTCTAAATGTGTGGATGATGAAGAAAATGATATAATAAGATGCCAAAGCGACTACTGGAAAGATACTGTTCATGAATTATCTGAACAAGAAATGACGGATATCAGGAAAGTGGGATCAGGAAATCATGCAGTTGATTCACAGATGTTAAAAGACATATATCTGTTCCTAAATCGTTTGTCCGAGAAAAGTAATAGGTTAATTGGAAACTTTACAAGCAACATAGCTGAGTCTTGGATGAACGTAAGATGCAAGTTTGATGGAGGGAAAATGTATAACAAGTGTTATAGAGGATCATTCTATGCAAGATGCTATGGGGGTGCCCTTAGAACATTATTAGGTCCTGCATGGTACCCAAATGTGTTTCAGAAAGTAAGTGGGAAAAGGGCTGATAGAGTGTTTCTAAACACATACCAAGAAATGGTCAGAAAATATACAAATGCAGTGAAAGCATCAAAGAAGAAAGAAAATATTTTGAGAAGAAAAAAGAGAAAGTTTGCTTCTAATGTTACAACAAAAAAAGGGAAACTTGATTATGGGGAAAATCTCTTAATTGACACTGAAGATATAGGAGAAGAGGATTTGAAAGAAAAATGTGATATGTTCTTAAGCAATGAAATTTTAAATGCTGACAGAGATGCTGTTGAAACAAAAACAAGAGAACAAGCCAGCAATGATATTTGGCAAAAAGAAGGGGAAAAAAGACTGACTAGTTCAAATTTTGCATCCAAAGTGTTTAATTACTGATGCAAATTTTCCTTTCCATCAATTTTAAATGGATAATTTGACATGAAAATATATGGTCAAATATGTCATAAGGCATAAAAATGTTTGTTTCCGGTATCCAGACCTACCTTAAAATTTTTTGCCAATACTAAATGTTTTTATGGCCATCGAGAATTTTTAATAAACTTTTTTAAAAAAAATTGCAGTTCTGCTTATTGTATGTTTTAAACATAGTAATATTTACCATTAAATTCATTGATGTTTGAAAGGGATAGCCCCCTATTTGTATTGATTTTGATTTTTGCACACAAGAATAATTTCTGAAAGTTGTCAATGAATACTAAAAAAAAAATAAAGGTAGATCTACATTTGTATCCTAACTTTTTGGAGCATGTTACTGGAAAGATTTAAAAACATTTTACGCTTAAGTTAATTTAAAAAAAAACTGTAACATTTTAATCACTGTCAGTGAGCAATGTTCAGTATCACAAAAGATAATTTTTTTATGAAATTCCTGTACATGGCCATTCTGTATGATATGATTTATTTTAGCAATGCCTTGAAAGAAAACTATGTGTAAAATGTCCCGAGTGTAACTCAGTTATATTCATTGACATTAAAGAAGGCACACAAACATCCGAGCCAACTTTCATCAAAATCCATAAAGTGGTTTCATAGGAAATGTTGTTTAAATTGGATTGTTTAAAAAACACTGACGCATGCTTACTGATGCATGCAAGCATGACTGACAACATTGTCAGTGTTATAGCAATACCTCACTATCAACACTCTGTGTGACCTCTAAATAAAATGGCCTGTATCATGCATATACATATTAACCCTTAGCCTGCTAAATTGCTAAAATGGACTGGTCCATCATTCAATTTGGGCAACACCATTTATATTCGTTTTCACAGAAAATTTACTGACTGAATAGCGAACAGATGTTCAGGCTGATCTTGGTCTGCACTGGTCGCAAAGGCAGAATCACTTGCCGCCAGCAGGCTAAAGGTTAAAGGTGTGAAAATTATTATTCTCTTATTTCCTGTACAGTTAAATGGTATAAAAAATGTGTTGTGGGACAAAGTATTTTTTCAGTAATGTAACAAGCAAATACAAGTTATTTCCTTAATTTGATTATATTGTGATTCAGAAGAAAAAATTATTTCGCTTGTGCCAAAAAAAAAACACACTTTTTTTTTCATTACGATTGGTACTTCTATGAGTAAGTTATGAAAGTTTATTGTAATTAATGGAGATTTAGACAAACTGTCAAATATGCTTATCCTTACAAAGCATAGAAAACACCAGACCTTGTCACAGCTGAAGAAAAAGCAGTACATGTTGTCTCCTTTTTGTGAACTTTACCCAATATCTTACTAGACCCACTGAAAAAATTATTAAACGTTTTAAAATGAATTTAAAGGATTATATTTTTAATTTACATGTTTTTAATCAGCTACATAATGTAGCAAAGTACTATTCTCAACTTTGTAAGTATACAACAGATCTTTTCCATTTTCTATATTTTGTATTATTGTACACAGTCATAAGGCCATTGAAAAAGAAATAAATTGTAGTAATATCATTTAAAATGATTATATATTTAATGTTATCATTATGCAAGCGAATACAATTTTAAATAACTTTTAATACAGCATTCCACCAACCATTAATTTCATAACCTTCATAATTTAATATGTGTGTATATACAGTAAGTCTTGACTGTTCATTTTAATGTATTTCCACAACCAACATGTTTTGAAATATATCTTATCTCCTTGTTTTTTTTCAATTGTGTAAAATGTAAATGAAAAATATGCACCCCAAAATGGTTAACATTTAAGGAGTTTGGTGGTGAACTGTAAGTCATAGGGGTAAAGCAACTATGCATGCAGTTGCGCTAGAAGACCACCGGATTTTTCTGGTATCTGAGTCTCTGCACTCTGGCATCTCCATGGCTTCAGTTTTTTATGTAAACCTCAGACTCCTTCAATGGTTACAGGAAATTTCCATTAATTTACTCAGTTAAAACCAAAATACAATAGTATTTTTTCTTAAAAGTAGTACGGAGTAAATTGATGGTCATTTTGGGGTTGCGTCTATACAGAAAATACAATAAATAAAAATAATTTAAAATATGAAAAGTTTTGTACAAAGAACATTTTTTTTACTATGAAATTGGTTAAAAATTAATCTGTTAAATTATTCTGTTGTTATATTCTTGCTCAATTTATTGAACAGGCAAAGGACACTGAAGTTTATGGGAAGAAGGATTAATCATCAATGGAAATTACAGGATGGTAGTTTAAAATGGTACAGTGGAACTGTACTCTGTGTATCCAAAGGAAAAGATGGTAGCCCAAATGCCGTGCATCAAGTTATTTTTGACGGAGAGGATGAACCGTATGATGTAGAAGATCTGATGGACGATTACAATCAGGGCTTATTGACATTCTTTGATTTGTAAAATTTACATTCCAGCTGATTATTTTTCGGTTCATTGACATTAAAGACCTGCTGATTTCTACCATTTAACATTAAATTGTAACTGAAAAGCATGAAAATCCTGACTATGAACTATGAAACAAAGTGTGGGACCTGGCCATTAACTGTTATCTATTGTAATCATGGGTTGCATACACACAATAGAATTTGAAAAGTCGCAGAGCAGGGCTTTAAAGACATTAGTGCGGAAAGTGTGTTATAATGATTTCTCTTTGGAATGCATGGAAAGCGTGCCTCTCTTGCTTTACAGATACAGATACAGATTTTGACAGAAGTGAAATCCTTTGAACCAAAAAGGAGGTCCTAATTTTTGCAGTTTTATATATTACCTAGAAATTTCCATACAAGTTTCACATTTTAACTAACTTGATGAAGACACCATGTGCAGTTACTGTATCTTGATTTCGATGTAATGTACGAGGGATGTTCGAAATGAATTGCTTATTTCTATCTGGATACTTCAAATTTCAAGTTAGCCCAAAAGGACTCATTTCATGCCCTCGAAGTACTCCCCGTGGCTAGAAATGAAAGTTTCAGCCGATGTATCCACTTCTTGAAGGCGTCACGGTACGCTGATTTGGGCACAGTAATAAGGTACTGATGAATGGCAGATCCAAGTGCCTGTCGGGACTGGTATCTCCGCCCAGCAAGGAATGATTTCAATTTCGGAAACAAAAAGAAATCACATGGGGCAAGGTCTGGGGAATACGGGGGATTAGGCAAAACAGTTACTTTTTCTTTCTTCAAAAACGCCGTAACTATTGCGGAGGTATGAGCGGGGGCATTGTCATGTAGAAGACGGACATGTTTAAAACCAGTGGCAGGGCGTCGTTTCTGATAATACTTTTTCAGTTTCTTCAGTACTACGTCTTTGTAGTACTTTCCGGTGATGCTTTTGCCCTTTTTCACCGGCACATTTATTGCGACTCCTTCACCAGAGAAGAAGATTGCATACAAAACCTTCTTTGCACTCAAAGAACGTTTGGCAATTATTGGGCGTTTGCTGTGTTTAGTGGCCCAGATCTTATTGCTAACCTTTCTGACGGGCTCAAAATAATGGACCCAGGTTTCATCACCTGTGACGACATTGGCAAACTGCTTTTTGTCATATTTTGGAAACATTTGAAGCAGCTTTTTGGCCACTTTAACCCGTTGCCTGTTTTGCTCATCAGTCAACAGATGTGGCACCCATCTAGCAGAAATCTTTCTGACTTTCAAATGCTTCTTCAAAATAAGGTGAACCGTTGATAGTGATATGCCTACCTTTCGTGCAATATCACGAACTGTAAATCTGGCATCTCCTTCAATGATTTCCTTTATTTTGGAAACGATTTCTTTACAAGATGCAGATTTTGGCCTACCTGATTTCGGTGCATTTTTGATGGACTCTACACCAGACTCAAATTTTTTTTCCACCGCCGAACTGTGTCATAAGACACACAAGAAGGTCCATAAGCAGTAGAAAGTTCAGTCATCAGCTGCTTCAAAGAACAACCAAGTTTTGAGCTAGCTTTGATGTAAGCCCGTATTTCTTCTTTCTTGTCAACGCTTCTACCAACCATTTTTACTACAGTGGTCAATGATTGCGTCTATTCAAATGGCAAATTTTATGTCTTACACTTAGTCTAACATGTACATTTATACACCGTTGTGTAGGTATTGAATAAATCTATACAGGTAGGTATTGGTTTTTATCGTGCCCCACGTGGATATCGAGCTCGAGGACAATAAGCAATTCATATCGAACACTCCTCGTACTTGCATCTTTAAGTGTTTTACAACAATTATCTGGAAACAGAATATTTCAAATTAATCAACATTAAATTGTTTACAAAGGCGACTTGCAAGGTGAATACAGTAAAAGTTTATCGCTATTCAGTGATTTTCATGGCAGTGAAAATATGTAATCCAATGAACAGTTACTTATATCTTGAAGAGTAAAAATCAATTTTGGCCAGTTAGGTACACCATACATTCATTAAACCATGTGCACACAATGGAACTACTTTTATTTACACACAAAATGGCCACATAAAAATCAAGGTCAGTACAAGTAGTGGTCAATTTTGGAAACAGATTTTGGGATGAGTTTAAGTTTTTATAAAAAAAGTAATTCTCCTTTGCATTAATATATACTTCAAACTGAGTTTTTTTATTCATGAAATTGGATAGTTTTGATTTAAAAGGATTTATAAACCTAACCAAAAATTTGGCATATTACAGGTAATATATCAACTTTATTTATTTTCATGATTTTATTTTACTGCTTTTTATGTGTGCTTTGTGTGGAAATCTTGCAGACTGAAAGTGTTTTGGTGCTATTTGCCTTTCATATTTAACATTTTTAATGTTTTTTTTCACCTGTCATCAAGCTCATTTTCAAATTCAAGATGGCGGAAGTACCTTAAGAAAATTATAAATTTTCTTTTTAAGCGGGGACGTGTATCACAAACTGACATACAGGCCTCATTGTATCTGTAGTTTAAATGCAGTAAGTTCAGTAATAAGAAAGTTGATATTTTATAAACTTCATTAATTCATGCTTTTATCCCCAAAACCACTATAACGGGCCTTAAATTGTTCTATTCAAATCCGCGCCAAAGTAGTCAGATTTCCCGGCTATATCGTGATTCCCGTGGAAATACAAATAGTCAGAGCACACGCATAAGCCGTGAGTCCCATGAAATTTAGTATTTGGTGGGACATTACCCTACAAATAGACTGGGCTACATATGCCTAGCGGACACCACATGTTGACATTAGACGAATCTACGTCAAATTGATTTTTTTGCTAGAAATTTATCCTCAATCGAGGTAAGAAGCTTATTTGTTAGATTTTGTATAATTTTTGAATTACGATTTTTATTTAGTAAATTTTTGTTCATTCTACAGAATTTTGTAATTTTACTTTTCGGCATGTGATTTTGGCTAGTTTCGGCATGTCAGGACTATTTATTAGATTTTTCAGGCTTTTTGTAAATTATTTCGAAAGAGGAATCTAACATGTTTCGTTTATGTAAGCTGTAAGATTTGTACTGAAATTTGTGTAACATGATAATTGTACAGTAATTTTTTTCAAAAAAGTATGTCAAACATTTCGTTGTTATGGAACGCCGATACTGCATTGCATTGTAATGTTAAATCTATGTGGCAAGTCTAGTACCATGTATGTAATATGTTACTGTAATTTGAAATTATTGTGTGCCAGTCTATAGCACATCTGAACAGTGTCCGTTTTGTTGAATGGAAATTGGTTTTATAGTTATGCTAGCTTTCGTATAACGTTACTTCGCTTTGAAGTGTGTTAATTTGTAGTTGTAAATAATAGCTGCAGTTTATCATTTCCGTATCTATAATTTTTCATCATAAACTTTTCATATCTTTTCCATACTTTAATTTTAGACTTTTAAGTTATTAATTCTAGAAATAATGGAAGTAATAAGTGACGTATTTTAATCACGTGACATATGAACTTAGTAGCACATATATTTTGTATAAGTAGCACGTATTATTTATGGGAGCCTACGGAGGTATGGTGTACCCAAAGGAGCAGTTTTATGCCCTGACTTATTTGTTTTGCTACGGTGCTAACCATATGTTATATATTTTAGCTTCTTCCGCCAGACGACTTTTACCTGGTGATGATGTCACAACCCGGAAGTACAATACCCGAGGTTCATTTGTCTTCACTCGCCTGGATGTGATTTTTCCAGCGCAGAGCTTTCGTCCCATGGTTGTGCCGTAAACCGCAAAGACGATGACTTTTGTGATCCACTGAAGTAAGCTCAGGGATCCAATCACCTACCATCATAGGGAGCCAAAACGGAGTCAACGTATTCACGGTTTAAAGGGACTTTACTTGAAGATATGTTGTATTTTTGTGCTACTTAAAGTTCGTAATTAACGGAAACAACTGTGCCACGTCACGTTAAAACGGAACTGTCAGTGTTAGAACTTTATATCTAGAGATACTGAGCTCAGATGATTTTTTTTCTTTCTTATAATCAGATTTTTTTTTTCATTTATCATTTATTCATTGTATATAATCATTTTATGTAAATAAAATTTGTAAATATTGTAAAGGGTGTTGATTTGTTCTGATAGCTGTTGTCCCTGGTACGTCCATCCTGTCACAAACGAGCATTACTACAATTTTGTCCGTTGGTGTCCGTTCAAAATTTTGAAAATGCTTAATACCTTCCACCGGATGGAACGAACATCACCGGACAAGGAGCGCAGGCACCGCATGAGAAACGGAAAAGAAACGCTTGAAAACGGAAACTAATGGATTGAATTGTTTTATACGTTGGACGTCCGGTAACGCTATACGGTTGTCAGGATACGAATTATATGACCCAGGGAAGTGCCTACGCCTTTAGTATCTTGAACAATGAAATGGGTCCAATCGCTAAGGTGACTATGTCTTAGACTAGCTGACAAACGAAATAGAATGTCCTTTGTTAAAACGTATAGCTGGTGAGACCAAATATCTCATATATAGAATTTTCCTCTGGCTACCTTGCCTAAATGATTCGTGTACCAATGATTCGTAAATGATTTCTATTATGAGCTAGACAATTTCAGGGATCAGGCAAATCACTAAATGTTTCAAACTAACAATCTTCAATTAAAAATGATTAGCTCAAACTCCTATAGGCTGGAGACTCTATACTTGACTGGTCTTTTTGTTGAGGTTCCCGTCAGACAATGTCTTTGAATCAACAACATACGAGTCCTATCGCATAGTTGCTCGGCCTCTGTCCTCTCAAACTCTATATGATTGCCCTGACTCCTGGATACTCAGCGCCTATATGCTATCATATGTAGCATTCAACTACCATATAGGTATATCCCCGATGCCTTGGGTGTACTTCGCCAATAACGCTGAACCGTCTATAAGCTGGAACTCTCCTACTATCTCAGTAGATTATTAAACTCTGGGTCTCTGTCTCAGATTCCCGATGCTCAGCCTATATATGCTATCGTCTATAGCATTCAACTACCCTTAAGGTAAAATCTCCTATGCGCTGGCCCTATAGCTCGAAACCTTGTTAAAATTCTGCAACTCTTCTTTAGTCTATGAACTTCCAAAGTCTTCTTTTTAATAATTTATCCGCCCTGACAGGGTAACTGCAATAGTCTCCTTATCAAGGTACTGAGATAAATTATTAGTTGAATCCTCGATGTATCTTCTTCAACCGCTGGATACCTAATGAGCTCTCTGTCATCCATCTATCTATTTATACCCCAGCAGACGTGCTACTTTTAGAACTTGTTTCTGATTGGTCCAAATTTAAACATAGCGTTTTACAACGAGTACTTGCTCTATCAAATATCTGGTTCCCTTTTAACTTTTGTATATGACATAATGTGTGATGCTGGGACCCAGCTAACCATATAATGAACCCAAATCTGCCACAAATGACCCAAATTCTATATTTAACAGCAATTCAACAATAATTATAGCAATGATAGAATAGAAAGTGAGTCAAGCACTATCTGTGCTTATGTGTTACGTTATCAATATATCAGATATACAAATTATTCTGACAATATCTTTTTAATTATTTATCCGCCCTGACAGGGTAACTGCAATAGTCTCCTTATCAAGGTACTGGGATAAATTATTAGTTGAATCCTCGATGTTTCTTCTTCAACCGCTGGATACCGAATGAGCTCTCTGTCATCCATCTACCTATTTATACCCCAGCAGACGTGCTATTTTTAGAACTTGTTTCTGATTGGTCCAAATTTAAACATAGCGTTTTACAACGAGTACTTGCTCTGTGCTTATGTGTTACGTTATCAATATATCAGATATACAAATTATTCTGACAACAGTGTAGTGTGACGACTGACCCATAAAAATTAGATTCTAGGAAATTCTAATCCATTTCTCCTAATCGAATGGTTTTATTACCAAAGCAGTATTCAAAAGAAGCATATTTTCTTACACATAAGATACATATGTAATTTAAAGAGAAAAAACAAGGAAGAATATCCGACAGAGAAAGCCACATTCTAAAAAGGTAGCCACACCAAACACAAACACTGCACGCGATCAACACACACACGCGCGCACGCAAAGCAAACACACAAGGACAAAATAAACAAATAAAGGAACACAGACCCATGTGTTGTTATGCGCCTTAATACCCAAAATATTTATACCAGTGCATGCTGTATTTATACACGATAATACAGGTATATAATGTGTAAAATTCACACAGCCCGTGTGATTATAACGGCAGTACCCCTAACTTTTTTATTAAAATTCGATCATTATATTGTTCTAGTTACACACCTGTTTTGCTACACGCCTAAATTTAGATGCGTTGTTCGAATATAATATTATTACAATACAGGTCTTAATGTCTACAAAATTTACACTAGGCGTGGCCGATTGGTTAAGGTCTCTGACTGAATCACTTGCTTCTTACAGAGCCTCACCCGGGACGTTGATTTCTTCATGTGAAGACGCCAAACACATGGATTACGGATGGTCGGGGATTCTACCCAGGTGCCCTCCCGTGGTGAAATGATGAATGGATGGGGCAATTGAGGTCTTCCTCCACAATCACAGCATGACCTATAATTATGTCGATAAGACGTTGCAATCAATAATAACAGAACTACTAAACCCTAGCGCCATCACCAAAATGTGGTGTTACGGTAAAGAGCTATCGACATTTCCCTGGTAACAAATTGTAAATGTTTACCTTTTGTCCTACATTTTAATTGATGAAATTTACTTTTAAAATCGGATGAAGTAGTTCAGGATGACTGTCATTTTATCAAAATATTATAAAAATTGTGGCGTCAAGATCGTTTCTTCTAATTTGCGAAATTATACTTTTTGATTTCTGTCTGTATTAGAGCTGTAATAGGATGCATATACACACTATAAGAACATTATCGCGTATGCACTTGGTCAAAATATGTACGATGCTTACACGGGCAAACAATATCAGTATTGAATTCTCCCTTAAAATAAAAATAGCAGTATTTTTTTTAAAGTGGTGGCGCTGACGCATCAGGAATGACGCTATGCAGTACTGGTGGCGCTGTGACTAAGGTGTATGCTTTCAGTTCAACTGCGGCTACTAAATTTCACACCTACCTTGTTTAAGACCTGAACCAATTGAACAGTTTATTTCTTATATAACCAAAACATCTCCAAACAATCAAATTAAACACACAGAGAAAAGACAACAGTTTAAAGTTAATCATTTCCGAAATAAAAGTGTCTACCACATAATATTTCCTATGGCCATTCCTCCACCCCCTCCCGCCGCCTCCATCCCCCGAGAAATTTATCTTTATACATATCTAATCAGCTGAACTCCATTTGCAATGAATCGTTTTATTTCATCTAGAAACAACATACATGTAACATGAGGAAACACTTCTATTATTAAACCAAACGACAGCCACAAAATCTGAAGAGGATCCTTACGCGAGCAAGATACGATGAGACGAACAATTAGGCCACAAAAAGAAAATGTGAACGACCTAGATGTAAGTTGTGTACACACATAACAGAAGGGAACGAGTTCAAATTTTATAATGGCAAATGGTTCATAATAAAATTTTCAGGAACATGCGATGTCACTAATGTGATATATGCAATAAAATGTAACGGATGCAACAAAGATTGTATAGGGGAAACGGGAAATTTGAGAAACAGGGTTATATTAAATAATCAGCATATCCGACAAGGCAAAGATACTCCTATTCCAGTTAGCAGACATATCGCGCAATGCGCAAAAAAATTGCAACACAAAAACAAGAGTTCCCCTATATACCGACCAACAGCAAATAACAGTACTCTACGAAGAATCAAAGAAAACCACTTTGTTAAATTGTTTCAACCATTGCTTAACACTTTAACATTAGAACTTTCAATTAATTAAGTAAATAATTGTACAAGACATAAGCGGCGTTAATGACGTCATGACGTCAACGCATAGAGACAACCTTATTTATCTGAAGATCCCGCGTCGAACGGGTGAAATCGGTTATTCATTTCTTGATTTTAAAATGTTTATAGACAATATTAAAATGTAAAGACTTGAGCATCTTTCCCCACATCTTTTTTCGAATGTTTTTAATCCGTATTGTGCTTTTTAGTTCGGATATATATATACATACATATTCGGATATATATATACATACATATAGATAGACAGATAGAAATCTTACTCTAAGCGTGCAATTATCATAATCATTTATCGACCCCAGACTTTTTAAAAAGTTCATTTCAATCCAACATTATAACATTCTATATAAATAAGATATAGAGAATTGTTTTTAAAGTATCATAAAAGGAAATGCATCATAATTTTCCTTTAAAATTCTCAGGTTTTTCAAATTATCGCCCATCCCTGAGTTCCTACGTATCTGAATATTCAAATGTTTACCAGTAAATGAAGGAATCATACCTGAATAATTTTCTACGTCGTATTTCTAAAAATGTCTTAAACTAACACTCCGTGTGATTATACATGTAACGGCTGCACGTTGAACCGCATATTGCTTAATAAAAAAAGCGCCAAATTTTATACAACACTGGTTTCCAAAAGAAAAAATATCAAATATTGTATGTTTATAAATACAGGAATCATCTTTTAAGCACCGTATCGGTATATATGTTTAAAACTAATATCGCCCGTGTGATTATAACGTGTCGCCTGATTTCCACAACGCCATATATCAGTTTTGGACAGTTTGGAATGTTTGGTATCATAATATCCTGATTGTTTCGTTGTGGAACGCATATAACTAGAGTAAATCACATTTCCAAAAAGCCCTAAGTCGTAAAAAACACTTCAGGTAATTTCCACAAGGCCACATTTTGAAACACCAATTTCACATCACGTGACAACAGTATGGGGAACATGGCGATGTTTCAGCTAACAAAAATATTTTAAAACAGATTTTGCAGATATATATTGTAAAAAGTGAATTCTTTACTTGCAATTTATTGCTGTTTTGCA
The DNA here is from genome assembly GCF_021730395.1 of Mercenaria mercenaria. Classification (NCBI taxonomy): domain Eukaryota; kingdom Metazoa; phylum Mollusca; class Bivalvia; order Venerida; family Veneridae; genus Mercenaria; species Mercenaria mercenaria. The sequence continues at coordinate 44,410,677 of NC_069364.1, forward strand.
ATATTGTAAATCAGTGGTGTATATAAGTTGTGCCAAAAGAGCGTAACATTTTCTGCCCAACACAATGTTAATGTGTATCACTTTTTCGCGTAGATAGTTTATTCTACTTTCAGTGCAAGACCAGGATTGTGCCTAATTATTTTATAAAATAATTTATAATAACAATTATGTTGGCAATCTTCTAAATTAAATTACAAATAATTACTTGGTTTCAGGGACAAATAATTATTAATTAGAATTATTCAGGACAAGTAATTGATTATAATTAATTTTCATCAAATCATGCCTTAAAATGTCTTCTTGTAACTTTTGAAAATAAAACATTTATAAATGCAGCAAAGTTCATGATGTGTCATAGGGCTGAAGCTTTACGTGTTTAATTACCAGCGAGCCGCAAAATATAAATGTAACATTTCCACCATACCCGTGTTTTTAATATTAATGTTCTATACCATGACACAAACAAGACTAATATGTGTTTCCTACCAGGTGACCTGTGTATATGATGTGAGACTACTGTATTCACTAATAAATCACTCTACACTACAGTTATATAAAATCATTTTATATTGGTAAACAGTACTGGACAGTATTTTGTTTCTCTGCTATTTTTTATAGATTGAAAAAAGGCTATACCGAACTATAATAAGATACATTATTTTCATCAATACAATATTTTCTAAAGAAAAATAATGCAGATGACTGCTTTTGTGTGGCATTCACAATTAAAATACCTTAAAAATATAAGTGATGAAAGAATGCAAAAAAGGCTTACAGCACAATAGGTATAAACAGTGTGAAATTTCACCTTAGCACTAATAGATGAGGCACAATAATTAAGAATAATAGCATTTATTGACAATAATGGGTCAAATCTGAGTCAGTTATAAATTAATTACAATTGTTTTAATTGATTTTTTTCTCAATAAATAATGACATAGAATTATTTCAAATTTGTTAGTTGATTATAATTATAAAAAATATAATTAGGCACAAGCCTGTGTGAGACTAGTGTTTTACTGTGTTTATAAGTGGTTATAAATTATAACGTACACCTAGAGAAATAATGATGTCTAATATACGGCCAGTTCTCATTTTTGATAATGAAATTGTCTGAGGCTCAATCCAGGATTGACCAGTGAATTTCAGAATTCATACTGAACCACTTTATGCACCGAAAAGGAATATCTAGAACTAGGTTTGTCAGTGACTAAGTTGTATGAATTATACGTTGTTTATTGTCAAAAGAATGGTTTTAATCCACTATAAAGAACGTATCAAAATATTTAATAAGGAATGTAAAATAGGTTTCAATAAACCTAAGAAAGACAGGTGTGACACATGTGAAGAGATAATGATGGTTTATGACTTTGATCATATAGATGGAAGCATAAAACATAAATATGAACAACACATATACGACAAGGTCGATACAAAGGGTGAGCGAGATACTGATGAAAATAATTCAAACTGTTTGGTAATGTGGTTTGATCTCTTATATATCGGAGTCCTTCAAATCGCGGAGTATCTTGGTTCGCGGCCTTTTTTGTTTGCTTACTGGTCACGCGAGTTTTCCATTCAAACATCGAAAACTGCGTCAGTGTCGTGTGTTCCCTTTCTCTTGGGATGGGGCGTTTTGCCCTGTAAAGGCACAAAAACAAGACCTTGATAAATAATTATATCAGAAGTAAAAACTTCAGGCGCAAGCCATCAAGAATCTATTTCCAAGTGCAATTCAATAAATACAGCGCCGAATTACATAAATATCGTCCCCTTAATGCAAAAAGGTACCATGAGCATATGAATAAAGAAGGCACTTGGTACCTTTTTGCATTAAGGGGACGATATGATATGGAAAGATGCATGAATACATGACAAAATGAATGCAATAACAATTACCTGCACAAAAACAAGACCTTGATAAATAATTATATCAGAAGTAAAAACTTCAGGCGCAAGCCATCAAGAATCTATTTCCAAGTGCGCATGCGTGTAGTTACATCCGGGAAAAATTCAAAAAAATGAGGCCCGGCATGCAAATCTTGTTAAGGCCTCTAATTAACTGGTAAGTGTTAGAAAATGTTAGATGGATGAATGAAATGAAAATGATATAGGAATTCATATAGGATCGGGCTGTATGGAAATAATACAAAATAATAACACATAAAGACATTTCATACAATATATACACGGAACGAGGACAATACAACATATAGACATAATACTGATATTCAGTGTTTTGGACCTCGTGACATACTCCCCCTCTTCGGGGAATGTCGCCCCGACATTCAAAAGTATCTAAATATACCAGCTTGGAGCAGAATTACTAATGTACTATCTACGTCAGTCTAGACTGTAAAGTAACTAAACTACTCACTACAGTAAGGCATCTGTTTACTACAGATATACGCGTACAAACACTAATAGTAACACCTTACATGGTTATATAGCAAACAAAATTCTTCTGCTTCAACAAGACCACCACCGAACATCGAACTCCGCGAAATAAGTTATACGTTGAATCTTCAACCACGGATCGCAAAAATGAATATGTGTAAATTTATCATAGATAAGCACAGTCTACAATAAATATGAACAATCTGTACTGTTAAGTACCCAACTCAAGGAGTTCAGTACTTTTATGTGATACATTCAATGAACCACATAATAAACTAGGGACAACAAAATAATAAAAACAGGTATATTGACGTGCAACATATAATGCAACTATTATACACTGTACCATATGCGAATAAAATGAAAGTGACCAGTATCACTTAAAATTCCAGCTATCTGATCTCATCCACCCAGGTTTAGCTCTGGTTCGTCTAGGCCTCTGCACCTCTGTCTGATCGTCAGGCTTACCGCGTAGAGCTGGTATTACATATTTAGCACTAGGAGCCTGGCTAAGTTCTATCTTTTCAACAGGATCTGCCTGATCTGAAACAGAATGAGAAACATCATTTGTTAGGGACGTTCCCCGTGATGTATTCACAGATGTATTTTGAATGTTCTCTGCATTGAGGGAAACACTGCTGGGAGAATCTAGGTTTGGACTGGGTGGGGTTCTGTTCAAAGGAATTCCCATAAAGGGGAGTAGCAGGTTTCTGTGAAAACTCTAGGCTTTTCTCTGCTATGCTCCTTCTTCACTTCGAATATGGGGATACCTTCAGTAGGCTGACCAACAATGATGTAAACGTCCTTCTGTCTGCTAACTTGGCCTTCCCTCTGATGCCGACATTCCTTACAAGGACTCTGTCTCCAACCTCAAGCTTGGCTTCCCTTACCCGGAGATCATACCTCCTCTTGTGTCTTTTACCTTGCTTCCTGGCTTCTCTGCTTGCTATACTATAAGCAAACTTCAGTCTATGGCGAAGACCGGAAACATAGGACTTGTCCTTGACCTCAGATTTATCTGGTTCGATGCCCAAGAACGCATCGATTGCAAGCCTTGGATGGCACCCAAACATAAGAAAATGGGGTGTGTAACCAGTTGAAGAATGAGGGGTAGAGTTATAGGCATGGACAAGGGCCGGGACATGAGACTTCCAGTTGGCCTTCTGGTGATCTTCTAATGTTTCCAACATGTTGAGGAGTGTCTCATTAAATCTCTCCGGCATTCCGTTGCCTTGCGGGTGATAAGGGGTCGTTCTGGACTTGTCAATATTGGCGATCTTGCAGAGCTCCCGAATCACATCACTTTCAAAATTCCGACCCTGATCACTATGGATCCGACTAGGGAAACCATAGTGACAGATGAAATTTTCAAGGAGAAGCTTTACGGTAGTATGTGCAGTCTGGTTTTTGGCTGGGAGTGTCTGGGCGAACCGAGTAAAATGATCGGTTATGACCAAGATATTTTCATAACCACCACGGGACATCTCAAGGGATAAGAAATCCATACAGACGATTTCCATAGGATAACTGGAATGTACAGGATTCAGCTTGGCTGCAGTCTTATCCAGTCTCTTCCGTCGAATACACCTAGGACAGTTACGTACTCTATGTTCAATAGACTGCTCCATCTGGGGCCAAAAGAAACGAGATCTGACCAAGGAAATAGTACGGGAACAACCCTGATGACCTGCCTCTTCATGTAAGCCTTGGAAAACAAGGTCCAAAAGATGTTAAGGAAGAACAAGTTGAGTGACGGGATAGCCATTGGACATACCCTTACGAAAAAGAACAGAGTCTTTGAGATAGAGGTTACTCCACTCTCTTAGGTAAGCTCTCACCTGTGATGTCTCTTGCGCCTTCTGACGTTCAGTGAGTCTGTGACCTATTTCAAGAAGCTGAATAACACGGGTCAGAGTTGGATCAGTTGCTTGTTCCTGCTTCCAGTCTATCGACTTCAAACCACTTCCAGCAGGTACCTCATCACGTGGGTTGTCAGTAAGAACTTGCTGACTGAAAGAAATACACTCAAAAGCTGGTCGCTGACTTGGACCATCAGACTGAGCTTGAAGTAAAGCCTTTACAGCATCAGAAAGAAGAATGTTGGAGTCATGACCAGAAGAGGGAATTCTAGACAATGTGTCGGCATCGATGTTCTCCTTTCCAGACCTGTAGTTCATCTTGATGTCATAGGTGGACAAAGAAGCAAGCCATCTGTGGCTAGTGGCATCCAGTTTAGCAGAAGAAAAAGCATACGTGAGTGGGTTGTTGTCGGTACGGACTTCCACAGAGTTGCCATATAGGTAATCATGGAACTTATCGCAAACAGCCAACTTGAGAGCAAGGAACTCAAGCTTATGAGCTGGATAGTGTCTCTCACTAGCTCTCAAGCCCCTGCTTGCGTAAGATACAACATGCTCCTTTCCATCAGGTCCAATCTGATAAAGCACAGCACCTAAACCACTCCAACTAGCGTCGACATTAAGAATAAAAGGTTTGGTGTAATCTGCGAAAACGAGGACTGGCGGAGAAGTCAATTTCTCGATTAAGGTAGAGAGAGCTTTCTGTTGCTCTGATCCCCAAACAAAGGGAACCTTTATCTTACGAGAGGCCTTGTTTGTAGATATTCCAACTAAAAGATCGTTCAAGGGCTTGGCAATATGAGCATAATTTTCCACATACCGTCTGTAGTAGCTGGAAAAACCTAAAAAGCTTCGGAGTTCCTTAATATTTGTAGGAACTGGATAGGTTTTCAGAGCTCTTATCTTTTCAGGATCGGTTTCAACACATCTGGAACTTACAATATGACCAAGATACTGAACTTGGGGTCTAAAGAACTCACATTTGGATCCCTTTAACTTGAGGTTATGCAGCTCGAGACGTTGAAATACTGCTTCCAGACGCCGAAAGTGAGAATCAACAGAATCAGAGAAGATAATGATATCATCGAGATAACTCAAACATTCTCTGAGATGGAGCTCTCCCATACAACGTTCCATCAAACGTTGGAACGTTGCAGGGGCGTTCGTAAGACCAAAGGCCATCCTGTTGCACTCGAAAAAGCCGAGTGGACCAACACTGAATGCGGTCTTGTGCTTATCCTCCTCTTTGATGGGGACCTGCCAGTATCCAGAGTGAAGATCAAGTTTAGAAAAGAGAGTAGAACCAACTAAAGAGTCTATGGTTTCATCAATACGAGGGAGTGGATATGCATCTTTAATGCTGTGATTGTTCAATTTCCGGTAGTCTATGCAAAAACGCAAGGAGCCATCCTTTTTCCTAACAAGAACTACGTTGGAAGAGAAAGGACTGTTCGAATCCCGGATCGCTCCAGCATTGATCATGTCTCGCAGGTGTTCACGAACCTCTTCAAACATTCCTGGAGGTATGCGACGGTAAGGATCTTTAAAAGGAGTGGGATCAGATAGCTTGATTTCGTGCTCAACTAAGTCTGTGGAACCAAGATCTGTAGGTCCGGCCGAGAAAATATGTTTCCACTTACAAAGAAAGGAAATGGCTTCATGTTGTTGTCCAGAAGTTAATGTGTCAGTGGGAATCATGATACCAAGATCTTCCAGGGACTTGTCAGAGTTGTGTGATTTATCAACAATTCCTTCACAGGGATCAATAGACCGCACAACAGAAACATCCTGTAAATTACAAAGTGTCATTCTAGAATGTATAGATATGGTTCTGGCAGTTAAGTTACATACACGCACAGGAATTCTACAAAAAGAGCTACCTGGCTGCAACTTTACAAACCTAGGACAAACATTCAACATCAGGGAATCAGTAGACTCTGTAACACCTGCTGACATGTTACCAATATTCCTTGCTTTGCCGTCAAGAGTCGTAGTCTCATACGGTTTCACGATAATTGTGCGTTATGAAGAAGTGTGACGGGTGTGGTATTTTCTCCGGGCAGGGAAGCCAAGGCATCCGACAGAGAAGATGACAATCCTTCAGTTCCAGATGACTTCAAAAAGTTCAACATGTTGGTACCTATAATCAAAGGGACAGTGAGTGAATATGTAGTGTCAGGGACAATCAAAATAGGGACTGGAATGGTAGTTGATGTAAAAGATGGAAAAGAAACATCTAAAACAGAATACCCCAAATATGGTATCTGAGAACCATTAGCACCGGTAATGTCCAAACTGAAGTCTGAAAGCTGACACAACTTTGGCAGTGGATCTAATGATTTGAAAAAGGATTTACTGACGGTAGAAACCATAGATCCGGTGTCTATCAAACCTTTTGTCAAAGTACCATTGATAAGAATATCGGCCTCATTAGATGTACCAACAAGTGGCAAAGACGAACTAGGGCTAAAACTCTGATGAGCTCGACCTTCGATCTGCCCTACGACGAAGGTCGGTCGGAGTTTAAATCCGGCTTGTCAACATTCTCTTCCTTTGGAGTATTTGCTCCTTTGGACTTTCCACCGTACCACTGTTTTCTACTGGCTTGGTTAGCTTTCAAATCTCTAATGTCCTTCTCCATGCCAGAGATTTTGGCATCCATCCGTTCCATTTGCTTGGCCATGCTCTGAATCTCCTTAAGTAGTCTACTTTCTACAGTGGTAGCGTACTGTTTGGCAGCAACTGGGTCAGCTGTATCTGACTTCTTGTCTTCAGATGGAGGGGATATTTCCTGTTTCACTTCAGGTTTACATGGTTTAAGGACAGATGTTGGAGTTCTGGATTGGCGAAGATCCTCTTCTATGGCTCTCAGCTCTTTTCGAAGCGTGTTATAATCCATGTGCTTCTCGAAGCCTTCATGCATTCTTCAGGTCCATATCTCTAAGTCCTGAACATAGCCTAATCCTCAGCATGTTGTTCCTGCTTGTTCTATCAAGGTGTCCAGGGACCCTGCTAAGAAGTCGCTCTAGACGTAGACTATAATCTGCAACCGACTCCTCTGCGTTCTGCTTCTCGCTATAAAACTGCTCTTTGAGTCGTTCGCCCGACTGTACATTGCCATATATACCCTCCAGTTCAGCTATAATTTCTGTAACAGATGCATATTCACCCAAATGGAGAAGAACACCTCTGGCACTACCCTTGAGGGACTTACGGATAGCCTCCCTAATAATATGGGAGGGATATGCCTTCATCAAGGAGACAATTTACATCATACCTCCAAATTTCAAACATGGAAGAATTTAACTTTCCATCACCAGAGAAAGACGGTAACTCAGGAATGCGAGGATGTACATAATCCATGCGAGGGGTCACAAAAGATCTATCAGCATACTGGGGAGGGCTAGATCCTTGAAATAAACGGGCAGTAGTAGGAGGATGAAAAGAAGCTTCATCAGGATGTGGTCTATCTGCACCAAATCTACTGGACCTCCTATTATATTCTCGTATTGGGGTAGGAGTCACGTTATACGTGGTAGTATGGGATATACCTGTAGTACGTGGGGTACTAGTAAACTCACTGACATGAAATTTGCCAGACTTGCGTAACTCTGAAGCAAAACATTCAAGATCTGCAGGAGAATACTCCATTGAACGTGTCGTTCCATCCGCCATGATCAAAGCAAACAAATATACCTGATCAAAATCAATTCAAAAAGGTTCAACTGTACCTCACAAAATAAATTACACTAATACTGGAAGTGTGGGATCACATATGACAAAAGAAAAAAATGTTACATAAAATTCAGGTTTTGGGAAATGGCTCTACCAAAACACCATACTATCTGTAAAGCACAAGTCTGGATAATGATGATGCTATCAGCAGTTCACTCTAAAAAATCAAAAAGCTATCACTGATAAGGCTAAAAAATGTTACATAAAATTCAGCTTTTGGGAAATGGCCCTACTAAGACGCTATACTATTTGTAAAGCGTAAGTCTGGGTAACGATGATGCTATCAGCAGTTTACTGTAAAAAAATTCAAAAAGCTATCACTGATAAGGCTAAGTCACCAATGCACTCAATTCATATACAATGGCCTTCTCTGTACACCATACAATCTGTTCTGACAATAGTATGAGTATCAATCAATGTGTTCACAAGATCAAAACGGGTTACACAAACAAGAGATCTTGAAGTCAATTTCTATTACTCTAGAAAAATATTCTATGTAAAATCAATGACTGTTATGGTCTGCCTGGTACACCATACTATGCAGACAATTTCTTCTGTAACACTGCTTGCTTCTCACCTTACAATATATTCTAATGATAGCTTCACCACTAGCTGTATAACTCAAACACAAAGTTGTAAACAAGTTTTTCAACCACGGATAAAATAGTTGCAATAAATTGCCAAATGTGGTAATCTGGAAAACAGCTTTTTCTGTGGTAACCGGTTTTGTGTACAAATACTGCTCAAACTAAATTTTAATTTGAACCAGAATCTTGATAATAAGAAGACACAAGAAATATATTTTGCAAATAATATATTTCAAATGCTTTCTATATTTTCTGCACAAAAACAGAAAATTTTGATGAAATAACACAACACGGTTTCAGATTTTATTCAATAATATGTCTGATTTTCAATTCAGATCTTACCACTTGACTGTATATCTTCAACAACTGTTACTGCGCCTCAATCTTGATCACCGTTCAAAATTCCACGACAACTTTTCGAAATGAACAATTTATTCTATCTAAAGAATAAACATTGCATTTCAAAACTTCTGTTCCAATCTAACAAGCTCAACAAGATCACTTCTGGTTTAGATTTATAATATGGCTTCTTCAGTCCTTTACAACTGTGTCAAACTAATCTAAATGCTATACTGCACTTATCTAATACTAAGCTACAAGAAATTCTGTTCAAAGCTGGTTCCTTTTTTTTTTTTTTTTTTCTCAAAAGAACACCACTGATGAAAATTACACACAAATAAATATATGATGTTACACCGGAATAATGTATTGTGACCGGAATAATGTACTGTGACCAGATATTTTATAATATATTTGATATAGTTCAATATAGGATTTTCTTGGACTGGGGTATGAGTTAATGAAGTATGAAATTGTTAGCTCACCAATTACCAACTCTTCACCACCTGTAAATCTGTGCTTGTGTCAAGTTGTGATGCTGTCACCCGTGCCAACCACTGTACAGTTTACTTTAGACTATTCAATCAGCAAATCATTCAATGAATATATGTGAGGCAACATGAGATACAAGGCTCCTTAAACTTCAGCCTGAAAATATCAATGGAAAATTAATTTCTAAGAATACATTTTTAAAATATACACGTATAAAATGTGTCAATGAATTATTTCTAAATAAAGTGTGGTGATGTATCCAGTAAAATGTCAATATTTACTGAGACAGTAAATCTAATCACTTATAGAGTCACTAACTCTTATTACTATTAAACTCCCAAACTTTTACAAATTCACAGCTGTCAGTGAACTGCCAAAGTCACTGTACATTGAAAGTGTAGAAAATCCTTTGAACCTGGTTCATTTCCAACGATGACACAATCCAGAAAGGTAGTCCACCGAAGTGTATTAATTAAATAGGTTTTACTGAGCTCAGAATTTGAAAAGAAATAAAGAAAACTTTTGTGATATGTGCACTTTTGTCATGTCCATGTGTTTGTTGACATGACATTCCTGAGGAAGTACCCAACTTCCGGAAGTAACTCCTCTTTCTTTCAACCGTTTTCATTGGCTGTTCGCGGGAATCCGTGACGTCATTCCCGAAGTATCTGTTTCGTCCCCAACATTTCGTACCATAAAATATCGCCCATCTGTACTTGAAAAATCCACACTGGCCACCAGTGTCGTGTGTTCTCTTTCTCTTGGGATGGGGCGTTTTGGCCTGTAATGGCACAAAAACAAGACTTTGATAAATAATTATATCAGAAGTAAAAACTTCAGGCGCAAGCCATCAAGAATCTATTTCCAAGTGCAATTCAATAAATACAGCGCCGAATTACATAAATATGATATGGAAAGATGCATGAATACATGACAAAATGAATGCAATAACAATTACCTGTAAAGACACAAAAACAAGACCTTGATAAATAATTATATCAGAAGTAAAAACTTCAGGCGCAAGCCATCAAGAATCTATTTCCAAGTGCGCATGCGTGTAGTTACATCCGGGAAAATTTCAAAAAAATGAGGCCCGGCATGCAAATCTTGTTAAGGCCTCTAATTAACTGGTAAGTGTTAGAAAATGTTAGATGGATGAATGAAATGAAAATGATATAGGAATTCATATAGGATCGGGCTGTATGGAAATAATACAAAATAGTAACACATAAAGACATTTCATACAATATATACACGGAACGAGGACAATACAACATATAGACAAAATACTGATATTCAGTGGTTTTGGACCTCGTGACATCAGCATTTACTACTAATGTTACTCGACCATGACGATCATTCTAATTATTAAAAAAATGCGTTTTTATAAGGCAAGTGCATTAAATATTAATCTGTCATGAAAATTTTACCTTTTACGTTAATCCCTAAATATAGCCACTACGAAGTCATACCCTAAAATTGTTTTATAAAAGTGCAAATTTCCTTCGTCTACTTTGTTTACATTTTATCAATGGATAATTTTCCCTGCTTTTTCAAACTTTCTGAATAAATCTCAGCCTATCAGAAGTAAATAAAGGCTATTATAGTCTCTATCACGTTCCCAAAGTGAGCTCAATGTAATGAGATGGGAAAAGAAAAAAACACTTGACTCGATCAGATTCACTGCACTGACGTAAACGTAACTAAAAGATGGGAACCTTTTTTATGTCCTCACTGTGTGAGTCTTGAAAATTGAAACCATTTTGTTGAAGATTTGAAATGTTAATGTTTTAATTTTTGTTACTGTAGTGAAATATTTTTAAAGCTAAAATATTGATTGAAAATCATGGCTATAAAATGACTATATTTGACCTTTAAGTCATGTGATTTAAGTCCCAGGATGCTCTGATGTCATATCCGCGAAACCAAGGTTTTGCAGACGACTGACTTAATTTATTTGACATGACTGTTTCGGATGAATCCCACTAGATAACTAAATCGGATAAAGTAAGTTGGAATATTGTATGTGGTGGAGGATAAATGTATCTAATCAGGTATATAAACATTTTCCCATGACAACTGTTATTTATTGAGTTTGCGCTGAATTAAGATTAACTCAGCAAATCATGGTACACCGAGGATACTGTTGAATTTATGTTTACATAAATAGTATGCAGTATTTGAATGAAATATTTGTCAATAAACCTTTAAATTTTCATTTGATTTAAAATTTTGTACGTTGAAATTACGCAGTATTAATGCTGCTTTTGCGAATTGGTATTAAGATGAAAAATAATTATATCTTAAATGCATGATTCCTTTTATGCTGAAATATATAGGCTTGAAGAGTATAGGTCTTGTTGGTTTTGTTATAATTTTCATTTTGAAGATGAAGAAAATGAAGTTGTTTCTTGAATTTTAGTTTAGTAGGTAAATTGAATAGCAATAGTCATCCAACAGTTTTGCTTCAGTTTCTGTTGAATGTTCGCACATTTTTGTAAGAAGATCATTTCGGAATATTGCATTATTGAAATTTGTTAAATATTTCTTTAAATGTTCATTAGGATTCATGCTTGAAAATTATTGAATACTTGAAGTCCTTTTTCAGTTTCCAGTATCACGTTAACATTAATGTTTTGTAAATGCTCATCGCAATAATGTTTGTTTTTTACTTTATAGTCAGTATTAAACTTCGAAAAAGACATTTGCCATCTTATTTCTAAAGGCAATTTTACAATTTTTTTATTCCACAAGGACTTAACTCGAAGTTGATTTCGAAGTCACTTTTAATACTTTAATTTTTATCTTCAAATAATATTTTATAATCATCATTTTAATTTTCTACAGTTCTATTTTAACAGTTCTTTTGAAATCTTTATATAAATCTGAAGAATACAAACTAAACAAGTTTTGTGCAAAGTTATTGATACTTAAACTTTTGATTTGCATTTTCCAATCTTGAAAAACAATTGTACTAGGTGCATTGTGGAAATAAGACGACGAAAGGTCAAACGATGAATAACATATTGCTTAATCAAAAGCGCAAATTATTATCCAACCATGCTTTTCAAATGAAAAAAAGTCAATTATTTTATGCTAATAAATGAAGGAATCATTGTTAAGCATCGTATTGATTTATGTACGTTTTTAATACCAGACCAATTACGGCAAAGCGCCAAGCAGTATAAAGTGATCCGTATTTACCCTAGCTTATACGGCCATGTTAGTTTCTTTCAGAAAAGTAATTCTGCACATTGATGGGACTTTGTTTTTGTTTTTGTTAACATACTACATGTATATACATATAATCTGCATATGCAATCTTGTGTACGCCTAATCTTCCTAACCTTTGCACACAATTATGTGTTCAATACTAACCCTAGTCTCGCATGGTGGATGCTGAGGTTTTCCTCGATAAATATTCTGCAGAGTTTTTCTATATGCTATGAACATACAGTCCACATAGTTGTGTGATCCGGTGTGCGTCAAATTGCAATGTTTTAGTGTGTGCGGGGATACATTCATTACATTTAGTGATAACTCTACTTTTGACTTTTCTTTTAGTGTACTACATCTTCACTCGTATTTTTTTAAATATGTGTTATTACATTTCCAAAATGTGATACAATACAATGATTTAAAATTTCGAGACCCCTCGCACACTGGCAGTAGTTAAAGCTCTTAACATTTGATTTGACTTACGCGGACTAAGGCCTGCTGTCCAATTTCGCATTTAGTTATACGAAAAATAATAGAAAACTTGAACAAAGTCGTACAGATAATTCTCAAGAAGAGGTAAATATCAATTTATGAACAGACTGATTTTGAAATAACTATTTTAAAAAATGACAAATCAGTAATAAAGTGTGGGAGGATAGGGAGGGAGTACTCTTCGTTAAACAGAGGCGAGGGGTTAAGTGTTGGGAGAGTGTTGAGATTCATCGGCAGGAACTGCGTTCTTCGTTGATTTCTATTCGACTTCATTTAGTACGAAAAGTTTCATTATTTCTGATGATATTTACGCTTTTACATTTCAGGAAAATAATATGTAAATTAACAGCTCGTTGACCTAAAGTCTATGGAAGTGTTTTCTTGAATCCTGTAAAGAGAGATTATAAACATATCTAATTATCATAGTTACATAAGAATATATGTATTATCAAGTCGAGGTCTGGCTTAATACTAAATAGCATTCAATGTCGCATTCTAGAGCTTTTTGAAATGATTTATTGCCATAATGTCATAAAGATTAAATCGAGGGCTGAATGCGACAAAGTGCTAATTGCATTTCATGAAATTTTACAGGAGAAGGAAAACATTCCTGTTGCTTTACAATTCTGGCAGCTGTTGTAATATTTTAAAATATGATTGAAAACAACTATATATTTTTTTTTAAATCTAGTGGACTTTTTAAAGGAATGTCTGGCAGGAAAGACATTTTAATCAAAATATCACTAAGAATGTTTTCGCACTGCAAATAGATACAAATTTGCAAAAAGGTAAGTTCGACAAAATTCTAAGTGATTTTATATCTTATTATGAAAGAAGTATAAAATTCACCATTTTGTACCCAGTTCTTTGTTGTGTTTGAAATCATTGAATAAGATGAACCTTACTAAAACCATGTCACTTAAAAAATTTTCGCAGTCATTTTTGTTTACTATTAGAAAATTTTGTGAGCTCGAAAAGAGTCTAAGTGACATTATAAGTAAGCCCTTAAAATGTATAGGTCATTCAAAGTTTTGATTTTGAACACATTTTTCTTTAAAAGGAAATATTTTTCATGTATATAGTAAAACAACATGGTGTTTAAGGGCTGTACACAAGAAGTGGGCCCTTTAATTTCTTTCACAGTAATCAAAAGTAGTGTTCACTATACAGAGCATAGCATAACAAATGATACTGCTTTATCTGCTGATTATATTTTCAATAATACATGAAAATATTTATAACACTAAATACAGAAACAACACATAAATGTTTCTCTTTTTTCTATAAAGCCTTTCAAACTTCAGTAATATCTCAGACTCATAATTACACTGAACAAAAATGGCTAGCCAATCAGTGTATCTTTATAAATCATATTCTTTGGCTTAGTTAGTGTATCACTTTTAAGACAATTTTAAAAACTGCATTTCAGACTTGATATTTCCTAAAAGTCTAAAATTCATTCAAATATGACTAGCAATGCATTGATCATCACAAAGGTATTATGTTAACATAACGTCAACTTGATATTTACCACCATGTATGCATCTAGAAATAGTGCTTTCAAATTTGATCCAGTATTTTACTTAATAGCATGCTTGAAATGAAATGTAACATTGCAAAACTGTCTAGATTATTTTACACACATACTAATCTGGTTATTCGCTTTATAGAATAATTTGCCATCATATTTGCCCAAATTGAACTCTTCCGCAAGATGTATTACCATTTCCAGTCCGTATGTGTATAAACAAAAGAGCGTGACGACCTAACATTTGGCGCCATGCATACATGAGGAAACAGTTCCATTATATTGATCTAAATTTTACGACATAATTATTAGAAAGGAAATTTTCTACTGCAAAATTATTGATACAATCCGGTGGTTATAAGTCGTTTGAAATAATTTCACTCGGGCTGTGCCATTGTGAAAATATCACGCCTGATGTATAACCGCTCATCATGCATAAATAGTGTTAAAACACTGCTTTGGTTTAAATTATTTCTTTATTACTGTATCACTAGAATTAAATATTTCTAGAAATATTTTCAAATGTTGGACAGCTGGTATTGTTCAGTATAATGCTTTGTTTTAGTAAAACAGTTCTCTTCAATAGCAAAATGTTGTGTTTTATTTACTTTAAAAACTGTTTACAATAAATAAAGATTAAATCACCATGCATTTTCCTATTCTGTACTAAAAAGCTAAGTACAGAAAAGAGTGTTTAAATCAATGTCTTTGCCCAATGAAGCTTTAATACTTATTAGTTATTGAGAAATATACAGTGCAACCTCTGTAGAGCAACACCCTTTGGGGGATACAAATATGGACTTTTATGTAGAGGCTGTTGTTCTGGAGAGGTAAAATTGAAAGTATATTTCAGGTTAGGAAATTTTTGATGGTGTTGTTATAGAGAGGTTTTTGCTTGAGAGAGGGCCACTCTAGAGAGGTTCAAGTGTACCTATAAGTTGAAAAGCTTGTTTCACAATCAGCCCTCTAAAAACCAGTATAATCAAATAACTTGATCTGACTTAATAATCTATGATAAATAATGAAATTTATTAGGAAAGAAGCTAATGTCAATCTACTCCACATTGCCATTTCTGTGCATTGCAGGTCATACATACTAATAACATACACTACAAACCAGACCATCATTGTATAACATAGCTTCCGCTTTAATATTAGGTTTGGATGTTTCTTCAAGATATATTCATGATTTTGAGTTTTTATGTGGTTACAAATATGAAACAGTTTCAAAAGGTGTAGCTTTATTTTCAGTGTGGAATTGTCAATGACATTTAGTTTTATTTACTGTGACAGGCATTAACCAACAGTCACTTTAGGTGACACTGAACCTTTTCAGTATCATGAAACCTTGATTCCAAAGATTTCATTACATGTTCTGTGAAATTCTCCAAATACCAATATAATTATACACCACAGTTAACTAGCAATAAGATAAGATACTTCCTAATAACTTGTTGCAAGTAATGGTCAGTCATTTCAGTTTCATCATTGTAGCAGTTACTGTAATGACTGTGTTAAAGGTTATGAACACCACTGATGTAAAAGTTGTATTATACTGTACTGTTTGTAATCTTTAAACTCAAATGAGTAAATTTATGAATATTTACAAAGTACACACAATTTCCTAAAAAATATGTTTTTTTAATCGGAAGCTCGGATAATTATTTTGTGCACTCATCCACAGTTATTGGAGACATACAGAAAAGCACTTAAGATATTTCTAAAGATACCTGACAAGGTTTTAGTAAAGTGTGAAATGACAAAAAGATGAGCGATGTGTTAAAATTGCAGGCCAAGATGAACTTATTCTTATATTCTTGTCATTCAATTATAAACTATGAAAATGCTCCAGTACAACTGTGATTAAACAAGAAATGTACAACTGTACTAACAGTCATAACTTACAGAGGATTTGTCAGTTTCGTATGGTTGCAGCACATAAAACACATGGCATGCTGCTGGAATAACAACTTGGATCAGGGAGTGTTTCATTTGTACGCCTGACCAAGAGGCAGATTTGCAACACGTTAGTAAGAACTAGCGTAGTTGTACTAATAGAAATAATTTTTGAGTTCAATTAATTATATCTCACTAATGTATACTTTCCCCTGTCCTCATTTAGATCAAAAGTTTTAAGTGAATGAGACACTTGTTTGAAATATAAAAAAAAGTCAGACAATTTCATCTGAAGACCTTTAAATGCTGTCACTTAGCACTTTTCACAGAAAACAATACTTGATTTACACCACATGTTTACTGTGAATAAGTAACAGGTGAAAAAGCAGAGAAAAAATCAACTGTTTGTCAAAAAATATTAATTATCCTTAATACAAGATAGTGATAATGATATCATACTTAAAAAAAAATAGAAAAAATACTAACTAAATGGCACAATTATTGAAACATATTTGTCACTTAGTACATATACTGAATGCCAAACTTGATATAGTTCAGTGCGAGAAAGTGCCATGTGACGTAAGGCACATAGCATTGTGTCGCATTCAAATTGTATATCATTTTCACTTAGCACTTTTTGACCATTTTGTTATAAATTCATTTAATGACTTGCTTTAATATTAATATTTTTACAGGACATGGTCAAGATCATAGACAGTTGATGTATTAAAAAGGTGATTTTTTTTTTCAAAAAAATGTCACTAAGCACTGTGTCGCATTCACCCCTCGAAATGATCTGCCAAAAAATATACTTCGTTGTTTTAAGTTGTGCATCGTCAAACTTATGACAATTATGACGTTCCATTGTTCCAAATTTATTTTTTAGTCCAAAGGAAATACATCAATAATTCTCCAATATGAGTCCTATAAATTAATCTATATAAAACGTAAGCACATGATGACTTACAACCAATCACTGTACTCGTCATTTTTTTGAGTCAAATTTTCAAGATGTCTATCACATATTAAGCCTCTCATATAGTTTGTGCATTTTTGTATTTCAACTTGAATTTATACATTTCCATGTAAATAATTTGACTACTATATTCATTTACCGTCAGTACATGATCGTTATTTGTAAACAAATTATATTTCAACTGTAATGCAGTAATGCTAAGCATGTCTGATTTTATCAGGTGGTCAATATTTGTTTACATATTTGACAATTGTCGTCTGTCATATCGCATTGTAATTTTGATTTTGAATAACTTGTTAAATTTATATATTTGTTTTGTTGGGTTTAAACTCGCGCCGACACTATTATAGGTAAAATGGCGACTTTCCTACTTTGATGGTGGAGGAAGACCCAAGGTGCCCCTCCATGCATTAATTCACCACCGACCTTCCGTTAGCCAGAAGGATGGCTTCCTCGCACGAAAAATCTAACGCCCCGAGTGAGGCTCGAATCCACATCGATGAGGTCTAAATGATTTTAAGTCAGCAACCTTAACCTCTCGTCCACGGTGGCCCCCAACATGTTAAAAAAGTTAATGTAATTGATTTTTTTTCAGGGTATCGATACTTATTTACATACAAGTACCTGTATTAAACATCTGTACCATCGTGATATTTGTACAAGAAAGAGACATTATCTTTATTATTACAGTCTGCAAACTTTCTTTTGATTGTCCCGTATTAAAAGAACCAATTCCATAGACACCATGATTATAATACAGCTGTAGCAGTACACAAATAAAAGATAGATTTCTAAAAGGACGAACTCTAAAATAATAGATAGTCAAAGAGGGGCCACCACAATAACTGAATACGTTAACAACTGTATGCCTTTAATTCTTTTAATACCCCTGACAGATAGCAGACTACTGTATGAATCAATACGAGAGGTACAACTTTCTTGCAATGCAGATTAATAAACTAATGTGTTTCAGTATGACTGGTAATATATTGTTTGATCCTGTTAAACACCGTAGATTCAACTACCTAGCCACTGATTATTTGTGACAGGACATTTAACGCTGAAGGCAAAATAAATTCTTTTATGTATGTGTAAGGCAGAGCACTTAAATAAAATCTTCTTCCCTAAATTGTTAGCGACATAAGCAAATAAGCAAGTACACAAAAAAATCGCGATTTTAATTTTTTGTGCATTATCTAACACGTTCGTTTTACAGTTTTCGTTTAACGATGCTCATGCGTAACTGGATGCGAAGTTTCATTTACATGTTTCCAGTTTTCCACAAGGTTATTGTTTCATGAACGGTTACCGAACAATTACGGGCTCGTTTCCCGGAATCGCGGAAATTTATCGCGATCTCCACTGTAGTCCTGATTTTATTTGAATGTCTTTGGATGCTGTAAAAGTGCTTCTATGTACGAGTATATTTTCATAGTCTGTCTCTTTCTGACAATCAGATATCCTATTTGTACTTTCTTGTTTTTTGGTATTAAACAACCACAACTCCATTCAAATAGGTCTTTATCTAAAGATAATGACCTATGACATTTTCTAATTCACCAATCGAGTGTTCTTTAATTTTGTTGTAATCATGACATCAATGTGTCTTTTAACGACATCTTTATGTTATACTTAGAGAATAAGATTATTACGCACATTATGTATATCAAATAATTTATGGTGGATGTTTTTAAAGATATTTTTTCTTTCAGTGTTCTCTATTCTTATCACTATCACTTTATTCATTCAGCTAAAATTACTTGATAAACATTTAAAGAGGCATTGAATAGCTTGTCTATCTTCAATTCTAAAAGAACTGTAAAAATGTCTTCAAACATTTTTTTCTCTTTTTTATGTGTCCATTGTAGGCTTTGGATATTACCTGTTTTATTTTATGGTGATATATTTTCAAAATAGTTTTCTTATCTCCGGCTTTTAGTTATGTCAAAGAAATAAAAAATGCAGGAAGTAGTTAGTGCTAATTAAACGAAGCAACCTTTAATACCAGCTGTGATATGTAATACGGTATTCACTCTTCTGCAAAACAGGAAACGTTTTGTGTTAACAGTTGTTAGTTTAGTTGAGGGGATAACTACTTGATCTTTTGTTTTCATTTCATTTCTGGTTATTTATTACCTAATATGGTTCATTTATATTAATTCTCTTTAAGTTAATTATCGTTTTTCATGATTTAAGGTTAGGAAACGAAATCCAGCCATTGAATTTTGTCACTGTATCCTTTCCATTATGCTAAGACCTGTTTTTACGGATAGCCTCGTTTAATAACTTTTTCTTTTCTAAATCCTTCTTGCTTAGTCGGAAAACGTTCTTGGTCACACATTTCACATTCAATTTATTCATTCTATACATAGTTTATAGTAAAATATTCTACGTATTGTTTACGGATTCAAATGATCACATATACTTATTTCATCAGTCCAGTTTGGTGTGTAATCTTTTTCAAATGTTTCCTTATTTTAACTATACGAACTCGGTCTCCGATTTAATACTAGCTAACTCTTCTGAACTATCAAATTACCGTTCGAGTTAAAGTAAAGAGTGCATTAATTCGAATCTTTGCAGGCTTCAGTCGGTGTCAGTTTAGTTTTAGAATGCTTTGTTTTATTAGACTTGTTTACCATTTCCTCTAAATCATTCAAGTAAGTGTAAATATTGTTTGCAGAAAAGTATTTCCACACTATTTGTTTTATATTTCTATACCTCTATGACTACCGCCTTTTCTTCGTATCATGTGTCATATATACAAATTTATTTTATCATTATTAAAAACAAAATATTTGGACAGTTTATTTATAAAACTCGTTTCTTCATCCTGCTAGAAATGTTTAAGAATTCTTCCATTTGAGACTGTTTTGTAAAATGCTTATGTAAAAGTTCCTCCGGTTTTATTTTTGATGGAATAAACCAAGCATACTTACTTAAAATATCTATCACAGTACACTAGTCATTTATATTTTTATTGTCCGTGCAAAAAGCTTGCATATCAACAAATCCAGTCATTTACAGCTTGTCTTTAAATGAGTGCAGTTATCTGGTTCCCAGTCAGTATTAAGGGAGAAAACTCCTCCGGGCTTGTTTGCTTTGGTCGCGTGCAATTTGTGATGTCATAAATAAGTGACGACATCGAGATCAGACGTGAAATTGTCCTTTTCCACGCTGGATTCAAGCAGGAAGGTCGACTATTTTCTTTCTCTTTAAATTTTTAAATAATTTTGTTTTAATTCGATATATAAAAATAGCATTAACGTAGAGTTAACAATTTAAAATAAATTAGTAGTAATATCAGTAAGCTCTGTATCATAGCGCAATAATTGTCGTCTTTTTTAATTTTATAAAACTGCTTTATGAAATTACGATAGAAAAGACCAGTCATTGAGTCTGTGATTTCATTTCGAGGAAAATGAATGCCGTATAAAAAAGAAAAAGAAAAAAGTTTAGAGTTGATTTATACCTAGTCGATACAATTATTATTTTTGTTTAATAGCTTGTCTATATATTTTATTCTTTTTCTTTGAGAAAAATGCCTCGGACACAAAAATCCACATCAAGAAAGAGACGAGGGACCACTGCAACAAGACAGACCAATTCCAAACGGGACACGCATCATACAAATGTGTCTGATCAGACAAGGGTCACCACCACGACACAAACAGACAATAACACGCCAGTACAAAATGATTCATTCGTTACACCTCCGGCTATGGATGCAATGTATGGTTATGTGGACAATGTGAATCAGGGTTATAATTATGTGGACAGTTATGCTGATCAGTGTTGTGGGAATATCCCAGCCCAGGGACGTACAATTGCGGACCCAAACATATATGGACCACAGCTCGGAATCACTCATGCATTCGGGCCTCCACCACCGCCACCGCCACCGCAGCATTATACACAGGGATCAAATATAGCCCATACTCCAGTCAATCCTGCCTCACGGGTATTCGGGCCTCCACCACCGTCTCAGCAGCACTTGGTTACACAGGGAGCCAATCTAGTAGCTCCTACCTCATCAGCGTTCCGGCCACCACCACCGGCACCTACCTCATCAGTATTCGGGCTTCCACCATCGGCACCTCCTACCTCATCAGTGTTCGGGCCTCCACCTCCGGTACCTCCTACCTCATCAGTATTCGGGCCTCCACCACCGGCACCGGCACCACATGTTATGTCACAATATCAAGGAACCAGTCAAGTAGCTCCTGCCGGAGCTGTGTTCGAGCCCCCGATGTTACATGGAGCCAACACAGATACGCCCGCATCAGGTAATGAAAATACTTTCATTTTTGTGGTATCAGATATGGCTATACATGTCAATGCAAATATTAAAGAAAAAATCTTGAATGGCGAATTTGTTGAGTTGTCGGGTCTATTAGAAAAAGATACACCCGGGACTAAGAGCCACACGTTAAAGGTTGTAAACGGCGAAATATTGTTGTCAGACAGCTCTAGGTCCAAAAAACTAAATATACAGTCAATTGAACAATGGACCGATGCCTTTCTTATATATATGAGCATTTTAATATCTAGAAGCCCGGCATTAGCAAAAGATTTGTTACATTATTTAAACACGATCCGGTCTGCATCAAAATTAAATCCAGTCGGCTGGATAAAGTACGATAAATATTTTAGGTACAAAATGTCACAATATCCAAATACAAAATGGTCCAGTATTGATGCTGAAATATGGATGGTTACCATGACAACTAATATAGGTTCAAATGTAGTACACAAACAAAATCACTGCTATGATTTTAATGGAAAAGGGTTCTGTTCAAAGCCGGGCTGTCAATACTTGCATAAGTGTAAAAAATGTACCGGTACACATTCTGCTTTATTATGTAGAACACCTGCACCGGGTTTTATGAACTCTTGTAATAATTTCAGGCCAAATACTTTCAGATACCCCAGATTTGAACACTACTCACAATCTGAACCTCCTCGAGCATCTCTGGGACCTAGGCAGCACCCCAATAGACACGTTGCGGTTAGAAACGTGGCTCAAAGATTATAACTATGCAGATGCTAAATTTATATTACATGGCTTTAGAGAGGGGTTTAAGTTGCATTACAGTGGACCACACTGTACATTCACAGCAAAAAATTTGCAGTCTGCGTCACGATATCCTGCCATTCTTTCGGAAAAATTAGAAAACGAAGTAAAATTAGGAAGAATTTTGGGGCAATTTACAATTAAACCGTTATCGAATTTACGGGTTAATCCAGTGGGATTAGTTCCCAAAAGCACAGGCGGAATGCGTCTTTTTACTCATTTATCATATCCATATGATGGTACTAGTGTCAACGATTTCATTGATCATGAAATTTCTGCCGTGCAATATTCCCGATTCGATAATGTTTTAGAAATAATACAGCGTTTAGGCCCGGTGCACTGATGGGTAAAAGAGACGTAAAGTCAGCTTTCAATCTTTGCCCTGTACACCCAACCGACTTTGATTTATTAGGTATTAAATTTGACGGAATGTACTGGATTCAAAAGATGCTTCCACAAGGCTGTGCTGTCAGTCCAGCCATTTTCGAGATATTTTCAACATTTCTCCAGTGGGCCGTAACTAAACGTGCAAATTCATCGAACTTGGACCATTATTTAGATGACTTTTTCTTTGCAGGAAAAGCAAAAACAGAGGATTGTACAAATCTCACGTTGCATTTTGAATACATATGTAATGATATAAATATCCCCATAAATGATGAAAAATCAGAAGGGCCAACTACAATAATAACATATTTGGGCATAGAAATTGATTCTTTGAAGATGGAAATCAGGGTTCCAATGGAAAAAATAAATAAAGCTAAGACGCTTTTACTAGGTGCACTTGTCAAACCTAAAATTAAATTAAGAGAATTACAATAAATTTTGGGTGTACTAAATTTCTTTACTTAAGCAATATCAGCGGGTCGAACTTTTAACTGTAGACTGTACACGACACAGTCTCAGGCTAAGAGACCTTATCATTACATTAGGTTAAGTAAAGATCTTAAGGATGATATCAGAACATGGCTGCAATTTCTAGATCAATTTAATGGCGTATCCATATTTAGCGAATTAAACTGGTTGTCCAACCATGACCTTGACCTTTATTCCGATGCAGCTTGTAACAGACAGTTAGGCTGTGGTGCTTACCTGGATGGGGAATGGGTTGTTTTCAAATGGCCCGCGTTTTGGAGTGATAATGTTTTTAGAGACATAACTCTTCTGGAACTCGTCCCGATTCTTTTAGCTTTTTACACATGGGGATTAAAACTCAAAGGAAAAAAAGATCATACTCCACTGTGACAACATGAGTCTTGTACAAATATTGAATAAAAAATCGTCGCGAAACTCTAAAGTCATGATACTTATGCGAAAACTTGTTCTGTTATTGCTTTATAACAACATACAAATAAAAGCAACTCATATCGTGTCGAAGGAAAATGAGATCTGCGACGCTATAAGTAGATTACAATTCCGTAGACTGCAGAGTTGTTTGCCAGTTACAGCAAGTAAAACCCCTCTCTCTATTCCATTCGATTTTCAGCGGTATATCAGCACGAAATCATTCGATTGGTAAATGGGTCAAAAGCCGAGAATACAAATAAATGTTACAAGTCTGGAGTGGAATCTTCCGACGCTTGATGATCTATCCAAACTTTTGGCCACCTAGATTGAATGATATCATAGAATATGTAGCATTCATGTCGCAGCGCGGATATGCATATAAAACGGTAAACTGCCATATTGAAGCAATTAGTTACATTAATAAGATAAATAATCTACAGGATAATACCCAATTTTTCATAGTTAGGAAAATGTTAGAAGGAATGAACAGGTTACAAAGGCGGTCTGACACACGCCGGCCGATCACATTAGACCTCTTGAAACAAATTGTGCATAGCTTGACGTTTATATGCATATCCAGCTATGAAACATTACTCTTCCAGACAGCTTTTTTAATTGCATTTTTCGGTTTAATGCGTGAGTGAAACGGCATTTCTTAACAGTGAGATACAACTTTGCGACACATTCGTTCAGATACACTTAAAATTGTCCAAAACAGATCAGCAGGGTCAAGGTCAAATTATTCGAGTAAGTTTTGAAACTGAAGATGCCGCTTTGCTCAAACATAGTTTGGAAGATTACGAAAATCAAAAACCTTATGTGCAAGGTCAGTATTTCTGCCATGCAAATGGAAAGCCTTTAACGCAATATCAATTTAAGCAGGTTCTACGCAAGTGCCTTAAACAGTTGGGGCAGCCTCTAAAAGTTTTCAAATCACAATCGTTCAGAATGGGTGGAGCTACTTACATGTATATTAAAGGAATGTCGGAATCTGCAATAAAACAGGCAGGACGCTGGAAATCGAATGTTTATCGGTCATACATAAGAGCATAAATTATTTCATTATTAATTTAGGTGCTTCCGAGGTATTGGTGATAGGGTCCTCGATTATCCGAGACGCTTTCTACTATGCCAGAGAAAATCAAGGTTGCAACCTCGGATTGGACGTTAATATTATTTGGGATTTCAGGCCGGGAATGAAAGTTCAGCACTTGGCTAAAGGAATACAACAGCTTTCATTAAAATATCAAAAATACACGGACCTACTTATCATTCACTGTGGGGGTAATGATATTGGACAGACACCCTTAAATGAGGCTGAGCTTCTAGCTATACGCACACTGAACGATATCCATCAGTTATGTATTTATAAAAATTGTGTGGTCGCAAATTTTACCACGTCTCTGTTACCGTGGTGAACGTAATCACGTTAAGTTGAACAAGGCCCGAAAGCGTTTTAATACCACACTCCAATCATATTGTAAAGCAATTGGTGGTGCCTATATCAGACACCAGGATATAGTTGAGGCTCAGCCTTTTTTCCGGGATATGGTTCATTTAGCTGACTTCGGTAATGAAATCTTTACAAATAATTTGAAAGAGGGTATTGTGGCTATTTTGCAACATAACAGAGACTGTTACCCGTAAAATAATGTATTACTCAAAAGTTTTTAGACATTGAAACGCAATAAAAGTAGTGACCGAAATCCGGCACTATTTGCATAACTATATGGTATTATAAATGTATAAGCAGATGAACCGCTTACTATATATATATATATATATATATATATAAATAAACCTTCCTGTTTGAACTTGATAATTAATAATCAAAATATCTCCGACAGTTTTTTCAAGTTTCTGAGCTTTATATTCATGATATTTTTCAAGATTGGCAGGGTCCGAATTCCGGTACTAGCTCCGACGTCCGGAGATGCATATACATATCACTGAATACCGGCACTAGCTCCGACGTCCGGATATTATACAATCAATATTTGGTGACCGAATTCCGGCACTAGCTCTGACTTCCGGAGATCTGACCAATATTGGTGACCGAATTCCGGCACTTGCTCCGACGTTCAGGTGTATAGATTTAATATGTCGTATAACCATTACCGTTGACTGAATTTTCGGCACTAGCTCAGATGTCAGGAGATACAGATATTTAACATATTTCCACTATCGTTCACTAACTCCGACATCCGGAGATATAGATATGTATCACATAATCAATATAGGCGACCGGATTCCGGCAGTACCTCCGACGTCTCGGAAAAGATTATTATATATTTGATATCAAAAAAAAAATAAATAAATAAAAATCACTAGTGGTGACCGAATTCCGGCATAAGTGTCCGATGTCGGGAACATAGATTTTAGCGATGACCGAATTCCGGCATAAGCTCCGATGTCCGGAGAGATGTAATAATTACAATTAAGCGGTGTCCGATTTCCGGCACCCTTTTCTGATGCCCGAAATCCGGCGTCACGTTTCCGAGATCCGGAAACAGATTTGCAGATCATCTAAAACCCTGTATTGGATGTGCCATATGATCGCTATATTAGCGGGCCATCCAAGATTATCGGCGTCCGAACTCCGGGGCCACCTCCGATATCCGGAGTAATTTTCACGAATATCTGTAGAAATTGGGGGGTCCAGTTGAATTTGAAGGGGGCCTTAATACATTTTGGCTGTTTAGGGCTATTGATAATGCGCTTGTCCTTGGCAGGGCTTGGTCCTTGGCTTATCTCTCGGACCGGCGCTTTGGCATTCTAGCGCACTTATCAATAACATATTCATGTTGTTTCAAGTCATTCGGCATTGTACATGATTGGTATTTATATTACTAAACATCTTTCTTGCATATTTGCAATCGCAGTCAAAGTTATACTACAATTTTTGTATAATATCTCTTCAAAATTTGCATGTACAATGTATTTTTTTATTAACAGTCAGTCATGGCCAAAGCAATTGCCATCCTTTTAAACTCTTAATATTATATCATGATATGAATACTTACTTGAATTGAATAGAACGTATAAACA
Source organism: Mercenaria mercenaria (assembly GCF_021730395.1). Lineage (NCBI taxonomy): Eukaryota > Metazoa > Mollusca > Bivalvia > Venerida > Veneridae > Mercenaria > Mercenaria mercenaria. Next base: position 44,437,606 of record NC_069364.1, read on the forward strand.
TATAATTGTGTTGTTAGTTTTCTCCTATGGTGACCAGGTAAATCCAGTCATTTACAGCTTGTCTTTAAATGAGTGCAGTTATCTGGTTCCCAGTCAGTATTAAGGGAGAAAACTCCTCCGGGATTGTTTGCTTTGGTCGCGTGCAATTTGTGATGTCATAAATAAGTGACGACATCGAGATCAGACGTGAAATTGTCCTTTTCCACGCTGGATTCAAGCAGGAAGGTCGACTATTTTCTTTCTCTTTAAATTTTTAACCCTCCCACCCCAAAAACCCATTAGTATCGAAGAGTTGCTTCGTTCTGTTTCTTTATATTTTCAGGATAACACGTTCACTTAGATCTATTGTATGCTATTCATCGGTACACTCATATGATTTCGTCATGACTGACTGCTGGAAAGAACCTTGACAGACTTCCAAAACAGGATCCCAGTGATTACGAAATATGCAGAAACTGTCAATGTGACTATTTTTAAAATTATATAGCTGTAATATGTGAAATAGTGTTATTATATAGCTGTAATATGTGAAATAGTGTTCTTGGGATCTTGATGATATAACGGTATAATAACAAAGTGAATTAAGAAAAGTCATTTGCAGTAGACCCTCGTCTTCGGAACTATATAGATCTATATGTGATAGCTGAACATTAGAAAATTTATATGACTTAGAATAACACTTTTATCTAAATAATGATGTTAATGTAAAATAGTTATGAGACTATAGTGTTCTTGGGATCTTGACGATATAACGGTATAATAACAAAGTAAATTAAGAAAATGTTATTTCAGTAGACATCTTTATCTTTAGTACTAGTATGTATATGTGATAGCTCAACATTATATATGACTAAGAATAACAAATTTATCTAAGATAATCATGTTAAGGTTCATTCCATAGTAGACAATGCTTGTTACGTTTTGATATGGCATTCTAGCGCACTTATCAATAACATATTCATGTTGTTTCAAGTCATTCGGCATTGTACATGATTGGTATTTATATTACTAAACATCTTTCTTGCATATTTGCAATCGCAGTCAAAGTTATACTACAATTTTTGTATAATATCTCTTCAAAATTTGCATGTACAATGTGTTTTTTATTAACAGTCAGTCATGGCCAAAGCAATTGCCATCCTTTTAAACTCTTAATATTATATCATGATATGAATATTTACTTGAATTGAATAGAACGGATTAACATATAATTGTGTTGTTAGTTTTCTCCTATGGTGACCAGGTAACACCACCTGGCCAAATTACATCAGTATTGCCAACCCCAAGTTTATATTTCATATCAATTGGTCGTTTGACAATTAATTCTTTTGCTATTTAGACTGAGTGTTATGTTTCGAAATGAGATAAAAATTATGTCACAATTAAAATTTTTTTAAAAAATCATAACAAAGATCTTGAATTATACATACTGCGTCTTGTTCATTAACAGGAGGTCCATAGTCTAAACGGCTACCAGGACCAACACATTTATATCATTGAAGTGTTTATTTTGTCTAAGGTAAAAAAGGCTACATAGCATTATGAATGTCATTTGCTCCTCCAGTACGTTTCATGATCTTTGTTTTAATATTACCGCAAGATGCACATATTACTTTAAACATAACCTGCCGTTTTTCTTTGTTGTTTGTTGTAACATGTTGTAACGTGTTAAGGAATTAAACAATCAGTAATTATTGATGTCAAAAGCACGACCAAGGACAAAAGTAACGTTTCACTGTGTCAAAACTACGATTTAAGTTATACTGGTTTTTCAGTTTAAGAATATTTCAGATCCACGCAATTTATAATAATATCGTTCCCGAAATACGCCATATTTATAGCTCGCGTTTGATTACCATTCGGAATTTCGTTCAAGGTATAACAACATCGTTTACGTTCGGATAAAACATCACAGTTTAAACAATTAAGTTAAATATAAAGATAAGGATGTCAAAAATGTCCCACAATCATAATATATTCTTTTTCGTCGTAAAATTGGTAATATTTTTTATTTGTGATACAGATGTATAAACTGGTGGGGGCATCCGTCGCAAAGTTAACTGGATCAATGCAATCGCTTGCCTTTCATCGATGTGCACTCAAAATATGGCAAGAGTAGAATTCTTAATTAGAGGGAGCCATCTATATGCTTACGGAATGTCGTGTCCTCCCATTGCTGCAACGATGCCTGGTGGGCACGTGTGATATTCTTTCTCCATAAAATGCTTGAAAAATCATCACATTACATGTAGTTATGATGGTCTGACTCTAAACGTACAAAAGCACAATATATCTAAACAGATATAAAAAAATTAAAAATGCTCAAATTATTTGTCCCGACATTAGTAATCAGAAAGAACCCGCCTTTCTTGAAGCTTTTGATGTCTCTTTCATTGCGTTACTTTTGGCATCAATCATGTTCCCCCGATTAACAATTTTATGCATGTATATTATTGTGTCTTTTAAGATAAGTTAAAGTTTTGAAATTAATAAACTCATATGCAATATTCACATGTCATTAATACAATCTACTTCACATTATTAAACTCATATAGCCCTTCTGAACTCTTACGAAATTGGAGGGATTAGGTAACTGGATACTTATGCTTTCTTAAATTAATTGAAAGCTTGCTGGGTTAAAAGAAAGATCATTAAAAAAAACAAGTCATGGATCAGTATTTGGTAAAATACAAATGTTTGATTAAAAATAAATTTTCGATGAAAGATATAAAAATGATATGTGCCAAAATATGTTCCTATCTAGAATATAAACTCTGGAAACAACATTAACGTAAACCGCTTTATTATATGGAAAAATAATATAGAAGACGTAGAAATAATAATAGAAAGAATAGTATGATTAAAGCATTACACTGTATATGACTTTAGGATGACTTTAGGTCAAATATTACTTTTTCTTTTGAAACGGCAAGGCAGATGTACCATTTTTCTACGCTTCTTGAACGAACGTGAGATTACCCATGCTATATCTGCTTGCAAGACATCAAAGTTAAATAAATAAAAAAAATAACACAACACAGAGATGAAACTTGAATGGAAAAAGTAATAAAATGTAATATCCAAATAAAATATTATGTTTTATATAAATAAAAACTTGAAAGGAGAAACAATCACTCCACTGCGAAAATGAGAAAGTCTTGTCGATAACGATAGTAAATAATATTGAATATCTTCATCTCTTTTGTATCAACAAATGAAATATTGAGTAATGTCAAATATAATTATTCCAAAAAAGTTCTACTTTCTATTTCCTCCCCCGACCCCACTACTACCACCCACCACCCATTTTACCCCTTACCACTTTCCCCTCTCCTCATTTATCTTTATTTGGCATAAATGTATATGTATTTGTTAGATTTTTGAGACAACCCATCTGAGGGCCTACTTTGCAAATGCGTGGCTCTGAGGCTTTATTTTTGATGCTCCATGCTTCCGAGAAATTCACCCTTACCTATATTTTTTTTATTTCAACAAATATATACCTTTATAACTGCCAGCTGATATCATCAAGACTTTGTAACATGCGTGATGAAACACTAGAGCACGTTTTCTGGGAGTGATTAGTTGCACAAAACATGTTGAAAAAAGCGACTATTTAAAAACAGGCATCGATAAAAAAATGCAAATGACAAATTGTAAAATAGTTCCAAAAATTGAAAGCTTCATTCAGAAATTAGAAAACAGAAACTTATTGGAAAATGTAATAGCTTTGGGAAAGGAAACTCTAGACCTCTTCAAACAAAAATGGCAAAAATTTCTTCGAATGTCTCATTACTTTTTCATTTCAAATTATGAAACACTTTTTATCATCTAAAACAGTGTAAAAGATTATACAATTTTTACACCCCCACCCCTCTGCCCCCATTTTGTCTTTTGTTATCCTTTTTACATAGTTATTTTCATATTATGTTATTCCTTTAATATTCTTTTAAGCGGAATAGCAACAAAAATATAATTATTAATCTTTACATTTACAAAAGATACCAAATGATAGCTAAGTGTAATTAACGGACATTTTACCCGAACTTCAAGTTGCACAAATCGAAATAAACAGTAGTATAAAATTGTTTCATGTACCTTTCATATGATTTAATTTATTGACAGAATAGAAAACTTATTCCCTTAGTTAATGAGCTATGTGTCAATAAACGTAGATATGAAGTTCTATATAAGTTTCTTCTAAATTTTTAAGTGTCCAAATATATGTAAATATTACGGAGGAGCAATAGTGCCAGGTGCGTTTTTTTGATAACTCGAAAGTTAATAACACCAAATTTCGAATTACAATATTGCCCTTTCATCCGCAAAATTTGAACGTCTGTCTGTCTGTCAAAGGCCAAAAATGTTATAAAGAACTGTTGACTCTTCGAAAAGGAATCATCATTCTATTCATATATCGTACCGAACTTATATTATATATATATACTTGAATTTCTACTATCATACATCAAAATATGACCTACAATAGCCTCTGGAGCTACTCCCGATTTCAAATTGTATCCAGACCTTCATTTACATGTATGTTATATTCAGGTGGTAGGGCTAGAACTCGGTTGAAAACTTTCAAGATATAGTCAAAATAGTGAAATATTCTAAAGTTGTATAATTCTCGATCTCCTTTAATGACCGCTCCTCATAATTTTGATCTGTGCAGGTACCAGATCTTAGTCAGACTCCTAACTACACGTTTATTTAGGGTGCCCGGTCATCTTACTTATATTACCCTTCAGGGCTACTCGGTGGATACACCAGGTACTCAATATTGGCCAGGTCCTATACATCAACGTAAACTATTGTAGTATCTCGAAATTTTAACATAGTAACAACTTGAAATTTCGAGTTAGTAATTCGAAGTTCCGAGTTAATAAATAATATTCACGCTCTTCCGTAAAATATAGTAGTAACTTACTCAGCAGTATCGTATCATATAATTTCCCAGTTATATATACATATTTCATTTTTTGCAGAACTGAATTAGTTGATATTAAAATGATTGAAACGCTGCCGGCTTAATTTGATACAATGTAAAATGTCTAGTGAAACGGTAACCATACCCATTCAGTAAAGCAACTCTGTTGTTGACTCATTACTCCATAATCAGTCAGCAGTACGAAAATGAAAAACGTTAGAATTGCATTGAGGAAAGTTCTGTTCAATTTGGTAAACAAATGGCGTCAATTCTAACTTTTTACCGCTATCTTGATTTTTGAAGTTTATGCCTTGATCAACATTTAGGAGGAGAAGGCTTTGAACTTTCTTTCCTTGTAGAATTATATGAACGAATAGACACATTTCTGAGCATCGTTTACACTTGATTTGTGTATACCTAGCTTGTGGAGTTCCATGGAACCAAAAGTGATTGATTCCAAGATTGCAACTAATGATCACAACTAATGTACTGATATAGGTCAGGAAGTAAAAAAATGTATTTTAATTGTTTGCAAATATTATTCCACAATTATGTAATTGCAACGCCATTTAGCAGCTCAATTATGAGTCCTAGATGTAAAGATTTTATGTTAATATTGTTTTAGTATATATACGTACTTTTCTCAATCATTATCTAGTATGAGAAACACGTGTCATGATATATATAGGTGTGAGTATTTATTTATCTTATGCTAACTAATGAAATATTATTATGTATTCTATCAGTTAAATATTTTCATATTTCATCACCCACACTGTGAAAATATGAAATCTATATTTTCTTAATGTGAGAGATATAGCTCCACCCCCTCATTACATTGTGTATGAATTTTAAATTATTTGCTTAAAGCAGGATGAAAATTGTAGTCGCACTTTGTTCTTTATAGTTTATTTCTCGATTCAAATTATTTTACTGAAAGAGAATTTCATAACATTATGCAGCAAAAAATAAAATAAAATGGAACTTAATGTTGTATGCGTCTTTATAACGTCACAGCACGTCTGACGTCATGTCTGTTTACGCGCGTCTGTTTCCCGCGCTGAGATTAAAAATAGTTGCAAAATGCAAATCTCAACGTAATTGAGCATAAAATAAAAAGAAAATTTGTTTGTTTCCGTGAATATGGATATATCTCACCTCGAAGTGAAAAAATTTTCACATGTTCACTCGCGCTACGCTAAAATTTTCTCAGTTCTCAGTGAGATATATTCCATATTCACTCAAACAAACAAATATCATATATATATATATATATATATATATATATATATCTGAATTGAAAAGCACAATACGGATTAAATACAGGGGAAAAAGATGTGGAGAAAGATGATTAAGTCTTTACATTTTAATATTGTCTACAAACATTTAAAAATCAATAAAAATAAATAACCGGTTTCACCCGGATCCAGCGTTGAATGGGTGAAACCGATTATTTATTTCTTTATTTTTATTGATTTTTAAATGTTTATAGACAATATTAAAATGTAAAGACTTAGGCATCTTTCTCCACATCTTTTTCACCTATATATATATATATATAAAGCAGCACCGAAACTAATCTTTTTGAGTTAGTGGACTTGCTGTGGCGTGTGCGTGTTCGTTTGTACTGCTAGGCGCTTTGCCGTAATTTAAAAAGACTAAAATGTCACTACTGATTTGTGAGACATGAAAACAGAGATTTGAGTATATATATGCAAATGTTGAATCAGTACGAATGTGTAGTACAATTCGGGCTCGTATATAAAGCAGCACCGAAACTAATCTTATTGAGTTAGTGGACTTGCTGTGGCGTGTGCGTGTTCGTTTGTACTGCTAGGCGCTTTGCCGTAATTGGTCTTGTATATTGTGGTGGTGATTTAGTTCGTATAAATTCTGTCAACTATATATATATATAGAGAGAGAGAGAGATACTCTTACAATACAGTGAAAGGACTTTGCATAAGATAATAGTCTTTAAATTAAGTAAACGAGACGACTTCAATTGACTTTCCAACAGTATCTAAAGGGAAAAACTAGTTTCGCCTATCGGCTAATCAGTATATACATATGTAATGTGGGTTTATTATGGGAACGACGCAATGTCAATATTAATGGACGTAATATCGACGTTGCTTGATTCAGCGGAATGTAATTATTATACCGTTTTGATTGTTTAGCATTTATCTGTCACTTTTATCTGTTAAGTTTTAGTTTAAAGAATTTTATGAAAAGGTTCTCTTTCGCTAACATAAGTGAAGTACAATCTAATTTCATTTTGCACGTGAAACTGTGGTGCTGAATTACTATAAACATCTAAATGGTTACTTAGTTGGATGTATCTAGTTAAAAGATCTTTTATTTCGTGTGCATGAATAGTTCTTAATTTATCTCCAGTTTGGCCAATATTAAATTTTCCACATTCGTTGATATTGATTGCAAAATAATTCATATTTTTGTAACAATGTTTTGTATGTTATCACATGCAGCTGCAGTTGCGGTTTTGAAACGTTGCTTTGCATATTTGATATTCATCCTATTTTTATAGTTATCGTTTAAAAGCTATTTATCAATGTTTATTAAATGAAAACAAGGCAGTCTGAAAGACAGCTAAATCCCCCGCCACTGCTATGGATAGTGAAAGGGTAAAAGCTTTGATTTTAGCTGTGACCTTGACCTTGAACTGACATGGCTGACTCATGAATTCTGCACAACGTCTTGATGAGGTGATCATTTGACCAAAGTTTCATGAAAATCCTTCAAGGGGTTTAGGAGATACAGAGCTGAAACCTTTGACCTTGAGTTGTGACCTTGACCTTGAGTTGACATGGCTGACTCATGAGTTCTTGATGAGGCGATCATATGACCCAAGTTTGATGAAAATCCTTCAAGGGGTTTAGGAGATACAGAGCTGAAACCTTTGACCTTCAGTTGTGACCTTGACCTTGAACTGACATGGCTGACTCATGAATTCTGCACAACGTCTTGATGAGGTGATCATTTGACCAAAGTTTCATGAAAATCCTTCAAGGGGTTTAGGAGATACAGAGCTGAAACCTTTGACCTTCAGTTGTGACCTTGACCTTGAGTTGACATGGCTGACTCATGAGTTCTTGATGAGGTGATCATTTGACCCAAGTTTGATGAAAATCCTTCAAGGGGTTAAGGAGATACAGAGTGGACACCAAATGGAAGACTCAAACCTTCAACCCTTAGTTGTGACCTTGACCTTGAGCTGGCATGGTTGACTCATAATTTCTGCACATCGTTCTGATGAGGTAATCATCTGACCCAAGTTTTATAAAATTCCTTCAAGGGGTTTAGGAGATATAGAGCGGACACGAAATGGAAGGCTCAAACCTTTGACCTTCAGTTGTGACCTTGACCTTGAGCCAACAAGGCTGACTCATGAGTTCTTGATGAGGTGATCGTTTGACCCAAGTTTGATGAAAATCCTTCAAGGGGTTTAGGAGATATAGAGCGGACACAAAATGGAAGGTTCAAACCTTTGACCCTAAGTTGTGACCTTGACCTTGAGCCGGCATGACCGACTCATGTGTTCTGCACATCATCTTGATGAGGTGATCATTTGACCTAAGTTTTATAAAATTCCTTCAAGGGATTTAAGAGATATAGAGCGGACACAAAATGGAAGGCTCAAACCTTTGACCTTGAGTTGTGACCTTGACCTTGAGCCGGCATGGCTGACTCATGGGTTCTGCACATCGTCTTGATGAGGTGATCATTTGACCCAAGTTTTATAAAATTCCTTCAAGGGGTTTAGGAGATATAGAGCGGACACAAAATGGCAGGCTCAAACCTTTGACCTTGAGTTGTGACCTTGATCTTGAACCGACAAGGCTGACTCATGGGTTTTGCACATCGTCTTGATGAGGTGATCATTTGACCCAAGTTTCATGAAAATCCTTCAAGGGGTTTAGGAGATATGGACCGGACACGATTTTGTTACGGACGGAAGGACGGAAGGACGGACGGAAGGACGGACGGAAAGACGGACGGAATGACGGACGGACGGAAGGACGGACGCAGATCATTCCTATAATCCCTCCGCCACGGCGGGGGATTAACAAAGGCATCAATAATGTTGAACATAATATCAAATATGAATTGGTATATGTATATTATATAACAAGTTTTTTATATATAATATAGAATAAGACTTTTATTTCAGTTTGTTTAGTATGACAAGACAAATGGAAGACTTGCTATATGCAATTAATCTCTGGCTTCACTGTAATTTAAGTTCATTATGTATTCCAATATGTGTGGAAAAAAAGTCAACACCAAATGCCAATGCATGCTGTGGAAAAAATGGAACTTTTAAAGCTAGTCTGCAAGCAGAAGAAAATTACTGCAAAAAAGCACCTGTAAAAGTTATGAAATGTATTAAATTAAGGATGAAATATTTATTACGGTTTTTGCATGTGTATCCAAATTTGAGAGTGGTTCATCTTGTTAGAGATCCGAGGGGAATTTTTAATTCAAGATGGGTTAAACAAAAACACTCACATTGGAAACTGTTAGTACAGAGTCATTGCAGAACATTAACAGAAGATCTAACATACTCTAAACAGATTCTTGTACAATATCCAAGTAGGCTGTTCATCGTTAGCTATGAGAACCTGGCAAATGAACCAATACGAACAGCACAAGAAATGTTTCAATTTGTAAGCTTAGAGTTTTCAAACAACATCAAAATGTTTTTGGAAAACCAAACACTATCCAACTGAGAAACTTGTAGACATTGCACGCAGAGGAAAAATTCTAGTGCAACTGCAATAAAATGGCGAACAGAGCTTGACTCATATACAGCACAGTTTATACAAAGCGCTTGCAGTATAAGCAATAAAGTTTTAGGCTATCTTCCATTATCTGGCAAAAGTGAAATGAACAACTTTTCCATTCCGTCAAGAAAGTTAGTAGATATACAAAAGGAACTACTATCTAACAAAAACTTGTGATAAGAAAGTTTGAAATTTTGTTAAGGAAGTGAAGAAAAGTAGTCAATATAAAGTTGTGGGTTAAGGTTATACTAAGGGTTTAGACCACAGGTTACTTGACGGAATAAATTACATGTATTGCAGTGAGGGACTTGATGCATAGTAGTTAAAGCAAATTGACACTTTTACAAAGTTTAAAGGCCTGTGCTACAGTTTCTGTATATGAGAATGGTGAAATATTTATCAAACACAGAGTTCCTTCAAATTTTCGATATTGAAGGACAATTAATTATCTAAGAAACAAATATATGCAATCAAATACATAAGTCTCCAGTACTGAACATATAGAGGATATTTGTTTGTTTTTCGTGAATATGGAATATATCTCACCTCGAAGTGAGAACATTTCAAATATTTTCACGAGCGCGTAGCGCGAGTGAAAATGTGAAAATTTTTTCACTTCGAGGTGAGATATATTCCATATTCACGAAAAACAAACACATTTTCTTTTTATTTTATGCTCAATTACGTTGAGAAATGCATTTTGCAACTGTTTTGATCTCAGCGCGGGAAACAGACGCGCGTAAACAGACATGACGTCAGACGTGTTGTGACGTTATAAAGACGCATGCAACATAAAGTTCCATTTTGTTTTATATTTTGCTGCATAACGGTATGAAATTCTCTTTAAGTAAAATAATTTGAATCGAGAAATATATTATGAAGAACAAAGTGCGATTATAATGTTCATCCTGTTTTAAGCAAATAATTTAAAATTCTATTTCGTTGAGAAATAAAATTTCGTCTAAAATGAGTATGTACTTCGCGCATGCATCAGTGTGGTTCCGCTTCATGGCGCATACATTCTACGCGTAGCGTTGACAATTTCTAAAATCGCCGATATTTCCACGACTTTCACCCGTAGGGTGATATTTATGGTGTGGATTTTGAGTGTTCAATTTATAAATCGTGCGTGGCACGTTAATTTTGCAAACTTTTCTATATTCAGTGATATTTTTTGTGTTATTTTCACTGCACGTGGTGCGGTACACTTAGTGTCATTAGTTTTCACGATATGGCCGACTCGGCAAAAGACTCGAAATCCGAGAAAAAAGGACACGAAAATACTAAAAACAAATCTAGTTCCTCTAAGGGTAAAGCGCCTTTGAAAAAAGTAGCCGATGGTGGAAATAACAGTGTTCCCGATGATTTTTCAACTCGGAAAAATCTACAAGAAAGTGCAATTCTTGAATGTCTTAAATCTCTTCATTCTTCTCAGACTGCCTTGGTGAAACGTATTGATGATATCGAAAAATCTTTCGATTACAGTGAGGATTATGATTTTTTTGACGAAGGTTTAGACTTTCGTGACAGTGGTAATGCACCACCTGCTAAAAGATTTCGGACGGAGTCCGACCATGATTCACAGACATCAGCTTGTGGCAGTGATTTAAATAGCACATCAGTCAGCAGATTTTCTAGCCTAGTTAACAAATTCAAACTAACTGAAACAACCAGCTCGGATGTTGACTCTGTGTTGGCAGATAATGTTTTTAAATTGTTCAGAAAAGGCATGAGTGAGGAACATTTTGATAAAATGACAAAAGACGAGAGCTCAGCTCGGCCTTCAAATTGTGAGGCACTTAGTGAAGTAAGACTGAATAAGTTAATTTGGGACGTAGTTTCAAGTAGAGCCCGAACAAACGACAAAAAACTTCAAAACATTGAAAAATCTATTGTAAAAGCTGGTGTTTTCCTCATCAAGACCATGGATAGAGCTGCAAAATTTGAGAAAGTTCTGACTGAAAATGATATGACTGATGTTGATATGACTGGCTTAATAGAAGGCTGCAATGATGCACTAGCTTTGATTGGCCATGCCAATTACCAAGTCAATATGGCACGAAGGGACTTTTTAAGACATGAACTTCGAGCAGAATATACCCACTTGTGCTCTCATTCGCTGCCCTTCACATCAGAGCTCTTTGGCGATGACGTTTCAAAGACTGCCAAAGAAATTGAAGATTGCAACAAAATGGGCAATAGAATGCACCAGAGTCAGTTTGTAAGAGGCAGATACAGAGGACGTGGCCAGTTTAGAGGCCAGTTTCGTGGTGGTCGTCGACCAGCCTATGGTTATGGTAGAGGTCAACCCAGATTTGGCCAATCAGTCGAGCCAAAAAACTTGGTTCGCAGAGGAGCAAGGAAATAAACACCAATCAGGTAAGTTCAGAATTTATAGCTGGTAGATTGGAACATTTTGTCTCCAAATGGGAACAAATATCAAATGACCCTTGCATTCTAGACATAGTAAAGAATTGTCACATTGAATTTATAGATGGCGTTGAACCGTCACAAACCACTCCAGTTCAAGAGAGTCATTTTAGTACCAGTGAAGATTTGATAATTGAATCTGAAATCAAAAAATTATTACAGATGCAGGTCATAAAAGAAGTGACTTATACAAAAGGTCAATTTATATCTCCAATTTTTCTCAAGAAAAAGAAAAATGGAGAATACAGGCTAATTCTCAATCTAAAAGAATTAAACAAATTTATTCCGTACCATCATTTTAAAATGGATACTTTTGAAACAGCTTTCAATCTAATCTCAAAAGATATGCTGATGGCCAGCATCGATATTCGACATGCTTACTATAGCATAAAAATAGCTGAAGAACATCAAAAATTCTTACGGTTCACATTCAGAGACAAAATGTTTCAGTTTCGAACAATGCCGAATGGTTTGGCTCACGGGCCATTGATTTTCACACTCCTCCTAAAACCTGTATATGCTTTTTTAAGAAATCAAGGCCACATAAGTACTGGCTATATAGATGACAGTCTGTTGGGAGGAAACTCAGTGCAAGAATGCATTGACAACATTTGTGATACAAAAAATTTAATGACCAGTTTAGGATTCCTAATAAACAAAGAAAAATCAATTCTAGAACCAACAAAAACTATCAGACATTTAGGAAATATGATTGATTCAGAACAAATGATTGTGTATCTGCCTGATGACAAAAAAGATCAGATTGCAAATGAATGTCGTAAATTATATCTCAGTCACAGGGCCACTATCAGACAAGTAGCGAAGGTCATAGGCCTCTTAGTGGCATCATTTTCAGCTGTAGAATATGGCAAACTTTTCTATAGAAACCTTGAAAGAGCTAAAGCTAATGCCCTTCGAGAAAATAGAGGTGATTTTGGCTCTTACATGTACATATCAATTAGCATGAAACAAGACCTTCAGTGGTGGTTCAATAATATTCACAAACAAATTAGACGATTGCACAAAGGGAATCCTGATCTCGTCATTCAGACTGACAGCTCGCACCTAGGTTGGGGTCTGGTTTATGAAGGGAATAAAATAGGTGGTAGATGGACAAATGAAGAAAAAGCATTACACATTAATGCCCTAGAACTGAAAGCAATTTTATTTGCGCTAAAAGCTCTGGCTGATAAAATTTCTGACAAACACATAAAAATTTTATCAGATTCTACTACGGCAGTGTGCTATGTCAATAACTTCGGTGGTTGTAAGTCATTTGCCTGTAATGAAGTCAGTAGAGATATCTGGTTATGGTGTCTCCAACATAATGTATGGTTATCATGTGCCCATGTGGCAGGGAAAGATAATGAAGCAGATGCTCCCTCAAGACAGTTCAGTGACAATACTGAGTGGGAAATCAGAAATGACATTTTTTGTAAAACTTGCAAGATTTGGCAGACACCCACCATTGATTTGTTCGCATCTAGACTTAATCATAAGGTCCAAATGTATTGTTCATTTAAACCAGACCCTTGTGCTAAATTCATAGATGCATTCAGCATTGATTGGAGTGCTTTTACATTGATATACATTTTTCCTCCTTTCAGTGTAATCGGTCGCTGCGTTTGGAAGATCCAACAAGACCAGGCTCAAGCAATAATAATTGTACCACTATGGACAACCCAATCGTGGTTCCCTGTTGTTATGAAAATGCTGACAGACAAACCAAGAGTAATTCCCAAAAGCAAAACTCTACTGAAAATCCCACATTCAGACCAAATTCATCCTCTGTGGAGAAAAACGAATATGATAGCTTGTCGTGTATCAGGAACTCTTTCCGAAGCAGAGGTCTTTCTAGCAAGGCAACCTCTATACTCCTTGCATCATGGCGACAGTCGACTAGAAAAGGATACAAATCATACATTAACAAGTGGCTTCTTTTCTGTAGTCAACAAAAGGTTAGTGAAACATCTCCCTCTGTGAATAACATAATTGAATTCTTGACGTATCTATATGATAAGGGTCTAAGATATAGTGCCCTTAATACAGCCAGGTCAACTTTATCCGCATTGGGAATCAGCATAGAGTCTTTTTCTGCCGGTCAGCATCCTTTGGTAATACGCTTCCTGAAGGGAATATACAACATCAGGCCGCCACAGGCACGTTATTCTAACATTTGGGATGTAAATTTGGTACTACAATACCTAAGAAAATTGTCTCCAGTAAGAACTTTAACTCTCAAGGACTTAACATTAAAATTGGTTACCTTGATGGCTCTTACAAATGCAGCCCGTGTACATAGTTTACATTTACTGACTATCAGCTCTCTAAGTAAGACGAGCTCTGAATTTGTCATATATTTTGAGGGATTACTTAAGCAAAGTCGTCCAGGTGAACAGTTCTCATTCATGCATTTTAAAGCGTATCCGCCAGATAGGCGACTATGTGTTTATTTTGTGATAAAAGAATATCTTAAACGAACAAGAACTTTAAAAACTTCTGGAGATACTAGATTTTTTATAAGTTATGTGAAGCCACATAAAACAGTCTCTAAGGACACCATTGCAAGATGGATCAAGACTGTAATGTACCGTGCTGGAATAAATGTAAATGAATTTGGGCCACAAAATATTCTAGCAGCAGCAACTTCGAAAGCCCAATCTAAAGGAATACCTGTAGAAGACATTATTAAACAAGCCGGATGGTCTAATGCAGGAACATTCCAGAAATATTATAACAAACCAATAACGAAGAAGACATTTGAATCGGCAGTTTTGCAGACATAATGGTAAGAAATAACAACATAGTTCTCTATCATACTATCATATTCGAGGTGTGTCCCTTTAAGCTAATTCAGTACTGGCCAAAAATGATGATAATCTCAATATTAATACGACAGGCATTTATATGAATAGAGACATTTACCCGTATGTTTTCCATTACTTCACTTGCTCGTTCGTCTCGGTCTGATATATTTTCTGATTTTCCGTGTTAAAATCTCATTTTAGACGAAATTTTATTTCTTAACGAAATAGAATTTAAAAATTAGACGAGACTTACCTGTAAGTTGAAGTATAATTTGAATTCTATGAGTTAGAAATAAAAGGAGGTCTAAAATCCCTCCACATCCCACCCTGAACTCATAGAATCAATTTTACTAAGGCAAGAAAAAAATTTATTACTCTGCTGTGCAGAATCACATTTGTTATAATGTAACTTAATTGCATGTCATGATCTTATTTCCAGATTATAGCAATAGCTAACGTAATTATTAAACATACATTGCTAGCTATTGTTCGGAAAACCAGAAAATAGAGTTAAAAACTGATTGCGCATGCGCGAAGTACATACTCATTTTAGACCTCCTTTTATTTCTAACTCATAGAATTCAAATTATACTTCAACTTACAGGTAAGTCTCGTCTAATTTTTAAATTCATACACATATCTCTCACTGTGTGAAAATATAGATTTCATATTTTCACAGTGTGAGCGATGAGATATGAAAATATTTAACTGATAGAATACAGTATTTCATTAGTTAGCATAAAATAAAAATGATTATCTACCCTTATATACCGTCGAAAACGTTATTTTGTGAAGTTTAGTGTGAGTTCAATCGAACATTTAACCAGTATTCTCTCATGCACCAATGTAAGAATAGTAAACTGAATGATTGCAAAGTTGCTTGCTGTCTGTCATATATTAGCTAAGTTAAAGCCGTACAAAATACGTCTTTTTGTTGGGTTTAGTTTGAGATTAGCGGAATATAAACAGACTCAGTTAAATTGAATCTGCTATTAGTGTACTTGTTTGCCTTCCATATGTTTAAAGGATCTTTTCACAGCTTTTGACTTTGTCTAGGTCCAATATACGAATCAACGGACCTATACTCCGATAGTAGTTGTCTCTGACATTATTCAAATTTGAAAAAAAACAAATGTTTTTTTTCCCTATTTGTTCACTTTAAATGTTTATACGTTCTTTTTTATGAATATGAGTGTATAAACCACAAGTTCGTATACAGTAACTCTGAATAAAGTTATCCTCATTTCGCTCATGTGAATAATTTCTTTAGATTTGCGGTTGTCTGTCATTCTTAATTAATACGTGTTTGTCTATAATTTGTTACTCATGTCTTATTTTGAAATTATTTGTCCCTCACCATCCTCGTTTTGAAACCTGACTGGACGTGTAGAATTTGTTTATTAGCTCACCTGTCACAAAGTGACAAGGTGAGCTTTTGTGATCGCGCAGCGTCCGTCGTCCGTCGTAAACTTTTGCTTGTGACCACTCTAGAGGTCACATTTTTCATGGGGTCTTTATGAAAATTGGTCAGAATGTTCACCTTGATGATATCTAGGTCATGTTCGAAACTGGGTCACGTGCGGTCAAAACTAGGTCAGTAGGTCTAAAAATAGAAAAACATTGTGACCTCTCTAGAGGCCATATTTTTCACACGATCTTCATGAAAATTGGTTAGAATGTTCACCTTGATGATATCTAGGTCAAGTTAGAAACTGGGTCACGTGCCATCAAAAACTAGGTCAGTAGGTCAAGTAATAGAAAAAACATTGTGACCTCTCTAAAGGCCATATTTTTCAGGGGTCTGTATGAAAATTGGTATGAATGTTCATCTTGATTATATCTAGGTCAAGTTTGAAACTGGGTTACGTGCGTTCAAAAATGAGGTTAGTAGGTCTAAAAATAGTAAAACCTTGTGACCTCTCTAGAGGCCATACTTGTGAATGGATGTTCATAAAAATTAACCAGAATGTTCATCATGATGATATCTAGGTCATGTTCGAAACTGGATCACGTGCCATCAAAAAGTAGGTCAGTAGGTCAAATAATAGAAAAACCTTGTGACCTCTCTAGAGGCCATATTTTTCATGGGATCTGTATGAAAGTTGGTTTAAATGTTTATCTTGATGATATATAGGTCAAGTTTGAAACTGGGTCAACTGCGATCAAAAACTAGGTCAGTAGGTCTTAAAATAGAAAAACCTTGTGACCTCTCTAGAGGCCATACCCTTAAATGGATCTTCATAACAATTGGTCAGAATGTTCACCTTAATAATATCTAGGTTAAGTTTAAAACTAGGTTACGTGCCATCAAAAATTAGGTCAGTAGGTCAAATAATATAAAAAACCTTGTGACCTCTCTAGAGGCCATACTTTTCATGGGATCTGTATGAAAGTTGGCCTGAATGTTTATCTTGATGATATCTAGGTCAAGTTTGAAACTGGGTCAACTGCGGTCAAAAACTAGGTCAGTAGTTCTAAAATTAGACAAATCTTTTGACCTCTCTAAAGGCCATATTTTTCAATGGATCTTCATAAAATTGGTCTGAATGTTTACCTTAATGATGTCTAGGTCAGTTTCGAAACTGGGTTACGTGCGGTCAAAAACTAGGCCAGTAGGTATAAAAATAGAAAAACCTTGTGACCTCTCTAGAGGCCATATTTTTCAAGAGATCTTCATGAAAATTAGTGAGAATGTTCAACTTGATGATATCTAGGTCAAGTTCAAAACAGGGTTACGTACCTTTGAAAACTAGGTCAATAGGTCAAATAATAGAAAAACCTTGTGACCTCTCTAGAGGCCATATATTTCAATGGATCTTCATGAAAATTGGTCAGAATTTTTATCTTGATGATATCTAGGTCAAGTTCAAAACTGAGTCACATGAGCTTAAAAACTAGGTCACTATGTAAAATAATAGAAGAAACGACGTCATACTCAAAATTGGGTCATGTGGGAACAGGTGCGCGATTCAGGACCATCATGGTCCTCTTGTTTTAGTAGCTGGTATTATTGACAATCAAAAGCATAGCATATGAGCAATTATCTTATTAGTGTGAAGTTAACCTCATCAAAGGTATTTTATCATCTAACTTAAAAAAAGGCAAAATCAAAATAAGACGATTTCTTAGTTTTCAATCTGATTTCTGAAACTACAAATTTCATAATGGAAAAGGAAATCGAAGTTCCTGGCAAGAAATATACCACCAAGAAATTAAATGTCATAAGTGAAAAACTAAAAAATTAATGTGTTTTTCTGATTTCTCTCCGAAGCTGTTTACAGCCAAAAAAGCCTTTAAATACTGGCAATATATATTTCATATATTTTTCGAGTTGAGTTTGTTTAAGATATATATACTTGTCATTGAAAAAAATCGGCACAAGATGGAAGTCTATAAATCGAATACATAAAATGACTTCACATGCCTTTCCGACAGTATTTAATTATAAAAGTACAAAGTAGTTTCGCCTATCGGCTCATCAGTGTACATACAATGTAACGTGACGTTACTATATATATGTCCGAATATCCATTTAGAAGAGTTTGAAAATCGATAGAAACATATAGATAGGTAAAGGGAAGTTGAAGAGAAATATGGTGGTATGCTGGCGGAGGAAGAACAGAACAGAAGTTTATTTTTGCACTAAGGCCACCGGACTATGCAACCATATTTATAAAACAACAAAATGCAAAGCATATGCACATTCATATAAAAAGTAATAGAAACTGACATATATCATTATAAATAATGCATTTTAGGTAGTTCTGCACGTTTGATAAACCGGAAGTGATGGCGTAACATCATTTACCTGGAAAACGTAGAATATAGTGTGGATTCGGCGTACGGAAATGAAAATAGTTTATGAATTAATGGCAACCTGTGAGCACATTTATTACAATGATACTATTACTACCTTTCTAAAGTAAAAGTATGATATTAAAACATCTGACATGTTAGATAATCCCAATGAATGTCTGAAAATATGCTTAAAACGTGCAGGTCATTTACATCATGGTCAAATACCTCAAAAATAAGCACACGGTTCTATACATTTTATTTTACCACTATTTAGGCCACATGCTTATCTATGAGTGAGAGAATGTTCATTTAAATCCAAATTGTAGGAAAATTTCTATTCGCAAAAAAAATATAAAAGTTGTGATTTTCTCATAAACCCATTTTATGAAAAAATGCGTTGGATCCATTTATTTTCAAATCAGTCTAGCAAAAACATCTAGCACGCGGATTTTCTTAAGAATATTCCGAAGTTCTGAAAAACAGAGTTTAATCAAATTATACACTGTAGAACTTTTTTTCGAGCCAAACATGCACAACAACCTTAAGTTTTAGCAACTGAACATCAGACTTCCGTTTATAAAAAAAAACATAATACAAGAAATTAGCAATCGATTTAAAAATTTGTTTATTTTTTTTCGCACAATGATATTAAATTTTTTTTCGTGCTGACTAGAGTAGTGTTTTTAATGTTAATACACAATCAAAAACCGAGAAAAATTCACAATAAATTAAACAGGGGAAACCAGAGGGCCCTTTAAAATCGCTCACCTAAAATTTAGTTCCCTTGTTTTGAAAAAATTTTTATTTGCTAAAGTTTCAAAAAACAAAAATCTAGGTGAGTAAGTCATGGTAAAAATTATTCATGATAAAAACTGACATATGTTAAAAATTATACAGGTGGTCCAGATCTCTGCTGTACCTTCAAAAGCAATAAAGGGGGCCGGGAAAAAGGGAAAGAATGTCCAACGGGGAAAGCCATTTTTCAAAAAACCAGCACCCCCAAAAACGCGCACACGATTTATTGGGTTTTATTTTGCTTTTTTTTTCCCTTAAAGGGAATAATGCTTAACCCTTTTTTTGGCACATAGTATGCTTAGAACATCTTAAAAAATAAGGGGAAATAAATATTCACAAGCAAGTGCGAAAACCCCCAAGCAATTTTTTTATAAATTATTTTGGGGACAAATCCCAAAAACCTTTTAAATACACTATTTTGGGGGGACATATTTTTGTTAACAATTAAGCCCATTTTTTGCCCTTTTTTTGTATATAACAAATTTAAAATAAAGCCCCGTTTACAACCCCTGAAATTTCCTCCCTTTTGGAAACCAAATGTTTTTTAAAAATTGATGAGTTTTCGTAGAAAAATTCCCAAATTTAAGTAAATTTAAACGCCCCGGGCTTTTTTGGTCACTTTATCTTTGAAAAATTTGTAAACAAAGAAAACTACGAAATAAAGGAATAGAAATTTTCCAATCGAATGTTGACACAAACTTTTGTGCTCCAAAAACTGTTAAAGGGGAAAATGCCCCATGCTAATTAAAATTTTTGCCGTTTGAAGACACACACAATCCCTTTTGGGGTTATTTTTTAAATAAATTTAAAACCCTTGGGAATTTGATCCACAAAAAAATGTGAATTTCAAAATTTTTTCTGCGAGCAAGGAAAAAAGGAAACCCACGAAAAATAACACATTTTTTTTCCCTTTTTCAGATTTTAAATCATTTTTAGTCTGAACATCTCTAATAAATTTTTTTTAAAAAAGGGTTGTACTTACCGCTTAGGTAATTTTGGGTTTTTTTATAATGTTTTTAAATTGTCCTCTTTGAAAGTTGAACCCCATAGTTTCAACAGCTTTATTTTATTTTTTATGCCCATTATAAAAACACTAGCTTTGAGAACTTGCCCACACAGCCCAACAAAAATAAAAGTAATACTCGGTACGCACCATGATATTTTAAACCTTTATATACGGTAGCTTTTTCCCTGTCTGAATAACATTTTCCTATTTTCAAACCTTCAATTTCCCGGGGTTTCCGTTTTGGCATGTAAACTCTGTAACATTTATTATAGAAATTTTAAATAAATAAAAGTTTTCCTTTGTATTTTTCAAATTTAAATCACCATTACAAAATTTTAACTTTTGTGAAACTAAACCCGGGGCAGCAAAATTTTAAAATGACCTGAATATCACAGACCCCCAAAGGGAAATTACAAAAATGCACTCATGCCCCCCCAACCCTTTAATCTAACTAAAATGACCAAACTTTTTCCTTCCCCCACCTGACTGTAGCAATACATTTACCTGTCATTCAAATTGTGATTAAAAAACCCCCTTTAAGGTCAATCGGGCCCCAAACCAAAATTAATTCTTTTTCGCACGTTTCCGGGTATAAAAGGCAACCTGCACAGAAAAGAATGCAAAATATTTACTAAACAAGCTTCGGGGCTAAAAAGTATTTTTTTTCCCTGGGGGGCTTGAAGAGACAGGGTTTCCTTTAAAACAATAAAACTTGATATACAAAAGTAAAACAAGATTTTACAAACATCTAAAAACTTTTTGTTTTTTTTTCCCAAACCCAAAACCCTTTTTTGACAGGGGCCCATTCAATACAGAACGCGGGTACTAAAAAACAAATTTGGGCCTTTTTAAAAGTTTCTTTCATTTTTTTTGGGGAATTTTCGCCTAAAGTTTTATTTAAAAAAAATTTATGCTTCTTTTAAAAGTTTTTTATTTTCATTTTTGAAAACCTAGTGTGGGATATCCCCCGGGAAATTAAAAGGGAAATTGGGGGTTTTAAACCCACGATAAAAAAACTTTTAGGGCAAACTCCCCCTTAAACAATAAAAAATCGTTTTAAAAACGTTTAGGGTACAAATTAGAAGGGTGGTCAATGTTCAAAAATGGGGGGTTGGAGATTTTAAAAGATTTTTTCAAAAAGTTTTCATACATACACTTTAGCCCATCAAAAATATAATTTTAAGCTAAAAATATTACTTTAACATTCCCAATTTATCGAAAAAAAATTTCGAAATCACCTTAGTAATTATAAAGTTTTTTCGGGTTACCCTTCCAATCGGGGAAAATTAAACTAAACTAATGGAAAAGGATGGATAAAAGCAAAATTTCAGGGAGTTTACTCATTTTTGTAAAAAATGTGTTTCTTTTTTTTTTTCTTACTTTTTTCAATTTTTCATTTCTTTATTTTGCACAAAAAATGATGACCAAAACCTATCAAACATCTTCCCGCATCTTTTGCTAATTTTATTTTTTTAAAATCACTGATGGAATTGAAAGGGAGCATGGCAAAGTTTACCTTTTTTAGCTTGCCCCAAAAATTTTGGAAAAATAAAGCCCTTAAAAATAAAAAAAAAGGGAAGAAAAAAATAGTTTAAACCGCAAATTTTTGTCACAATGTTTATAATGGTAGCTAGAACAAGATTGAAACTGGGTCACGTGGGGTCAAATTGCAGAAAAAACTTGTGACCACTCTAGAGGTCACATTTTTGGTTGAACTTCATCAAACTTGCTCAAAATGTTTATCTTGATGATATCTAGTCGGGTTTAAAACGGCCATGTGAATCTTTTGTCTTGAGGCCAAACATAGAAAAACCCTGTTCCCAATTCTAAAGTTTTACTTTTTTGGGAAGGATCTTTCCCAAAAACCTGGTAAACAATGTTTATTTTGATGATTTGGATTTTTATTCAATGATTCAAAAGGGGAAAAAGGGATTCAGGCCCTTTCGTCCTGTTTTTTTTCTATTCGGGGGAGGACACGGGACATCTTTATAAAAAAACCACAACCCCAAATATCACTATGGATAAGAACTCAAAAGAAAACAATCCCTATTCTTTTTCTTTTTATTTTTTTCTCAAAAAACGATTATACGACAGTTAATAAACCCCAATAAAAATTACTACATAAAAACCCAATGTTTCATAAAATGTCTATTTTTTTAAATTTGAAATTTTAATTGAATAAACAAAACAAAAACAGTCAGAATTTACCATTTAAAAAGCCAACTTGGTTGTGATATCCATCTTTTTAAAAGCAAACCTCCATTTCATGTTTGACCCTAAAAATTTTTTTAAAACAAATAAAAATTTTCCCCCCCCAAAAGGGTTTTAAAATTGACACCGGGGTCTGATCACGCCATGTAAAACTATAAACCAAGGGTTATGGCATAAAAAAAGAAATTTTTCTTACTAAAAATCACAAGTTACCGGTCAATTTAAGTGAAATTTCCCCCTCGGCTTGGGGGGTACCTCTTTGACTTCGATAGGGAGACCCTTGTTCAAATAGAAAACAAAATTTTTTTCTTTTTTTTCTTTTTTTTTAAATTTACTTGTAGGTTTTTAATTTATTTTGAAATTTTTCAGGTCTAGAATTGCATAAAATGAAAAATTTTGGGGCGAATATCTGAAAAACCCCAAAAACTTTTAAAAATTTTCCTAAAAAGGGGTTTTTCCCATAAATTGTATGCCCTAGATATGTTTTTTGTATAAATTGCGGGCTATAAAATTAAAAACTTGAACATTATCATGTTTTTTTTGGAAACAGGGAACATCCTTCAAAAGGGAAGCACCTGAAACATCATTATTTTTAAGTATAAAACTTCTCTTTATTATGGATAAAACTTTTGTCTTTCACTTTTTTTGGGGGCAAAACTGGGATATTCTAAGGGTTTAAAATCAATCCTTCCCAAAAGTCACGTGACCCCGAAAAAAATAGTGCGGTGAATACGCAACATTTTTTTTTTAAGGTTTTCCCCCAATACCAAATTTTATTTAAAAACCCGCAGACGATAAAATCGTAAAAGTTCTGCAATAATCGAATGTATTGAAAAGAAAATTTCTGAAAGATGACTGTAATGAAAAATTCAAAAAAATTTAAAAACCTGCGGATCATCCGTATTTTTCCCCTTTGTGTTCAATGCTGCATCTAAATAAATTGTTTTTGTTAACATTTTTTTGGGGGGGAAAAAAAAAAAAACGTAATTTTCAATAATGAAACTTGTATTTTGAAATTTTTAAAAATTTTTTTGGTGGTAGGGTTAAAATTTTGCTTCAAAAAGTTTAAAAAAAAATGATAATTTTTATCTAAATTATGTTTTTAATTTTTTTCTGTAAACAAAAACTTTAATGGGGCTGGACATCTAAAATCATAAGGGGCTAATTCCCAAAATTTTGACCCATAATTTTTTAATGTTCTTTGAAGGGTCATATAAGTCATTTTTGGGTACGGTTTTATAAATTTATTTTTTAAATTTTCAAAAATATTGGATTTTTTTCCCATCAGCCCGGGGGCAAAAAATTTGGCACTATTAACTCCGAAGGAAAAAAGGGAATAATTATTATCTGTTGATGACTGCCCCCTTTTTTGAAAACATTTTAAATTCTTTAAAAATTTAATTTAAGCGTCGACCACAGCAATACTTCGGGGAAAAAAAAAAAGAGATCTGGGGAGTTTCAAATTTTCTATTTCTGTATGCCATATTTTTATTTGCAAAAGGAAATTTGCTTTGGGTTTTTTTGAATTTTCATAATAATAAAAAAAAATTCTAATGTGTTGTCATACTTCTTAAAATGTTACATCAAATTTTTTACCCCCAACAAACCCTTAAATTTAAAAAGTCCATGTCACAATTTTCCCCAAAAATTTATGCTTTATAAAAATTTTAGTCCTAAAAAATTTTGACCAAAAGGGAATAAAACCAGCTTCACCAAAATAGAAAAAAAAGCAAGCTAATCAAAAAAATTTAAAAATGTTTGCCACCGGGAACGAACCCGTCTGAAGTAAAATTTTCCCAAATTTAATGCCAATTAATCGTTTTTTTTTTTTGGGCCCAAATTTTTTATAAATTGTTTTTTAACGGTCCAGATTGACACAAAATTATTGAAAACCTTTTTTCTGTTTGTGTTTTATGTAGGCCCAAATTTGTTTTTAAACAATCCAAAAAAAAAATGAAATATTTTAAAAATTCCCTTAAAGGGAATCCTTCAAACCGACCGCAACTTTTTCTTTTTTTGTTGTGTTGAGCGACCGGTAAATTTTCCATTTTTTCTATTTTAAAATTTTTTTAAAATTAAATAAATACAGAAAACCTTTTTAAACCAGGGGTAGAAAAAAGGTCAATTTTTTCGATTTGTTCGAGTTTCGAAAATTTTCCCCGGGAGTTTGAAATTTATTAGCACCCCCAACTTACGACCCTGGAAAATAAACTAAACTGCAGTTCTTAAACAATTTAAAGCTAAAAAAAATATCCCTTCATTCTAAAAAGTTTTTTAAAAAAAATAAAATTGTTTTTGCCCCCGAACCATGGTTGGGAGGGCCTTTATGGGAAACATTTTTGTCCGTCCGTCCTTCGTTCCCCCTTTTTGCCCCTTCTGTCACACAATTTTTGTAACCTGAACTTTTTTTTTTATTATTTGAGGGAACTTTTCAAATTTTTCGGGAAATTACTCTTAAATGCCTAGTTGTACAGAGAAAAATTGGTTATCGCTTTCCGTTCAAGATTATGGAAAAATTTTTTGTAACAAATCCCTAAGGGGGGATAAACCAACTTATGTAGGTCTATTTATATATTGTTTTCCGGGGGAAATAAATCTGTTTATTTTAGAAAAATGAAATGTCGTTTTTTTACCTCCTTTGAAATCATTAAAATCTTTAAAAGACCCTAATTTTTCGATAGCCTTTTGTTTCTAATTAATTTTTTTCCATATATCTTGTTTTCATTGCCAGGGTGACGTTCGGTCTTTAAATTTAGGTCCCCCTTTTTAAATTTTTAAAATTATACAACTTTTTGGGTTTTGACTTTTAGACCAAGCTCCGCAAACCCTTTAAAGTTTGAAAAGGGCCCTTTGCTTTCGAAAAAAAACAACATTAAACAACTTCAGGTGTTTTTTAAAACTCCCAAATTAAATTTTGGGATTTAAGCTGAGAACCCCCAACTCGAACGTATACGTGCCCAAAAAATAACAAATACAAACTACCGCAGCCGATTCGAACTTTTATGAAAAACCCCCAACTTTGGGGAATAGCCTGGATCCACCGCCCCAGCCGACCCCGTTTTCCCCAAAATTTTATGATTTGCGGTTTTACCACGTCAGAAAAAATAAAAAAAAAAATTTCCAAGGAGCAACAATTAAAATCGATTTGATTTGTCGACTTTTCCCCCAAGAGAGGGGAAAAAATTCACGAGGGGGCCTGTGAAAAGGAAAACATTCTGAAAGGGTTTACCCTCCGTCTAGGGGCTGGGGGTGCTCGAACCCCTTGGGGACTTCAAGCTCTATAGATCAGGGGAAGAGGGAATATGCCCGCCAACGATAGGCCCCCGCCACTTGGACGGGGACCGGTTTTCCCAAAATCAGTCCCCTATTAAGGTGTTTTTCATTTTGAATGCCCCCCATTGCCCATCAACAACAAACCGTTTTTTCACCAATCGGGGAAAATAAAAATCCCTACCATACCACAACGAAAAATATACTTTCTTTTGGCAAGCCGGAGTGATTATTCTGGATAATACTCTTTTTCCGGGAAAACCTTGGCTATTGGGTGAACTTCATTTCAGACAAAATTAACGGGTTTTTTTAAACTTTCAACTCACTTTTTCTTTTTGGGTGGGAATTTCATTTTTTGTACAAATATAAAAAAAGAAAGGGAACAGTCATACTAAAGATCTGTTATATTCATATCCACTTGCTTTGCAAATTATAAATGACGGGTTATATTTCAGCAAAATACAGGGAAAATTTAATAAATATAAATAACGGTAAACCCTCCCTTTCCCTGGGGTACGGGGATTTTGAATTTTTTTTTTCCCTAAAAATGTTCAAACAACTTTCCAGAGCAAGACGTTTTAAATTTCCCAAAACGCACGCTATCACTCACAAAAGGGATTTTTAACAAAACGGGGTCAAAGTAAAAAAAAAGGCAACATTTGTGGGAATGTGGGAACAAGATTTATTGTTTTAAAATTTTGCAGCTACAGAAAAAATATTTTTTTCCAAAAAACCCATTTCATTAGAATTAAAAGAAAAAAGGGGTTTTTCCAAAAGGGAAATAGCAAAAAAAAAAACCCGGTACCCCTTAAAAACACGGGGAAATTGTCTTTTCACTCGGGCTGACGGGCCCCCTGATATAGAAACTGAATCTTTTTAAAAATTGATATTAATGGGTCACATTATTTTAAATTTAAAAGATCCCTGTTTGATCACCAAATTACGAAAAAAATTACCAAGATTTGATAATCAAAGTAGTGCTTATCCATACATCTTGAAAGTAAAAGTTTAAACAGGGGTAAAGTGGGAACACTAAAATATTTTTTAAATTGTACATTTTTATTGTAAAATAACAATAACTAACAACAAAAACAACTTTAACAACAAAAATTAACAACAACAAAAACAACAACAATAATAATAATAAAAATAAATCATACATGCTCCCTTTAGGGGAAAAGGGGGTTTATTAAAAAAAGGAAATTCAAAAAATTTGTTAATTCTGCAATTGACATCTTGGAATAATCCAAAAAATTTGTGAAGCTACCTCCAACACTAATATAAAGTTGTTAAAGTATAAAAGGGAGCCAATAAATGAATGCCCTTTAAACTTTCAAAACCCTTTTAAAACGTCACTGAAATTTCATTCCCTTTTGTTTTTACTTACTTCTTTTTTTTAAAAAAAAACGTTTTTCGTAAAATTGTTTCATCAAAAAATTCTATTTCAATAATTTCATAAAAATTTTCCCCAGTTAACAATCTACGAAGTACTTATCTTCTAAATGAAATCTAAAAGCCCCTTTCCCCATTCGTTTTCTGATTTTTTGGGAATTTCCAATATTGCAATTTTTTTTTTTTCGCAAATCTATTTGAAATTTAAAACCAATCAGAAAAATTTGTTCGAAGTCAAAGATAAAAAAACGGGCAGTCAATCCAGGCCCCTCCAGAACCTCTCTTTTAACAAAGAATGCCCTACCGACTAGCTCCGGCTTCGACATCTTTTGGGGGTAAAAAAATTTTAGATATCAAAAACCAAGGCTTTTTTTGCATGCAGAATGTTGCAATTAGCCTTTTTTGGCTAGCGGAAAGGGCCCCCAAAAAACTACAAAACTCTTGGGCAAAACCCCAACGTCGTAATAGGGGTTACTTTGTCAATTCCCCATTAGCATTTTTGCACAACTAAAAGAACATTCATTTTTTAAAAAATCCACAATTTTTTTTCTAAATTTTTTTCAGGGTTTTAGAAAAAGGTTTTCTATGGGAACAATATTTTTTTTTTAAGGGCCCGATTTTTTTCAAAAACCCCGTTAAACTTTAATTATGCCTCTTTAAAAAAGATAACTTTTAAAAAAGTTTAACCCTTGACATGTTTTTCATAATAATTTTTGGGCCCCTTTGTTCTCCTTACGCCAAAAAAAATAGTCAATTTAAAGCTAAACCCTTTTTTGTCTGAGCCGGTTTTACATAAAGGTTTTATTTTTAAAAATGCAGGGTCACATAAACCAAACATCTCGGTATTTTAAAAATTTTCAATACCAGGGAAAAATTCCCCTATTTTATTCAGGGAAAATAGATTTTAAAAATTAAGAAAAATAAATATTACAATATCAAAAACCTTTGGGGCCCTATGGTTTTTAGACTTGCAAGATTTTAAAAATGTTTTGCTACATTCGAGAGCATATAAGGAAATCAAAAAAGGGCCTCCCGGGGGGGGTCCAATTTTTTTGTCCCCGTGGCATAATTTAAACAGGTTTTTCTAAAAAAAAGAAAAATTTTAAAGCTCTAGGCGGGGCGTTCTGGACAAGGCGATTTTTTAAAAGGGGTTTTTTGGGCGATTTAATAACAAATTTCCCCCAACACACCAACCATCGTTTTCCCGAACCCATTTTTAACGCCAAAAAGTTTCCCAATATACCCAAAACCCCAGACATGGGAAGGTAACATCATGCATCATCTAATTTGGAAATAAATAAATTAAATTTTAAAATTATTGGGTTGCCCTGTACATTTTAAATACCCCTCGTAGATGTTGTTTGTTTTTTTTTGAACGCGTGTTTGTGTTTGGGATTTAGAAATAAAAGGCAAAACCAATCATCGGGTTTTCGATCCCAAATAATTGTGGACATTTTGGGTATTTTGAAATTTTACAAATTTTACAAACAAAAATTACATATTATTTATAAAAATCACACTACATATTTTAAAAAAAACCATTTTGATGTATTTATAATTGATATAATTTTTTGAAAAATTTTATTTCCCCTTTTGGGGAAATGCTAAAAAAACTTTTTACTTTTGAAACAAAAAAAACAAGTATAAGGTTCCCCATAAATTTAAAACCTAAATTTGATTTATCTAAATTGTCAGTTTTATTTAAAACAACGTTTTTGACTATTAACAACGAAATGAAATAATTTTTTCTTGCCTTTGCTTTTTTTTAGGAGATATAAAAAAACAGATTCTATATCATTCCTTTCCCCTTTTTACCCACATTGTGAAAGTAAATACTATAGTCCCTTGTTTAAAGCATTCCCCAACCACAGTAAAACTTTTGGGCCGTCTCTAACGATGGAGAAAAAAAACAGTTTTGAAAATTTAAGGACCAAAAGATTCTTCCAAGTAAGTACATTGTATTTTTGTTTTCGCCCAAATATAGACAAATGGTTTTTTTTCCTAAAATTTATAAATATAATTTTGATAAAAGTTTCCGTTTTTTAACTTTTAAAATTAATTAGATATTTTTAAAAAAACTGAAAAAATTGCAGGGTTTTAACTTCATTTTGTTTTTTAAGCATACATCGCCCAAATTTTCCCAAAGGGGGTGGGCACTTTGTGTGAAACAACCACTATGTTTAATTTCAAAAAAAAAACATAATTATGTTTTTTGGGCCCCAGTTAAAGGGGCATCCCAAAACATGAAACAAGGAAATTTTTAATTCAAATTTTAAATCACTTTTAGGGTTTTTTTATAAAATTTAGTTTTAAAATTTTTAAGTACAATTGATAAATAGGCTTTTTTTATATTAATTTAACATGTAGAAAATTTAAATTTTTTTCATCAACAAAAACAACTTGCTTTGTTTAATTTTGGAAATTTTAACTAAATAATTTTTGGGAAAATCAGGTCATTGCGCATGTAAGTAAAATTCAAATAATCATAAAACCAGGATTAAAATTTTTTTTGGGAATCAAAATTCTCGCAGGGAAAAAGCCCCAAATTTTAAAACCTTTAAAAATTGGTCTGTCCCCAAAAACCCAACACCTTTTCGCGATAAACCACCCCCGAGAATAATTCGAAATTAGACTGCTTTTTAGTCTGCTACAAACAAACTTCCTTTTAAAATACTAAAAAAATCCCGATAATTTTTTATTTTTTAAACTTTTTGTCAGAAACCGAAGACCTTAAAGTGTCAACTTGGGGTTTTGGGTTTTCCCGTTTGCATTTTTAATTCAAAGATTTATGTTTTAACAATTTTTGGTTTTATTAAAAAATAAAACTTTATTATAAGTTTAACGGGGATGATCGCTCATTGGGAAGCGGTTTTGACCCCGAAAAACGGGGGTCCCTTTGAATCCCCAGCGCCTTTACTTTTTTCTTTTACACAAAAGTTGATCTGCATGCTCCCCTCCACCTAGGGGGTGAATGGGTACTCTGAGAGGGGGTTTCTGTGCAATCCCCCAATGTCCTGTGCGCCATGTGTCGGGGCAAAAATTTTAGAAAAATTTGAAATTATCTCCACGGGGGAAACCCCAAAGATATTCCAATATGAGCCAAAAGAACCCGGGGGAATTAATTTCCAAGGGGCGACAGCGATGTTCTATGCGCATTGGGAAAAAATCGCAAAAACCCAACCTTTTTAAATTTTTTCATATACTGGGTAACTAAACTTTGGAAAAATTTTTACTTTTTTTAAAATCTAAACATAAACAAACCCATTTTTTCTAAATAAAAAAAGAAACCGCCCGGAAACTTTTGGTTTGCGGATGAGCTGATTCAATGAAGCCGTTAAATTCTGCGAAAGAATGGAAACAAAAAAGTTCCCTACAATTTAAGTAGACAAGAAAAAAAAAAATATGGATCAATATATTTGAAGTTTAAACAATTTTTTTTAAAAAAATAAAATCTATATTTACCAAAACCTTAAAATTTTAAAAGGTCAAAAAACAAAACCCCTAATTTTAAAATTAGTGGGTGCCTAATACCATTGCCCTATCCCAAAGGGGCTTCTTTGATTTAATGAATTAATACTTGAAAATATTTTCATTTTTTTGTTTATTTTTCTTACAGTAAGAAAGGTGGGCTCGGAAATGAAAACCAAGTTTAAAAAAAAGGCATAAGGGAGTTAAAATGGGGACACTTTTTGACTCCGGACATTTCAATTAATAGAAATTAATTGGTTTCAAAAAAAAAACAAAAAAAGAAAAGGAACCAAAAAAAAGTAAAATAGATATTAATTAACCCCAAGTTTTGGGTTTTTTTAAAAAAACCCCAAAATTTTCAGGTGACCTACAATTCCTCCCAAAATAAAAACATGCTTTAAAAACCCATAAATTCATAATTAAAGAAAATATAAAAATTTAAATTTTAAAAATTTTTTACCTTCACCAATACAAAAAATTGACCCAAAGGGGCCTTTATAACAACTATTTACTGAATTTTAAATTTTTTTATCAAAATTATGTTTTTAAATTCGCATTATATTATGTCACACTTTTTTGGGATTATAACTTTCCCCCATATTTGCTGTGAATTAAAAGTACCACAAGGTTTTTTACCGATTTTAAAATTTAAATACACTTGTCAAATTTTCAAAACCTAAGTAGAAATAATTTCTCCCAAAATATCTTTTAAAATTTGCCTTCTTTTTTCTTTAAGATTTTTTTAATGGGGCGAAAAATTAATTTTAAAAAAAAATACTCATTAAAACTGAGTAATAAGTGAACTAAATTTTCCAACTTTGCAAGAATTTAAATTTTAGGGGGAAAATAGAGAAAACATGTCCCCGGGACGGAAAATCTGACCCATTTCCAACGATAAGATTAAAAACAAAAGCCAGAAAAATATTAAAGAAACAGAAGATCGCTTTTAAATATCAACAGAAACATGATTACAAAAGGTACATCCGATTTGATTAAAATCTAGAATTTATTTTGAAAAAGGTCCGGGACCCTGTACAGAAAAACCCCTTTAAAATAAAAAAGTGGGAAACCTGCGTTGATTGTGTTTTTAATACTTTCCCGCATAAATGGTACTTATACAAAATGCATTCCAAACCCCCACGTAAAAATTTCGCCTTGTCTTTTAAATTGGGTTTTGTACAAAAGACTGCGGTATGGAAGTTTGTTATATTTAAGTTTTGGGAAATTTTTTTATATTTACATTATGAAAATTTTTTTAAAATTGACATATGGGAAATTGGTTATAAATTTATAAACATGGAATTTTTATAAATTTTCCCCTAGAATTTTGTTTATATTAAAAATATAAATTTTGTTTTTATTAACAGTAGAAAAATTTTTTTACCTTGACATATAATTTGTTTAAAAAGACCCGGACTGAAATTTTTTTAATTGAAATTTTAAATTTTTTTATATTTACAGGATGAATTTTTTTATATTGACAGTAAAGGAATTTCGTTATTATCAAAACCAACCCCATAAATAACAAATGACTGTAATTGAAATTTAAAATTTTTTAAATTTAATAAAACATGCGCGAAATTTTTTTTCTAAAAAAGCCCATTTTATTATTCTTTTTTTGTTTTAATTGGTTCCCCCCCTGCATGGGGAACTGCTTTTTTTTTTTCTCCCTAATGGGAGCTGGGATTGAAGCATTGGGGGAATGGATCGGTTTTTTCTATAACGTTTTTTTTGTTGGTGTTAATCCACATGTTGTAATAACAGTATTTATTTTGAACATTTTTTTTTTATTTTTAAATTTCCCCTTTTTTTACCTAAATAGAAATTGGCAAATTTTTTTTTTATGTCACAAAACTGAAATAATTTTTGGGTATTTTTTTTTTTCTAAAAAAAAGCGTAAAAATCCGCGCTACAGGTATCGGGTTTTATAGTAAGGGTAAACTAAATTAATTTTTTAAATCTAAATTTTCCCTTTTTTTTATTTTTTTTTAGTTGGCGAATTTTTTTCTTTTCTTTTTATCTTCTTTAACATTTGAGGTAAAGGTTTTTTTTCTTTTCTTTTTGAAAAATCGGGGGAGATTTTGGATCCACATTACGGGTTTGGGTATGTTACGAATTTTGGGTTTTTTGTCCCCAGTTTTTATGTTTTTGGGAAAAAAAAAAAACGGGCAAATCGGTATGCATGGTGAACTTTTTTTTTCCTTTTTTCCCTAAAAGGGACTGTTTTTGAAGCATGGGGAATGGGGAAAGGTTTTTTTCTATAACGTTCGGGCCCCAGGGGATTTAAAAAAGAAAAAACATTTTTCCATAGTTAACCCTTCCCATGCTTGTAAAAGGAAACTTACGATTTTTCTATTTTCTTTTTAAAACACGGGTAAATCAAATTTTTTACATTTCATTTTTTAAATGTTAACAACGCTTGTTTTTCAATTGTTGTTTTCACTTGGGTCGCAAATAATATTTTTGAGTACTGAGTAGTGGGAAATTCATCAAACTTTTATGTTTTATTTTTTAAAACTGGAAACATAAAACAATTTTTGAGAAAAAATCTTTTTTTAAAAACCCCAGATGTTGAGAAAAAACCAGGTCCAAATGATATAGAAAAAAATTGTTTATCTATTTTTAGCAAAATTTAAGAAGTATTTGAAAAAAAGATTATTTTTTTAAAAGGAACTGGCTTGATTAAAATTGCCTCGTTTCACAAGACAAATCTGACAAAACGGTTTTCAAACAATCTGTTTCTACTGAAACTTGTTATACTGTCCCCTTTTGCAAAGACGTTTCCTTTTAAATTTGGGGGGAATTTTTTGCTTATTTTTTTGATAGTTTTTTTTTCAAAACGTAAAAATAAAGTTCAAGTCTATCTGCAAAAATCAAGGGGGGGGTATTAAAAACAAAAATACTAAAATATTTATCTGTTTCCGGGATACAGGGGCCAAACGCGCCCTTTTAATTTTGGGAAAAAAAAAGGGAAAATTTTTTTTAGAAAAATCCCCCAATATTTTGATAAAGTTATTTTTTTAGAAGTGGGAATCGAAGACTAATAACCCCTTTTACGAAGTATATGCGCATGGCAAACTGAATTTCCGTTAACCCCCTAATTTAAAAGTGATTAAACGATAAGACAAAAAATTGGGCTAAAGATAAATAATAGGTTTTTTGTAATAGCGTGTTTTTTTGTTTAAACAGTTTGCCCTTTATTTTTGGGTCGAACCCACGTGGAAAAAACAAAAGAAACAGGTTTTGTAAAACTAAAAGCTTTTCTTAAATGTCTTTCGATGGCGACCAACCGCTTTCTCTGTATTTATTGGAAAAAGGTGGGAAGAGCGGGAATTTTTTAAAAACAAGTTGCGTCCTTAATAACTGTTTTTTTTAATCCCTATTTTTAATTCTTTCCATACAAATACAATACAAATTTACAAGACAAACATACAAAAAAAGACGATCTAAATGTAAAATATTAAAAAATCAAAGGAATACAGATTAAATAAAAAAGCAAAAGGGGTTGGGGACAAGTTTTTTAAAAACATTAACGGGCTGGCCCTTCCCAGAGTCATACTCTATAACAAAATGAAAACATTATTTTCTTTTTATTTTCGCCATTTACATAAAAAATAAGAAAATTTTTTTTTATAATTTAAGTTTTAAAAATTTAAAAAGAAGAAGAAAAAAAAAGAAAAATACAATGAAAAGTAATATTTGATTTAAAAAGAGAAAAAGGGGGGGGGAAAGAGAAACCCCGCGTTGACATTTCCGCCCATAAGGGTCATCGCAAAACCAATACACACCTCAACAGCCATTTTTGTAAAATCTTAATTTTAAAACTAAAAAAATATTAAACAAATTTTGAACCTTCTTTTCGATTTGATAAAGCATGAACATTTAAATACCTTTTGTTTCTTCGACACTTAAATGGTTATTTTAAAAAAAATATTTATTTTCCCTGAAATTTATGATTATACAAAGGGTTTTTAAAAAAATACCCCTCTAAACAAAGTACAAAGGACACCTAAAAAAGAAAATTTCAGCGTTTTCTAACCATAACCGCAGTTACATGTAAATTTTTCCCGAGGTGATTGGAAGCAAATCAGCTTTAAAATTTGCTAAAATGTTTCTGATTCTAGCAGATTATTTGAAGAAATCGTCACCAAATAAAAAAATAAGGTGAACTTTTGCGTTGAAAATTTTCTAAGTTTGTATTTAAACGCCGCGAGTGTTTGAAATTTCGTAGCTAATCTAAATTGTTCCCAAATTTTAATAAGATGTAACGATTTTGAAAATTTCGAGACTTCAGCAACTGGGGCATATTTTTTGTCATTATTTCTTAAATAAAAGTATTAGTACCGAACTTTTTCTGGAAAAATTCTTTAAAGTAATTGGGAATTCGTCATTTTTTTTTATAAACAAAAATTTAAATTTTTTTGCATTTTTCTCCTGCCGAAACTTTTTTTCTACGAAACGATCTTGTTAACCCCGGTTCTTTTTGCTACGTCTACTAAATACATCAAGAATTTTTTTTTCCGTAAAAAGTACAGCTATCCCATACTAAGGGGCATATCAATAACCGTTTTAAAATACATATAAAAATTTGATTAAGTGTGCTTTTTTTCTTTTTAAATTTAAAAGCTTCTCTTTTCTAAAAATTTTTTGATGCAGACATGCTTACTGTTATGTGTTTATGCATTTCGATCGCGCTAAATTCACACCTAATGCTTTGTAATGAACAAATTTAGTTGTGTTTTAAAAATATTTCGGGAAAATGGCGATTATTTTTTTTAATAGTAAAAAGTACATTACTTCAGTCTTAGCACGTTAACTGAACCAACCTTTCTTTCCCCAAATGAAAATGTTTCAAGATCCGTTGATGGTACTTTAAATATAATTTTATCTCTAAACTTACGCTATTGAACACATCGAAAACAAACTCTGAATTTTGTCAAAATCGCTAATCATTTACGTTATAAAAAATAATAGGGCCCACACTGACCTTTGGGGGCACCCCGGGGGGTTAACACTTTCATCAAAATTTTGGGGAGCCGAAAAAAAATTTTTTGTTTCCTATTCTTTAAATAATTTAAAAATCTTTTAAAACATTACCAAAAATCCAATTTTTAAAGTTTGAAAATGAGCCTTTGTCCAACTCATAAGCTTTGCGATGTCACAAAAAACATACTGTTGCTTCCCATCATCAAACTTTGAAAATTTGTTTATACATTCATAAGCTATAAAACTGAAAGGTTTTTCCGGGAAGGAAAACCTGCCGGGTTTTTTTATTATTATTTGTTTTATGTAAAAGTTAATTGAATATTTAAGATTAACTTCCAAAATTTTTTTCCAACACAATTTAAAAAGAGATACGGGTTTTTGTAATTAGGACAAATTGATTTGTCACCTTTTTTTAAAATAAGGGCATTCAAGCTTTTTTTTCCCCATAAAATTGGTGTGACGGGAAATGGCCGTCCGGCGACAGTAACCACAAAAAAAATAAACACCCTTTAAAAAATATTTACAAATTTTTTTACATAAGAGTTTTAATAAAAAAGAATAATAAAAAAAAAAAAAACTATTATAAAAAGAAAAAAAAAAAAGTTCGTTCTCTAGATACAAAAGTTCTTATATCCATTCTAATCGACGGACACGGCTTTAAATGTTGTAAACTTTAAGTGCACAAACAAACATATCTAAAATCCAGCCCCTTTAAACCGTGAATACTTTACCGGGTTTTGGGCCCCCCCTATGGGGTAGGTGTTTGCATCCCGACTGACTTCAGGGATAAAAAAAATCATCGTCTTTGCGGTTTACGGCCAACCATGGGACAAAAGCTCTGCGCTGGGAATATCCATCCGGGCGAGTAAAAGACAATAAACCTGGGGCATTGATTTCCGGGTTATGACACACCGGGTAAAATCGTCGGGCGGAAGAACTAAAATAAAAACATATGGTAACACCATCAAAACAAAAAGTCAGGGCAAAAAACCCCCTTTTGGGTACACCTACCTCCGAGCCCCATAATAAAACGTGCTACTTTACAAATAAGGGCTACAAATTTCATACGTCTTATGATTAAAACGTACTTATTAATTCCTTTAATTACAAAGATTACTTACTTAAAAACAAAAGTTAAATATAAAAAAGATATGAAAAGTATAGGATAAACTTAAGATCGGACTGATAAACTGCAGCTATTTTTACAAAAAAAAAATTTAACGAAATTCAATGAAATCAAACGTTTATGATATTGGCCCCAAAATAAACTAATCCAACACTAAAACGGACTTTGTTTTATGCTAGACTGTCACCAATTTCTATTACAATAATATTCCATGGTCTAGATTTCCATATGAATTTATACAAACAAAAATGCAGTAATGGCGTTCCATAATAAAAAATGTTTGACAAAAGTTTTGAAACAAGTACTTTAAAAATTTCAGTTAAAAATTTTCGTACAAATTTTCTCTTATATAAATGAAACTTTTTTAGATTCCTCTTTGAAATTTTTTAAAAAAGTCAAAAAATTTAATAATCATCCTGAATACCGAAACAGCTAAAATCATATCCGAAAAGTAAATTTTACGGAATTCGTAGATGAAAAAAATTTCCCCAAAAAAAAAATCCGAATGCAAAAATCATAAAAAACTAACAAAAAAATTTTTCTACCTCGACGAGAAAAAAATTTCAGAAAAAAAATAATTTCAACATAATTCGTCTATAAAGTCGTAAGGTGGTGTGCGCAAGGCAATCTATCCAGTCATTAAAGGGTAATTCCCGCCAAAACTAAATTTCAGGGGATTCACGGCTAAGCCGTGGACCCGACTATTGTCATTTTAGGGGATTCACGATATAGCCGGGGAATCTAACTATTTTGGGCGCGAATTTAAATTAAAATTTTTGGGGCCCTTATGTGGTTTGGGGATAAAACAAAATTACTGAATTTTTAAAAATATCAACTTTCTTTTTACTGAACAAATTTAATGAAATTTACAGGAAATTTTTAAAGTTAGAAATACAGAAAAACATAAAGGGGTATTTTTGCTGAAATCTGACTTTTTTCCTAAATAACCAAAATTTACAAAAAGATGATCAAACCTGCATTAAATACATATAAAATAAGGCCCGTATTTAAAATTGTGACACCGCCCCCCCTTAAAAAGAAAATTCAAAATTTTTCTTAAATTTGAAAGAAAAAGCATACTAAAAATCAAACACAAAAAGAAAACACACACTGTCCTACGTACACCATATAAATAGCCACCTTCTACCTCTCTCAAAAATCTGCGCCTACTTTTTCTCTACCGGGAATTTGGGCTCTAACTGATCCTTTTGGCTGCAATCCCCCAAATGCCCACTCATCAGCCTGGTTTTTAAATTTCGTTTAATTCAATAAGGGGGGGCTGATGATCGTCTCAAAATAAAAATCTTTCCCGAACAAATACCGGTGAAACTTAGCTACGCCCATACTATCGCAAACCTCCTTCTCATCACGAACTTTTGCTCCCAGGTACAATTTTCTACTACATACCTCGGAAATTTTCTCTCCTCTTTTTCCTAAAGAAATACGACCTAAACCTAAATCGAAGCTCTACCCCAAATAAAAAGTCGATCAAAATCGGAAACTTAAAATGGCGGCCCCCATTAACTACCCTTTAAAAGTCTAAAAACCCTTTTTCTTGATTTTCAAAACCCCACTCTACAAGATTTGGCTGACCCTTTTTTTCGTCAAATCTTGGGGAACTGCAAGGGCTGCAAAATTTGGGATAAACTTTTCTGAAAAAACCAACTACCCAAAAGAACGTTTTCCCTTTTTGGGTTTTGGGGTTTTTTCGGCACCCTGTATAGCCTGTCCTTATTTGGGAACTGGTTCAAGGGTCAAAACACTCCTTTTCATGTGCCCTAAACTTTCAATTTCTGAAACCTTAAAACACTTATCGGTTTTGCTTTTTAACTTACCCTCTCTTACCGGGGTTTAAAAACCGTAAGGGCTACTACTTTTCTGGCATTGATTGTATACACCCGGGATATCATCTATAAGCTACTGAGGCCCTAGGTCCTTAAAAACCCTTCCG
The DNA here is from genome assembly GCF_021730395.1 of Mercenaria mercenaria. Lineage (NCBI taxonomy): Eukaryota > Metazoa > Mollusca > Bivalvia > Venerida > Veneridae > Mercenaria > Mercenaria mercenaria. The sequence goes on from NC_069364.1 coordinate 44,476,578, forward strand.
CACAGTCTACAAAATTTTTCTGGGCTTTAACAATCCCAGGGCATTTTACGGAACTGGAACAAATTTTCGGGGTTTCAAAGCATCAGGGGGTTTTGCTTTTCAGACAAAGGAACCCTCCCAGTAACCTTCTCAAGTCCTATTTAGAAAAAACATACTTAATAGTTTTTAAAACATTTCCTCCATTTTTTGGCATAGGTTCAGCATCAAAACCGCATTTTGTTACCACGAAAATCTTACGAACCTTATACTTTATTTTTTTTTCCTTTTAAAGGACGAAGGGGAGGAAAAGGAGCTTTGGAGGTTCGATTACTCCCAACCCAACATTTTACTATTTTCCCTTTCCACGGGCTGCGAATGAAAAGGAATAGGTCCCCTTTCTCTTATGGGACTGAGTTGCAACTGTACGTTCAACAAAGTTGTATTTCCGGAATATCTGCGTACACTGAGAAATTTTCAAAAAAACTACTATTTTCCTGTTTACTTTCTAGGGGTACTCTGGATTTACCTCACATCTTTGTACTTTCTGTCCCCGCTTTTGGGACACAAAACTTTTTCCTTTTTCAAAACTCTACTCAAAACTCTCACTATTTCATTGGGATCAACCGGTCAAAATCTCTCTGATCCTCCTCACAATAGCTGCTCCAAACCCTTACTTAAAATCCCTTATCGGGTAAGCTTACTTCACCCTTCCCTTTCACATACTGTTTCACAGTTTGCATAACCCGTTTTAAAACTTTCCGTCTACATCTACCTGTAATTAGTCTTTCTACCTCTACTACACGAAAGGGACCCTTCCAATGAACAAAAACTTTTTATTTCGTAGGTAACAAACAAGTCCTTTTACTACCTCCAAACCCCTTTCTCAAGCCTTTCCATTAATCTTTTGTATCAGCACTATTTTTTGCTAACGTTGCTGAGCTATTTTCACGTATCCTCCAACTTTTTTTTCAAATCCAACCATACTGGTAGTGGTTTAAACCCCCTCATCTTTCTCCGCTTACCACCCATAACTCTCTTAGCCAGTTATGGGTCCCGATTGTTTCGCCGAAAGTAATCAAAGGGAAAAATCCCAAACTTTCTTGGGGAACTTCACGGTAAGCAAACAACAAGCATTCAAATACCTATCCCAATCTCTAGGCCTCTCACACCTACGCTTCAACATTTGCTTCAAACTACCTTTAAACTTCTCACTAAACCTTTACACAAGGTATACGTGTTGTAGTTAACGCCTTAATGACAAAACCTACTAACTTCGCCATAAGGCTGACGTAACGCGACCACAAACGGTAAGCTTTCCTCTGGCACTCCAAACTACTGTACATACTCAATGCCCTGCTACTCTCTCAGTTTCAATACTAGGGATCTAAAAGTTCTGGAACAGTACATAAACTACCATTCAAAAGTACCTGTTTTTCCTATCTCTGGTTCGATCGGACCAACGATATCGACAGCAAAATCCTTAAAACGGAAGATCAAAAAGCATTTTTTTTCCCAACGGAATTTTCTACTCTACCCAGCTAATACGTTGACAAATACTACAACTGACGTACCTCCAAACCTCTCCATTACTCCTGGCCGTAAAATTCGCCAATACCCTATCATATTTCCTATACCTAAAAGGGCCCGACAGTAAAGAATCATGTGCCCCTTTTTCACAGTTTCTCTAAGACATTTGGTACAATCAGCTGCTACTTTTTCTAAATTCTGGGCGGATCCCTATATAAAAATCTATTCCCATCTCAAACCTAACTGAACCTTTTTCCTCTACACTGCTTAATCGACCTTCCTCAGCCTTCTTCTACAAAATCTAACGTGCTATCTTTCTGTTTCTATCTAAAAATTCCTCTCTAGAACACAAAAAACGAGACTGAAATTTAAGCTTTTACTTGCTTCTTAACTTTTGGGTTGCGCCCTAGTTTTCACGCTGACGCTAAACTACAAACGAGGTTCTCCCGCTCCCTCTACATTTCCAAATTATAACATTTGGGAGGGTTATCTACAACCCAAAGCCCCCTACGTACCCTTGAAATACGGACAAACAATACTATTCTAGCTACATCTAGCCTATGTTCACCCCATCTTTTACTTACATCTACGGGTTTTCTCTAAAACTGACTTTTCTTTTATAATTCCGTTTTCCCCTATCCACATGTACAGGGCCGTACTCGCAAGCATTACATCCCCCCATTACAATACCGGTTTTGTAGGACGTACTTACACTAAACATACCAATCCCCAACATCACTTATTCAAATCTATTCCCTCTTGACCTACTTACTTCTCCATCTCTATCTCATTTCTTCCTCTCCACTACTCCTAGATCGGGCACGGCCCCTACCTTTTTCATTTTTTTACTTTTTCTATTCTCCCCTTACACTTTCCTGTCCTGCTCCCTCAACTCTGCTGCTGCATTGGGGACTATTACCCCCGACTTTCCCCTCCCACGTAATAGAGCTAGCCCTATTCGACCACACTTATTACCTTCAGTAACCAAAGGGTTGAAAACCTCTACCTCTATTAGCAACTTGCTATTACCTCTATTCAATGCCTACATCGACTACTAGGATACTGTCTCTGAGGTATTCATATGGTTTATAGCTCCGGTCCTTATTGGTTCATTCACGACAACTTGGGACCGCCCGAGTCTTTGCAAACAAATCTCATCTTCTGCCACCTAGCTTTAACAACCTCTTACTACTCCCAAAAACTGGTAGTTCCTATTTCATACATCTAAAAAATTGGTCCCTAAAATAAAAACAACAAACCTTCGTACGTTTTTTTCTACCTTACTCAAAACTAAGCAACCATCTAAAAATTTTACTTATTCTGGCTAGAACAAAACAAAGGGCTATTACCCGAGGGCCCCTCAGTTCTAAACTTTTTCTTATAGCCACCAGTGATTTGAACTGCGTAGCAAAACGGCTTTCAGTTATCATAATCCCTTTCCCATTTTTCCCCGGAAGTCTATCAAAAAACCTCTCTTGCCGTACCCTTTAGAAGGAACGGTAAGTTAAGTGACCATATCTCTTTATCCCAATCCTGCGAACGCGTACGTTTCTACACATTTAAATACGCATCCATTGAAAAAATTTCTCATAAAAGGGGGACATCTTAACCTTTTCCTTTTCTTACTCTCTTTTTTAAGTCTGCTTGAACTTTTGCCCCTTTTTCTAATTTCCTACTTCTGCTTCCCCCTTTTCCCTTTTTTTAAATTTTTCCCACTAACATAAATTCTCCTTTTCCTTTCTAACTTTTCTAATCTAACTTACGTTCATACTCTAACTTTTCTTCTGCAACCTAGCCCCTAAATCAATCTTTCCTTCTCAGCTTCTAAAAACTTCGTCGTTTTAATTCCATCTTTTCTTTTTTGCAACCTAGCTTCAACTCTAACTATCTTTTTCTGCTTCAAACCCATCTTTCCTCCTCTGCTCTTAATTTTCCCGCCCAATCTATCTTTTTCTCTGCCTCTAATCTTCTATGCTTTCCCACGTTCTCTAGCCCGCTCTTTTCCCTTAAAAAAGTTACGTAACTCCTCTCCTTCAAACCAACCCTTCCTACCTTCGTTAAACCCAACACTAGTCATGTTGATTACACACGTTAACACTATAAACACTACGCACTACAGCTACTATAACAACCTGAGACACTAAAAAAACAATCGTGAGGGAAAAATAGCACACTATTTCACAAAGGCTAAAAAGTTACCACGAACCAAAACAAAATACTAACTCTACTAATACGCACAAAACGTCCCACTAAAATAATACACAAGTTGCGCAACGTACTATGGTCAATCAAAGGGTTTCATAGGCCCAAAAATCAACAAAATACGTGACAGTAGGCTGTAAAAATACCTAGCCTTATCAATACAATCAACTGTAAATGGTTAAACACTTTAGTATAACAAATAAAAAAAAAATCAACGGCTTATCCAAGCTAAAGTAAGGTAAAACACAACAGTGTGCCCAAAACAAAAAAGTAGGGTAAAAGTAATGCGAAACAAACTTGCAAAAAAACCAAATTAAAATCGACTAGTATGTATACATACACTAAACAAAAAAGGAACACTGGGGGAATGGGCGACCACAATTAAAGTGAGTAGGATAAACTCCGTTGTCAAGGGCATCACTCCACACAGATAAGGTGGCTTAATCATAAGTGCCCCCCCAAAAAAAACCCAAAAAAAAAATAAAAAAGGGAAAGAACCACCCCAAATCCAAGTGCGTATACAAATGTCTATAGTCTGTGACCACTAAAGCTGGTTAGCTGAAGTTACGGATCTTCCTTGTCTTTTCGAGGAAGCCGCCTCTGAAAAGAATAAAAATATTATATGTTAAAAAATAAAAAAAAAACAAAGGAACTTTACAAATTATTGCTGCATTTTTAAAAGGGTGTTTAAAATGTTCGAAAAGCTCTTGTCTGGCGACCAACCCCCTTTACCCATTGTGACGGAATGGCCCTACCGGCGACAAACCATCAAAAAAATCAACACCCTTTTCCAAAATTTTTCAAAAATTTTTTACATAAGAGTTTTAACAATGAATAATATGAAAAAAAAAAAACGATTTAAAAAAAAAAAAAAAGAAAGTTTAGTTTTCTAAACAAAATTCTTATAGTCCATTCTAACTGACGTGACCAGGGCTTTTAAAAGTAATTGTGAACTTAAGTACACAAAAAAAACATATCTCAAAATCCGTCCCTTTAAACCGTGAATACGTTTATTCCGGTTGGCCCCTATGGTGGTAGGGGATTGCATCCCTGAGCTGACTTCAAGGATAACAAAAATCATCGGCTTGGGTTTACGCACAACCAGGACGAAACTCTGCGCTGGGGAAAATCAATCCAGGGGAGTGAAAACAAGTGAACCTCGGCATTTTACTTTCCGGGGTTTTGACATCACCAGGGAAAAACGTCTGGCGGAAGAAGCAAAAATATAACATATGGTAAGCACCATAGCAAAACAAATAAGTCAGGCATAAAACTGCTCCTTTTGGGGACACCCTACCTCCGAGGGTCCCCTAAATAAAACGTGCACTTATACAAAATTAAGTCTACTAATTCATACTCATATGAAAAAAAATACTCACTTATTATTTCCCTTATTACAAAATTCTTCTTAAAGCTAAAAATTAAATATGAAAAAGATTGAAATACCGAAAAAATTATAGAACGGAATGATAAACGCACTAAAATTTTTTACAACTACAAATTAAAAAAAATTTTAAAGTAATCAAAAAGTTAATGATAGTTGGGATCCATATAAACTAATCCATACACTAAAACGGACATTTTTTTACAAAAGACGTCACCAATTTAATTAAATAATATATACATGGTACAAAAACTTGCCATATAAATTTTACATAAAATACAATGCATAATGGCGTTCCATAATAACGAAAGTTTGACATAAGTTTTTGAAAAAAATACTTTATAAAAAAACATGTTACAAATTTCAGACAAATTTTTCATCTTAATAATAAACATTTTTGATTCCCTTTTTGAAATAATTTTTCAGAAGTCTGAAAATTTAATAAATCACCTGACATCCGAAAAACTAAAATCAATGCCGAAAAGAAATTTACGGAAATTCTGTAGAATGAAAAAATTTACCCAAAAAAAAACGAATGCAAAAACATACAAAAATCTAACAAATAAATTTTTTTACCTCGACGAGCATAAATTTCAGCGAAAATAAAATTTAGACATAGATTCGCTAAAACGTAAAGGGGGTGTGCGCAGGCATATCTAGCCAGTCAATTTAAAGGGTAATGTCCCCCAAATACTAATTTCATGGGGGTTTCCCCTAAGCCGTTGACCCGCATTGTCATTTTCACGGGATTCACTTTTACCGGGGAAACTAACTACTTTGGGGCGAAATTTAAAAATTTACAATTTGAGGCCCTTATAGTGGTTTTGGAAAAAAAAAATTCGAAATTTTTTAAATATCAACTTTTTTATTTCGAACAAATTTTTAAAGAAATTTTCATGGAAATTTTAAATTAAAAAATACAGAAAAACATGAGAGGGTTTTTATGCGTGAAATCTACATTTTCCTCAATAAAACCCCCAAAAAATTTACAAAAGATGAGCAAACCTCATTTAAATCAAATAAAATAAGGGCCCCTATGTCAATTTGGGGGCACTTTTGGGTATACATTTTGTTTTAAAATCTATTAAAAGTTATTTTAAGCTTTAAATTGAAGTGAAGTTTTTTAAGCGTTTTTATGGCTAATTTCGTCCGGGCCGGGAGCCCATTATAGAAGGTTGGGTAAAAACCCGTAAAATCTTGTTTTTGTAACATAAAGGGCTTAAAGTTTGTTTCTTTCTTGTTCAAATTTTTTTGGGAAAAAAATACTTCGAGTCTCAAAGTTTGAAATAGAAAAAAAAAAAACGTTCCATGTGTTGGCTTGTCTATATCGGAAAAATGCTAAAAAAGTCCTTGTTTTCGAAGAGGTGGGAAACTTTCCGCAGCTTGAGAGTTTCTTTAACTAATAATTTAATCATCTTTCAATATTGACGTTGATTACATGAGCTTAGATCGTTTAATGTAAATTCAATGTTGTTAAAAGATATTTCCTTGGCATGTTTTTTCATATTGTTGACTTTATTCCTTATCTTTTTGTAAATGTTCCAGTCTGATAGGTTTCCCGTATCACTGCTTTACGTTTTGCTCTATCGCGCTGTCGGGAGATTTTTCTAATTTCAGAGTTGTACCAGGGCCTATCGTTCGGTCTTATTGTCGCAAGACTTTTCGGTATACATGTTGCTGCTAATTCCAAAAACTTGGACGTAAAATTCAAAGTTGTGGTATCAATATCATTTAAGTGTAGAAAAGACCAGTCTGTCGAGCGAATTTTGTGGTTAAGCTCATTAAAATTTGCGCGTTTGTAGTTCCATACTCTTCGTTTAAACGCAGTTGTAGATGGGGAAAAAATTTTATAAACGAAAATGTTCCAAAATGATCGCTTATGGTTTTGTCAGTTTCGAAAATCCCTGAATGTAAGCTATGGATATTGTTAGTTAAAGCAATCGGGTCTAACAATGTTCGAGAGTAAGGACTAATACGTGTAGGTTCGTTTATAACATTCGTCATATTATTCAACATCAGGATATCTCTGAATTTGTGATTATTTGAATTTAGCTGATCCTCATTGATATCACCCACAAAAACTATGTTACTGGAAAGTTCAAGAGCTTTCTCTATACATAAATTAATTCTTTCCCATATCTCTACCGCCGCCTGCGGTGGACGATACAAATTACAAATTAAAAATGATTTGAAATCAGATTTAACTTCTATCCAAATAGATTCTGGTAAAATGTTTTCCAAATCCTTCTAGATACAAAGTTGTTAGAGACATATACTAACAGCCCTCCTGAATGGAAGGAATTGTCCTTTCTGAATATAGATTCAAATCCGTCTAATGTAATCATATCACTCGTAATGTCAGCAGATAATTTAGTTTCAGTGAAACATAATACATCGAAGTCCAGTAAATAGTTTTTTATGTATTCAAATTTGTTTCTAATGCTACGTATATTTTGATGGAAAATTGACAAAGCCGCGTTCTCAGGACCCGGATTGATTACAACATCTCCAGACAATATTAATAAAAACTTTAAAACTATCAGGTTATACGAACCTATCAGCCCAAAAGGGTAAACGTTAGTTATCTCCCCTTGAACACCAGTGTTACATACTAATAGCAAAAAAGTAAATGTAAAATATATGTTAAGAATACTATGTTGTAGCATCGCTATACTTCTGTCCAATAACCATAACACGTGTAGTGTAATTTTGATCACCCATACTATAAAAAATGTAAAGAAATTATAATTAAAAATAGCATGCTTCTGAAATGGCTGGCTGTTGTTAAACAGTCCAATAGCCGATCGGTAAGCCACTAAATTATTCACCTAAACGGATACAGTACAACTGTTTTATGTAATGTGACCGACCAGCGGACTGTGAAATGAATACTGCCGGGCTCTGATAAGGCAAAGACCAGACGAAACATCAACGACAAAGGGCTACTTTCCAAACAAATTCTGAGAGTGAAATATATAATAGAAACATTAAGAAGAAACATACTGAGATGAAGCCAAAAGTTAAAAAGATGAAACTAGTTCCTCTACGGGATCATGTTTAGTATCTACAAAGTAATTTCCGACTCAATGAGAGAGTAACACAATAATTAAACATTGTCACAAATTGACACAAATATTTTACACAGCTACAATTGTACTGGATTTCTAAAGCGTACACATGCATTAAATAACAACACATCAGTGATTAGCATACATGTTCTTTTCTAAATTCATTATACATATAGCAGAATTTTAGTCTAATATACTATACAAAATGTTAATCTAATGTTATCAAAAACAAAGTATATAATTTAGTAAACTGAAAACGATACTTAGTTTTCAATCGTTTATCCTAAGCTGCTACAAAAATCATCTAGCAAGAAAAAGAAAAACATTTTACTATTCATATTATTATTAACATTTCAACAAAAGTAAAACTTTAATTGTCAATTTGAATTACATGTAATTCCTATTTAAAAAAATAAGTATAGATATATCAAGAGAAATAATCCATATTACCTAGGACAGGTGTGGTAGATCAGTTATTTCCCGTGTGGCTATTTCCTCGTGCACTACAGAGACAAGGGATTTCTATTTGTGAATCTGGATTTAATATAAATATAAATGTGCCATAGTGAATTAAAACTACAAAATGGACATACTATACAAAATAAGGAAACTTGAGAACAATATAAACATAAGTGCAGTACACTTTGACAGCTCAAATACAGAAAGTAACAATATATGAAAACAAGTCGTCTGCTTATGTAAAATAAAGGTAAGTGAAAATCAATACACATTATACTATACACATTAGTAACGATATATAGTAGCTTTAATATTGCAGGGTTGAGTGAACAATGGTCACGAATTGATGCCCGATAAGTTTGTTTACATATTTTGACAGCTGTCAAACTCAATTACTTGGTGGTGCTTTGCTTTCTCTTATAGCACTAATGTCGTCCATATTCATGATTTTGCGATCCTTCGGCTCCCCTGTCACTTGCGCAAACACCTTGCATCCTGCTACCCAGGTCTTCGTTACAAGACCTGTCCGTTTAAGCTGCCTTGTTTCATAACTTAGGTATTCACGAAACGGAGTTAAATTCTCTTGAACAAAAATGCCATCGCCTAATTTCTTCCTAGCACTATATACTCTCTGTCTGGCTTTAGAGTTCGTAAATTTGACAATTACTTTACGATTGTAATTACTAACTGGCTTTCCTTTTCGGTGGCATTTGTCAATATCTGACGACTCTAGAGCCAATCCCACATTCTTAGCGTGCTGTATGATCTTTTTCTCCACATCCTCATCAGCTTTGCCACTGTCACCAGGTATACCGGAAATATCAAGGCACATCCTTCGCCCATATTGTGCCAGTTCATCGTGATCAGCGTGTGCTGATTTTACTTCAGATTTTAATTTCTTTATTTAACTTTTCAAATGTACAATCTCATCTCTAAGTTCATGTGTCTCTTTGCGAATCAGATCCCCCATTTCTTGTCTGACATCTTTAATAATCTCTTCTTTGAGAGCTGCTTTTAAATCTTTGATCAATGTTGGAGCTAACTTAGCACTAAGTTCATTGATGTCTTCTTGAGTGAACCTCATTTCTGAAGATGTGGATGTGGTGGGTGGGGTAGATATTGATGGGGTATCAGTGTTAATATCGGAGTCTATAGGTTCAAAGTAATCGGTACCCTCACCTTCACTATCAGTATTAGCTTCAGCCTCGAACTTAGCAAATCTATATTTTTTGGTGATCTGTTTATGTGCAGGTGACGATTTATGTCGATTTCGTTTTCCCATTGATGGCGGCTAACAGGTTATCAGCGAAAAATAAATCATTTGGGAATCAATTAGTTCATAATGAGTATCTTCTGTCTCAGTAAATATATACCTCTATCGTTCACTTTTCATATTAGTCTGTTTCTTAGCTGATCACATTCCGGAACTAGTAAATACAGCAAAAAATCACATTTTTTCACAGGTAGAAAATTTTGCGCCATCTTGTTTGAAACAACCGGAAGTCTTGTTTAATAACTTGTTTAATTAATAGCAAAAGCTGATCTTCACCCGATGTACAATTAGTGAAAAGGTCAAATGCACACATTTTACGCAAATGGCGTCGAAAAATCACGTTTCAGCCTAAATAGTTTTGACGTTGCTGTTTTTACAGCGATTAATTTAGTTTCGGGCGCCCATTTCATTCAAGAAGAAATTTATTTCATTTATTATAACAGGACCGTTGAAACCTATACGGTAATGTAATTTTCAAATATGTACTCCGACTATTCGCCGAAGGAATTCTTACTTTATGCAAAGACCATGCCAAAATCTTTCTACGAAATTATTATTTTCGAACGGAATGACTAAGTAATGTGTAAAAACCATTCCATAGAATTAAAAAGAAAACTAAACTCATAATACAAATTTATTTTACTGTAAAATGAGAGATAAATTGCGAGGTCTCCGACTTTGTTTTCGCTGTATTGTCTTCAATTTTCCCCTACCATCGAGAGATTTAGGGAAAAATAAAAACAACAACATAAATTTCATTTTAAGTGTATTTCAATTTTGTTAGAAATTCTCCGATTTCTTTCCGATTTTTATTGTCACACTTGTATGCCTGAATGCATGTTACACACACAAAAACGCGTAATGAAAAAAATGATACTTTTAATTAAATATTTTACTGCTCGTTCTCTCCTCCATAGATTTTTAGAAATTTTCTGAAAATGATCCCGAGATGTTTTGGAATAGAATAAGATAACAAAACTCCTTGACTACTGGGTTCATTTTTATGCTACAGTGCTAAGAAAATTAGGAAGTTTAAGGAACTTTAAACATGTCTTTTTCTCGCATTTTTCAACCAAGTTCACATTGTCTGTTTGTGGAATTTATTAATTTATTTGCAGCCTTCATTTTACTGCTTGTAGCGTTATTAAATAGTGTTGTTGATTTTTTTTTTCGTATTAAGTTTAAGCCCGTTTCAGCTGATAACTAAATGCAGTTTTCTCCGGAATCTGGAGATGTTAGCTCGGGTCCGACTTCCTACAGCACTGCATAAAGTGGGAAAGATGTAAATTTCTTACGGAGAGTACCTACTGGTTAGAAAGTATAAAAACAGGTTGTGTAAGCAAACCGCCGTGACAAGGTTGTTGAGAAACGGCGTAAACCCGACACAAATAATGGACATCAAATGGATAAGTACAATAATCTATTTATTTCATGTCCGTAAATGTTTACGTCTCACATTAACTTCATGTCGTTTGGATTATGCGTATTTCGACCAACTTATAAGGGAATAATTATTGTTTGTATAGGGTTATACACCCGTTTTCTTCAACATGTTATTTTTTTTTTTTTGCAAGCACTAAACTATTTCCACAGTAACTTAAACTTGTCCCATTGATAAATAATATTTACGGATAGAGTGGCCGTACCAGACACCAAACATGTGATCGCTCGATTGACGGGCAACGATCCAACCAGTGTGTAATTCGTTCCGGGCGGGGGTAATTTTTGACTGGATGAATTAGACAAAGACTATCTTTAAGAGTCATTTGTATTTGAAGTTTCAAAACTGGAATTATTTTAAAATCTGAATTGCACGTATTTGTTAACAATGGTTTAAAATGTTCATTTAAAAAGATGAATGTTAAATTGTGGGAAGGACTTATAATCCGATCATTTGAAATAACTTGTAGCCTGACCCAATTGTTTTTGTTGTTGTTGTTTCATTTTGTTCTGTGTAAAAACTGATATGCTTGTATTATTTTATGTATGAAACAAAAAGCAATCAAATATAATGATTAAAATAAGAAAATGAAGTAAGCATGTAATTGTTTAAACGCGAAAGTCCATTGTCGTTTTGGGTTTTTTTTCTTTTGTTTTTTTTTTTTTTTTTTTGCCTTTTTTCCCCCTTTTGTTAGTGCTTCTTTAAAACAGACTCTTAGCGGTGACACGGGTTCTAAATTTTTGCATAATATTCACGTTATTCAAATTTGATAAAAAAGAAATACACATACTGATAAAAACGGTGGAAGGTTTTATTGGAGTGTTCGATATGAATACGGTCAAATGCTGACAAAATCATAACCATATTTTTACTCTAAACAGTCAGGTAGGACTTCAGTTTTCCTATGCCAATATCAGCCGAATCAATAAACCACTGATTCGGAAGTGAAAACCCTTTTTCACCGATTTATGCATCAGGAAATGTTGTTGCAAAAATCGATAAATAACTGAAGAGCCCCCAGTTTTTCAAATCTCGTTGCGTCTCGAGAATTCTCGCTTAGAATGCGTCTACCGATCAAGACTTTTCCAATACTTAGACGCTTGCCGTGAAATGGACTATTAAATTTGAATAATCATAAATTAAACGATATTTTGTCACTTAATGATCTTCGAAATATTATTAAAGAACCGACTCGAGTTACTGAAAACTCTTCAATATTAATAGACCCTATAGCTGTTACTGACAATATCCAAGTTTACCATTCCGGAAAATTTAATACACCACGTGATATAAGCGATCATTACGGAACCTACACATGTGAAATATATAAAAGACGCGTATGGATTTACGATCGCGGACATTTTCAAGAATTCAATAATCTTATACAGAATACAGACTGGTTGTGTCTAACTTTAAATTCCGTTCACGAAGCGTGTAACTCTTTTACATCAATACTTCTGAATCTGGCAGAAAAATGCATTCCTACGCGTTTAGTCACTATCCGACCTAAAGACAAACCTTGGTATGATTCAGCCATTCGTAGAACATCAAGCCAACGTGTTCGAACAAAGAAAAAAGCTATAAGAACTAATTTGACATCTGATTGGAATGCCTTTAAACGACTGCGTAATAAAGTTAAAAACTTAAAAACACATGCTAAAGAACAATTTTTCAATATTCTAGAGTTTTCGTTAGAAGAAGCAAACGTGAACAATCCAAAACAGTACTGGAGAACTGTAAAATTACTTATAAAGGAACATTCTAATGCCTTCAACTCAATACTTACATTAGTCGTTGACGAAGATAACAACGAAAAATATTATACTATTGATAACGAAAAAGCTAATTGTTTAAATGAATATTTCACTTCAATATCAAAAATTGACTCTTCAGAAACTCAACTTCCGACATTTGTTAATAAATCAAATAATGTTTTGAGAGATTTTACTATAAACAGTCAAGATATAATAGATATACTTTCATCACTACCAACACATAAAGCTGTCGGACCAGATGAAATCAGTCATAAATTATTAAAAGAAACTCGATTCAGTATTAGTTATCCTTTAACTATTTTGTTTAATAGGTTCCTTCATGAAGGTAATTATCCAAATATCTGAAAATTTGCAAAAGTTATGCCACTTCTCAAAGAGGGAAATAAAAAATCACCTTCAAACTATCGACCGATCTCACTAATTAGTTGTGTAGGAAAAGTAATGGAAAAGGTTATATTCAAACATATTTACAATCACTTACATTCAAATAACTTAATCTATCCATTTCAGACAGGGTCATGGTCATTCCACTGTTTATCAACTGATTGACATATATCATCAAATATCTGAATCATTCGATAAAAAACAGTCAACATGACTTATTTTCTGCGACATCTCTAAAGCTTTTGATAGAGTTTGGCACCGTGATCTCATCTTTAAACTCGGACAATACGGTATTAATAAAGAACTCTTAAAATGGACAAATGACTATCTCTCTGAAAAGAAAACAGTCTGTGTTTGTAGGTTCTGAATTAACCGACTTGATATCTCTGCCCGTGTTCCCCAAGGCTCCGCCCTTGGGCCTATTCTATTTCTCGTGTAAGTTAATGACATTGCCGAAAATCTACTTAGTGTAACGCGCCTCTTTGCAAACGACAGTTCTTTAGCTGTTTCATCTAGTGACACACATTATATCGAAACGATTTTAAATCGTGACCTCCAAATCATCGATGAATTGTTTAGTAATGGCTAGTAAATTTAAATCCTAGTAAAACTGAAATCATGTTTTTCTTAACAAATATAAATAATAAGCCAACACTTGTATTTAATGACAACTCCCTTGATTTCGTATATCACCATAAACATTTAGGCTTAACACTATCTACAGATTTAAAATGGAACGAACACATTGAAAATATAACCTTATCAGCCTCTAAAGTACAATGCGGGCATTATAATTTAAACTAAAACGATCAACGAGCCTTTAAAAAGGTTAAGAAAACTAGCTCATCTTCTGATCGAAATTCCTAGACTTAAAGCATCTAGTGCGGAAAAAGGTCAAAAAGGCTTATAGCCAGCTTCTTGAGTACATCCTAAACTTGAACAACACTTATGCCTCACTCCCAAATAAACCAAATACTAAGAAACACTACTAGCTCATTAAACACTCGAGACAGGAATCTTCCTCTATCCTTCCCCTAAAGTATGAAAACAAACTCCATCAGGATGATCAAGCTAAAGCAACAGTACTTCCACAATACGTATCTTCCCTTCATTAATATCAGAAACGACAAATTACCCACTAAGGAATAGCAATAAATATACATAAATCATTTATACCTTCTGCTACCGAATTATGGAATACACTTGATACTGCTGTTCGCGATTCAAATTCATTAAATAAATTTAATTCAAGAATGAAAGAGATGTTTACTCCACAAGTACCTAAGCATTTTTAATCCCCCGCCACGATTGGTGGAGGTTATAGGAATGGTCTCCATCCGTCCATCCTTCCGTCCGTCTGCCCGTAACACTTTCGTGTCCGCTCCATATCTCCTAAACCCCTTGAAGGATTTTCATAAAACTTGGGTCAAATGATCACCTTATCAGGACAATGTGCAGAACTTATAAGTCAACCATGTCGGCTCAAGGTCAAGGTCACAACTCAATGTCAAAGGTTTGAGCCTTCCATTTAGTGTCCGCTCTGTATCTCGTAAACACTTTTAAGGAATTTTATAAAACTTTGGTCAAAAGATCATCTTATCAAGATGATATGCAGAACTCATGAGTCAGCCATGCCAACTCAAGGTCAAGGTCAAGGTCACAACTCAGGGTCAAAGGTTTGAGCCTTCTATTTTGTGTCCGCCCTGTATCTCCTAAACCCCTTGAAAGAATTTTATAAAACTTGGGTCAAGTGATCACCTCATCAAGATGATGTGCAGAACTTATAAGTCAGTCATGCCCGATCAATGTCAAGGTCACAACTTAGGGTCAAAGTTTTGAGCCTTTCATTTTGGTGTTCGCTTTGTATCTCCTAATCCCCTTGAAGGATTCCCATAAAACTTGGGTCAAATGATCACCTCATCAAGAGGATATGCAGAATTTATAAGTTAGCCATGCTGGGCTACAGCTTAGGGTCAAAGGTTTGAGTTTTCCATTTTGTGTCCGCTCTGTATCTCCTAATCCCCTTGAAGGATTCATATGAATTTATGATATATCATTAAGGTCAAGGTCACATCTTAGGGTTTAATGTTTGAGCCTTCAATTTTGTGTCCACTCTGTATCTCCTAAAACCCTTCAAGGATTTTCATCAAACTTGGGTCTCATGATCACCTCATCAAGAACTCATGAGTCAGCCATGTCAACTCAAGGTCAAGGTCACAATTCAAGGTCAAAGGTTTCAGCTCTGTATCTTCTAAACCCCTTGAAGGATTTTCATGGAACTTGGGTCAAATAATCACCTCATCAAGACGATGTACATATTTTATGAGTCAACCATGTCAGTTCAAGGTCAAGGTCACAGCTCAGGGTCAGATGTTTACCCTTTCACCGTCCATAACAGTGGCGGGGGATTTAGCTGTCTTTCAGACTGCCTTGTTTGTTTGGAAACTGACTTTTATTCGGTTCTACATGCGTGCATTAGAAATAACTGTAGTAATGTATATGACGATCTGTTCAGGAACTTTTTTAGGGAAACTGCGACATGTAATTATGGATACTCGTTTGAAGATGCTGAGCATTACTTATTTTACTGTCTCATATTTAATCCTTATACTCTTTGAAGAAACTAGAATATTTCATCCGCTTAATTGTCGGTAGTGATTTGTTAGACGTTGAAAATAATCAAAAATTATTTACAGCTGTTCAAAAGTTCATTAAATTCACAACACTTGACCTTATTTACTATGTGTAAACGCCCAGCTGCCACTATTTTGCAAGTGTATATGTTGGCAGAAACCAATCGATTGATCATTGTGGGATACTTCTTGACTGGATCCTAAATCCTTATCAATAGTTATATATATGAAGTTATTAAAGCTACTGACAAATTATTATGCTTCTGACTCAACGTTTTGTGTCTTTTTTCCTTGGCTTTTTTTCCTTTGCATGTTACAAATAGCTAAGAATTATGTCATTACTAAATAACCATAAATATTTACTTCTATGTAGGGGAGAGGGCTTATCGCTAATGTTGTAAGAACTTGGGCCCAACCATTTGCTTTTCAACGTCTCGTAAATGTCTTTTCGCTGTATATACATGTATATATAAGAAATGAAATATGTTTAAACTAAGCATTAAGTGGTCCGTAATATATTGGTCAAATCCACCAATTCAAAAAAGTAAAGGGAACACACTGGGAATAAGGTAAGTGTATACCCGGGAATATGGAAACTTCTGTGCGTTCTGAAGCCATGTAAACAAAACCAAGAAGTGATTTTTTTTTCTAAATTGATATTTTTACTACAATAACAGTATTTTATTATACATTTTGACAAAATTTGCTACATGTTATGTGTATTGAAAAAAGGTTTTATCAAGCGAATTTCTCCGCCATACCAACGATGTAAACAGGGGTCATATCATTAACACGAAAATTACTTAAATAAAGTATCACTATTCATATATATTTCGTCCGATATTTTTGGTAGAACTAAGATACATTTTAGTGCTTGAAAAACATGTAATTCGATATACATGTTTCGATTTATGGAAGGCCGTACACGCCATAATGCTATATTGTAAGGCTATGGGAAAACAATAGGTGGTCTCTAACCTCAACAAAAGCGGATTTACATAAGTGAACATTCTCTTTTTTTTAAGAAGACATAATGCCATGGTAAAATTGCATACCAATGCGTTCAGACACGATGTCTTTCATCACAGCGGAAACAATACGCCTCGCCCGAGGATCAAACTCAGGTCCCTGTGATACGTAGATCTGTGTCCTCCCTATCATTGCTGTTGAGTAAACCTTAGTAGAAACAGTTCAGCAGAAAGACATCTTGATTCTTGCATCAACAATACTCCGACAGAAACATTTAAAAAATGCAGAGAAACCTCACTAATAGCACTCCGTAACCATGATCTAAGATTTGTGTAATTGCATTCAATGGCATTTGTCCAAAACTGTAAACGTTGCCCAATGTTGCCTGCCAATTGTCTAGTGATTACGGAAATGATATACACAATTATAATTGCCCATTTTTCAAATGTAGTAATTATGCATATTTTCCTAATGAATCTATTTGCTACACAATTAGTTAACATTTTTGAGGTCCACAATACCATTGGGTACAGACAATGACACAATAAGGAAATTCCAGTTCAAATCCTGCTCTCATTCTATTAGGAATAACTAGGGCAATTATTTCCATTGCATCGATACAGTTATAAGTGCCTATGTAGGCACAAACTAGTTAGTAGTCGCATATGTGACGAAACGTTTGACATTATAATATATACGAACATCTCCATTCCCGGGGCACATGATTATTTTAGTCAATTAAGTCCACATTAAGTACGATTTTAAGCACATAAATAGTAATATTCGTAAATGTATTACAGTTGGTTTATCGTTAGAAGCGTCAGATGTCCTTAAATACGGTACAAGAGATTTTTTGTGATAATAGGGCCGAATCATCCATTACAAACCAGGTATTTTACACGTATGATGTTTTGTTATATTTGTGTCGAATAGCATTTTGCGTTTTTTAGAACATTTATGATTGCTTCGTAAAAGATATAAGCAAAAACATTACTTCACTTACCTCAATTTCGTCTTTTTTAACGCGCAACACCAGCACCGGACATCGCGCAACCCGAATCTAAGTGTATTTTCAACGTGAATTGGATTGCACGTTTACCACCTGTGTATAAGCAACTCTTAATAAAGGATATGTTTTGATTCAGCGGATCGCTAGTGAAGCAAGAGGTTTATTGACCCTTAAAAGTTCACTTTTCGAAATGCTATATGTGTGTTGTATAACGTAATGGTATAAGGGCGTGGCCATTTATGTCCCAAGGGCAATGCTTTGAACAATTATGATAGAGGCAAACCCTTATATTTGATTCACCTTAATAATTTTTATGGGCAAAGTAAACTTGTAACTAACAATGAAGGCGCTGGAGTAGAAGCAATGAATGTAAAGGTAGATGATGATTTGATTGATAGATTAAGATACATTCTATACTTTCTAGATAAATATCTAAATATTAGATAAACAAATCAGGAATGTCTATCACTAAATGATCTTAAAAATTTAAAAAAGTAAGTCAGAGAAATGATATTTGCCCTTGTGATCCTGTTAAATTAACTGAGGAATCGGAACTTATTTTTGGTTCTACTGACGCTGGGAATATTAATCAAGAAATAAAGAAACAAGGTATCAAAAAGAAAAAAGTGGAAATTCCATAGATCGCTCAACACAACAGGAAAGAAAATGTTGCAAGCTCGGTATGATTGAGCCTCTTCGTGGAAAGTGGTGGAAATGTATGCTACCGTCGACGCTTTCTAGCCCAGAGTTTAGCGGAACTCAACATTTACACATAATAAAGTACCAACAGCAGTGAAGAGACATCCACAGATGTGTTCATGCGGCGTTACACATATAACCTTCAAAGATACACGTTTGTGTAATTCCATGTAAAACGGCGTATGGCCCCCAGTTAAAATAATGAGCTTGCCCTAAACGAGAAACATTGGACAGAACTAAACAAACTAGAATTAAGAAAGGGGATCTGAGGTTACGGAGCCTGCATATCACAGAGACTACCTAATAACAAAATTGAAAAGCATGCACCATATCCAAGGGTTGATTATACAATACCCAAAGCAATGAAAGCAGTATTGGAACAACCAAGACCAAACTGTTCAAGCTGAAAAAAGCTAAACAGTACCAATAACACAACATAAATGTCATGCTGAACGATTTGAATAGATCGAACTAAAACAGCTATAAGCATAATAAATGATTAATTTTATTTAAAATGAAAGAATTGTCACCAGAAAAACATGAATCTTGAAATATATTTTTGTAAACTAATATCTATAATTACCACAGAATTTTGTTTTAAATTCTTAAGCAGTTTCTTGTTTTTTATTTTTTTTTTTTTTTTTTTCTTTTGTTTTTTTTTGTTTTTTTTTTTTTTTTGGATAAAAATAAAGATTATGTTGATGTTTTTGACAATAAGAATAAAATGACTTACTCTTGGCATAGTATTAGTGAATAATATGACAATACAAACATTCGTAACAATAATATTAAGAATGGAAACAATATTTTTTTTCAAATGGTTCTTACAGCTTTACAGATATTAGTGATTATATCAGGGAAACGTTAATAACTATTGTTGATTTTAATGGTGACTCGACTATTGCCTCTAGTTTTGATTTTGATTTAAGGAGTAAAAATCATATATATGTTAATTATAGTTTTCGGTGGGACTAAAGACTGTCAAACCATAAGTTTCATACATTGCTTGGTTTAGAGGAAAAAGTATTAAATGAAAATGCATGGGGGCTCTGCGACGCCAAATGTTACTACTTTTGCAGGCAAAATTTACATTTATTATGATCTATTTGATAATTCATTTGTTGACGGACATTTTGGAGATATTTTGTATGCTGCGAGTACTGCAGATCTAAAAAGATCCGTTTTTCAAGACAACGAAACAAAGTTGGATATTCTGAAATTAATAGAAGTTTAATCAATTCAAATGAAATATACATTAAGATGTGTTTTATAGAATGATAATTTTAATGCAGTTGAAATAATTTTTACATTATTTTTAAACGAAATATAATACAGATCAGAAACTAAGGTTCTTTACAAAACTGGTTTTGCATCAGAACATTCAGTTCTCTCAGAAAACTTTCGTTTTGACAACTACAATGTATACTGTGTAGAAAAGTTAAAGATGAAAACAAAGGACTATTTAATTGTGTTGATCAATGGACTTTTACAGCAATTCAAGATTTAGAAGGCTCTGTATACGCTGCATTTGATATAGAAATCGCATTACAAGCATGTTTAAATATCCGACTGCTGTGGCTTTTCTGTTTGCCCCTCTCTACCATTGAAGATATGTCTTTGAAGTGTATGGTGTGATCTACATTTTGAGGGGTCACAATGTTGATTCGGTTCACGGGTCAGGCCAGGGTGACGGTATAAATCTGGAGAAAATTTAAGATTTACAGAGCTAATGCTACTATACGCTGCATTTGAGATAGAAATCGCATTACAAGCATGTTTTAATATCCGGCTGCTGTGGCTTTTCTGTTTTCCCCTGTCTACCATTGAAGATGTGTCTTTGAAGGGTATGGTGTTATCTGTATTTTCAGGGGTCACACTGCCGATTCGCTTCACTGGTCAGGCCAGCGTGACGGTATCAATCTGGAGAAAATTTAAGATTTACAGAGCTAATGTTACTATACGCTGCATTTGATATAGAAATCGCATTACAAGCATGTTTTAATATTCGGCTGCTGTGGCTTATCTCTTTGTCCCTCTCTACCATTGAAGATATGTCTTTAATGTGTATGGTGTGGTCAACATTTTGAGGGGTCACACTGCCAATTCGGTTCACTGGTCAGGCCAGGGTGACGGTATCAATCTGGACAAAATTTAAGATTTACAGAGCTAATGTTACTATACGCTGCATTTGATATAGAAATCGCATTACAAGCATATTTTAATATCCAGCTGCTGTGGCTTTTCTCTTTGCCCTTCTTTACCATTGAAGATATGTCTTTGAAGTGTATGGTGTGATCTACATTTTGATGGGTCAAACTGCAAGATTTGTTCAGGGGTCACGCCAGGGTGAGGGTATCAATCTGGAGAAAATTTAATATATACAGAGCTAATGTTACTATACGCTGCATTTGATATAGAAATCGCATTACAAGCATGTTTTAATATCCGGCTTCTGTGGCTTTTCTCTTTGCCCCTCTCTACCATTGCAGATATGTCATTGAAGTGTATGGTGTGATCTACATTTTGAGGGGTCATATTGCCGATTCGGTTCACTGGTCAGGCCAGCGTAACGCTATCAATCTGGAGAAAATTTAAGATTTACAGAGCTAATGATACTATACGCTGCATTTGATATAGAAATCGCATTACAAGCATGTTTTCATATCACGCTGCTGTGTCTTTTCTGTTTGCCCCACTCTACCATTGAAGATATGTCTTTAAAGTGTATGGTGTGGTCTACATTATGATGGGACACACTGCCAATTCTATTCACTGGTCAGGACAGGTTGACGGTATCAATCTGGAGAAAATTTAACATTTACAGAGCTAATGTTACTATACGCTGCATTTGAGATAGAAATCGCATTACAAGCATGTTTTAATATCCGGCTGCTGTGGCTTTTCTGTTTTCCCCTGTCTACCATTGAAGATGTGTCTTTGAAGGGTATGGTGCGATCTACATTTTGAGGGGCCACACTGCCGATTCGGTTCACTTGTCAGGCCAGCGTGACGGTATCAATCTGGAGAAGATTTAAGATTTGCAGATCTAATGCTACTATACGCTGCATTTGATATAGAAATCGCATTACAAGCATGTTTTAATATCCGGCTGCTATGGCTTTTCTCTTTGCCCATCTCTACAATTGAAGATATGTCTATAAAGTGTATGATGTGTTCTACATTTTGAGGGTCACACTGCCGATTCGGTCCACTCGTCAGGCCAGCGTGACGGTATCGATCAGTACAAATTTTAAGATTTACACTGCTAATGGTACTATACGCTGCATTTGATATAGAAATCGCATTACAAGCATGTTTAAATATACGCCTGCTGTGGCTTTTCTCTTTGCTCTTAACTGCCATCGAAGATATGTCTCTGAAGTGTATGGTGTGATCTACATTTTGAGGGGTCACACTGCCAATTTGGTTTAGTGGGCACGCCAGGGTGACGGTATCAATCTGGGGAAGATTTAAGATTTAAAGAGCCAAAGTAACTATACCCTGCATTTGATATAGAAATCGCATTACAAGCATGTTTTAATATCCGGCTGCTGTGTCTTTTCTGTTTTCCCCTCTCTACCAGTGAAGATATGTCACTGAAGTGTATGGTGTGATCTACATTTTGAGGAGTCACACTGCCGATTCGGTTCACTGGTGAGGCCAGGGTGACGGTATCAATCTGGAGAAAATTTAAGATTTACAGAGCTAATGATACTATACTCTACATTTGATATAGAAATCGCATTAGAAGCATGTTTAAATATCCGGCTGCTATGGCTTTTCACTTTGCCCTTCTCTACCATAGAAGATACGTCTTTGAAGTGTATGGTGTGGTCTACATTTTGAGGGGTCACAGTGCCGATTTGGTACAGTGGGCACGCCAGGGTGACGGTATCAATCTGGAGAAGATTGAAGATTTAAAGAGCTCATGTTACTATACGCTGCATTTGATATAGAAATCGCATTACAAGCATGTTTAAATATCCGGCTGCTATGGCTTTTCTGTTTGCCCCTCTCTACCATTGAAGATATGTCTTCGAATTGTATGGAGTGATCTATATTTTGAGGGGTCACACTGCCTGTTTGATTCACTGGTCAGGCCAGCGTGACGGTATCAATCTGGGGAAAATTTAAGATTTACAGAGCTAATGATACTATACGCTGCATTTGATATAGAAATCGCATTACAAGCATGTTTTAATATCCGGCTACTGTGGCTTTTCTGTTTGCCCCTCTCTACCATTGAAGATATGTGTTTGAAGTGTATGGTGTGATATACATTTTGAGGGGTCACACTGCCGATTCCGTTCACTGGTCAGGCAAGCGTGACGGTATCAATCTGGAGAAGATTTAAGATTTGCAGAGCTAATGTTACTATAGGCCGCATTTGATATAGAAATCGCATTAAAAGCATGTTTTAATATCCGGCTGCTGTGGTTTTTCTGTTTGTCCCTCTCTACCATTGAAAATATGTCTTTGAAGTGTATGGTGTGATCTACATTTTGAGGGGTCACACTGTCGATTCGGTTCACTGGTCAGGCCAGCGTAACGGTATCAATCTGGAGAAGATTTAAGATTTGCAGAGCTAATGTTACTATACGCTGCATTTGATATAGAAATCGCATAACAAGCATGTTTTAATATACAGCTGCTCTGGCTTTTCTGTGTGCCCCTCTCTACCATTAAAGATATGTCTTTGAAGTGTATGGTGTGATCTATAATTTGAGGGGTCACACTGCCGATTCGGTTCACTGATCAGGCCAGGGTGACGGTATCAATCTGCACATAATTTAAGATTTACAGAGCTAATGTTACTATACGCTGCATTTGATATAGAAATCGCATTACAAGCATGTTTTAATATCCGGCTGCTGTGGCTTTTCTCTTTGCCCTTCTCTACCATTGAAGATATGTCTTTGAAGTGTATGGTGTGATCTACATTTTGAGGGGCCACACTGCCGATTTTGTTCAGTGGTCACACCAGGGTGACGGTATCAATCTGGAGATAATTTAACATATACAGAGCTAATGTTACTATACGCTGCATTTGATATAGAAATCGCATTACAAGCATGTTTTAATATCCAGCTGCAGTGGCTTTTCTGTTTGCCCCTCTCTACAATTGAACATATGTCATTGAAGTGTATGGTCTGATCTAAATTTTGAGGGGTCATATTGCCGATTCGGATCACTGGTCAGGCCAGCGAGACGGTATCAATCTGGAGAAAATTTAAGATATACAGAGTTAATGTTACTATACGCTGCATTTGATATAGAAATCACATTACAAGCATATTTTCATATCGGGCTGCTGTGTCTTTTCTGTTTGCCCTACTCTACCATTGAAGATATGTCTTTAAAGTGTATGGTGTGATCTACATTTTGATGTGTCACACTGCCAATTCGGTTCACTGGTCAGGCCAGGGTGACGGTATCAATCTGGAGAAAATTTAAGATTTACAGAGCTAATGTTACTATAAGCTGCATTTGATATAGAAATCGCATTACAAGCATGTTTTAGTATCGGGCTGCTGTGGCTTTTCTGTTTGCCCCTCTCTACCATTGAAGATATGTCTTTAAAGTGCAGGGTGTGATCTACATTTTGAGGGTCACACTGCCGATTCGGTCCACTCGTCAGGCCAGCGTGACGGTATCAATCAGTACAAATTTTAAGATTTACAGAGCTAATGTTACTATACGCTGCATTTGGTATAGAAATCACATTACAAGCATGTTTAAATATACGCCTGCTGTGGCTTTTCTCTTTGCCCTTAACTACCATCGAAGATATGTCTCTGAAGTGTATGGTGTGATCTACATTTTGAGGGGTCACACTGCCAATTTGGTTTAGTGGGCACGCCAGGGTGACGGTATCAATCTGGGGAAGATTTAAGATTTTAAAATCCAAAATAACTATACGCTGCATTTGATATAGAAATCACATTACAAGCATATTTTCATATCGGGCTGCTGTGTCTTTTCTGTTTGCCCTACTCTACCATTGAAGATATGTCTTTGAAGTGTATGGTGTGATCTACATTTTGAGGGGTCACACTGCCGATTCGGTTCACTGGTCAGGCCAGGGTGACGGTATCAATCTGGAGAAAATTTAAGATTTACAGGGCTAATGTTACTATACTCTGCATTTGATATAGAAATCGCATTAGAAGCATGTTTAAATATCCGGCTGCTGTGGCTTTTCACTTTGCCCTTCTCTACCATTGAAGATACGTCTTTGAAGTGTATGGTGTGGTCTACATTTTGAGGGGTCACAGTGCCGATTTGGTACAGTGGGCACGCCAGGGTGACGGTATCAATCTGGAGAAGATTGAAGATTTAAAGAGCTCATGTTACTATACGCTGCATTTGATATAGAAATCGCATTACAAGCATGTTTTAATATCCGGCTGCTGTGGCTTTTCTGTTTGCCCCTCTCTACCATTGAAGAAAGTTATGCCTTCGAAGTGTATGGAGTGATCTATATTTTGAGGGGTCACACTGCCTATTTGATTCACTGGTCAGGCCAGCGTGACGGTATCAATCTGCGGAAAATTTAAGATTTACAGAGCTAATGATACTATACGCTGCATTTGATATAGAAATCGCATTACAAGCATGTTTTAATATCCGGCTGCTGTGGCTTTTCTGTTTGCCCCTCTCTACCATTGAAGATATGTCTTTGAAGTGTATGGTGTGATCTACATTTTGAGGGGTCACACTGCCGATTCCGTTCACAGGTCAGGCCAGCGTGACGGTATCAATCTGGTGAAGATTTAAGATTTGCAGAGCTAATGTTACTATACGCTGCATTTGATATAGAAATCGCATTACAAGCATGTTTTCATATCCGGCTGCTGTGGTTTTTCTGTTTGTCCCTCTCTACCATTGAAAATATGTCTTTGAAGTGTATGGTGTGATCTACATTTTGAGGGGTCACACTGCCGATTCGGTTCACTGGTCAGGCCAGCGTAACGGTATCACTCTGGAGAAGATTTAAGATATACAGAGTTAATGATACTATACGCTGCATTTGATATAGAAATCACATTACAAGCTTATTTTCATATCGGGCTGCAGTGTCTTTTCTGTTTGCCCTACTCTACCATTGAAGATATGTCTTTAAAGTGTATGGTGTGATCTACATTTTGATGTGTCACACTGCCAATTCTATTCACTGGTCAGGCCAGGTTGACGGTATCAATCTGGAGAAAATTTAAGATTTACAGAGCTAATGTTACTATACGCTGCATTTGAGATATAAATCGCATGACAAGCATGTTTTAACATCCGGCTGCTGTGGCTTTTCTCTTTGTCCCTCTCTACAATTGAAGATATGTCATTGAAGTGTATGGTATGACCTACATTTTGAGGGGTCATATTGCCGATTCGGTTCACTGGTCAGGCCAGCGAGACGGTATCAATCTGGAGAAAATTTAAGATATACAGAGTTATTGTTACTATACGCTGCATTTGATATAGAAATCGCATTACAAGTATGTTTTCATATCGGGTTGCTGTTTCTTTTCTGTTTGTCCCACTCTACCATTGAAGATATGTCTTTAAAGTGTATGGTGTGATCTACATTTTGATGGGTCACACTGCCTATTCTATTCACTGGTCAGGCCAGGGTGACGGTATCAATCTGGAGGAAATTTATGATTTACAGAGCTAATGTTACTATACGCTGCATTTGATATAGAAATCGCATTACAAGCATGTTTTAACATCCGGCTGCTGTGGCTTTTCTCTTTGCCCCTCTCTACAATTGAAGATAAGTCTTTGAAGTGTATGGTGCGATTTACATTTTGAGGGGTCACACTGCCGATTCGGTTCACTGGTAAGGCCAGCGTGACGTTATCAATCCAGAGAAGATTTAAGATTTGCAGATCTAATGTTACTATACGCTGCATTTGCTATAGAAATCGCATTATAAGCATGTTTTAATATCCTATTGCTGCGGCTTTTCTGTTTGCTCCTCTTTACCATTGAAGACCTGTCTTTGCAGTGTATGGTGTGATCTACATTTTCAGGGGTCACACAACCGATTCGGTTCACTGGTCAGGCCAGGGTGACGGTATCAATCTGGAGAAAATTTAAGATTTACAGAGCTAATGTTACTATACGCTGCATTTGATATAAAAATCGCATTACAAGCATGTTTTAATATTCGGCTGCTGTGGCTTTTCTATTTGCCCCTCTCTACCATTGAAGATATGTCTTTAAAGTGTATGATGTGGTCTACATTTTGAGGGTCACACTGCCAATCCGGTTCAATGGTCAGCCCAGGGTGACGGTATCAATCTGGAGAAAATTTAAGATTTAGAGAGCTAATGTTACTATACGCTGCATTTGACATAGAAATCGCATTACAAGCATGTTTTAGTATCCGGCTGCTGTGGCTTTTCTGTTTTCCCCTCTCTACCATTGAAGATATGTCTTTGAAGTGTATGGTGTGATCTACAATTTGAGGGTCACACTGCCGATTCGGTTCACTGCTCAGGCCAGCGTGACGGTATCAATCCGGTCAAAAATTTAAGATTTACAGAGCTAATGTTACTATACGCTGCATTTGATATAGAAATCGCATTAAAAGCATGTTCAAATATCCGGCTGCTGTGGCTTTCTCTTTGCCCTTCTCTACTATGGAAGATATGTCTTTGAAGTGTATGGTGTGATCTACATTTTGAGGGGTCACACTGCCAGTTTGGTTAGGTGAGCATGCCAGGGTGACGGTATCAATCTGGGGAAAATTTAGGATTTAAAGAGCTAATGTTACTATACGCTGCATTTGATATAGAATTCGCATGACAAGCATGTTTTAATATCCGGCTGCTGTGGCTTTTCTGTTTTCCCCTCTCTACCATTGAAGATATGTCTTTGAAGTGTATGGTGTCATCTATATTTTGAGGGGTCACACTGCCTATTTGATTCACTGGCCCCGCCAGCGTGACGGTATCAATCTGGACAAAATTTAAGATTTACAGAGTTAATGATACTATACGCTGCATTTGATATAGAAATCGCATTACAAGCATGTTTAGATATCCGGTTGCTGTGGCTTTTCTGTTGGCCCCTCTCTACCATTGAAGATTAGTCTTTGAAGTGTATGGTGTGATCTACATTTTGAGGTGTCACACTGCCGATTCGGTTCACTAGTCAGGCCAGCGTAACGGTATCAATCTGGAGAAGATTTAAGATTTACAGAGCTAATGTTACTATACGCTGCATTTGATATAGAAATCCAATTACAAGCATGTTTTAATATCCGGCTGCTTTGGCTTTTCTGTGTGCCCCTCTCTACCATTGAAGATATGTCTTTGATGTGTGTGGGGTGATCTACAATTTGAGGGGTCACACTGCCGATTCGGTTCACTTATCAGGCCAGGGTGACGGTATCAATCTGCACAAAATTTAAGATTTACAGAGCTAATGTTACTATATGCTGCATTTGATATAGAAATCGCATTAGAAGCATTTTATAATATCCGGCTGCTGTGGCTTTTCTCTTTGCCCTTGTCTACCATTGACGATATGTCTTTGAAGTGTATGGTGTGATCTACATTTTGAGGGGTCATATTGCCGATTCGGTTCACTGGTCAGGCCAGCGTGACGGTATCAATCTGCAGAAAATTTAAAATATACAGAGTTAATGTTACTACACGCTGCATTTGCTATAGAAATCGCATTACAAACATATTTTCATATCGGGCTACTGTGTCTTTTCTGTTTGCCCCACTCTACCATTGAAGATATG
Organism: Mercenaria mercenaria; assembly: GCF_021730395.1. Taxonomy (NCBI): domain Eukaryota; kingdom Metazoa; phylum Mollusca; class Bivalvia; order Venerida; family Veneridae; genus Mercenaria; species Mercenaria mercenaria. The sequence continues at coordinate 44,505,134 of NC_069364.1, forward strand.
TCTTTAAAGTGTATGGTGTTATCTATATTTTGAGGAGTCCCACTGCCTATTTGATTCACTGGTCAGGCCAGGGTGACGGTATCAATCTGGAGAAAATTTAAGATTTGCAGAGCTAATGATACTATACGCTACATTTGATATAGAAATCGCATTACAAGCATGTTTTAATATCCGGCTGCTGTGGCTTTACTGTTTGCCCCTCTCTACCATTGAAGATATGTCTTTAAAGTGTATGGTGTTATCTGCATTTTGATTGGTCGCACTGCCAATTCTATTCACTGGTCAGGCCAGGTTTGACGGTATCAATCTGGAGAAAATTTAAGATTTACAGAGCTAATGTTACTATAGGCTGCATTCGATATAGAAATCGCATGACAAGCATGTTTTAAAATCCGGCTGCTGTGGCTTTTCTCTTTGCCCCTCTCTACAATTTAACACATGTCTTTGAAGTGTATGGTGAGATCTACATTTTGAGTTGTCACACTGCCGATTCGGTTCACTGGTAAGTCCAGCGTGACGGTATCAATCCGGAGAAGATGTAAGATTTGCAGATCTGATGTTACTATACGCTCCATTTGCTATAGAAATCGCATTATAAGCATGTTTTAATATCCGGCTGCTCTGGCTTTTCTGTTTGCTCCTCTCTACCATTGAAGACATGTCTTTCCAGTGCATGGTGAGATCTACATTTTCAGGGGTCACACTGCCGATTCGGTTCACTGTTCAGGCCAGGGTGACGTTATCAATCTGGAGAAAATTTAAGATTTACATAGCTAATGTTACTATACGCTGCATTTGATATAGAAATCGCATTAAAAGTATGTTTTCATATCGGATTGCTGTCGCTTTTCTATTTGCCCCTCTCTACCATTGAAGATATGTCTTTAAAGTGTATGGTGTGATCTACATTTTGATGAGTCACACTGCCAATTCTATTCACTGGTCAGGCCAGGTTGACGGTATCAATCTGGAAAAAATTTAAGATTTACAGAGCTAATGTTACTATACGCTGCATTTGATATAGAAATCGCATTACAAGCATGTTTTAATATCCGGCTGCTGTGGCTTTTCTCTTTGCCCTTCTCTACCATTGAAGATATGTCTTTGAATTGTACGGTGTGATCTACATTTTGAGGGGTCAAACTGCCGATCTGGTTCAGAGGTCACGCCAGGGCGACGGTATCAATCTGGAGAAAATTTAAGATTTACAGATACATTACGCTGCATTTGATATAGAAATCGCATTACAAGCATGTTTTAATGTCCGGCTGCTGTGGCTTTTCTGTTTGCCCCTCTCTACCATTGAAGATATGTCTTTGAAGTGTATGGTGTGATCTACATTTTGAGGGGTCACACTGCCGATTCGGTTCACTGGTCAGGCCAGCGTGACGGTATCAATCTGGAGAAAATTTAAGATTTACAGAGCTAATGATATTATACGCTGCATTTGATATAGAAATCGCATTACAAGCATGTTTTAATGTCCGGCTGCTGTGGCTTTTCTGTTTGCCCCTCTCTACCATTGAAGATATGTCTTTGAAGTGTATGGTCTGATCTACATTTTGAGGGGTCACACTGCCGATTCGGTTCACTGGTCAGGCCAGGGTGACGGTATCAATCTGGAGAAAATTTAAGATTTACAGAGCTAATGTTACTATACGCTGCATTTGATATAGAAATCGCATTACAAGCATGTTTTAATGTCCGGCTGCTGTGGCTTTTCTCTTTGCCCCTCTCTACCATTGAAGATATGTCTTTGAAGTGTATGGTGTGATCTACATTTTGAGGGGTCACACTGCCGATTCGGTTCACTGGTCAGGCCAGGGTGACGGTATCAATCTGGAGAAAATTTAAGATTTACAGAGCTAATGTTACTATACGCTGCATTTGATATAGAAGTCGCATTACAAGCATGTTTTAATATCCGGCTGCTGTGCCTTTTCTGTTTGCCCCTCTCTACCATTGGAGATATGTCTTTAATGTGTGTGGTGTGATCTACATTTTGAGGGGACACACTGCCGATTCGGTTCACTAGTCAGGCCCGCGTGACGCTATCAATCTGGAGATAATTTAAGATTTACAGAGCTAATGTTCGTATACGCTGCATTTGACGTAGAAATCGCATTACAAGCATGTTTTAATATCCAGCTGCTGTGGCTTTTCTGTTTGCCCCTCTCTACCATTGAAGATATGTGATTGAAGTGTATGGTGTGATCTGCATTTTGAGGTGTCACACTGCCAATTCGGTTCACTGGTCAGCCCAGGGTGACGGTATCAATCTGCCTAAAATTTAAGATTTACAGAGCTAATGTTACTATACGCTGCATTTGATATAGAAATCGCATTACAAGTATGTTTTAATATCTGGCTGCTGTGGCGTTTCTGTTTGTCCTTCTCTACCATTCCAGATATATCTTTGAAGTGTATGATGTGATCTACGTCTTGAGGTGTCACACTGCCGATCGCTTCACTGGTCAGGCCAGTGTGACGGTATCAGTCTGGAGAAAATTTATGGTTTACAGAGCTAATGTTACTATACGCTGCATTTGATATGGAAATCGCATTACAAGCATGTTTTAATATTCGCCTGCTGTGCCTTTTCTGTTTGCCCCTCTCTGCCATTGAAGATATGTCTTTGAAGTGTATGGTGTGATCTACATTTTGAGGGGTAACACTGCCGATTCGGTTCACTGGTCAGGCCAGCGCGACGGTATCAATCTGGAGAAAATTTAAGATTTACAGAGCTAATGTTACTACATGTTTATATTTGACACTTTAGCCAAAACTAGGCAAGTAAAAGATATGTTCATGTTCTGCCGTTAATGTTGGAAAAAAAAGCATTGGATACTGCTTGAAAACTGGCCCTTGAAAGTTGTGCAAATGCAATTAAAATAGAAGTTTAAAATCCAGATGAATGAATGAATGAATGAATGAATGAATGAATATAAAGCTATTAAAGTAAAAATGTATATACATATATAGTGTAAAAACTCAATTGCAGACATAAAAAGTATAACGGTTGTGAATAAAAATCAAATAAGGTTCAGATTTTATGATATATACCTATTTGTTTCAAAAATTGTAAAATTTTGTCGGCTGGAATTTGTTCAAACAGCTCTTTCAACGATTCAACATTATAGTAAGAATTGCGCTGTGGATCGAAGTCTATACAGCCGATTAAAATATGTTTAATAGTAAGCGATGTTTGACATATTTAGGTTTAAATATGATTTTATGAGCAGGATTGGATTTGTTGGCAGGTACTTTCAGAGCATATTGCAATGACAGTTTTTCACGTCTAGTGTAAAGGGAGGGTTCGTTTGCTTCAACATACAAACTTTCAACAGGCGATGTTCTAAATGCGCCAAGAGCCCTGCGAAGACCTTGGTTTTGGATAGTATCCAAGATTTGTAAATACGACTTTCTGGCTGAACCATAAACAACACAACCGTAATCAAGCTTGGATCTAATTAAAGCTCTATAAAGTCTTAACAAAACCTTGCGATCTGCTCCCCAATCAGTATTTGAAATTTGGTTTTCAAGTATTTAAAATGTGGTATAAAAGAAATCTTTTTATCAAAAGTAAGACCAAGAAATTTTGCTTCGTCAACAACGGGTATCTTTGTACCATTTAGGAAAAACTCAGGGTCACAATGATGTTTCCGTAATTGACAAAAGTGGACACACTGTAGTTTGATTGGGAAATTTAAAACCATTTTCCAAGGCCCAGGTTTGAACTTTATTCAAACACTGTTGTAGTTGGCGTCCAATCGTACGCACATTTTTTGAACGATAACATATCAGAAAATCATCAACATATAATGAACAATCTGTCCCTGATAACAAACATTTCACAATATTATTATTTTGATGCTAAAAAGTGTAACAGATAAAATAGAACCTTGTGGAACTCCCTGTTCTTGCTCAAAAGAGTCAGAAAGGGTAGAACCAACACGTACTTTAAAATTGCGATCAGATAAAAATTGTGATATAAATGTTGGAAGACGACCTTTTAAACCTAAGTCGTTAATATCATTCATAATACCATATTTCCATGTAGTGTCATAAGCTTTTTCTAAATCAAAAAAGACCTACACTAGATGCTCTTTTTTAACAAATGCATCACGAATAAAATTTTCCAGTCGAACAAGATGATTAGTTTTGCTGCGCTGCTTGCGAAAACCGCGTTGAAAGTTAGTACATGTAATTAGGCCTTGAGATTTAAGATACCAAACTAACCTAGAATTGATCATACGTTCTAGAGTTTTACATAAAAAAAAAACTAGTAATGACAATCGGTCTATAATTACTTGGGTGCTATCTTTCCCGGGTTTTGGTATTGGAATAACTACAGCTTCTCTCCAGGAATCTGGGAAAATGCCAGTTCTCCATGTAATATAATAAATTTCAAGGAGGAGGTCTAATGATTCGTGTGGTAAATGTTTTAAAAGTTAATAGTGAATTTAGTCTGGACCAGCTGCAGTATCATGACATTTGTCTGAAGAGTCAAGCAATTCTGTGAGCGAAAAAAGTTTATTATAATCTTTATCATTATTTAAATTTAAATTTATAGGTTTACTTTCTTTAGTCGATTTAATGGTTTGAAACCTTTTATCATAATTGTTTGTTGAAGAGTTGTTCGAAAAAGTTTCACCAAGTGTATTGGCAATGTCCTCCTTGGTAGATGCAATAGACTGGTCTGATATTGTTAGATGGGTAACAATTGACGTTTTTCCTTTTCCACTTATTTTACGAATCATTTCCCAGACTTTTTTAACCGATGACCTAGAATTAAGTTTCAAAACGTATGAATTCCACGACCTTTTCTTTGCTTGTTTTATAGTTCTGCGAGCTTTTGCTCTCAGAATCTTAACTGACTGTAAATTGTCTTTTGTGGGTCGTATATTGATTTTTTAATGGCTGCCCTAGGTTTTCGAACAGCGATCTTACAATCATCATTATACCATGGCTTACTTTTATGTCCACCATTTCTTGAAGTTTCAGGAATGGACTTGTCAGCAATATCGGAAAGAAGAACAGAAAACCGATCAACAGGATCATAAAAATTGGTGAAATTCTCCAAAGTCAAATCATTCTTACATAACGTTTGAAATTGCTTCCAATCTGCTTTATTAAATTTAAAATATGAAGGGTAGTCTGAAGGCAGATTAGAGGTATTTGAAATAATAATTGGAAAATAATCACTGCCATGCAAGTCATCTAGCACTTTCCATTCAAAATCAAGAAAAATATTCGGTTGACAAATTGTCAAATCAAGTGTAGAAAAGTTGCCTGTTGCAGGATGAAAATACGTTTTTTTGATTTATCGTTTAATAAACAGAGGGCATTTCTTTCAATGAATGTTTTAATAATTTGACCATTAAAATCCCCCATAAGCAAAAAGGTTGTGGTAATTGTTTCATAAGATTGTCAAGATCTTCAAGATTGAGTTTAAATTTGGGAGGTATATAAATCTAGCAGAAAGTTATAGGTCGATGCAATGTAACGTTTATTGCAACTGATTGAATATTTGTATTTAGAACAATTTGTCTGTGTGGACATGCATTACTAATAATAATAGATGTCCCACCAAAAGGTCTGTCAGTGTTAGTATTAATGAAGTTATACACTGAATAATTCTTGAAAGTATTTTGTCCGTTTCCTTTAGAAATGTTTCACTAAGGCACATAAGTGAAGGATTATATTTTGATAAGAGAAGGAGAATTTCATTATAATTTGCTTAAGTCCACGGCAATTCCACTGTATAATTTTACTTGCCATTTACATTGTAATATTTGTTTCAGATGGTAAATAAAAACTGGACGACTGGAAATTTAAACGATAGATTAGTGCTGCATTGACTCAGGAGGTGGGAACCTTTTGATCTTCACCTCCTTTGTGTTAGTTAAACTGGACGGAGCAGATAATGGCGGATCGTCATCATCCTCCCCCGTCAACCGGTTCAAATCAAGAGGGAACCGGTTATGGGTTTGAATGGGATCATCAGATTCCTTTCCAAACCCATCAGTTTTCAAGTCAATTTTTTGTCTGGGTGTTTGACTCAGCTCACGTTGATTAGTATTTAACATAGCATTTTGCTTTGACGACTGCAAATTTGAGTACTTTGGTACATTTTGTACAGCTGGTGGCAGTTTTGGTTTAGCAGCTGCATTTTGAACTACTGATGTCTGAACAGGTTTTGCAGCAATTTTTGGCTTTTCATTTTGAACATTTGGGACAGGCACAGAATCGTTTTGCGTAGACGCATCAATACATTGAGCTGATTTGTTTGAGTTAGATTTTGTTATGGAAGAATACGTCGATGTCAGTGATGGAGATACGAATTTAGCACTGGCAATTTGTCTAGCTTCAGGAAATCCCTATGTGAATTTGACATGGATAATTTCCTTTTCGATCTTTCATGTCTTGCAGTCTCAAGACTTGGCTGAATGCGGTTCGCCGCAATTCACACAACGCAATGGATAACTGCAGGTGTCATGTTCATGAGAATAGCCATTTTGGCAGCACTTTGGGCAAATGTGATCAGCTTTACAGTTGTTTTCATTGTGGCTAAACTTGAAACAATTATAGCTTTGAAGATGATTGGGAATGTAAGTTGTAACTTTTGTACGCAGATAGCCGATGTTAAGGACAGAAGGGAGAAATGGAATGCCAAATGTTAGAATGATAGTATTTGTATGAATTTCTTTGCCTAATTTTCCTTTTTTGATGCGTCTAGCAGCAGTGTCATGTTGCGCCGTAAGTCCTCGCACAATTTCCGTCTCCGATACTCCTGTAAGATCAGGACAACGAATGACCCCTGTTGAAGAATTCAGAGAACGGTGTGGTAAACACTTACACGGGTGATTAAAAAACGATGTCGTGCCAAGTAGATTGTGTGCGTGTGCTTGTTTTTCAACCTCCAAATGCAGGTCTCCTGTACGCAGCTTCTTTACTGATTTTGGAGCACCAGCGACACTCTGGAGTGTTTTCGCAATCACAAAAGGAGAGATACTTGCCATTTTGAATGTTTCGTCGGTGGACTGAATCAGAATAATTCTAGGGAAAGCAATGTTTGTACCAAATGGTCGGTGAGAAATATTCTCACCTTCCTTGCCGTCAGAGTCTGTTTCCGTATGCGGTCGTTTATTTTTATTTATATTTTCCATATTTAAATGATTCAGATTCATCACTCGCAGACCCCACCCGCCGCGGAGTCCAACAAGGGAACATGAAAACAAAGCGGATATCCAGCTCATACATGTTAGGGATACTGTAGTGATATACTCGGCCAGGTACTCGGCAATCTTTTTTATATCACCAGCTGTACTTCATAAATGCAATAAGGGGGTTCGAGGAATTGCTACTTTACCCAACCAATTGACCCTAAGCCACCGCCTTCTAGGAAATAGAAATTAAAATGTATATTGCAATAAAGTGTTCAATAAATTTGTGTGAACATACTATGAATTTTGCTGAACGCCGTAGAAAATGACATGAGAAGGAAAGAACATTCGATGATGTGTAACGTCAATTTGACAATAAAATAACAGAAATTGTGCAATGTAGAAAAGAAAACATATAGATATAGTTTAACGTGAAAAATATTAAGATGTAAGCGTCATTAAAATGAGATTTCCTAGGGCTTGGCATGACTAGCCGATTGATCGTATAGGGCCAATACGACCGTCAAAACGTCTACACGGGGGCCTCCGTGGCCGAGTGGTTAGAGTCGTTGACTTCAAACCATTTGCCCCTCATCGATGTGGGTTCGAAACCTCATTTGGGGCGTAGAATTCTTCACATGAGGAAGCCATCCAGCTGGCTTACGGAAGGTCGGTGGTTCTACCCAGGTGCCCGCTCGTGATGAAATAGTGCACGGAGGGGCACCTGGGGTCTTCCTCCACCATTAAAGCTGGAAAGTCGCCATATGACCTAAAATTGTGTCGGTGCGACGTTAAACCCAACAAAATAAATAAAATAAATAAAAACGTCTACACCGAATTAGAGGCCAAAGATGTGTATTGGTATCCACATCCCGGAAAGAGGATGCGCACATGCAAACAAGCACGCATCATCTCCCCGGGATGCTATGGGGCACCTCAACATCCAGGATCCTTCTCTCCGACTTACGGAACGCCACCCAGTTGGCTCCATTTTCGGGGGAGTCGTACCCCTCTGCATTGAGATACAGCCGGCATTTTCTATCCCCCCGCGGACAAGGAGCCAAAATCCAGCTGAAGATAAAATGAGTAATGTATTTAAAGAAAGCATGTAACACCTATTGGACTTAACAGACCTGTTGGTAAATAAAACAAAACTAATTTTGATGATGATTTGATAAAATAGCATAAATATTTGTCAGGTAGTGGCTGGTCGAAGTCAAACCGTCATAACTAACAATAGCATAAATGATTCTTTTACGGAAGATTAAAACTTTTCTGGTTTGTTTTGTTTTGTTGGGTTTAATGTCGCACCGACACGAGTACATCTAGAAACGCAACACTTGGTCTATAGTCAGTATTTTTTTAACCTGATAATTGACAAGAAAACTGCAGTTATTTGATTTTCGTGGGTGGGGGGGTTTAGTTTTGGATAATGGTCAGGTTTCTACACGATTTTACAATACTACTACACAAACTTCAAATATACATGTACAAAGAAAGTATGACAAAATCGAGGGGAAAAACGTTGCGTTTCTAGATGTACTGAGCATATGGCTACTTTCCAGCTTTGATGGTAGAGGAAGATCCCAGGTGTCCCTCCGTGCATTATTTCATCACATACGGGCCTCAGTGTAGATTCACCGATCTTCTGTAAGTCATCTGGATGACTTTTTTTTGAAGAATTCAACGTCTCGAGCAAGACTCGAACCCACATCTGTAAGAGTCAAGTGATTTGAAGTCTGAACTATACTATACATCAGAGCTACTTCATCATTTACAATACAGAGTCTGTATTTTCTTTTATCGTAACTACAAATCAGCAGTAATGTATTAATATTTTAACTGATACCAACCAGAGAAACTATCATAAATTATAACTCGGCATTAAAGGTCTAGATTCACTACTATATAAGTGTCCCCCACCCCCCAAATCCAATATACAACTCCCATCTTATCTGCTGCTTATCAGCGATTATGTAACCGTAACTAATTAGAGGGCAATTAGCACAGCAGGGACTCCTAGACCATAAAGATGTGTGCAGTGGAGTTGAAAGAAATTAATTTTTCTTCAGTGAAATGTGGAATAATAATAATAATATTACTTATTATTTTGATATTATATAAATGATAATAACTATTACTTTTATGTTATAATAATGATAATAATAATAATAATAAAAATAATAATAATTATTATTATTATTATTGTTATTATTATTAATATTATATTACATAAAGGATGATTAAAGATACAGTAATAATATTCAAAATAATAATAATGATAATAAAACACAAGTATAGTGAAAATTTCATGAGTACTTTGTGCTGACAAACAATATTTTTCTTATTGGAGACTGGGTTTCTTGTATTCATGTAATCAACATTATTTGAACTTCAAATTATTGTGTTCCATCTGTACTGAATTTTCATTTTCAGTATGTTGCCAAAAGTGACTTTTTTCATGCTTTGCTTCGTAACTTATAAACGCACATACTGTTTTCAATTTTTAGACAAATGTTATTTACAGTATTCTGCAAGCTTTAGATGAGTGAAGGTCACATTTTTATGTAATATCACAATTCTCCAGACAGACTTTGAAAAAATAAAATCTTGCATATTTCTTTAAGAAAGTTTATCATTATTTCATTATTGTGAAAATAAGTTTCTGATTATCTTATTATTGTGATTGATCAACAAATATTTTTCTTTACATAGAAATGCCAAAAAAACTAATATAACTTTAAAAGTTATCAATTATATATCAATTAAAAATAAATTACATTGTTTCCCCTTCTCACTAATTGATACACTTGTAAGGTAGACTGACTCTCCAATAAACATTGACCTTTGTTTATTGGAACCATACTGTGAGGGTCATTAGCCCCCAACTGTGCTGGTGAAGACAGAAATCCCTTGGCTCACTGCCAAATTCTAGGCCTTTAAAGTATCTAACGTCGAAGTGCGATCTTCTGTGGACTTGAATTGACATGCATGCTCTCCGTTTTAATTTACACTAAATGTTCCTCTTTACGATATATTTATTTCATCCTGTACAGTGGCGCTTGCGATAAATACCCGTGCATTCTCTTTTATATACGGTCGTGGCACTAACAGTTCACAAACGGTTAAATTTGTGATCGTCCAATCAAATAAAACTTAAACGGGACACTCGAATCGAGAATTGTTCACCAATTGAAAGCTTATTGGGCGTTACCACTGAGTGGATCAATTAATCAAATTTCATTTCGGAACACAAAACGAGGCATGTGGTCCAAAATTGAAACCTGTGCTTTCAAAATTGTGAAAGTAGGCCACTAGGTCAATATCAAGGTCAAAGTTTATTTTGGTACAAAAACCTATGCATGTGACCCAAACTTGAAGGTTGTAGCTTGAGAAATGTCCAAGTAGGTCACTATGTCAAAATTAAGGTAAAATTTCATTTCAAAACACAAAGCTATCCATGTAGTCCAAGTTTGAATCCTGTACCTTCAAAAATTTGAAAGTAGGTCACTAGGTAAATATCAAGGTCGAAGTTTATTTTGGTACACAAACCTGCGCATCATGTTCAAATTTGAAACCTGTAGCTTGGGAAAGGTGAAAGTAGGTCACTAGGTCACTCTTAAGGTCAAAGTTCATTTCCGTACACAAAAGTATGCTTGTAGTCCAAATTCTTCAGCTGTAGCTTGAAAAATGTGAAAGTAGGTTACTAGGTCAATATCAAGGTAACTTTTCATTTCGGAACACAAAATTATGCATGTGGTCCAAATTAAAAGCATGTACTCTCAAAAATAAGAAAGCAGGTCACTAGGTCAATTTCAAGGTCAAAGATAATTTCCGTACACAAACCTATGCATCTGGTCCAAATTTAAATACTGTAGCTTCAAAACGAGAAAGAAGGTCACTATGTCATTTTCAAGGTCAAATTTCATTCCGGAAAACAAAACTATGCATGTGGTACGAACTTGAAGCCAGTACCTTCAAAAATGTGAAAATCGGTCAATATCAAGATCAAAATTTATTTTGATACACAAACCTACGCTTGTGGTCAAAATTTGAAGGCTGTAGCTTGAGAAATATGAAAGTAGGTCTTTATGATATAATCAAGGTTATATTTCATTTCAGAAATACACAATTATGCATGTGGTCAAAGTTTGAAGCCTGTACGTACAAAAATGTGAAAGTAGGTCACTAGGTAAATATCAAGGTCAAAGTTTATTTTGGTACACAAACATATACATGATGTTTAAATTTGAAACCTGTAGCTTGAGAAATGTGAAAGTAGGTCACTAGGTCACTCTTAAGGTCAAAGTTCATTTCGGTACACAAAAGTATGTATGTAGTCCCAATTCTTTAGCAGTAGCTTGAGAAATGTGAAAGAAGGTTACTAGGTCAGTATCAAGGTAACATTTCATTTCGGAACACAAATTATGCATCTGGTCCAAATTAGAAGCCTGTACTTTCAAAAATAAGAAAGTAGGTCACCAGGTCAATGTGAGGGGCAACGATAATTTTCGTACACAAACCTATGCATGCGGTCCAAATTTGAAGACTGTAGCTTGAAAATGAGAAAGAATGTCAATATGTCAATTTCTAGGTCCAATTTCATTTCTGAACACAAAACCATGCATGTCGTACAAATGTGAATATAGGTCAATATCAAGGTCAAAGTTTATTTTGATACACAAACCTACGCATGTGGTCAAAATTTGAAGGCTGTAGCTTGAGAAATGTGAAAGTAGGTCACTATGTTATAATCAAGGTTATATTTCATTTCGGAATACAAAAATTTGCATGTTGTCAAAATTTGAAGACTGTACCTTCAAAAATGTGAAAGTAGGTCACTAGGTAAATATCAAGGTCAAAGATATTTGGTACACAAACCTATGCATGATGTTCAAATTTGAAGCCTGTAGCTTGAGAAATGTGAAAGCAGGTCACTATGTCAATCTTAAGGTCAAAGTTCATTTCCGTACACAAAAGTGTGCATTAGTCCAAATTCTTCCGCTGTAGCTGAAAAAATGTGAAAGTAGGTTACTAGGTCAATATCAAGGTAACTTTTTATTTCGGAACACAAAATTATGCACGTGGTCCAAATTAGAAGCCTGTACTTTCAAAAATAAGAAAGTAGGTCACTAGGTCAAAGTCAAGGTCAAAGATAATTTCCGTACACAAACCTATGCATGCGGTCCAAATTTAAAGACTTTAGCTTTAAAACGAGAAAGAAGATCACTATGTCAATTTCAAGGTCAACTTTCATTTCGGAAAAACAAAACTATGCATGTGTTACAAATTGGAAGCCAGTACCTTCAAAAATGTGAAAATAGGTCAATATCAAGATCAAAGTTTATTTCGATATACAAACCTACGCATGTAGTCCGAATTTGATTGCTGTAGCTTGACAAATGTGAAAGTAGGTCACTATGATATAATCAAGGTTGTATTTCAACTCGGAATACAAAAACTTGCATGTGGTCCAAATTTGAAGCCTGTACCTTCAAAATTGTGAAACTAGGTCAATAGGTCAATATCAATGTCAAAGTCTATTTCGGTACACAAACTTATGCGTGTGGTTCAAATTTGAAGGCTGTAGCTTGAGAAATGTGAAAGTTCGTCACAATTTTAAAAAATGAAGGTTAAATTCCATTTTGGAATACAAAATTATGCATGTGTGTCACAAACTGACATACGGGCCTCATTGTATCTGTAGTTTAAATGCAGGTATTGCATCATCTTTTTGTATATTTTTGAGTTATTAAGGTAAATGTCAGATTTTTAGCATAAAATACCGCTCGTGTTTTTCTATATTTTATAACTTAAATTTCCATGTAAATTTTATTAAATTCGGTTCAGTAATAAGAAAGTTGATCTTTTATAAACTTCAGTAATTTATGTTTTATCCCCCAAACCACTATAACGGGCCTTAAATTGTCAATTTCAATCCGCGCCAAAGTAGTCAGATTTCCCGGCTATATCGTGAATCCTGTGAAAATAGAAATAGTCAGAGTACACGCATAAGCCGTGAGTCCCATGGAATTTAGTATTTAGCGGGACATTACCCTACAAATAGACTGGACTAGATATGCTTAATGCACACCACTTTCGACATTAGACGAATCTACGTCAAATTTATTTTTCTTGGTAGAAATTTATGCTCGATCAAGGTAAGAAATTTATTTGTTAGATTTTTGTATAAATTTTGAGTTACGATTTTTATTTAGTACATTTTTGGTCATTCTACAGAATTCTATAACGTTTACTTTTCGGCATGTGATTTTGGCTAGTTTCGGTATGTCAGGCTAATTTATTAAATTTGTCAGGCTTTTGTAAATTATTTCGAAAGAGGAATCTAAAAATATTTCGTTTATATAAGCTGTAAGATAATAGCTGCAGTTTATCATTTCCTTGTCTATACTTTTTCGTCATAAACTTTTCATATCTTTTCCATACTTAAACTTTAGACTTTTAAGTAATTAATTTTAGTAATAATGGAAGTAATCACTGACGTATTTTAATCACTGATGTATGAACTTAGTAGCACTTATTGAGTCGGCTAAAGGCTGAAAGCCTTTTGACGAGTCCTTGCTATCCAACGATTCTATAAATGGACCAAATAACACAGTGAAGGGATGTAGTTCCATTAGATTTCTCAAACTTCAAACAGTTCACTGCATGAATGAAGTTAAGTTGTGTCAATTCCCTTTGCTATGACCAATATACGATGTAATCTGTCATATTTATGACTTGTAATTGTGCAATACTCGAATGTAACTCATTAAGCATAAATGTGCATTTTAAGAATTGCGCAGGCTTACAAAGCTTGGGTAACATCCAGCGAAAGACAAAAAATAGTTCCACAGGGCTCCAGATAAGATGCGTATAAGCGTAAATTACGTATAGAAATAATGCAAATACGCATGTCTAATAATTTCTAAGCGTATTAAAACGTATATAAAATTACAGAAACGCACACAATGCTTTTTTAAAAACAAAATCTGAATCGTCTGGATGCGTTAGGTAACATAGCCGATCAGCCTTAATTCTCCCACATTGAACGTAAACACGCATCGTATGATTTCTATAAACTTTGCGTGGGTTGAATTTTGCAGTCAGTAAACGGATAAATTATCGGAAGAAGAAGCTCTTACTGGTTTGTTTAGTTACTACTGATATTAAAAACGATTTTAATTCTTATTTTTCGAGAAATAAACAAATCGGCGAAACATTAAATTGTATTTTCTTGTAGTTTTTGTAATCGAAAGTAGATCGTCTATGTTTGGCTGCTTTCACGAAACGAAACAACTTTTTTATGAAAAGATTTAAATAAGAGGTAATTTAACCGTAAACTTCAATGTCAGATACTGCCAATTGCTGCTAAATGTCTTCGTATCATCACAATTTGTAAAATATATTGTTCAAACTGGAGAAAAGTGTAATCGTATCCGGATATAATATTTTGGGTAAATATCGAGCTGTGTTATGAAATTTTAAGAAAAAAACTCAAAACAAACTGAAACTGGTAGACTATACTGTCAGTACATCAATCATTAGCCGACTCAGGCCATTCAGGCCTTTGATATTTTGTATAAGTAGCACGTATTATTATGGGAGCCTACGGAGGTATGGAGTACTCAAAGGAGCAGTTTTATACCCTGACTTATTTGTTTTGCTGTGTTGCTTACCATATGTTATATATTTTAGCTTCTTCAACCAGACGACTTTTACCTGGTGATGCTGTCACGACCCGGAAGTACAATACCCGAGGTTCATTTCTTCACTCGCCTGGATGTGATTTTCCCAGCGCAGAGCTTTTGTCCAATGGTTGTGCCGTAAACCGCAAAGACGATGACTTTTGTGATCCACTGAAGTCAGCTCAGGAATGCAATCACCTACCATCATAGGGAGCAAAAACGGAGTCAAGGTATTCACGTTTAAAGGAACTTCGCTTGAAGATATGTTGTATTTTTGTGCTACTTAAAGTTCAAAGTTAACGGAAATATCTGTGTCAACGAACAGTCAGTGCTAGAACTTTATACTTAATAAAAGAGTTACTGAGCTCAGATTTTTTTCTTTCATTCTGATAATAAGATTTTTTTTTTCACTTTTCATTTATTCATTGTAAATAATCATTTTCAGTAAATAAATTTGTAAATATTGTAATGGGTGTTGATTTGTTCTGATAGTTAATGTCCCAGGTACGTCCATCATGTCACAATGTGGTCCAAGTGTGAAGCCTGTACCATCAAAAATGTGAAAGTAGGTCACTAGGTAAATATCAAGGTCAAAGTTTATTTTGGTACACAAACCTATGCATGATGTTCAAATTTGAAACCTGTAGCTTGAGAAATGTAAAAGTAGGTCACTAGGTCAATCTTAAGGTCAAAGTTCATTTCGGTACACAAAAGTATACATGTAGTCCATATTCTTCAGCTGTAGCTTTAGAAATGTGAAAGAAGGTTACTAGGTCAATATCAAGGTTACATTTCATTTCGGAACATAAAATTATGCATGTGGTCCAAATTAGAAGCCTGTACTTTCAAAAATAAGAAAGTAGGTCACTAGGTCAATGTCAAGGACAAAGATAATTTCCGTACACAAACCTATGCATGCGGTCCAAACTTGAAGACTTAGTTTGAAAATGAGAAAGAATGTCACTATGTCAATTTCAAGGTCCAATTCCATTTCGGAAAAACAAAACTATGCATGTGGTACGAATTTGAAGCCAGTACCTTTAAAAATCTGAAAATAGGTCAATATCGAGGTCAAATTTGAAGGCTGTATCTTGACAAATGTGAAAGTATGTGAAGCCTGTACCTTCAAATATGTGAAAATAGGTCAGTAGGTGAATATCAAGGTCAAAGTTTATTTCGGTACACAAACCTATGCATACTGTCCAGATTTAAAAGCCTGTAGCTTGAGAAATGCGAAAGTAGGTCACTAGGTCAATCTCATGGTCAAAGTTCATTTTCGTAAACAAATCTATGCATGTGGTTCAAATTTGAAGCATGTAACGTTAGAAATGTGAAAGTAGGACACTAGGTCAAAAGTAAGGTCAATATTCATTTCAGAACACAAAACTATGCATGCGGTCCAAATTTGAACCCTGTACCTTCATAAATGAGAAAGTAGGTGACTACATCAATGTCAAGATCAAAGATCATTCGGTACACAAATGAATCCGTACTGTCCAAATTTATAAACCTGTAGCTTCAGAAATGTGAAAGTAGGTCACTATGTCAATCTCAAGATCAAAGTTCATTTCCGTACACAAATCTATGCATGTGTTTCAATTCTTCAGATATAGCTTGAAAAATGTGAGAGTAGGTCACTAGGTCAAAATCAAGGTCAAATGTCATTTCGGAACACAAAATTATGTATGAGGTCCAAATTTGAAGCCTGGACCTTCAAAAATGTGAAAGTGGGACACTAGGTCAATCTCAAGGTTAAACTTTATTTCCGTCCACAAACCTATGCATCTGGTCAAAATTTGAAGTCTATAGCTTGAGAATTGTCAAAGTAGGTCACTATATCAATATTGTGGTCAAGTTTCATTTCGAAACACAAAAATATGCATGTAGTCCAAATTTTATGCCTGTACCTTCAAAAATGTGAAAGTATGTCACTAGGTCAATGTTATGGTCAGAGTTCATTTCGGTACACAAAACTATGCATGGTTCAAATTTGAAGCATGTAGTTTGAGAAATGTTAAAGAAAGTCACTAGCTCAAAAGGAAAGTCAAATTTCATTTCGGAATACAAAACTATACACGCGGTACAGATTTGAAGCCTGCGCCTTCAAAATTGAGAAATTGATAAAGTAGGTCACTAGATAACTAGGTCAAAATCAAGGTCAAATTTCATTTCGGAACACAAAACTATGCTCATTGTACAAGTTTGAAGCCTGTGCCTTCAAAAATGTGAAACTAGGCCACTAGGTCAATATCAAGGTCAAAGTGTATTTTGGTACAGAAACCTAGTCATGTGACCCAAATTTGAAGGCTGTCGCTCGCGAAATGTCCAAGGAGGTCATTTTGTCAAAATTAAGGTCAGATTACACTTTGGAACACAAAGTTCTGCATGTAGTCCAAACAAAAATTTGCAAAAAGGTCACTAGGTAAATATCAAGGTCAAAGTTTGTTCTGGTACACAAACCTATGTATCATGTTCAAATTTGAAACATGTAGCTTGAGAAATGCGAAAGTAGTTCACTACGTCAATCTTAAGGTCAAGGTTCATTTAGGTACACAAAAGTATGCATGTAGTCCAAATTCTTCAGCTGTAGCTTGGGAAATGTGAAAGTAGGTTACTAGTTCAATATCAAGGTAACATTTCATTTCAGAACACAAAATTATGCATGTAGTCCAAATAAGAAGCCTGTACTTTCAAAAATAAGAAAGTAGGTCATTAGGTCAATGACACGGTCAAAGATAATTTCCGTACACAAACCTATGCATACGATCCAAATTTAAAGACCGTAGCTTGAAAATGAGAAAGAAGGTCACTATTGTCAATTTCAAGGTCCAATTTCATTTCGGAACACAAAACCATGCATGTGGTACAAATCTGAAGCCAGTACCTTCAAGAATGTGGAAATATGTCAAAATCAAGGTCAAAGTTTTCTTTGATACACAAACCTACGCATGCGGTCCAAATTTGAAGGCTGTAGCTTGACAAATGTGGAAGTAGGTCAATATGATAAAATCAAGGTTATATTTCATTTCGGAATACAAACATTTCAATGTGATCCAAATTTGAAGCCTGTACCTTCAAAAATGTGAAGATATGTCACTAGGTCAATATCAACGTCAAAGATTATTTCGGTAAAGAAACCTATCCACGTGGTTCAAATTTGAAAGCTGTAGCTTGAGAAATGTAAAAGTAGGTCACATGTTAAAATCAAGGTTAAACTTTATTTTGGAATACAAAATTATCCATGTGGTCCAAGTTTGAAGCCTGTACGTTCAAAAATGTGAAAGTAGGTCACTACTAAATATCAAGGTCAAAGTTTATTTCGGTACACAAACCTATGCATGATGTTCAAATTTTAAACCTGTAGCTTGAGAAATGTGAAAGTAGATCACCAGGTTAATCTTAAGGTCAAAGTTCATTTCAGTACACAAAAGTATGCATGTAGTCCAAATTCTTCAGCTGTAGCTTGAGGAATGTGAAAGTAGGTTACTAGGTCAATATCAAGGTAACATTTCATTTCGGAACACAAAATTATGCATTTGGCCCAAATTAGAAGCCTGTACTTCGAAAAATAAGAAAGTAGGCCACTAGGTCAATGTCAAGGTCAAAGATAATTTCCGTACACAAACCTATGCATGTGGTCTAAATTTTAAGACCGTAGCTTGAAAATGAGAAAGAATGACACTATGTCAATTTCTATGTCAAATTTCATTTCGAAAAACAATGCTATGCATGTGGTACAAATTTGAAGCCAGTACGTTTCAAAAAAAATGAAAATAGGTCAATATCAAGCTCAAAGTCTATTTTGATGCACAAAACTACGCATGTGGTCCAAATTTGAAGGCTGTAGCTTGACAAATGTGAAAGTAGGTCACTATGATATAATCAAGGTTATATTTCATTTCGGAATGCAAAAATTTGCATGTGGTCCAAATTCGAAGCCTGTACCTTCAAATATGTGAAAATAGGTCAATAGGTCCGTATCAAGGTCAAAGTTTATTTCGGTACACAAACAAATGCATGTTGTTCAAATTTGAAGGCTGTAGCTTGAGAAATGTGAAAGTAGGCCGCCATGTTAAAATCAAGGTTAAATTTCATTTTGGAATACAAAATTATGCCTGTGGTCCAAGTTTGAAGCCAGTAACTTCAAAAATGTGAAAGAAGTCACTAGATCAATGTCAAGGTCAAAGTTTATTCCGGTAGACAAACCTATGCATGTGGTTCAAACTTGAAGCATGTAACTTGTTAAATGTGAAAGTAGGTCGTCAGGTCAAAAGTAATGTCAAGTTTCATTTCGGAACACAAAACTATACATGCGGTCTAAATTTGAATCCTTTACCATCAAAAATGAGAAAGTAGGTCACTATATCAATGTCAAGGTCAAACTTCATTTCGGTATACAAACCTATGCATACTCTCAAAATCTAAAAGCCTGTACCTTGAGAAATGTGAAAGTAGGTCAATCTCTAGGTCAAAGTTTATTTCCGTACACAAATCTATGCATGTGGTTCAAATTCTTCAGATGTAGCTTGAGAAATGTGAAAGTAGGTCACTAGGTCAAAATCAAGGTCAAATGTCGAAAATGTGAAAGTAGCCCACTAGGTCAATCTCAAGGTTGAACTTTATTTCCGTCCACAAACCTATGCATGTGGTCCAAATTTGAAGTCTGTATGTTGAGAAATGTCTAAGTAGGTCACTATCTCAAAATTATGGTCAAGTTTCATTTCGGAACACAAACTATGCATATAGTCCAAATATGGAGCCTGGACCTTCAAAAATATGAAAGTATGTCACTAGGTCAATGTCAAAGTCAAAGTTTATTTCTGATATATAGCTTGAGAAATGTGAAAGAAAGTCACTAGCTCAAAAGGAAGGTCAAATTTCATTTCGGAATGCATGCGGTCCAAATTTAAAGCCTGTGTCTTCAAAATAGAGAAAGTAGGTCACTAGATCATTGTCAATGTCAAATTATTTCGGTACACAAACCTATGCATGCTGTCCAAATTAAAAGCCTGTAGCTTGAATAATGAGAAAGTAGGTCACTAGGTCAATTTCAAGGGCAAAGTTCATTTCGGTACACAAACCTATGCATGTGGTTCAAATTTGAAGCATGTAGCTTGAGAAATGTGAATTAAAGTCACTAGGTCAAAAGGGAAGGTCAAAATGTATTTCGGTACACAAAACTATGCATGTGGTTCAAATTCTTCAGATGTAGCTTGAGGAATAAGTAAATAGGTCACTAGGTCAAAATCAAGGTCAAAGTTTATTTCCGTGCTCAAACCTACGCATGTGGTCCAAATTTAAAGGCAGTAGCTTGAGAAATGTCAAAGTAGGTCACTTTGTAAAAATTAATATCAAATTTCATTTCGGAACACAAAATTTATGCATGTAGTTCAAATTTCAAGCCTTTACCTTCAGTAATATGAAAGTTGGCCACTAGGTCAATATTTGAGCCGCGCCATGAGAAAACCAACATAGTGCAATTGGGACCAGTATAGATCCAGACCAGCTTACGCATCTGAGCAGTGTAGTCAGAATCCATGCTGTTCGCTAACGGTTTGTCTAATTCCAATAGGCTTTGAAAGGGGAAACCATGGATCCTTACCACACTGCGCAGATGCGCAGGCTGGTCTGGATCCATGCTGGTCGCAAAGCCACAACCCATCTATAGATAATGTTGTCTAATCAGGGCTGAAGTTGTGGTGTTTAGGCCTAGTCCGCCGCAAAGAACAATCTTCAATTCAGTTTTCACAGAAGGAAGAACATGAAGTAATGAATGCGTGTGACATTTAGTATGTGTCTAAAAGAAATAAATATAAACGCACAGAAGAAGATGAAGAAATAAAGAAATGAAAAATATATAAAAATACAAAAAGATAGTAAAAACAAAATGGAAAACAAATTACATACTCATCGTTAGTAGCGTGCGCGTTGCGAGGAGGGCATGCAGAAGAACACCTGGTGTGTTGCTAGTATTTTACAGCACACATTTGCCAATCTACTGCAACAAACAACCAGGATAAGCCAATGAAAAATTAACCCAACGAATAATAAGGAATTCAAAGTTGTTCCTACATGTATAACATGTCTATGTGTACCCTTTCAAACATTTGTATAGTATTTGAGTTACAAACGGATGTAAAACTATGTGACTATCAAATTATTAAAAATGATTATATAAAAAGTATCGGTTACTTTATATTTGGGAACACCCTGTAGTTATATTTCTGTTTAACAGTACTGTTTCACCCCTTACATCAACACAATAGTCACTGAAAATGTGCATAACTGATATCTACATATGCTGGACAAATATGGTTTTGATGCACAAGAGGAAACAATGCTGTATAAAGCAAAATAGCTTTTATATGAATATAACAGGGTACGTAATTCTATTTAGAGCAAAAATTCATATAGAAAGTGTCCGAAGTCCTTTCATTTCGGAACAGAAAGCCAGTACCTTCAAAAGTGTGAAAGTAGGTCAATAGGTCAATATTAAGGTGAATGTTTATTTTGGTACACCAACCTATACAAGTGGTCCAAATTTGAAGGCTGTAGCTTGAGAAATGTGAAGGTAGGCATATATGTTAAGATCAAGGTTGAATTTCATTTCGGAATATAAAACTATAAATGTGGTCCAGATTTGAAGCCTGTATCTTCAAAAATCTGAATGTAGGTCATTAGGTCAATGTCAATGTCAAAGTTTATTTTGTTATACAAAATTATGCATGTTGTTTAAATTTGAAGAATGTAGAAATGTGAAAGTAGGTCATTAGGTCAATCTCAAGGTCAAATTTCATCGCGGTATATAAAACTGTGCATGTGGTCCAAATTTGAAGGCTCTCGCATGCGAAAAGTGAAAGTATGCCACTCTGTCAAAATCAAGGTCAAATTACATTCCGGAGCACAAAAGTATACATGCGGTTCAAATTTGAAGCCTGTACCTTCAAAAATGAGAAAGTAGGTCACTAGGTCAATGTCAAAGTTTCTACGGTACACAAACCTATCCATTTGGTCCAAATTTGAAAGCTGTAGCCTGCAAAAAGTCAAAGTAGGTCACTATGTAAAAATTAAGCTTAAATTCCAATTCGGAACACAAAATTATGCATGTAGTCAAAATTTGAGACATGTACCTTCAAAAATGTGAAAGTTGGTCACTAGCTCAATGTCAAATTTTAAAGCCTGTACCTTCAAAAATGTGAAAGTAGGATACTAGTACACACAAAACTTT
Source organism: Mercenaria mercenaria (assembly GCF_021730395.1). Lineage (NCBI taxonomy): Eukaryota > Metazoa > Mollusca > Bivalvia > Venerida > Veneridae > Mercenaria > Mercenaria mercenaria. Next base: position 44,527,216 of record NC_069364.1, read on the forward strand.
GCATGTTGTCCAAATTTAAGTCCTGTTGGTTGAGAAATGTTAAAGTAGGTCACTAGGTCAATCTCAAGGTCAAAGTTCATTTCGGTACACAAAACTATGCATGTGGTCCAAATTCTTCAGATGTAGCTTCAAAAAGGTGAAAGAAGGTCACTAGATCAATGTCAAGTTCAAAGTTCATTTCGGAACACTAGCCTATGCATGTGGTTCAAATTTCAAGCCTGTAACTTGAGAAATGTGAAAGAAAGTCACTAGGTAAAAAGGAAGGTCAAATTTTATTTCGAAATACAAAACTATGCACGTGGTCCAAATTTGAAGCCCGTACCTTCAAAAATGAGAAAGTAGGTCACTAGATCAATGTCAAAGTCAAAGTTTATATTGGTACACAAACATATGCATGATGTCCAAACTAAAAGCCTGTAGCTTGTGAAATGGAAAAGTAGGTCATGGGGTCAATTACAAAGTCAAAATTAGTTTCGGTACACAAATTTATGCATGTGGTTCAAATTCTTCAGATGTAGCTGGAGTAAAAGGTAATAGGTCACTAGTTCAAAACCAAGGTCAAATTTCATTTCGGAACACAAAACTATGCATGTTGTCCAAATTTGAACCCTGTAACTTCAAAAATATGAAAGTAGGCCACTACCTCAATCTCAAGGTCAAAGTTTATTTCCGTACACAAACCTACACATGTGGTCCAAAGTTGAAAGCTGTACTTTGAGAAATGTCAAAGAAGTAGATCATTATGTAAAAACTAAGGCCAGATTACATTTCGGAACACAAAACTATGCATGTAGTCCAAATTTAAAGCCTGTACCTTCAAAAATGTGAAAGTTGGTCACTTGGGCAAGGTCAAAGTTTATTTCGGTACACAAAACTACGCATGTGGTCCAAATTGGAAACCTGTAGCTTGAAAAATATGAAAGTAGGTTTCTAGGTCAAAATAAAGGTCAATCTTCATTTCGGAACACAAATCTACGCATGAGGTCCAAATTTGAAGCCTGCGACTTGAAAACTGTGAAATAGGCCACTAGGGCAATATCCAGGTCACAGTTTATTTTGGTACACAAACTTATGCATGTGACCCTAATTTGAACCTTGTAGCTTGAGAAATGTAAAAGTAGGTCACTAGGTTATAATCAAGTTTATATTTCATTTCGGAATACAAAAAAAATTACAAGTGGTCCAAATTTGAAGCCTGTGCCTTCAAAAATGTGAAAATACGTCAGTAGGTCAATATCAAGGTCAAAGTTTATTTCGGTACACAAACCTTTGCATGTGGTTGAAATTTGAAGGCTGTAAATTGAGAAATGTGAAAGTAGGTCACCACGTTAAAATCAAGGTTAAATTTCATTTTGGAATACAAAATTATGCATGTTGAACAAAAAGTAGGTCACTAGGTCAATGTCAAGGTCAAAGTTTATTTCGGTACACAAACCTATGCATGTGGTTCATATTTGAAGCATGCAGCTTGAGAAATGTGAAAGTAGGTCACTAGGTCAAAATTAATGTCAAATTACACAACACTATGCATGCGGTCCAAATTTGAATCCTGTACATTCAAAAATGAGAAAGTAGGTCACTACATCAATTTCAAGGTCAAAGTTCATTTCGGTACACAAACCTATGCATACTGTACAAATTTAAAATCCTGTAACTTGAGAAATGTGAAAGTAGGTCACTAGGTCAATCTCAATGTCAAAGTTCATTTCCATACGAAAATCTATGCATGTGGTTCAAATTCTTCAGATGCAGCTTGAGAAATGTGAAAGTAGGACAGTAGTTCAAAATCAAGGTCAAATGTCATTTTGGAACACAAAACTATGCATGTGGTCCAAATTTGAAGCCTGTACCTTCAAAAATGTGAAAGTTGGTCACTTGGGCAAGGTCAAAGTTTATTTCGGTACATAAAACAATGCATGTGGTCCAAATTTGAAACCTGTAGCTTGGAAAATGTGGATGTAGGTCAAAGTAAAGGTCAAACTTCATTTCGGAACACAATTCTACGCATGAGGTTCAAATTTGAAGCCTGTGACTTCAAAAATGTGAAATAGGCCACTAGGGCAATATCAAGGTCACAGTTTATTTTGCTACACAAACCTATGCATGTGACCCTAATTTGAACCTTGTAGCTTGAGAAATGTAAGAGTCGGTCACTAGGTTATAATCAAGTTTATATTTCATTTCGGAATACAAAAAATTGCAAGTGGTCCAAATTTGAATCCTGTGCCTTCAAAAATGTGAAAATAGGTCAATAGGTCAATATCAAGGTCAAAGTTTATTTCGGTACACAAACCTATGCATGTGGTTGAAATTTGAAGGCTGTAAATTGAGAAATGTGAAAGTAGGTCACCACGTTAAAATCAAGGTTAAATTTCATTTTGGAATACAAAACTATGCAAGTTGAACAAAAAGTAGGTCACTAGGTCAATGTCAAGGTCAAAGTTTATTTCGATACACAAACCTATGCATGTGGTTCATCTTTGAAGCATGCAGCTTGAAAAATGTGAAAGTAGGTCACTAGGTCAAAATTAATGTCAAATTACACAACACTGCATGCGGTCCAAATTTGAATCCTGTACTTTCAAAAATGAGAAATAGGTCACTACATCAATTTCAAGGTCAAAGTTCATTTCGGTACAAAACCTATGAATACTGTCCAAATTTAAAAACCCTGTAACTTGAAAAATGTGAAAGTAGGTCACTAGGATAATCTCAATGTCAATGTTCATTTCCATACGAAAATCTATGCATGTGGTTCAAATTCCTCAGATGTAGCTTGAGAAATGTGGAAGTAGGTCACTACGTCAAAATCAAGCTCAAATGTCATTTCGGAAAACAAAATTATGCATGTAGTCTGAATTTGAACCCTGCACCTTCAAAAATATGAAAGAAGGCCACTAGGTCAATCTCAAGGTTAAACTTTATTTCCGTCTACAAACCTATGCATCCGGTCCAAATTTGAAGTCCGTAGCTTGAAAAATGTGAAAGAAGGTCACTATCTCAAAATATGGCCAAGATTCATTTTGGAACACAAAAATCGGCATGTAGTCCAAATCTGATGCCTGTGCCTTCAAAAATATGGAAGTACGTCACCAGGTCAAATCAAAGTCAAAGTTTATTTCGGTACACAAAACTGTGCATGTGGTTCAAATTTAAAGCTTGTAGCTTGAGAAATGTTAAATTAGGTCCCTAGGTCAATCTCAAGGTCAAAGTTCATTTCGGTACACAAAACTATGCATGTAGTCCAAATTCTTCCGATACAGCTTCAAAAATGTGAAAGTAGCTCACTAGGTTAATGTCAAATTCAAAGTTCATTTTGGTACACAAACCTATGCATGTGATTCAAATTTGAAGCATGAGGCTTGAGAAATGTGAAAAAAGTCACTAGCTCAAAAGGAATGTCAAATTTCATTCCGGAACACAAAACTGTACATCCGGTCGAAGTTTGAATCTGTGCCTTCAAAATTGAGAAAGTAGGTCACTAGGTCAAAATCAAGGTCAAATTTCATTTTGGAACACAAACCTATGCATGTGGTCCAAAGCTGAAGGTTGTAGCTTGAGAAATGTCAAAGTAGGTCATCATGTAATATTAAGGTCAGATTACATTTCGGAACACAAAACTATGCATGTACTCCAAGTTTCAAGCCAGAACCTTCAAAAATGTGAAAGTAGGTCTCTAGGTCAATCTCAACCTCAAAGTTTATTTCCGTACACAAATCTATGCATTTTGTTCAAATTCTTCAGATGTAGCATGAGAAATGAGGAAATAGGTCACTAGGTCAAAATCAAGGTCAAATTTTATTTTGGAGCACAAACCTCTGCATGTGGTCCAACGTTGAAGGTTGTAGCTTGAGAAATGTCAAAGTAGGTCATCATGTAATATTAAGGTCAGATTTCATTTCGGAACACAGAACTATGCATGTACTTCAAGTTTCAAGCCAGAACCTTCAAAAATGTGAAAGTTGGTCACTAAGTCAATCTCAAGGTCAAAGTTTATTTCCGTACACAAACCAATGCATACTGTCCAAATTTAAAAACCCTCTAACTTGAGAAATGTGAAAGTAGGTCACTAGGATAATCTCAATGTCAAAGTTCATTTCCATACGAAAATCTATGCATGTGGTTCAAATTCCTCAGATGTAGCTTGAGAAATGTGGAAGTAGGTCACTAGTTCAAAATCAACGTCAAATAACATTTCGGAACACATAATTATGCATGTAGTCTGAATTTGAACCCTGCACCTTCAAAAATTTGAAAGAAGGTCACTAGGTCAATCTCAAGATTAAACTTTATTTCCGTCTATAAACCTATGCATCCGGTCCAAATTTTAAGTCCGTAGCTTGAGAAATGTGAAAGAAGGTCACTATCTCAAAATAATGGCCAAGATTCATTTTGGAACACAAAACTCTTTATGTAGTCCAAATCTGAAGCCTGTGCCTTCAAAAATGTGAAAGTAGGTCACCAGGTCAATGTCAAAGTAAAAGTTTATTTCGGTACACAAAACTATGCATGTGGTTCAAATTTAAAGCTTGTAGCTTGATAAATGTTAAATTAGGTCCCTAGGTCAATCTCAAGGTCAAAGTTCATTTCGGTACACAAACCTATGCATGTGATTCAAATTTGAAGCATGAGGCTTGAGAAATGTGAAAGAAAGTCACTAGCTCAAAAGGAATGTCAAATTTCATTCCGGAATACAAAACTGTGCATCCGGTCCAAGTTTGAACCTGTGCCTTCAAAATTGAGAAAGTAGGTCACTAGGTCAAAATCAAGGTCAAATTTTTTTTTGGAACACAAACCTATGCATGTGGTCCAAAGTTGAAGGTTGTAGCTTGAGAAATGTCAAAGAAGGTCATCATGTAATATTATAGCCAGATTACATTTCGGAACACAGAACTATGCATGTACTCCAAGTTTCAAGCCAGAACCTTCAAAAATGTGAAAGTAGGTCTCTAGGTCAATCTCAAGGTCAAAGTTTATTTCCGTACACAAATCTATGCATTTTGTTCAAATTCTTCAGATGTAGCATGAGAAATGAGGAAGTAGGTCACTAGGTCAAAATCAAGGTCAAATTTTATTTTGGAGCACAAACCTGTGCATGTGGTCCAAAGTTGGATGTTGTAGCTTGAGAAATGTCAAAGTAGGTCATCATGTAATATTAAGGTCAGATTTCATTTTGGAACACAGAACCATGCACGTACTCCAAGTTTCAAGCCAGAACCTTCAAAAATGTGAAAGTAGGTCTCTAGGTCAATCTCAAGGTCAAAGTTTATTTCCGTACACAAATCTATGCATTTTGTTCAAATTCTTCAGATGTAGCTTGAGAAATGTGGAAGTAGGTCACTAGGTCAAAATCAAGGTCAAATGTCATTTTGGAACACAAAATTATGACTGTTGTCCAAATTTGAAGCACTAGCTCAAAAGGATGGTAAAAACTCATTTCGGTACACAAAACTATGCATGTGGTTCAAATTTTTCAGACGTAGCTTGAGAAATAAGTAAGTAAGTCACTAGGTCAAAATCAAGGTCAAATTTCCTTTCGCAAAACAAAAGTATGCATGTGGTCTAAATTTGAAGCCTGTACCTTCAAAAATGTGAAAATAGGCAACTAGGTCTATCTCAAGGTCAACGTTTATTTCCGTACACAAACCTATGCATGTGGTCCAAATTTGAAGGCTGTAGCTTGAAAAATGAGAAAGTATGTCACTAAGTCAATGTTAAGATCAAATTTCATTTCGGTACACTTAATTATGCATGTGGTCCGAATTTGAAGGATTTAAATTGAAAAATGTGAAATTAGGTCACTATATCAAAATTAAGGTCAAATTTTTCAGACGTAGCTTGAGAAATAAGTAAGTAGGTCACTAGGTCAAAATCAAGGTCAAATTTCCTTTCTCAACACAAAAGTATGCATGTGGTTCAAATTTGAAGCCTGTACCTTCAAACATGTGAAAATAAGCCACTAGGTCTATCTCAAGGTCAACGTTTATTTCCGTACACAAACCTATGCATGCGGTCCAAATTTAAAGGCTGTAGCTTGAAAAATTAGAAAGTATGTCACTAGGTCAATGTTAAGATCAAATTTCATTTCGGTACACTTAATTATGCATGTGGTCCTAATTTGAAGGATTTAAGTTGAGAAATGTGAAAGTAGGTCACTATATCAAAATTAAGGTCAAATTTCGTTTCGGAACAAAAAACTACACATGTCGTCCAAATTTGAATCATGTACCTTCAAAAATGTGAAAGTAGGTCACTAGGTCAATATCAAGGTCATCGATTATTTCGGTAAACAAACCTATGTATGTGGTCCATATTTAAAGCCTGTAGATTGAGAAATGTGAAAGTAGGTCACTAGGTCAAAAGTAAGGTCAAATTTCAGATTGGAAATTAAAACTATGCATTCGGTCCAAATTTGAATACTGTACGTACAAAAATGAGAATGTAGGTCACTACATCAATGCCAAGGTCAAAGTTCATTTCGGTACACAAACATATGCATCCTGTCTAAATTTAAATGCCTGTATCTTAAGAAATTTGAATGTAGGTCACAAGGTCACTCTCAAGGTCAATGTTTATTTCCCTACACAACAAATCTAGGCGTTTTGTTCAAATTCTTCAGATGTAGCTTGGGAAATGTGGAAGTAGGTCACTAGGTCAAAATCAAAGTCAAATGTCATTTCGGAACACTAAATTATGTGTGTGGTACAAATTTGAATCATGTATCTTGAGAAATGGGAAAGTAAGTCACTAGGTCAAAGGTAAGTTCAAACTTCATTTCGGGACATAAAATTATGCATCCTGCATTTGAATCCTGTACCTTCAGAAATGAAAAAGTATGACACTACATCAATGTCAAGGTCAAAGTTCATTTCGGTACACAAACCTATGCATACTGTCCAAATTTAAAAGTCTGTCGCTTGAGAAGTATGAGAGTAGGTCACTAGGTCAATTTGAAGGTCAAAGTTTATTTCCGTACACAAATCTATGCAATTATTTCAAATTCTTCAGATGTAGCTTGAGAAATATGGAAGTAGGTCAGTAGGTCAAAATCAAGGTCAAATGTCATTTCGAAACACAAAATTATGTATGTGTTACAAATTTGAATCATGTAAGTTGAGAAATGGGAAAGTAGGTCACTAGGTCAAAAGTAAGGTCAAATTTCATTTCGGAACACAAAATTATGCATGCGGTCCAAATTGGAATCATGTACCTTCAAAAATGAGAAAGTATGTCACTACATCAATGTCAAGGTCAAAGTTCATTTCGGTACACAAACATATGCATCCTGTCTAAATTTAAAAGCCTGTAGCTTGAGAAATGTGAATGTAGGTAACTAGGTCAATCTCAAGGTCAAAGTTTATTTCCGTACACAAATCTAGGCATTTTGTTCAAATTCTTCAGATGTAGCTTGAGAAATGTGGAAGTAGGTCACTAGGTCAAAATCAAGGTCAAATGTCATTTCGGAACACAAAATTATGTATGTGGTACAAATTTGAATCATGTAACTTGAGAAATGGGAAAGTAGGTCACTAGGTCAAAAGTAAGTTCAAACTTCATTTCGGTACACAAAATTATGCATGCGGTTCCAATTTGAATCCTGTACATTCAAAAATAGAAAGTATGCAACTACATCAATGTCAAGGTCAAAGTTCATTTGGGTACACAAACCTATGCATACTGTCCAAATTTAAAAGTCTGTCGCTTGAGAAATATATAAGAGTAGGTCACTAGGTCAATTTGAAGGTCAAAGTTTATTTCCGTACACAAATCTATGCAAAAGTAGGTCACTAGGTCAAAACTAAGATCAAATTTCATTTCGGAACACAAAATTATGCGTGCCATCCAAATTGGAATCCTGTACCTTCAAAAATGAGAAAGTAGGTGACTACATCAATGTAAAGGTCAAAGTTCATTTCGGTACACAAACCTATGCATACTGTCCAAATTTAAAAGCCTGTTGCTTGAGAAATGTGAGAGTAGGTCACTAGGTCAAAATCAAGGTCAAATTTCATTTTGGAACACAAAACTATGCATGTGGTCTAAATTTGAAGCCTGTACCTTCAAAAATGTGGAAGTAGGCCACTACGTCAATCTCAAGGTCAAAGTTTATTTCCGTGCTCAAACCTACGCATGTGATCCAAATTTAAAGGCTGTAGCTTGAGAAATGTCAAAGTAGGTCACTTTGTAAAAATTAATGTCAAATTTCATTTCGGAACACAAAACTATGCATGTAGTCCAAATTTGAAGCCTGTTCCTTCAAAAATGTGAAAATTGACCACTAGGTCAATATTTGAGCCGCGCCATGAAAAAACTAACATAGTGCAATTGGGATCAGCATAGATCCAGACCAGCTTGCGCATCTAAGCAGTGTAGTCAGAATCCATGCTGTTCGCTAACGGTTTTTCTAATTCCAATAGGCTTTGAAAGCGGAAACTATGGATCCTTACCACACTGCGCAGATGCGCAGGCTGGTCTGGATCCATGCTGGTCGCAAAGCCACTATGTTGGTTTTCTCATGGCACGGCTCATTTCGCTTGAACATGTAATAAAAATGTATCCGAAGTGACAGTTCTTTGTGGGGCTTGCCTAAGGAAACTGTGTCGGATAAAGTTAAATCGGGATAAGTCTGACAACAACCCGTCTATAGATAATGTTGTCTAATCAGGGCTGAAGTTGTGGGGTAAACACATTCGAAATGTGTCATTTGTAAGGCTAAAGTAGAAGCAGATCGCTCATAAAAATTCCACCTGAAACTCGGCTGAACCTTTTAGTTCGATTTCGCGTCTAGCCGTATTTGTATATGCCATAGCGACTTGACACATCACTTTCGTGGCATCACACTGAATGTGAAACCGTCCCTGATATGACCTGCCAAGAAGCTACTGTTCTTGACCTATGCATCACAGGCATATCAATGCCAAGCGTTGTTTCTATTGGATAGACTATAGTCAGGATCAGATTAACTGCTGTGCACATATTGCCTCTTTTTTATGGTGTTTAGGCCTAGTCCGCCGCAAAGAACAATCTTCAATTCAGTTTTCACAGAAAGAAGAACATGAAGTAATGAATGCGTGTCACATTTAGTATGTGTCTAAAAGAAATAAATATAAACGCACAGAAGAAGATGAAGAAATAAAGAAATGAAAAATATATAAAAATAAAAAAGATAGTAAAAACAAAATGGAAAAATAAATTACATAATCATCGTTAGTAGCGTGCGCGTCGCGGGAAGGGCATGCAGAAGAACACCTGGTGTGTTGCTAGAATTTTACAGCACACATTTGCCAGTCTACTGCAACAAACAACCAGGATAAGCCAATGAAAAATTAACCCAACGAATAATAACGAATTCACAGTATTTACTTCTCCCGATACTATACATGTATAACATGCCTATGTGTACCCTTTCAAACATTTGTATAGTATTTGAGTTACAAACAGATGTAAAACTATGTGACTATCAAATTATTAAAAATGATTATATAAAAAGTATTGGTTACTTTATATTTGGGAACACCCTGTAGTTATATTTCTGTTTAAAAGTACTGTTCCACCCCTTACATCAACACAATAGTCACTGAAAATGTGCATAATTAATATCTACATATGCTGGACAAATATGGTTTTGATGCATGAGGGGAAACAATGTTGTATAAAGCAAAATAGCTTTTATATGTATATAACAGGGTACGTAATTCTATTTAGAGCAAACATTCATATAGAAAGTGTCCGAAATCCTTTCATTTCGGAACAGAAAGCCAGTACCTTCAAAAGTGTGAAAGTAGGTCAATAGGTCAATATTAAGGTGAATGTTTATTTCGGTACACAAACCTATACAAGAGGTCCAAAATTTGAAGGCTGTAGCTTGAGAAATGTGAAGGTAGGCATATATGTTAAGATCAAGGTTGAATTTCATTTCGGAATATAAAACTATGAAATCAATGTGATCCAAATTTGAAGTCTGTACCTTCAAAAATGTGAATGTAGGTCATTAGGTCAATGTCAATGTCAAAGTTTATTTTCTTATAAAAAATTATGCATGTTGTTCAAATTTGAAGAATGTAGAAATGTGAAAGTAGGTCATTAGGTCAATCTCAAGGTCAAAGTTCATCGCGGTACATAAAACTATGCATGCGGTCCAAATTTGAAGGCTCTGGCATTCGAAAAGTGAAAGTATGCCACTATGTCAAAATCAAGGTCAAATTTCATTTCGGAGCACAAAAGTATACATGCGGTTCAAATTTGAAGCCTGTACCTTCAAAAATGAGAAAGTAGGTCACTAGGTCAATGTCAAAGGTTCTACGGTACACAAACAATTTGGTCCAAATTTGAAAGCTGTAGCTTGCGAAAAGTCAAAGTAGGTCACTATTTAAAAATTAAGCTCAAATTCCCATTTGGAACACAAAATTATGCATGAAGTCAAAATTTGAGACATGTACCTTCAAAAATGTGAAAGTTGGTCACTAGGTCAATGTCAAATATTTAAGCCTGTACCCTCAAATATGTAAAAGTAGTTCACTAGGTCAATGTCAAAGTCAAAGTTTATTTCCGTACACAAAACTTTGCATGTTGTCCAAATGTAAAGCCTGTAGGTTGAGAAATGTAGGTTACTAGGTCAATCTCAAGGTCAAAGTTCATTTCGGTACACAAAACTATGCATGTGGTCAAAATTCTTAACATGTAGCTTCAAAAAAGTGAAAGAAGGTCACTAGATCAATGCCAAGTTCAAAGTTCATTTCGGTACACAAGCCTATGCATGTGGTTCAAATTTCAAGCCTGTAACTTGAGAAATGTGAAAGAAAATCACTAGGTAAAAAGGTAGGTCAAATTTTATTTCGAAATACAAAACTATGCACGCGGTCCAAATTTGAAGCCTGTACCTTCAAAAATGAGAAAGTAGGTCACTAGATCAATGTCATAGTCAAAGATTATATTGGTACACAAACCTATGCATAATGTCCAAACTAAAAGCCTGTAGCTTGAGAAATGAGAAAGTAGGTCATTAGGTCAATCACAAAGTCAAAAATAATTTCGGTACACAAATTTATGCATGTGGCTCAAATTCTTCAGTCAGATGTAGCTTGAGAAAAAGGAAGTAGGTCACTAGTTCAAAATCAAGGTCTAATTTCATTTCGGAACACAAAACTATGCATGTTGTCCAAATTTGAACCCTGTAACTTCAAAAATGTGAAAACAGGCCACTACCTGAATCTCAAGGTCAAAGTTTAATTCCGTACACAAACCTACGCATGTGGTCCAAAGTTGAAGGCTGTACTTTGAGAAATGTCAAAGAAGTAGGTCATTATGTAAAAACTAAGGCCAGATTACATTTCGGAACACAAAACTATGCATGTAGTCCAAATTTGAAGCCTGTACCTTCAAAAATGTGAAAGTTGGTCACTTGGGCAAGGTCAAAGTTTATTTCGGTACACAAAACTATGCATGTGGTCCAAATTTGAAACCTGTAGCTTGAAAAATGTGGAAGTAGGTTTCTAGGTCAAAATAAAGGTCAAACTTTATTTCGGAACACAATTCTACGCATGAGGTCCAAAATTGAAGCCTGTGACTTGAAAAATGTGAAATAGGCCACTAGGGCAATATCAAGGTGACAGTTTATTTTGGTACACAAACCTATGCATGTGACCCTAATTTGAACCTTGTAGCTTGTGAAATGTGAAAGTAGGTCACTAGGTCAATCTCAATGTCAAAGTTCATTTCCATACGAAAATCTATGCATGTGGTTCAAATTCTTCAGATGCAGCTTGAGCAATGTGTAAGTAGGACACTAGTTTAAAATCAAGGTCAAATGTCATTTCGGAACACAAAACTCTGCATGTAGTCCAAATTTGAAGCCTGTACCTTCAAAAATGTGAAAGTTGGTCACTTGGGCAATTTTTAATACACAAACCTATGCATGTGACCCTAATTTGAACCTTGTAGCTTGAGAAATGTAAAAGTATGTCACTAGGTTATAATCTAGTTTACAAAAAATTGCAAGTGGTCCAAATTTGAAGCCTGTGCCTTCAAAAATGTGAAAATAGGTCAATAAGTCAATATCAAGGTCAAAGTTTATTTCCGTACACAAACCTATGCATGTGGTTGAAATTTGAAGGCTGTAAATTGAGAAATTTGAAAGTAGGTCACCACGTTAAAATCAAGGTTAAATTTCATTTTGGAATACAAAACTATGCATGTTGAACAAAAAGTAGGTCACTAGGTCTCATGGTCAAAGTTTATTTCGGTACACAAACCTATGCATGTGGTTCATATTTGAAGCATGCAGCTTGAGAAATGTGAAAGTAGGTCACTAGGTCAAAATTAATGTCAAATTACACAACACTATGCATGCGGTCCAAATTTGAATCCTATACATTCAAAAATGAAAAAGTCGGTCACTACATCAATTTCAAGGTAAAAGTTTATTTCGGTACATAAACCTATCCATGTGGTTGAAATTTGAAGGCTGTAAATTGAGAAATGTGAAAGTAGGTCACCAGGTTTAAACCAAGGTTAAATTTCATTTTGGAATACAAAACTATGCAAGTTGAACAAAAGGTAGGTCACTAGGTCAATGTCAAGGTCAAAGTTTATTTCGGTACACAAACCTACGCATGTGGTTCATATTTGAAGCATGCAGCTTGAGAAATGTGAAAGTAGGTCACTAGGTCAAAATTAATGTCAAATTACACAACACTATGCATGCGGTCCAAATTTGAATCCTGTACATTCAAAAATAAGAAAATATGTCACTACATCAATTTCAAGGTCAAAGTTCATTTCGGTACACAAACCTATGCATACTGTCCAAATTTTAAAACGCTGTAACTTGAGAAATGTGAAAGTAGGTCACTAGGTCAATCTCAATCTCAAAGTTCATTTCCATACGAAAATCTATGTATGTGGTTCAAATTCTTTAGATGTAGCTTGAGAAATGTGGAAGTAGGTCACTAGTTTAAAATCAAGGTCAAATATCATTTCGGAACACATAACTGCATGTGGTCCAAATTTGAAGCCTGTACCTTCAAAAATGTGAAAGTTTGTCACTTGGGCAAGGTCAGAGATTATTATGGTACACAAAACTATGCATGTGGTCCAAATTTTAAACCTGTATTTTGAAAAATGTGGAAGTAGGTTTCTAGGTCAAAACAAAAGGTCAAACTTCATTTCGGAACAATTCTACGGATGAGATTCAAATTTGAAGCATGTGACATCAAAAATGAGAAATAGGCCACATGGGCAATATCAAGGTCACAGTTTATTTTGATACAAAAATCTATGAATGTGACCCTAATTTCAACCTTGTAGCTTGAGAAATGTGAAAATAGGTCACTAGGTCAATCTCAATGTCAAAGTTCATTTCCATACGAAAATCTATGCATGTGGTTCAAATTCTCCAGATGTAGCTTGAGAAATATGGAAGTAGGACACTAGTTTAAAATCAAGGTCAAATGTCATTTCGGAACACAAAACTCTGCATGTAGTCCCAATTTGAAGCCTGTACCTTCAAAAATGTGAAAGTTGGTCACTTGGGCAATTTTTAATACACAAACCTATGCATGTGACCCTAATTTGAACCTTGTAGCTTGAGAAATGTAAAAGTAGGTCACTAGGTTATAATCAAGCTTATATTTTATTTCGGAATACAAAAAAATTGCAAATGGTCCAAATTTGAAGACTGTGCCTTCAAAAATGTGAAAATAGGTCAATAGGTCAATATCAAGGTCAAAGTTTATTTCGGTACACAAACCTTTGCATGTGGTTGAAATTTGAAGGCTGTAAATTGAGAAATTTGAAAGTAGGTCACCACGTTAAAATCAAGATTAATTTCATTTTGGAATACAAAACTATGCATGTTGAACAAAAAGTAGGTCACTAGGTCAATCTCAAGGTCAAAGTTTATTTCGGTACACAAACCTATGCATGTGGTTCATATTTGAAGCATGCAGCTTGAGAAATATGAAAGTAGGTCACTAGATCAAAATTACTGTCAAATTACAACACTATGCATGCGGTCCAAATTTGAATCCTATACATTCAAAAATGAGAAAGTAGGTCACTACATCAATTTCAAGGTCAAAGTTCATTTCGGTACACAATCCTATGCATCCTGTCCAAATTTAAAAACCCTGTAACTTAAGAAATATGAAAGTAGGTCACTAGGTCAGTCTCAATGTCAAAGTTCATTTCCATACAAAAATCTATGCCTGTGGTTCTAATTCCTCAGATGCAGCTTGAGAAATGTGGAGGTAGGTCACTAGTTCAAAATCAAGGTCAAATGTCATTTCGGAACACAAAATTATGCATGTAGTCTAAATTTGAAGCCTGCACCTTCAAAAATATGAAAGAAAGCCACTAGGTCAATCTCAAGGTTAAACTTTATTTCCGTCTACAAACCTATGCATCCGGTCCAAATTTGAAGTCCGATAGCTTGAGAAATGTGAAAGAAGGTCACTATCTCGAAATGATGGCCAAGATTCATTTTGGAACACAAAACTCTGTATATAGTCCAAATCTGAAGCCCGTGCCTTCAGAAATATGAAAGTAGGTCACTAGGTCAAGGTCAATGTCAAAATTTATTTCGGTACACAAAACTATGCATGTGGTTCAAATTTAAATCTTGTAGCTTGAGAAATGTTAAATTAGGTCCCTAGGTCAATCTCAAGGTCCGAGTTCATTTCGGTACACAAAACTATGCATGTAGTCCGAATTCTTTAGATGCAGCTTCAAAAATGTGAAAGTGGCTCACTAGGCCAATGTCAAATTCAAAGTTCATTTTGGTACACAAACCTATGCATGTGGTTCAAATTTGAAGCATGAGGCTTGAGAAATGTGAAAGAAAGCCACTAGCTCAAAAGGAATGTCAAATTTCATTCCGCAATACAAAACAGTGCATGCGGTCCAAGTTTGAACCTGTGCCTTCAAAATTGAGAGAGTAGGTCACTAGGTCAAAATTAAGGTCCAATTTATTTCGGAACACAAACCTATGCATGTGGTCCAAAGCTGAAGGTTGTAGCTTGAGAAATTTCAAAGTAGGTCATCATGTAATATTAAGGTCAGATTTCATTTCGGAACACAGAATTATGCATTTACTCCAAGTTTCAAGCCAGAACCTTCAAAAATGTGAAAGTAGGTTTCTAGGTCAATCTCAAGGTCAAAGTTTATTTCCGTATACAAATCTATGCATTTTGTTCAAATTCTTCAGATGTAGCTTGAGAAATGTGGAAGTAGGTCACTAGGTCAAAATTAAGGTCACATGACATTTTGGAATATATAATTATGACTGTGGTCCAAATTTGAAGCAATAGCTCAAAAGGCTGGTAAAAATCCATTTCGGTACACAAAACTATGCATGTGGTTCAAATTTTTCAGATGTAGCTTGAGAAATAAGTAGGCAGGTCACTAGGTCAAAATCAAGGTCAAATTTCCTTTCGCAACACAAAAGTATGCATGTGGTCCAAATTTGAAGCCTGCACCTTCAAATATATGAAAGTAGGCCACTAGGTCAATATCAAGGTCAAAGTTTATTTCCGTACACAAACCTCTGCATGTGGTACAGATTTGAAGTCTGTAGCTTGAGAAATGTCAAAGTAGGTCACTTTGTAAGAATTAAGGTCAAATTACATTTCGCAACACAAAACTATGCATGTAGTCCAAATTTGAAGCCTTTACCTTCAAAAATGAGAAAGAAAGTCACTAGGTCAATGTCAAGGTAAAAATTTTTTCAGTACACAAAACTTTGCATGTTGCCCAATTTGAAGCCTGTAGCTTGAAAAATGAGAAAGTATGTCACTAGGTCAATGTTAAGATCAAATTTCATTTCGGTACACTAAATTATGCATGTGGTCCGAATTTGAAGGCTTTAAGTTGAGAAATGTGAAAGTAGGTGACTATATCAAAATTAAGGTTTCTAATTTCATTTCGGAACAAAAAACTACAGATGTGGTCCAAATTTGAATCATGTACCTTCAAAAATGTGAAAGTAGGTCACTAGGTCAATATTAATGTCATAGTTTATTTCGGTACACAAACCTATGTACGTGGTCTATATTTAAAGCCTGCAGATTGAGAAATGTGAAAGTAGGTCACTAGGTCAAAAGTAAGGTCAAATTTCAGATTGGAAAACAAAACTATGCATGCGGTCCAAATTTGAATCCTGTACCTATAAAAATGAGAAAGTCGGTCACTACATCAATGCCAAAGTCAAAGTTCATTTCGGTACACAAACATATGCATCCTGTCTAAATTTAAAAGCCTGTATCTTGGGAAATGTGAATGTAGGTCACTAGGTCAGTCTCAAGGTCAAAGTTTATTTCCGTACACAAATCTAGCCATTTTGTTAAAATTCTTCAGATTTAGCTTGAGAAATGTAGAAGTAGGTCACTAGGTCAAAATCAAGGTCAAATGTCATTTCGAAACACAAAATTATGTAAGTGGTACAAATTTGAATCATGTAAGTTGAGAAATGGGAAAGTAGGTCACTAGGTCAAAAATAAGGTCGAATTTCATTTCAGAACACAAAATTATGCATATGGTCCAAATTGGAATCCTGTGCCTTTAAAAATGTATGTCACTACATCAATGTCAAGGTCAATGTTCATTTCGGCACAAAAACCTACGCATACTGTCCAAATTTAAAAGCCTGTTGCTTGAGAAATGT
The DNA here is from genome assembly GCF_021730395.1 of Mercenaria mercenaria. Taxonomy (NCBI): domain Eukaryota; kingdom Metazoa; phylum Mollusca; class Bivalvia; order Venerida; family Veneridae; genus Mercenaria; species Mercenaria mercenaria. The sequence continues at coordinate 44,543,873 of NC_069364.1, forward strand.
GAGAGTATATCACTAGGTCAATCTTAAGGTCAAAGTTTATTTCCGTACACAAATTTATGCATGTGGTTCAAATTCTTCAGATGTAGCTAGGGAAATAAGTTAGTAGGTTACTAGGTCAAAATCAAGTCAAATGTTATTTTGAGCACAATATTATGCATGTGGTCTAAATCTGAAACCTGTACCTTCAGCAATGTGAAAGTAGGCCACTACCTCAGTCTCAAGGTCAAAGTTTATTTCCGTATATAAACCTATGCATGTGGTCCAAATTTGAAGGCTGTAGCTTGAGAAATGTCATAGTAGGTCACTTTGTAAAAATTAAGGTCAAATTTCATTTCGGAACACAAAACTATGCATGTAATCCAAACTTGAAGCCTGTACCTTCAAAAATGTAAAAGTTGGTCACTAGGTCAATGTTAAGATCAAAGTTTATTTCAGTACACAAAAATATGCATGAAGTCCAAATTTGAAGCCTGTAGCTTGAGAAATGTTAAAGTAGGTCACTAGGTTAATCTCAAGGTCAAAGTTCATTTTCGGTAAACAAAACTTAGCATGTAGTCCAAATCTTTCAGATGTAGCTTGAGAAATATGAAAGTAGATCACTAGTTCAAAAGCAAGGTAGACATTCATTTCGGAACAAAACTATGCATGCGGTCCAAATTTGAAGCCTCTACCTTCAAAAATGAGACAGTAGGTCACTAGGTCAATGTCAAGGTAAAAGTTTATTGCAGTACACAAACCTATGCATGTTGTCCGAATTTGAAGCCTGTAGCTGGAGAAATTAGGAAGTAGGTCACTAGGTCAATGTTAAGATCAAATTTCATTTCGGTACACTGACTTATGCATGTGGTCCTAATTTGAAGGATATAAGTTGAGAAATGTGAAAGTAGGTCACTCTGGCAAAATCAAGGTCATAGTTTATTTCTGTACACAAACCTATGTAGATGGTCCATATTTAAAGCCTGTAGCTTGAGAAATGTGAAAGTAGGTCACTAGGTCAAAGTTCATTTCGGTACACAAAACTATGCGTGTGGCTCAAAATTGAAGCATGTAGCTTGAGAAATGTGAAAGTAGGTCACTAGCTCAAAAGTAAGGTCAAATTTCAGATCGGAACATAAAACTATGCATGCGGTCCAGATTTGAATACTGTACCTAAATGAGTAAGTTGGTCACTATATCAATGTTAAGGTCAAAGTTCATTTCGGTACACAAACCTATGCATACTGTCTAAATATAAAAGCCTGTAACTTGAGAAATGTTTATGTAGGTCATTAGGCCAGTCTCAAGGTCAAAATTCATTTCCGTACACAAATCTATGCTTTTTGTTCAAATTCTTCAGATGTAGCTTGAGAAATTTGGAAGTAGGTCACTAGGTCAAAATCAAGGTCAAATGTCATTTCGGAACACAAACAATTATGTATGTGGTGCAAATTTGAATCATGTAAATTGAGAAATGGGAAAGTAGGTCACTAGGTCAAAAGTAAGGTCAAACTTCATTTCGGAACACAAAATTATGCATGCGGTCCAAATTTGAATCCTGCACCTTCAAAAATGAGAAAGTAGGTCACTACATCAATGTCAAGGTCAAAGCTCATTTCGGTACAGAAACCTATGCACACTGTCCAAATTTAAAAGCCTGTTGCTTGAGAAATGTGACAGTAGGTCACTAGGTCAATCTCAATGTCAAAGTTTATTTCAGTACACAAATCTATGCATTTTGTTCAAATTCTTCAGATGTAGCTTGAGAAATATGGAAGTAGGTTACTAGGTCAAAATCAAGGTCAAATGTCATTTCAGAACACAAAATTATGCATGTGGTACAAATTTGAATCACGTAAGTTGAGAAATGGCAAAGTAGGTCACTAGGTCAAAAGTAATGTCAAATTTCATTTAGGAACACAAAATTATGCATGCGGTCCAAATTTGAATCCTGTACCTTCAAAAATGAGAAAGTAGTTCACTACATCAATGTCAAGGTCAAAGTTCATTTCGATACACAAACCTATGCATACTGTCCAAATTTAAAAGCCTGTTGCTTGAGAAATGTGAGAGGTCACTAGGTCATTCTCAAGGTCAAAGTTTATTTCCGTACACAAATCTATGCATGTGGTTCAAATTCTTCAAGGGGCCTCCGTGGCCGAGTGGTAAAGGTCGCTGACTTCAAATCACTTGCCCCTCATCGATGTGGGTTAGAGCCTCACTCGGGGCGTTGAATTCTTCATGTGAGGAAGCCATCCAGCTGGCTTTCGGAAGGTCGGTGGTTCTACCCAGGTGCCCGCTCGTGATGAAATAATGCACGGAGGGGCACCTGGGGTCTTCCTCCGCCATCAAAGCTGGAAGTCGCCATATGACCTATCATGTGTCGGTGCGACGTTAAATCCAACCCCGCCCCCCCCCCCCCCCCCCCCCCCCCAAAAAAAAAAAAAAATTCTTCAAATGTAGCTTGAGAAATAAGTAAGTAGGTCATTAGGTCAAAATCAAGTCAAATTTTATTTTGGAACACAAGACTATGCATGTGGTCCAAATTTGAAGCCTGTACCTTCAAAAATGTGAAAGTAGGCCACTAGGTCAATCTCAAGGTCAAAATTTATTTCCGTACACAAACCTATGCATGTGGTCCAAATTTGAAGGCTGTAGCTTGAGAAATGTCAAAGTAGGTCACTTTGTAAAAATTAAGGTCAAATTTCATTTCGGAACACAAAACTATGCATGTAATCCAAACTTGAAGCCTGAACCTTCAAAAATGTGAAAGTTGGTCACTAGGTCAATGTTAAGGTCAAAGTTTATTTCGGTACACAAAACTATGCATGTAGTCCAAATATGAAGCCTGTAGCTTGAGAAATGTTAACGTAGGTCACTAGGTCAATCTCAAGGTCAAAGGTTATTTCCGTACACAAATCTATGCATTTTGTTCAAATTCTTCAGATGTAGCTTGAGAAATGTGGAAGTAGGTCACTAGGTCAAAATCAAGGTCAAATGTCATTTCGGAACACAAGACTATGCATGTGGTCCAAATTTGAAGCCTGCACCTCCAAAAATGTGAAAGTAGGCCACTAGGTCAATCTCAAGGTTAAACTTTATTTCCGTCCACAAATCTATGAATGTGGTCCAAATTTGAAGTCCGTAGCTTGAGAAATGTCAAAGTAGATCACTATCTCATAATTATGGTCAAGTTTCATTTCGGAACATAAAACTATGCATGTAGTCCAAATTTGAACTCTGTACCTTCAAAAATGAGAAAGTAGGTCACTAGGTCAATGTCAAAGTCAAAGTTAATTTCGGTACCCAAAATTATGCATGTGGTCTAAATGTAAAGATTGCACCTTGAGAAAATGTTAAAGTAGGTCACTAGGTCAATCTCAAGGTCAAAGTTAATTTCCGTACACAAATCTTTCCATTTTGTTCAAATTCTTCAGAGGTAGCTTGAGAAATGTGGAAGTAGGTCACTAGGTCAAAATCAAGATCAAATGTCATTTCGAAACAAAAAATTATGTATGTGGTACAAATTTGAATCATGTAACTTGAGAAATGGGAAAGTAGGTCACTAGGTCAAAAGTAAGGTCAAATTTCATTTCGGAACACAAAATTATGCAAGCAGGCCAAATTTGAATCCTGCACCTTCAAAAATGATAAAGAAGGTCACTACATCAATGTCAAAGTCAAAGTTCATTTCGGTACACAAACCTATGCATACTGTCTAAATATAAAAGCCTGTAACTTGAGAAATGTTAATGTAGGTCATTAGGTCAATCTCAAGGTCAAAATTCATTTCCGTACACAAATCTATGCATTTTGTTCAAATTCTTCATATGTAGCTTGAGAAATATGAAGTAGGTTACTAGGTCAAAATCAAGGTCAAATGTCATTTCAGAACACAAAATTATGCATGTGGTACAAATCTGAATCATGTAAGTTGAGAAATGGCAAAGTAGGTCACTAGGTCAAAAGTAATTTCAAATTTCAATTCGGAACACAAAATTATGCATGCAATCCAAATTTGAATTCTGTACCTTCAAAAAATGAGAAAGTAGGTCACTACATCAATGTCAAGGTCAATGTTCATTTCGATACACAAACCTATGCATACTGTCCAAATTTAAAAACTTGTTGCTTGAGAAATGTGAGAGTAGATCACTAGGTCAATCTCAATGTCAAACTTCATTTCCGTACACAAATCTTTGCATTTTGTTCAAATTCTTCAGAGGTAGTTTGAGAAATGTGGAAGTAGGTCACAGGAAAAAATAAAGATCAAATGTCTTTTCGAAACAAAAAATTATGTATGTGGTACAATTTGAACAGTAACTTGAGAAAGGGGAAAGTAGGTCACTGGTAAAAAAGTAAGGTCAACTTCATTTCGGAACAAAAAATTTACATGGGTCCAAATTTGAACCCTGTACCTTCAAAAATGAAAAAATGGTACAAAATCAAGTAAAGGTAAAAAGTTTTTTTCGGTACCAAACCCTGGCATACTGTCCAAATTTAAAACCCTGTTGCTTGAGAAATGGAGAGTAGGTTCTTAATAATTAAAGGTCAAAGTTAATTTCAGTACACAAATCTATGCTTTTTTTTAAAAATTTTTTCAGATGTGCTTGAGAAAATGGAAGTAGGTTATAGGTAAAAATAAAGGGTCAAATGTCTTTCAGAACACAAATTATGATGTGGTACAAATTTGAATCCGTAATTTTGAGAAAGGGGCAATAGGTCACTAGGTAAAAAGTAATGTCAAATTTCTTTTAGGAACACAAAATTTGCAGGGGCCCAAAATTTTGAATCCTGTCCCTTAAAAAAGGGGAGAAATGATCATCTAAATTGCAGGTCAAAGTTCTTTCGTACACAAACCTATGCTACTGCCCAAATTTAAAAGCCTGTTGTTGAGAATGTGGAGTAGGCCTGGGTAAATTCAAGGTAAAATTTTTTTTGGAACACAAGACTTGCTGTGGCCCAAATTTTTAAAGCCTGTACTTCAAAAAGTGAAAGTGGGCCACTAGGTAAACCCAAAGGAAAAAAAAAATTTTTTTCCGTCCCAAAAACTATGATGTAGCCCAAAATTGAAGTTTAGTTTGGAAATGAAAAGTGGTCACTGGTCATTCAAGGTCAAGTTTTTTTTCCTTTCAAAATCTATGCATTTTGTTCAATTCTTCGATGTAGCTTAGAAATGTGGGTGGTACTAGGTAAAATTTTTCGGTCAAATGTCATTTCGGAACCAAAAAAGTTATGATGTGGTCCAAATTGACCCTGCACTCCAAAAATGTAAAAAGTAGGCCCACTAGGTCATCTCAGGAAAATTTTTTTTTCCGTCCAAAAATTATGCATGTGGCCCAAATTTTTGAAGCCGTAGCTTGAAAAATGTGAAAGTAGGTCACTATTCTAATTATGGTAAAGTTCATTTCGGAACCAAAACTATGCATGTAGTCCACATTTAAAGCCGTACCTTCAAAATTGAAAGTAGGCACTGGTCAATGTCAAAATAAAAGTTTTTTCGGCCCCCAAACGAAGGGGCCAAAATTTAAAGCTTGTTTCTTGAGAAATTTTAAAGTAGGTCCTAGGTAATTAAAGGTCAAAGTTCATTTCGGTACCCAAACTATGATGTAGTCCAAATTCATAGATGTAGCTTCAAAATATAAAGTTAGGTCACTATGTCTTTTTAAAAAGGTAAAAGCCCTTTCGTACCAACCTATTTTGGGGTTAAAAATTTTGGCATGTAGCTCGAGAAAAATAAAAGACAGTCCTAGCAAAAAAGGGGGAAAAAATTTTTTTCGGTCACAAAATTGTTTTGGGGTTTAAATTTTCTTAGATGTGCTTTAGAAATTTTGAAAAGAGGCCTAGGTCAAAATCGGGTCAAATTTCTTTTCGCAAAAGGGATGCATGTGGCCCCAATTTTGGGCCCTTCAAAAATTGAAATAGGCCCTGGTCTCTCAGGAAAACTTTTTTCGTACACCCTTTGCTGGGGGAAAATTGAAGGCTTAGCTTCGTGTGAAATGGTCGCTTGAAAAAAATTAAGGTCAAATTTCTTCGCAACACAAAACTAGCATGTAGCCCAAAATTTGGGCCTGTACCTTCAAAAAGGGGAATTTGGTCACTATATAAATGTCAAGGTCAAAGTTTATTCGGTGACAAAACTATGCATTGCCCAAATTTTTCAGATGTAGCTTGAAAAAAATTGAAGTGATCACTATTTCAAAAGAAGGTAGACATTCATTTGGGAAAACAAAACTAGCTGCTGTCCAAATTTGAAGCCTCTACTTAAAAAATGAGACAAAAGGTCACTAGGTCAATGTCAAGGTAAAAGTTTTTGCAGTACACAAACCTATGCTGTTTTCCAAATTTAAAGCCTGTAGCGGAGAAATTGGGAAAGTGGTCACAGGCAATGTAAAGATAAAATTTTCTTTCGGTATACTAATTATGCATGTGGCCTAATTTGAAGGATTTGTTGAAAAAAGGGGAAAGTAGGTCACTGTGGCAAACGGTCTATTTTATTTCGACAAAAAACCTTGTAGTGGTCCATTTAAAAAGCTGTAGCTTGAAAATATGAAAGTAGGTCACTAGGTAAAAAGTTCATTTCGGTAAAAAAACCTATGGTGTCGCTAAAAAAATTGAACTGTAGTTTGAGAAGGGAAAAAGTGGGGTCATGTCAAAGTAAGTCAATTTCAGATCGGAAACAAAAAGCAGCGGTCCAAATTTTGAATCCTGTACTTCAAAAATGAGAAAAAAGGTCACTTAAAAATGTAAAAGGTAAAATTTTTTTTTTCGGTACACAAACCTTTGCTACTGTCTAATTTTTTAAAGCCTGAAAATTGGAATTGTTAATGTAGGTCTTTAGGAAAATCTCAAGGTCAAAATTCATTTCCGTACCAAATCTAGCATTTTGTTAAAATTCTTAGGGTTTGAGAAATGTGGAAGTGGGTCACTAGGTAAAAAATAAAGGTAAAAAGTCATTTGGGAAAAACCAAACAATTATGTATGGGGTAAAAATTTGATTCATGTACGTTGGAAAGGGGGAAGTAAGTCCTAGGTTAAAAGTAAGGTAAAATTTTTCTTTCGGAACACAAAATTATGCATGGGGTACAAATTTGAATCTGTACCTTCAAAAAGGGAAAAAGTAGGCCTACATAAATTGCAAGGCAAAGTTCATTTCGGAAACAAAAATTTGATGTGGTTTAAATTTGGCCCGCACTTAAAAAATGTGGAAGTTTGAATTGAATTTGAAATTGAAAGGGGTTTCCTGGTAAAAAATAAAGGTCATGTTTGTTTCAAAAAAAAACCATGAAAGGGGCCATATTTAAAGCTGTAGTTGAAAAAGTAAAAGTGGCACTGGTCAATTTCTTTCGGTACACAAAACATGCATGTGGCCCAAAATTTGAAGGATGTAGCTTGAAAAAAAAACACATGTGGTCAAATCTGAACCCTGTCCTTAAAAAGAGGGCCATGAAGGCCCTGTATCGCTCCCCTGACCTATTGACCTAAAGATCATCAATTAACTTCTGACCAAGTTTCATTAAGATTGTTAAAATGGGCCTCCGGTGTTAAGTATCTTTCCTTTGTTTGCCCTGGTGACCTTTTTTTGACCCCACTGACCGATTCGAATTGCCCTTTAGTTATCAAGTTTAACATTTGAAAAGTTTCATGAAATACAGTCTTTAAATGTGTGTGTTTTGGGTTTTTCCCCTCGCGCCCGGTTAAAAACCATATGGGCGGCATAACTAAAATTTAATTAACAAATTTGATGTGCTAGTCGAGTGTGTGCCATAATTTCCCGCTCAAAGTAAGTCAAAATGACCCACGGAGTGTGAATTTAAAATGGGATTTAAACCCATACATTTAATTTAAAAACTACAGTTTGAAGAAAAGAGGAAGATTGACTTACTTATATAACTATTTGTTGGTTTGGCCTCTGTTATGTCCTCGTATAGTGTATCAAGGATTCGCTTTCCCCATTTTATTTATTTTTTTAAAATTATCTTTTTTTTTAAAAAACTATAAAATGCAGAGTCAACAAGTCTAAAACCTTAAAAAATTTAGTTTGTTTTTCATTTTTGTGGCCTCTGAGTGTCAATAAACTTTTCTTTTTTTGACCCGGTGCCTAGTTTCTGACCCCCCCTGACCCCCATTTTAAATTGACCCAAAGATCATCAAAAATTTAAAATTCTGACCAAAAATTTTATTAAGTTCGGTCTAAATGTGCTTATACGTGATAATGCTTTTCCTTTAATTTTTCCTGGTGACTTGTTTTTGCCCCATTGACCCGATTCAAATTTACCTAAGATCATCAAGTTAAAATTTTGACTAAAAATTTATGAAAATAGTATAAATGTGGCTCGAGTGTTAACAAGCTTTTCCCCTTTTATTTAACCAAAAATTAGTTTTTTTCCTCTGACCCCAGATTGATTTAAATAACAAGATTAACTTTGACCCAAATTTATTAAGTTGGTAAAATGTGACTAGCTTTTCCCTTTTATTTGCCTGTGACCTGTTTTGGGCCCCACAGACCCGATTCAAAATGGCCCCCAAAAATCATCAGGATTAAAATTTTTGCAAGTTTAGAAGATAAGTTCATATGGTTCTACAGTGTTAAAAGCTTTTTCCTTTTCTTGACCTGGGACCTAGTTTTGACCCCGTGACCCAATTCGAACTCGTCCAAAAAAATTTTTCTGGGGTAACATTTTGTCCAAGTTTTATGAAGATTGGGCCAAATTGTGACTCTAGGTGTTAACAAGTTTTGCCCGGTACCCGTTTTTTGAACGATTACCCAATTTCAAACTCGTCCAATAGTTTATTAAAGGGGACCTCTGACCAAATTTCTTAAGATTGGACCCAAAATTTAACCCCTTTTAGTGTTAACAAGCTTTTCCTTTTATTTTACCTAGTGACCTAGTTTTTGACCCAGATGACCGAATATCAAACTTGTCCCAAAATTTTATTTAGGGTAACATTTTGACCCAAGTTTATTAAGATTGGGACAAAATTGTGACCCCTAGAGTGTTAACGTCAAATTTTTGAGAAAGGGCGGACGACGAAGACACGGCGATAAAAAAGCTCACCTGGCACTTCGTGTCAGGGGGAGCTAAAAAAAATGAAAATAGGTCAAATCAAGGTCAAAATTTTATTTCGGAAACACGAAACTTGTGTGGTCCACTCCTGGCACCGTCAGAAAAAAAATGCCTCCGTGTGTTTTAACCCCCCCCTAGGATTCTTTAAGAACCATGGTCAGGAACCCGGTTTTTTTTTTAATCGTACATTTTTTCCCAACTTAAACGCGCAGTTCGGTGAATGGGTACCTAGCATATTGAACAAGCGATAATTTATCTTCCATCGTGCACCAGTCACATTGTCTCAATATTCCATATTGCTGAGATTATCAACATATTTTATGCTTTCGTCAACGTTACAGAAAAATCTTACTTGACCTTCCCTAATGAACATCCGGTCTAGAGGTCACAGCAGTGTGCACATGTTTGGCTAAACGTAAACAAACAAAAACAGAATTTAAAACAAAATCACAATTTTACACTAAAACTCGAAATGATGAATGAAATTCATCTTGTATATGATCTTTAATTTGAAATTGTACATTGGTCTGCATCTGTTCAGTTTATGTTATTCATTTTGCACATTAATGCTGCATTTTCACATTTTAGCGAACACGTGTAGTAAAATGACGATTGACATACATTTTCACAACAGCCAATCAGAATGGTTTTGTAATCTAGAACGGAACTTCACCAGGGAAGTTCAAGCAAGTTTTTTGTGTAACGTTGAAATTACTATAAACTACGTGTTCTTTTTCTAAGATAAGATGTATTGAAAAAATGTGACCGGTACACAATGGAAGATAAATTACCACTTGTTTGATATCCATAGTACACATTTACCGCGCTGCGTGTTTTAGGTATGAAATGCGCGATTGAAACAGGTTAGTATATTTTCCCGTTCATGACCATGGTTCTCGTAGAATACATAGGGGTAGGGTATAACACGTACGGAGGTATTTTCTTTCTGATCTGGTGCCAGTGGTCCACATTTGAAGCCTGTACCTTCAGTCAAAGTACCGAAAGTACAGAAAGGCTGGCTACCACACACACTGGATTAAAACTGTGCGGGAAAGATGTTTGCAAAATCTAAGATATTATGGGTTTTTCATATCAAAATAAGGCAAGCATAGGGTACTGTTGTGATGAATCATTTTGATTAACTTGAGAAGGTAGTGCAAGGATATTACAGACTATAGATGGTGAAAAAATACATTGTGTTTGCTCCATTGCGTAAGATAGACAAACGGCACATAATAGATTTACTCCGGAACTCGGTTCACGTCAAGTGTTTCCCAGATTCATGCACGTGCTATGGGTACAAACAAACCATTCTATAAATAGACTGCACTATGTCAAAATATTAAACTAGCACACGAACACAAATTCAACCTTATTTATACAGAACTATTTGATCCAAATTTGAATGTTGTAGGTTATGGACAAGAAGATTTTTAATGTTTTTCCCTATATAAGTCTATATAAACCATACGACCCCCAGGGCGGGGCCATATTTGACCCTACGGGGATAATTTGAACAAACTTGGTAGAGAACCACTAGATGATGCTGCATTACAACAAGAGGGCCATGAAGTCCCTGTATCGCTCACCTGATCTAGGAATCATCAAGATTAACATTTTGACCAAATTTCATTAAGATATGGTCATAAATGTAGCCTCTACAGTGTCAACTTTTGTTTGTTTGTTTGTATTGGATTTAACGCTGTTTTTCAACAGTATTTCAGTCATGTAACGGCGGGCAGTTAACCTAACCAGTGTTCCTGCATTCTGTACCAGTACAAACCTGTTCTCCGCAAGTAACTGCCAACTTCCCCACATGAATCAGAGGTGGAGGACTAATGATATCGGACACAATGTCGTTTATCAAATAGTCACGGAGAACATACGCCCCGCCCGAGAATCGAACTCGCCACCCCGAGATCCGTAGACCAATGCTCTTACCTACTGAGCTTAGCGGACAGACAGTGTTAACTAGCTTTTTCTTTGATTTGATCTGGTGACCTAGTTTTTGACCCTACATGACCCAGATTCAAACTGGACCTTGAGACAATCAAGATTAAAATTCTGACCAAGTTTCATGAAGATACAGTCATAAATGTGGCCTCTACAGTGTCAACAAGCTTTTCCTTTAATTTGACTTGGTGACCTAGTTTTTGACCCCAGATGACCCAATAACCAATTCATCCAAGATTTTATTGAGGTTAACATTCTGACCAAGTTTCATTAAGAATGGGCCAAAACTGTGACCTCTAGAGTGTTAACAAGTTTTTCCGTTCATTTGACCTGGTGACCTAGTTTTGACCCAGGATGACCCGATATCAAACTCGTCCAAGATTTTATTGAGGGTAATATTCTGACCAAGTTTCATGAAGATTAGGCCAAAATAGTGACCTCTAGAGTGTTAACAAGCTTTTCCTTTGATTTGACTTGTGACCTAGTTTTTGACCCAAGATGACCCAATATCGAACTCGTCCAAGATTTTATTGAGGGTAACATTCTGACCAAGTTTCATTTAGATCAGGCTAAAATTGTGACCTCTAGAGTGTTAACAGTCAAATTGTTGACGACGACAGACGATGGACTGACGACCACGGATGATGGACACAGGGCGATCACAAATCAAAGCCCTATACTTTGTGTTTTTTGGACAACAGGACTTTCAAAGTTTTTCCCTATATAAGTAGTATGTTAACAATGTGACTCCCCCCCCCCCCCCCCCCCCCCCCCAGGGCGGGGCCATATTTGACCCTAGGGGAATAATTTGAACAATCTTAGTAAAGGACCACTAGATTGTGTCACATTCAAAATATCAAAGCCCTAGGTCCTTTGGGTTTGGACAAGAAGATTTTCTGAAAGATCACAGGCATGGTACTGCTCACAAACTAAAAGAAAAAACCTTGGGCCCCCTATTATTTACAAAAAAAAATATTGTAGGAAAACCAGAAAATTTAGTAATCTGTAATGTAGTGAAAATTGGCTAAGTTCAACCAAGGACTTGTGATTTTGCCCTTTGAGGTAGGGGAAAGGGTTTGGGCTGCGCATGACACTTTGTCTATCCATGCTTATCATTTGTGTCAAATTATTCTGAAATCAGATCATGCATGTCAAAGTTATTGCCCAGACACGAAGACCACTTATGTAGTGAAAATTGGCTAAATTCAACCAAGGACTGTGACCTTGACCTTTGAGCTAGTTAAATGGTTTTTGCGCAAGACACATCTATCCATGCTTATCACTTGTGTCAAATTATTCTGAAATCGGACCATGGATGTCAAAGTTTCCTGAACACACAAACACACACACAAACACATGCACGGACAGGGGTAACACTATATCCCCCCATCCTCATTTTATGGTCAGGGGCATAAAAATTGAGAAAGGTCCATCAAATAACACCCCAGACCAAGTATACTGCAAATCTTTCAAGTGGTTCATGGAAAGAAGTTGTTTAAATAATTTTTATATTTCTAGCTGTGGCAACCTCTAGTTAGTGGAACCATCTGATGCAAACACAAGTACGCTATCGAACAAATTTGCCGATGATCAATCAAGCGGTTCATGAGAAGTTGCATATAGTTTTTTGTGTTTTTACTTCAGCTGGTCCCTTGGAGTGGCTTAGCAGAATGACTTGAACATATTTGAGATACTACAGGCTATGTTAGATGAATATCAACTGGTTCGTGATAAGGGTTATTTTCTACTTTTAACCATAGTGGCCCTTAAAAGGGATCAAGAATTATCATTTTGAAACAAACCTGAGAGAAACTGATACAAGGATAATACAGAACAAGGTTGGTGAAGATAACCCAACTGATATGAAGAAGTTGTTTACATGTTTTTGTTGTTTTGTTTTGTTTTTCTATTTTTAGCTCTGGTTGCCCCTGAAAGGTACCAAGTGGACCCAAATGAAAAACTCTTTCAGACAGGACCTTGCATGAAGGTCGATGCAGTTGTTCCTGTGAATAGTTATTCAAAAGGTTTTTTTCTATTTTTAGACATGATGCCCCTATTTTCAGATCTGATGTCCCCTAAAACGGGCTAAGTGGAACTAGAATTGTGTCCAAAAGCCACATATGCCCCAGCCTACTTCATCACCCTCTAAATATCTATGTTTTTAGTTTCACATGAAGGATGTCTGATTGAAAGTTTGAAGCAAATTGTATTCAAATAAGGTTGAGCATCCGAGTAACTTTCTGGCTGTGACTACTTACAGAGCTGGTGCGCATGTGATATATTACAGACTCCGGTTTATATCGGATTAACTAAATTTGAACGAAAATATCTTAAATGTATATATTTTGTAACCATGGTGATACTAACCCTAACCTTAAGTCAGTTTATTATGCATTTTATACACTAAATGCGTGCTGACATGCAAAAAAAATGAGTAATTTTGCCGTGCACAGAAAAAAGTTAATTATTCATGGTAATCTCCACATCAAGGTCATCTGTGAAACCTTCAAGGATATCCAAAATTTTCTTCTATATTCTACATAACTGTTGTAAAAGTAGACACAACAAAATTTCCTTTCGTTATGGTCATCTGCACATCAAGCTTGTTCGTCTGTAAAAGTTTGAAGCATATCCTTTTAATAGTATTTTAAGGCTTTTTTACCTTTTGGTAAAGAATGAAACCAGGATTTTAACCTTTAGCTTGCTGGCAGCAATTTGTTTTGCTGTTACGACCAGTGCAGACTAAGATCAGCCAGCACATCTGTTCAGGCTGATCATGATCTGCACTGTTCGCTATTCAGTTAGTAAATTTTCAGTGAACACCCCTTCAAATAATAAATGGAATTGCCCAAATTGAATGATGGACCATTCCATTTTAGAAATTTAGCAGGGTAAAGGTTAAACATGCTAAATAAAAGAATATGTCCATGCATACACAAACTGACAAAAAGATTATTCTTAAGCTTCAGCCATTTCATTTCAGCAGGAACAATGTCAAAATGTTTTCAAGTTTATTTTTGCAAGCATTTTGGAATCTCCAGTCACAAGAACACTGTTGAGCATGAATTTCAGGCAATGAAGTCAACATAACTAGCTGTCAAAATGTTGATATCATTTCACAGTAGGTTCATGATGTAAAACATTATCACTGAAAAAAAATGTTTGAATATAGAAGAGAAATAGGTATATGATCACTTAAACAAAACATTATCCCATTACACAGAATAATAACAAATGACTTTATTCAGCAAGAAATCACAGGATCATGTATTTTCTTCAATCATTATGTAAACAATATTACATGTACATGTAATGCTGTGCTCTAATTGTAATCTTTACACAGAGCAGTACAAAGTGTAAATAACACAAATAATTTTCTTAAACAAGGAGCTGCGTTCAATAAACGCTTGATGTCCCCGGTGGCATCCTTGTCGATAGATTTTGCACCAAAGTCCAAAACGAGGTCAAAGTCAAGGTCAAACTGAGGTCAGGTGATGTTTGAAGATGAGGAATGGTCACAGTTTACATCTGTATTAGTATCAATTCATTCTTGTCAAGGGTTTTGATGCTAGACGAAACGGTCCCATTTGGTTAACCAAGAGATGGCCAATATAAAGCAACCTAAGTCCAAATGATATCAAGGTCAAACTGAGGTCAGATGGTGTCTGAAGATGAGAAATGGTCACAGGTTACATCTGCATTAGTATCAAGTCATTCTAGTAAGGGGTACTGATGCTAGACGGTCCCATTTGGTTAACCTCGTACGCACAGACGGACAAACAGACGAACGGACAGGACGATCACTATATGCCTCCCACATCAGTAGATGCCAGGGGCATACAAAAATATAGCTTTAAACTCAAATAAAACACATTTTTCAACTTTTGTCATGTTTAAATAAATTCTTGCAAAATTAGGACACAATTCATGAAACTCCCCTATTAAGGATTTAGGTCACTTGTGTTTTTGATGACCATTTTATTCAAAACTTGCCTCTGTGTTGCAATCAAAGTATTCAGTATATCTCTTTGATAATAACTTGCTGAAAGACGAAGATTTACACATAGTGGTTAAACATTATCATGCTGGACACAGTTGATTCTACCTTTGCGACCAGTGTAGATCATGATCAGCCTGCACATCTGTGCAGTCTGATCAAGGCCTGCAATGTTCGCCATACAGTCAGTATATTTTTGGTAATCACCCCTTTAAACATTCACTGTACGAATTGAAAAATGGACAAGTTCATTATATAAAGTTAGCACAGTAAGGGTTAATAGAAGTTCTTGAGTCTGCCAAAATTATTATCCTTATTTCTGGGAAAATACGAGGCACCACTGAATGAAGACTAGACACTGAAATGTAGATCAACAAGAGATGTTTGTAAAACATGTATATCCCAATGATGGGTTGTCCAATTTTCAACCCTGTTATCACTATGACCTTGACTTTTGACCTACTTACCCCAAAACGACATGGGTCATCTACTTTATAAGCCCAATAATGCTACCAAGTGTGAATGTTCTTGGTAAAGTGGTTCTCAAGTTATTGAGCTGAAACCATTCGCTCTACCGTCAATCAGATTGATGCAACCAACATGTGCAAAATAATATATCTTCTTGGATGGGTGGCATAAATATTAAAATCCTTCTGATTATTACAGAAATATCATTTATATCATTAACAGATATAATAATATAAATATGTAATGTCTTCCTTGGGGGGACGGGCATGCACACTTTTCATGACTTCCCTAACCAAACTGCTAAAAAAATTAATGTATTATTAATTCTATGACTAGACCCGGTGACAATGATAAATCCATGTACAGATACTAGTACTACCTGGAAAATTGCCATGAGAAAAATTTTAACGATTTTACTTGAATATAACATGATCTATCAAATATGTTTCTTGATTCCAACATGTTGTAAGCTTTCTTCATTCCACATGTTGTAAGTTTTCTTGATTCCACATGTTGTAAGTTATCATATTTAATAACAAGACTTTGTCACAAAAAATGAGTTCTTTTCTGTTTACCTTTGCTTAACAGTTTACAATTTTTCAAATACAAGTATCTATTTTATAAACGAAATACTTATTTATCATTCATGTAACAATTAAATTCCATTTACTAGTATTCTCATATAGACATGTGTTTGTTTTTTAGTTTTTATCATGCAATAGCCAACTTTTCAAAATTTCTCTTACAATTGCTCTTTCTGTCATTCAATAAGTAATTTAGAGTTGTCTCCCTTCTTACAGACTCTTCTGTTCTAAGTTACAAAAATTAAACAGTGGTATCACACTAATGGTCAGTCAAATACATAAACAAAAATTTCTGTTCTGCAGCATGTGCTTTTGTCATTTCATTATATCCTTTAATCGTGTTTCACATTTTTTAAACCACATTCTTACGCCATCATTCAGATGTGGATGTCTGAAAAGACAAGACTTTCAGACTGGTCATTATCATCCCTGTCAATACACTGCAGAAACATTTCGAATGATCCTGTTCCATCTGTAATTCCTTTAAAACACACCATTAAATTTCTCAGTCTTTTTTCAGTTTCAAATTCTTGAACTCGGGCTTCCTTCTACCAGAAAACCAAAATGGTATCCCAACGGAAGAAGTGTTTTCTGATATTACTTTTCCTTGTTCCTTCTCATAAGCTTCATAGTTAAGAGTGTTCTCCGTCATCTCTGTTTTGCCACCCTCTCCAAAGAAATCGGGGTATTCAAACTTGTCTTTTTTCTGAAAAAAAATAACGAAAAAAAACTTATTATACTGTGAAATCATTAATTTTCTTGAAGGATTAATTTTTGTGATTTCGCGGTTGAGGCAGTCCACGAAATTTAATCCCAACAAACAAGAAAATGCCTATCCAATGATTCATTTTATGTTCAAAAATTGAAAACCACGAATTCAGATTCCCATAAATTGCTGTTTTCGACCAAAACCACAAAATTCATGCCCACGAAATTAAATGATTCCACAGTACAAACACAATCATCAGAATTCGGTTATTTTTGGTAGTTCTGCATGTTTGAAACAAATACTGCTCTACAATATAGATTTGAGCCATGCCATGAGAAAACCTATATAGAGGGTTTGTGACCAGCATGGATCCAGACCAACCTGCGCAGCCGCCGGTCTGGTCAGGATCCATGTTGTTCACTAACAGTTTCTCTAATTACAATAGGCTTTGAAAGTGAACAGCATGGATCCTGACCAGACTGCGCGGATGCGCAAGCTGGTCTGGATCCATGCTGGTCGCAAACCCACTATGTCGGTTTTCTCATAGCACGGCTCATTTTATTAAACATTTTTCAAAGCATCTTTGTATCTCAAAGAAATTCAGCCAATATTATAGATATGACTGTGTGCTAAATTGATCATTAGGTCTGAAGATATTGGTCCTCCAATCAGTTTTCAACAAGAGCTTTTATGGTAAAATCACACATTTTTGTGTATAAAAGAAGTTCCACAAAGTAGAACTAGAGGATGCTTTTGCAAAAAAGTGCAAGTCTTCCCCATTGCATGGTCGTATAGGCAAGAAGTCAATAGGGGGACAAGCAACAGTCAAAGAAGAGACACTGACGGTTGGCTGCAATAAGAATCACTACTTGGCATGTCCAGTCATTCCACTAAGTTTCAACATTACGGGCCTAGTGGTTCTAGAGTTATTGTTCAGGATCCTGTGACCTTTACCTTTGATCAAGTGCTCCCAAAATCAATAGAGATCATCTACTCTGCATGTCCAATCATCCTATTAAGTTTCAACATTCTGGGTCAAGTGGTTCTCAAGTTACTGTCCAGAAATGATTTAAATGACCAGGCACCTGTGACCATCGCCTTCAATAGAGTGACCCAAAAATAAATGGGGGTCATCTACTCTGCATGTTTAATCATCTTATGAAGTTTCAACATTCTGGGTTCAGCGGTTTTCAAGTAATTGATCGGAAATGGTTTTCCATGTTCAGGCCCCAGTGACCTTGAACTTTAACAGAGTGACCCCAAAATTGAAAGGTGTCATCTGCACTGCATGACCAATCATCCTATAAGTTTAAACATTCTGGGTCAAGTGGTTCTGAAGTTACTGACACTCTTCACATCAGTTGGAGTAATGTTTTTCCTTTTTTAGCTCACCTGAGCAAGAAGTGCTCAAGGTGAGCTTCTGTGATCGCCCTGTGTCCGTCGTCCGTCCGTCTGTCAGTCGTCCGTCCGTCGTTGTCAACAATTTGACTGTTAACACTCTAGAGGTCACAGTTTTGGCCCAATCTTAATGGAACTTGGTCAGAATGTTACCCTCAATAAAATCTTGGAAGAGATCGATATTGTGTCATCTGGGGTCAAAAACTAGGTCACCAGGTCAAATCAAAGGAAAAGCTTGTTAACACTCTAGAGGTCACAATTTTGGCCCAATCTTAATGAAACTTGGTCAGAATGTTACCCTCGATAAAATCTTGGATGAGTTCGATATTGGGTCATCTTGGGTCAAAAACTAGGTCACCAGGTCAAATAAAAGGAAAAGCATGTTAACACTGTAGAGGCCATATTTATGACTGTATCTTCATGAAACTTGGTCAGAATGTTAATCTTGATGATCTCAAAGTCCAGTTTGAATCTAGGTCATGTGGGGTCAAAAACTAGGTCACCGGGTCAAATCAAAGGAAAAGCTAGTTAACACTCTAGAGGCCACATTTCTGACTGTATCTTCATGAACTTAGAATGTTAATCTGGATGATCTTTAGGTCAAGTTAAAATCTGGGTCGTGTGGGGTCAAAAACTAGGTCACTGGGTCAAATCAAAGGAAAAGTTAGTTAACACTTCAGAGGCCGCATTTATGACCATATCTTAATGAAACTTATCTTGATGATCTTTAGGTCAATAGGTCAGGTAAGCGATAAAGGGCCTTCATGGCTCTCTTCTTTATGTTTTTATTTTGAATATTTTACATCAAAACCTATCTACAGTTAAAATCAACAGTACGGGACTAACCCACACATTTTCGGTGAAAAACAATTTGTCTCAAAAATCCATAAAAACTGAGTACCGGTACTTTGGAAATGACTTGTGGTACAAACTGACAAAATTTTTGCAAAATATTCTTATAAATAACCAAAAGCATTGTGCAGAAAATAGTGAACTGTTGCAATGCTTTAGAAATAATGCAAAAATTTGATATTCTTTTAGCATTAAATTTATACCAATAACTGACTTTTATTTTTACCTACTTTTACCAGTTTTCAGTTTTTATATATAAATTCTATGCAAAACTTGAGAACTTTAGAACTTGCCAAAGATTTCATAAAATAGGGTTATTATAACAGTATCTTGATCTGCAATGTGGTATTTGGCCTCAATTCTATAAATAGGGCACATAAAAACTTCACTCAGTTCTGTTTTAACATTGATAAACATTGACGTTCGATAACAAAACAACAAACAAAAAGGTGGAGGTATATAATAAAAGTGTCATTATAACAGTTACTGTAGCTAGAACTGGGATTTTGTTGATTTTGCAAGATCTGATCACACTAGGCGCAATTTGTTTTAGGCTCTCATTGACTTTGCAAGGTGTGATCACACTCGGCGCTTGCGTGCCTCGTGATATCCGATCTGGCAAAATCCAGTCAAGCCAAATCCAGCATTCCAGATGGATTACTATTATAATAATCCTTTCTTATTACCAGTTGAACATAGGCATATTTTTCCTCTTCTCTCCATATAGTCTCTCTGCCCTCAGTAATTTTTCCTTCTGAAATTGTAGAAAATTCCTGTCTTTGTAAAAATTTTATATAAAGACATGCGTGCAGGTTATTAGTCACAAAATCTACTAGAACCAAAATAAACAAGAATATTCTACGGAAAATGTTAACTGACATTTAAAAGATTCTAAGACAAGTTCACTTTTCACGATGTTACCCTAATGATCTTTTTATTACATATTTCTTTACAAATAACAGATGATATACATAAAATTCTTTAGTATAACAAGAGGGGCATGATGGCCTATATAGCTGACCAGCTGATCTGGCCTACTCTGGCCTAATTTTTGAAACCACACAACCCATTTTCAAACTTGACCTAGAGATCATAAAGACGAACATTCTTACCAAGTTTCATGAAGATAGGGTCATAAATATGGCCTCCATTGTGATAACAAGCTTTTATTTATTTGAGCAGGAGACCTAGTTTATGACTCAGTCTTAAACCTGGCCTAGGAATCATGAAGATAAGCATTCTTTCCAAGTTTCATGAAGATAGGGTCATAAATGTGGCCTCAAGTGTGTTAACAAGCTTTTCCTTTGATTTGACCATGTGACCCAGTTTTTGACCCCATATGACCCAGTTTTTAATTTAAAATAGGAATCATAAAGATAAACATTCTGACTAAGTTTCATGAAGATAGAGTCATAAATGCGGCCTATAGAGTATTAACAAGCTTTTCCTGATTTGATCTGGTGACCTAGTTTTTGACCCCATATGACCCAGTTCTTAACATGGTATAGGAACCATCAAGATAAACATTCTGTGCAAGTTTGTATCAAATCAAAGCATAAATGAAACCTCTATATGGCTGAAAGGGCCAAAATAGAAAACTCTAGAACCCACGACGGAATCTAGCCGGTTTTCGAAAGAAACTGAGATCTTATTGTGACTTAAGTTGTGTGTAAGTGTGGTTAAAATCAAATCTAAAATGTCACTTCTATCGTATTCACAAGGTAAAAATTAACAAATTTTGACCCTTTCAGAGGTCAATTAGGGGCCGAAACTCCAGAACCTATGATTGGATCTGACAGATTTATAATTGGATCCAAGATATCTCTGGAATCCATGATGGGATCTGGCCAGTTTGCAAAAGGAACCAATACATTATGCCAATAGAACTTGTGTGCAAGTTTTATTAAAATCGGTCGCAAAATGTGGTCTCTATCTTTTTACTAGCAAATTTTGGCTCTTTCTGGCCAGTTTTCGAAAGGAACCGAGATATTATGCCAATACAAGTTGTGTGTAAGTTTGATAAAAATCAGTTGCAAAATGTGGTCTCTCTTGTGTTCCCAAGAAATTGTTCAAAAGAACGGACGAACAGACGACAGAGAAAGGGCAATCACAAAAGCTCACCTTGTCACTATGTGACAGGTGAGCTAAAAATTGTTTTAAAATTGGGCTACTGTTTCTGATAAGAACATTTTTAAAGTTTCCAATATATACATATCGTGAAAAGTGACTATGCCCTCCGACGAATTTTGACGAATTAGAATAATCTGAACACTTTCTGTAGAAGATCACACAAGTGTAGTTTGTGTAAAATTATTTTAAAATCGGACCAGAAGTTTCAACAAGAAATTTTATACTATATACAAACCGGGAAAAGTGACCATGCCCTCTGGCGGCCATGTTTTTTGACAAATCAAAATAATTTAAATACTCTTGGTAGTAGGTCACAAAAGGACCATTTGAATCATTTCAGTGGTTTAAGAGGAGCTGTCGTTTGAAAATTTTATATTTCTAGCTCTGGCGGCCCCTATTAATTTTGCAACCAAGCGAAACTGTTTCAACAACTTTGACAGGACAGCATCCAAGGAAAATCCAGGCCAAGTTTCATCAAAATCCATTCAGTTATATTGGAGGAGATGTTGTTTAAAGAAACTATTGACGACAGACGGATGCATGACAGTAATGGACATAGCATGATCACAATACCTCACCATGAGCACTTCGTGCTCCAGTGAGCTAAAAATTCTATTGAAAGAATAAGATTGAAACCAAACTGAAGTTTTTGATACCAGATGACCCATTTTCGAACTCGGCCTCGATTTCATCAAGGTTATCATTCTGACAAAATTTCATGAAGATCAGTTGAAAAATACAGCCTCTATCACATACAAAAGCTAAATGTTGACAAACGACAGACAGACAGACAGACAGACACCGGACATCGAGCGATCACAATAACTCCCCTGATAATTGCTCAGGTGAGCTCACAAGAGCTGTCCGTAAGACAGCCAATGCTTGACTATTCGAATTATTGTCCCAGAAGAAGGAAAATATTACCCTAAATGTTAAAATATCTATAGAGTTCCAATCCAGTATCTGCATTAGTTTCCAAGATATAAAATTGCATGCAAATCTTTAACCGGAAGTTTTAAGTTCAAAAGGGGACATAATTTGACCAAAATGCAAGTCAGAGTTATGGGACTTGATGCAATCAACTAGTTTATAATCCCAAAGGCACATGTGAAGTTTCAATTTAATATTGAATATCGAACAGTCGAGCTAATACATGTACGTAAAGATTTTGTAATAAATGACAATATACAAAGCAGTGTACTGTCACAGAACTGTAACTTACTATGAAATGTATTTGCCTTGATATCTTTTGTTCTCAACTCTGTCCTCACACTAAGAACTGGCACTTTGTATATTTTTTCTAAATACTGTTTTATATCCAATTTATTCATTCTGAAAGAGAACAGATCAAAAAATAGAAATAAACTGAATAATTAAAGGTGTAACACAAATTTTTCGAACTTGAACATGCATATAGAGTTTAAAGAAAGTTTGCTACTCTTTAACAACTGTTTAGTTTTACCCAGATACAGTCAAACCTGTCTATAAAGACCACCCTTGGGAGAGCCAAAATGTGGGCTCTATTTGGGGGGTTTTGGGCTTTTTCCAGGAAAATCCTTTTTTAGATAATAACAAAAATTCCATACTGTCAATATAACAAAATTCATACTGTCAATAAAAACAAAATTTCATACTTTCAATATAAAAAAAATTTTTAAAAGTACTGTTTTTTTAAAACCCAAATTCCAACTGCCAATGTAAAAAAATTTTCATTTTTGGGGTTTAATATAAACAAAATTTCCCAAGTGATTTATATAAAAAACCCCTGATATCAATATAACCAAATTCCAAAACTGTAAATTTTTAAACAAAATTTCAAAATTTGTCAATAAAAAAAACTTCCATACGGGCAAAAAATTTTAACCCCCTACTGCAGCTCGTTTTACAGAACCAAGTTAAAAGAAAAGGCCGTACTTGTACGTGCGGTTTGGAATGAAATTTTTGATAAGTACCATTAATGCGTAAGTAGAAACAAAAACAAACGCATTTTTGAAATTTTTGGGTACTTTAGGGGGCCCGGGTACCCCGTGTACCCGGCCCCTTTAAAAAAACCCCCACTAATAATTAAAAAATGGATGGGTTACCTTTTTGAAATCATGCACGTTGATTTTTGAAACGCGATTTTCCTTTTTCTTTAATTTTTCAAACTGGCCTTGGGTTTTTTTTAAATCTCTATCTTTTGGGAAATAGTCATTTTTTTCCCCCGTCCCGGGGAAAATTTTTTCCCTCAACTATACCCATAAAATTTTACTTCTTGCAAACGTTGGGAAAATTTAGTTCACTTTAAATTACTCAATTTTTTTACGTATTCTTTTAAGATTAATATATTTGGGGCTTTAAAAAAACTCTCTGAAGATAAAAAATTTCAAATTTTAAAAAAGATAAATTTTTTTGAAAATTTTTTCAAACCAAAAGGTTTTTTTGACAAATTTGAAAATTTTAAATTTCAATTTAAATCATTCATAAACCCTTTGGGAAATTTTCCCACATTAAACACCCAAAATGGCGAAATTTTAAAAATGCAAAAAGTGTGACATAAAAATGCGAACAAAAACATAATTTGAAATGAAAAATCAAACCCGG
Organism: Mercenaria mercenaria; assembly: GCF_021730395.1. Taxonomy (NCBI): domain Eukaryota; kingdom Metazoa; phylum Mollusca; class Bivalvia; order Venerida; family Veneridae; genus Mercenaria; species Mercenaria mercenaria. Next base: position 44,567,591 of record NC_069364.1, read on the forward strand.
GCTAAATAGTTGTTTTTAAAGGCCCAAAATTGTCACTTTTTTTTCGAAAAAAAAAAAAAAAGGAAAAAATAAAGTTGTAAAAAATTTATTAAATTTAATGGAAAAATATGCATAATTTTTTTTTAAAATTTTTTGGGGTTTTAAGAAAGTTTTTTTTTTGGGAGGAAAGATCTTTCCCATCTGAAACCTTTGGGTTTTTAAAAAACCCCACATTTGTGTCTAATTAATATCAAATTTTATTTTTCTTTTGTCCATTTCTTGTTGTTTGTTTGAAAAACCAAAAAATTTTTTTATCTAATTGAAAAATGTCCGGAGTCATAATTCACCATTAAGGGCAAAACCCCGTTTTTTTAAATTTGGCCCTACACTTCCGATTCACGCTTTTTTTCCCTTTAAGAAAAAATCAACAAAATAATGTAAATATGTTCAATTATTAATTAAATTAAAAATCAAAGACAGCGCCTCGGAAAACGGCAAGGGTATTAGGCACACACTTATTCTAAAATTATAAATTGTCTTGCCCTTTTTAAAAAATTTTAAGCGTTTGAGTCATATAGATCTATATTTTTAAAAATGTTTAAATTCAAATAATAGTAATCCATATTTTTTTTAAATTCTTGTCTACTTAAATCCCTTACCCAAAAACCAAACCTTGATTCCTTTCTTCCGCAGAATTTAAGGGCTTCATTGAACTCACCTCATCCGCGAACTTTAGTTTTCCGGGGGGTTTCCCATTTTTTAAACCTAAAGAAATAGAGTTATATCCCTTTAGATATTTGAAATAAGTAAAATTTTCAATTTTTAGTTCCCCAGCCCCTATTAAAAGTTAAAGTTCTTTTTTTTGCATCTTCTTCCAAGGGCGAAAGGGAAACGCTCGGGTCGACCTCTCCCAATTTTCCCCCCCTGGCCCCTTTAGGCTACATTTTGGAACAATCTTGGGGTTTTTCCCCGTGGAATAATTTCGACTCCTGGATATTGCGGGCCGCCACATGGCCACAGGACATTGGGAATTTTTTCCCCACAGAAACCGCCCCCCAAAGAAACCCTTTTCACACCTGGGGGGGAGTGGGGGCCAGCAGATCAATTTCCCTTTTTGCTCACGAAAAAAAGTGACGAGAGGGCTTTTGGGTTTCAAACCCCGGGGACCCCCCCCGATTCCGAGCAAACCCCTCCCCCCAATGACCCGGATCATTTCTTTTTTAAAACCCATATAAAAAAACCCGATATTTTTAAAATTACCAAAAAATGTTCAACATCATTTTTGAATTAAAAACTGCAAACGAGAGAATCTAAACCCAAAAAAGGCCCTAAGTTAAACCCCCTTTTATAGGTCTTGGGTTTTCCCAATGAAAATACTAAATTAAAAATTTAAAAAATTTTCAAAAGTTTTTAATTTAATTTTCAAAAAAAATGCAGTAGCAGACTAAAAAGCATTCTAATTTCGAATTTAAACCCTCGGGGGTGGTTTTTTCCGCAAAATTGGGTTTTTGGGGGTTTTGGCCCAAAACACAAGTTAAAAATGCTTACTAATATGCTTTTTCCCCCTCCCGAAGTTTTTAAAAACTCTAAAAAAATTACATCCGTAAAATGATTTTTTTTCTAAAATTTTTACTTACATGGGGCCAGCCTGTTTTTTCCCACAAAATTTTTTAATTTAAAAATCCCAAAAATTAAAACAAAGGGGAAAGTTTTTTTTTTGCTTGATGAGAAAACTTATCTTTCTCCCATTTCTAAATTAATATAAGTAAACCCATTTTTAAAACATTTTTCCTTCAAAATTGATAACAAAATTTTATAAAAAATCCAAAAAGGATTTAAAAAATTTGACTATTAAAAAAACACCCTTTTTCATGGGTATGCTGCACACACCCTTTGGGGGCCGATAACATAATTATGTTTTTTTTGTAATCACATAGGGTCGCCTATCACCAAAGGACCACGCCCTTGGGACTTGCTGATGATTTTTGAAAAAACAAATAAAATTAAAAACCCTGAAATATTTAAAGTTTTTTTTAAAATACAAATTTATAAAAAAAAATTTTAAAACGGACACGTTATCGAATTAAAATTTATAACAGTTCGGGAAAAATACCCTTTTTTCTAAAAATTTGACCGAAAAACCAAAATACAATTACTTATTTTGGAATGATATTTTTTGGGTTTCCTTCAATATTTAAAATCCCTTTTTGTATTCTCCATCGTTAAAAGGAAGGGCCAAAAAGTTTTTACTCGGGGTTTTGTGACATGTTTTAAAACACAAAAAGACAATATATTCTCCTCTCACAATGTGAGGAAATCAAGAGCAAAAGAATGAAATAAATCTTTTTTTTATACCCTAAAAAAAAAGGAAAAGGAAAAGGAAAAAATTTCATTTCGTTTTTAATAAAAAAACATTGTATAAAAAACACTGAAAATTTTAAAAAAAACCAAATTTACGGCTTTTTTAAATCAAACCCCTTATCACTTGTTTTTTTTGTCTTCAAAGTATAAGTATATTTTAGAATTTACCCAAAGAAATAACTATGTTACAAAATACAATATTAAATTATAAAAACATCAAAAGGGCTTTTTCTAATATTAAAATGCTGATTTTTTATAAATAATATGTAATATTTTTGTCAAAACTTTTGTAAAATTTTCAAAATTTAGCAAAATGATCCACAATTATTTTGGGGATCGAAACCAAACCGATGTTTGGGTTTTTTTGCCTTTTATTTCTAAATCCCAAACACAAACCCCCGCTTTCCCCAAAGGGGAAAAAAACAACATCTACGAGGGGAAATTTAAAATGCAAAAAGGGGCCAACTCCATACATTTTATAAAAAATTTATTTTTATCCAAAATTTTAATGATGCATTGTTAAAACATGCCAGTCTAGGGTTTGGTTTATTTTAGAAACTGGGGCAAAAATAATGGGTTCTGGAACAGGGATGGTGTGTTGGTGAAATTTGTTATTAAATCGCCCCAAAACTCCTTTAAAATCGCCTTGTCCAAAATTCAACAGCCTAACCCTTTGTTTTTTCCTTTTTTTTAATGGGAAAAACCTTTTCAAATTATCCACGGCCCCTAAAATTGGACCCGCCCCGAGGACTTTTTAAATTTTCCTTATATCCATACCGAATGTAGCAAAAACTTTATAAAAAAAGCCATCTAGAACCAAAAAGGGCCCAAAAGGCTTTGATTTTTGTAACTTTTTAAACATTCTTAATTTCTTTTAATCTATTTTCCTGCAAAAATATAATTTTTTGGAATTTTTTTTTTTTTTTTTTCCTTTGGAACTTTTTTTTGGCCTCATGTTTTAATAATTTTAAAATACCGAATGTTCTTGTTGTATGTGATCCTCAGTTAAATAAAACCCTTTGTATGACCGGCTAAACAAAAAAGGGTTTAGCGAAAATTTTGGACCTATTTTTTGGAAATAAGGAAACAAATTGGCAGAAATATTAAAATAAACATGCCCAATGTTAAAAATTGATATTTTACCCTTTTTTTTTGGGGAGCTTTAAATTTAAAAATAACTGTTATGACAAAACCCGGGCTTAAAATAAAATTTTAATTGTTGCCATAGCAAACCAATTTTTTTTGAAAAAATTTCCTGAAAAGAAACCTAAAAAACGTAGTGAATTTTTTAAAGAATAAAATGTTACTTTTCATTTGGGCAAAAATAAAAACCCTGGGGAAAATCTGACTAAAGTACATCTCCTATTACGAAAACCTTAGGGTCTGACAACAAACTATTGATACTTCTTTCGACGACCCTTCCGCCCCCCAAACCCAAGAGCTAACTTCCCAACTTCTCATGTTTTAAAAAAACCCTTATTTTTTTTGATAATCAAACAATTTTTTTTTGTCGAAAATTCAGATACAGGTTACTCAGTGGGGGTGGGGGCATTTAAAACTTTGTAAGCGAGAGCCCCCGGATCGACCCCTGGTTGACTGCAAGTTTTTTTTAAATCTTTGACATTCGAACAATTGTTTTTTTTGGGTTTAAAAATACAAAAATTTGCGAAATAAAAAAAGCAATATTGGAAATCCAAAAAATACAGAAGACGAAGGGAAAAATGGGTCATTCCAATCTTCATTTAGAAAAATCAATTATTTCCCGGTTCAGATTTTTTTAATTTGGTTTTTCAAAAAATGATTGAAAAAGAAATTTTTTGATGAACACATTAATACCAGAATAACGCATTTTTTTTAAAAAAAAAGAAGAAGAAAAATCACAAGATTAATAAAATTTACAGTGACTTTAAAATACTTTAATGAAAACCCGTTCAAAACGCCCATACATTGTTTGGCTCCTTAAATATTTTAAACCCAACTCATTTTAAAGTGTTGGAGGTAGCTTCATAAAATTTTCCGGATTCTTTTCACAAAAGTAAAACTGCAGAATTAACAATTCTTTTAAATTTCCCCATAATTTACCAAAAACCCTTTTTTTCCCCCATAAGGTACCCTCATGTATGATATTATTATTATTATTTTAAATTTTTGGGTTTTTGTTTTTGTTAATTATTGTTGTTATGGGGGTTTTTTGTTGTTGTTGTTTTTTAAATTTTTTATTTTACAATAAAAATGAAAAAAAAAATTAAATATTGAGTTTTTCCCCACTCACCCCGTTATATATTTTTTATTTTCAAAGATGTATGTATAAGCACTACTTTGATTACAAATCTCTGGTAATTTTTTTCGAAAAACCTGGCGATCAATAGCATAAATTTAAAAAAACGCATAAGGGGAAAACCTTTCAATATAAATTTTCCCAAAATGTTTCCAGATCCTTTATCACCTGTCGACCAGAGTGAAAACCGACATGCCACGTTTTTTTCTAAGCAAAAAAACCGATTTTTGTTTTGCTATTCCTTCTGAACCATGTTTTTTTTAATTTCCCAAAATGAAATGATTTTTGGAAAAAATATTTTTCCTGTAGCGGGAAAAATTAATTTTAATACAATAACCCCTTTGTCCTACTTTCCTAAAAATTTTTCCTTTTTTAAATCCATAGAACCACTTTTTGTAACCATCTTTTTAAAGTGAGTGAAGCGTGCTTTAAATGAAAATTGAAAACACGTTTTGGGCTCGGGAAAAAAGCTCTTTTGAAAATTTGATGAATAAAAAAATTCCATATCCCGTACCGCAAGTAACGGTCAGGTTGAACCTTTAACTTTATTTTAAAAGCGTCCGGAAAATTTTTGCGAAATTTTTCCCCTTTCCCCTATAATTTCGCAAAAAAGGGGAATAAAAAAATCAAAAAGCAATACTTTTTCCCAAGACGCCCTTTTCAATATAATTTGATCCCAAAATTGAAATTCCCCCCCTTTTAAAAAGTGAATTCGTTTGTTAAAAAACCCAGTTTCTGTCTGAAATAAACATTTCCCACCCAATAGCCAAATGCGTTTCCTGGAAATGATATTTTTCCAGACATAATCACTCCACCCTTTCCAAACAAAGTATTTTTTTCCTTTGTGGATAGGGTAAATTTATATTTTCGACAAATTGGAAAAAAGGGTTTTTTGTTGTTGATTCAATTGGGGCCCATTAAACCCGAATACCCCCCTTTCCCCAATGGGGGACCGTTTTGAGAAAACCGGTCCCCCGTCAAGTTTGGGGGGCCCTTCGTTGGGGGGCAAAATTTTCCCTCTTCCACTAAACTATAAGTTTGACTGTACCTAAAGGGGGTTCGAGCACCACAGCCCAAAGACGGAGGGAAAACCTTTTTCAGAACTGATGGGCCTTTTTTCAAAAGGGGCCCAGATCGCTGCTTTTTTCCCGCCTCAAACAGGGACAAACCCCCGATCAAATCAAATCGATGAACTTCTTCGCTCCTTGGTTTTTTTTTCTTTTTTTTTTTGACGGGGTAAAACCTGCAGTCAAAAATTAGGGGGAAATTCGGGGGCGCGGTTTGGTGCGGTGGGAAACCGGGCTTTTTTCCCCTAAAGTTGGGATTTCCCATAAAATTCCGAGCCCTCGGCTGGGGGGATATTTTATTTTTTAAATCTTGGAAAATCGAATCACTACTTTTCGAAGTTTGGGAAATTCCCTCGTTTTCAAATAAAACCAAAAAATTTGGGGCATTTTTTAAAACCCCCTTAAAGTTGTTTCATGAGTTTTTTTTTTTTCAAAAGCAAGCGCCTTTATAAAAACTCTGGGTTCCGCATTTTGGTCAAAAAACAAACCAAATATTTTTGTAAAAACAAATATAAATAGGAGCCCCTAATTAATGACCGAACGCCCACCCTGGCAATGAAAAAAAGATCTTAGGGCAACAAAATTAAATACAAAAAAAAAAGGGCTATCGAAATTGAGGGCCCCTTTCAAAGTTTTTAAAGATTTAAAAGGGAAAGGAAAAAAAAAAAACGACACGCATTTGCTATAATTTTACAAAAGATGTATTTCCCGGGGAAACAAAAAACTAGCCCTTTTCCCCTAATTGGGTTTCCCTACCCCACTTAAGGCATTTGTTAAAAAAATTTTGGCCATAACTCTTGAACGGAATGCGATAATCCAATTTTTTTTTTCCCCGGCACAACTGGTATCAGAATAGAAATTCCTGAAATTTTTGAATAAAATTCCCCGCAAATAATAAATAAAAATTTCCCGGGTTAAAAAAAATTGTGTGACAAAGGACAGAAGGACGGACAGAAGGACAAACGGACAAAGTGTTTCCTAAAAAGGGGCCCACCCCAACCTATGGTTGGGGGGAAAAACCCAATATTTTTTTTAAAAAATTTTTAAAATGGGAAACTGAAGTATATTCGTTTATATTTTTAAAACATATTTTTAAGAACTCAGTTTAGTCTTTAAAACCAGCTCGTAATTTGGGGTGGCAAACTATTGCATCTAGAGTGAAAATTTGGGGAAAACCTCGAACAACTCGAACAACTGACCTTTTTTAAACTACACTTTTTTAAAAGGCCAATGCCCACATTTTCTGAAATTTTTGAAAAATTTTAAAAAAATACTTAAAAAAGAAAAATTTGGAACTTCACGGGTCGCTAAACCACAACAAAAAAAAATGTTGCGGGGGCCGGGGTTTATGGTTTCCCTTTAAAGGGAAAATTTAAAAAAATTTTTCCCTTTTCGGATATGTTAAAGACAAGCTTTAAAACCAACATAATACAAACAAAAAGGCCCTCAATAAATTTGTGTCCAATTTTAACCTTTTAATAAAAAATTTTATAAAAAAGGCCAAAGAAAAAACCCGAAATTCCTAACGGGATCTAATTGGCAAAATTGACTTCAAGACGGGTTCGTTCCGGGTGGAACACATTTAATTTCTTTGATTTCAATTTCTTTTTTTTTTTTATTTTGGTGTAAGCCCGGTTTTATTCCCTTTTTGGGCCCAAAATTTTTAGGGCTAAATTTTTTTTAAACCCTGCATATTTTGGCGGGAAAAATTTTTGACACTGGACAAATTTTAATTAAGGTATATCCGGCAAACTTTTGATGTAACATCTACAGAAAATGAAAACACATTTTGAATTTTTTTTTATTATTAAATATGCATAATTTAAAGGGCAATGCAAGCTTTCCCTGCAAAAAAAAATATGCATACAGTACTAGAATTTTTGATTTTCCCTTTGGGTCCTTTTTAAAAATTCCTCGAAGATATTGCTGTGGTCGACGCTATTAATTTTAAAATTTACTTTAAAGTGTTTTTAAAAAAAGTGTCCCGTCATCAACCCAAAAAAATAATATAAATTCCCTTTTTTCATTTGAGAGTTAAAAGGCCATTTAAAACCCCAAACCCCATGAAAATCAAACCAATATTTTTCACAATTTAAATATAAAATAAAAAACATACCTAAAAATCCTTTTATGACCAATTTAATGAACGGGTTTTTAAAAATTTTGGGATCATTTGGCAAATTTAAACCCTAATGAGTTCAATGCCCCCAGCCCGAGTTAATGCTTTTTTTTACAGAAAAAAAAAAATAACATCCCTTGAGATAACCATTTTAACAATTTTTTTTAATCAAACTGAAACAAAAAATTTACATACCACATCCAAACAATTGAAAAAAATTTTCAAAATACAAGTATCAATTTTTGAAAAATCTACGTTTTATTTTTTCCCCCGCCAAAATAATGTTTTAAAAAAAACAATGATTTTTAAATGCAGCAAACTGAACACAAGGGGAAAATTTCGGAATGACCCCAGTTTTTTAAATTTTATTGAATGGGCATTTCAGTCTTTTTTTCAGAATATTTTTTATACAATACATTCCCGATTAAATTTCAGAAAAATTTTACGATTTTCATCATCTACGGCCTTTTTAAAATAAGTTTTGCTATTTTTCCACCTAAATTTAAATGAGCGTAATTTACCGCACATATTTTCGGGGCAAAAAAAATTTTTGGGAAAAGGGTTGATTTAACATCCATTAGAATATCCCAGTTGCCCCGATAAAGTGAAAGAAAAAAAGTTTTCATAAAAATACTAAAAAAGAATTTATATACAATAATAAAAGATGTTACGGGGCTTCCCCGGTTTTGAAGGATGTTCCCTGTACAAAAATAACCCTGATAATGTAAAGCTTTTTTAAACTATAACCCCCCAAAATTTTTTTACAAAACAATCAAAGGGCAACAATCAGGGACAAAAAACCCCTTTTTTTAAGGGGGATTTTAAAAAAATGCGGTTTTTTCAGATATTTTTCCAATATTTTCATTTTTTTGGACAATTCTAGACCTGAAAATTTATCAAAATAAATAAATACCTTTCAAGTAAAAAAAAAAAAAAATGAAAACAAAAAAAAAAATATGTTCTTCTATCGAACACGGGGCTCCCTATCGAAATCAAAAGGGGGTCCCCCCAGCAACAGGAATTGCACTTTTAAAATTCACCCGGGAACCCCTGATGATATTAGTAAAAACATTTCTTTTCCCTTTTAGCCATAAAACATCATTGGTTATAGTTTTTTCTGGCGTGATCAGAACCCCCGGTGACCCTTTAAAACCCGGTGGGTAATTTATTTGTATAAATTTAAAAAATTTGGGGTTTTAAAAATGAAATGGAGGTGCTTTAAAAAAATGGGTACACAACCCCAAATTTTAGCTTAAAAAATGGGAAAGGGTTCGACGATTGTATTGTGTTTCAAAATTTAAATTCCCCAATTCCCAAAAAAATAACTTTTTTAGAAACATTGTAAAAGTTATGCAGTAAAATTTTATTGTGGGTTTAAAATTAAATGTCGTATAATCATGGTTTAAAAAAAGTAAAATGAAAAAAAAATATGTATTTTACTTTTTAGTTTTATCATCACATAGTGATATTTTGGGTTTTCGTAATTTTTCATAAAAACTGTCCCCTGTCCCCCAAAAATAAAACAAAAGGACCGAAGGCCGAACACTCATTGCAACCCATGAATCATTTAATAAAAAGCCAAATCATCAAAATAAACATTTTAAACCCGGTTTGTAAAGATCCACCCAAAAATGTAATCTTTTGAATGGAACAGGGGTTTTCTATGATTTTGGGCCCATGACATAGATTTACATGGCCCCGTTTCAAAAACCCACCTGATTCATCCCAAAAAAAACATTAGACAATTTTTAAAGAAGAAATTTAAACCCCAAAAAAGTGACCTCAAAAGGTTCCCCCCAAAAATTTTTTTTTGGCCAAATTTTACCCCACGGGCCCCCGGTTTTTTAAACTTGTTCTAGCTACCCTTATAAACATTGGGACAAAGTTTGGGCGGTGAGCTATTTCTTTTCTTTTTCTTTTTTTTTAAAATTAAAAATGCTTTAACCTTTCCCAAAATTTGACAACTAAAATGATGAAACTTTTACCATACTCACTATCCCCTTTCCCTCAGATCGATTAAAAAGATAAAATTGGCAAAAATGCCCCAAAATGTTTTACTAGGTACTGGTCATCCTTTTTCAAGGGGGAAAACAAAGAAATGAAAAATTTAAAAAAGTAAGAAAAAATAGATCACCCTCTTTTTTAAAAAATACCTCCCCCTCCATGAAAATTTTTGCTTTAAAAACCTTCCAACTCCTCAGATCAGTTTTTAAACCCCTGATTGAGAAAAAGGGGAACCTGAAGAACTTTTGAATTACTAAGGTATTTCGAAAAAATTTTTTTTTCGATAAATTGGTAATGTTAAATGTAATAAAATTTTAGCTTAAAAATAATATTAAATTTATGGTCTAAAATAGGGAAGGAAAGAAAGCAATTTTGGGAAAAATCTTTTTAAAAACTCCAGCCCCCCCCAAATTTTTTGGGAAAATTACCACCATTCTTTTATAGTAAACCCAAGCGTTTGAAAGGATTTTCAATTTTTTAAAAGGGAGTTTGCCATAAATGTTTAAATTAAACGTGATTTAAAAACACCTAATGACTTTTAAAAACGGGGTAAACCCACAAGGTTTTAAAAATAAAAAAAACTTGAAAAAAGGGATTTTTAAATTTAAAAAATCCCGAGGCGAAATTTCCCCAAAAAATGAAAGAGCTTTAAAAAAGCAATTAAATTTTTGAGCACCTGCGACGTTTGAATGGTGGCCCCTGTTCCCAAAAAAGGTCTGGTGGGGAAATTTAAAAACAAATGTTTTTAGATGTTTGTAAGTCTTGTCTTACTGTGTATATCAATTTTATTTTTTTAAAAGAACCCTTTTCCCTTTAAGCCCTTCAGAAAAGGAAAATTTTTTTGCCGACACTTGTTTTTGTAAAAATTTTGCATTCTTTTCCCCGTGAAAGGGTTTTCCTTTTATACCCGAGAAATTTAGTGCAAAAGAATTAATTTTGTGGTGCCAATTGAAACCTACAAGGGGTTAAATTTTTAAATTTAAACCCAAAAAGAATGACAGGTAAAATTTTGCTACATTTAGGTTTGGGGAAACCCAAAAGTTAAAGGGCAAATTTGTTTTATTAAAAGTTGGGTTGGGATGGTTTTCATCAAATTTTTTTTTCCTTTGGGTCTGTAGTATTCAAAGGGCATTCCAAAATTTTGCTGCCCGTCTTTAGGGTTTCCCCCAAAAAGAAAAATGTAATGGTGATAACCCCTTTTAAAGGGACAAAGGAAAACTTTTATTTTTTAATTATCTATAAAAAATGATCCCCCCCCAAAATATACAAAGCCCAAACAGAATCCCAAATGGGGAAAAAAAACTTTAAAAAAGTAAACCCTTTATATCAAAAAAGCTGAAACTTTCACTATATAACGGTCCCCCAAAATGCATGGTACAGTACAGAGTATTACTTTCTATTATTGGGGATTTTTGGGTCAAGTTTTCCCAAAACTAGTGTTTTATAAAAGGGGACTAAAATACATAAAAAACCCGTTGAACAATAATGACTTCAAATTTCAAAGAGGGCATCAAACATTAAACAAAGCCCAATTACCTAAGCGGTAAGTACAACTTCCCCTTAAAAACTTTTTTCTAGAGATGTTCAGATAAAAACTGATAATTCTGAAAAAAGGAAAAATAATGTGTTTTTTTTACCCTTTTAACCTTTTTTCCCTTGCTCGCAGAACAACTTTTGAAATTCACTTTTTTTGTGGGAGATCAAATCAATGTTTAAATTGAAACAATAAACCCCAAAGGGGATAAGGGGTGTGTCTTCAAAAGGCAACCGTTAAAAATTAGACAGGTGGGATTTCCCGATTCAACAGTTTTGGGGCACAACGTATGTTCCCCAAAATTTACATTTTGGGAAAAACTATTCCTTTAAATTTTGAAATTTTTTTCTGTTTACAATTTTCTCAAAGATAAAAAGGGCGGCCCAAAAAAGAAGGGGCCCAAAAACTTATACTTATTGGGAAAATTTTCTACGAAAAACCATCAATTGAAAAAAAGGGTTTGGGGGAATGAAGGGAATTTTGTTATGCGGAATAATCGACCCCTTTATTTAATTTGTTATATACAAAAAAAAAAAAGGAAAAAAAAACTTCCAATTGGCAACAAAAAAACCCGATCTTTGTGTTAAATTTCCCCCCAAAAAAGTGTATTAAAAAGGTTTGGTTTTTGTCCCCCAAATTAATATTTAAAAAAATAAAGCCTTGGGGGGTGTCCCCCCATTTGCATTGTGAAAATTCTAAATTTGCTTATCTTTAAATTTTTTTTAAAACACTACTAAGGCAAAACGATTTGCATTATTCCTTTTAGGGAAAAAAGCGAATAAAAAAAACAAAATAACCAATAATAATCGTGTGCGGCGGGTTGGGGGTGCTGCGTTTTTTAGAACTTGGGTTTCCCTGTTTGGGCTTCTTTTCCCTTTTTTAAATGAACCCCCTTTAATTTCTTTTGAAGGGACAGCAAAGAGATCTGGAAACCCTCTGTATAATTTTTTAAAAAAATGTCGGTTTTTTTTCAGAAAATTTTTTTTCCAAAACTTTTTCTCACCTAGATTTTTTTTTTTTCTGAAACTTAAATAAATTTTTTTTCAAGAAGCAAGTAAATTTGGGAGCGTTTTAAAAAACCCCCTCTTGGTCCTCTTGTTTTACTTTATTGTGGGAATTTTTTAAACCCCCGGTTTTAAGATTGAGTATTAAAAAAAAAACACTACTCTATCCCCGCACGAAAAAAATTTAAAAATCATTTTGCAAACAAAAAATATCCCTTTGATAAGGGCGATTTCAAAATTTTTTGTTTTACCTTTTTGGGAAACGGAAATCCGAAAATTCCCCTTTGCAAAACTTTAAAGGGTTTTTTTCATGTTTGGCTCGAAAAAATGTTCTACAGTGTATAATTTAAATTAAAAATCTGTTTTTCAGAACTTCGGGGAAAATTCTTAAGAAAACCCGTGCTAGATTGGGTTTTGTTAAAACGAATTGAAAATAAATGGGTCCAACGCATTTTTTTATAAAATGGGTTTTTTTGAGAAAAAACCCCAAACCTTTTTTATTTTTTTTGCGAAAAGAAATTTTTCCTACAAATTTGGAAATTTTAAAAAGAACATTTTTTCTCACTCAAAAGATAAAACAAATTTGGGCCCAAAAATGGTAAAATAAAATGTATAGAACCGTGTGCTTATTTTTTAGGGATTTGACCTGATGAAAAAAAACCTCCCCGTTTTAAACATATTTTCCGAAAATTCATTGGGATTTTCTAACCCGTCAATTTTTAAAAATCATACTTTTAAATTTAGAAAGGGAGTAATAGTAACCCTTGTAATAAATGTGCTCAAAAGGTTGCCATTAATTCAAAACTATTTCATTTTCCCTAAAGCCGAATCCCCATTTTATTTCTACGTTTTCCCCGGGTAAGTGAAGTTACGGGCCCTCACTTCCGGGTTTAAAAAAAAAGTGCAGAAATACCTTTAAAAGAATTATTTAAATGATATTTCAGTTTTTAAAAACTTTTTTTTATGAATGTGCATATGCTTTTTCATTTTTTGTTTTAAAAAAATTTGGGTTTCAAGCAAAGGGGGCCCCTTGTGCAAAAAAACTTCCGGGTTTTTGTTCCTTTCCTCCGCCCGCAAAAACCCCCACATTTCTCCCTTTAAATTCCCCTTTTTCCTTCCCATAAAGTTTTTATTGATTTAAAATTTAAAACTCTTTCCCAAAGGGGGAATCGGACCCTATAATAGAAAAGTCACGTTACATTTTATGTAACTGATGACCATAGGCCCAAACTTTCTTTTTTACTTTTTAAAAATACTGTTTCCAAAACATGAATCTTTTTTTTGTATTCGATTTTTAATTTCCATTTGGGGCCCCAGCTTTTCAATGACAAAATATATATCTTTAAAAAAACTCAAAATCGAAAAATAATGAAATATATAATTTCCAGTATTTTAAAAGGGTTTTTTTTGGGGGGAAAAAAGCTTCGGAGATACAAAAAACACCCCTTTTTTTTTTTTAGTTTTTTTACTTATGAAATTTAAAATTTTTTGGTGTATATTTCCCTTTCCCGGAACTTCTATTTCCTTTCCCCTTATAAATTTGGGATTTCAAAATCAAAAATTGAAAAATAAGAAATCGTCCTTTTTTTGATTTTGCCTTTTTTTAAAATTAATATAAAATACCTTTGATGAGGTTTTTTAAATTCACACTAATAAGATAAAAGGGCCCCTATGCTATTTTTAAACTTTTTATTTTCAATAATACCAGCTACTATAATAAACAAATTCTACAAAGTCCAGTCAGGTTTTAAAAAAGAGGGTGGTGAGGGGCAAAAATTTCAGTAACCCAGTATGAGTAACAAATTAAAGACAAACACGTATTTAAATTTAAGGGAAGGGCGACAAAAACCCCAAATCTAAAAAAAATTTTTTCACATGAGCGAAAAGAGGTAACTTTGTTTAAAAGTTACGTAGACGAACTTGTGGATTAACACTCATATTCCCAAAAAAGGGAAAGTATAAAAAAAACATTTTTTAAATAAACAACAAAGGAAAAAAAAATTTTTTAAAATTTTTCCCAAAATTTTAATAATGACAGAGACAAATACTAACGAAATATAGGCCGTTGATTTTGTATAAGGACCTTGACAAAGCAAAAGGGTGGAAAAGAAACCTTTAAAAAAATATGGAAAAGGCCCAAAAAAGTACACTAATACAATTCATTTAACTGATCTGTTTACATTCCGCTAAACTTTTAAAATTAAAACCCCAAAAAAAAGACGTATTTTGAAAGGCTTTTAAAATTTCAAAAAATAAAAAAACAGCAACAACTTTTCAAACATTAGTTTAACCCATTCTAACATTGGTGCATGAGAGAAAACGGTTTAAAAGTTTTTTATTGAACACCACTAAACTTTCCCAAAAAACGGTTTTCCCCACGGTAAAATAAGGGTAGATAATCCTTTAAAGTTCAGTACGGAACTTAAAGTATTTGATTGCAAAAATTTTTTTTCTTAATAAATTTTCCTTCAATATCCAAATTTTAAAAAGGGAAAATTTTTTTTTGATAAAAATTTTTACCCCTTCTCATATACAGAAACTGTAGCCCCCAAAGGGCCCTTTAAAAATTTTGTAAAAGGGGCCCAAATTTCTTTTAAATATCATTCCTCAAGTCCCTCACTGCAATACATGTAATTTATTCCGTCAAGTAAGCTGTGGTCTAAACCCTTAGTATAACCTTAAACCACTTTTATTATTTATATTGACTACTTTTTAACATTTCTTCACTTCCTTAACAAAATTTCTAACTTGCTTATTACAAGTTTTTGTTAGATACTAGTTCCTTTTGTATATCTACTAACTTTCTTGACGGAATGGAAAAGTTGTTCATTTCACTTTTGCCAGATAATGGAAGATAGCCTAAAACTTTATTGCTTATACTGCAAGCGCTTTGTATAAACTGTGCTGTATATGAGTCAAGCTTTGTTCGCCATTTTACTGCAGTTGCACTAGAATTTTTCCTCTGCGTGCAATGTCTACAAGTATCTCGGTTGGATAGTGTTTGGTTTTCCAAAAACATTTTGATGTTGTTTGAAAACTCTAAGCTTGCAAATTGAAACATTTCTTGTGCTGTTCGTATTGGTTCATTTGCCAGATTCTCATAGCTAACAATGAACAGCCTATTTGGATATTGTACAAGAATCTGTTTAGAGTATGTTAGATCTTCTATTAATGTTCTGCAATGACTCTGTACTATCAGTTTCCAATGTGAGTGTTTTTGTTTAACCCATCTTGAATTAAAAATTCCCCTCGGATCTCTAACAAGATGAACCACTCTCAAATTTGGATACACATGCAAAAACCGTAATAAATATTTCATCCTTAATTTAATAAATTTCATAACTTTTACAGGTGCTTTTTTACAGTAATTTTCTGCTGCTTGTAGACTAGCTTTAAAAGTTCCATTTTTCCCACAGCATCCATTGGCATTTGGTGTTGACTTTTTTTCCACACATATTGGAATACATATTGAACTTAAATTACAGTGAAGCCAGAGATTAATTGCATATAGCAAGTCTTCCATTTGTCTTGTCATACTAAACAAACTGAAATAAAAGTCTTATTCTATATTATATATAAAAAAACTTGTTCTATAATATACATATACCAATTCATATTTGATATTATGTTCAACATTATTGATGCCTTTGTTTTCATTTAATAAACATTGATAAATAGCTTTTAAACTATAACTATAAAAAGAGGATGAATATCAAATCTGCAAAGCAACGTTTCAAAACCGCAACTGCAGCTGCAGGTGATAACATACAAAACATTGTTACAAAAATATGAATTATTTTGCAATCAATTGCAACGAATGTGGAAAATTTAATATTTGCCAAACTGGAGATAAATTAAGAACTATTCATGCACACGAAATAAAATATCTTTTAACTAGATACATCCAACTAAGTAACCATTTAGATGTTTATAGTAATACAGCACCACAGTTTCACGTGTAAAATGAAATTAGATTGTACTTCACTTATGTTAGCGACCTTTTCATAAAATTCTTTAAACCAAAACTTAACAGATAAAAGTGACAGTTAAATGCTAAACAATCAAAACGGTATAATAATTACATTCCGCTGAATCAAGCAAAGTCGATATTACGTCCACTAATATTGACATTGCGTCGTTCCCATAATAAACTCACATTACATATGTATACACTGATTAGCCGATAGGCGAAACTAGTTTTTCCTCTAGATACTGTTGGGAAGTCAATTGAAGTCGTCTCGTTTACTTGATTTAAAGATTTAGTGTAAGTGTATCTCTCTCTCTCTCTCTCTATTTTATATATAAAATAAAAGATGGGAAAAAAGATGTGGAGAAAGATGCTTATGTCTTTACATTTTAATATTGTCTATAAACATTTAAAAATCAATAAAAATAAAGAAATGAATAACCGGTTTCACCCGTTCAACGCGGGATCCGAGTGAAACCGGTAATTTATTTCTTTATTTTTATTGACTTTTAAATGTTTATAGACAATATTAAAATGTAAAGACTTAAGCATCTTTCTCCACATCTTTTTCCCCTGTATTTAATCCGTATTGTGCTTTTCAATTCGGATATATATATGATATTTGTTTGTTTGAGTGAATATGGAATATATCTCACTGAGAACTGAGAAAATTTTAGCGTAGCGCGAGTGAACATGTGAAAATTTTTTCACTTCGAGGTGAGATATATCCATATTCACGAAAACAAACAAATTTTCTTTTTATTTTATGCTCAATTACATTTAGATTTGCATTTTGCAACTATTTTTAATCTCAGCGCGGGAAACAGACGCGCGTAAACAGACATGACGTCAGACGTGCAGTGACGTTATAAAGACGCATACAATATTAAGTTCCATTTTATTTTATTTTTTGCTGCATTACGTTATGAAATTCTCTTTCAGTAAAATAATTTGAATAGAGAAATAAACTATAAAGAACAAAGTGCGACTACAATTTTTATCCTGCTTTAAGCAAATAATTAAAAATTCATACACAATGTAATGAGGGGGTGGAGCTATATCTCTCACAGTGTGAAAATATAGATTTCATATTTTCACAGTGTGGGTGATGAAATATGAAAATATTTAACTGATAGAATACAGTATTTTATTAGTTAGCATAAGATAAATAAATACTCACACCTATATATATCTTGACACGTGTTTCTCATACTAGATAATGATTGAGAAAAGTACGTATATATACTAAAGCAACATTAACATAAAATCTTTACATCTAGGTCTCATAATTGGGCTGCTAAATGACGTTGCAATTACATAATTGTGGAATAATATTTGCAAACAATTAAAATACAATTATTTACTTCCTGACCTATATCACTACATTAGTTGTGATCATTAGTTGCAATCTTGGATTCAATCACTTTTGGTTCCATGGAACTCCACAAGCTAGGTATACACATATCAAGTGTAACCGATCCTCAGAAATGTGTCTATTCGTTCATATAATTCTACAAGGAAAGAAAGTTCAAAGCCTTCTTTTATTAAATGTTGACCAATGCATAAACTTCAAAAATCAAGATAGCGGTAAAAAGTTAGAATTGACGCCATTTGTTTACCAAATTGAACAGAACATTCCTTAATGCAATTGTAACGTTTTTTATTTTCGTACTGCTAACTGATTATGGAGTAATGACTCGACAAGAGAGTTGCTTTACTGAATGGGTATGGTTACCGTTTCACTAGAAATTTACGATTGTATCAAATTATGCCGGAAGTATTTCAATCATTTGACTATCAACTATTTCAGTTCTGCAAAAATGAAATATGTATATATAATTGGGAAATTATATGACACGATACTGCTGAGTAAGTTACTACTATATTTTACGGAAGAGCGTGAATATTATTTATTAACTCGGAACTTCGAATTACTAACTCGAAATTTCAAGTTACTAATGTTAAAATTTCGAGCTACTACCTACAGTAGTTTACGTTGATGTATAGGACCTGGCCAATATTGAGTACCTGGTGTATCCATCGGGTAGCCCTACAGGGTAATATAATTAAGATGACCGGGCCGCGTTTGCTCATAAAAATATCACTATTTAAACCATGTTTATTTATTTATCATCTTTCACGTCGAAACGACACAGTAATAGTGCATATGGCGACTGCTGAGCTTTTATGTTGGAGAAATACCCCATGTGCTTAAACCATGTTTAAGTCTGGAAGATGTTCGACCTAGTTTGAGCCCATATGACAACAAAATATAGACATACCCTAAATAAACGTTAGTTAGGAGTCTGACTAAGATCTGGTACCTGCACAGATCAAAATTATGAGGAGCGGTCATTAAAGGAGAACGAGAATTATACAACTTTAGAATATTTCACTATTTTGACTATATCTTGAAAGTTTTCAACCTAGCCCTACACCTGAATATAGCATACATGTAAATGAAGGTCTGGATACAATTTGAAATCGGAGTAGCTCCAGAGGCTATTGTAGGTCATATTTTGATGTATGATAGTAGAAACTCATGTATACATATAAGTTCGGTACGATATATTCCTTTTCGAAGAGGCAACAGTTCATTATTATAACACTTTTGGCCTTTGACAGACAGACAGACGTTCAAATTTTGCGGATGAAAGGGCAATATTGTTTTTCGAAATTTCGTGTTATTAACTTTCGAGTTCGATACTATATTAATAGAAGGATGATTCCTTTTCTAAGAGTCAACAGTTCTTTATAACAGTTTTGGCCTTTGACGGACAGACAGACGTTCAAATTCTGCGGATGAAAGGGCAATATATGAATTCGAAATTTCGTGTTTTTAACTTTCGAGTTATCAAAAAACGCACATGGCACTATTACTCCTCCGTAACATTTACATATATTTGGACAATTAAATATTTAGAAGAAACTTATATATAGAACTTCATAACTACGTTTATTGCCACATAGCTCATTAACTAAGGGAATAAGTTTTCTTTTCTGTCAATAAATTAAATCGTTTGAAAGGTACATGAAAACATTTTTATACTACTGTTTCATTTCGATTTGTGCAACTTGAAGTTCGGGTAAAATGTCCGTTAATTACACTTAGCTATCATTTGGTATCTTTTGTAAATGTAAAGAATAATAATTATATTTTTGTTGCTTTTCCGCTTAAAAGAATATTAAAGGAATAACATAATATGAAAATAACTATGTAAAAAGGGTAACAAAAGACAGAATGGGGGCGAAGAGGTGAGGGTGTAAAAAGTGTATAATCTTTTACAATGTTTATGATGATAAAAAGTGTTTCATAATTTGAAATGAAAAAGTAATGAGGTATTCGAGGGAATTTTTGCCTTTTTTTGTTTGAAGAGGTCTAGATTTTCCTTTCCCAAAGCTATAACATTTTCCAATAAGTTTCTGTTTTCTAATTTCTGAATGACGCTTTCAATTTTTGGAACTAGTTTACAATTTGTCATTTGCATTTTTTTTATCGATGCCTGTTTTTAAGGTATTAGGCCCCTAATAGTGATGTTTAAAAATGACATTTGCTTGGTATATTCTTACAGTTGACCGTGCTTCACACTATGTTGCAAATTTTTAAAAACTTTTACCGTGCCGATTTTTATAAATTTTGTGTAATTTATGGTTTTTCCTCAAGCTCAAGTAGAGACAAATTTCAAAGCGGCAGCCTTCATCCAAAACGTTGCAGATAATTCATTATACCAATATTTTTTATGAAAGAAGCATCAAAGTATTGGTAAACAATTACAAAAATTAAAATAAAACAGTCAATATCATTTTTTTTTCTGGGGTACCTTAAATAAAGGGATTTAATGAGACAAAATTCTAATTTCAACATTGAAAAATTAAGGTCAAATCCTGCGGGTCTGTTTTGAATTCTGATCACTTCATTCAAAAATACCCTTGGGGCAGAAATAAAATCTATCTACATTTCTTCCACAATATGTAATCGAAAGAGTGAAGGCAAAATAGAGAACTTTTACCGCATGTAACTCAATATTTTTAAAGATTTCTAACTCTACCCTTTCTGTTTCAGAGGTAAATTCACTTTGAACAGCAAGAAATCACTTATCAAAAGAATTATTTACACTTTTGTACAATGAGTCAGTAACAAGTATTGAAAGAAGTAAAAAGTTACTAGAACAAAAGAAAAATAAAGGAAAAAAAATTTGGTCCCAGTGTGACTTCAACCTACGCACCCCGCCACCCCCCCCCCCCCCCCCCCCCAAACCCCACCTGAAAATTGCAGCCAAAGTAGGTTTGTGGTAGGAATTGAATACTCTTCAAAAAGGAGGTACTCTGTTATGGGCCTAATACCTTAAAAAAAATAGTCGCTTTTTTCAACATGTTTTGTGCAACTAATCACTCCCAGAAAACGTGCTTTAGTGTTTCATCACGCATGTTACAAAGTCTTCATGATATAAGTTGGCAGTTATAAATGTATATATTTGTTGAAATAAAAACAAAATAGGTAAGGGTGAATTTCTCGGAAGCATGGAGCTTCAAAAATAAAGCCTCAGAGCCACGCATTTGCAAAGTAGGCCTTCAGCAAAAGGAAGCTGTAATGGAAAAAATATTTCCGATGGGTTGCTTCAAAAATCTAACAAGTACATATAAATTTATGCCAAAAAGAAGATAATCGAGGCGAGGGAAAGTAGTAAGGGGTAAAATGTGTGGCGGGTGGTAGTAGTGGGGTCGGGGGAGGAAATAGAAAGGAAAAGTAGCTGTAGAACTTTTTTTGGAATAATTATATTTGACATTACTCAATATTATCATTTGTTGACACAATAGAGATGAAGATATTCAATATTATTTACTATCGTTATCGACATGACTTTCTCATTTTCACAGTGGAGCGACTGTTTCTCCTTTCATTTATATAAAACATAATATTTTATTTGGGTATTACATTTTATCACTTTTTCCATTCAAGTTTCATCTTTGTATTGTTTTATTATTTTTTATTTACTTAACTTTGATGACTTGAAAGCGGATACAGCATGGATAATCTCACGTTCGTTCAAAAACTATGCGTGGAAAAATGGTACATTTGCCTTGCCGTTTCAAAACAAAAAGCAATGTTTGACCTAAAGTCACCCTAAAGTCATATACAGTGTAATGCTTTAATCATACTATTCTTTCTACTATTATTTCTACGTCTTCTATATTATTTTCCCATATAATAAAGCGGTTTGCGTTAATGTTTCCAGGGTTTATATTCTAGATAGGAACATATTTTGGCACTTATCATTTTTATATCTTTCATCGAAAATTTATTTTTAATCATACATTTGTATTTTTACCAAATACTGATCCATGGCTTGTTTTTTAATGATGTTTCTTTTAACCCAGCAAGCTTTCAATTAATTTAAGAAAGCATAAGTATCCATTAACCTAATCCCTCCAATTTCGTAAGAGTTCAGACGGGCTATATGAGTTTAATAATGTGAAGTAGATTGTATTAATGACATATGAATATTACACATGATTTTATTAATTTCAAAACTTTAACTTATCTTAAAAGACACAATAATATACATGCATAAAATTGTTAATCGGGGGAACATGATTGATGCCAAAAGTAACGCAATGAAAGAGACACCAAAAGCTTCAAGAAAGGCAGGCTCTTTCTGATTACTAATGTCGGGACAAATAATTTGAGCATTTTTAATTTTTTATATCTGTTTAGACATGTCGTGCTTTTGTAGGTTTAGAGTCAGACCATCATAACTACATGTAATGTGATGTTTTTACAAGCATTTTATGGAGAAAGAATATCACACTTGCCCACCAGGCATCGTTGCAGCAATGGGAGGGCACGACATTCCGTAAGCATATAGATGGCTCCCTCTAATTAAGAATTATACTCTTGCCATGCTTTGAGTGCACGTCGATGAAAGGCAAGCGATTGCATTGATTCAGTCAACTTTGCGACGGATGCCCCCACCAGTTTATACATCTGTATCACAAATAAAAAAATGATACCAGTCTTACGATGAAAAAGAATATATTATGATTGTGGGACATTTTTGACATCTTAATCTTTATATTTAACTTTAAGTTTATTGTTTAAACTGTGATGTTTTATCCGAACGTAAACGACGTTGTTATACCTTGAACGAAATTCCGAATGGTAATCAAACGCGAGCTATAAACATGGCGTTATTCGGAAACGATATTATTATAAATTTCCTGGATCTGAAATATTCGTAAACTGAAAAATCAGTATAACCTAAAACGTAGTTTTGACACAGTGAAACGTTACTTTTTGTCTTTGGTCGTGCTTTTGATATCAATAATTACTGATTGTACAATTCCATAACACGTTACAACATGTTTCAACAAACAACAAAGAAAAACGGCAGGTTATGTTCAAAGTAATAAGTGCATCTTGCGGTAATGTTAAAACAAAGATCATGAAACGTACCGAAGGAGCAAATGACATTCATAATGCTATGTAGCTTTTTTACCTTAAAAACACGTCAGTGATATAAATGTGTTGGTCCTGGTAGCCCTTTAGACTATGGACCTCCTGTTAATGAACAAGACGCAGTATGCATAATTCAAGGTCTTTGTTATGATTTTTTAAACAAAATTTAATTGTGACATAATTTTTGTCTCCTTTCGAAACATAACATTCAGTCTAAATAGCAAAAAAAAAAAATGGCAAACGACCAATTGATATGAAATATAAACTTGGGGTTGGCAATACTGATGTAATTTGGCCAGGTGATGTTGTTGATATGCAAGTTTTTCAACAGACAATAGAAATATAGATGACTGGTTTACTGTAATAGATGTGTTAAGTAAGTACGCTTGGTTTATTCCATCAAAAATAAAAACGGAGGAACTTTTACATAAGCATTTTACAAAACAGTCTCAAGGAACTTTTACATAAGCATTTTACAAAACAGTCTCAAATGGAAGAATTCCTAAACATTTCTTTCTAGCAGGATGAAGGAACGAGTTTTATAATTAAACTGTCCAAATATTTTGTTTTTAAATAATGATAAAATAAATTTGTATGACACATAATACGAAGGGAAGGCGGTAGTCATAGAGGTATAAAAATATAAAACAAATAGTGTGGAAATACTTTTCTGCAAACAATATTTACACTTACATGAATGATTTAGAGGAAATGGTGAACGAGTCTAATAAAACAAAGCATTCTAAAACTAAACTGACACCGACTGAAGCCTGCAAAGATTCGAATTAATGCACTCTTTACTTTAACTCGAACAGTAATTTGCTAGTACAGAAGAGTTAGCTAGTATTAAATCGGAGACCGAGTTCGTATAGTTAAAATAAGGAGGCATTTTGAAAACGTTTAGCGGTGGTCTAGTGGATAAGGTGTCGGCCGCTCAATCCAGGGGTCGTGGGTTCGAGTCCCATTGGGGTCACGACCATGACTTCTAATATGACACCAGTACTGGTTTTTCCAGGAAGCGGACTCGAGAGTGGTTCCAATAAGCTTGAAGCTTTCATCACAATCGAGCTAAAACAAATTAGTATAAACTAAACTAAACAAGCTTTTCAACTTATAGGTACACTTGAACCTCTCCAGAGTGGCCCTCTCTCTAGCAAAAACCTCTCTATAACAACACCATCAACAATTTCCTAAGCTAAAATATTCTATAAATTTTACCTCTCCAGAACAACAGCCCATACATAACAGTCCATATTTATATCCCCCAAAACTTGTTGCTCTACAGAGGTTGCACTGTATATTTCTCAATAAGTAATAAGTATTAAAGCTTCATTGGGCAAAGACATTAATTTAAACACTCTTTTCTGTACTCAACTGTTTAGTACAGAATAGGAAAATGCATGATGATTTAATCTTTATTTATTGTAAACAGTTTTTTAAAGTAAATAAAACACAACATTTTGCTATTGAAAGAAAACTGTTTTACTGTAACAAAGCATTACACTGAACAATACCAGCTGTCCAACATTTGAAAATATTTCTAGAAATATTTAATTCTAGTGATACAGTAATAAAGAAATAATTTAAACCAAAGCAGTGTTTTAATACTATTTATACATGATGAGTGGTTATACATCAGGCGTAATATTTTCACAATGGTACAGCCCGAGCGAAATTGTTTCAAACGACTTATAACCACCGGATTGTATCAATAATTCTGCAAAAAAAAAATTTCCTTTCTAATGATGATGTCGCAAAATTTAGACCAATATAATGGAACTGTTTTCTCATGTATTCATGGCGCCAAATGTTAGGTCGTCACGTTCCTTTGTTTATACACACAGGGACTGGAAATAGTAATACATCTTGCGGAAGAGTTCAATTTGGGCGAAAATGATGGCAAATTATTCTATAAAGCAAATAACAAAATTAGTATGTGTGTAAAATAATCTAGACAGTTTTGCAATGTTATATTTCATTTCAAATATGCTATTAAGTAAAATACTGGATCAAATTTGAAAGCACTATTTCTAGATGCAAATATGGTGGTAAATATCAAGTTGACGTTATGTTAACATAATAACTTTGTGATGATTAATACACTGCTAGTCATATTTGAATGAATTTTAGACTTTTAGGAAATATAAAGTCTGAAATGCGGTTTTTAAAATTGTCTTAAAAGTGATACACTAATTTAGCCA
The DNA here is from genome assembly GCF_021730395.1 of Mercenaria mercenaria. Taxonomy (NCBI): domain Eukaryota; kingdom Metazoa; phylum Mollusca; class Bivalvia; order Venerida; family Veneridae; genus Mercenaria; species Mercenaria mercenaria. The sequence goes on from NC_069364.1 coordinate 44,592,562, forward strand.
AAGAATACGATTTATAAAGATACACTGATTGGCTAGCCATTGTTCAGTGTAATTATGAGTCTGAGATATTACTGAAGTTTAAAAAGCTTTATAGATATGTATTGTTTCTGTATTTAATGTTATAAATATTTTCATGTATTATTGACAATATAATCAGCAGATTAACCAGTGTCATTTGTTATGCTATGCTCCGTATAGTGAACACTACTTTTGATTACTGTGAAAGAAATTAAAGGTCCTACTTCTTGTGTCCAGCCCTTAAACACCACGTTGTTTTACTATATACATGAAAAATATTTCCTTTTAAAAAAACATATGCTCAAAACCAAAAACTTTGAATGGCCTATACATTTTAAGGGCTTACTTATAATGTCACTTAGACTCTTTTCGAGCTCACAAAATTTTCTAATAGTAAACAAAAATGGCTGCGAAAATTTTTTAAGTGACAAGGTTTTAGTAAGGTTCATCTTATTCAATGATTTCAAACACAACGAAGAACTGGGTACAAAATGGTGAATTTTATACCTCTTTCATAGTAAGATATAAAATCACTTAGAATTTTGTCGAACTTACCTTTTTGTAAATTTGTATCTATTTGGAGTGCGAAAAAATTCTTAGTGACATTTTGATTAAAATGTCTTTCCTGTCAGACATTCCTTTAAAAAGTCCACTAGATTAAAAAATATATATAGTTGTTTTCAATCATATTTTCAAATATTACAACAGCTGCCAGAATTGTAAAGCAACAGGAATGTTTTCCTTCTCCTGTAAAATTTCAGGAAATGCAATTAGCACTTTGTCGCATTCACCCCTCGATTTAATCTTTATGACATTATGGCAATAAATCATTTCAACTAGGATGTGTCTGTAGGACACAGGGTGTGCCCCCACTGTTACATTTTTCACAAATAAGGGGGAATAACTAAAATGTTTGCAGTCTTAATGGGGTATAGCCTAAAAAATATGAAAAAGGTTTATTATTCTATACCATATACATTTTGAGCTATGAGCATCACAAACAAAAAATCCACTATTTTGGCTATTTCAATGGCCACAACTCTGTAATAAACACTAAAATTCTCAAGAAGAATACCAAGTGTGCAAGGTCACATTATCATAAAGACTCAAGCAAGGTTTCATGAATTTACGTTAAATACTTCCTGAATGAGGTACATAATTAGATGAAAATGTGCATATTTTTAAAATTTCAGGGGCCATAATTCTGGAAATAGGGGGTGGACCCTGAAGAAAAATATGAGGTGCGCAAGTTCATATCATGATAAAGACTCATGCAAGGTTTCATGAATCTATTTCAAATACTTTTTGAGCTAGGCGTGTCACAAGGTAAAAATGTGCATTTTTGACTATTTCAGGGGCCATAACTCTAAAAGTAGGGGGTGGAGCCAGTCGAAAAATAGGACGTGCATAAGTTCAGATCATGATAAAGATTCATGCAAGGTTTCATTTATTTATATAAAATACTTTTTGAGCTAGGCGTGTCACAAGGTAGAAATGTGCATTTTTGACTATTTCAGGGGCCATAACTCTAGAAATAGGGGGCGGACCCAGATGAAAAATAGGAAGTGCCTAAGTTCATATCATGATTAAGACTCCTACAAGGTTTCATGAATCTATATCAAATACTTTTTGAGCTAGGCGTGTCACTATGTGAAAATGTGCATTTTTAACTATTTCAGGGGCCATTGCTCTAAAATTAGGGGGCGAACCCAGACGAAAAATATGAGGTGCGCAAGTTCATATCATGATAAAGACTCATGCAAGGTTTCATCAATTTATATCTAATACTTTCTGAGCTAGGCGCGTCACAAACTTCGGACGGACGCACGGACACACAGACGCACGCACGGACAAGAGCAAATCTATATGCCCCCACCACTCATGGGGGGCACAAAAAGCTCTAGAATGCGAGACTGAATGCTATTTAGTAATAAGCCAGACCTGGACTTGATAATACATATATTCTTATGTAACTATGATTATTAGATATGTTTATAATCTCTCTTTACAGGATTCAAGAAAACACTTCCATAGACTTTAGGTCAACGAGCTGTTAATTTACATATTATTTTCCTGAAATGTAAAAGCGTAAATATCAACAGAAATAATGAAACCTTTCGCACTAAATGAAGTCGAATAGAAATCAACGAAGAACGCCGTTCCTGCCGATGAATCTCAGCCCTCTCCCAACACTTAACCTCTCGCCTCTGTTTAAGCAAGAGTACTCCCTCCCTATCCTCCCACACTTTAATACTAATTTGTTATTTTTTTTTAAAATAATTATTTCAAAATCAGTCTGTTCATAAATTAATATTTACCTCTTCTTGAGAATTATCTGTACGATTTTGTTCAAATTTTCTATTATTTTTCGTATAATTAAATGCGAAATTGGACAGCAGACCTTAGTCCGCGTTAGTCAAATCAAATGTTAAGAGCTTTAACTACTGCCAGTGTGCGAGGGGTCTCGCAATTTTAAATCATTATATTGCATCACATTTTGGAAATGTAATAACACATATTTAAAAAAGTACGAGTGAAGAGGTATATGTAGTACACTAAAAGAAAAGTCAAACGTAGAGTTATCACTAAATGTAATGAATGTATCCCCGCACACACTAAAACATTGCAATTTGACGCACATCGGATCGCACAAAAATGTGGACTGTATGTTCATAGCATATAAAAAGAAACAGTAGTTCAATAACTCTGCAGAATATATATCGAGGAAAACCTCAGCATCCACCATGCGAGACTAGGGTTAGTATTGATTACTTAGGTGAAGTTTCACATAATTGTGTGGAAAGGTTAGGAAGATAAGGCGTACACAAGATTGCATATGCAGATTATATGTATATAGTATGTTAACAAAAACAAAGTCCCGTGAATGTGCAGAAATATTTTTCTGAAAGAAACTAACATGACCGTATAAGCTAGGGTAAATACGGATCACTTTAAACTGCTAGGCGCTTTGCGCCCTAATTGGTCTGGTATATTGTGGTGGTGATTTAGTTCGTATAAATTCTCTCTACTATATATATTTATACCATGCATATACCAATAGGAACATAGGTTTATTCAGAAAAGACTCCTGCATTTACTGGCATGAAGTATTTGTTTTTATTTTTTGTAAACCAGGGTTGGACAATAATTCGCGCTTTTTGATTATAATAATAAGCAATATGCGATTCAGCGTGACCGTTATAATCGCACAGCCGATTTTACATTAAAAACATACATATCAATACGATGCTTAACAATGATTCTTTCATTTAGTAGCATAAAATAATCAAGCAATATGTTATTCATCGTTTGACCTTTCGTCGCCTTATTTCCACAATACACCTAGTACAATTGTTTTTCAAGTTTGGAAAATGCAAATCAAAAGTTTAAGTATCACTAACTTTGCACAAAACTTTTTCAGACTTATATAAAGATTTCAAAAGAATTGTTAAAATAGAACTGTAGAAAATTAAAATGATGATTATAAAATATCATTTGAAGATAAATATTAAAGTATTAAAAGTGACTTCAAAATTCAACTTCTAGTTAGGTCCTTGTGGAATAAAAATAAAAATATAAAAAAATGTAAAATTGCCTTTAGAAATAAGATGGCAAATGTCTTTTTCGAAGTTTAATACTGACTATAAAGAAAAAAAAAACAAACGATGAGCATTTACAAAACATTAATATTAACGTGATACTGGAAACTGACTTCAATGTATTCAATAACTTTCAAGCATGAATCCTAATGAACTTTTAAAGAAATATTTAACAAATTTCAATAATGCAATATTCCGAAATGATCTTCTTACAAAACATGTGCCAACATTCAACAGAAACTGAAGAAAAACTATTGGATGACTATTAATATTCAATTATCTACTAAACTAAAATTCAAGAAACAATTTCATTTTCTTCATCTTCAAAATGAAAATTATAACAAAACCAACAAGATCTATACTCTTCAAGCCTATATATTTCAGCATTAAAGGAATCGTGCTTTTAAGATATAATTATTTTTCATCTTAATACCAATTCACAAAAGCAGCATTAATACTGCGTATTTTCAACGTACAAAATTTTAAATCAAATGGAAATTTATAGGTTTATTGACAAATATTTCATTCAAATACTGCATACTATTTATGTAAACATAAATTCAACAGTATCCTCGGCGTACCATGATTCGCTGACTTAATCTTAATTCAGCGCAAACTCAATAAATAACAGTTGTCATGAGAAAATGTTTATATACCTGATTAGATACATTTATCCTCAACCACATACATTATTCCAACTTACTTTATTCGATTTAGTTATCTAGTGGGATTCATCCGAAACAGTCATGTCAAATAAATTAAGTCAGTCGTCTGCAAAACCTTGATTTCGCGGATATGACATAAGAGCATCCTGGGACTTAAATCACGTGACTTAAAGGTCAAATATAGTTATGTTATAGTCATGATTTTCAATCAATGTTTTAGCTTTAAAAATTTTTCACTACGTAACAAAAATTAAAACATTAACATTTCAAATTTCCAACAAAATGGCTTCTATTTTTCAAGACGGATATGACATCAGAGCATTCTGGAACTTAAATCATGTGACTTAAAGGTCAAATATAGTCATTTTATAGTCATGATTTTTAATCAATGTTTTAGCTTTAAAAATGTTTCACTACGTAACAAAAAATAAAACATTAACATTTCAAATTTCCAACGAAATGGTTTCTATTTTTCAAGACTTACACAGTGAGGACATAAAAAAGGTTCCCCTCTTTTAGTTACTTTTACGTCAGTGCAGTGAATCTGATTGAGTCAAGTGTTTCTTTTCCCATCTCATTACATTGAGCTCACTTTGGGAACGTGATAGAGACAATAATGGCCTTTATTTACTTCTGATAGGCTAAGGTTTATTCAGAAAGTTTGAAAAAGCAGGGAAAATTATCCTTTGATAAAATGTAAACAAAGTAGAAGAAGGAAATTTGGACTTTTATAAAAACATTTTAGGGTATGACTTCGTAGTGGCTATATTTCGGGATTAACGTAAAAGGTAAAATTGTTATGACAGATTAATATTTAATGCACTTGCCTTATAAAAACGCATTTTTTTTTTAAATAATTAGAATAATCGTCATGGTTGAGTAACATTCGTAGTAAATGCTGGCGCAATTTTCGATGTGTGAATGGAAATCTCGCGTGACCAGTAAGCAAACAAAAAAGGCCGCGAACCAAGATACTCCGCGATTTGAAGGACTCCGATATATAAGAGATCAAACCACATTACCAAACAGTTTGAATTATTTTCATCAGTATCGTGCTCACACTTTGTATCGACTTTGTCCTATATGTGTTGTTCATACAGACAATTCATTTATCAAAAATGAGAACTGACTGTATATTAGACATCATTATTTCTCTAGGTGTGCGTTATAGTTTATAACCACTTATAAACACAGTAAAACACTAGTCTCACACAGACTTGTGCCTAATTATACTTTTTATAATTATAATCAACTAACAAATTTGAAATAATTCTATATCATTATTTATTGAGAAAAAATCAATTAAAACAATTGTAATTAATTTATAACTGACTCAAATTTGACTCATTATTGTAAATAAATGCTATTATTCTTAATAATTGTGCCTCATCTATTAGTGTTAAGGTGAAATTTCACACTGTTTATACCTATTGTGCTGTAAGCTTTTTTGGTATTCTTTCATCACTTATATCTTTAAGGTATTTTAAAAGCTTTGATTGTGAATGCCACATAAAAACAGTCAGTTGCATTATTTTTCTTTAGAAAATATTGTATTGATGAAAATAATGTATCTTATTATAGTTCGGTATAGCCTTTTTCAATCTAAAAAAAATAGCAGAAAAACAAAATACTGTCCAGTACTGTTTACCAATATAAAATGATTTTATATAACTGTAGTGTAGAGTGATTTATTAGTGAATACAGTAGTCTCACATCATATACACAGGTCACCTGGTAGGAAACACATATTAGTCTTGTTTGTGTCATGGTATAGAACATTTATATTAAAAACACGGGTATGGTGGAAATGTTACATTTATATTTTGCGGCTCGCTGGTAATTAAACACGTAAAGCTTCAGCCCTATGACACATCATGAGCTTTGCTGCGTTTAAAAATGTTCTATTTCCAAAAGTTACAAGAAGACATTTTAAGGCATGATTTGATGAAAAATAATTATTATCAATTACTTGTCCTGAATAATTCTAATTAATAATTATTTGTCCCTGAAACCAAATAATTATTTGTAATTTAATTTAGAAGATTGCCAACATGATTGTTATTATAAATTATTTTATAAAATAATTAGGCACACTCCTGGTCTTGCACTGAAAGTAGAATAAACTATCTACGCGAAAAAGTGATACACATTAACATTGTGTTTCAATCTGTTTTAAAATATTTTTGTTAAATGAAACATCGCCATGTTCCTCATACTGTTGTCACGTGATGTGAAATTGGTGTTTCAAAATGTGGCCTTGTGGAAATTACCTTAAGTGTTTTTTACGACTTAGGGCTTTTTGGAAATGTGATTTACTCTAGTTATATGCGTTCCACAACGAAACAATCAGGATATTATGATACCAAACATTCCAAATTGTCCAAAACTGATATATGGCGTTGTGGAAATCAGGCGACACGTTATAATCACACGGACGATATTAGTTTTAAACATATATACCGATACGGCGCTTAAAAAATGATTTCTTCATTTATAAGCATACAATATTTGATATTTTTTTCTTTTGGAAACCAGTGTTGTATAAAATTTGGCGCTTTTTTATTAAGCAATATGCGGTTCAACGTGCAGCCGTTACATGTATAATCACACGGACTGTTAGTTTAAGACATTTTTAGAAACACGACGTAGAAAATTATTCAGGTATGATTCCTTCATTTACTGGTAAACATTTGAATATTCAGATACGTAGGAACTCAGGGATGGGCGATAAGCATCATAATTTGAAAATTGAGAATTTTAAAGGAAAATTATGATGCATTTCCTTTTATGATACTTTAAAAACAATTCTCTATATCCTATTTAAATAGAATGTTATAATGTTGGATTGAAATGAACTTTTTAAAAAGTCTGGGGTCGATAAATGATTACGATAATTGCACGCTTAGAGTAAGATATCTATCTGTCTATCTATATGTATCTATGTATATATCCGAACTGAAAAGCACAATACGGATTAAAATCATTCGAAAAAGATGTGGAGAAAGATGCTCAAATCTTTACATTTTAATATTGTCTATAAACATTTTAAAATCAAGAAATGAATAACCGATTTCACCCGTTCGACGCAGGATCTTCAGATAAATAAGTTTGTTCCTATGCGTTGACGTCATGACGTCATTATTGTCGCTTGCATCTTAGAAATGACGCCGCTTATGTCTTGTACAATTATTTACTTAATTAATTGACAGTTCTAATGTTAAAGTGTTAAGCAATGGATGAAACAATTTAACAAAGTGGTTTTCTTTGATTCTTCGTAGAGTACTGTTATTTGCTGTTGGTCGGTATATAGGGGAACTCTTGTTTTTGTGTTGCAATTTTTTTGCGCATTGCGCGATATGTCTGCTAACTGGAATAGGAGTATCTTTGCCTTGTCGGATATGCTGATTATATAATATAACCCTGTTTCTCAAATTTCCCGTTTCCCCTATGCAATCTTTGTTGCATCCGTTACATTTTATTGCATATATCACATTAGTGACATCGCATGTTCCTGAAAATTTTATTATAAACGACTTGCCATTATAAAATTTGAACTCGTTCCCTTCTGTTATGTGTGTACACAATTTACATCTAGGTCGTTCACATTTTCTTTTTGTGGCCTAATTGTTCGTCTCATCGTATCTTGCTGGAATAAGGATCCTCTTCAGATTTTGTGGCTGTCGTTTGGTTTTAATAATAGAAATGTTTCCTCATGTTACATGTATGTTGTTTCTAGATGAAATAAAACGATTCATTGCAAGTGGAGTTCAGCTGAATAGATATGTATAAAGATACATTTCTCGGGGGATGGAGGCGGCGGGAGGGGGTGGAGGAATGGCCATAGGAAATATAATGTGGTAGACACTTTTATTTCGGAAATGATTAACTTTAAACTGTTGTCTTTTCTCTGTGTGTTTTGTTTTATTGTTTGGAGATGTTTTGGTTATGAGAAATAAACTGTTCAATTGGTTCAGGTCTTAAACAAGGTAGGTGTGAAATTTAGTAGCCGCGATTGAACTGAAAGCACACATCTTAGTCACAGCGCCACCAGTACTGCATAGCGCCATTCCTAATGCGTCAGCGCCACCTCTTTAAAAAAAATACTGCTATATTTCTTTTAAGGGAGAATTCAATACTACTATTGTTTGCCCATGTAAGCATCGTACATATTTTGACCAACTGCATACGCGATAATGTTCTTATAGTGTGTATATGCATCCTATTACAGCTCTAATACAGACAGAAATCAAAAAGTATAATTTCGCAATTCAGAAGAAACGATCTTGACGCCACAATTTTTTATAATATTTTAATAAAATGACAGTCATCCTGAACTACTTCATCCGATTTTAAAAGTAAATTTCATCAATTAAAATATAGGACAAAAGATAAACATTTACAATTTGTTACCACGGAAATGTCGATAGCTCTTTACCGTAACACCACATTTTGGTGATGACGCTAGGGTTTAGTAGTTCTGTTATTATTGGTTGCAACGTCTCATCGACATAATTATAGGTCATGCTTTGATGGTGGAGGAAGACCTCAATTGCCCCATCCATTCATCATTTCATCACGGGCGGGCACCTGGGTAGAACCACCGACCATCCGTAATCCATGTGTTTGGCTTCTTCACATGAAGATATCAACGTCCCGGGTGAGGCTCTGTAAGAAGCAAGTGATTCAGTCAGAGACCTTAACCAATCGACCACGCCTAGTGTAAATTTTGTAGACATTAAGACCTGTATTGTAATAATATTATATTCGAACAACGCATCTAAATTTAGGCGTGTAGCAAAACAGGTGTGTAACTAGAACAATATAATGATCTAATTTTAATAAAAAAAGTTAGGGTACTGCCGTTATAATCACACGGGCTGTGTGAATTTTACACATTATATACCTGTATTATCGTGTATGAATACAGCATGCACTGGTATAAATATTTTGGGTATTAAGGCGCATAACAACACATGGGTCTGTGTTCCTTTATTTGTTTATTTTGTCCCTGTGTGTTTGCTTTGCGCGCGCGTGTGTGTGTGTTGATCGCTTGCAGTGTTTGTGTTTGGTGTGGCTACCTTTTTAGAATGCGGCTTTCTCTGTCAGATATTCTTCCTTGTTTTTTCATATTAAATTACATATGTATCTTATGTGTAAGAAAATATGCTTCTTTTGAACTACTGCTTTGGTATTAAAACCATTCGATTAGGAGAAATGGATTATGAAGTTGAAATCGTGAATTCTTGAAGTTGAAGTCGTCAATTCAAGAACTTGAAATAGTGAATTCGTGAATTTATGAAGTTGAAATCGTGAACATAAAGCTGCAGTCTTTAATTCATGAAGTCTTTCGTAATTTTTAGCATTAAATACTACTTATATAAAATTCCGGAATGGGAGGTATATAGTTTTGGCGTTGTCGGTCCGTCCGCAGCCATATCTATAAAGTGGTTAAGTGTACTTCAATAAAAACTTCATATCAGTAATAACCACTATAGGGATATATAAAATTCGGTCCTGCAAGTTACAGTCAGATTGCTCAAGTAACAACAGAGTTATGGCCCTTAGTAGTTGCAAGTGTTAACTGCATAGGGGACCATATATAGGTGAGTTTCTGAATTTGTAAATGCTTATAATTCAAAAAGGTTTTAAGCTAGAATCCCCAATCTGGAAATAATTATCAAAAGGCACAGGACATTTGATGTCACATTAGTATTATCCCCCTCTGACCCACAAAAACAGAGTTTTCTCCCTTGATAGGTTATAAAATAAGGCTTCTGGTCTCTCATTAAAAAGTATTTTAGCAAGAATCACAAAACCTGAAATTATTATTCATTGGCACATGACCTTTCTTTACACTTAGTACCCACCCCTCACCCCACCCATTCCCTTGATCCAGTAAAAGCAGAGTTTTCCCCTTGATTGGTTATAAAAATAGGATTTTGGACTCATTCGTCAAGTATTTTAGGTAGAATAGCTAAACCTGAAATAATTATTCATCGGCACATGACCTTTATTGACACTTAGTATTCTCCACCTTTGACCTTGTAAAAGCAGAGTTTTTCCTCTTGATTGGGTATAAGATAAAATTTTATTGCCTCTAATTGAAAAAGTCTTTAAGCAAGAATCCCCAAACCTTACATGGTTATTAATAAGCACGTGATCTTTGCTGACTTGCAGTACTATCTCCCCTTTTCCAAGTAAAAGCAGAGTTTACCCCTTAATTTTATAAGAAAAAAAAGAAAAGAATTTTGACTCTATTACACATATCTTTACAAGAAGACTAATAAAAATAGTCGAAACGTTGAATGAAAATGGAGTTAGCTTTGTAATTCTCCTGTTCTCTGAACATATCTTTACAAAGCATCCTTATATAAAAAAATATTATCCAGTGTTCAACACAAACCTGACTTATTACGTCTGGGTATGTTGTTTGCAGTGTTTTAGGGCGAGGGTGGCGGGTGGCTTTAGATAGGTGGTTTCTGTTTATTAACCTTAATTTGGATAAAGCCATAACAACCAAATCTGATGGATGGGTAACTTATATTGGGATTGCTTTTGGGGTTTCTGATCAGGGTCAAGGTCACTGTTGCTAAATAGAAAAATATATTCTGCTTAATAACTTGATTTATTAATTTCATGAAACTAATTATGCCTTTGCACTCCCGACTATAACCTCATTCGGCGGGGGATACCAGTTCATCGAATTTGCTTGTTTCTCTTATTTTGCAGGTTCTGATTTTATCAGTTTTTGACGGGATCTTTGGTGTGATTACTTACAGAATACCACCAGTGCACCATGAAACAACTATGCAGTTAATAAGTCATTATTTCACCATTGGATACAAATACAAAGAGATACTTGTTGCCCTTCTGGTAGTGCATGGAATAAAATTAAGTTTAAGACATTTGAAACGATTACTGAAAACACTTATTTTGCACCGAATGACCGCCGAATCACCGATAGACGACATAATAACTTTCAGGGAGTGGAAAGTGCATTGGATACAAAACAATGTGGAAACGATTGAAGCTGAAGTACGGATTGAATGTGTGCCATTCAACAGTGCTTTGATTAATGTGGATTGCTGATCCAGTCGGAATGGAATGGAGAAAGAGGAGGAGGTTACTCCGTCGACAATATTCATGTCCGGGCCCTAATTTTGTTTGGCACATTGATGGCTATGATAAGATAAAGCCCTTTGGGTTTGCCATCTATGGCGCAATTGACGGATTTAGTAGACGGATCATGTGGCTCACTGTTGAAACGAGTAATAACGATCCGAAATTAATCGCAAGGTATTTTTTACAAACTGTTTAGGGGCGATTGTCCCAACACTAATTCGGGTCGATCGTGGAACTGAAAATGTGATAGTGCATCAGCTGCAAATATTTCTTAGACATATGTATGGAATTGTATACCCAACCACTGAACACATCGGGTTGCATTCCAGAATTTGTTACCCTGTTTAAACTAATTAGTCCATGGCAAACGGAATAACTGGGCTTAAGGATGCTGAGGATGCTTTTAGCCTTTACATAACCCTTATTTCATTTACTCAACAGATGTTATAAAGTCTGTTTATTTATCCAAAAGAAGAAATAAAATCAGTCCATTTATTTAGGATTTCATTCATCATTTCTATTTTTGTTTATTGTCGCCACAACAAAAAAAGCAAGACTGCCCCATACGTACGAGGGGTGTTCGATACGTATCAAGAAATGTGTCACAAGTTTTTTGATATTGCATTTCTTTGCAGAAAATTTTGACCATACATACCTTGATATGTTTTGTATTTAAAGCGAAGGGGAAAATTAACCCAACTGAACTGATGCAAAAAAATCACAGTCACTATGGCCACGTTGTGTGTTTCGTGCAACAGAGAGTGTTTTGTAAAGAAAATGTAATTTTAGATGTTTCCGACAGATATTGTTGGCGCCATGTTTCACGTATGCGTAGGGTGCCCCGCTCAACGTTACCCGACGTTACCATAGCGACTGCGCAATTTTCCAGCAGATCAGTTTCTACTTGGCTTTTAGTACAAGACGTTTCAAGGTGTCTTCGGTCAAAATTTTTTACAAATAAATGCATTATCAAAAACGTTATGATACCTTTCCTTATACTTAACACCCCTCGTAGCTCCAGATTAAATTGGTAACATGTGCTGCCCGCTAAAGAAGCCACTTTGACTTTAATGACAGGTTACCAAACAGAAAATTTAAAATCATTCAAATCAACAATTAAGAAGAAAATGACGAAAGATATGAAAGTATTCACGCGACTAAAATTTCAAAGTTCCAAAAAATGGATTTTGTAAATTGATGTACAAAACCGCCAAAGGCCATAATAAATAATGTCCAGGTTATTATCCAATTTTGTTCCAAAATGGAGGCAGATGACAGAATTGTATTTTCATTTTTCATTATTTAGAAAATATATTTGTCGGATATAATTGGAAACATTAACTAGATCTTTCTTTTCTATCAATACGCATTTGATATGTAGACTTTGATACCAATATTTTCAAAAATGTGGCTACCGTTCCTTATACGTGAAATTTTCAGGTTCGTGATTTTTCTAATTTGAAATAAAAAAAAAATTGGGACGACGCCAAAATATGGGGACAGAAAGGGTTGAAAATCTAAGATTCAATTCATAATGGCCTAAGTAATTCCATATAGGCTAATGTTAATGATTTAATGACTATCAGTCAGGTACATGTATTTGTATTCCCCGTTAACAAACGAACAGAGGTAACACAACATGCCCTTCCTCCATTATAAGTGGCATAAATAAATAAATAATCGTATACGATAAACAGAGTAACAATTAATTGTACAAGAAAACAGTCAGAATGATTGAAAGAATTGATTGAAAACGGTTGCTTACAGAGATGCAAACTACAGGAAAATGGAAGTATCTTTGGCACTTTATTGTCCTTCCTGAACATTTGCGTCTTTAAGCTTCTTTTTGGCTTTGCATAAGAGCCGGTACTGGACTAGACCACTGCCGGACAAATGGAGATATATGAAAATTTCGCCAAACCGAACTGAAGTTTACCGGACGAACTGTACCCTTCGGAAGCTAACAAGCTTCGGATGAATTCCTGTGATCATGATCGTGTATAACGTTTTATGTGTTGCATTAAAATTGAAGTTTTCAGCTATTAACTAGAACTATCATTAAAGATGATAAATATCCCCGCCACACTTTGACATAAAACTAACGGTTATGTCATTGCAGAGACAAAAATATTTCTCAGGCACATCTACATTATACGTGGATCATGTGTATGCTGCTTCTCACTGAAATCCACATAAAACTGAATAAACAGTTTGCTCTATCCACATTCTGACTAAGGGCACATAACCTTGGTGGACCCGAAGTTTACGTATAATATCTCGGGCAGATCTACACTATATGTAGATTACATGTATGAAGTTTCAATAAAGTCTCCTTAAAACTGTAGAAGTTGTTTGCTCCACAAACATTTTTCATCTGAATGGCCGACCCAACTTTTTGACAAAGGGCATACAACACAACTCAAAAACGTAAAAAACTGGTACAAGTATTTCCCTTGCTTGGTACTCAGCATTAAAAGGGGAGAACTGGCTTCTCTTCTCTCATGGAAAGAGGCGTCCAGAGTGATTAATCTAAGTTGTACTGCCGATTTCAGGAAATTTCGCCGAATGGGCGTTTACATCAAACGCAGGTAGTGAATGATGTAGCTTTACCCTAGTTATTAGTGAGCACGCTTTGTAGTTTGCTCCGCCGAAATGTATATTTCCAGTGATCACAGTGGTTTAAAGTTACAGAAAAGAAGCCGTGTTACAAAGGTTTAGTGACAAAAGTAAAATATTATGCGAGTTTATTTCAAGATAATCCTGCACCTGCACCTGCATATACATATATGTGTATGTACACATTCGCAATTGATGTATCCAGTCTTCGTAAAATGTCCACGGATGTATTATGGACTTTTTTTCAAACACATGTAATTCTGATTAAATGCATATCATAGTCAAATGGTATGGTCGTCAAATACTAGTATTCGCGACAGGCAAATTTATCAGCAAGATCACCTTTTACAAACGTTGTGTACATATAGGTTCATTTTTTACCCTCACAGTTTTAAATCAAAAGATAAAATACTTTTACCGATATGTTCTCTCAAACGAGGCATATACGTAAGTTCTGTAGAATCTGTTTTGTATTTACGACATAATCTGTAAAATACCAAACCGAACATGGGATCGACATCGATTAGAATTTCATTGGAAACGTTTTCCATAGGAAAAATTATACATTATCATAGAAATCCGTAAAATTATTACTGTCTATAAAAGACATGTGGTATGCGATGTAAAGAATACTTAAGTCAAATGGGAAAAAGTAGATAATAATAATAATAATAATAATAAAATCTTTATTTAATGAAGGTAACATACAAAGTGTACATAACATGAAAACGAAACGTAAACTTATTTTCAGTATGGCCTTCAGTTAACAACAACAACAATACACATGTATACAAACATTTACGATAAATTTCACAAAATCAAATTTAATATATATATATATATATATATATATATATATATATATATATATATATATATATATATATATATATATATATATATATATATATATATATATCAATGATCAATGTATTAAATACGATTAGAAGCTTCCCATTCATCCATCCGACAGACACTCACATAATTATAAGACTATTAAAGAGAAAAAACAAACAACAGCAAAACAAAATAATAATAAAATAACTGACATCATGATATGTAAAAACTGTAATAATATAATTATTTTAAGCACTGGACTGTAACATGAACAAATGTCGTTTGATATTATTTTTGAATGTTTGTAATGTACTTGATTCCTTAATTTCAGCAGGTAATTTATTCCAAATATTAACGCTGAAGTACGAGAAAGAATCTTTAAGATAATTTGTACGAGGTGTTATACGCAAAACAAGATCTTTGTGAGCTGTTGATCGTAGATTATGCAATTTATTATTTGAGACACTTAATATTTCAGTCATGTAGATCGGTACCATGTTATGCATAGATTTGTAAACCATCACAGCTGTGTGATATTTTACCCTGTCACTAAATTTAAGCCATTTTAGATCATTAAAAAGTTCTAATGTAGGTGACCTTATCTGTCTGTTAAGTATAATCTTGGCCGCTCTTTTTTGTATTACTTGCACTTTATTTATGTAACATTTTGTATCTTTTCCCCAAATAGTACAACAATAATCGAGAATGGGAAGGATATATGCGTTATAGTACATCAATTTTGCTTCTTCGCTAAGATAAAAGATGATATTTTTCAGAAGTGCAATTTTTGCATTCAATTTTTTACATACATTGTCTATCTGGGCATGCCAATTTAGTGTATTATCTAGATAAATACCTAACATTTTTTGCACTGTAACATTTTCTAGCTCTATGTCATTTACTTTTAATTTTAGAGCATTACATTTCTTTACTTTCATCGAAGAACCGATTATCATACATTTCGTTTTCTTTGGATGTAAAGACATGTTGTTTAGAATACACCATTCATTGACGTAGTCGAGGTTTTGTTGTAAAGTGTTTTGAATTTCATCTAACTGATAACCGGCGTTATGCAGTGTAGAGTCATCAGCATATAAGTCTATATTAAGTTCATGATGTATCATTGATATGTCATTGATATATATCAAAAACAATAAAGGTCCTAGAATAGACCCTTGAGGAACGCCCGATTTGACGGTAAGTATATCTGATTGTAAGTTACCCACCTGGACTAACTGTTTCCTATTTGATAGATAAGACTTGAAAAGATTTAGTGTATTTCCAGAAAAATGGTATAATTTCAATTTGTAAAGTAATATTTCATGGTCGACAAGATCAAACGCCTTTCTTAAATCAAGAAAAATTGTTCCAATTATTTTTCCACTATCAATATCTTTAATCCAAGCATCTATTAATCTAATTAATGCTGTATTGCAAGAATGATTTTTCCTGAATCCAGACTGTTTGTATTATACTTGTATTTTGAAAAAATAATTGAAGATGTGTGGCTATGTGGCGCTCATATATTTTGGAAATGGTAGGTAGAATTGAGATTGGGCGATAATTTTCTGCAAGTTCTTTACTTCCTGATTTAAAAATAGGTAAGACACGAGCCTCTTTAAGTTTATCAGGGAAAATCCCAGAGTATATTTTTAAAGTATTCTTACTTAGACTCTGTATTAACTGTTCCAAACCGAACATAACTTGTTAGTTGAACCCATCGCCCTAACTCATCTTTACAGTTTTATGCCGATTTCTGCTTTATTGCAATTACATGCCCGTATGACTTCTTAGAATCCGAATTGTAGTATCAATCGATCGTGTGACCGCCCCCGTAGTCGAGTTGTTAGTCGCTGACTTGAATCAATGTAACCTCTCACTGATTGGGGGCACGGGTTCGAGCCTTGCTTCCGACCATATCTCTTTATGTGAGAAAGTTGGCAGTTTATTACGGAGGACGGGAGTCTAGTACTGGTTTTTCACAGGAGCGATGGTTAGGTAAACTGCCCACCCGACATAAAGGAAGAACTGTTGAAAACTTGTTCATCCGTAGTTAAACGTACTAAACGTAGTTATCCGTACTGAAACGTACCTTGCCGTAGTTTGACCCGTTATTAAACCTTAATGCGAACGTAGCCATACGTATTGATCCGTAGCTGAACGTAGTTATCCGAGGCTGTCCGTACTTCAGCGTAGTTCAACGTAGTTCACCGCAGACCTGTCCATGCGATGGGTAAGTTGCCAGGCGCAGTAAAACGTAGTTTAATGTAGTACGCCGTACCTATCAGTACTTATTCGCGTCCTGTATCAGTTTGTTCCCCGTTTCTCACCATTTTTCCCGTACTAAGACGTACTGCTCCGTACTTATCCATGTCCGCCCCACCACAGACCAATCCCATCTGCACCGTAACTCAACGCACGGACATATCCGTATGTGTGACTATAGCTTAAAGAAGTTCGGGCTCGTACAACAAAAGGGAGACAACTTCGAAAGTGTTTTTGCACCTTCCCACAGAAAATATGGTTTATCTACTTCTATTATATCTACTATACTTGTACAGTTACATGTTAGGGTTTCAACCCGCGCGCGTTTGTTTTTAAGAACAACGCTAGTAATTAGAGTCTTTTCCAATTAAGCTATCCAGGAAATGCTCCGCTCGCAATATAGTCATGCAAAACATGAAGCATATTATACTTCTGCAGAATTTTATAAAAATCCGAAATAAATCCAGTGTATTGCTCATAATGGTTCATAAAGGACATTAACCGGCTGACAAGCTAAGCTAAGCAGGTCGGTGGCAGCCAAGAAATTGTAGCTTCTTTAACTCAGCGATATTTTCAATGGATCCCATGTTTAACGCACACAGTGTGAAGTCTGTGTTTTTGTTGACTTTTATGACTTTTAATGATTGTACGTGAATTATACAAAATCTGTGAGCTACTTCCAAATGATCAAACTCCGTTTTAGAATAGTTGCTCTACATTTCACAGCCGTATAGAGTCTAGGGAATTACAACAGAATTGTATTTTGTTCTAGATGTCAGCGGGTTTAATTGGGTTGGATGTGAACCACACTGAGTTCCTCTCACTTTGGTCGCTGCTTCATGTAACGTTCTACCTGTTGATATATATCTATTACATACACGACCAAGATGTGTAAGTCTCTACTTCACTTATCTCCTCATTGCCAAATGTCCACTGTCTATTACTTCGAGGGTTTTTAGTCTCATTGAAAACTGTTATCGCACATTTCGACGTGTCATATTCAAAACGCCACTTACACGTGTACTTGTGACATTATTTAGCATTTCATCAAGTGCGCGTTTTAAGAACGAAATCAGTACCATGTCGTCTGCAACTGTTGGAGAGCAAAACTTGTGACATTATTTAGCATTCATCATCTTTTTTTATTTATATTTATCAATCCTTTCATTGAATTCTGTAATGGTTTCGGTAATTCTAAATAAGTAGAAGCGGTTAAGGGACTATATGTATATCTTCTTATATAATAAGTATCAACTGACTCTATTCTCTAGCCGCTTCCTTTTAAAATCCAGTTACTAGTTATAATAATTATTTCATCAAATGCTTGACCAAAAGTGATTTTTATTTCATTTTCATAAAATTTCATTAATAATAATTAAAGCCTTTGCTTGAAAATAAGCTAATTTATATATTATATCTGTTTTATTAATTTTCACAAAAGTCTTTTTTTATTTTATACCCTTTTCAGTTTTAACTTCAGTTTTAAGAATATCAAATGTGTCTTTTATAGTAGAATATAACTGATTTTTTGGATCTTGTCTATATGTAATTTCAATTTCAAATTCTTAATATATTGATAAATAGACCTCTCGATTCCTCTAACAGACATTTATATATTATATTTAGATAAAAAATCTTTAAGCAAAATAAATAACTATATAAAATAAAATAAAAATCAAGATTAAGAGAAGGTTAAATATTAGAATTTATATTTTCTCCCATTAGTTTCTGATTTTCACCCGACTTTTATTTACTTTACAGCACATTTTAATAACCCAGAATTAATATCAAGATCTTGAGATGCTGCGTAAATAGTTTCATTTATTTTATGCTAACTGATGAAATACTGTGTTTTATCAGTGAGATATAGTCCATATCACTCACTGCATACCACTTATTGTAAATGCCGATCTACTTGTACATTGTGTGTGTGTTTAAATTTTAAATTGTCTGCTTAAAACAGGATGAAAGTAGTCGCACTTTGTTTATTAGTTTATTTCTCGATTCTATTTTACTTAATGAGAATTTCGTAACGTTATGCAGCATAATATAAAATAAAATGGAACTTAATGTTGTGTGCGTCTTTCTAACGCCGCAACACGTCTGACGTCATGTCTGTTAACGCGCGACTCTTTTTCCGCTCTGAGATTAAAATCTGTTGCAAAATGCACACCCCAACGTAATTAAGCAAAACATAAAAAGAAAATTTGTTTGTTTTTTCGTGGATATTTGAAATTTTCTCACTTCTCAGTGAGATATATTGCATATTCACCCAAAACAAACAATTATCCTCTATTTGTTCTTTCATAATTAGTGTCACAATCCGTTTAAAAAACTCTTTTATGATTCTTTCGATGATTATTTGGTCTGGGGCAATCACATAATCTTTCATTATTTCCTCTTCTGGAAATAAACAATCATTATCCCATTCAAATAAATCTGTATACTTTTCAAAAAGATAAGGGTCTATAACGTTTTGTAATTTATCAATCACATGTCTTTTATATTCATCGATAACTATTTCTTATTTTATCTAATTTAGTTGTCCAGGCATTAACTCTAAATGTGCTGAGGAGACTTTATTCAATCTGCATACAAACTTAGAGGACATTACGAGACGTTCTTGTGTACAAGAGCCATACACAAGAACCATAACTTAACAAATTAACATTGCTTTCTTCAAAATAACCTTCCTTTAATTAATATTTGTGTTAGGACAACTCAAAAATTATCTAAGGGATTTTGTGGATTTTTTCACATTATGACAAGGTAAGTTGGGAGGAAGTGTTGCCATCGTGCTTACTTTTTCCAATTATCTCCCTTTATCAAATTTATTTGTCCTGAACATTACAAATGGGAAAAGAAGTTTGTATAAACTGCATGCAGGAATAAATACATTTACTGGGAAAGAAAACATAACTCTTATAGGTCCACAGTTTGTTACTTTTAAATTATCCCCTTTTAATACATTTCAAAAGATTTTCCAAGAAGAAATGGTTTACGGGATTGTTTCTAAAGAGAACAATTTAAGTAATTGTACACCAACAAACCACATTCTTTTATCATATCAAATTATGCTTGTCCTGAACATAAGTGAAAAATTATTCAAGGTATCAAGTTGACATATGACATTTGATTTCACATAATGAGAGGAGATACAATGTGCAGGAAACTGTCTATACAAGTTTATACCCTTTTTGTTATATTAAGCCAACAAAGCTCTTGACAGTGAACGTTTTTGTACATGCCATTTTAAGAAATATCTTCCGTTAAATGCAATAGAAGGTTTGACAACAAATTGTACGTTGAAATCGTTTCCATTATGTGGGGTAAAGGTATTCAAGTTTATATAGCTTACATAACTAAACAACCCTATATCCTGAATCTTCATAAAGAGTATGCGTTTATTTGTGTTAAAGCCTTATTTCGGATACATGACGATTTTCAATCATAGAATGAAATGATATACCTTACAATTCGGAAAAGAGAAAAGAATAATTTATTGGCAATTTTTTTCTGTTCTTTCAAATATTAACGTGATTAAATGGTTTTCCAATAAATGTAAGCACTGTTGTAGTTTTTAAATCATACACTTTTATATGCAAGGTTATGTATCTTTTCAGTAGGCAACATGGTCATGTTTATTTATATTTCATAGCACTTACTGCGACCTTTGGCATATATTTGTGATATTTAAACTGAGAAGCATGTGTAATCAAAATGATTGCAATAGTTAGATAAAGAAAATTATCTTGGTTAAGTAGTCTTACCCCGAATTAAAACAAGTCAGAGCTGTCCGTAAGACAGCGCGCTTGACTTTTCTCATTGCTTGACTCTGAATTAGAGCTTTGCCAGTAAAAAGCTATATAAAATTTTAACCAAAAGATCTAAGTTAACAAGGGGCATAACTCTGTAAAAATTCAAATCAGAGTTAGGATGTTTATTTCTCCTAGTGTAGACTTTGATAGTAAATAACTATTTAATGTTTCAAGTCAATAGCTTTGATAGTAACAGAGATATTTGACTTTATCAAAATCTTTAACCAAAATTCTTAGTCAAAAAGGAGCATAACTCCATCAAAATTCAAATCAGAGTTATGGGATTGTTTCTCCTGGTGTAGACTTTGATATTAAATAACTATTTTAAGTTTCAAGTCAATAGCTTTGATAGTAGCGGGGATATTTGACTTTATCAAAAACTTTAACCAACGGCGGCGCCGACTCCGACGCAGGTGCGAGTGCATTAGCTCTATTTTTTCTTCGAAAAGTCGAGCTAATAAAGCAACGAAAAGGAACATTTAAAACTTTACAACATGTCCTGCCAGAAGGTGACTTTCAAC
The DNA here is from genome assembly GCF_021730395.1 of Mercenaria mercenaria. Classification (NCBI taxonomy): domain Eukaryota; kingdom Metazoa; phylum Mollusca; class Bivalvia; order Venerida; family Veneridae; genus Mercenaria; species Mercenaria mercenaria. The sequence goes on from NC_069364.1 coordinate 44,614,023, forward strand.
AGTATTTCATGATAATACAAAATGTATGTATGCAAATATTACATAAAGATTAACTGGGACGTTTTTAATCTGTAAAATAAAAGCTTTTCTAAAATCGTATATAACTAATATATACTGAACAAAATAGCTAAGTGTCCCCTATATTTGTTTGCCAATATATTCAAAATATAACATAAACTACTTCTTGAAATGTACTGTACACTCAGAACAATATGTTATTGATAAAATGCCAAACTTTCAACAAAACACGTCTTCAGATATAATATTCATTTATTTTACGATTTCAACCTATTTTTGACAGGTCACAAAAAGTAAACAAAAATGTTTACAATGTACATACTAAAAACGAAAACGTATTTGGGGAAGATAATGAAATAACTTCGTTAACTTGCTTTTTCGAAAAACAGCATTCATCATTTGTGTCATATTTAACAATTTGCTTGAAAAAAAAATTAGTATGAACAGTTCTTATTCTTACTGGTATTCACTTCTTTACTAAAACACAGCTTTTATGTGTTTTTGTGACTTTTTACAAATGGGGTGTGTTAGTAAATAGAATAAAATTATATGTTGGCGTCACTTAATATTTTTGAAATTTTATTATGTTATTAACAACTCTTTGTTCTAAAAGTGTGCTAAATTTCAAAATTGTATTAACTTTTACAGAATTTTCAAAGATATTGGAAAATTAGCAAATGCGGTTAGCTATTTTGTTCGGCATATATACCCTATGACCTTTAACCTTTATATATGAGCATACAATGCGTTTTCGAGTGCGAGTCATAATTTATTAATTGGATACAAGTGTATGGTTTATTTAAACCTATAATTGTAAAAATCAAATTCTGTATAATGTGAAATTATTCATGAATCATTGCATCAGTGCCGAAAATTATTTGAAAATATCAGTTTTAACGCATGACGTTTTGACCTCTATAATTTGCATATAATGGTCATATTTTTTATGGAGGCAGCACCCAGATGAACCAGGGATGTTTAAACTTTAATAAAGTCTTTGTCTCCAAGCATTAACATTTCGGCCTTCATAAAAAAATTTCAGGGGCTAAAACCACCACACTAATTTTTGTTATTCGTTTTCCAATCATTTTTGCTACTGTGGTCAACGACTGTCCAAACTGAAATAGAGACAACTCATAAAACGGTTATTGAGTGAATACATTTATATAACAATGTGTAGATATTGATTAGAGGTAATCAGCTGTATAAACATCGACTTAAATTTCTCGTGGAAATGGCGTGCCTCACAATACACAATACTTCTCGAACACGCCACGTATGAAAACGCTTATATCGAGGAATTAAATAAATTTCAATTTTACACAATCAAAAACTTTTGTCGGTCATCTGAATTTAGGTTCTATAAACTGTGTATTTAAAAAAATAGAAGTTAATATGTTTTGCTGTTTTGAACTAAACGAATTTACTCAGAAACTTGTAATAATATTAAATTAGCGGCCACATTGAATTTCGGTCGCCATGTTGACAATGATTTTGTGTTTCGACGAAAAACTAAATGCTTGGCATCAAAAAATCAATGTACAAAATGGATAGCTTGTAGAGAAGTCGGAAATATTTTTGTCGTTTACTGTAAATAGCAAGATTAAAATTGAGTTAAGTATTATAGATTTACCCTACTAAGATGCCATAAATACTTGACCAAGCTATAATGAGAAATAGAACAACCTTTGATTGGATTGAATGCAAAACTATACTGACGTCCATTGAATTTTTCATAGTAAAGATTTGAAAAATGAAAAGTTTTTAAAGCAATACGTGGATGGATTATAAATCTTAATATACTTTTATACGTTCGCTTATTTTTGAAAATCAGGGTAAATGAATTCGTAACGCATTTAATAATACGACCTTTTCTTTACTCGGATAAATTTAGAAATATTTTTTGGATGGTATTGTATGGATAAACAGATACCATTAATCACATCATTTCAATTTATCTTTTCTTTATCATACAGGCTATAAAGTGTAAAAAATGAGTTTTCCAATTATTTGACGAGCAAAACGTATAAATAAAGAACTCTTCAGACATCCAATTTCAGATAACATCTATAACAAAATAATCATTAAGGTATTAGACCCGTATTAAAGTACCTCCTTTTTGAAGAGTATTCAATTCCTACCATAAACCTACTTTAACTGCTATTTTCATTGGGGCGTAGGTTCAAGCCCCACTGGGACCAACATTTTTTCCAATATTTTCCTTTTTTTCTAGTATGTTTTTACTTCTTTTAAGACTTATTATGGATATATTGTACAAAAGTGGAAATTTTTCATTTTATAATCGATTTCTTGCTGTTCAAAGTGAATTTACCTCTGAATCAGGAGGGGTAGAGTTAGATATCTTTAAAAATACTGAGTTACATGCGGTAAAAAATCTCTATTTTGCCTTCATTCTTTAGATTACATATTGTGGAGAATGCAGGTAGGTTTTATTTCTGCCCTAAGGTTTTTTTGGAATGAAGAGAGCAAAATTCGAAATAGACCCACAAGATTCGACCTTAATTTTTCAATTTTGGAGTTAGAACTCTGTCTCATTAAATCTGTTTACATGAGGCACCCTAGAACAAATGATATTTACAGTTTTATTTTGTGTTTTATAATTGTTTAATGCTTCTTTTATCAAAATTAATGCTGTAATGAATTCTCTGCAAACGTTTTAGATAGTGGCCATCACATTGAAATTTGTCTCTACTTGTGTTTGAGGAAATACCATAAATTATACAAAATTTACAAAAACGGCACGGTAAGAGATGTTAAAAATTTGCAACACAGTGCGAAACATGGTCAACTTAAAGAATATACCATTTATATGCCATTTTTTAAACATTACTATTAGGGGTCCAATACCTTAATATCACTTTAAACTGAAATGACATTGGACTCGGAGATATGCATCTATATATTATATGAGTGATTATTTCTTTTCTCATGGACTGTTTGTATCAAATTATTTCAAAATTAAATATGAATAAAAGAAACAAAACAAGGAAGTATTTGTATTTTTTAAACAACCCGTCGGTAGTATTTTTCTGTTACAGCTTCTTTTTTGTTGCGGGCCAACTTCGAAATGCGTGGCTCTTAGGCTGTGTTTTGCCTTATGAAAAAGGCATCGGCGACCTTTCTTTGTGATTGTGCCGCCCTTTATGTATGTACCTTAAATAAACAAGAATGGACTGTCCAAGTTACTTAGTAGTAGACACCCGCTGCGAGAGCGGGAGGTCTTGGGTTTGCTCCCCGGCCATATAATTGAAAATGTACTGGTAGCCCCCTGTCTTTCATTAGGAGCATGGATCCAGGACAGGTCAGCTGGTGTCATTTGTATTATTGGAATATCCTTTCACGTGTCTACCACGTGGTATTTCTGTAATTCAGAACAAAACGTTTGGGAAGTATGCCCAATTCTACAAGTATAAACCGTCGAACACACGAACACAGCACGAGCATCATCTGGCATTGCTATTAGTATCGTTTTCTTGAATAAAGGAACATTGACTTTCGACATGATACATTGTCTTTTAGTGTCAAAGTTCGCTGCCAAAGTGGGCTTTGGTTTAGACAGTTATTTCTGGATAAAAAAAGGCGAACGGCAAATACAAACACCTCGCCAAATTTTAACAGCGGATACTAATGATATACTTTTCTGGTATTATCATAACTAGGAATCCTTTTACTCAATTTAATAGTTTAACAATACCGATACTCTCCAATATTTGAGTTTAGGTTACATCTGTCTTTAAAGAAACTTACCTAGATTTCCGATAGAAATTACTTAACGTGACATTGTCGTTTCTATACTTTGTAAATGGTAAAGTTAGATCTCGATTAGGTTCATAAAGGTAAAATGCACCAGTAATTTCTCGAAATATTGAGCCCGTAAATGTCGATCCAGATCTACCATATGCTACTATGATGATGATTTTAGCAAATTCAAAACGTCTTCCATTCCCTATTTTGATGTACTGACTGATATTTCCAAAGGCGTGGTTTTCTTTTGCTGAGTCTGCAAATTGTGCATACAAAATGTCTGATTATTAACGTATAATTGGAATAGTGAAGGCAACATTAAAATCTGTCTTATTTTATTATAACGATTTTGTTTAACATGTGCATTTATTTGTTTTATTTTAGGTTTATTTCTTTTCTGAATGATAAAGTGTGAATGCAGTTTTCAAGAATTTATAAATGCGACATATTTTATGTGCAATATGTTAGAAAAACCCCTGATCATTGCTTTTATATTCCATTTTCTTCTTTTTCTAATTTGATATTTTTGTAACCATTAAAAATAAATGACGCTATCAACTTACCGTTCGACATGTCCATGTATGCTACATTGCATTATGATATGGTATGCCGGACGTACTGTTAACATACACGGACATGTCAAACGGGAAGTTGATAAATAAAAAGGAGGTAGCGGCCGTGGACCAGTCCATCTTACAATGGACAGTATAACCGCTACTTCGCACAATACCCCCTAATGGAACTACAAGAAGGCCAAGTAGACATTTTATCAATGTCTGAGTGATGAACTATGTAAAGATATCGGAGTGGAAGGTAGAGACATCAATCGGACTGTCAAAGACTTCAACACTTGCATACTAAAGGCAGCTTACAAATTCATTCCAAGGGGAGCAATAAAGGACTGTATTAGCCCAGAGTCATGAGCTGGAGAATCTTTCAGGCAAAGCTATCAGAAACCAGGGAAGAAGCAGAAAACAATCCCCCACACTCTACAGCAATCCAAGGCTAAGATCCTCAGGAAAAAACTGAACACACTGCGGAAGATCTTTAAAAAATACAGCCTCGCTCAGCCTAGAGTGAGATGGTCAAAAGCTGTGGAGATTGTCGAAACCACTGAACGATGAAGACACAGGGAATGGCTCCAATTCTAAAGGAATGGTAAACTGTTGACAGGTAAACACGCGGCAAACACTTTTGCCTCCAACTACAAAGATGTTTCCAACATCCTGATCAACAAGGGACGACAAAAACGGAAACCTGAAGAGAAAAAAAGGGGGAGACAGATAAGTCAAGTGTCATCAGAATGCATAATACAGAGTCTTACAGTATATGAGCTACAAATAATGCAAGAAATCCTTGTATTTAAAAAGGTGCGCATTGTGCACCTCCTGTGAAAAGCGTGAAACTTGGCACGGTAGTGCATAACTTATACGCTTATTTAAGATTTGGAAGCTGTATTTGGAAATCCAAGATGACTGCCAAAATCAGTTTACAAAGAAAATGGCAAAACAAATCCTATGCATTTTGTAAAAAGCTTTGGAATAATAGTGGAATATATTCACTACAGTTGGAATAAGTTTGCGACTTATATTGAAAAATGAGTATGTCCGCCAAAATCCAAGATAGCTGCCCAAAAATCATTTATTTGAAAATGACGAAATAATTAATTACATCGCGTAAAACATGTTATTTTGAACAGTCATATAAAAATATACCCTTATACAATCAAGACACTCATATTGAGACATAAACTTTTATGGTCAGTTTATTCCAAGATGACCATCATTATGAATCTATTTTCACTACTCACACTTGAGTGTCTTTTTTAAAGTAAACAAGCAATGTTATTCATATTGTCCAGACTGAAAAAAACCCACATTATCTTATACTATGCTACTTGTATTCCTTGATACTAAACAATTATGTATAAAAGCTGGTTTCTTTTGTTTACATGTAAAAATGAAGAATAGAAGTTGCGCTCCCACCCTTGTTTAAATCCAGTAATAACTTAAAACAGTGCCTAAAATGTCAAAGGACAAAGCTCAACATTTAAATTAGCAAATATACCAACTGATTTTATCTGAAAGTTTTGTTCGAATTGATACTGTTTTGCACTGTAATAACAACAAAATGAGCTACAATTGGTTCAGATAGGTATATAACAGGTACTTGTAAAGTGAATAATGCATATGTTGGTGCATAGTGCATTACGTAAAGGGAAACTGCTTTTATATTGATATCAGTTTAGTAAAAACAGAACATTGCAACAGAGACAAGATGTATGGTTAAGATAATTTACTAACAATAAATATATAAAAATACAAGTTTTAGTACAGGTGATCTAGAATGAGTGAATGAGTGAGTTGGGTTTTACGGCAAATCGACAAAATATGGTCATCCATCTAGAATGAGTATCGATAGTGATTAATCAAAGTTTTAAGAAAAGTTCGCAATCGAGAATTGTTTATCTATTGTGTTGGTTTTAACGTCGCACCGACACAATTATAGGTCATGTGATGACTTTCCAGCTTTGATGGTGGAGGAAGACCCCAGATGTCCCTCTGTGCATTTTTTCATCATGAGCGGGAACCTAGGTAGAATCACCAAGCTTCCGTAATTTAGCTGGATGGCTTCCTCACAGGAAGAACGCCCCGATTGAGGCTCGAACCCATATCGATGAGGGGCAAGCGATTTAAAGTCGGTGACCTTAACCACCCAATCGAGAATTAGGAAATTGATATCAGCTTCGAATACAAGATTGTTTTTCAACCATTAACATCACGCCTGACAAAATTGAAAAGGCTTATTGTACTCAACATATCATTTTTCGAGTAAAAATATACACACATCATTTAATACTGTTATCATTTATTTATATTGGTTTTCAAATGTTTATGTAAAAAGATAATTTGTTTTAACTGTTTAAACTGAAAATTGAACTACAGTTCTAGTTGTTGAATAGTAGAATCACGGAATTGCATACAATCGACATTTTACTTGCGACCTCGTCTATTAATTGATATTTTATGAAACGACCGGTCAAAATCCCTCCCGGATATTTTCAGTGCATGAAGTAATTCCATTAAACTGTTTTTATTCAACAAGTAGCGACCACATTAATATAGTCCAGACTGGTAAAATATTTGACAAAAATATCTATTAACAAACCGGATACCAAATTCCCGCCGGGCATTACATTACCTGTGTAATTAGCGAGTACGATTTGATGCTGGTGATGACTGATGATGATAATGGTGATGGTGATGATTTAATTGTATAAAATAGAAACAAAACACAATGTACTTGTATACATTTTGAAATTAATATACATATATATTAATATGTATATTAATTTCAAAATGTATACAAGTACATTGTGTTTTGTTTCTGTATATTAATTTCAAAATGTTTACAAGTACATTGTGTTTTGTTTCTATTTTATACAATCAAATCATCTTGTTCATAAGAAATACAGTTACATTAACATTTAAGATAACGTTTAACCTGATTGAAATTCATTATGAGACTTTCCATTAAGAGACCACTTTTTAGCAGTCTTGTGGGCGATCTCTTTCTACAATGTTGACTGAATTACAATCTCAACATTTTGGACATAAAATAGTCCAGTATAACTCACTCAAATGGTTATAGTTTTACTTTGAATCTATCGATTTTTATAATTCTTATGGCACTTTAAATTGTCCAATAATGTGAGAAAAACTACATTTAAAAATAATCAACGGTTACGGAACTACATACAGAGTAGCATTATTTATTGAACGCCCCTCGTTTGAAAGGTATATGAAAGTTTTAAACTACATATTGTAGAATAATTTATTTTCGCGAAAAGTTTATGCAGGTTATGATTCTCCCATAAATTCCCATTATGGAAAATACTTGAGTTCTAAATTTTTCAAATAAGTCTAGCAAAACACCAAGCACACGACCCTATTTTTTATTTACTGAATTTTCTGTGTATATTCTGAAAAATCAGAGTTTAATCAAATTCAACGTGCATAACTTCCTTAATATTCGAATCACATAATTTGCACAGTAAAATACAGTTTGTAAACGTATAATTTTGAAATACTTATCAAGGACTGAGTTTGTCACTTTATTACTCTGTGTATAAGTAACTCTTTATTTGTGCTACTTACATACCCACTTATTTGTAAACAACCTTCTGCTATGTATTGCTATATTACTGAAAGTACAATGCCCATTGCCTAGAACTTTTTCTTTCAGCATAAAACGATGAAATAATATATGTACTTTTGGTCGTGGATTCAGCCTTTGTGGAATCCATTCAATTTCAATTTCTATAGAATACCGTTTAAGCCAGTGCTAGGTTGCGTAGGAGAATTGCACTATCAATTACCTCTCATAAACAGATTCTGTCAAACGGTGTCTGCTATTACTTTGCTTCGCTGAATTAAATAAGATCATATTAATTTGGCTATTATAGTCTTGCAATATGTCATTTACAATAGGAAAAAGATAACATCTGTATATTGCTTTGCTTCTACTAAGGAATAATCAAGTCAGATGTAAGATCATCAGATCAGAAGGGTATTAAAATAAGGCTTTGTCCAATATGCCAAGAAACTGCCAAATATCCACTGCAATATCCTGCAAACCTGAATTATAGTAATGCAAATTTTAGAGAGGAGTTGTACCACTCAAAGTACATGATAAAGGCTACTTCCCACCACCATTTTTCCACGACATACGAACAGTCTCTGTATGCAATCGCCAAACAGATAAAGTGGAATAGGAGAATGACATATGGTGGGAATAGGGTTTTGATCACACTGAGTGGACTATACATAAAGACAGAAGCCTTTTTGTGACATGCTAGACAATAGTAGATGACTGCACACTATACGGTCAGACTCTGAATCAGTAGACATCATATATTTTTTTTGTTTTCATTTGACCTCACCCAACCCAACGGTTTAAGTATGTTACCCGTTGACATCTGAGGCGTTATCATCCTTTCAGAAAAAGAACCCCACTCGTTTTATAAATTTTCTAAATTCTGAAGAATTAAAATTCAATTCCGGTTTTCTCCACGTAGGTTAACTTGCGGTCAGAAACAAACCTTGAACTAGTGTCAACACTAAAGTATATGTCTATGAGTATCACATCATCCGAACTATCCATAAATAATGCAGTGCTATTGGATAGCGCTAAACAAACTGAAAACGTTTCACTGAAGCGTTCGTTGAGTATTCACCATAGGTACTTCAATCATACATGTAGGTTCTTAAAAAATTCTAAACAGGTGTGGCATCGCATGGCAAATCTACTTCTAGGACATTCCTAAATCTAGTTGTGATCATACCCCATTCGTCTGTGTTGAAAAATGGAAGAAAACAGCACATTCCCGAAAGCAACAGAGGGACTTTCAGTTTAACATCTGCGATTTCCTAAGGTAATGTAATATTGCCAGTGTATGAGTAGTTTAGCGGTTTGTGGCCTTTCGTATGACGGAACATGTGCAACAGAATAATTGTGTCAGTACTGATATAATGAAGATCTAAACACATAAGGAAAGGAGATCTGTCTACATAGGCAACCTTACTGCGACATACCGCAAAAGTAGTTCCCTCGGAAGCACCGAGAACAAAGGCAAAGAGTGAAAATTGCAGACTCGGTTTGATTGAGTCTGCTCATGAGCAGTAATGAAAAATGCAACTTTGCCAACGTCCCCTAGCACCGGCTTAAGCAGTATTCAATCTTCAAATCTAAATGAGTTGAAATCAATGATCCCGAAGGACCAGAAAATATAGCCACACTGACTTGAAGTCGGGGCGAAATTTTTACGGCCGCCACACAGTACTTAACACCAGCTGTTATGAAGTAAACACAATCCAGAAAGTAGATCCATCGGAAGCACAGAGAACAAGGCAAACAGTGGAAATCACAGACTCGGTTTGATTGAGTCTCTACATGAGCAGTAATGGAAAATGCAACACTGCCAAAGCCCCCAAGTACCTGCTTAAGCGGTATTCAATCTTCAAATCTGAATGACTTAAAATCACTAATCCCGAAGAACCAGAAAATATAACAACACAGGGATGAAGTCGGGTCGTCGTTTAACGGCCGACACTTAGCATAACACCTGCTGTTGTGAAGTGACTAAATTCTGGGAAGTAAATCCCTCGGAAGCATTGAGAACAAGACAAACAGTGAAAATTGCATACTCGGTTTGATTGAGTCTGTTCGACAGCAGTAATGGAAAATGCAACACTGCCCACGTCCCCTAAGCATTGTTATTTGTCAGTCTCCTCAATTATTATTTTATAAATGTTTCATTAATTGCAGAAATGAAACATGCTAAAGTAAAATGATAGACTAAATCTAGGGTCAGTAAGTAACAACATATACCAATCGGGGTTGTTCATGGATGATTAATCCAAAGGCAATAACTATAGTACGGGGGTCAAAGGTCTACCTTGCACCCACTGGACTTTTTCATAGGTACCAAATTGTTTGGCATGTCCGACTCTTCACAAAATTAAAACTGTTCCCATGAAAAAAATACTTTTGAACTATATATGATTTCACAGTTCCATGGCATGCGTTCATTTTTGGAAAGGAGAGATGATAATAAAATATTGTTTCATAATAGAGCCAAGACATTAACTTTTAAACAGCATTATTATTATTAATATTAATATTATTATAATTATTATTTATATTATTATTGTTATTATTATTATTATTTTATTATTATCATTATTATCATTATACCAGGATTGTTGAGTGCCCTTTTCATTTGAAATATACTTCAAGAACGCTTTACAATTAAACATGTGACATGTCGCAAATATGTAGGAACTCACAAAACATGACATATGCAATCATAAGAACAACTTCAGAAAATGAAACTTATTAATTGTTGAAATGGTAACGAACATTGAATAACTTAATGACTGAAACTTGATAATTAACTAATTTGCATATTCATGAATATTAATGTGAATGTTACAAAATGACAGAATTTTGTTAAAAAGTAATAATTTCTAAGTTTCAAATCCATTTGAATGTACCAAACAGCTTTGATCTGGTTTTAAAGACTCTCTGTGTTTCTTTTTTAAATACATTATTTTGGTACTTTTTTAGTAAAAATCGGATTTACTACTAGCAGCTAATTTGCAAAAAAATGTACCAGTGTCACAAACAACGAATAAAATTCTGAGACCACCAAAACTGAATAAAATGGTATTATTAATTGTTATCAAATGAGATAACAATTTTTATATGGTCTTTAATGTTTGCAGGCAAAGAATTATTATTTTATTGAAGGTAGAAACAAAATGTAACATACATTATACATGCTACGTTACCATTTCAACAATCTTGTTGTATTACATCAAATATTTGAAAGATATCCCAGAAACATAATAAGTATTGCTTATTTCGTACCATAATAGTACCAGATGCTTCTTTACTTGTCAGACAGTGTGATTTTTTCCGTACCAAACACTAAAAAACGTTACCACTACCATGCTTTTAGAAAGATGTTTAAGAAGAAATTGAAGACCAAATTATCACATATTGATTTATTTAAACTGTTAGCGGTAAGTTTTAAGAAGGTTTTCGTCTGTCTCTTCCATGTAACTGTAATTTAAGAATTTCAGTATAACATTCAAAAGTATCCAACTGATGATGCTGTTTTCATGCTTTGGATATAACATTTTGATGAAGAAATTCCATACTCAAAGCAACATTTCAACTTCCGATGTAGCCATAGCAACCTGATTCACAACAGCGTACGCTTGAACTCTTCAGCTTCTGGTCACAATGCTAGTCAAATTTTGTATAAGGCTGAACGTAAACTACTTCAGGAACGTATCAGTAAGAAATTCGTTAATGAATTAGATCAGGTACGAAAGTTTTTGGGCGCGAACTTAACCGCCGAGCTGTAAACAGAAAGGCGCACGACAGAATTTTTTTTTGAAAGTAAATATTTACAACGTGAAAGATTTGACAAGCTTTTGGCGAGCAGAAATGGAACTGAGAACGACGTTGACAGCACTCCAGGGATCAACAAAGACAAGTGGGTGGTTAATCTATCTGATCGTACCCTACAGGAGGACGAGAAAAGCTCTTAAAACGAGGTATGAACTTTTGTGTTACCCTTCCCACTTTACCTGTCAATGAGATTATTGCCTCTACGGAGGCGGCATGTTGACATATTAAGGACAAATCAGTAGACGATTGTTTACGAGCTAAAGTCGTGAAAGTGGTTAAGCAAAGTAAGATCCTTAAGAGTAACATTTCTAGTGGTTAACGTAAGACCTTGAACACTTTAGCCAAAGAGAAAGATATCGTCATTCTACCGGCGGACAAGGATAGGACTACCTACTGTAGTTTCCAATAGTTCGATATATGAGGAAAAATGGACAGGTTAGTGACAGATAGGGACATATGAACCCCTGAAAAGTGATCCAACACGGTCGGTGAAGAATAAACTTATGAATTTATTGGAAAGTTGGACAAAAGACTCCTCCATATCTTACAAACTGTCCAAAAGACTCTATCTAACCCCTGGAAATGTGTCCAAACACTACGGACTCCCAAAAATACACAACAAGAATGCCCCACAGCGACCGATTGTCTCAAGCTCAAGTAATGTATATGACACTGCTAAATATGTAGCGTCAGTAAATGGACCATTGGCGGGTAAAACACAGCACCGCATTATCAATAGTGTTTATTTTGTGCAGACAATTCAGGGACTAAAGGTACCATCGGGATAGGAATTGGTATCATGTGACGTTTCCGTACTCTTTACTTGTATGTCTGTAGAAAAGGCGCTTGAGATTATCAGAATGAGACTAGAGAAAGATAAGAATTTGAATGGCAGATGCGAACTCAATGTTAAACAGGCCAATGAACTTCGTATACCGAGGCAAGTACTACCAACAGAAACAGGGAGCGCCAATGTGGTCCCCTGTCTCCCCTATAGTTGTTAATCTGTGTATGGAGTTCTTTGAACGTCAGGCACTAGACCGAGCCATGAACCCGCCCCCTCCCCAATCACTGTGGGTACATGTAAGATATGCCGATGATATCAAGACCAAAATACATGAGTATGACATTGACCAGTTCACAGAACATCTGAATTCTATGACCCACACATGAAGTTCACTTCAGAACAGGAAGAGGATGGGAAGATACCATTTTAGACACTTGTATTCAACAAAAGTAACAGTTTACAGTTTCACTTCAAACCACCACTTGGAACACAAAAGGTCACTGGTACGAACCTTTTTACATAGGGCTATCACACTCGTTATTAACGAATCAGAGAAGAAAAAGGAAGCTGAACACGTGAAAACAGCGCTACGTGCAAATGGATACTCGAAATGGATATTTCTGCTACCCAACAAGAAATCTTAACAGGACAAGTCTCAAAATAGTGCGGTAAAGGAAATAAAAGTAAATGTGGGTATGCCCTATATTCGTTGAACGTCTGAAGTTCTGGCGAGAGTGTTTAAGAATCATGGAGTGAACATGTTCCACAAACCATACAAATCTATAAGGAGTCAGGTCACCCAGAGGAAAGAACAAACTTATAAACTGAAAATGTGTGGAATAATACACCATGTGAAATTTAAAAGAAGATTACATCGGGGAAACTGCCAGAAAACTAGATTAAAGGAGCATGTGAACAAAACAAATTCAGCCATACATGAACATTGTCAAAACATCGGACATACCATCAAATCTGACAACACCAAGATTCTGACAAGTGAAAGTGGACTTATCAAACGCAAAGTCAAAGAGGCTATCGAGAAAAAACAGCGGAGACCATCGCTCAATCGAAACGAGGGCCTGGAGCTCCCCCGTCTACGGACCTCTCCTCTGATCACATGAACTTCCTACGTCACGTGACCTTCCATGACACCGGTCAGTTAGTGCTGAAGAAGGCAGTGAGAGTCTGCCGAAAATTACACTAGGTAAACTTTTGCACTAAATATGGAAATTCTTCTTCAAAAAACATAATCAAAGGGTCTCGAGTCAGATATCAAGATAAGGCATTTGTCCGTGACGATTCAATAAAGGTATCGTGCCTGAAGTCAATAGACTTACACTTGTATACTATGTAGACTGGTTGTGTTGTTATGCTTCCAAAGGATCATCTTAAAAAATACTTGCTATCACAAAAAAGTCTTTAAGTGCTATGTAATGGTTAAGTGCTATGTAAAAATTCCACCCATACTCGGTTTTAGTGTTGTTAGATTTTCCTGTCCTTTTGGACCATGTTAATAAACATAGAATTCCTCTTAAGCCAGTGCTATGGGGCGTAAGATTTGTTTCACACTTCATTACCTCTCATAAACAAATTTTATCCAACAGAGTTTGCTATTTATTTGCTTGGTTGCGTTCCTTGCTTTAACAGATTTTCATAAAGTATATAGCAATTTTTTTTCAGCAACTCTAAGTGTCGTTCAGAGGGCACTTAGTATCTTTGATTTTTGAATAGCACTATGTAATTGTTTTTTAACAATTTTGATTTTCAAATATTTAATATTGTTCTCATTTTTGACAGTATGTTTTGCAATTTCATAAATTTAAATCTAAAGATTACTTAAAGTACCTGAATATTTCTTTTTTAAGGTTTTGTTCAGTGCTGCTTTTCAACAGTGAATATTTTATTACTAAGCCCATAATCTCAGTACAATGCATGTTTTTATGAAAGTAAAGAACAAACAATTCTCACGTAAGTAACTGCATAGATGTTAGAGAGTTTGAGATTTCAACCTTCGCCTTCCCCTTCAACGTCTCTTGCGAAGTTAACGTATGAAGTTGAAGTTCGATTAAAATTCCTTGAGATTTCAAACTTTACAATGAACCTTACTTCTTTTAATCCGCCCATTCAATTTATCTGTAATTATGATCGTTTTTCTCGTGCATTTTGATATCAATTGTCCGAAAGTGCATGACTTTCACAAGAGGTTTTAAAAATGAAAATTGAATAAAAGCATTTCAGTTAACATAACCATCGCATGGATATTAGTGCGGTTACAAAAATAATTATATAAAATGATGTCAGTATACAATGCACGATTGTATATTATATATGGGAGGAAAAAAAAATGATAATCCTATCAACGTATTGTTGATGGTGTTCTTGAAAGATATTACAGTTAATATTTTTAAACAAAAAACACGAGACACCAACTACTGCAAATGCATTTCTCGATATACTTTGAAGTTAAGTTAAATGTATGAGATAAAGCAAACACAAAAGGCTGTTGACTAGATTTCATAGTTTTTCTTAAAATTTTATTTTTACTTTGAACATCGAATTCCTTAAAATACGCGTTTTACTTGTAGACTGTACCTGTTGAAAATCTAACCTTTTAATAGATTTGTTGATAACATGAGCCAATATACACAATTTATGAATACATTTAACAAGCAATTTGAAACAAATGTAAGATACTCCCGTGATATCATACGTTTTGGCATCGTTGCACTCAGTTTGACTCTGTATAATGCCAAACTCTCAGACAGCACAATATAATCGTACCACGTCACCATGTGTTTAGCGAAACAGTCAAGAACTGCTAGGTGGCGACGAAAATTGTCGCATGAAATAACATGTGGACATATACACGTATTTGTTTGAATATACTATTTCATAAGTAAAGCATGTGCAGATCAAGGAATTTTGATTAGAGGGACACCAACTGTAAAGAGGGGTCACCCATCCATGGGTGTGTGTGTGGAGGGGGGGGGGGGGGGGGGGGGGGGGGGGGGTGATGATGCCGAGTATGTGGACAGAGTAGATGTACAAAGACTGAAGTTTTGACTTTCGTGATATCACATCTTCGGACGTTCAAAACTTCACTTCTTACGACAAAAAGACCTTTCTGGTATAATCAATACCGCCTGAGGACACAAATATACCATAGAAGTTAAAGTCTGAACAAAATCTCAAAGTTTCTCAAAATCAGTTGATAACTTCATACTTCCAGGTTCAATTCAATGTATTTAGTTAAATCATTAGCCAAACAAAACGTCATTATTCTTATACGTATTGATAGTGTTTCGCATCTAATTTAGTCCAATTATACATATGGATAATCGAATAACTTAATAAGCAGAAATCCTGAAACTAAGATTTTTATTTCACATAGTAATGAAGCGAAGTCTTAGGCTTACTTGATATTACATAGAAGACTTTAGTAGCAACGTCTGATATAAATAAAATACACGCATATCGGTGACGTTTTACCCCAAATATATATGAGAGACGTTGAAGGGGAAGGCGAAGGTTGAAATCTCAAACTCTCTATTATCAAACACTTCACAATAACACAAAACATGATAAGTATTCTGTTTAAAAAAATCCATGAAAGGCAGTCCCAAATTGTAACCCTTTTTTCAGTGTATGCAGTTAGCAGGGATTTACACATTAATTAATATATACAGAATATATACATAAAAATACATGATAAATGTAAAAGGTAATTATTGACAAAATATTGAAACCATCAGATAAAAGAACAACATAGTTAAGAAACTGTTATAAGTATAACTTAACTGATAGATGCATTAATCAAAATGGAAAAGGAAAGTTGAATGTGTTATGAATGTTTCAGATGATTTCTTGCTTGACAGAAGTAAAAAAGAAAGAAAGAAATAATACTTTTAAATTTTAACACCGTAGTAACGTATTTAAAGCGCCGTTATGAAAAAAAAAAAATCTCATTGCTTGAAAAGTATGAAACTATTTTGTAAGAGTACTTAATATCTTATAACCAAACATTCCTGTAACTAATTTCTGAGAAAATAACGATACCATAAAACAAGATTACTGAATTGGTAATATAACATGTGTAATGTATGTTTCAAACAGATTCCTCCTTCAAATAACTATTTACACTATCTTTTCATATGATATAGCTCAAATAACACACGTTTATTGATCAAAGTGTATTTCACCATGTTGTTCAGTTTAAGTTATATCTTGTTTCCAAAGATGTCTGTTTTAGCATATATTAATTTTATGCAAATTAGCTAAAGTACCTAACGTGGAAATATTCACCTTCAGAGTAACAACATTCTATTCTAGAAAACTATGAAAGACATTTAGACCAGATCAAAACTTTCCGATCTATATTTCTAAAAAATTGATGTAATAAAAGAAGGTAATTGAAATGGTAACGTAACATGTGTAAATTATGTAACATACTAATTCCTCCTTCAAAAAGGTGTTCCAAGCAATATAGCTCACATAATTGTAATTTTATTGATAAAAATTAATTCAATCACTTTATTAAATTTTAGCGTATCTTGTGTCCTGAGACTTTGGATTTGGTAGTGGTTAATATTATGCAATTTAGCTAAACAGTTTTGCGTGTTTTGGAGTAAAAAAAGAAAAGATACCATCAGAGTAACACAGTACTATTTAACAAAACACTGTTTGGTACATTTAAATTGATTTAAAACTTGGAAAATATTATCGTCTAGTATAATTTAGTCATTTAGTAATATTCTCATTAATGTTCATGAATGTGCAAGTTAGTTAATTAAAATAAAGATACTGCCAATGTCTTAGCTCCATTTTGAGACCATTTTTATTGCTTTATCACCAGAACGGACTAAGAACTGAATAAGACTGATTTTCATCTAATGGTTGTCCTTTCTAAAAATGAACTGTTGCCATGGAAACAGTGAAATCATATATAGTTTAAAAGGTTTTTTTTTTCATGAGAACATTTTTGTTTTGTTTTGAAAGAGCTGAACAATTTGGTATTTATGAAAAAAAGTGTAGGGATGTGTGCATGGTAGACCTTATTGCCCCTCCCACACACACACCTACTATGACATGTTGTAGTTATACGCGATCAGGACGTGTCTAATTGCAGATGACCACTAGTTAGAAGTTTACATTCTATGTGGGATATGTTTAGTCTGAAACAAGTGGTAACATACTTTAGTACACTTACACCGTCAACTTCTACAATAATTGGTTTGATTCTTATATCAGACCCAGAAAAAATCTCACAAAGTGGTGTAACTTACTGTTGTTTTAGTGACTATATGATGACATTTTCACCAGGAAGGTTACCCGTAAATCGATAGTAAAGCACAATAATATTACTGCTTGATCTCAAAGACACTGTACAAAAGAAAGTTTTCAACAGTCTCTTTAAGAATCAGATTGGACACCAGTTTTATATTGTGAAGATGTAAACACTGTTTGGAATAACTTCGAGTTATCTTTTTATCTGCATTTGATGCCAATGCTCCATTCAAATCAGCGTATACGGTTTAACATCGATGGTAGCATTTGTTCTAATAAACAGAAAGTTGAAGAAAAAATTAATACTTTTTATACTTCTGTTGCTGATAAGCTATTAATTAAATTACTAAATATTGTTAATAATTTTGGTAGTAGCTTTGTTTTCAATTTTCATTCTTCAAAAGGTAATCAGCTGAATAGCTATTCAATTTCAACAGTATCTGAACGCAACGTTTTTAAGTATCTAAACAATCGGTGTCCAAATAAGGCAACAGGGTTGGATGGGATCCGCTCTCGTGATTTAAAGGACCCGGTCTCAATTATTGCTGATCCTCTCTCACATATTGTTCACCTATCTATTATACAGGATGTGGTTCCCGCTGACCTTAAGTCTGCCCGAGTAGTCCATTTATTCAGGAGAATGACAAGACGGATGTTGGAAATTACCGTCCAGTCTCAATGATTAGTGTTGTCTCTAAAATCATAGATAGGGTCATAGTTGATCAATTAGCAGAATACCTAATCTAAAATAGGCTATTGTATGAGTTCCAGTCAGGTTTAAGGCATGGTTTCTCCACCGATACTTGTGTTATTCCTATCACTCATTATATCCGTTTTCAATGGACAAAAGGTTATCTTGTTGTCACGATTCTTTTGATCTCTAAAAGGTATTTCATAGAGTTAATCATATATGTATACATGTATCTGTAACATCACTGCAATGGTTTTCTCCTTATCTGTCAGACAGACACCAACTAGTGGAGTCCTCAGGTGTTCTGTTCTCAACAGCCTATGTATCCTGTAGTGTCCCCCAACAGTCAATTTTAGGCCCTTTGCTGTTTTTCTACGTGAATGGCATGTCTGCAGCTATAAAGAACAAACTTCTACCTTATGCGGATGATTCAGCAATCATTGTCTCGGCCACAATCAAGCGAGACATCGAGGAGACTTTGAATCATGACTTGAATATTGTCAGTCAATGGCTTTAATGTAATAAGTTGTCTTTGCATCTTGGGAAGACAGAATTTATTTTAGGTCCCAAAAAGATTAGTTTCCCAGTCAAGTCTCGATATAAACAGAAATTGTCAAACAATCAAATCCAAAATATCAGTTTAATATCTCGGTGCCATCCTTGATCAGTGTTTGTCCTTTGATTCTTCCGCTAGATATGTAATTAATAAATCCAATGCTAGGTTAAAATATTTGTATCGCAAAAGTGAATTTCTCACCCCACACACAGAAACACTTTTAGTCACTTCCCTTATACAGTGTCATTTTGATTATGCTTCATCTATTTGGTTCAGCAGTTTAACTCAAGAGTTAGAACACAACTTACATGTTACACAAAGTAAGCTCATAAGATTTGTATTAAGATTACACTCTATGTCTCATATAGATAAAGAGCATTTTTAAAAATATTAACTGGTTACCTGTTGCACATAGAGTAAACCATATTACTCATAAAACTGAAAAAGTGGGTACTTTATAAAACATATCCCACTTAATGTTATAGGGATTTTAGGTCTTACATGTTAATATTAGTACAAGGTGATATCAGTATTATTTAAGTGTAAATGTCAATATGAAAATCTCTTTTATTTGTATATGCGGACAGTGAGCTTGAATCTCTGATGCTTGTTGAAATGGCATTCTAACGTTTCGGAGCTGCATGCTTGAATTTTCTGTCACCATACTTTACCGTTCGACTCCTCGGTACAACCAAAGACACCGGGCCATTGGCCGACTTTAAGTCTCTACGAGGCATATACATGTCTAGCATATCGGCAATGCACTTGGGAGATTTTTTTGTACATGGCTTTGTATGAAATTGTCAAGATTTTGAACTCAATTCGGTGCTGAACATTGAGCCAATGCAACTCCTTCAAGACCGGTGTAATGTGATCGTATCTTGGAGTCTTTGTTATGAAGCGGGTCGCTGTGTTTTGTACACATTGAAGTTTTTGCAGTGCATCTTTGGAGATTCCATACAGCAGCTAGTTACAGTTATCTTCTTTCGATGTAACAAGAGAGTTCACAAGAGACTTGGTCGCATCAGCTGTGATGTTCTGCCTAATGTGGCCTACTTGCCGAAGTTGTGCATAAGCTGTGTCACGACTATGTTTGAATTTATTCTAGCACCGACTTTCTTCACACAAATTGACGACTTAATCTGATAGGGTTCTTCTTTCACGCAGATATCTTCGGGTACATTTGTGTGATTTGTGTGAAACAAAGTGACCTTAGTTTTGTTAGTATTGAGCTTCAACATGTTCTGATGCATCCAGGAGACTGTGTCGTTGAGACAGATTTCAATTCGAAATGGGTCTTCATGTTGGTAGGAAATATAGTTGTGAGTCATCGGCATAAAAGTGGCTATTCAGTCCATGCCTTCTGCAGATTGAACCAACGCGTTTTGTGTACAATATGTAGGTTTTCGGTACTAGGACAGATGTTTGTGGTACACTGTATTTCGTGTGAACTTAAGTAGACAGTTCGTCATTTATTGAGAATGCTGGTAGCGGTCATTCAGATAAGAAGTCATCCACTGTAGTGGTTTGCCAATGATCCCGTAGTACTATTCCAAGCGTATAAACAGCGTTTCATGGTCGATAGTATCAAACTTTGAGAAGTGCAGTTTCTGTCGAGTAATGCTTTCTGTAAGCAGACTGGTGCTGTTCATATAGGTTCTTCGAAGTCAGGTTGCACTCAATGTGTTTAGCTACTACTTTTTTCCAGTACCTTTGAGACAAAAGACTACAGACCTTAGTTCGTTTGGTCATTGGAATCAAGGTCTGTTTTTAAAGAGATCTAACATGAGATTGTTTGAATTCTTTTGGAACATACGCGGTTTCCAATGATGTGTTGATACCTTTTGTCAAAGCTGGGAGGAGCTCGTGAAGGCATGTTTTTAAAAACATGTTGGTATTGGGTCACTGAAGTCTTGTACGAGTTGTTTAAAAGATGCAGTGATATCATTTGTAGCACCTAACAGATGCTTTGTGATTTTTTCTTTGAATCTTTTCGCAAGATTCTATCTTATCCGAGTAGAAATGTATTTTAGCCTTTTATTGACCTATTAACTGTTAAACACTGTTCTCTGTAAAGCTGTCATGAAGTTCTTGTGTATACCAGTCTTTGCTTTGAAAGTCACTGAAAAATGATTGCGGGCGACCTTACAGCTGTTGTCAGACAAACCTTTATCAGGGACTTCAATGTTTGACACGATGTCATCGTTATCTCTTGAAACGACAACATCCAGAATGTGTCCACCGACGTTAGTAGCTTCATTTACATGCTGTGTCATTCCGTAAGCATCCAAAGTACTTACAAGTTGGCTGTGTGTCTGTCTGTCGGAATGTCAAAATGAAAGTTAATCTCCTACAATGATGATTTGTTTGTCAGTTGTTGCAAATCTAGATAGGAAATTGGGCCATCCATTCTCAAAAAAGTCTCCTATTTTAAGTCCATTTCCCCGCGAAAATGGTGGTTTATAAACGACAACTAGACGCAAAATATATTTTTTATGCTCAAATTGCAGTCCATGTATTCAAAAGTTTAGAAATCTTTGTCTCGTGTTGATGCAAGAAAGGCGCACATCTATAGAAGGTCTCTGTTTTATTGCTACGCAAGCGCCACGGCTGCCGTAACAACGCGGAACGTGCTTGATCATGTAGCTATCTGAAACAGTTCAATTTAGCATATTTCATCTAAAGCACGGCCAAGCCAAATTTCTGTGACAGCAACTATATCAAATTTATTTGAAATAATATAGTCACAAAAAGAGAATGCTTTGGTTTTTACTGATCTTATGTTAATACTACATACTTGAATAGAGGTCTGACTTTTAACTAGAGAGTGGGGTTCACGTTGTACATGTACAATATTTATAATTTTGTTGGTAGAAGGCACATCTGACTCTTTACTTCCACCTTGACGAGTCTCTGCAAGTATAGGGATTGTCTGAGATAACACTTGTACGTTATTGAGATTGACCATTGACCTTAAACTGTTGAAACTCTGCATGTATTTTGGTGACTCTGTAAAACTACAGGACTTATTTGCGGTAATTCCCGTAGATTGTCTGTTTTAACCCCTTTATTTGCGTCCCAAACACGACCTTATTTAGGAATTCTCCCTCGAGTACCCCTGTACTGAGACTAACATGATCAACAGACCTAAAAGTTTTTTTATACTTTTATTATCCCCGTCATAGGTGTATGTGGGTCAGGGAACCATCCGCACTCAATACCTTACAAATTTTGTATATGTTTAAGCAGAATATATCCAAGTCTGATTCATGGCATATATCATTATGAATTTACAGATCTGAAAAAAAAAACTGCCATGATATATGACATGTAACTAGAAAGTTTAAACATTGCATTAACACAAGTAGCATTATAAAGTATATACAGATAAAAAAGTTCAATCTGTCATGATATATAACATGTATCTAGAAACATTGCATTAGTGCATGGTATCATTATGAAAAATGTACAGATAGGAAAGTGTAATCTGTAGAAGCTGATCTGGCTTTTCAATATTGGTTGATTGATGTACAAAGGAAAGATCACATCTTTTATACTGTATAATCCCTGCATTATCTGCTAAGCGTTCACCAGTTATAATGGATATGGCTGGAAGCATGTTTCTTGATTTTAAAATCCAAAATATGATACTAAAATGATTTAAAACTTCAAATGTCATGCAAACCACTGTAAAATTCTTCACAAAAGATAAACCAATCTATTCACAATAACCTTATGTACAATCTTGCCAAGTTCCAGAATTTGTAACGAAGTATTTCCACTTATACAAATGAAACTATTGCGGGCACGGAAAATGCAGCCGACACATTGGCTCATATATATAAAAATAATTCTTTTTTACAAACATACCTCCTAAATAACATACAGCGTTTCGTCGAAAACATTTGGTAATGAAGTAATTTCGGGATTGAAATAATCATGATCTTTGTTGAGCATGAGCAATATCGGAACGACTATGCGAGATTTCCGATCCCGGCTGATTCACTTTCTTTTCAGACTTTTGCCTAACCATTAATTATATATTTTCCACATTTTCCGCGTTCCTTTTGAAATAAAAAAAATCAACATTTGCAACCTTACGACTAATATTTATTCAGACAGGCATTTGTCAGATCCAAAAGACAAATGCGACTACTTTCAAAACCGTTGATTGTCGTCAAAAAGTCCATGCGTAACACTTGCATAGCTTGAAATGACTGAAAATTACTAATTATTGGTATAACAATATCATATACCACAAATAAAGTTCCTTTTTTTGCGGAAGAAATTTGACACTATGTTTACGACATTACAAAATTTACGTTTCTTTGCACATGTGCAGAAAAAACACTTTTTATGCCAGGGAGGTACAGTTATTAAATGAGACTACAATACTGCATCGCTTGGGATTGACATACATGTATTTCCATATTTAAAATTGATTTAAGTACCCTGATTTATCCAAAATTTTATTCTATTAAGATGGGGTGGGGATGTTCCCCATACAATATTTTAAATATATCTGACCAGGTAGGTATCTGTTACTAGATGCGTGGTTTGTCTAACAATAGCTGTAGGTCATGTTGTCTGTCGATTATATGCGACGTTTAATCAATACATTTTCCTTTACCTTTATTTAAATCGTCATCTCTTTGCAAGAGTGACTTTCAAGAATTCAATGAATGTTATCAATATGTCCTATGGCAGAAATACCGCTATTATCAACTGCAATAATATTGTTCTAAATATCAGTATTGTTATTCAGTGTGTGTCGTTTTACGTTTAATAGCAATTTAAAACACTTCTGTAACTAAATGTATCAAAACAATAGTTATCTAACAAATTCAATGGAAATTTTCCCAAATGTATTTGGTAAAATGATTAAGTCCTTTGTCAGCTGGATGCTAGATTTTCGTATTTGATCGTGTCTAACGAAAGAGGTGGACGACGCCATGATAGTTCTAAAAGCCCACTGACACTGAGCTGCTTTGATATGCTTTTGCTTTCCTTTTCGTCGGATCCTTAATGATATTCTGCTGATCTTCTGCTTTCTGCAGCGGCGTGGAGAACATGCGCAAATGGTTTGTTAAAAGCTTCGTGAAGATCCCTTGAATGCAGAAATACCGCTATTATCAACTGCAATAATATTGTTCTAAATATCAGTATTGTTATTCAGTGTGTGTCGTTTTACGTTTAATAGCAATTTAAAACACTTCTGTAACTAAATGTATCAAAACAATAGTTATCTAACAAATTCAATGGAAATTTTCCCAAATGTATTTGGTAAAATGATTAAGTCCTTTGTCAGCTGGATGCTAGATTTTCGTATTTGATCGTGTCTAACGAAAGAGGTGGACGACGCCATGATAGTTCTAAAAGCCCACTGACACTGAGCTGCTTTGATATGCTTTTGCTTTCCTTTTCGTCGGATCCTTAATGATATTCTG
The DNA here is from genome assembly GCF_021730395.1 of Mercenaria mercenaria. Classification (NCBI taxonomy): domain Eukaryota; kingdom Metazoa; phylum Mollusca; class Bivalvia; order Venerida; family Veneridae; genus Mercenaria; species Mercenaria mercenaria. The sequence continues at coordinate 44,638,550 of NC_069364.1, forward strand.
CTGATCTTCTGCTTTCTGCAGCGGCGTGGAGAACATGCGCAAATGGTTTGTTAAAAGCTTCGTGAAGATCCCTTGAAAGTATAAAACTCAACTAATCAAAATAATAGAAGACTCGGTTTGACTAAGTTTGTTCATGAGAGGTTTAGAAAGGTTAAATACCCTGACACCCTTTAGCACCAACTTTAAACGGAATTCTGTTGTGATAATATTAAATGAACTCCATAAAACTAGATGAACAGAGGTTTTTCATATAGATATTTACCCAATCATTTTTTGTTTTTCACATAACGTGCATATAGTTTCCCTTTCGTGAATAAGATATTGAGTAAGTCGAGGGCTTAATTTTATGTATACTGTTCTATCATATTGGAATATAGTGGGGATATAGAGTGTGAGCATTGTTGCCAAAATACTGTTTTTAAGCACATCGGCGTTGTTTTAAACTGACCGTTCCAAGGCACAATTCGTTCTTTTCCTTTATTTTACGTTTTGAGCTTTCTGTCTATATGCTTTACTTTGTTTGCGTATTTATTATGTTCTAAACTATACATACATTGATGCAGTGTTACGGTTTAAAGATGACGTTGCAGGGTGTATCACATATCGGATCTTTTGAGAAATACTTTCAGTTGCAGAGAAGGATGATGAAAAAAGACAATGAAATGACTACCCCATGTCCCTGATGCCCTCCCTTCTGCAGATAGCTGAACGTAAAAGGTCATATTAAAGTCACTATTTAAATACAGGGGTAATGAATAATACTGTTTTTAGATAGCTTTGTTATCGCGGAGCAGAAGACGATCTAAGTATAACACTTTCAGTGTTTATGCCAAGTCTTAATGAATATAATTAACCAGTAATTAAGAGTAAATAAGAATACTATCATGAATTTAACACATTTATTAAATACATCTGTTAAACTTATACTGGCATAATCGTCTTGATCTAATCAAAACGAAATTGCAAACTATGCATGCAATTTGCACATAATCTTATGATACGAGCATAGACAACTATTTGTGCCGACATTGATTTGTACTGCATTTTAAATTACTTTCCTTCTGGGTACTTATTAAAGCAGATATTGGTAACATATATTCCCTAATTGTATGTTATATTTCTTGTAACTTTCGGAAATTAACTGATTTCAAATTCAACACCATAAGCATAATCGAAAATAATTAATATTAAGAGGTAGAAGCGACATGTAAAAATGCATTGTAAATTAAGTGGGTGGGGTACAAATTAAATAGTTAAAATTAATTGAATATATTGTTTCCTGAGAAAGTGTAAATATAGTTATTTGAAATATCCCATTGGCTTGTTTAATGACACGATATTTGATATTAAAAGCAATTTTACTGATTTTTTTTCAGAAATTATTCAGCAGTATTATTTTCGTAATCGGCCGCCATGTTGATGACGTCATTTCCGGTCGCGGTACCCAGAAGAGATACATACATATTGTTTTTGTTTGAGATCAAGGAATAATTTGGTTATATTTCTCAACTACTAGCGGGATTACAAGTGGCCTAGGACTAAATTATGAGAAACGATTGAGCAAAAATATCAAATTAATAAAACTTACAATTTTCTACATTTGGTGTGTCTCGGAATGCTTATAAGTCTTCGGCAAAGAGTTGGTATTTGTGTCCATTTTAAAGGTTCATTAAAATAATTTCTCTAGCTTGTAAGTAATGTTTGTACCGTAGAAATACCATATAACGTTTAATTATTATAGTGAAAGTTAAAAGCGCACACGAACCATCATTCAATGGAATCACTTCTTTTTCATAGCTAACAAGATTTAACAAAAATTTCGGCAAATGTTCTGAATGGCAATTTAATAAACTGTAATTTGGCAGTGACTTAGAGGAAATGAACTCTCACATAAACTTGTATGATAAGAAGTCTCCGTTTTCGAAATGCCACTAAACCCTATCAAAAAGTTATATTTGAATTGTTCTGTATGTAATTATGAAAATTGTTACGGAAAAAAGGTCACAAGTTACATATTGTACAATTTGGTACATGTCGTGCACTATTTTGTCAAAAGAAGTAACTTCTCTTATACAGGTTATGTCGCAACACGTCATACATAGTTTTCTAATCATTTTCACCTTTGGTCAAGCATATATTTTGTGTACCTAGTCGTCTCTGATATGGGTTCAGTAAAACATATAAGATTACTTAAAAATGTTGTGAACAAGTTTCGACGTTCATAGACGATATCCTAAAGTGTTTACACCAGTTGGCGTATGTAAAGATAAATGATTGTCAAATATTCCAAATTCTTTCAATATTTACATTTTACTGGTTTCAAAAGGAAAACTCTGACCAAAGGTGTTTAATTACTGCAATGTCGATCATCGTTAAAGGCTATATTGCCCCAATACTGAAATATGGAAGTGAAGTTATGGGTTTTAGTTCTAGTCAATCCATGGAACGTGTACATATGCAATATTGTAAAAAAGTCTTAGGTGTTAAAAAAACAACACAGAATGATTTTATATACGGAGAACTAGGCAGAATTTCCTTTCACTGTAGACACTTATTTAATGTTATTAAATACTGGATAAAAATCTTAGGTAGTAAAGAGAACAAGTATATAAGTAGAATTTATCAGGTATTGAAAAATGATTTTGAAACTAACCCAGGAAGACAGAACTGGTGTTCTCAATTAAAAGGACTTTTATGTTGTCTTGGCTTTTTCGAAGTTTGGCTGCAACAAAGCGTAGGTAATGCAGATATGTTTTTAGAAATAGTTAAGCAAAGACTAAAAGATAATTTTGTACAGAATTGGCATGAAAGGTTACAAGAATCGACTCGAGCATTATTTTATAGAACTATTGCAAATTTTAAATTTCAAGATTATTTAGATTATTTCACGGTTAATAAACTTTGTCAGTCTTTTGTAAGATTAAGAGTGTCATCTCATAGGTTACAAATAGAAGCAGGTCGATGGGCAAGACCAGGAAGAATCCCAGTGAATGATAGAAAATGTGTAATATGTAATAAGCTAGACGATGATCGATATTGAATATCATTTCATACTTGAATGTTCAATGTACTCTGATTTAAGAAACTATACATACATAAAAGGTATTGGAAACATCCAAATATGTTCAAATTTATTGAGTTGTTAACGCTAGAGAATACCATATATATAAGAAAGCTAGGAATTTTTGTATATAAAGCATTTCAAAGAAGAAACGACAGGTTATATGGTACATGTGAATAAAAATTTTAGACATGAATAAGATTTCACTACAATCACGTTTTTGTATAAAAGAAAATAACTATCTTTAAGTCAATCATTCTGAGGTTATTTCATTATCTTTACTTTATGTGTTTTGAAGAAATTTATCCATGGTATCAGTCTTGCATGTATGTTTTTGTAAGATTGATAAATTTGTGGATATAGTCCATTGATGATAAAATAAGTAGCCTTTCTTCCGTTTCGTTACGGTAAGATCGGTCGCTTAGCCACAGTTAGTGTTTTTTGTGTGTGCATATGTATATTAATGTGTTTATCGTTTGACAATATTAATGTTATGCAACTGCATAACCGTCATTTTTCACTTAGGAATGCAGAATTTATAGATGCATAATTCCTTAAATTTTATCAGAATGAATGTGTCTACTATATCAATATTTTATATACAAGTGTAGTTGATACATTAAAAGAAATATTGTATTAACATAATCTAAATCATTTATGTTAAATGAAAAGGTTGCAAAACATATTTGTCAGACCTTCTCCACATTGAAGTGTATGTAATTATATATATGTTTTCACTGTTCGTCATATCTGTATGTATGCTTGTTATGCCATGATGGGCTAATAGCCTTATGGAATAAATAAAATAAAACTGAAACTGAAACTGAAACTGTTTAAATTGTTAGCCGAACGAACCGTGTCGGATAAGCTATAGTTAAGGAAGTGTCCGTGCTTTTGTAATTGTGTATACCGCAGGATGTGCTGTTTTATGTGTATATGATCTCGGTGTCCCTTAATTTGTTTCTTGTGTGTTAGTCCGAAAGTAAGAGCAGTTAGTTTTAGGCTTTGATGAAATTTGTTTACGAAGACCTGCCTACTACCACAAAATAATCATGAGCTCATGTTCATTGTTACGGACTTTTGGTCTTGTCATAACTACTGCGCCGTAAGATGAAACATCATTCATTAATTGATTCGAACTTGGAGAATCACTTCAATTTTACCAGGCTTCCTACGATATCGGGCACCTCGTCTTACATCAACACGTCATTTTTCTTACTTAAGTCAGCGTCATAAATAAATGTTTTGCAACGTGAAATAAACCCAAATTTTTTAAAAAGGAGATTTTTATCTTTTATATTAACGATGTATATCTGATCTTCCTTTCTAGTTACTTAAATTGTGTACATCCAAGTAAATCTTCCCAAAATACTAGTTTTCACGCTACATATCAATATCCAGGTGGATAGCTACGAAGAAAGAAATATTGCTTTCAGACAATTTTCAGAGATATTTGCCTGATAAAATTGTGAAGGTTTGTAAATTAAAATTGATATGGTATTTGCAAGGCATGCAGATAACAAAGGCCCGCCCATGTACAAGAAACCATATTACAAGAAATATATATAAACTAGTATTTATTATTTATTATAACCTTTTCCAATAACGAAAGTTCTGATCTTATAGAAAAAGACATAAACAAGTTCATTCCTTAATTTAACGATATCCTTTAGAAACTCCTAACTTTACCTACCTTTATTGGTAACATTTGGTTGAATCATGCTTTATTGCTAACATGGATTCTTTATTTTAATTATTTGCACTTATCGTCTAAAGTAATAGGTGTCAGTGATTTCACTATATATGTTGACATTAAATATTGACATAAATGTTTTTTTAAACAGTTTTTTATCTGTTTTGTTTTTGAATAAAATGCCTTGGTTAATCTAGCATAGCCTTATAACTCTTAGAACTCTTTACTTAAGGCTAAGTATCAATAACAAATTACAGGTGTATAATAATACAAACACAACTTGAAGGCTGCAGCAGTTTGAAAGTATTTAGTCAACTTACCTTTTATCATTTGTATTCCATTATAGTTTTTGAAAACTATACATGTGAAAGCGACAGATAAACATAGAGAGTAAAAGGACTTAGCCTTGCACATATTGACATAGTACGTATTTGAAACCTGTTTCTGATATGATGAAATCTTTTTAGCCATCCAAATGAAATATATTGATATGTATATTGATATGTATACTATAGCGTCAGCCGGCATATTAATCAATGCAAACATTCTATATGAATAACTATAGATTCTGCAATAAGCGAGTACTGTTTTTGTTTTCAGACTCAATTTTCACACAATATGATAAGTGGTAATGTACCAAAATACGTGATAACAATTTGCAATTGTGTTTAAAAATTCGAAACAAACCACCCGTTTCGTGTTCAGTCACTACAATAAATGCTACACTTTCCACTTTGATTATGCCTGACAGAATGCATAAACATACTTTATCTCATATAAAATCGCTGCAAAACACACCAGCAACAAATTTAAATGTCTATAACTTACATTTTCTTGATGAATAGTGTCGGTGCCGAATCAAAGGAAAGGTTTATGATTTGGATGACAAAATACTTTCTGTCAAACTTATGAAATGCAAAACCAGCTAAAATATTTGATCCTAACTTGAGGTGGTGGTATATAATGTAACGTTTTAGTGTTATCACTTCTGTATATAAATTCAACTATGCAATTCAAATTCCACGCATACAATATGTCAAAGAATTTCAAGAATAACATGAAAAATTCACTACAGATAAACACAATCTAAGAACTACTTGAAATTTCCACAATTATCTTTAAACCAAATCTGCCGAAACTTGGTGTAACTTTTATTTTCGTCTTTACCCAGATTATCTGCATCCAGTGTGGTTTCATTTTGTGGCGCTTCTCAGCTTTAGAAACTATTAGTGTGAAACAGTCCATAAATTTGAAGCGGTTTTCAATTTCACCTGCGGATAGAGTGGGTGGAGAACGGTTACTAGCATAAGGTTGTTGTGGTATATGGGGCTTTAAAGAAGTCACATGAAGTACAAGGCCGTTAATCAATAGTTAAAAGGTTTTTGTTGTTTGAACATGCAAATAGGTAGCTAAACATTGTTTACTTTTGTTTCCTATTTCTTCGAAAGAGGATCAAACATGACGTTTTGTCGGAAAACTCATCCATTCGGAAGCGGAAGAAAAATGAACAAATCTTATTCAGTTCCGGTCGACCCCCAAGCACATTCTGCACCAGTATTTTTGTAACGCAACAACTGACACTTCTAGACAAATTTTAGCGTGATATGCATGGTAATTACGTGACATTCCCGCGATATCTTGGCCTTGGCATAACACTGCAGCCACAGATATTATCATATCATATTATCATATGATAATAGTAATGACAATTGTAATAATGTTTCTTATACTGCTATTAAATGAGATACACACAAAAAAAAACAAAAACACTCACACTCTTGGAAAGCCAATTGAGGGCATTTCCAGGAACCTCCTGCGCGGTAATTTTTTTTATCGCCTCAGGTCCCTAACCTACATAGTCAAACTTGCATTATATTGAAAACTTTCAGCAGCTTACCTATTATTTTAATATTTGCAGTATTAAGTCACTCTTATTTTGACATTCTGTTCCCCCATTACGATAGAGAAACACTATTATCCTATAAGAATTATTTACTTATTCCTATCTTAAAGCCACAGTATGATGCAGTTTATCATATCCTTTCGGCTACCATAGCAGACTAATACGTACCATAAAAAAGGGGGTCGCTATTACCGCTATCATACACCGACTAACTACCGCAGACGCCTAAAACATACCATCAAAACGAGGGTCCACATTACCGACATCGTACAGCGTAGGACTACCGAGAATTTTTAGTTTTTCTTTGTATCTGGGGTGAATTTGAGTTTTATTTTTTACAGAATTTCATCTGCAGTGTAAACGTTCATTAATGTTATTAACACAACGATATGAAATCAGTTAAACTAGTAAGGTAAGTCATTCATATGCCATGCTTGATAATATCACGCAAGAAATCATAGGTGTCCATTAAATTTAAAAACAAAATCAAACGTTTCGTGCGCAATAATTGTCTAAAATCATTGTTTTCGGAATATGTTGATGAGATAATCCTTTTCAGGCAATTAAAGGATCATTACTCTTCAAAAGATCAATTGATTTTAAAGGTTGCTCGCCGCGTTAATTACCAAACTCAGTTTTTAAAACTGAATTAATTACTCATTTCTACGCTACGGTATTCAAAGCTATTTTACTACGTCTGCATTATGCGGCTTCGGCATTCTAGGAGTCTGAAAACCACAGATCTGCCACCAATGCGATTTGTAGACTTTTCTCCAATTACTGTCACTGTAGCACTACGGTAATTCTGAACTTTTTCCAGTAAAATACAAAATTGCAGTGTGGTAACGTACTTTGGGATATTTTCGTTATGGTTAATTTTTCACCTATATAATGCTCAAAAATATACCTATGTCCAAAATTTGACACCATCAGGGGTCAAATTTAGCAACATTTTTTACTAGCTAAAAGTAGCTAGTGCGCTTTTTGTTCACTAGCTAAAATGAAAAGATACTAGCTAATGTTAAACAAATAATATTTAATTTCTTTATTAATATTTTACTGGCCAAAACCTACTGATTAATCTCTGTAAGAAGCCAGTCACAAAAAAAATCTATTAGCTTAAAATAGCTAGTGCCATTTTTATCCACTTACAAGTTAAAGTCAAAGCCTTTCATGTTAACTTAATGCCAGCTGCAATCATGCATTATATCTGAGTTTTGTTGAACAATGGAATATCATTTTCAAACATAAATGGTAACATTCCTTTCATGCAGAAAAATGTATACCTGCAGAACTAACTTTATTAAAGCTTTAAAGACATTTGCTTGGTATATTATTGACTAGCTGAAATTAGCTAGTACATTCCAAACCCACTAGCTATTCTTAAATTCCACTAGCATTTAGCTTGTATGCTTGTCTAAATTTGAACCCTGACCATACTTTGATAAGCACCTCATTTGGTGCTTGTATGTTTTCAAATTGAGAGACGGTACGGCAAAAAGAAAATAGACGTTCATGAACATTTAACTAATTCTTTTTGCTTTTGTTTTTTAATGCTATTTGCAACAAATTTCAGTACGTATATACCAGATATAATAAAGTCACATGTACGCAGTTTGTGTTGTTGGAAAATCGCAGAAAAGTAACCTCCCTTGGATACTCTTCAAAAATGCCGGTAATGTTGTTGGATTTTGATGAAATATTCGAGCACATTTTCAAAAATACACACGGCAAAATAAAACCACTACATTTTGGGTTAAAAGGGCGAAAATTTGCCGACGTGAAAATATCCCAAAGTACGGTAATCGATTGTGATGTGCAATCGCCATTTGGTACATACGATTTTTCTAGACTGAAATAGTGTAAATCTATACACTACGGAAGTAAAACTTAAAATTGTTATTGCACGTGGAACATACATTCTAGTCAATTTTGGTTTAGTCATGGCATTTTTATATATTTTTGAGATTAGGTTATTAATTAATTTGCAACCTCATTTGTAGGTACATTTTTTATTACTAATTTAACCTTTAAGAGTCTTAATATAAATCCTCTAGTTGTCATTTTTTGCAATGATTGCTTAATATTACCCAGTCTTCAATATTTTTGTGATAAGTTTGAGTCTTTCTTGTTTGCCTGTGATATGTCTTCCTGTGTCATACCCTATTATATGCCAAGGACCACAATGGAAATAAGGAATTTTTCTATCTCTTTTTTTTGTGTCATCCTTTGCTATACGAGGGCTCTTCAAAAATAACGTAGACTTTTTCTCTAGCTTTTATATACTTTAATGAAGCAAAACAAGAAATATACAATCATGATTTGCAGTCTTTCTACTAACTGCACGGCAAATTTGACGTGATTATGATCATGCATTCAGGAGTTATGCTTCCTCGAAAACAGTCACTTACACGGACCCGGCGCACGGCAATCATATTTCAACGACGGTAACGACGTCGTGCCTTCATTGTGATGCTTTCATTAAGTTTGCATTAATTCATACTTATAAATTTATTTTATAAATTTTCATGAGCAATACTTAAGTCAAAATAAGTTGTTTGGTTAGACTACTAAATATGTATGAACACTTACGACACGCATCTCAGACAGGATACTCAACGTGAGTACTTGGTCTTTATCTACGGCGTCATACATTGGCGTTAATGTCCACTTGCAGTTTTTCCGTTTTCTCCCTCGATCTCCGCTGTTTTTATGCAATTCTGGACCATTTGAGAATCGTTTATACGACTTTAAGGTAAAGACACAGATGACTGAACATTGCTGTTGCGTCTGCTTCATTGAATTATGATTTGCAGTTGCTGTTCGCCATAACAAAGCAATTGTCTTATCATCCATGTTAGTCGATGACGACATTACATGCATTATAAACAGTAATACTCACTTAGTTAAAACGTTGTTTTCTTCCGTCTCCCACGTCGGAATGACGCCATACTCTAAGTACATGTCGCCCTGACGTGTTGCTGCACTTTGGCGTATTTTTGGGCAAAAAGTGTACTTTTAGCTGCGAACAGGAGCGATCGAATTCAAATCGCGACAGATCAAAAAGCGACTGCGCCGTTTATGCGTAGCTATGGTAATAAAAACGTTCGACGCGCTTAGCCTATCAGCAAAAATGTTACAAAAAATATATAACCAAATTACAGAGAGATTCCGAATTACAACGATATATTTCACATTATTATTTACACAATAAGCAACATTTGACAGCAAAAGTCTACGTTATTTTTGAACAGCCCTCGTATAATGTTGATGACATGGTTGTATTTAAAATACATTTTGTTATTGTTATTTGTATGTTTTATATGATGCCATGAAATTGTACAGTGTATGCAGAAATCTATCTATCTATCTATCTCTCTCTCTCTCTCTCTCTCTCTACCTACGTATCTATCTATCTATCTATCTATCTATCTAATGTACACTGTGGTAATTCACTACAGAACGCTTCATCGTTCTATATGCACACACCGCTTCTTCCAGTTGCATACTAGAGGTGTGTTAATTTATCCAGTATGGAATTATTGTACTTTTCAACTTTTCAACTCAAACTTTATTTAAGAATGCATTTAAATTATCCCAAAGTACACAATGATAATTTTGACTTTGAGCTCCGTGCATTATGCATTATAATACATAGATAAACTGGAATGCTTATAATTGGTGCAGTATTCAGTATTCCACATGTGACTTTGTATACCCATTATATTTATTTATAGTCCGGGTCCGTAGTGTAGGAGATACATTCATGTACTTGTAATCTCTGAAACCTGTACTTGAGGAGAGTCGCAGGTTCGAGCCCTGCTACCGAATAGGATTTTCTTCATGTGAGAAAGTAGGCAGTTGCTTACGAACTTTGGCGTTTAGTACTGGTCTTTCCAAGAAACGATGGTTAGGTGAACTGCCCGCCTGATATAACTGGGATAATGTTGAAAACGGCCATAAATCCGAATAAAAACAAACTATTCATTTACATACTCTGATACGGTGGCAAATTGTCAATTTTCTTCAAGATGTAAATTTGTCATTGCGCGGTTTGAGCAATTAATTCTATCCTACCGACACTAATGACTATGTGTAGACATAAATGCTTTAAATATTAAAGCATAGTAGTTATATACATTTGCAATGTGGCCTGGCGACATGTGTGATTCCACCGGGCTCTAATACTCAAAATAAAAAAATCTCCAGAAGGGAGCCCGATTACCGGAAAGCCCAATAAATTATTCAATTAAAACAGAACAAAAGATAAAAACTTAAATTTATTTCACGTTTCTTTTGTCAAAAGTCGGTAATATCTCGTATTAATTTTAACGAAGCCAGAGCATAATATAATCAGATGTTCTTTTTTAAGTCTTGTTCCGAAAAGAAACAATCGAATTTCCTAAGAAAAACGTTCATAATCATTTCAGTCCTAGAAGTATTAGTATTAACTGTTTCCAAAAACGTACATGAATGTGTTTCCGGTGAAATGAGATCTTACAATTCTTCATTATACAATTAAACCATTAATACATAAAACAATTTTGTCAACAACTTACGACAATAACCGTCAACATATTAGATATAAGCCATCGAAAGACAAAGTGGGCTTAGTGTAATTAGCATTGTTAATGACGAATGGAAAGACAAAAAGTCCAAAATTCAGTCTGATAAACATGTCATCGGTAGTTCTGTTTAATCATTTAGTTATGTGTATATATTTAATATGTCCGATTATTTAGGTGGGCCGATGGTCTAGTGGTAACACGCTTGACTGTCAATCCAGAGGTCAGGGGTTCAATCCCGGTCCAGGCACGGGAAATTTCTGAGATGCTCTTGAATGTCTCCCACCTAACTAGAGGCCTGTACTGGTTCTTTCCAGGAAAGACGGCTCCGCGAGTATCGGTACTGTCTATTCGCAAAAGAGCTAGGCTAAGTTAGCCGGACACGTCTGTATCTAAAACGTTCTCTCTGTCTGGTCTTGGGGCTTTATCTCACTCTGTCCCTCTGGTCAGATCGCTCTGTGTCTGTACTAGTAGAGGATGAATTTTGCGCCCTGTGTGGCTGCGTCTGCTATATGTAAAGCGCCTTTGAACGTGTTTATCATGAAAAGGGCTCTAAATAAATCTGGTATAATACAAAAATAATGATAATGATAATATGATTATTACTTTTATATCATATTATTAAATAAAATCAATGACGTTACGATGTCGTTCTTGGCATCTGGAGAAAAAGGTGTCAATTCACTTTAATAGCTTGTAACTTTAAAAGTACTTGAGATATCTGCATGGAATTTTCAGGAAATATTCACAAGAAGCCAAACTTTATGAAACGTGTCTTTCTTGAATTTCAAAAATTTAGCTCTAAACACCTTTTCCCTCGAGACAGCTCATATTAGAGAAGTATATTGCATGTGAAAATTAAATATCAAAAGATGAATCAATCAAACTTTCTCATTCGTACTAAAAACCTAACGTACATATACACACGACACATAGTGAAAATATGTACACCATGTAATGCTCTCACTAGTCATATCCACTGTCTGTTTCTTTCTCCAGTATTTGCTTAGTGTCAACTAGTCAGACAGTCATTTCTTCTTTGTTGATTTCCCAGATGATTGTGATGGCATTTTACGGGGTGTTTCTGTTTTAATATGCACCTTCCTGGGTGATGTTTGCAACGGTTATGTAGTTAAACTGAATGAAGGGACTTCTTATTAAACTGTAGTAATAATGAGCAATTATAAAACGTATCAAATTATAACATTTAGTGATTTACAATGGTAATATATACTAAAATGATAAAAGAACACTTAAATACTTCATGCACTTAATTTCATGAACACAGTAGTTTAGTACCTAATTTTTCCAGACGCCGTTTTCTGTTGCCCAATCGATTTTCTGGAGTTTCCAATTTCGCTCTAGTTGCCATCAGTGTTACGGGCGTTTTAGTTCTGGATGCAACATCATGATATGGTAGAAAGCATTCCCTGAAAGTTTTATTTAAAAGTTCACGGGGATTAACATTGAAATTAGATGACAAATATTTTTATGTAAGCAAGACATTTTGATTTTTAACTACAATTATTCCACAATTTATCTGGAACTGGCTTCTGTACTTCAGGGCTAAATTTCTCGAAACTTTTGATCCTGTACAAAGAAGATTAACCTGTTATGAGCAGTCGGATATATAATGCAATAACAGACCTGTCCTCTTATGACATGCTTAAATGTTCGAGCATTCGGACCAAGAGGGATAATTTGAGTAAATGTTTGGAATTGAGCGACTTATATTATCAGCAATGACTCAGACCTAGTTTATATATATTGAGTATTAGAAATTACGTTCACTTAACAAAGCAAGGACTCAATAACACCATAAAATCATTAAAACTACTTATAAGATCAATGTAACTTTCTAATAAGAATTTACATTGCTTACAAGCAAATGATGACGTTGCTGTTCGGAGACCACCGGCGGTATTGAGCTTCTTCATACTGCAAAATCGACAAGCCCTTGTTTGCCCATACATTGAGATAATTTCATGCGAGTCTGCAAACTCTCGGTCAATGGTACCAACGACTTGCGTTTGTTTGGGTTTCCTAATTCTTGAATGGTAACCTTCAATCACTTGTTCCGCAACCTGATGTAAATGATTAAATTTTTATTTAAAATTATGTTATAACAATACTCATTTTCATATTAGATATTTATAGGATCTTTCTTTCATTTATTGTAAACATTACAGGCAATCTAGTTTTATTTTAGTTTTAGGCTTTTACCTTAGTTGGATTAATATATTAAGAAATAAGATTAAAACATGACTTCCGAGAAAAGAAATAACTTACTCTTATTTGGAATTTTTGGTGCTTAACCCCTGGCCTAATGTTTTTTACATAATGTAGCAGTTTATCAGGGCTATGTCAACAGCAGACTATAGGAAATGGGCCCATCACCTAATGCTTGGTCTTTGTACGGTGTAGCTACTTTGGAGGTAATCGTACCTATCCACGCCCACATGTACTTGTTGAATTCAACAATAGCGGTAGGACAGGGGTATACCGTCTATTCCCATTTTCTTTAAGGATTTACTTGCTTTCTGAGGACTGTATGCAGGTCTTAAGGAACGGGATTGAAACATGTATTTAAGTTGTAGATACGATTTTAACCAAATACTGCATTATGTACTATGGAAATGAGCATCCCCATTTTTCTGGTACGTATTAGTTGTCTCCGGTAGTCTGCCTGCAAAACAGTAGTGGTAATGGAGAACCCCAAAAATATAGTCTGCATTTGGTGGCTCAGGTAGTGCGTCGGTGTACGATAGAGGTAGTCGAAAGGATATATAGTAAGATACATTGTTGTAAAAATATATGTATTGTGGTACAAAATTTCTTAACCAATAAGCTTTTAATTTATGGATCGGAAATTAAATGGTCTACCTATCAGTCGACTGACAATAAGCAAAATGGTTTACACCCCCGTATATTATAGGCGGTTATGGGAAAGAGAGATAAAAATCCCCAAAAGTATAAGAAGGATAAGTATGTCTAGAAAACACACTTTAATAGTCAAACATTTTTTTTTCAAATTAGCCTGCATCTAATATCTTTCCGCCTTTGATAAGCGGAGCTAAAATTCCTTCTAAATTTCCATACTTTTTCTTCATATTTTATAGTCGTAATTATAATTCCGGAAGTGCTATGATTACTAATATCTTGCATTTCAGTTAAACAGTGTCATTCATCGTCATGTCTTATCATGGATCAGTATTATATGCTATAAATGTTCACTTTCTTACATAAAATAAATGTACCTTCCGAAGTATTTGATAATTTCTGCTTTTCCAGTAAAATCTTGAGGTCGAATAAAGTGTAAAAATGATAATAAGGATGTCTAAATTTAAGAGTGTGATGCTGTAATTTTGGAAACAAAAAGAAAGTATTTTGTATGCAACACACTTTAAGAAAAACAAGACATATAAGTTTTGACAAGGTCAGTCACGTGAGCATCATGCCATAATGTATAGGAGTTAGAAGCTTTGACATGAACCCAGTATCAGTAAGTGAACATGGTGGCCTTCGTTTATCACTTAGTTGGGAGGAGAAGCCGCAGATATACTTGCATGCAGGAAAGCATACCTTTCCTTTCTAACAGAATTTAGTTATAAAAATACAAACTATCGGCTCATCAGTGTACATATAAAAGTAACATGACGTTACTGTGGTGACAAGTTTATCGAAGCTTATAAAACCTTTCCACACACACATATGTTTATCAGAAATGTAATATAACGTTGGAAGAAAGGAAAGCAATTACGTCCTTACAAGATGATGACCACATTGTAATCAAACAGGCAGACAACAGGAGGGGGATGGGGATACCTTAACTTTAAAACATGCCACACTAAACAAACAAAACTAAGCATACCATATGATTTAGCAAGACGTATCTGCACAATTGTTTCAGATACTAATACTAAGAATATACACCTTAAAGGACTTATGTTATAACTTTTAACAGAAATTATTCTAAAACTATCAAAATGGAATAAGCAACGCACTTAAAATTCCAAGAGAGAGACTAATTCAAACAAATATTAATCCACGTAAAGACATTTTACCTTACGTGTCTACATTCATCCCTAAAACCCATGAATTATATACAATTATCAAACCTAATTTACCTATGATAATGGTCAGACACTAAAATGAAAGAGGTACTCGCAAATTCAAAACAAAAAAAAACAAAAAAAAACAAAAAACAAAACAAAACAAAAAACGGCGAACTATTGACAAAAGCTAGATTTGAAACAAGGTTTAAAAACAGCGGACCTTTAACCATTATAAAATGCAAACTACCAAACTATTCTGTATGCAGATATATAAAAGAAAGTAATTTCTTCAACTAGAATGGCAATGTAAATGGAAATATGACCTGTGATGCAAAAAATGTACTATATATCATCAGCTGTAACGGGTGTGGGGAATATCATATTTGCCTAGCTGACGATAAATTGAGAACAATAAGAACTATTCACACACAAGAGATAAGAGACCCTTCTATTAGACAGATTCCACAAAGTAAATATATAGACGTTTCCAGTAAATGTTATGTACATGCCATTTTCCCCTGAGGAGAATTATTGTTTACTTAACTAGTTTTAAGACATCATGTAAACTTTAATCTAGAATATTCTATTGTGGTCTGTAATAATGCTGATAAACAGTGCATCACAGTTATTTTAACAAAATATTGTCCTTGCTTATCCAGAATTTTCTTTTCATTCTTAGTATTACTTGAAAATTCTGCAACCTTCCCTGATTCTTTATAAAGAGAACGATGTGTATTAATATTATCTAGATAGTTGGAAATATTTAAGAGAATTTTCTAAATTTTGGATTTAGAAAGCTATATTTGAAGAGAAGAATCATTTTTTGGGGATGAACTAAAGTTACTTCTAAACTGTGGATTGAATTTAAACTTGACTTGGACAGGATTTGGACAACATCTACATATAAGCTGGAATTTTACGGATCTTTGACATTTTTGAACGTATTTTAATTGCTACTTAAATACATGAATAAAATAATGTTATTGTAGTAGTTGCTGGTCTGTCTTTCTGTTACTTCTATTTACTGTAACAAGAAACTGCTACCTCTGACGTAACATAATAAAGATTAAAAGTTTCAAATGTTACCATTCTTTATAATGAAAAAAGATAGTACTTCAGCTAGGTTCACGAAATATTTTTTTTTTTTAATGCTTTAAACAAAAACTTAAAAACTTAATAGACTACAGTGACAGTTAAATTCTAAATAATCAAATAACAATATTAATTACCTCTCTTTGAGACAAATAACGTCAGAATTACATCCCTTTATATTGACGTCGCGACTTCACATGCCTTTCTTACGTATATACCACTGTTTTCTTCTTTAGGCAGACAGTAGGTTAAAAAGCAGCATTCCGCAGACATTGTTTATATGTTGTCTTTTTTTTGACATTTCGAGGTCTGTTTTGCACAATTATAATGAAAAGCCATTTAGTTTATACTAATTTGTTTTAGCTCGATTGTGATGAAAGCTTCAAGCTTATTGAAACCACTCTCGAGTCCGCTTCCTGGAAAACCAGTACTGGCGTCATATGAGAAGTCATGGTCGTGACCCCAGTGGGGCTCGAACCCACGACCCCTGGATTGAGCGGCCAACACCTTATCCACTAGACCACCGCTCCCTTTCAAAAAATCCTTTTTAAATTGTATAGTAAAAGCCGCGTCTTGAAATACTGAGAAATCAAATATAAATAAAATTCTTTGTCTGCCTTATACTTTGTACGTAGGAAATACGAACTAGGCAGACATTACATGAATATTCATCATAAGGCAGACCTTATATGTATTTTTATATCCATCATTAGGCAGACATAGCATAAGTATATACAGCATTAGTCAGTCATTTATTATATATTTATCAGTTGGTAGATAGAATACACCAGACATTTTGAAGTATGAAAAGAGCTGAAGTGTGTCATACACATTATTATAATTTTGAATACAATGATATTTTGCTTATAAGTACAACTCGGTCGAGTGATGTTTGTTTGTACAACATCCTACCGGTTGATATTCATTTTTATACCTCATAGAAACAATGTAAAATAGGAATAGACCAACGAAGACTATTCATTAACAGTACATTTCGAAAAATATTAAGGTAGGATATGTTTTAAATATCATCATGTCAGATGATATTTTTGAGTGACACACTGTCGGCGGATTTTATTTGAATAGCGCCCTGCTGACATTAGTTGAAAACAGCAGCCAGGTGATATTCATTTAAATTCTATCAGTTCTGGTGATATTCATAAAAATAGTACACGTGTCGGAAAACGTTCTGATTATTTAATCATTGGACCGAGTAGACAATACTATACAATACAAAGTTAATTTAACGTCGATCCTTATATAAATAGAGAAAAGATGGGGAAGCACAACAACACGATGGTGACACTACAATTGTGAAGCGCGGCAGTGTGATGGCGACGCGCAACAGAAAGATGATATTACTGCGATGGTGAAGCCTGACAATACGATAATGAAGCGTGGCAGTGCGATAGCCAAACACCACAGTGTAATGGTGACACTACGATGGTTAAGCGCGATAGTGCGATGGTGTAGCGCGAAAGTAAGATGGTGAAGCAGAACAGTACGATGGCGAAGCGCGACAGTTTGGCGGACCTCACCATCGTACTGTAGCGCTTCGCCATTATACTATGTTTCGACATCGTTCAATTTTGATGATTGTTTGATAAAACGGTTTTTTTCCATTGCATATCAGCTGACGCAGCCAGTTTCTAAAAGCAGAATTCCTGTGATATCATTTGCGAACTTAAACGCATCTTCTACTTTAAATGAATGTTTGGCATAATTTGTCTCAGTGCAATGAAGTAAGTGTATACTGTTTATCTTTTCTTTTTGATATGTTCTGAAAAAAAGTCATATCAAGACAATATGTTCAATCGAGCTCGAGTTACAAACAGATAATCATTGATAAAAATATATAAAGGATTTCTTCGAACTAAAAACGGATACATAAAAAAACTGAGTTGACAGGAAAAGTTCAACTTGTTGATATTTCCGTTTACTTTTCATACATATAGTTACAATCTGACACATAAGGTGCACAGTTATAATGTTTTACGTTGATATCGTACATATATGTACAGTCTCGTTATGCTTTAGATAGTTCTGAAATGGAAGTATTCCATAATGTGCATTTCAAGGTTACAAAGCAAAGCATGAAAAAGTCACTTTTGGCAACATACTGAAAATGAAAATTGAGTATAGATAGAACACAATGATTTTATATTCAAATAATGTTGATTGCATGAATACATGAAAATCAATTTCCAATTGGAAAAATATTGTTTGTCAGCACAAAGAACTCATGAAGTTTTCACTATACTTGTGTTTTGTTATCATTATTATTTTCAATATTATTACTGTATATTTTATCATCCTATATATAATATAATAATAATAATAATAATAATTATGAGGATTATTATTATTATACTTATTATTATTATCATCGTTATTATAACATTTAAGTAATAGTTATTATATCATTTTATATCAAAATAATAACTTTTATTCTTATCATTCGACATTCACTGAAGAAAAATTAATTTCTTTCAACTCCACTGCACACATCTTCATGGTCTAGTTGGGGTCCCTGCTGTGCTAATTGCCCTCTAATCAGTTACTGTTACATAATCGCTGATTATAGCAGCAGATAAGATGGGAGTTGTATATTGGATTTGTGGTGGTGGGGGTGGGGGCACTTATATAGTAGTGAATCTAGGCCTTTAACTACAAGATGTCACTTTACAGTAAGATTCAGATTAAAGAGAAATGTTTAGTACAACGTTTTTATAACTTAATACACATCAGTTTCAAATTTAAAAGCAGGATACACGAGTTTCTTTCGTCTATAAATCACCGATGTGCAGTCATCACTTAATCCATCAGTACATTTAAGATGTTCGTGTCACATTTGACATTATACAAAGTCATAAATTGACATTTTATACATCCGGGCAATGCCATGTAATTAAGCTCTCGTTTGGATCTCGCCTGATAAAGGTAGACTGTGTGCATCTATTTATGTTATCATTTAAATTAAATTAAAGACCTTGAATGAGTTGTCAATATCAGTATTGATTCATCTCGGTATTATCAGAAAGGTCTAATACGTATCAATTGTTCCAAGTATTATTATGTGAATAAAGAATGGTGTAAATATACGAAAATATTAACAATAGCTTTTCATTTACAATGATTCATTTCTTCAAAGTAAACAGTATAATAACGATTCAATTGAATAGAAAAATTCTTCTAAGTGTGACAGATCATGAAACTAACATTCTCGCATACCAGAGGTCTGCCATGGTTCTTCGGGATTTTGACGGACCTCTGATGTATGGGAATAGAAAGTTAGGGGGAAAAAGAGCGAGAAGGGGACGCTGCTTATTATTTTCCAGCTATTCCAAACCTGTTATGAAATCATTTCCAAAACTAACCGATGATGACCCAGTCTGCAAAAGCACCCCCACCCAGTTTATCTGCTTCTTATCGGCGATTATGTAATTGTACTTAACGGAAGTGCAATTAGCTCAGCAGGGATTCCCGCTAGACCATGAAAAGTGTGTGAAATGGAATTGAAAGAAATAATTTTCCTTAAGGAGGTAGGTTACCTTGTTACATGGGTAAATTCAAATTAGTTGAACCGCAGCATTTTTTTTTGTATTTCGTGTAATATTAAGTTTTAACTGCTAAAATCTCAGTTTCGTTTGTCTCTGTCCCTTCAAGTTCAATTTTTATCCAGGTTTGAAGAACATGACCCTCCAAAGGTATTTCATATAGAAAGAAGAAGGAAAATACGGCTATTTAACACTTTTCAGTGTATTTTAGTTTCACTGATATCCGTAGAAGTCAGCATAATCTATAATTTTACTAGTATGCACGTTAGCTTTCTAATATACGCTTAAAATGTATATGTCGCGGGGTCGTGTTTCCATGGTAACGCATTTTCTCTCATTTTTAAACAATTATGTATAAAAATAGGAGTTTTCGACGGCTTCAGTGCCATTTTGTTAATGACCAACATGGAATATTTGGGAAATATTATTAGCAAAATACCAAGCACTATACATGGTACCCTATTTTTCTTAAAAGTTTAAAGTAACCATGGCAACAGAGATGTTTAAAATGGCTTATATCTTGCTTTTTGTCGTAATTTCTTATAAAATAATATTGAATAAGATTATCTTTCTAGCTGATGTAGCTTTAAAACATATTATTTCTAACGTAAGTTATATTTTCGTGTTATCTGCATTTATTCAAACAAATTTCTAAGCTTAGAATACTTACAGCAGTACCCCTCGTCTGGCATTGTTCATGGAAAAATCGTTCAGCATGCTACTATTATTCTCATGGATATTGTTGAAATGAAAATAAAAAGCCGAAGCTGTGTTTCTTAAATAGACTAGTGTCAACGCTTTTGAATTTTACATTTAGATACATAGGTCACGGGCTTCGTTTCCATGGTAACATCAATTCAATTCAAGAAACCACAATTTTCTTCTGAAATTTGAACAATTTTAGATCTCAGTTTTAGTATATAAGTAACAAATTATCAACGGAACCTGAAAAATAGGTATTACAAATCAAACTGCTAGATTTTTTATTTGAAAATGGCCGTTACAAGTAACCTCTCATCCAACTATATTCCAAATAACATTGGTTACCATCATCCATTTTCTTACATTCCGCATAACATTTCAATATAACTACATAAAAGAAGCAAAATATTGATTATTATTCAGAGCAAAAGAGACAAAAAAAAATATTTCAGCAAATAATGGTTATTTGAAAATAGTTTGAATAAAGAAAATGCACAGAATTACGTACTTTCAAGATAAAAGTTATTAATTTTGCGCGGTAACTGACACGTAAAGTCATGACGTCAATAACGTCATTTTAAGACAACATTGTTTTGAAGCGTTTCTGCGGCAATTTATTCATTATTTCTGCGTTTATTAAACCATAAAGCGTCAGATCGAAGACAGGTCTATGATTTGTTTTCAGAATGAATATACAAACACATTTAGTTTGTCGTAAACGTCGTCGTAAATCGTCACGTTAGCTTCCGGTTGGACATGCGCACATACAAATATAAAGGTAACCTACCTCCTTAAGTGAATGTAGAAGGAATAAATGCTGATAAATACATAATGATATAAAATAATGATTTATGAAAATAATACGAATAAACTAAAGGTTAGGTGAAAACTCGATAATTCGGTTTTATTGACATACAATATCCGAAAGTACCATAATAATGAAAACGGTATTACCAGTTAAAGTTATCATATATTTATATATATTTTCTTGCAAAAAAGTGTAAATGATAAATGTCATAAACATGCAATCTTTGTTACAATAAGTTAACATAATGAGAAAGAATCAACAATATATAGTGTTTCATCTATATATGGTTTTGTTTCATAAAGAAATGCTCCATTTTATAATACTAAAATGCACACGGCTTGTTCTGTCTAAAATGTAAATATCACAATATTCAGAAAGCAGTAAAACAATTAGGTTTGTAAATACCATGTTTCTTTTCGAAATTCAATTTCAGTTTACACGCATCTCAAGCAAAGGATCAACCGTGAGATTATGATTTAGATTCGGTCCCAATAAAATTGACAAGACTGAAGTGAATTTATTTTCAATAATTATAACACAGACACCAGAAAACACTCAAGACATTCTCAACATGCTTTTCTTACTAAATGAATGGTCACATTTGTAATTATCTTTTAAAAATATAAATTAAAAAGGTATGGTATCGAAACACAATTCGTCCTTTTTTTACTTGATAATATCATAATATTCATGATTAAATCAATGAAATGAAATGCAATAAAACTTTTGCAACAAATACAACACATATTTTATATATTCGAGATCCGTCAATAAATCATATTTCACTTTTTTTGTAAACAGTTAGTATAATACATAGCTTGCATAAAACTGACCAGTCGCCAAACGCCCGATCGCTCCACCTCTTTGATCACGTGGTTTGGAAATGCGAAGTCAGACCCCTGCCATGGTCATTGGACAAAAAAATGCTGCTAACAGCTAACCTGTCATTGGACCAAAACTAAAAAGGCGGACACTGACACCCATCATCTAATGAGGGTCTTGAAATTTTCACAATAGGCGGAATTAAGAGTAATTGTATTTCATTATTTTGCGCATGATTTATCAGACATGGCAGGTTTTGATATTCCCAGTTTTCAATAATTTTGATATATATTTATACAAGCCTCTCTCGACCCGATTCGTAAACATATTATTATTTTTATTGTTTTTATTGTTGTTGTTGTCGTTTATGTTAACTTAACTTCCGTGATTCCGTTTCAGTTTCACAAGTATATACGATCATTTTAGCCAAAACCTGGAGATCAGTGCCTTTAATATGATATTCTGATACCTTTACAGTTTGGACGAGCCGGATATATGATAAGATTTGAGAAATGCCACCCCCACTTCCATTTATAATTAGAACGATAAAATCTCTTTAAAAACTCAAAACCAATTTATAAAATTATTATTTGTACGACTGAGACCTTCAAAAAACCCGAGGTCCACGATTTTTCACACAAGGTTTATTCATTAAATGCTCGCCTTTCATTGTGAGCCGGACCTTGTGTCAAGGTAGAATTTTGCTGATAAGACAAGATTACTAAAATATACACTTTCAGAAACAAAAAATAAATTGGGTATCGTTTCACCGAAAGTTTATAAAGGGTTTTGCAAGTATTGTACTGTAAGTTCTTGTAGACCTCTGAGTGTGAAAAATCTTTTCAAAAGTTGAAACTGGCACTCATAAACAGTTCAATTTTGGCTTTACCTACTGAAAACGATTATTCCATTTTAGACACTGATGCAAGCTAGTTGGCATATGGCGAAATCTTGAGTCAAGTTTAAAACGGTGTAGAAAAGGTCATAGCCTATTTTTCTAAGTGTTTAAGTATGTCAGAGCGTTCATATTGTGTGGCCAGGAAAGAGTTAGATGCTGTTGTAATATCTGTAAAACAATTCCACCATTATCTCTACGATAGAAATTCACCATTCGAAGTGATCACGCCAGTCTGAAATGGTTGACAAATTTCAGAAATCTTGAAGGCCAACTATGTCGATGGGTCCATAATCATACTTGAGAAATATGACTTTGAGATATTGTATTGACCAGGCCGAATACACTCAAACGTTGACGCATTATCAAGAAGACCGTGTTATAATGAAAATTGTGAAAACTGTGATAGGATAGAAAGTAGATTTCAAACGGTTCATTAGTGTAAAGTTAGTATCACTAGAAAACAGAAACTTGAAAATGATCAAGCCAAGAGAAAATTAGATTGTGAAGACCAACAGCGCAGTCGACAGCTAAGAATACTTTGAGAGAAAAGGGGATCATGGTAATCTCAATGATAGCATACTGTTGATACTGTCCATTCAATGTTTAGCTGTGGTTAAGACATCCGTGGTCTTACTGTTACTATTGCAACAAATCGTGCTACAAATCTGCTGTTGCGTAGACTGTATTCTAAGTTTATGTAATGTAAAGAAGTCACACTTGACGGCAGCGAGATATAGTCAGCTGTACCTTGACACTAAACCACCCGGGAAATCTGAACGTTTGAGTGACGAAGCGAAATTGCAAAACATTTGTAGAAATGAAAGTAAAATACTCACAGAGAATAACGTCAAAGATCACAAATTAGGTCCGGTTAAGGTCAAGAAATCGTTAACTGACTGTGACTCAGCTAGCAATACTCCTAATAGTACGAAATATAAGGACGAGAGTCTGAGCCTATTGAAAAAGTGAAATTGCAACAGAAATGACTACATTACAGTGAGGTCAACTGTGTCCTTAAATGGTGTCGTGGTTAGAATGTCAAAATCTGACAATCTACTGGTTGAGGTTAACAAAGATCAAACCATGCACTCTTCTAACGAGGTAAGATCTAAAGTATCTGACAGGAAGAGCGAATGTAGCATACGATCATGCAAACATAGTTCAAAGGTGTCTATCGAAGTGAGGTCAGTATTTGACAAGAATCCTGTGAATGATGAGTGTTTACCCGGTTAGTCAAGTAGAGACTGTAATCTGACTATTGCAGAATCGCAAGGAATTGTTGACAATTCAAATAAGCAAGTAAAAGACGCCAATCAAAGTAGAGAAAATGTTTCTAGGTTGAATATCGAGATCATAAATTTTGAACATGTAGGCGAGTTACAATGAGCTGACCCAATTCTGAAACATGTCTTGCAGTGGGTAATGGCCAATGAAAAACCAGACTGGAATCATTTCTCCATTTGGGGTAGAGTTGAAGTATTACTGGTACAGGTGGGAATAATTTGTAATAAGAAATGGCTTGCTTTATCCAAAATTGGAAAATGATGTTGGAAGTTTAGCCGAGTTCCAACTAGTAGTTCCGAAATGTTTGACTAAGTTTATATTGTCAGAATCTCAAGACTCTTTGACCAGTTCACATCTCGGTGTGAAGAAAACCTTGAAGAGAATAAGACAGAAATTTCTCTGTTACGATGTGCGTGATGCAGTAGAGCAGTGGTGTTGAAAATGTAGTGTATGTGCATCTCAAAAAAATGCCAAAAACTAAATTTAAGGCCCCTATGAAACAGTTCACCTCTGGTGCTAAATGGGGAGAAGTAGCTATAGATTTTGTCGGCCCACTTGGTAAAACTGCGAACAATAATCGGTATTTAATGGAAGTGCCAGATGATTTTACGAAATGGACGGAGGCAGTGCCATTACCAAACAGTGACAGCTGCTAAGGCGTTAATTGAAATGTATTTTCAAGGTTTGGCATAGCGCTTTATATTCATTCCGATGAAGGTGCGCAATTTGAGTCAAAAATATTTCAAGAGTTATGTAAACTACTAGGTATTCAAAAGACTAGAAATACCCCATTTCGACCGCAAAGTTCGGGTTTAATTGAGCGTGTAAACGGAAGTATTCTCGACATGCTAACAGTATTTGTGTCCGAACGTAGAAATGACTGGGATAAGTATGTACCTTTATGTTTAATGGCTCGTCGTAGTTCTGCACATGTAGCTATTGGCGTCACAGCCGCATCTATGGTCTATGACTCTGAAATAAGGCTCCCAATTGATCTTGTCTTCGAACAGCCTGAATTAGAAAATGCTGAAACGAGACAAAAACATGGTTCTGATAATGTAAATGCCTTTGAAAGAAGAATGGTAGTAATACATGAATATGATAGGAACAAGCTTAAAGTCTCCAGTGAGGTCAAGAAAAAGAAATATGACCTCGATACTAACTTCCGACAGTATGGTGTAGGTGATCAGGTGTGGTATTATAACCCACAAAGGAAACTCGGTCGAAGTAGTAAACTCACGAGACCATGGAAGGTTTCCTATACAGTTTTGACATTGAAGATTAGTAGCATTTTTGTACCGTATTCAAGGGTTATGTCAGAAACCCCGTGTAGTACATCACGACAAATTAAAATCATATCTCTGCAGAGCATAGCAAGGTTATGTTGTGCAGATAATGTAACAAATTGATAATGTGCAATTACAGCCTGTCCTTTTTATTTTCATGATTCTATTTGAAGTTGCATCATTATGCAGAAATACATGAATTATGTGCAAAATTGCCATTCAATTTACAGTCATGCTGTGTCCAAAGTTATCAAGCCTTTTCTGTGTTCGCACATATAAAAAGAAAATGACATTGCTAGAAGTAAAATATATTATTTTTATGCACTGTAATACTATATGGATTAGAATATTGAGAATTTATACTTAATCGATTTTTTTCTGATTCCAGAAAAGATATACTTGCAAGATCTGTGGTGATATATACTTTACGACAAGAGGGAAATGTCGTTCACATCTCATTGAGCAACACAGCCAAATAAGTTATAAATGTCTAAACTGTGGAAAGATTTTCTTAAGAAATACTCCTGGAAGTTATTGTCACACGTCAAGAGAGGATCTTATAAGATATCATACAGTATCTGGTGCAAGAGGGGTTGAGGCAGAGAAGATTCTGCAGGGCTATATATAAATGTTGACGATCTAATTATTGACAAACATGCCCCCTATGATTAGAATTCCAACAAGACCAAGGGCTTCATATGGCAATTAGAGAAAAAATAGCTTAAATACATATAATCACCAAGGAAACAAACGCCCTTGCATCAGGGACCGGTCACCATAAGCAATATCCTCACCTAATTTGTCGTCTTTATTGCGGTCTCTGTCATCCTCATTAACATCATCAAATTCAGCATCGTCGTCAAATTCTTCATCATCATCAAATTCTTTATCAACTAAAACTCTTCATCATCAACATTTGTAAGTTACCGTATAGCGGGTTATTTCTCCGGGGGAATATTTCTGCATTTCTGCGGTCTCTCGGTAGAATCGCAAAAATATTTCCAGCAGAATATTCATCCAGCGGAAATTTAAAACGCAAAAATATCTGCATTTTTCATCAACGTTGTTTCACGATATGTTATTCGAGATAATCCGAACTCCACAATGGCATGATCTAATTATTTGAAATTACCGTCGTCATCTAACAATTACCGATAGTTAGGTGTGATTGTCAATCAAAGTCCTAACTGTTAACCTCTCAGAAAACGTTTCTTTTTTTTGTTTGTTTGATTTTTATTTAGTAAATGTAATAAACTGTGTGAATTCACTTGAGTTGTTCTTATTAATTCCTTATGATAATCTTCAGAACTATACCTTAGTAACCTTTATACTTGTGTAAATGTTATGCCAATATACCGTTTGTTCAATGTTATTATATCTTACAATGTATTCATTAAATGCAAAGCTACTTAACAACAGTTACCGGCAATTTAGTATATTGTTTTCATACGCTATCATTCTCACGTCGTCCAATCATGCGGGCAACAACTTCCTCCTTGGTATCGAAAACGCAGAAATTTCACTTCCTTTTATGTGAAAACGCAGAAATTAAACACGCAGAAATTTCTTTCACGATTTTTTTGACCGAAACGCAGAATATTTTGACCGTAGAAATAACCCGGTAGCTACAAGATCTGGATGTAATGTGGTGGACTTGCCGTTTAGTGAAACAACAATGAAGAAATATACACTGAAAGAGAGAAAATAGAAAAGCAAAGACAAGAAGAGAAGGGCGGATGGGGAGAAAGAAAACGAATTGAGGAAGAAATTAGGAAGGAAGAAATGGAATTAGAAATAGAAGAAAAGAGAAAAGATGAACAGAAACAGAAAGAAGAAATGAAGAAGAAAGGAGAGATAGAGGCACAGAAAAAGAAGAAAGAAATGAGAAAGATTGAGGAAAGGAGTAGACAAGAGGAAAAGGAAGCACAGAAGAAGGAGGAAGAAAATTGAAATAAAAAGATAGAGGAAGAACAAAGAAAATAAGAAGAGGAAATGAAGATAGAAGAAGAGAATGAGAAGTAAAGAAAGAAAGAGGAGGAAATGAAGAAGACAGAAGAAGAGAAAGAGAAGGAAAGAAAGAAAGAGGAGGAAACGAAGGAAACAGAAGAAGTAAAATAGAAGGAAAGAAATAGAGAAAGAGGAGACAATGAAGAAGTTAGGAGCAGAAAAACAAAGAAAGAATGAGGAGGAGATGAAGAGACGAGAAGAGGAGAAAGAGAAAGAAAGAGAGAGACGAGGAATGAAGAAGGAAGAACAAAGAAGGAAAGAGAAAGAATAAGAATAGAAAAATGAGAAAGAAAATTATAAGATATGAAAGAACAAGAGCTGTCTCCATAGGATGACACATGCCCCCGATGGCACTTTGAATGAATAGTTATGGCCGATGTTAGAGTTTAAGACCTTTGACCTACGGACCTGGGTCTTGCGTGCGACATGTCGTCTTACTGTGGTACACATTCATGCCCAATAATTTTAAAATCCATGCATGAATGACAAAGATATGGACCGGACACGCCCATCAATGCACTATCATGAAATATGACCTTTAACGTCTAAATGTGACATTGACCTTTGAACTACGGACCTGGGTCTTGCGCGCGACACGTCGTCTTACTGTGGTACACATTCATGCCAAGTTATTTGAAAATCCATCCATGGATGACAAAGATATGGACCAGACACGAATGCACTATCATGAAAAATGACCTTTAACGTCTAAGTGTGACCTTGACCTTTGAGCTACGGACCTGGTCTTGTGCGTGACATGTCGTCTTACTGTGGTACACATTCGTGCCAAGTTATTTGAAAATCCATCCATGGATGACAAAGATATGGACCGGACATGAAAATTGCGGATAGACTGACAGACCGACAGACAGACAGACTGACAGACGGTTCTAAAACTATATGCCTCCCTTCGGGGGCATAAAAAATAGATGATAGAAAGAAAGAGAACATAATGAAACTAAATAAAATTGACATGATCAGAAACTACCAACAAAAGAGAATTAGATTGAATGTTTCCGGAATTTTTTTTAGATAAGAACAACATCATTATAAGCGTCGGCTAGATTTTTATGTGAGCTAGCAGACCTTGACACTGAGGAAATATTTTTGGATAGAGATTTAAAGTTTTTTTTTCACATTATTCTTAATTATATAAAAAGTGAAGTAAAAAAGGACAACTTTCTTTAAACATTCTGCCCAGCAGTAGAAGTGAGTTACTATTTGAAACAAAATTTATGCTCTCCCTATTCTGGAAAAGCTTGTAAAAGAGAAGAAAGACAAAGATTATTGTATTAATTAATCAATCCAGAAAATGATAATGAATTTCAGGATTTTAAATGCAACGAAAATGAAGTAATTTAATATTTGAAATATAATGAAAATGAAGAAGAAATTTAACATTTGCACTGTAATGAAAATGAAGTAGAAATACAACGAAAAATATTCCAGAAACCACCATCCGAAGGCAAGTTGTATATTGTATTAAATAAGAAGACTGTATTAGATTTGATAAAACTTATAAACATATGTAATTTTTAATTTGTTAACTTTATCATTACATCACACTTAACTTACTTTTTAAAGTTTATCTCTTAAAGTTACTGTCTAGTCATCACTCGTCTGCATTGTCACATAATAGTAGGAAAGGTACTGCTCCTGTTAATTGTTAAGAATTGCATTTAAATTTTTACATATTTTTGTTTCTGCATATTGTTGTAAAATTTTGATTTAAACACATGCATTTAAATTTCAAGAACTCAGACTGTTAGTGTAGGTTGAAATAATTAAATAGTTTCAGGTAGAAAATTTTTGGTACCTTTCCCCGACATATTTACAGTCTTAGGCACTGTATTGTTAACACATGTTTGTAACTAAGTATAATATTGTTATAATGCATTTGTTTCGGGTATATTAGGTACTGGTTTGAATCCAGGATCTTAACTTTGTATTGGTGGCTATAGATATGCACTATTGCGTTGTTAGACTGTAAACCACACCTAATTGTTTGCATAATATGCGCTTCACATTATTTTGTGTAATGTTTACACACATAGTAAATGATAGGTACCTGTTACATGTTGTACACTTCAGTATTATATGATTGCATATACTTAGAGTCTCTGCATTCGTCATTATGGCTGCTGTATGTGTTGCAATAGGACTTCTGCCTGAAATATGCAATGTTATAATTAATTAATTATAAATAATTAGGAAACAAGATGTCATGATTTTGTAAATAATGTAATTATTGGACTGACAAGAAAACTTGGAAAGAGATGTATTTTTATTGAGTAAAATTTGTATGAAACATGAGCATGTTTCATAATTTATGCTGCATAATATTCGTATTGTTTTCATATTTCATTCATATTGCTGTTCGTTAATGTTAAGTCTTATATACATGTATTGTTGTTCATGATTTTGTTTAGATATTAACATTGAAGACTAAGCTACAGCTGATATTTCCACTTTGTTGTGTTTTTTTTTCTTGTCACTTATTGGTGTTCTTTATGGTCAATATTCATATGTAATTGTGCCATGTATTACTAAAATATAAAATATTATTACATATTTTGTCATGCAATTTAAAAATGCTACCCTAGTCAGTAAAACAAGGCTTCGAGCATGTTGGTAGCATCAAGGCTACACCAGATCTGGTACCATAATATAGGTTGCATTATTATTATCTAATATACATGTAGTTGAAGCCTTAAATTAGATATTTTATAAAAATATTGTTACCCCTGTTATGCTGAGTTAAATTTACAGTATGTCTGTTTATCCGTATAAGTGTGACACGGTTTGTCTGCAGATGATGCTCTTGTACTTTAATGCTCCGAAATAATAAGTATGTATGTGCATATATAAAGGATTAATGCAAGACATTGTGCAACTGAAGTTTAATCTTAATACTATTGTTAATTAAATACCGTATAGATGATAAGTTAGGTAAATTATTGTGTAATGAATCAGGCTTGCATGGATCGTTATTTGCATATCTGAAAAAGCTGTTTTGTATTTATTATAGAATCTAGTTTGGTACCTTTATGGTTTTTATAAACGTCCATGTCTTTTAAACTGGGGACCATTTCTTAGAAGAGGAGGCAATGCTATGCTTGACATTTAACTGACAGTTTTGAGACGCTTTCTTACTATACTTTTCATATGCGTCTGGCGACCCAGATAGTTTCCAGTTATATTGCTAGTTTTACGCTTATTGCTCGCTGTCAACCTTGATTGTTGGTTTTGTTAGTAAGTATGGATTGTATTTTATTCATTTTAATCGATGTTTTCGTTCCATTTAGCATATTTATCGTAGAAATCACGCTCGCAAATATAGGCGCGATTCCTCTGCACATTTGTTTATCCGGGCGTGACATCATACTCGCATTTACTTGCGGCAAATGCTATATTGCGGATCATTGTTTACATTTTTGACAGCTAGTTGTCAGTTGTGTTTCTGTGACTGTACCGGGCAGATGCTTCTGAAAATGAAATCCCACGTGGTGGTGCTTACCCATCTTTGATTATTCTATCTATTTAGCGTATTTGTTCTGGTCACTAACCCGGATTTAACGTTTAAACAGTATTTTTATAGAGACCCAATAGACCTGGTGCGGTATGCTAGACATGACCCAATCTGGTCAAGTTCTTGTATTGTTATGAAACGAACCAGAATTGTTATTAGGTAGTCTTATTATATACGTGAGCTCGGTATTTACATATCCTGACATTTTTATTACTTAAATTTATATAAGATGATCTTTTACCCAATCTGGTCAGAGTGACCCAATCAGGTGTTTGACCGAATCCGATCTCAACTTACTATTTTAAGATCCATACATAAGTGTATCATTGAAATATAACCATACAATAGAAAATATATATATGAACTGGTTGAATTTATCAGCTTTTACATTCAGAAATCTTAAAGGTGTCTTATTTGAACCCATGTGCCCAGCTTAGTTTTCATGTTGCGACTCTAGGTCCAGACTTGCAGCTTGGACTGCGAGTAGCGTTGCCAGCGGCACCAGTCATTAATTTGAGGGCAAACAATATCAGGAAAACATCAATATGGATGTCTCTCGTCCCATGTGTATAGCCTTTCTGCGATGTTCATTTCTCTCCAGCAGTTAATCAAAATACAATCTGCAGAACTGCCTGAAGCGCTTTACGGTTGTTTACGTAAAGTTTTTGTTAATATATTCTCCATGAGATCTCAACAGAAATTCATTTTCTGTTAAAAAATAATAATTTAGAGATATATTTCTGTTCTTCAATCTATAGATATATATATGTCCAAAAATGTCTTAAAATTAGCTTGAAAGGCGCGAATTTCTTTGATCTTGGGCAAATATCTCTAAAAAAAGCAAACGGACCTGTATATTTTATTTCACCATAGTAAAGGCCAAATGTTTATTTAAGTTTTTGAGAAGTTTCATCAAAATCTACATTCTAGAAAAAATTCTATTCGCGAAAAGTTTGTCAAAATTGTGATTTTCCCATAGACACCCATAATGAAAATTTGTGAGATCTTTTTCAAATCAGTCTAGCACAAATTCCATCACACGACCCTATCATTTTCTAATTGTATTATAAAGTGTTGAAAAATCAGGATTCAATCAAATTCTATGTTGTAGAAAAAATAGTTTTTATAGACATACCTCAGTCAATTCAATGGCCCAGAATAAGAAGGGCGTAAGTGTAAGTTACGCCCTTTTATTAATGATATATATTTTAAAACTACATACCAAGGGGCATAATCCTATTAAAAATTGTGTTACAAACTGTTGTGTTGACCAAATTCACCAATAATTAAAGGACATAAGTAAAGACTTTTTTCAGAATCATAGTAATAGAAGGGCGTATCTGCAATTAAATGTTGTACCAGCAGGGTCCTCTTACGCCCTTCTGTTACTTCTATAGAATTAGAAGGGCGTATCTGTCAATATTGTTTTTCGTTTTGCCGAAAACGATGACTTTCAACTTACGCCCTTCTAATTCTTAGGCGTCGAATGATTACTAATGTGTTTTTTTTCTGAACATTCTATAATTTTTTCAGGTATGAAATGTCTGTCTGTTTTCATTTGCAATTCACCTTTATAACTTTCTTACTTTTGTTTACACACCCACATCATACTTGTTATGGGAATTTAAAATGACACACAAGCATCTGTTCCTGTATCTCTGGGAGTCATCCCAGGTCCCCAGAGAGAAACAGAAAGTATTTTTTACATTCCTATTGACATAACCCAAAGAAATCCAAAGTTTTAATTGTACGTATGATCGAAAACTGTGGCTACTGTTTCGTTTCTAAGCGATACATCTAGTGATGCGTATTTTTTACATTCTTTTTGTGAATAGTATGGGGGTTGGAGAATAAATTTGGTTTCAGTAAACTAGTTTAAGCTCTCTCCAATGGTGATTTTGCAACTTACCGTTCAATACAGCTCTCTGTTGTGACCCTTCCTCGTAAGTGGTGCACTGTTACTTGTCAGTGACATCGTGTATTTAGATACATGTACACATTTTGCAATATAGAGCGACGTGTGACTGACTGCTTTCTACGAATATTGCCATATTCTTGCAGTTTTGAATTTGAAAGACGAGTAGAAGCTAATATAAGTGCATTCGATGCAGAGGAAAACAGACGTACAAACATTAAAATGCTATGTTTAAAGTTAAGCTGACAAAATATGGGATATGTTTAGAGAATTAAAATAATTGAAGTATCTTAAACATTTAAACCTTTGGAGAATAAGTACAGGAGATTCTAGATTCAAAAAGACAAACGACTTAGAAAAGTCCTCGTTTTAGGTGAAGTATGTGTAGAGTCAATGTGTACAAAACTTGTCATTATTGCTGTTCCAGTCAAAATTTAACGAAAACAGCCATCCAAATCGGATCCGATGGGACGAAAGACAAGAAAAGTCGGTCCGAATATAAAAAAAGTTTTTGATTAATAGATGCCTCATAATTAGGACTAGTGTCTGAATTATTTCAAGAGCAGGGCGCTCGGAAAATCCTTAAGCGTATGCTAGTGGGAAAGTGTAATTTCCACAAGGATTTGTTTATGAAAGGGCTTATGTTGGAAACATCAAACATTTACTTGAGATGTGAAGAAAGCAACCTGTCCCAAAACAAATCATATGACATACATTAAATAAGCAAATATTCGTCTAACTTGCCAGAACTTTCCCCATTTTTGTCATTCGAACCTACAGTTATTCGTTGAATGCTGTTATCGCCATTGTAAATATCTTGAAAGTGTTTTTCTTATTGATATCTATATTTAACGATCGGTAAATACATATTCCTCTGTGGTAAATTGGTATAGACAGCGGGAAAGATATTATTACCGCGGCGCCCCGGATTTGATTCCCGACTCGGGGCACCTTTCTTCCTTCTATAAGCATTTTAAGATAGATAGTTCAGAAACATAAACTCATATTCTTCAAATTTCAATTTCAACGAAAATTCTTTTCCATTATCCATTTCCTGAATTTAAGTGTTACAATCAGTAATATTTCTGGTACGTTTACTGTAAGTTTTGGCATTGTTAAGTGAGTCATCATAGTTCTAATTGTGATATACGTTGACAATATTTATCAAATCTTGAATTTGTTTCTTAAACATTTTAAATTGTTAATTGGTAAGGTCATTTAATGTTGTGCCAAGCGCATCACCTCTTTGTGAAGCTTCCTTTTCAGATCAGATTTATATTCTGCAAATTAACTTTAAAAGGAATTTAACAAATCCTGGCATTTTTGTCAGATCAATGTCAAGTTTTATTCATTTGTTCTTTGATTACTTACTGATACAAATACTGTAACATTTTTCTCAGCTTCTGCAAGCTTGTAGGTCTTCGTGTTTAATTATACTATCTTTTAATTCCACTACTTACTTGTAAATAATGTATAGTTTGGTCCGAACTACTTCCTTCATTTCTTAGTCTGTCATTATAGATTGCATTTCAAGTTCCTTCATCAGACAAACCTTTAATGAACTTTTTATAATTTTATCTTGTAACTCAACTGCTACTGTTTCGTTGTTTGTTATGTGTTTTGTTCATCGTTCAGTAGTGTCGGCTTTGGTTTTAAGTGTTTGTCTAATACCTTAGAGATTGAAATCTTCTTTTACGCTTTGAATTTTTAAACACATATCTTGTCACTGTAGCGCTGGGCTTATCTGGATTTTCTAAATAAATTTCATTACCACTCATATCAAACTGTCTGTTCATTGTATTATTCAGTTCCTTGTTTCTATGAAGATATGATTCCTTTTCTCTGTTACGACTGTTGGATATTTGTCCTTGTTTTTATTGCTTTGTAACATATCCTCTTAAGCCAATATCAAATTTAACTTTGCTTATACTATTAGCTGCACTTATTTAACTTATCGCAATAAAAACTTCCATTATATAAACAAATAAAATTATATTTCCCTTTATAGTTTCGTCTTACAATTTTTTCTTCTTGGTTTGTCAATATGAAAAGCTATACTTTTGTTTTCATGCATTGTTAAAAATATCACAATCTATATTTTGATCCCTACAAATTATATCTTTTTTCATTTTCACTTTGACTTTCAAATGAAATATAAAGTGAACGGTTGATGCGGATGTCTTTTTTGTGTGCAATAGTGACGCTGACTTAAATAATGGGCAAAACAGTGTTTGTGACGTCCATGGATAAATACATTCACAAACAAATTTATGAATTCCTCAGGTTCAGAATCATTCACAGCGATTGTTTCATCATTCGAAAATTCAAACATTTCGATTTCAATAGAACAGCCAGTCTTACATAAATTGTCTTTTAAGTCCTGATATTTACACTGTTCTAAATTTTTAGCATAAATCTATCATTATATATTAGAGCTCTTTGTGGCATATGTATAAGGGTATTTGTTTTGCTTGACCCTAACCCACATATTAACATTCTTCAACATGAATCTGGCATAAAAGCATACACTTGCTGATTAGAAAATTTATTGCTTTTCGTATTACCATGATTAAGTATTTCCATAAATAATTTATATTAATAAATATAATTTATATTAAGATTAAAAGTGAATTTAATTTATATTAACTTATTATTTAAATGTCATTAATGAGACGGAGTGAATTAGCTGATAAAAAAAGAAAGACTGCTAAAAGGGGAAAAGAATTTCGATAAATTACCAATTTATTAGTGCCACTGATTTCGAATTTCCTTTCATTTCAACTTTAGCACACCCGATTTGTTACCGATTTATTATTAGCAAACCAAAGACCTGATTTGTTACCGATTTATTAACCCGATTTTTTTCCGATTTATTACAGATTCATTAGCTCATTTCCATGCAATTTGCATCGTGATCAAATCGTGAACAAATCACCCGATTTGTTCACCATTTATTACACCGATTCATTCCAATCATTTTTTGTTTGGTTGGGCTTTTATTGCCCAAACTACCTCTTGAAAGTTGGAGTGTGAGTGAGGATTAGCTGCTTCTGTCTTGGTTTTAATTACATTTAATAGTTTTCTATGCCACTTGACTTTGCATTTCCTCCTTTGTAGGCTCGAAAGTGGGATAATATACCTCTTTTACTAGGTCGGGAAATTCAAGAAAGGGATCTTCACAGTTGGCTAGAAACTGTTTCCTAATGCAATACTGACTGAAATAGGTTCATATAATGTTAAACAGATTTAGTCCCCTCCAGGTGCTCTCAGTTGTGTTGTATATGTTCCCGTGTCAGGATCCACGATGTTGATGGAGTGGTGCACCGTTAAGTGGTTGAAACCCTTATGGCAAAAACTACAATGTGCCTTCAACAATCACTTATGATGGTGGTTCCTGGCAAAATGTTTCCCTTTATGACTTCATCAAGCGACAACAGATTCTTTTGATTTCCTGTTCATTTCCACAAAGACCCTCACTCCTACCATACGCCTTCCCTTGTGCTTCTTTGTCTTCCCAAATATACTCTTACCAATTTCCACAATTCTTCCTGGCACAGCAATATTACCTGTTTTTTCTACTTTGTTGCACACCTCTCTGCTAATGTTGAACCAGTCAATTATAGTTTGTGAGACTATACTCAGTTCATGTATCACAAAGTACTCCCTATTCTGTAAACCCAGAAATAAACATGCATATATAAATCTATATTTTCTAAAGCCAAATTTGAATTACTAAACCATTAACAATGGGGAATTGAAACCTTTTTACTTCACTCATTTTTTGAAAACTTCCAACACCTACCATCTGTGCTGAAAGACTAATCGGCTCTCAGGCCAAAATGACTTTTATTACAAAACTTGCAGAATGTCCAGCAAGACAAAAAAGCAAACCATGCACAAATAGTCACCCTATTAATTTTGTTCAAACTTTCATAACTTTACATAGGTCTATAAGCATGAATGTTGACAGTAGTTTGTTTGTTTACACTTTGGAACGCATGTATCAGGTGGTCATCATATGACGTCATTTTTGGTAAAATGTCAAAACTAGTGGCCATTTATGCGAAAATCAAGATAATGTTATTCATAATGGCTCGAGTTCTATCAATTTTTATGTATTTCACTAATAAATATTAATGTAAAAATAAATGACAAAAAAATGCGTTTTGGGGGTTAATTTTATGTTTACTTAACTATCTAAGCCGGAAAGG
Organism: Mercenaria mercenaria; assembly: GCF_021730395.1. Lineage (NCBI taxonomy): Eukaryota > Metazoa > Mollusca > Bivalvia > Venerida > Veneridae > Mercenaria > Mercenaria mercenaria. The sequence continues at coordinate 44,675,938 of NC_069364.1, forward strand.
CGCTTCTTTTGTAGCTGCAGCATCTGACCCTAGGCGTGTTATTATAACTAAGATTATTCTGTGCATTCCGAGGTTATTGTTTAATTCAGATGGCTTGGACGTTGTAACTAGAACTTATATGATACCACAAAATGGGTTTATTAACATGAAATGTTCCAACAATCTTGTAACACAAGACATACGGACTTCGCATTTAGAAATGCATCAGTCGTTAGAAAACCTATACATGTCATAAAAAACACAGAAGACTGCTAAAGACAATTTGCAAACTCAAAATCCTTACTTATTACACACATCTAAAATAAACGCAGGCGACTGCTACTGCTACGAAATAAGCGCAAGATAAGAATTTAGAAATTATCTGCTGTAAAATGCAAGGCCTGGCTATTAATATTTCTAAAACATATGCTTAAATCGCTTGTCTAAAGATAGGACACAATTTTTTGATCAAGGAAGATGTCCCCAAGACTGTAAGCCTCCAACAGTCAATGTTAAGGTCAAGGTTAAGGTTTACCGGAAGCGGTATTTCCTATACTACAGTTGTATTATGATTTGTTGTATAGATAGTGATGAGGCTCATACCAGTCGTTCTTAGTTATTCATTCCACGTAACTTTAATGCGAGATTTAAACAGTGGCAACAGAGGATTAAGTTTTGCAGGTAACCATACTTGAAAAACTTTTTTTTTGCTTAAGATTTAATAAACCCTGTTTTACATTGTAAATGGGAAGTTGAAAACGAGATATAATGCGTTTTGTACCATCACAAAATACGTGCGTACATTCAATAGGGGCGATTAAATACTGGCGATACCTCGTCATTTTATACTTGTGTTAATTGTTAGTGCTTAATGTGTAAGACTACAGGTTGACGATTAAATATGTTTGAAATGAAAATTCTTTATTCTAGAGTCACAGAAATAAAAATATGTAAGGAAACCAATTCTGGAAAGAAAGATATTGTATTCCTTTAAAGAACTTTTCAATTAATAAGAGTATAACATCTCAAAAATAAATGTATTCGTTACTATTGTTTATAAATTATAAAGACATTTTCATTTACGTTTGTGCTAAGTTAAATGACATGGTTTCTTTGTTAACGTGATTCTTCTGTTTGAATTAATCCAATATTAATGTCAGGATACGAGTTATATGACCAAGGGAAGTGCCTACGCCTTTAGTATCTTGAACAATGGAATTGGTCCTATCCCTTAGGTGACTATGTCTTAGACTAGCTGCCAAACGAAATATAATGTCCTTTGTTAAAACGTTAGCTGGTGAGACCAAATATCTCATATATATAGAATTTTCCTCTGGCTACCTTGCCTAAATGATTCGTGTACCAATGATTCGTAAATGATTTCGATAATGAGCTATATAATTTCAGGGATCAGGCAAATCACTAAATGTTTGTTTCAAACTAACAATCTTCAATTCATGATAATTAGCTCAAACTACCATAGGCTGGAGACTATGCTTGACTGGTCTTTTTATTGAAGTTTCCGTCAGACAATGTCTTTGAATCAACAACATAAGAGTTCTATCGCATAGACGCTTGGCCTCTGTCCTCTTAATTGAAATTGCAACTCTATATGATTGACCTGACTCCTGGAATGCTCAGCGCCTTTATGCTATCATATGTAGCATTCAAGTACTATGGCATTCAAGTACGTTGGGCCGGTGGTCTAGTGGTAACACGCTTGACTGTCAATCCAGAGGTCCGGGGTTCGAATCCCGGTCCAGGCACTGGAAATTTCTGAGATGCTCTTGGGTGTCTCCCACCTAACTAAAAGGCCTGTATTGGTTCTTCCCAGGAAAGACGGCTTCGCGTGTATCGGTGCTATACACGGGTACGTTAAAGAACTAGACTGTTTATTCGCAAAGAGCTAGGCTAAGTTAGCCGGACAGGCTGTATCTAAAATGATTTCTCTCTATCTGTTCTGGGGGCTTTATCTCACTCTGTCCCTCTGGTCAGATCGCTCTGTGTCTGTATTAGTAGAGGATGAATTTGAATGTGGCTGCGTTTGCTATATATAAAGCGCCATTGAACGTGTTATTCATGGAAAGGGTGCTATATAAATCTGGTTTAATAATAATAATAATATAGGCATATCCCCGATGCCTTGGCTGTACTTTGCCAATAATGCTGAATCGTCTATAAGCTTGAACTCTCCTACTCTCTCAGTAGATTACCAAACTCTGGATCTCTATCTCAGCTTTCCGATGTTCAGCCTATATTTGCTATCGTCTATAGCATTTAATACTACCATGAAGGTAAAACTCCTATGCGCTGGCCCTATAGCTCGAAACCTTGTTGAAATTCTGCAACTCTTCTTTAGTCTATGAACTTCAAACTTCTTCTTTTTAATAACTTATCCGCCCTGACATTATAGTTGCAATAACTTCCTTATCAAGGTACTGGAATAAATTATTAGTTGAATCCTCGATGTGTCTTCTTAATTGCTGGATACCGAATGAGCGCTCTGTCATCCTTCTACCTAATTATACTTTAGCAGACACGAGCTTTGATTGGTGCTATTCATAGAACGTGTTCTGATTGGTCTAAATTTAAACATAGTATTTTACAACGAGTTCTTGCTTTATTAAATATCTGGTTCCCTTTTATATGACATAATGTGTGATGCTGGGATCTAGTTATCACTGTAATTAATCCAAATCGTTCATAAATGAACCAAATCCTATTATTTACAGCATTCTACAATACGTATAGCAATGACATCGTGCAAAGGGAGTCTAACACTATATGTGCTTATGTGTTACGTTATCAGTGTATCATATATACAAATTATTCTGACAACTGAATCAACTCAAAGAACAAACTGTGTAAATGTTCGTGTAATATCACACAATGCTTAATATATTAATTTTGCCATAAAGCAATACTTTTAGCTGTTTGCATGTACTTGTATAGTGTAGTCCGCATCTAGAACGAATGTGATTCTTGCCGCATAATTATTTCCCATACATAGTTCTTTAAATAATTATAGGTCTACGACGGTTATGAAATTCAATTCTTGATTACCCAAAGACTACTTTTAAGTAATTAAGCGATGTGTTGTGACTATTTTGTTCAATGTTTTATCCTTTTCAGTTTATACATTTCCAAAATATCAATAGGCTAGTTAAACTGTTAATGCTAGAATAAAGAAACTGATATTTCCAGAGATATTTACGAACGAGCATTATTGTACCTACTAAAGGAGCTGGAAATTATGAGAAACAAAAAAATCGTATTACTGGTGTGGATATATTTACTGTATAAATGGTTGATTGAAATAAACACAAGAACGGGACGAAACTCAGAGAGTGTACATGTGCACAATAAAGTTTTTCAACAATATAGTGACCGTGCTGGTAATAAAACGGCACCGCATATTTTGTTAATCATTGCTGACGATCTTGGATTTAACGATGTTGGATATCATGGTTCCGAAATTAAAACACCAAACCTAGACACTCTGGCAATGACGGGAGTCAGACTAGAAAATTATTATGTTCAACCAATTTGTACGCCAACAAGAGGCCAATTACTAACTGGCAGATACCAGGTTGTAGTTTTTTCTTTTCTCTTCAACAGATTATTATACTAAACAAAACGAAATTGTATATTTTTCAGATTTCTCACATTTTGGACAGATATTTTTAATAAAACATATCAATACTTCAACAAAATCAAATCGTGCTGTGAGATAGTGTCTTTAATTTTACGATCATTTCCAATTTTAAAACATTGTTAAAAAGTTGCAAAAATACATATTGAAGTAGTACTTTAACAAAACAAGCAAAATTATTTGAAATGATACAGAGGTGTGATAATTGACGTTTTACTGATATACTTAAAAATATCGAATCAAATTTGTATTTATTTCAAAGACAGAGAAAAATATAGTTACGTTGGCATGTTAAGGACATGCATTTATTTTTTAAAGATTAAATTATCTCGTGCGCACGACATCTTATCTCGAGCGCACGACATCTTATCTCAAACGCATGACATCTTATCTCGAGCGCACGCATCTTATCTCAAACGCGCGACATCTTATCTCGAGCACTAGACATCTTAAACTTGACAATGAAAAGACTCGGCACAAGATGGAAGTCTATAAATTAAATAAATAAAACGGCTTCACATGCCTTTCTAACAGTATTCAATTATAAAAAAACTAATTTCGCCTATCGGCTCATCATTGTACATATAAAGGTAACGTGACGTTACTATGGTAGTGATGCCAATATAAAGGGACGTAATTCTGACGTTATTTGTCTCAAAGGGGCGTAATTAATACTGTTACTTGATTATTTAAAATTTAACTGTCACTGTAGTCTGTTAAGGTTTGGTTTAAAGCATTTTATAAAAAATAATAATTTTAACCTAGCTGAAGTACTATCTAATTTCATTTTAAGAAATGGAAACATTTGAAACTTTGGATCTTTATTACTGCAAGTATCTATATGGTTACTTAGTAGAATGTGTCTAGTTGAAGGGTCTCTTATTTGTTGAGCGGGAATAGTTTTCCTTGTTATTAATTTATCGCCAGTTTGGCCAATATAATATTTTCCATATTCTTTGCAAGTGATTACATATAGTACTTTTTTACATAAAATGTTTTGCCGTTAGAATTGTAGTAACTGCTTTCTTTTATATGTTTGCATAAACAATAGTTTGGTCTTAAGCATTTTGTAACTGTAAAATTTCCACTTTTATTAGACTTGTAAGTCTAGCTTTTGTCAATAGTTTTCTAAGGTTTGGTGGTTGCCGTTTGCTTTTAATGAATTTTGAATTAGCGAGTACCGCTTTCATTTTAGTGTCTGACATTGTAAAAGGTTAATTATTTGTGATAATTGTATATAGTTCAGGGTTTTTAAGGTTGAATGTAGATACGTAAGTTATTATGTCTTTATGTGGATTGATTAGTGTTTGAAGTAGTGACTCTCTCGGAATTTTAAGTGCTTTGCTGATTCCATTTTGGATGATAGTTTTAGGATAATTTATGTTTAGAAGTGATGACATAAGTTCTTTTAAGCGTATATACGAGTATATATATATATATACTTGGCGTCACTGAAAAGTTACCACTTAATATATACCTCTTTACTTGTTTATACAATCTCGACGTCACTTTTTCATGGCCTGTGCGCGGCCTATTATTCACAGACCCTGTCTGATTATGTCTCCTAACTCATTCCATGACTGTCAGGTGAGAACAGCACATACGGCGTGCAATTTCACGACATGAAAGTTCGGCGTCAACCATGTCAATGGCCCGGTGGCGCTGATAGTGCCTTAAACGTGGCATTCTTAGCAAGGATATTTTTGATTTTTTAACGTATTCCTTTTAGTCTATCGACTAACTTCCAAGTGCGATGAATGATTTGCGATAGAATTTTCGTACATGTCGACAGTGTTGGAAAAAGTCATTTTGCACGTGCAGCCCGTGCCTTAAATGGAGTTAATCGAATTTGACAAATCTTTACACCAGTGACGTCTCCGTTGCGTCAAAAATGTAGTCGTGTTATGCTTTGACCACAGTCCAGTGCGATTTTTAAAATATAAGGGCCACTAGGATGGGAACTTTTCAGTGACGCTGAGTATATGTTATTTAAACTTCCCACAAGTATAAGTTTATCACATCATTTAAGATAGCAGTGCACATAATTGGTCATCCTATCGATCATAATTAATGATGCGTACTGCATGTTAGAATAGGTACAAATAGCAGAAATTAAAAAATATGTACTTTTTGACATATAAAATATAATAACAAAGATATCAAAGGAGCGCAAGATGATTCGTTAACTGTATTGATACAAATGTAGCATAGTGTTAAATTGTCTGGACATGGCTTTGTAAAATCACTATGTTCCATTTTCAGAGCAGACTAAAACTACCACTTATTGACAAGTAGTATTGACTTTTGTGTTACTGAAAATCAAATAACGTTCTTCTTTACACGACCACATATTTTTCCATAACAGCAGTACCCAGCCCCTCCCAAACCCTGCACACAAATCAGGCACGTTAATAATAAGTTAAAATGATCGAATTGAAATTATTGTTTATAAACTTGTAATACTCCGGTCACAAAAACGCTAAGAGCTTTTTCAGTTTTCAGTCGAATTCTGGCAAACTCGTTCGACGTGCGTACGGACATCGTTGACTCGTACGAGCGTCGTACGGAATTTTTGAACTCGTAAATGACCCGGAAACTCGTTGAAAATGTTTCACCGAGCTCCTTAGTTCTCTTTGAGCTCGTAGAGAGACTTTCGAAGTCGGAAGCAGCTCGCAAGAGCCCCGTACGGGAATCGCATCGCACGATGTCCGTACGGATTGGGAAAACTGCGAGGTTTGCCGATGCTAGTACGACTATCGCGGGGACTCGCACGGTCAACGTACGATGTCCTTTTCTAAGTTTTCATTTAGATCCTTCTGTGTGAGAACTGCTTGCACCTCCCATCTATTTGATTGAGTATAGATGAGAGTAAGATATAATCATTTCATATTACATGTTTAGTTGCCATTGCAAAATGTTGAATATGAAACTAATAGTTTAGTGCTTTTCACATAAAATGTTATCATTTGCACAATCAGATACGAAAACAACACGCATAAACGTAGAATAAGTGTTACAAAATATAGGTCAAACATTGCAGATACGGAACGTGTAAATATTCTTATTTATCTATTTGACGTTTAAAGTCGATGTCTTATACATAGGCATTTAAAGTAATTCTTATATGAGACGATTACCAGATGCTTACATCTGATATCATCTGCTGATTTTTTTTGTGAGACATGATAACACAGATTTGAGTATTATTGAATCCCGGTGTGGCATGTTTTTAGCTATTTGCTTTTCGCTTTTTTTGCTTTTTTGCGTTTTTCGCCTTCCTTTCTGCCATTTCTATATGCTCTTGATATAAATATTGCGTTTCGCTCTTTTTTTTTTTTTTTTTTTTTTTTTGCTTTTTGCATTTTGCGCTTTCCTTATTGCCATTTGCTGTATGCTAAATTGTTTTTTGTTTCTTTAAAAGCAATGACACACACATCAAAAAAGCTATAGAGATATCTACACGGGTTTTCAAAATATGAAATCAAGGAGATCTTAAACTTGGCAGTGAACTCAATTGTATTTTATGGAATGTGCGTCTTTTGCTATCTACTTTTTATAGGCCAATGAAACGGGACGTATTTATTTACATACGGCGACGGGCAGCGTCCACTAAAGTTGTCTGCTCTCCAACTTTAGAAGTTCTTATCCAATATCCACTAACATGGTCACAATGTTTATAGGCATAATGTCTCGGCAAAGTTCGATAACCAGCTGGTTTTGTTAAGTGGCCGGTCTGATAATATGTATGGTCACTATGGACAGCATCTCAAACCATGAGTTTCATATACCAAATTGTTCATGAGACTCTTGACTATCTCCTAATGTATTTCCGTCATATTTTGAGCGGTTTGTCTAAAAATGAGGGTCTTTTTAGGGGTTCACTAAAGCCTGAAAATACGCAAATGATTCCTTCTGCACTTTTCTCCAAAAGCAATAGGCTCATAAACAGTAAATTATAACTGTTCTGAAAGAAAATAAGTTTTTGTAAAAATATCATCTTATTTTCAACAGTTATTTCCCTTTGTTTCATGCACGCCATGGTTTTAGCGTGTTTATTGTAATTGTTTTGAAAACGCACGTTTCTTTTCAATTTTCTAGTGTTTTGTGTTTTTAAAAGGATATTATAGGTAAAAAGGTACGACTTTTACTTTATTTTCTATCTTATATGTTATAATTTTATATATTTTATATCATGTTTAATGAAATACACGTGATATACGTGCAAAAATCGTTGTCATTCTAAAATTGTCAAATTGGTGGTATTTCAATTAGTTTGCAGCATCCTTATAGATACATTTTACAGAAATGTGGTTGCTAAATGGAATTTTGTATATAAAAGTTTACATTTTCACGAGGAATCCATGCAGAATTTTTTCGAAGTGTCATAGTACTCGGATAGGTAGATGAATTCGGATATTACTGAAATATTCCCATTGGCGTGTATTTGTAGTGAACAATGAATAGATAATTGAAACATTCTGTTTCTTTTTTTTCAGATATGGCTTGAATTAAGCTTACCTACACAGGGACACGTAGAAGAATAGTCTTTATCTAGTTTCATGTATTGAATATTCATTCAGGTATAATGCACATTTATTGCTTCTAACTCATACGATAGTAGGTTATAAACATTTCATAATTTTGATTAACATATAATAATTTTGCATCTTTGAAAAGTGAAAATTATATAAATCAATTAACATAATTGATTTAAGAACTTTACATAGTATACGTCTTATATAGATATCTTTTCTGCTAGATGGCAAAATCTTTAAATAAGCCAGATTCTGTGCAAACTGTTAGAGCTTAAAATTTTAGAATAAATATTAAAGAACTTATATTAGAAAATACTCTGTTAAAAAGACACACATAATTTTTATACATGTAGTGTAAAGAAAATATGCTTAAGCATTATTTACAATGTAAACAAACCAAATCTAACTACACACTCCGTGTAACTGTTTAAAACGGCATTTTCCAATACATGTTCATCTTAACTTGAACCCTAAAATGATGATGTGTAGCAGATTTTTTGTGTTTGGGCATGATTAGCAATTAACCATCTACCAGAAAGATATTGACATATCCGCTTTAATGCATATCGAATATGGTCCTTCGCAATGTTTAGTAAATCGTGAAGAATATGCACACATTTCAGGCTGCATTGATTGTATTTTTCTGTCTGCAGATATGTCGTAGTTATCACAGAAAAGAGAGTCATGTCACCTGGAGATGTTGAGCATACCGATGGAGAGACTTGGAAAGTGACGTGGCAAATACATGAAAATCAGTGTGTTGTCTGTGGAAAGTGGTTCCGAAGTGAAAGGGTTATAACAGCTGATGTTGACAAAATAGATAAACTGGTGAGCATATAGGTACATGCTCTTGGCCCATTTTATTCATGACAAAGGAGATAGCCTCTCGAACAAAGTTATGTGCAAGGAAAGAACGACTAGATCTGGTGTGAATAAGTTCGATTGGAAAACCGATTGCTTTATTTGTGGTGGAAAATGTGAGTCAATTAAGTATAAAATAGGCGCTGTTAGAAACCAAACATCACGAATCTGGTCATTAGTTACAGACGAAACTGATACACAGCCTGAAAATATGTTCACTTGAAAATACACCGGTGCCTTTGAGTCTGTACGAAGAAACTGGGAAAATGTATAAAGGAGGTGAACGCAAATCAGACTACCTGCATAAACTTGAAACCTTACTTGAAAGAAAGATGCATTCAATTGATTCAGCGGACTGCGTGATATTTGATGGAATGGCTGTCGTTCAAGCACTAAAAGCACCAAAGGTACCCGTTACATTTGTGGACATGGTTAGTGCATTTTTTCAATACATTTTGCAGAAGTCAAGAGCTATCGTTGGTGTGAAAGAGATCCACGTTGTGTTTGATAAGTATTACAAGAACAGCATCTAAAGCTTAACTAGGCAGGAACGCGGTGACGAATTAGTTTGTAAAAATATAGCTGTGAAGAGGACTATTCTTATTCCTGAGCATTGGGAAGATTTCCTTTCATTTGGACAACAAAAGGCTCATTTATGTGACTTGTTTACCGATTTTTTCCGAACTGAAGGACAGTTACTTTTGCACGATGATGAAACCATGATACTTAGCGGTGGAAGTAAGGATGAGTCTGTTAAGGTCACAATTGACGAGGTCATGACTGTAGATGACTTGTATTCTAACCAAGAGGAAGCAGATACAAGGATTCTTCTTCACGCCAAATATGCCATGGAAAATGGTAATCATATCATTGTCGTTGAAAGCCCTGATACCGATGTTTTTGTTCTGCTTACACACCACTACCAGATATTTCGATCATGTGTTATATACTTCCATACAGGTCACTCGGGTGTTCATACAGATCCATCAAGATACATTCCAGTACATGAGATATTTGATAAGCTAACAGTTCAGCAAAGAAATATATTGCTTCCAATATATTGTATCACTGGCTGCGATACGTGCAGCTATATTCGGGGCAAAGGAAAAGCAACTGCTTTCCGAATATTGAGTAATGATTGTATTGAACACCAAGGACTGACAGACTTTGGGAAATCAGTTGAAATCACAAAGGGGCAGAGACAAGCTTGCGTCAAATTTGCTGGAATGCTGTATGGGAAAAAGTCATGCACGTCTTTGAACCTTCTTCGTTGTGAAAAGGCAAAGACTTCGACAAAGCCAAAGAATCTTCCACCAAGTGATAATAGCTTCACGCAACACATTTTGCGATATTACTACTTATATGGCGAAATGCATTGAGACCGATCCATGACTTCCCTCCTGTAACAGAATTTGGATACAATGTTGATGAAAGTGGAGAATTTTTGGAACATGTTCTTTCAACACAGCCTATGGCTGCACCAGAACTTCTTAATGATATGTTGTGTGACTGTAAAAAAGTATGTGATGAAGAATGTCCATGCTTCCAGAACAAACAGCCTTGCACATCTGTCTGTACATGTCTTGGTGATAGTGGAGACACAGACAGTGGTATCTGTGTGAATATTTACACACTTACGTGTATGGTAGATTCCGACATTGATTCAGACAATGAATAAATATTGTTTTAAAGGCGTGTTCTGTGGTTTGTTCAAGATAGCAAGTACATGGCAAACATATAAAATTGAGTGACAATCAACATAAAATCATTCGAGAAATTGAATTGTTAGACTAGTGATGTGATCTATATCACCTTTTATGAAATTCTCGTATATGTAAATGAAATGATAACAACTGTATTTTTTCAATGAAACTAAGATTTGTTCCAGATACTAAATACATGACAAGCTTATGATATCGGATGACTGTCAATATGAAATTATTCGAGAAATGTAGTTATTAAACTACTGCAGAAGTGTTGTGATCTATATCAGTTTATCTGTGAAGTTCTCGTATGTGTGTAGCTCTTAAAATCAAATTATAACAACTACATTTCTCCAATGAATTACATGAACAATTATCAGACGGATATAAAAATGATCCAAATGTATAACGTTTAAATGAAATTTTTGCAAGTTTTCTGATTCAATTATTTTACAGAAATATGAATTTAACAAATTATATTTAGTTCAACACATATGGTTAAATTATTTGTTATCCAACGTTATACAGAAAGAATGGAAAAAATGGTCCTCGGGCAACACGTGAAAGTAGATTGAAATTAAACATATATCTCAGAATAGATACGCAAAATTTTTCCAAAAGTCTTGATAAGAAGTTTATAAGCTCATATTTTATTCGAATTATAATTGAAGAATACCGTTCTGACATGAATCAATTGAAATAAATATTCTTTAAAATGTTTCTGATTGTAATGAAAACTTAAAACAACGATTTCGATTTTTTTGTGTGATTTGGCAACTGCCAAAAAATCCTGTTTATACCCAAACCGCTCAATTAATGACAGCAGAAGACTATTTTACATGAAAGAGCAGATTTTTCTGAAGAATTTAGTATATAAATCTTGTGGTTTGAGGTGCTGTCCATAGTTGATCGTTAACTAAGCGTCTTTTAAGTCTTAAGCCGTTCAGCTAGTTTGTCTTAGTAACTCTGGAGGCTCTGAATTACTCAAAATTGCAAAACTGGACAGTATCCGCCATCTAAGATGAGCAGTTCTTATCCAATGTTCACCAAACTTTGTCACAATATTTACAGTATTTTCCGGCTTAGTTTGATAATCAGCTGTATCCTCCAAGTCTTTCGAAAGTTTACCTAAATTTGTGCAAATTGACAGTGTCTGCTCTCTAACTTGAGTAGTTCTTATCCATTGTTCTCAAAATTTGGTCATGATATTTATGGACAATATTCATGGACATAATAGTAGACTAGCTCGATAGCCAGCCGGATATTCACTTTTCAGTTATGGCCACTGAATAACTTAGATTTGGAAAAATTGACATTGTTCGCTTAATAACTTAAGCAGTTTTTTATAATGTTTGTCAAATTTAGTCAGAATGTTTATTGGCATATTATCTTTGCCAAGTGTGATCTTTGTCACTCCTGCAGGTACCGGGCCTATTTTGTGACAGTTTGCCATTCTTGTTGTTGTTTGATTTTTTTTTTAGGAATCTTGGTGCGACATGTTTCTTTGCTATTTGCGTTTTTGCTCTTTGTTTCTTGCGTTTTGTTCTTTGTTTCTTGCTTTTTGTTCTTTGATTCTAGCTTTTTGCTTTTTGTTTCTTGCATTTTGTTCTTTGTTTCTTGCGTTTTGCTCTTTGTTATTTATATTTTGCGTTTATGGCTTTTCTTATTGTGCTTCAGTCTGACTGAACATTAGTAAGATTGTGTACGTCATTCAGATTAAGTTTGCTTTTCATCTAAAAAGATATAATAATAAAAACAATTATAATTACTATGTTTACAATAACGTTTATGTAAACCAGTTTCTAAAAATAAAAATCGAGCAGATCTTGAATTTCAGCAGCATGGACTGTATTTTCAACACAACCGTCGAAAAAAGTAAAACGCGAAAAGCAAAACACAAATAGCAAAACATGAAATGCAAGTAAAAAAATGCAATTAGCAAAATGTATGTCGCACCGGGATTCCATAGAGTATATATGCACATGGGAGCGGTAGTCTAGTGGATATGGTGACGGCCGCTTAATCCAGGGGTCATGGGTTCGAGCCCCGCTGGGGCACGACGATGACTTCTCATATCACACCAGCACTGGTTATTTTCAGGAAGCGGACTGGAGTGTGGTTCCAATAATCTTGAAACTTTCATTACAATCGAGCTAAAACAAATTAGTATAAACTAAATGTAAGAATGTGTAGTGCAAGTTCGGGAGGGTAGATAAAGCAGCATCGAAACTAATTCTATTGGGTTAGTAGACTTACTGTGAAAATGCAACGTGTTTTGGGTGCCTTACCGTAATTGGTCTGATATAACGTGATGGTGACTTGTTAGTATAAATTTCTCTACCAATTTGAGTTACATAATTTTATTATTTTTAAAATTTGATTACAAAAGTATTGCAATTGCCGTCGCGTTGACTTTACGTATCCACTATTTGAATGCAAATGCTATTCGTTGGGCGCAAATATTTTAGACAATATTTATCGTAAACAATTAATTTTCTTGCAAATATTAAACCTTATTCGAAGAGCTTAAAACTAAATTTGCAAGCAATGAAAAACAAGCATCAGTTTGTCGAAAAATAGTAAAATATGCCTACAAACTGAGTAATGTGATAAGTACCTCATCTGCATTGATGTTTATTTACCTTCACGGTACAATTTGGTGTGTTTAAACATGTTAACTTGTCTGAGATAAAATGTTTCAGAAGATAAAACGTTTCAGATACTTATTAGATGATTCAAAGAAAGTTATTTCAGGTTAAGCAAACGGGTATATTATTTAAGATTAACTTCGACTTTTAAGTTGACTTTCAATGAAAGTTTGCCTTGTTACATACCAATTTGTAGAAACTTACATGTTCTTTTTATGGAGGGTAGGCCACTTGCAGACTCAGCATGATAATGTATTTGAATGTCATTCAAATAATATGTTTTTTTTCCTATATATAGTTTACTGACCTTTCCAAGGTTGTGTCTTTACTTTAAACATGCTTTTTGTCCATATAAAATGATATGTTATGTCATGTCATGTAAATTTTATTGTATGCAGGCGCTGCTACTTATTTCCTTACTCCGCCCAACTTTTGCCATCCCAACCCAACTCTCCTGTTTATTATTGAGTAACTTAAAGGATAAGTACACACCGTAAGCTGTCTGAAGATCTTAACCAGCGCATTTGCAAAAGGCCGTCCATGAACGGCGCCTTTTTTTTGTTTGTGTTGTCCTACTTGTCTTGTTTTGCTTCGTTTATAAATTGCATATAAGAAAAAATCAGTTGTTTTAGACTTTTAAAGCATCCCGGCTGATATAGTTTCCACCAAAGTTCATATTTGCTGAGGGACTACATTGCAATAAATGGCCCTGGCAATGTTTGCTGTTCTCTTTCTTCCTGGAAATTTACCCTTACCTTCGATTTTTGTATTGTACATACAATTCTCAAATATCTAACATAAAGTCTTGGTGTAAGAATCAGACAAAAAGTGATGCTCGTTGATTTGATAAAAAATGAAGATTTATAAAAACAGTATATAGAACAAATTTGGGTTGCTCATGCGATCAAGTAACTAAATCTGAAATTGCCTGTCATGTCTGCGTTTAACATTACTGAACAGCTATACATATCTTACTTTTCATGTTTTTGCTGGGATGCTTTATCCCATAAAAAGAATTTCATTTCATCGGACCTCTCAAGCCGGTATATATAAAAAGTGAATGCCGTTGCGTAAGGCTATTTTTAAGTACATTTGAAGCTTATAATACCAGACACATTTACACCGTAACAGTCTTTAATACAAAGTCAGAGTCACAAACAAAAACATTAGTGGATGTCACCATATCTATGTGACGATGTCAAAAGACTTGCATTGTTTACAATTTATCGCAGCCTGTGCTAATTAAATACTGTGTACAGGAGGAATTGGAACTTAGAATTTTCCTACAGCTACAAAAAGGAGCCTCAAACAGAACTAAAGTATGCAGTGTTTTGAACTGCTTCAACATTTTAACACTGTTGACTCATATTGTCCCTGCCCCTCAAGACTATAGAATTAAATGATGAGACATTGTACTGCATTTAGTTTTCTGCCGTTGATGCAACACAACATGCTAAAAACAGAATCCTGGGGCAGTACTACTCTCTTACAAGCAGTGCTAGATACATACAACTACTAAGAAGATGTCATATTAGATGTTATCTAAGCATTGATTTGTTGCGTTCAGTAATGGTACTAACACAATATTTAAGAAGCTACAACATACCTTGAACAGCTGGTGGTATAATTAGGTCGGCCCTTCACATTTCCTCTCTTTTGAAGGAATAATAGCGACAACCCGTGAAATATAGAGCACCGTAAAGAGCTGTAACTAATATCTTAATTCCCTTTTTAAAAGGACATATTAGAAGTTTATTAGGACATATCAATGTTAAGTAATTGGGTAGGAATCAAAGAATAAAATACACAGTGCATACAGGACATATCACCCTTTTTGTTGTGCGAAAGGCTCATACTGCGACAAATAACACCAGGAGTTTAACGTACACTGTTTCCCAATCAAAGCTATAGATGGATGGTTTTTTAAAAAAATGAGGCAAACGTTTGACATAAGAGTTGAAACTTGAAACTTTCAATTTATGGTGGTGACCTACTTCATATGGTGGAAAATACTTCCTATTTCAACGAAATAACTTTAGGAAAGTGTTGAGAAATATCAGTCAGAAAACATTTCAACCTTTGATTCAAATGTGCAGCGGAATTGAAGTAAGATGGGTGATATATACTATAGTGTTTTATGAGCAGAAAATATTTATAACAATAATTTTTAGGTGTATGGTCTTAGACATATTTTTTGAATTGTTTGGGGACAGTAGGTTTCAAAACTATTATGTTCTACAGAAAAATGAATACAAATTAAGTATTACCTAAAAAGTGCTTGCTGAATGAAAAATGATCAACAAATTGTCATGGACCCTACTTTTTTTCTCACATTTATGTTTATGAAAAACAAAGATAAATATCAAACAGGGAATGCCACGTTCCATAAACGTAGCCTACCCAAAATGAAACTCACAGCACCCAACATGCACACTCACATACAAAGCAAACACACAAGGACACAACGAAGAAATAAAGAACCATTTTGGGACACCACCTTGGAACGGTCAGTGGCAAAAACACCACTGGGGAGCTTAAACAGGTTTATTGTACCCACCCAACCTCACTCTTACTCCCACCATGTTCCAAAGTCGCGGGACGGTGTAAATAGAAGTAATTCCCGTTAGGTGAATCTCTAACTAACGCAATGGAAACAAAAGGCATGGCATGCAAAAAAGAAACATGCTCCTGTATAATAATATAAAAAGCAAACCTTAAGAAACAAAAACGCATGAACACAATGCCTGTGCGACGACAGAGCATCAATAGAAACACCCTTAAGGGGCCCGCAAAACAGGCCAGAATACAGAAATCAAAACAGTTCAGTCCTGGTGGGATTTAAAAACTGCTTATCACAGAGTCCTCCCTCTCTTCCGCCAGACACAATCACAGAGGGAAGCGTAGCGTCAAAATGTAAAAGGGTTGAACACTTAACATGCAGTGTGTCTCGAAACAGTTGGGTCGTAACAGCTTTTAATAAGGATTTTATAATATTTCCCAATAGGGAAATTACCATGACCCAAAATCTTACGAAGTTTGTAAAGCACATACCCATACAAAAGGGCCATGATGACCCTATATCACTCACCTTAGTTTAGTTGCTTGCTTGAAAAAATTTCTAGGTCATGGTAAAGATTATTTAAGATAACTACTGAAATGTGTTAAAAATTATGTAGGTGGTCCAAATTTCTTTGCTGTAGTTTCCAAATGAAGAAAGAAGGTCAATAGGTCAGAGTTAAGAATATTAAGGATGAGTATTTAAATCTTTTTCAAAAGTTATACACGTGGTCAAAATTTTTATGCTGTACCTTCAAAAACAAAAATGTAAGTCAGTAGGTCATGATTAAGACTATTCAAGATGAATATTAAAATCTGTATCAAACATTATACTTGTGGTCCAAATTTCTCTGGATTGCTTCAAAAACAAAAAAAGTCTATGCAAAACAATGACCCACCCGGCTGTGGACTATATTGACCCCATATCATGTATTGAACAATCTTTGTAGAGAACCACTAGAGCATGCCACATACCAAATATCTAGGCTCTGGGCCTAATGGTTTCAGAAAAAATGCTTTTGTTAAGGTTTTCCCTACATAAGACAATGTAAAAACTTTTGACCCCGGGGCGCAGTCAATTTTAACCACAGGGTCATTATTTGAACAAACCTGCATTTGGAGCCCAATGCAACATATATTTATATGTTATACCGGATTTATATCATCGCAGATCAAGCTACTTTTATAAAAACTTAGCCTGTTATATTTTTCAGAATTTGTTGCATTATATTTATGTAAAAAAAAGAACACAGGTCTGGTCTGATGGACAATATAAGTTGAAAAATTTATAGATCAGTTTTTTATATAAATAAATAAATATTCTACGCCCCATGACTGCTTTCAGGACTTGTTACCAGTTATTTATTTCAAATAGAGATAATGAGTTCGCAGTCAGATTTCGCCTTCAAAGAAATTTGAATCAGCAACCTTCGGATCAAGTCAGTCGGGCTCTTAAAGAGACATGCCTTCATATTAACAGCAGAATTTTTTACAAAAATGAAAAAAAAACATATGGATTCTAGCAATTGATAAAATGATATCCAAATATTGTTCAAATATATATTTCAAGGAGTAAAATGTAAAGCATAGCTATACCATCATACTTTTTATTAAATTCTAATAGCGTGACATGTACTGTGAAATTATTATTATTCGTGGGGGTTTAATTTTCGTGGATTTTGTGTAGTAAACTACTAGTTCTTTGGGACTGCATTAAATATTATAAATTAATTGCTAGATTTGTGTCCGATGCATTATTACCCAAATCACATTACACGTTTCTTGGCAGGAAATAACACATACACAAGTTAAACAGCTTCTAATTTTAGATGCAGACTCGCATTCATTTTGCAAAGGAAAAACAGTCGGACGTTTGTTTCGATTATGAATTCTAATTGTGCAAGACTATATCCCGGGTGCTACGGTTTTGACACTTTTTAATTGGCGCCAACTTTTCACAGTTTCATTAAGTTTTGCAAATTAGGGGTCGTATAAGATAACACGGTCGTTAATTGGCACATGATCCCTCGCTAATCTCCTGCGGCATATCTTGTAAATTTGGTAACCATGGTAGCGCTGTTTGACACGTGTAGGTTTCACATGTAAGAACAAAAATATATACTAAATCTAGTCCTGTGGAAATTATAACAAAAAAAAGAAAACATCAAAAATTTTAAATCCACGAATTTACATTCCCACGAAACAACCGTTTTGGCCAAAACCACGAAATTTCGTGCGAACGAATTTAAATGATTTCAAAGTATGCGAAAAGATTCTTGAATCTTATATCAATAGATTGTGAATGGTACTGTTTCTCTTGTGCGTCTCGTATTTACTTGCAATTGACATGGAATTCTTACGTCATTCGTGTCGTGCGTATATTTTCGAGAAAAAAAATTAAATTTTCTTGCTTTCACAAACGGGGCGCGATAAAAGAAATATTTTCATTGAAAACTATCTGATGATGTTAAAGGAATTGGATATAGCGGACTAGAAATTCTTCAATAAGGATACTTAAATACATGTTATCTTTAAATCGTTCTTGGAAATGATGTTTTATTTAAGATATCGTCGTTTAATGGGCATGGTCTGATCGGTGCCTAACATTTCATCCATGTTTGAAATGAAGAGTCTAAGACTTGTTTGTTTACAACTTATATATTGCGGATTTTATTTAACGATACAGATAGAGCTAATGGAGACTTGGAATTACTTCGGAGGGGTTATATCTTTCATAGGTTAACAGTGAGTCAATTAACATTTTTTGTTAAATAAGTTGCTCATTGTTCATTCAAAAATGACGAAATTACAGTTCACTCATGCACTCGCGTGTAAACAAAATGAGTGTTGAATCACTCCTGAATTCACGTGAAGCATTTCCCGTAATACTTCAAATTTAGAAGGCAAACTCCAATGGCAACAAGAAATTACAATTTGAGACTGCCATTTGAAATATAAACTGGAGGTTTGAGAAAAACGCTTGTCTCCCACAACTGCTCCTATGAAAAATGTCTCTAGATGTTTTAGACGAGTGGATCCAATTAGATGGTCTGGACGAGTGGGTCAAATCAGTAATTCAATGGCCATAATTCAAAAGGGCCAGGGCGAATTTCGCTAGTTATCGAACTTGGCCGAGGTCTTATGGTCAAACACCTTTTGTGCAAGTTTGGTGAAGATCGGATGAGAAATCTTTGACTTAGAGTGCGGACAAGCTTTGTGACAGACAGACACTGCCCCTATGAAAAATGTCTAGTTTCTCTAGATGGCCTGAACGAGTGGATCCAATCAGTAATTCAAGGGCCATAATTCAAAAGTGCCTGGGCGGATTTGGCTAGTTATCGAACTTGTTTACATAATTTCAAACGCTGACATCAACGTTTACACAAAAGTTCTATCGGCACGCACCACTGTGTCGTCCTGAAAGTAGACGATAGCGTCTTGCTTTTCTATAGACCAACATGTTATTCATGAATGTGTTCAACGTATACACCTAAATGGCTTGGACAGAAGCTTACTTCAGTAAAACTTAGAAAGAACACAAGTAAAAGTTATTTAATTCATATGCTCAATAACTATTTAACTTTTAATACATTTCACTTGATCGGATGGAAAAATACGTTTCTTGGTCCTTAAGAGCTAGCGAACAAATATGAGTTAACCTGACAGCATTAAAAATACTTTAATAACTATTAACCCACGACATTGAATGCTATTTAACATTTTCCTTGTACATTGTTTGTGATATTTGAATAACTTCGATAATGAAAATATTGGACAAAGAGGCTTTGTATTATTTTGAAATTGACATATGAAGTTGAACTAAATATGAAATAATTACGGATGGATATTCTGACTTTTTATTTCTTAATTGTGAAAGTTGTTACTGTAACAGTCAAATTTGACTCCAGGCTTCAACATTCTGCCAAAAGTTAAGTTTTTCTTCATAATATTTTGTTTTCATTTTTACCTTATAACTTGAATATGAAATGGGTTTTCCACGTATTTCCATTAACAATGTTTCTAGAAACAACTGATCATTGATAACAAAATGTATGTTTGATCTATCCATTAACAAAACATTGTCTAAGTCATACACTAGAACACAGTTCTGTAAAATTATTTCATCCTTTTTATTTATTAATGACTTCTACAAATTCAGAATCATTTAGTAAGGACTTATTGAATTTCCATAGTCCCTTTCCACGAGTGGTGCTGAAAAAAAAATCAGGTCTAAAAATGCAATAGAGTGGTCAGATTTATACCTGATATCAAAATCACAATTTCTTAGATATCAATGCAAATTTTCTGTCAATAGAAAAAAGTCAAGCCTGGCTTGCTGTAATTGGATAAATCTTCTCCAAGTATACTTTCTCACATCCCCATGTATTTCCCTAAATGCATCTATTAGATTCTTTACAGAAATATTTGACATCAATACATTTCTAGCTTTTTATGGTTTATTGATTAATAGTTTTCTTAATCTAAGGTACGTTTTAAAAATTAATTGTAATTACCACACATAATATAACTATCCTTTGTGTCAAAAGTATCAATAGTATTAAAACATTTTGAAAAAAAAACCCACAGGGTCATCCGTATTAGGAGCGTACATATTAGTCCGAACAAATTTGATATAATTGTATAATAACTCTATAAAAATTAGCTCCCATTACTGTCTGATTTTACAATCAAAATTTTAATATTTAGACCTTTTCTAAACAGTATGGCTACATCATGTGAATTCGATTACCATGCTTTTCATGCTCTTGAATAAAATGTGTTTCCTGTAAACATAATATGGCGGCTTTTTATCCTTGAACAGAGAAAAAACATCATTACCTGACCTACTGTTATTCAAACCACGACAATTGTAAGTGTAAATCTTCAAGCTATCCATAATCTATCCAGTACAACATTGTTACACTTCTATAATTGCTTAAGAATAAAATACTGCATTCAGGCAAGCAGTACATATATGCTGACATAGCAAGCAATGCATGTGAATAGTAGATTGAAAAATTCTCAAATTCAAAACACAAATGCTAAAGTTTTTGAATTATCAACATGCTTCCATGTAGACTATTACATGAGTAAATTAAAATATTTAAAACACAGGTCACCTTAAGTAAAATTTATCTTAGGAAGAATTTGGATTCATATAGTAACTAGTATACACATAAAGGCTCAAAATCTATGCCTTAGGTCAATGTTCAAATACATGTAATGTTACAGGTTTATGACAGCCAAACAAACAGATAACCAACAAAAAAGTACATGCATATGATCTCTGTCAACACATTAGGCTTGGCATTTCTTAAAAGCCAGAACCAATATTTGTCAGATCTAATATTTGTCAGAAAAAATATGATTGTATTTAGATTCTAATACCACAGTGATATATGCAAAAATACAATGATTTCAGCATTTGATAACTTAACATATTATTACACTGTAGCTCTTTAAGAATAGCATTGCTACACAGTAACATTATACATTTTGTACTTGCTAACTATATTCCATCAGCTTAAAAGTTTTATCATTTATTAGGTGTCTGACACATACGTTAACATTACATTCTTAATACAAACTGCTCAATTTCTATCACCTGAAAGGATGTAATGGTACTAAAATTGTGTGTATGTCTTTAGTATTTTATAGATACAAACCAAAAGGATCATGTATCTAAAATACATATTCATATATATTTGCATACAGGACATTATTGATTTTACATGGCACTTTAGCAGAAAAAGGTCACGTAAGGAAAAAAAAAGAGCTGGAATGAAACAAAATCTGCAAACATGAATGGATATCAAATATTTATATGTATCAATGTACGACCACAGCGTAGGTGAAGAAAGTGTTTATACTTTTGGAATACCTTTCTTGATTTTGTTATTCATGAACACTTGGTTAATATCGTCCAAAATGTCAAATTTGATTCTATTACCATCCTTTGTTTGTCCACTGACCCGATAAAAAACCAAGCACTGCTTAATTCATCATGCCCCGCAAGTCTATTTATCAAACCAGTATTCATTCTAGTGACATAATCTATCAGCTTGTGCCCAGTTTTTCTCATCTCCTTTCTTTCCATTACTCTAGATTTTACATTTATGTTTATGGCTTTTATGATCATTGGTTTTACACCTCCATTTCTGGGATGGCAATCTATGTATTTCCAATATTTCCGTTTCGGCTATAATCACCCTAGCTTCTATTTTAACAGGTCTCGCACAGTTTTGCTCAAACTATCTATTGTCTCATTTTCTTCCTCTGCTACTTCCATAATCTTGAAATTATTTTTACGAGAACATTGTTCATTATATATGTCGTTGTAATTCAGATATTTGTTACTGTTAATCATCTGTTAAATGCTTTTTCTTGTCACTTAAAGAGAATTCCGATAATTTTTTTCCTTTCATAGAATTTTTTTAAATTCATATATATGATAGGAAAATGTGTGCTGAAAACAATGAACAAATAAAAATAATAGGTCACCAGGTTTGTTTTTGTGAAAAATTGCTTTGAACACACCCACTGTTGCTGAAACTGCCAGCGATTTTTGAACATTTCATAATTTTCTGCTTTTTTATAAATACCAACCAAAATATACATCCAGGCAGCACAATACGGTTTTTTTCTTATTACAGATTTTATCATATACTTACTTGATATCATAGTCATATTTGTAATACTCTATCCTTACAATGATGGGTACAAATGAAAAAAAAATATTGTTTCATATTTACTTTTGTGAACTTTTTCCAATGAAAAATACCCATAGTGAAGAATATTTTTTTAAATTTTGAAAAAACTCTTTCATAGATTTTTTTCCTTTTTTTCTTGTGTATAGATAATTGTATTGTGAGCATAAAAATGGCTAAAAATGTATAGGTCACCAGGCTAAATTTTATGTTAAGACCGCTAGAATACAAACACCTGTTCGGACGGAAATGGCGCGAACCTGCCCAAATTGATTACATGTATGTCTGCTAAAAGTTTAAAAAAAGTTTTAAAAATTCTTAATTCTTTCTATAATTGCATACTAAATAATCTGAAAGGTGATATTGTCTTATCAGTACTAAGTCAATTATCTTACATTATATGAACAACACTGTCTTTATACTAAAATGCGATGTGAAAACACAACCACAAAAATAGCAAAATACCTGTCAGGCATGATACTTGTCAATACAACATAAACCAGTATCAACATTTGATTACTGATATAACTTATCAAAAATGTTATTTCATTCAAGATTCTTCATATTTAAGATTGTCTGTAACATGTTTCAACAAATGTTGACTTCAGTTCAGTTTTCCATAGAAAGTGTCGGCTGCGCAGAAAGATGCGCATTAAAAACTATAGGAATTCCCTTTAACTGTTGGTTTTCAAAGCTGAGTGGTCTGTTTGAACCTGTAATGGTTGACATTTCTCATTTACCTGCCTTTTTACGTCTTTTTGTACTTTATCTTATAAAGATTTCAGTATTTTGTTTTACTGTTTTGTGAAACAAAGTTCTCAATATCATCCTTTTAATGAACACTATTTATTTCTCCTCTAAGTTTAATTAGTTCTTGAGTCATGGTATCTAACTGCATTTGAATGGCAGCAATGTCCCCTATACAATCATTGCTTACTTCTGAACGTGTTCGTTTACTAGGATTTTCACTCTTTGTTTGTTTACTAGGATTCTCTCTCTGTTTATTTATTTTGAAGAGGACTTGATTTTGGCTGACCTGAACCCCTTCCTTTTATGATGGTTGCAATAGTTACACAATAAAGAAATGTATTTTAAAACTTCACCTGTTTAACACTGTCAAGAAGTAATTGATCAGTAATCCTTACATTGAATTGCACTTGTTGTACAAGTTGCCTTTAGCTATGCACAGTAACCAAATAATCCTTGATACAATTAATATCACCAAAATATTCAATAGTTTGAAATGTTGTGAATGCAAGAAGAATCCTTTTTCAAGTTGAGTGTCTGCTTTTCCATAAACGCATTTACCATTCCCATTCCAGATAATGATAGATTTCCATTAGAACTTTTATTACATATAAATTTTGTCACTTTTCTATCACTTTAAACTGTATTGAAATGCAAAAAATGGAAAAGCAAAATTTATCTGACCATAATGAAACATTTCCTCAAGCAAAACAAAACAAGAAGAGAGTTTGTTTCTTCATCCGAAGTCTGTTAAGCCAGGACTGGCAGGCTAAAAACAGCAGTGACATCTAAGAATATTTCTGCTGTAAGACGTCTGATAGATGAAGTTACAAAGTCGTCTTTTCTTCGCATGCCACTGGAGAGCAGTTCCACATTTTACGCGTTTCTCAGGAAGCTGTTGGGTTTTAAAAATGTTGTGCCATATTGGTGCCTCGCATGTTCGCCGATGAGGAAAAGGTCAACAGGGCCTAATGTGCTATAGAAACGCTGAAAAATTTTCATTGCACAGTATCACAGCTTCTTACAGATGAGCCATGGATATACTTTTTTACGTAAAACAAACAACAGACAGTTGCTGTGGAAAGGTGATAGTAGACCAATAATTGAAAAAAAAAAAAAACACTGAAAGTTTCAAAAGGTTTTGTACTCGTTCTCTTTAACGCAATGGGTAATGTTGTAAAATTTTCCACACCATCAGAAAGGTCAGTCACTGGAAAAAAGTATAGAGATAAAGAACTGCGTGTAAGGACTGGTCTCCTTGGCTTAGGTTTGATCAATGACAATGTTGTGGCTTAAAAAAGTGCCATTATTTTAAAGTTATCAGGATATAAATACAAATGGTACAAATAAATCATTTAGCTTATTCACCAGGTCTGACACCTTATGACAAGTTTTTTCTTATTCCAAGGCTGAAAAAGAACATGGATTGGTGCAAAACTTTATCGAAAATAACTCTTGGTTCTTTATGACCATACTATGGAGATTACCTTGCAGTGTACACCTCTTATATTTCTCGACTGCATAAGTGCGTGGAAGTCAAGAGCGAATACTTGTATAAACAAAATTTGAAGTCTGTGCACAGACTGTTTTTTTGTAGAATGATCCTCGTATTGTCCACTTGTAAAATGGCATCAAGTATTAGTGTGTTCAAGTCTGCCCAGCTTTATTGTTCTTTCAGTTGTTGAGTTAAAGTTGACCGCGCTGTTAATCGGCCTCAGATATAAATTTCGTGTGTGTATATTTCTAATCTGCTGTCGGGTGTGTATTTTGTAATTATCTATTTAGCTGTAAAGTAGACTCAATTATTTATATTTATATACCGGTATTATTGTTAAAGTCTGCCTAGCTAATAAAATTAAGTTAAGTCCTTAAGACTTATACTAAGTATATTACAAATAAGCTTCTTCAGCAAGGCTTTGGTTATTATAAAGTACATGAACAATTCAAAAAAGGAGGATGCTGGGGAGGTTAATATGACGCTTGCCGTAGGCCAGACTGGAAATAAGTTGTTCCATCCATTCCAGGTGGGGACTTTCGTCGACTTCCAAGTCAAACAAAAAAACTTTACCTTTACCTTTACAACTTTTACACCTTGCTACGTAATTCAGATTTAGTTTTAGAATTTAATAGTTATTAAAAGGCGCTTCAGCAAGGAGGTCTATCAAAACCAAATTTTTATGGGCATGAGGTTTACAAACATCATACGATTATGATCACCGCAATTTTCCAGTTTTATTTTGTAACATTATCAAACGTTTATTAAAATAGGTTATGTTTAGTGTTTAACCCTTTTACATCTGTACCATACAATTACCTCTTTGATTGTCTAACGAACAGGTTGACGACTCTATGAAAGGAAGTTATTGAATCTCTACGGGACTGAGCTAGTTTGGTGCCAGTTTGTCTATTAAGATGTTTTTCTTGTTGCTCTGCCTTCGGTAGAGGCATTAAGTAGATGTGAATTCGGTTCTTAAGAATTGCTTTCAAAAAATATTAAGAGTATTTTTTGTTTTACATAATATTCCTTCTTTTGGCTTTGGGTGTGTTGGGGATAACTTTTATTTAGCTGTCATTTGACTCTGAAACTAGATTGGGAAATTATAATGAGATTAGAGGCATCATAAACTTGTTTAAGCTCCCCATTCGTGTTTTCGTCACTAACAGTTCCAAGGCGATGCCCCGCTGTGTTCGTTTTGTCCTCATGTGTTTGCTTTGTGTTTGTTTGTTGTCCTGGTGCAGGGTTGTTTTTCAGAGGCTGCGTTTTTTTAAACATGACTTTCCCTTTTGGATAAGTATCCTTGTTTTAGCGCTTTTCTCTATTTTCACAAGTAGTTTTTAATGATCGGTATTTTTTATTCAAATAACTTACTAAACTGGTTTATTAGATTTACTTAGATTGCAAAATCTGATGAAGATAACTGCATACAAATCTAAAGTAAGTAATAGTGTCTACGTTTCAAGAACAGAATTACACAATTATTTGGCTATGCGTCTTACGTTTCAAATTTATCTTCTGGTATAATTTTTATTATAAACTGGCCAGACACTAAACGTCAACTGCAGATAACCAAACATAATTATTTCTAATTTTAAAATGACTAATAAACTAACAATATTTCAAGTTTAACATTAGAGTTATGAATCATCTACATTGTAGCTCTAGTCATATTATGATTTTTGTACTTAATAATACTGTTTTATCATTCTATGGCCCTCCTTGTAAAAGTAGGGCTCGACTTTGTTACTGTAACGTCAGTTGTATTTCTCTGCATAACTGTTGAAGATTATTGTTAACCTTGGGTGGAACGATAGATAACTGATATATAGTGGTGAATACACTAAAATACAGACCAAATCTGACATTGCTAACCCCGCTAACTTTCGTCTTCCTGCCATTTTAACATCTCTTGGGACACTCTTCCTTCAATCTTTTTAGTAAGTTGACGTGTTGCAAAATCAATTTATTTTAAGACTTCTCAAGCAATAACTAACAACAGCATATATAAAGTAGCATTTTATTCCAGGTCAACACTTCAACATACAAACAAGTTGTGCCAAAGGTATCAAACAAAATTATATATCAATAATATAAATTAGTGGCAGAAAAGGCCGCATGATATCAGGCTCACTGGCTGACGAGCAAGCAAGCGCATGTTTTCATCAATAAATTGACTAAAATAGCAACTGCAGACTGCGGACTTGTGAAACTACGAATTACGCTACGTAGTAATGGGCAAAACCTAGTTCACACTGTAAACGGACCTATCTGTTAACCGACATAGCGGTAACACGCTGAAAACTGACCTAGCTGTTAACAGACGACCTAGCGGTTAACATACTTTCAATTGACATAGCGGTTATCACACTTTAACCGACTTAGCGGTTAACACACTTTAACCGACCTAGCTGTTAACAGACTTTAAACCGACCTAGCGGTTAACACACTTTAACCGACCTAGCGGTTAACACAATTTAACTGACCTAGCGGTTAACACACTAAAGTGTTAACAGAGCTAGCGGTTAGTATCACTTTAACAACAGACAAGCAACCAATGGCTCGATATACTGTCAACCAACCTAGCAGAATACATCACTATAACAACAACCTACAACCATCAGAATATTCTAACATTAAATCTGACTTATCCTACAAGATCACGCACCTGCCTGCTCGCCCAGTCATAGAATTTTCCGCCACAGTAAATTGAAGAATTTATTCCCCCAAAATTCTAATAACTTCTACTACAACTACAAGCCGAATTTAAATTGTCTTAGAAACCTGCAGTCCTTGACGACTTATCTTCATGACTTACTAATAAACCATTTATTATTAGTTTTGCTGCCCATTTACTTGAACCTGTACTAACTATACGTACTCATAATACCTCTTTTGTTATTACAATGATATTTATGGATGTACAGACTGACGTAATGACAGGATATAAATTGTCTAACGCTCAAATTTGGCCTTAAATGATATTTCTAGCACTCCATTTCTGTTGTAATTTTGTGTTACTGGTTCTTTCTCATGCAAACAGTTAAAATTTAAGTACAGCTATGATTCAATAATATCTGTTAATTAAAGCTCTTCAGTCAGATCCATTTATATATTTACCATTGATGGTGAAACAGCTCGTATTTAAATAGTAAAACCATAATCATAAAAATTATTGACTCATAGCATAAAAGACAAATTGATATCAAAAACCTTACAGAACTTGTCATGAAAATTCACATGATTGCCGCCCTTAAACACTGACATTTAGAGCCTTACTCTTGTTCACTTGTTAACAAATATCATTATTTTGTACACTAGAATGTTTGTTATTGCTGACCATAATATGTATATTAAATGCTAAAATTGGTTTCCCGAACTACTGGTTTAATCTGTTTCGGGGGACTATTTACCCCTGTCAAGAATACGATTTTAATCATAATTTGAATATTTAAATTGGTACACTGACAGGGATTTTCTATGTTTGCAACATTAGATTAATAAATTTTCTGGTTTTCTCCATATCCCTAATAAGGCTTAACTTTTTTCAAAATTCATATACCGTTATTTAAGCTACAAGCAGGAGACCACCGGAACGTTCTTTGCGCGATCAATCCCATTAAACATTAATCAGATTTAAAAAAAAATGTGTGCACAATAAAGGCACTTAAAAGTGACTGTGCAAGTTATAAGACCCATCTTCGAAGATATAACTTGATGTTGGTACCATGTTAAATACCTTAGCACTTGAGACTTTTGCATTGTAATACAATGTAAAATTGAACTGACTTATTCCCATATATAGGGTTTATTACTTAATGTAACTGTTTTGAAGCTAGGCATAGTTTGACAATTTTACATACCTTTCTGAACGAAAACGTTTTTTTAAAAAAAAAACAACATTTCAGCTGAAATATATGCAACCATAATTAATGTTATTCCACTTTTCCATCCAATCAAGTGCAACCCATTTCTAGCGTTTTATGTGCAGTCATGAAGAGTTTATTTCCTTAGTAAGCAAATGTATTAATACTCTATTATCCTGTTTATATGAATTGCAGTTATATTAATCTGATTTGTAACCTAGCAAACAATACGAAAGCCTGTTCAAACTCCACTGTGTAAAACATTTCAGCTTCTACCTGCTTTTATTTAATATAAAAACTGGTCTGGGCAGCTCCTTCATTATACCATGCCATGCAAGTTGGCATTAGCTCTAAAATATCTACAAAAGAAACATTAAAACCAATTATCATGATTTTTATTTTTATTTTTATTATTTTTTAGTCGGGTTTAACGTCGCACATACACATTTTAGGTCATATAAAAGAACTGGCTTAATAACTGCTGACGAAATTACTGCCTGTAAGCAATTACAATCCCTACTTTGTAAAGACCGATTGCAATGATTTTAAGTGTACAATTACTGACCTCGAAATAAAATTTATCTACGGTATTAAATTAACATACACAAAATTAAACTATATGAGCCGCGACAAGCTAAAAAGGTCCCTAATGTTAATGTTGTTTTGTGTAAATGACGTCCAAGTTATATGACGTCACTTGGACGTTTTAACATGACGGTGCGCCTTTTTAAATTTGAGAAAATGCTATGATACTCCGCTTCAGACAAGTACTTCATTCTATGTTTTTTTTTTTTTTTTTTTTTTTTTTTTTTTTTTTTTTTTTTTTTTTTTAATTTTATTTTCCCTAATTAATCTTTTCAAAAGCTTTTAACTGAACACTCTTTCAAAATGCTTGCTTCTCCATGTTTATTTCATAGAACAAAAAAAACGATCAAAGCGTCATTAAATTCTTTTTTCCTTTAAAATATAGAAATATCTATCTAAAATCTGCTAAATTAAGTTCTTTTCTCCACTAAATTTTTAAGTTGAAATCGAAATTTCTATTTTAGTAAAGAAATTCATGTTTTTACAGATAACGCCCCCGGATTATTTTGAAATCCGGAATTTTGAAACTCAGCACCTTTTGCCTTTGACTTTTCTCGATTTTTTGCATTAAACGAAGTTTTTTTTTTCCCAAAAGTAAAATTGGTCGTTTTCTTCTTTAAGTTAAAAAATAAATTTCAAGGTTTTTTTAAGTGGGTCCCCCATGGGAGTTTTTTTTTCCCCCAGGGGGTTTTTTGCAAAACCCATGGGAGGCCCACGGGGGTTTCCCCCATTTAACCAAATTAGGGAGAAAAAAAAACCGGGGGTTTTTTTCAAAAATTTTTTCAAATCAAAATTTTTTAAACTCAAATAATAATTTTATACAATAAAAAACTGTTTGACATGATTTCGCGTTGAAAAACGACTTTTGAAAAAAACTCCCTTTTTCGTTATGGGAGGAAATCCCCCATGGCGACTCGATAAATTTTTTGAAATTGCTTTTAAATGTTTCACTTTTCAATTAATTAAAAATTTTAATATCAACTCAAATTAACTTAAAAAAGTATTACTGGGGCGAAAAAAAAAAAAACGTAAACCCCCGGGTAAAAACCTCCCATTGTTTAAATGGGACACAATCCCTGGGGGTTAGAAAATAATAAAAAAAAAAATATTGTGAAAATTTGACGGAAAAAAACATCATTTTTTATTTTAATATAATATTCCTCATAAAGTAACATCGGGGTTTCTCTCAGCAAAAATATTATACTTGTATAATTCCCATGCCACCGACACGATTAAACACAGGCCGTTTTGCGAAATTATGACCGTAGCATTGCGATCCAACGATTACATAATAAAAAACGGGGTCAAAAACTTACTAACAAGACATATATTTGACTGAAAAAATATGCACCGCGGGATTTTTTTAATCCAAAAATTTAAAAATGCAGGAGATTAGAGGAAACTCCCCTTTTTAAATTAAAGTTCACAAAAAAAAACATACCCAAAATCAACCCCGATCTGCCTCTGTCATAATGCAGTGTCAAAGACTTAAATCATTTTTAAAGTTTTCCCTTTCTTATTTGAATGCCTAAATTCCCTCAAAATTATTTTGATTCTTCAATTTTGTTAAAATACGTGCAAGAAATCAATAATTTCAATTAATGACATTTTTAACAAAAAAACTCAAATTTTCAAAAAAAATTCCCATCCCCAACAACTAAACATACCGCACCTTTCGGAAAAAATTTCCTCTGAAATTTCCCCAGCAAAAAACCATTATAAAAATTAAATCAGCAAAAGGCGTATAATGAAAACCTGAAAAAATGCCCCCCCAGTTTTGATAAAAATTAAAAAATTAATACGAACTTTAACTTTTTAAAAACTTACAATAAAACGTTTTAATATGGGGAAAAAAAACTTAAATAATCGAATGCATTACTAAAAAAAATTTTAAGAGAAGTTTCAGCTTACTTGAAGTAAACGGGGATAACGCACTTATTCTTTTAAGCAACCGTCATAAAAAGATACATACGGGTGGGGGGGGGTATAAAAAATTTTTAAAATAGCTAGAGTTTGCGTAAAGGAAATTGAAAGTAACACATTGAATGTTTTACCAAAGAATAAAACTGCATTTCGGCGTATTTTCAATTTAAGTGTTTAAGGGGGCTTTTTTCAAGAAAAAATTTTTGGGGTTCCTAAATTTTTTTAAAAAAAGGATGAAAGACCCCTGACAACGCAAACAAAAAAATAATAATTTTTTATGAAGAATTTTTTTTGCTTTGACGCGATCGTACGTCGCAGCTCAGGGTATCTGAGGCAAAATCAAAAGGGCATTTTTCTTCAATTACAAAAAATCATACTACTTTAAAAGATTAAAAACACTAATTTTTTCCCCCCAATTTTTTTGATTTTAATATCGAGTTTAAAAAACCCCAAACCTTTATCTATGCTTTTTTCTTTCATTTACTATAGTCCGTTACTTTTAAAATTGTTTTTTACTAATATGCAAAAAGCCAAAAAACTGTTGTTTTTTAACGTACCATTCGATATTGCTTTTTCTTTAAATTGTAGAAAAAGCCAATTTTACTAACCCGTTTAAAAATTTTTTAGTAGGGTTTTCATAAAAAAAGCGGTCGGAGTTGAACCCACGACCTACATATAAAAAGGGGGTTTGCGTTTTGGCTGTTCTCGTTGTGAATACTTTTTTGAAATAAAATTCTAAACCCCGAAAATGGAGGTGAAAAAATTTGAGGTGTTTCCGTTTTTCTTTTCCTAAAAAAAAACAGTACTTTTCTTAAATTGGGGGGGAATAAGTGATTGACGGTGGCCAAGGTACATAATAAAAATCATATGGCGCGTACGTGTTTGACATTGATATGTAAAACCCCAGGGAAAAGTTCCCCCCGGGGAAAAATAAAGTTTAAATTTTTTATACAAATCGCGGCAGTTTAAAAATTTTTTGGGCGGACTTTGATCTTAAACGCGCACATATTGATTGAAATACTGCGCACATACAAAAAAATAATAGGCCCGCGCCTGAAATCCAACATAGGGGCTTTGGCCCAGTATGGACCAACACTTCCATCCAACAGCTTTTCCAAGCAATGTTTCGGTTTCAAACCCTATGCAATAAGAAAACCGAAGCGAAAAATGGCCCGCCCGGGATGCGGTATGCGGGGCTGGTTGGATCCATGCTTTTTCCAAAAGCCACAAAATTTGGTTTTCTCATGACGCGGCTCATTATCCCGCACTTTAAAAAAAGTATCACTCGCCTTTTGGAAATCCCGGTGTTTTTGACTTTTTTGGGGTAAGCATTTACCAGTATTCCCTGCGAACATATTGCTTAATACTGCGCAACTATTTTTATATAAATACCGCGGGTTTGAGGGCAAGTGAGCCGAACAAAAAAAAACAAAAACAGGTAAAAAAACATCTACCCATCTGTGCTCCCGAGGTATACACCCGCAGGAAAGGGTTCCTTAAATTTTTTTAAGTTACGCATGAGCAAAAAAAAACCATGGGTTTTTTGTTTTATCAACCTTTTTTAAGTTAACCTCCAGCAAAAAACCTTAAAAAATATACTTAATTTTGTTTTGACTGTACCTTCCAATCTGTGTAGAATGTTTAATTTGATTTTTGAGTAGGGAAAAGGGGTTCTAGTAAGTGCAAAGCGGTGTCTGCTTTCATTTTGAAACCTTTGGCTTTATTTATCATACAAAAAATTTTATCAATTCCGTCCCGCGAAGTAATATTCATACATTTTTAGACAAGCTAAAGCAGATATCTTTTTGGCATTTTTTGACAATGTAGTGAATACCTATTTTTAAATACCCTGTAAAATTCTAAAAACGATGGCTTTGCTTTGGAATTAAATTCAAAAAAAGGGGAAATGTGAAATATTCACATCAGTTAGGGGTGTCTATATCTTTTTAAGAACAACAGGATCTAGAAAATATCATTACTTTGGTATATCCCAGGGGGCCCTTAAAAACGAAAAAACCGCTAAAGGTTTTTAACGTTCCCATAGAATCAACGGGAAAATTTCCCTTTAAATATAATTTCCCAAAAGTGCATGTATTTTAATTCTTACAAATTAAAAAGTACTAGATATGAAATGTTTATTTTTATTTAAAAAGATCACCCCGCACGTAAAATTATGAGCCGTCCCATGAAAAATCAACATATGGCTTTGCGACAGCTGGACCGGGACCAGCCTGCACATCCGCGCAGTCTGGTCGGGGACCCACGCTGTTCGATTTTAAAGCCATTGCAATAAGAAACCATTTTTAACACATGGATCCTGCCCCGACTGCGCGAAAGCCCTGCTGGTCGAAAAACCACGTGGGTTTTCTCAGGTCGGCCATTTATTTTGGTATTTCTGAAAAATGTGGTTGCAGCGCTCAAAAAAAAAAGTTCTGACATCAAGGATAGCTAACACTTTTAGACAAAATCAGAAAAGATCTTTGGAAGATTTGGAAGTTTGTGTTATTTTCCGAGGCAAACTTTTTGTGATAAAAACTGGCATGTCTTACAAAACCCAGGTATTTTCAAAACGTTCCCGGGAAAATGAACATTGACCCCATATTAGCAAATAAAAAAAAATCCCCCGCTGATACATTTAGACGGCGTAGTAGCCCCTGCGCAAGACAAATGCGACTTTTTTGTCCGAGTTTAACCCATGTACTTTTAATTTTCACTGCTTCCCGAAAAGCGAAGGGCGTCTCGTCTTTCTTGCGTGTCAAGGAGTATTTACCCGGGGAGATTGTTTTAAAAAAAAATATGTCGGGGCGTCCAGGGGGTAAAACCGTGAAAATTGGGGGAGGTTTAAATTTTAACTTATACTTTTTTAAAAATTGTTTACAACAAAAACCTCCAAAAATCAAATAATTAAAAATCTCAAAACACTGAAAGTGGGCCTTTTTTACACCAAACTTATTTAAAAATTTTTTTCAAAAATATCAACCCGGGAAAATTTAAATATAACAAAAAGGGATGAAACAAATTTTATGTTTTTAAAAAGCAGATTCTTTGCAAGAAAATACCAAAAAAGAAATTGCTCTTTTTTCAATAAAATTTTGCTCTTAGATCCAGTTTTTTTTATTTAGTTTTTAATTAACTTTTGCACGACCATCATAGGCATATGGCACTTTTAAAATCCAACTTATACAGTTTTCAGAAAAAACCATTTTCAACAAAAATCGACAAACATTTTCTACAAGAAAAAAAGGGAAAAAAAGGGGTATGAGTAATGCGCAATGAAAAGTCGATATCTTCGTTTGCCGCTGTCCCCGATAAAAAAACCCTTTTTGTTTTCAAAAAAACAACCGGGAACGCATGCAAAGTGTCTTTTTTATTAAAAACGTTTAATTTCCATGTGTGAAAAATACCCATTTGGCTCCCGGGGTTCGCACCAATGCGCAAAAAGGAAAAATAGGATCTATTTACATAAGGGTCACTTTTGAAATACCCAGGGAATATATTTTGACTAATTACTTCTTTATAACCTCAGGAATAGGGGCATTTAAGTTTCATGCTAGTCTGGGTACCGGCTAGATAACCTCTTTTTAAAAAATTGTTTAATTTCTGACTCATCATCTTG
Organism: Mercenaria mercenaria; assembly: GCF_021730395.1. Taxonomy (NCBI): domain Eukaryota; kingdom Metazoa; phylum Mollusca; class Bivalvia; order Venerida; family Veneridae; genus Mercenaria; species Mercenaria mercenaria. The sequence goes on from NC_069364.1 coordinate 44,710,811, forward strand.
TTCGATTATTGCGTTTTTGAGAATAAAAGGGGGCATAATTAAAAATTTTTAGAAAAATCAGGGGTTACTCTGTGAACAAAACACAGGGTCTGAAAAAAAACTGTAGTTCATACAACATTTTTGTGGAAAAAAAAGAACCCCCTTTCTTTGGGCAGTCATTTTATAATAATTTAACAAAGGCATGTTTTTTTAATAATTCAAATTTATGTTATAGAAACGGTTTTTGGTTTAGTCCAGCCCGATGTAACGAATCACTATCAGTCATGAATGGCGGGCACCTAATCCTTTACGCTTCGTGTATTATCTGCGTAACAAAGAAAAACCATACCTCCTAGTTAATACTTATTTTTTTTTTTCTTCTTTTTTTCCTTTTTTTTAACAGCCCACGGAAGCAAAAATAAGTAATTTTTGGCCACCGATCTATCGCAAACAAATAAGGGCATGCAATGTTACGACACTTAATTTACGCAACTGGACGGAGGGGGACGATTCTAAAAAGTGGTGGAATTGGGCCTGTTTGTGAAGTATTAAAAAAAAAACTTTAAAACTCAAAATTTTGAAAGTAAATTATTCTCCAGGAAAATTTTAAAAAAAATTCATCCCAAAATTCCGTACTCAGGGATTTCACGAAATTGGGTTAATGATTTAAGGGATCCAAAACACGTCCGAGGGAGCGAAAAGTTGCAATTTCAAATAAAAACAGATATTTTTAAATTCTTATAAGATTCATCTATTTTATCACAAATTAAAAAAATTTCTTGACCTATTTAAAATCTGTACCTTTTATCATGTACCCCTTGACAAATTTTTCCAAAAAATACAGAATTTACATTTTGGGGTTTTGTAGTTTTTTTGTTGTTTCCGAATTGGAAAACTTAAGTTTTTTAAACCCCCTAGATATTTAAAAAATTACAAACGAAAAGGGGAAACCATACCATCAGGTTTTGTTTTATTTCCGGTTAAAACTATTTTCCTTCTTCCGGTTTTTCGACGGGAGTTTCCTCTCAAAAAAACTTAGTGAAAAATTTTTTTTATAAAACTTTATAATCATTTTACTTTTTTTAATGTCTTTCTGATTTGATAACCAAAAAACCAACTTCGGGATCGGTCTACAACGATTTATCAATATTTTGTCAAGAAAATGGCAAAGTATCAAATTCGGGGTCCGCAAATACCAGTTTTTAAAAACGTAAAAAATGAAAAATTAAATGGAATATCGATGCCGTTTACAAAATTTTAAACGATGAGAGTTCTGTTTTTTGGCCGTTCGTTCTGTTCGTTCTAGTTAAAAACCCTTAAATGATAGATGGATTTCATCAGCAAAGGGGAGAATTTCCAATGTCCAAGACGACAAAATTTGTTAGATTGGGTTCCTTTTGGGTTTAAACGGGTTTTTTTTTGAATAACCTAAAATTAAGCAAAATTTCCCTTCTGACTGTTTACCGCGGGCTTTATTTACTTTTGACCTAAAAATAATTATTTAAAATTGAACACAAAAAAAATATGAAATCTCTACAAAAATCTTTAAAAAAACCAAACACACACCATTTTGTCCCCAACCCCGTCGCCACCGTCAACGCCAAATATAAATTTTATTTTGTTTTAATACAATATTTTTCATCAGGTGATTTTAAAGACACAGAATGACCTTTTTTTTGTTCCAAAATATTTCAACAAGTAATTAAAATTAAATATGATATTTTTATAAAAAAAAAGTTAATTTGAAAAAGTGCATTTTTTAAAAACATCTGAAACATGAGAAGACCTGAAGTTTCATTTTACAACAGTTTTTGTTTGTTTTTTTTTTTTGGTTTTTTCGCCTTTTTCAACAAAATTCAGTCTATAACGGGGCAGTTAACCTAACCATGTTCCTGGTTTTTGTACCCCTACAACAGTTTCCCCCCCCAAATAACTGCCAATTTCCCCACATGAATCAAGGTGGAGGACTAATGATTTTAGACACAAGTCGTTTACAAAGAGTCACGGGAACAACGCCACGCCCCAGGGTCGAATCGCGACAAAAAGCGATCCGTAGACCGACCTCCCTACTGAGCTGGGGGCGGTCTTTTACAAGAGGGGTTTTTTACCTTCTAAACCCGGGGGGGGAAAAGTTTTAAAAAAGGGGATTTAAACAGGGAAAAAGTGAATAAAGCAGTGTCGGATAAGGGTTTGGTGTTAGAGGGGACGTAAAAAATCGAGTGTAAGCAACTTGGGGGTCTTGGCATGCCCCCCTGAAAATTTTTGGAAAAAAAATTTTCCCCAAATTGGGGCATTTCTGTTTTTCTTAGGGGCTTATCTGGTATTTACAAAACACAGGGTTTTTTGAAAAATCAATACAAGTAACTATTAATTCACTGCGAAAAAAGGGGGCAATAACGGGGGGTGACGGGCCCCCTATAATTTCGAAAAAAAGGGATTTAAAGGGATTATTTTACAAATATAGGACCCCAAATATACATCCCCCTATCGGAACACATATACGGGAATCCGTTATTTTATAGCATATACGGATCCCCTAAACGCCCCAATATACATAAATGTATATTTCCCCATATATGCAAAATACAAAATTTAAAAAAAAACCCCAAAATGGGTTTATTCGTGTCCCTTTAACAAAATTCATTTTCATTTTTTCAAGGTCTTAGATTTTTTTTTTCCCTATATTTCCGTACTTAGAATTTTACGGAACACAAAAAGGCCGATATTTCCCAAAAACGTATAAAAACGGGTCCCCCTATTTTTGTCATTACGGGCTGTGATTGCTCTAATTTAAAAGGGGCATTAAAGGACTTGATTTTTTTAATAACGGGCTTTGATTTTTTCCGTATCGCATGATAACAAAATAAAAAAATCCCTACTTTTTTCATTTTACGGGGCTTAAAGAAACTGTACTTTTTTTATATACAGGCACGGCTATCCCGTTTTTGCTGGTTACGCAAATAACGGGGTCCCTTTCTTTTTCAGGCGTGAGCTATTTTTGCACTTGACACTTGAAGACTGCATATTGTGATTCTTTGTATGATATAAGTAAGCTTTGGGCAAAACACGCACCAGTAAGAGTTAACTAGTGTCATTGCCCATGTCCTCTGCTTCAATTCAACATTTGTAAAAAAGGCAAAGACGGTCGAGAAGTGTTTATGACGATAGGAATGCCAACATAATTTAACGAGCTTTTAACAACGATCGGGTCAGTTTAGTATGCTCTCATATTGCTATAGGGGATATCAATTAGCCATTTCGTCTGTCCATTACAGAAAACGTGTGTTGCGTCGTCGTTCGACAGTATTAGTTAACGTTCCAGATGTCACAATGTCAGCCCATTACTAATGAAAGTTAGTTTTACCTCTCATGAACAGACTCAATCAAACCGAGTCTGCTATTATTCTTCTTGGTTGCATTATTTGCTTCCAAAAGATCTTTTTACATATTTTGTTAACTATCACAACAGCAATCTTTAAGTGCCGTGTGGCGGCTGTAAAAGTCTCCCCGTACTTGGTTTCAGTGTTGTTATATTTCCTGGTCCTTTGGTATCATGGAGTCCATTCAACCTATGTATAATAGAGTTCCGCCGGAGCTAGGGGACGTGAGAGGTGTTGCACATTTCATTACCTCTCATGAGCAGACTCAGTCAAACCGAGTCTGCTATTATTCTTATTTGTTGCATTCTTTGCTTCCTAAGGATCTTTTTACAGATTATATTAATGATTGTCCACATATTTCGGACGGGTTCGAAACCTAATCATCTTGGCAGGTCACCAGTTCGTTAAAACATAACACCACAGGGTCCGTAATTGTTTCAAAGTCTACATGGCTATTATACCTGTTCATTTATGTATATCAGATCTAATCAAGCTGAAAATATAACAGCGTTATAATTGCCAAGGTTGTTTGTACAATTTGATCAAGAGACCTTGTTTTGTGACACCCGATACACAAATATATAACCAGATTTCCAAATTGATTAAAATTTCATTAAAACAAACATTCAGAACAAATTTCATATAATCTAGTAATGTTTACGATGTAGTTTTACATGACTTTACCCAGTTTCAAATTCGTTTTAGAAGTAATTGAAACAAACATTTTGGCGCATGTTTCTTTACGATTGGGCTAAAATTGTGACCTGTACAGTGTTAACAGTGGAAAGAGACGGCTTACGAACACAGAGACATCACACAAGCTGACACTGAGCTCTCTGTTCCAAGTTCCAAGTTGAGCTAGATATCAAATATCAAACGTTAAGTGCAAGATTTCTAATGTTGAATATTATTGCTACAAAGTTTCATGTCTGTAGGTCAAAAAGTGTGGAGAAATGTGTCTAAGCCACTGCGAAATTAACCTGTAAACCACTCGGTTTATTAAAAAGCTATAATTACTAAAGATAATAGACATTGGTATCTTTAATTGGTGTTGGAATACAAGTACAATGTATACCGTTGTTGCCAACGCGAAATGCGCTGTGCATATTCATTTCCTTCATATTTGTGTCGTTAAGTGATGTCAGGACTATTTGACTTGACTTTATCCATGTTGCCTCAGAGCTCCAACTATCTAGACGATATAGTAACCACGGATAACCCGTACTTCGCTCTTATGGTGGCTAATAAATGTTCTAGACAGCTTCAATCAAATAATGCTAACAATGATGATGCTATTGCGTCTTTTTAGATTTACATCTAACAATCAATTATTTTAATACACGTACAAAATATACGAAAAAGTTAATGGTAAAACGGATAACTTGAATCGTGATATTATCAGTTTCCCTCACATTGATAGAGATGTACCCTCTGCCACATCTTATGTTTATATTACACAGCTAATAAGACTTGCCAGAGCCTGTAGTCATGTTAAAGTCTTTTATCTATGTGATATCGCTATTACCAGAAAGCTTCTGCTTAGCAGGACTACCGTTATCATAAAGATGAGATTTACAGACTTGTTACAATATGCGTCCATTATCTATTACAATTACCATGATTTTATTGAAAGAGGCTTTGACCGTATTACTTTGGAACGAACTGCTACGTGTAACCCTTCTTGGAGTTTCGTTGGTGCTCTTGTTTCTACAAGAACAAGGATGGATATCCAACAGGGAAAGCCACAATCCAAAACGCAGCCTCCCCAAACGTAATCCAGCAAGCGGACGCGCACACGACCAACACAAACACACACAAAGCAGACACACTAGGACAAAACTAACAAAAAAAAAGGAACACAATGGGGCCTTTGAACGGTCAGTAGGAAAACCACAACAATTACTGAGGAGCTTTTACCAGTTTATGGTGCACCTAACCTCACTCTTACTCGAAAATAGAGTGATGTAGTAAATCTAGACATGAAGCAGTAGTTATTTTTGAGTTCCCGGGGTTAAAAAGTATTCACCAATTGAGCAAAACACGGATTGTCCATACTAAGAATATCATCTATAGTGTGATGTATTATTAAATGCACTAATAATGCTTGTCTGCGTATCTGTAGAAAGGCTCAACAATACCTCGTTCACTGCGACACGGGGTGCACCATTTTTTCCGTCCCATGCTAAAACCAATTGCTCGTCTGATAATTGCATCCCTAAACCTGAAATAAATATTTTTTTATCCCAGTCACACATACGGTGCGGAGTGAGTGAGTTGGGTTTTACGGCGAATCGACACAAAATGGTCATATATCGCCGAGAAGAAACGCCAACGGTAAAGCATAAACATTGATGTAAAAATGTAAAGCATACCTAAAAATATCCATGTAAAAATGTAAAGAACACTATGAATAATGTAAAACGTATCTAAAAGCATCCGTGTAAAAATGTTAAGCATATCTAAAAACAGTAATGTTAAAATGTATGTACGTGTGTGTTAAAATATCAGCTGCAAACATAATAATATTGCAAGATGTAAATAAAAATAAGAAATGTTAGATCTTTTGATATATTCCTATCTGCTTTTTAAAAAACGATAAAATATTTCCGACTGAAACGTTGTCAAATAACTCTTTCAAAGATTGAACGTCATAATATGTACTGCGTTGTGTAGCAAAGTCCACACAGTCGGTTAAAATGTGTTTAATAGTTAGCGGTGTTTGACATGGTACACATTCGGGTTGATCTTCTTTATTCAAAAGGTAAGGGTGAGTCAAACGGGTATGACCTATTCCACAGCGAGAAAGAACAACTTCCTCCCTGCGAACAGATCTGTTCCCTTTGGTGCCATTCCACTAGAGTAGGTTCGATATCTTGAAGTTTATTGAATGAAGCACGGTTCCATGACGACTGCCATTTAGATAAAATGTGTTTGTTTATACTGGGCCTAAAATCGGTATGTGGTAATTTCAAATTAGATAGTGATAATAAAAGGGATTTCTTTGCTGCAATATCAACATCCTCGTTTGCATGAATACCAACATGACTAGGAATCCAACAAAATATGATAAACTTTTTTAAAGATAGTTCATGAAACCTGAGAAGAATATTTTGAAGAATGGACTTTCCATATTTCGGTTATGAATTGACTGTAAAACAGAAAGCGAGTTGGAAAAGATAATAAATTTTTCTGCACTATTTCTGGATATAAAATTTAGGGCTAAATCAATAGCTTTGGCCTCGGCTGAAAATATTGTTGCATTATTTGGCAAACGTAATTTTGATTGATGTAGGAGGCTGACAGCAACACAGCCAACCTTTGATTCATCTTTTGAACCGTCTGTGTAAATTGCAAAATAATCCTTGTAAGTTGATTTGATTTCATGACATTTGGACTTGAATATTTCAGGGTTTGTTTCAGACTTTCTAAAGGCAGTTTTCAAATCGAAAAGAACTGTAGGGGTATGAAGGGTCCATGGTGGTGTATCTGGAATTGAATTTTCTTTAATACCATCGAATTCAAAGTCAGTTTCATACGGCGCGGATAGCTACGTCTAGCCACGGATATAAACATAGTAATCCGTATCGATCCGTACCTGAGACGTACCTCAAAGTAGTACTCCGTATCAATCCGTTTCAATCCGTACGGCTCAGGTACGGATCGATACGGATTACTACGTTTCTGTCCGTGGCCATACGTAGCTATCTGCGCCGTATATGTGACTGGGGTATAATAAAAAGGAAAGGGCTTTACAAACTTCATCACAAGTCCACATAGTATAATTTGTAAAATGCAACTAGTAATAAATGCTGGATCGAAATTGCAAGTGAGAAAAACAGCATTTTCCCTGGCAAAAGACCTTTGAATTAGGGCAGTTAATTTTTGTATTTATTAAATTATGTGGTAAAGTAGTATACAAAGTAAAAGTCGTATTTACTGACTGAAGATTATAATTATGAATGCTTAATTTATCCCAGATTTCGCCAGAATTTTTTACCGACCAAAATAAGTTTTTACCTGAGTTTTCGCATACTAGTACTTTGTCACAATATCTTTTCACGTTGGCTTTTACAGCAATAAGACATGATGTTAATTACTTTGAAATGCAGTGGAACAAGAACTTGAATTATATGGGTTGTTTATGTAATTTTGGAATCTAGTACATGTTTTTAAGTTTCGTTTGCTGGTCATCTATACGAACTTTCCAGTTAGAAACGTCAGTGATCAAATGTCGTTCAACAGAAGTACTCAGTGCAAAGTCATCAGTAGTTATGATTACGGTTTCGTGTGTTTTTATTTAAGTATCTTTACATGAGCGTATTTTGTGTTTTACAATATGTTCCTTTGGTAACTCTTTCTTGCGTTAGGGATATACCTGGCGGGGAGTAATTCTATTTACACTGTCTGACTATATAAGAATATGGTACGGTTTAATGAGTCCGGTTTGTTGGCAGTTAAATAGTTTAAACTCCCAAATAGTGTTTTGTCAATGACTCTACTATGTTCTTTTCTTTTTAAACTTTTGTGTATGTTTGTTACTTCTTTGTTATAACTGCATCTGTTTGTAGTTCGTGCTGTTTCAGATTCAACTTTTTCCATGTTGACTGCTGTATGGGCCGCTTTGTTCTCTGAATGTGGATTTCCTGTTGTACTTTTTTTCTTGCTTATCACTTTAATATTACACTTGCAAACTGTTTACTGCAGTTTGTTTGCTGTTACAGACAATGGTGGAAACCCAAACGTTGGAGGAAGCAACTTGCCTCTTAAAGGAACAAAAAGTACATTATGGGAAGGGGGAATACGTGCTGTGGGATTCGTTCACAGCTCACTCATAGGCAACAAAAGAAATGGCTATATTTCGAATGAGCTCATGCATGTTACTGACTGGTTTCCTACACTCGTCAATCTGGCTGGTGGTGATTTGAAAGACATAAAACAGTTAGATGGATATGACCAATGGAAAACTATTAAGTGAGCAAAAGCTTATGTATATTGATGCATAAAGACACGCAACTTACATTTTTATATCATTTTAAATTTTAATATATATCAACTGACATGTATGACGATGATTATAATATAAGATATATTATCATTAGCTGTGTTTTTACTTGGTGTGTTTGTTTACAGGTATGGTATTCGAAGTCCACGACAGGAAATACTTCATAACATTGATCCGTTGTATAATTATACATTTTATACAAGAAGATCTTCTATAAGGATAGGAGCATGGAAAATTATAATTGGACAACTAGGTATTTTGCTACATTTTTTAAAAAGAATTATTACTTCTTTTACATTAGTACAGTTACAAACATCCCGACTGTTGTAATGACGCTTCAGTTGGAATTTTGTTATTGATGTTAATGCCATATTTTTGATCGTAAAATAACTCAAACGAACATCATTCATGGTTTATAATCATTCACGAATATGCCGGAAGTTAACGAAATTTAACGGACAAAGAATATAAATTAGAGTATTGTTTTCGGAGAAATAGGAAGGAAGATTTTAAGTCTTCTATTTGTATCGTGGAGTAATATCGCATTAAACCAAGATTTGTTTATCTAAGGTATTTCACGGAACTTTACAATGATTTATTTAGCTAGTACTGTCTTTGTTCTCTTTGTAATGCCAGTGATTCTGAAGCTATTGCGATTTGTCTGATGCCCAAATTTGCAGAAAGTCTTTGTCTACCAGTTAGGACAAGATCTGTAACACTTTTTACCAGTTTAAGGAGGTCAGCTGTGATTATCGGATTACAAGCGTATGTTCATGTATGCATGAAGAGAAAGGCAACCTATCGTCTTATATTTTAAATACGACGACGATTTATCTTTTTTATGCATTGTAAGTTGTTTAAATATGGCACCCAATTTTGTTGACTTTTTATTCTTGTTGTGCAAGTAAGCCAGAAATCGTGAAACACGATACCATTTCCACATTTTTGGGGCGGAGTATCCGCCTCAGCGCTAATATAATCTTATACAGACTTTCAAAACTGATTCATTCCTTAAAGCAAATGTCCTAACAAAATAGTGCTCAAAGGTAGTGGTAACTCTATCAGTAAACAATCTTTTTGCACAATTACACTGCCATAATTAACTTATCAGACATATCTAACAAAGTGCGTTTCATATAAATTAAATGCGTTTGATATCGGCAATTTTTATTAAAGAGCACAATATATATATATATATATATATATATAATATAGACTTTGTATGCTAAAATAAACTTGTGGGCTAAGAAAACCATTACGGAGACTGACGATTGATCGTCCCCATCGAATCGTGTGCTTTCGGTTATAGGAAAGCGGTACGGAACGGAGAAAGGCTTGCAATGGAAACTACAACTGTTTCTTGTGATCGAATTTCTGTATCATTAGCGTGGATAATTAATGCAAATTTTGGGTTCAGTCGAGACGAATTCATAAAATGTTTGATTGGAAGTTAATGATTAAAGAGATCTTATTATATGCTATTTTGTCTTTGTAATTGTACCTTCAAAGGACAATATAAGCCTTTTAGAAAACCAGTAACGACGTTAAGCGTTAAATTTACAATAAATTAATTTACCCTTAGGAAATAAAACAATTAGAAATATTAAAAAAGACATGTAAATTCGCTAGTTTTCAAGTCAGTTTAAACACCTTCCCTGAATATAACGTTTATAGACATCGTTTTCCCTGCACAACCATAGCAAAACAATTTATCAGCCCCACCAGATTTCTGACAACTTTGTTTATCTATAATTTGGCTATTTATAATTTTGTCCTAACGATACAAAGTGATGTAAAGAAGAAATCTGGTGTGATATTCAACAAGAGGACCATGACGGTCCTGAATCGCTCACCTGTCCCCAAATGGCCCAGTTTTGAAGAATTGAGTATGACGTCGTTGTTTCTATTATTTGACATAGTGACCTAGTTTTTGAGCTCATTTGACCCAGTTTTGAACCTGACCTTGATATCATCAAGATAAACATTCAGACCAACTTTCATACAGATCTCATGAAAAGCATGGCCTCTAAAGAGGTCACAAGGTTTTCTATTATTTGACCTACTGACCTAGTTATTTACGGCACGTGACCCAGTTTCAAACTTTTCCTAGATATCATCAAGGTGAACATTCTGACCAATTTTTATGAAGATCCATTCAAAAGTATGGCCTCTAGACAGGTCACAAGGCTTTTCTATTTTTAGACCTACTGACCTAGTTTTTGACTGCACTTGACACAGTTTCAAACTTGACCGAGATATTATCAAGATGAACATTCAGACCAACTTTCATTAAGATCCTATGAAAAATATGGCCTTTAGAGAGGTCACAAGGTTTTATATTATTTGACCTACTGACCTAGTTTTTGATGGCACTTGACCTACTTTCAAACTTGACCAAGATAACAAGGTGAACATTCTGACCAATTTTTATGAAGATCCATTTACAAGTATGGCCTCTAGAGAGGTCACAAGGTTTTTCTATTTCCAGACCTACTGACCTAGTTTTTGATCGCAGTTGACCCAGTTTCGAACTTGACATAGATATCATTAAGATGAACATTCAGACCAACTTTCATACAGATTCCATGAAAAATATGGCCTCTAGAGAGGTCACAAGGTTTTTTTATTATTTGACCTACTGACCTAGTTATTGAAGGTGCGTCACCCAGTTTCGAACTTGACCTAGATACAGTGCATTCTCGGTGTTACGAATCGCAATTTAACGAAATACCGGTATACTACGAAAAGGTGTTGTGGTCCTGGCTGCTTTCCTTCTTATTTCTATGTAACAAAGTCGCGGTTTTACGAAAATGCAATTTTACGAAAAATGCGCTCCTACGAATGTATTGTTATGCCCTTAAAGCCTGTTTTCAACTTGTTTTAGTTGCGATTTTACGAATCAATCGTCTAAGTTTTCACACCTTCCATAACGGCATGAATATGCTTTAGAGTGGAAAGTGTCACTTAGCTGGACGTAAACAGTGATTAAAGTGTGAAAACTTTGTAATTAGATTCGAAACACATATGCTATACACTATGCACAAGTCAGTCGTTATTTTTTTCTCCTATAGCTATCCGATCGGATGGCATACAAGTCACACTTGTTTCGATATCTATACGGCTCAAACAATCACTACATAAAGAAAATAAAACAACATTTAAGTCCTGATCGTCTGTAAATTGTCGTTTTATTATACCAAACAACTGGTAAAGGGTAGCTGATAGTATCGGAATATGCAATTGCGATTTTTTTCTCGTGCAACAATGTACCCTGTATGTGTTTTATGTACAGTGAATAAAAAGTGAAGAAAAAAAAAACGTTCTACATTCTACATACGATCTGAGTTCAGATTCGAATAAGATTTGTAGTAAACCCAGATATACATATAAAATTGGTATACATGTACTCCGATACGAAAATCACATGTTTAAATATCACGGTTTACGTATACAGATATTAAGGTGCTATATAGCGAAATTTCCTATGCTACGCTCGAACGAAAATGCGATATTAAAAAAAAAGAAAAAAACGGCCGGTCCCTTGGCTTTTTGTAGGATCGCGATTATACTGTATCATCAAGGTGAACATTCTGACCAATTGTCATGAAGATCCATTCAAAAGTATGGCCTCTAGAGAGGTCACAAGTTTTTTCTATTTTAAGACCTACTGACCTAGTTTATGACGCAGTTGACCCAGTTTCGAACTTGGCCTAGATATCATCAAGATAAACATTCAGACCAATTTTCATACAGATCCAATGAAAAATATGGCTTCTAGAGAGGTCACAAGGCTTTTTATTATTTGACCTAGACATCACCAAGATAAACATTCTGACTAATTTTCATGAAGATCCATTGAAAAGTATGGCCTCTAGAGAGGTCACAAGTTTTTTTTCTATTTTAAGACCTACTGACCTAGTTTTGGACCGCACGAAACCCAGTTTCGAACTTGACCTAGATATCATCAAGATGAACATTCTAACCAACTTCCATAAAGATCCCATTAAAAATGTGACCTCTAGAGCGGTCACAAGCAAAGGTTTACGGACGGACGGACGCACGGACGGACGACGGACGCCACGCGATCACAAAAGCTCACGTTGTCACTTTGTGACAGGTGAGCTAAAAACTGTCGGCGTTTCCTGGATCTATAACGAAAGTCTTGAAAATAATTCTTTCTTGAAAATAACCTAAACCCCGCATTTTTGCTTATGGTAAAGAATTATTTATAAATTAAGACACATTCCATACGCTAGATTGAAAAGGACCTAAGAAATTTATAGATAAAACAGTACCTCACTGTACGGTGTCTATAACTTATTGGAGCGTATACGCTTCTGTGGATAACGAATGAGGTGCTGTGTTATCTCGGTAAAGGGCAAATTTAGTTGCTTGTCAACACTGGACGAAACAAAGAAATATAGGAAAAGAAGACAGACACAGAACAATCAAAGTGCTGATATTATCCTTATTGAAAGAAATGGACGTATTCAATATGTCTGTAGGTATAATACTAAAATAGTTGTGCTTAAAGTAGTATAAAATGTAATACATTCTCACAAAAAAAACCCCGAATTCCGAACCCTCTTCAACTAAATCTACATGTAAGCGAAAATGAGGGTGTATTGTTACTGCAGAGTATTATATGTAAGATTATATCACTCGTGGGTTCCGTGAACAATAAGTTATGTTGATCTTACGTTTCCGTCCGGCTTTCTCTAGCAAAATGTACACCCTCTACCTTTTTTCGATCCATGTTTTGATAAAAAAATGCGTTGCTTGTCCGTTAAATTTCATACAATTCCTGCTAATTTGGTAACGAACATACACCGTGTCATTATGTATAAGCAACGGGAGTATCATTAATACATATATATAAATAATAATTAGAGCATGTTTTACCGTTTAAATCATAATTGTGACTGGTACATTACAGTTGATACAATTGATTTTCATACAGAATGGTATAGCTGAACAGCTACTTCCCTGCAAAGCATCGCAATACGTTCATAGGCACTTGTAGTCTGCATCTCTCTTAATCTATTTCTCTAGTTCACACATTTTAACCGAAGTATATTATTGTAAGCAGTATCTACTTGACCTCAACTTTTCGTTCATGACGGAATTAGGTTTATCAATTATTGTTTGAACTGTTATGTCAATCCAAGCTCTGTTAAGATTCTCAACATCTTCACCAATATCAACAATATCATAACTATGGAACATTTCATCATCATCATAACGCAATGGTGCAAGAAATACAATGTAAATGTCCAGAAAATGAACAAATTTTATCCCTTGTTTGAAATACGTCTTATTTGTCCGTTATGGCTAATATAAATTAACAGAACAAGACCCGTAGGATGGTTGTTGGTGCGGTCATAGAATTCAGCGTCTTTCAACCGTCTCTGATTTGTAATAGTAGCATACATTATTGCACACACACGCGCATTTGCAATGATGGACTTTCTAACTATGCCATTTTATATTCCAAGTAGAATTTGAGTTGAAGTATTCAATCATTTTGACTTACTTAGAGTTAATTACAACCAAATATCTACTTTCAAACGTTACATAACTAAATGGACTATTTGAAATTATAAGGTTTTATAAATTGTACAAGTTTAACAAGCTTCTTTTACAGGACCTTACCACTCTCAAATCATTGTGATCTAGCTAAATTTAAACCGGAAGTCTTTCTTTATCAACAAATCATTTTTGACTGCGAGTTCTTTTACGTTTTATTTGGTTTTCATATTGCATACCAGAATAAACATATGTTTTCTAGACTTAATATGGCACCATTTGCATACGACTGTAAGTTTGTATTTATGCAGTTTAGAACCATTTATGTTACACTATGCTCTGTATCATAATTAATTATGGAATTAGGAGTTTTTTAATGTACACATTATAAAAATACATAAGTATAATTTTTACTGCAAGTACAGTATATTTTCTTATTTTGTCTTTGTTGCTCAACCAGCATAGAGTGTTACTTTAGCATATTGATTATAATTTATTAAACATACTTTGCCGAAGGAATGATATACAAATGTTATATGCTGTATTATGTTTGTGAAATATTTACGTGAACATTTGTATATTTCACTGAAACTCATTAGAAATGCAGATTTGAATTTTTATCACCTCCCTCTACATGTTTTGGATGTGCAACTAAGCTTGATTGAAAAAATGAAATTAAAAGTTATATGTAGCTTTAAAGTTTTGGCCCGCCCGCTTAGCTCAGTAGGTAAGAGCGTTGATCTACGGATCACGGGGTCGTGAGTTCGATCCTCGGGCGAGGCGTATGTTCTCCGTGACTGTTTGATAAACGACATTGTGTCTACAATCATTAGTCCTACACCTCTGATTCATGTGGGGAAGTTGGCAGTTACTTGCGGAGAACAGGTTTGTCCTGGTACAGAATCCAGAAACACTGGTTAGGTTAACTGCCCGCCGTAACATGACTGAAATACTGTTGAAAAACGGCGTTAAACCCAAAACTAACAAAAAATTAAAGTTTTGGCTCAAGTTGTTGAAGTATTACGGTATCTATCGATTGCAAATAAAAAGTTAGAACTTATATTCAAATAAAAAGAATACTTAGTTTTTAAGCTGTTGTCATATTAAAGAGGGGTAATTTTAGCATTTCATAAAATCAATAAGGCATTAATTTTTAATACGAACTCTATGCAATGAATCTTTTTTGTACAATTAAGTAAATCTCAAATGTGACTGACCACCTTTAAATGTATTTCATTGTTTTCCTATTTACGGAACATACCAAATTTCCTTATTTTATTATTATGTAACCCAATACATTTGGGAAATATAATAATTGTGCTCCGTCTATAAGTCTGACTGATCGTTCGTCTGCCTGTAATACAGGTTTTCCTGATTCAGAAAATGCTATAAAGATTTTAACAACTCATTGCAGGAAGGTGTTGTACAGATATTGTTAACATTATCCTGTAAAATGCATTTTGGCCAAGAGTCATTTTTGGCGAGCATGTCATGCTTAGGTGCAAACAATACTCAGTTTCTAAAAGGACCATATACTTTTCAAAAGCCGGTAATATTACCGGAACTATTCAGTCTACTGATAAATGAAGTTCCGGGCTGATGAAGCTTGCAATTTGACTGACATTAGTCCTTATTTCAACACTCTAGATTTCAAGGGTAAGGGTAAGAGTAACGCTAAACTTTATTCGCCATCGCTTTGTAAAACACTTGAACATAAATACTTCTGTGTGACCCAATTTAAAAAAACAGCTAAAAGCAGTAATGCCTAACCCCTTCCCGACATCTTTATCAACTGAGGCAATCGCGTTAAAATGCCTCTTCCAAGGACAGAACGTAATGGAAGTAGCAAGAAATTGAATGAATATGCATGTTATTTGCCTTTATAACCATAAACATTTCACTTATACTACTTTTTGTACACTGTAAAAATAATACAAATTAACAAATATTTTGCAAGTGGCGTAATGAAATCTTAAATTCAAGGCTATTTACTCGTGTCTATGTGTACGTTTAAAATAGCCAGTAGCTCTGCTATCTTATTTTTCACAATTAACGCAAATACAATTTTTATATATAAGTACAGTGCAATGCATATATTTCAAAATTGTCATACATTCTTCAATACATTAAATCTTTTTGCTTTAATTCTATCAATGATTATATATAGACAGCCAGATTTGTTATGTTTTAGGTCCGGGTTCACGAAAGAAGCAGTCTAGTGATCTCCAAAACGTCTGCCTGTTCAATATCGAGAACGATCCATCTGAACAAATCGATTTGTCTGAATATTTTCCTGAAATAGTAGACGATATGCTTCAAAGACTTGAAGATTATGAGAGAGGTTCAGTTTCATGTCAAATGCCTGGAATTGATTCCCGTGCAGACTCCATACATCATGATGGATTTTGGCAACCATGGCAATATAGTGAATGTTGTTCGATCCCATCCAGTACGTCAGTGACAAAACAGAATAATGGAAATCTTTCTGAAATACTTGTTTTTCAATTTCCTGGGTTCAAGCTATTGTTATACAGGACTATTTTTAAGTTGTGTTTATCGCCAATTCTTTTCATTTCGAACGCGTTTTATACGTTTGTTACAATTGCAAAACAAGATATAAATTCATGGCAATCGCAGAAAAGCAAAAAGCATAATTATTACTTTTTCATTTAGGGTTTTTATGTTTTACAGAAACTTTTTAAATATCCGAATAGAAGAAGATGAGGACTTAAACTTGAATCCATTTAAACACTAATGGTGACTTAATTAAATGTTTTATGTTGCAGTACGTAATGATGATATTAATTACATCAAGAGAAGAAAGAATCGTAGAATTTTTTATACCTGAGAAGCTTTATTCAAGTTGGTGGAAATCCATCACTTGAAATTTTATAGCTGAATCAAAAACTAAACAGTAAATAACATGCGTACACATTATTAACATATTTTATTAACAAAACAGCAGACATTCCGTCCATGCCCTCTAGCCCAGAGTTGAGGTATGCCTAAATAAAGTGATATTATGAAACTACAATTGTAACCATTTATTTAGAAAAGAACATACATTTTCCTTTTCTATGACTTCATGCATCAAAGATATTACTTTTTGTTCGTGATACCACATGTTTATTCAAACTTGAAATTTCTTTCCTCTCCAATCAAATAGAGGATCTACAGGTCCGATGTGTTGTATAATCAAAATTCAGTAATACCTTACCTCTTCCTGCCCCAGCAATATGTCTGTAAAAATATATAAATTATGAGTTGCTGCTTCAATTTTATCGTATCATTACAAACTTGACTCACACTAAGTTTTGACGTCAAATTGCTATGCTTTTAATAGCCGCCGGTTTCTTTTTGCCACGCCGGTATTTGGCAAATTCAGCCCATATTTATACGCGCTTTACAAAAATGAAAATTGCCTTAAATTGTTACATAAACCCACCTATTTTAAAGTTAGTATGTTTTGATATAATATCATAACTAGTTTTTTGTAAATAAGTACGAGAAAATTGAACTTGCATGGCAAAACCGATTTTGCCATGGCAAAATGCGCTGCCATTTTTTTGCCATGGCAATAAAATTCTTCGCAATAAAATTTTTGCCAAGGCATGTTTTTTCATTTTTTTTAAAAATGATTTTAACTTTATCCAAACGTATGTATAGGTAGAAATATAATGTTCCATATTAATTTCTCAGTTTCTTTTAATTTTGCCATGGCAAAAAAATTGGTATTTTTGACATGGCAAGGTTCTGTCATGGCAATTTTGCCGTGGCAAGATTCGGCCATGGCAAGATTCAGCTATAGCAATTTCGCATGGCAAGATTTTGCCATGGCAAATTTCTTTTTCGAATTTTTAAAACTGTTTTTAAAGGTTTTTAATTTAAGTGATTATGAAATACAATACTAGCAGGAAAAAAAAACGTTTCTAATGATGGCACATACAAATTGACAAGCGCAAAATCTTGCTACATAGATTGCTTATTGATTTTCAGTGGCAAGGAGTAGTTTTGTACTTCCTTTTTTAATAAATGAAATGAGCAATCATTTATACGCAATTGCTTATAGCTTATTACCATCCATAAATACTCAATTTAAAATAGCTTACATCATCAAACGTCTTCAACATAGTAACATTTAGGAAAGTGATTCTTATTGGATAAAATAAACAGCACACTTTCTAATTTATTAATAATAGTTATTATTATGGATATTAATGACCACTATAGAAATAAGAATTGACATAAATGCTTTCCGTAAAATCTTATACGGAGACTATGTTGTTTGCTGATTACCATTACGGGTCCACTATCTTATGTCAATACATTTGATAGTTTGAAGTATTCTTCGAAAACAGTACGAGAGATTCACTTTGACGAACTCAGTTTGTGACATTTATCTACCGACCGGCTTTAAAAGTTATGCTAACCTTTATGCTTCTGACATGAAATGTCATATTTTACATTTCAACTCAACTTGTGACCTCCTTTCTGAAACTAGTTTTTTTTAAAGGAATGTCTTATTACTGTGTTATTGTCCCGCTGCCTTGACAGTACGACACTTTTTTGTCGTGTTGTTGTGTTGTACTGTTGGCGTGTCGAATGCACGATAATACGACAGCTTAACACACTTTTGCACGATAAAAACGACAAGTAGGTATAAAGTTTGGTAATTTAACAGATTTGTTTTTCGCGATCTCGTGTCATTGGGCATAATAACATTGTTGTTCCATCTATGATATTGTTGTGGGTTAGCGCCATCGACATGATAACATGACAAAACACTATGTGTGTTTGTTGTTCTCTTTATGTCGTGTTGTTGTGTCACGGCAACGGCAACTCAACATAGCAGAAGTCAGTCACAAAATCAACCACATATTGTAATTATTGGAAACTGTAAATGAATGGAGGATATTTGTTTGCTTCCATGAAAAATCGAAATACCTTTCACCTAGTAATCACTAAATGCTATAGTCGTCTTTGAAAGTGCAAAGTGTACTCCCGTGTCTAGTAAAGCACAGGTGGCAGTGGCGTACCTAGGATATACTACAGCTCTATGAGCCATATACACTTAGATATAGTACAATTATTATGTTTTCTAAGACAAAAATGTCAAAAAGTGATTTTGAATTTTATTGCCACTGTGACAATGAGCCACAAGAAAGGTAGAAATGAACATTTTGACATGTACATTGCTTCCAGGTCCGTACTTTTTTTCAAACACATATTTCTTTACAAACGGTTGGCAGTCTTTTGGGCAAGTGATCACTCTTTCCGAAAAATCTTACTTCAAAGCCCAGTTGCAAACTATTATTATTAAATGACAATATAAATTAAACACAGAAACTATTCTGCGGAGAGGTAGAGCTCTTCAGTTTTTGTTTTTATCAACGTCTGCGTAACCTCTAACTGACAAATCGAGCGGAGTCAAACCCAACAAAAAATGATGAGTGTGCTAAGTTGGGAGTCACGATTTCTAGGTTCTCCCTGGGGTATGCCCCTTCGGAAAGAGATAAATGTATCTCAAGTGGTGCAACCCGACGTACATGTATATGATGTAGCCTTCTATTTTGTCACAGTATCATCTTTGAAGTCTGAAAAATTAATCAAAGCTCAAAGGAAAATGAAAGATATACTATTTAACCTCCATCACTGGAGAAATTCCCCAGGTTCTGCAGCCAAAAAGCATAGAAAACTTGATAAATAGATTGAACGCACTAAAACAAACATTTTGATTGAAGGTTAACTTTATACACTTATTGAATGACCTTTAGATAGATAGATAGATTTTATTTAGTAAAAGTGTACACATATCAATTATAAAACATGGCAATAAAACAGATGCATGATATATAACAACAATATGGTGGCAAGCAGACTAATACAATCATACATATATTCTAAACCATGAAATGCACACCAATACCAGGGATAACACAAAAAGAGAAACAAAAGTTCCCCTTATTTCCATGGTGGTCCTTTTCCGACCTCGGGTAATATTTTTTCACAATTTAACGGCAAGCGATCTATTAAGTTTCTAATTGCATGTGGTCAGAAATAAATATTCATTGATATGTTCCTTGAAGTTACTACTTCAGTACGGAAAAATATACTCTTTCAATTTAGACCAGTCAATAGCATAAACTATGGACCGACGACTTAAATATGTGTTATAAAATTTATCATTACACGAGAATGAAAAGGGCCCCCGTAATATAATGATACGAATAGGCAAAATATGTTTGGTCCCGTCAAAAATCTGTCTGCCTGTCTGTATGAATTTGCGTAAAGTTCAGAATGATGTGATAGTGATTTAGTATGTACGTAAAGCTAATCTCAAGCACGCACTAAAAGAAAAGAAAAACCTTACGCATATAATAATAATATTAGTGATAATAATATTCATGAATAAATGCGATATTTTCTTTCCACTACATAAAAAGAAAAACTTATTGAGCTGTTAAAGAGTAACAGGAAAACATTCGTATTTTCCTATGTTCCGAAAATGTCGGTGCAACAGAGATATCCTTTTTTGTAGATTTCTTTTTCTATGATGAGATAAACGCTTGTTTTAACATTTAACATATATTAAATCCGAACCTACTTAGTTCTTAATGATTGGCTGGCTCGACCATACCAATAAAATAAATTGTTGTTTCATATAAAATCCAGCTGCTTCAGAACAATTTCGATAAAGTTTCTAGATTTTCACTCCGTCGTACAGCTATCCATACATTTGCCTCAGGAAAACATAAAGGAAAAGGGGTATTGAATTCTAGCAGTATGCAGTGAAATGTAAGTCAGCTGAAGTCAGGTACCCTCATAATGCCGCTTTTCAGAAAGCGGTCCGCAGAATAAACACTCTACCTTCGTTTTAAAGTAAACAACTCGAAAACATGCGAATGTTTGCATGGAAAGTATCTTATTGTATTTAATATACATTACATTTTTTTAAAAAAAACTAAGAAATTAATACGGAACATCATATTTCTACCTATACATACGTTTGGAAATAGTTAAAATCATTTTTTAAGAAGAATGAAAAAAAAAAACTGCCATAGCAATTTTGCCATGGCAAAATGAAGAATTTTCTTGCCATGGCAAAATAATTTTGCAATGGCAAAAGACCGTTTATATATGAACAAACACGCAAAATGTATAAAAACGTCCTTTACCAGTAACATATAAAATGTGTAATGTCACACATAAACATGAAGAAGCTGAAAAGCAAAATGTCAACATGTTTTAACACAGTGTATTTTATTAGCAATTTACAGATTCATGATTGCCAAAAACTGCTGATACCACAGCCTTCTGACTCATGTCGACAATTCCATATCATTCATCAGTTGTCTAATTTAGTTAGGTTATATTACCGATTTCCAGTTTATGACTGCACTGAATGTAATATTCAGCTTAAATAACGCGAAGCATAAAACACATTTCATAGTTTACAGGCATGTTAAAGGTCCATTACTAAAACCCGAACGAGTATTATATGAAAACCAGAGTTTGTAGCTGAGACTTCCTATTTACTGAAAATATGGCCCACTGCATCGGTTCTGACCAAATAGTCATGAATATGTTCAAGAATAACTAACAAATAAACAAAAAATTGTCGTATAATGACTTTATGAATTCATTATACTTATTTAGATAAGCATATTTTATCATCTTGTTATAAGTCATCGGTCAAATTGTCACACACAAAGAATTTCGGAATGGTACTTTAAATAACTTCAGCGTTTGTTTACATCTAGAAAAACAGGTTAAGATATCTCGTCCAGGTTAATTACCCTCTGGCCACGTTATTCGCTGCGTCATGATTGTTGTTTTGTTTCTAACTAATTGTTATGACAGATCACTAATGAAATAATGACATGTTTTTATTATTATGGTCAAAATGCGTGCCCTTTTGGAGAAAAACAATTTAGTCATCCCTACGAAGTTTTCCTTAAATACCGCTAAATTCTAGATAGAACTTCAGTATCAATCTGCCCGTGCGAATGTTAGTAACGTATGCCGATACTCCATACGATTTAAGATAGTTTAGAGCCGGGGCAATTAGCAATGAATTATTATTGTTAGAGTTAGACATTAATGAAATAATAGAGATTATGTTAGGAAATTGTGAAGAAAGACATTGTTGTATATATTTACTCAGAACATAGTACTATATTAAACAGTAGTTATCATAGAGAACTGAGTTGTTGTTGTTGTAGTTAGAATAGTGAACTCTAGACCCTGTTACACCACACGGGACTTATTTGGTGCCGTGACCAGGATTCGAACGAACCTTCGGAACGTCGCGGCCACAACACAAAAGAAGTACTACCAACCACGGTTCGGTTACCCGGGGGAAACTGTGACGATCATATCCTCTGCACTGGTGAGTGAAAATTTCTTTGCTTGTTTTTTGTTGGCTTAATTATGGCAGATCAAGATATCGCAGCAATTTTCGAAAATCTGGGGCGTGAATTGTCTAATGTTTCGGCTGTCGTAGGTACTCAAAGTATATCTCAGGTTATTCCACAATTTGATGGGGATCCGAAACAATTTAAATTTTGGCTGAAAAATATTGAAAAATACGGTGTTCTTACGGGTTTAACTGGAGATAAATTAAAACTTGTCGCTTATCAGTCAAGCAGAGCGGCAGTAAGTGATTTTATACAAAGATATTTAACGGAAAATGTTGATAGGGACTGGAATCATTTAAAAACAGAATTGTCTTCAAGGTTCGCTGAAATACAAGATCCTCAGCATGCATTTTGTTTACTAAGAACAATCAAACAGGCTCCAGGTGAAAATGTTCAAATTTATGCCGAAAGACTTCTTACTTTGGCAGAAGAAGCTTTCGTAGGTCACAATGGTGATTTAAATTTAATTGCAAGACAAATGATTGGATTTTTTGTGGATGGGTTGGCACACGATTTTTTAAAAATGAAAGTTATGAGAGATAATCCACAAACTCTTCAGGCCGCCGTACGGTCCGCCATGAATGAACAAAATTTGAGAACTAGATTTAATCTACGGATAGGACGGAGTGTGGATTCGTCCTCACATAATTCCGTTCAAGAAAATGAACCTATGGAAGTAGATCATTTAAGGCCACGCAGACCTTGCGCTTACTGTAAGAAACCAGGTCACCACATAAAACAGTGCCGACACAGGCTTCAATCTATTCACTCTGTTGAGTATGGACCTCCAAACGTTGATCCTCGCATTCCACCTAGATTTAAAGATCAAGGTCAAAATAAAATCGAACAAGGTTATAATTCTCATAGATATCAAAACTCATCTAACTCTGACTGGAAATCTAAGATTACTTGCTGGAACTGTGGTAAGTTAGGGCACCTTGCCAGGGAATGTAGAACTAATCCAAACCGTTACGCTAATTATCAAAATCCAAATTATCAACGTACATATAGCAACCAGGGAAACTAACAACCTCCTATCACAACGAAGTCGGTGATAGGAGAAATCGTTATGTCTACTTTTAATATAGCAATTTGTGGCAACCCAAACTCATGTATAATAAAAATTAGAGAAAAACGTTTCAGATGCCTTGTAGATACCGGAGCTGAGGTATCGCTTATATCATATAGAACATATGCGTCCCTGCGACGTAAACCAAAACTTTTAAATAATAAGGCTAATCTTCAGTCTGTAAATGGACAATCTTTGGCCGTTAAGGGTAGTGTAAATTTAACATTTAAAATAGGTTCAGTTAAAAAGTCCCATTTATTTTATGTGGTAAGCAACATAAACAGAAACGGTATCTTGGGCCGAGATTTCTTATCGCAAATGGTGTTAGATTATATTTTGATTTAAATTGTTTTAAAAATAGATGATGAATATATTGCTTTAGAGGAAGACATACACGTAGCTTCCGTGGTTAGACTTCGCCAAACTACGGTCCTGAGACCTAATACTGTAAATATTATAAAGGGAAAAGTCAGATATACTAATGGACTGAAACATAACAGAGTTTATGACCTAGTGGGGATGAACAACTCCTTTTTGAATAACGAGCCAGGCTTGCAAATTGTTGATTCTGTAATTAGATTACATGGCCACAGGCAATTACCAGTCATGGTTATAAATAAAACACATAAAACTATAAAGTTAAGAGAAGGTTTTCCGATTGCTAGGTTAGGTGATTTAAGCCTAAGGGACATCTCGTCCGTAAAATTAGATACTAGCAATCCATCCAGTGAAGAGGACATCTTTTCAGAAATTAATGTGCCCGAAGAACATTACGACTTAATATATAATCTGCTTAAAAACAATAGAGATGTTTTCGCGAAAGATGACTCAGAACTAACATTGACTGATACCGTTACAATGAAAATTGACACCGGGTCACACCCACCAATTAGACTCAGACCTTATCGCATTCCTATAAATCACCGCCAAGCAGCGGATGACGCAATAAAAAAAATGTTAGATGCAAACATTATACGTCCGTCCCATAGTCCATGGCGATTTCCTGTTGTTATTGTTTCCAAGAAGGACAGCAGCAAGCGATTATGTCTGGACTTTCGTGCATTGAATTCAATATGCCGTCAAACGTCTTATCCGCTTCCTCGTATAGATGATATCTTACCATTATTAGGAAAAAGTTGCTGGTTTTCCAGTCTGGATTTAGCTAGCGCCTTTCACCAAATACCTATTCAGGAACAAGACAAAGAAAAGACCGCCTTTGCCACGCCATTTCATGGACTCATGGAATTTAATTCCATGGCATTCGGGCTTTCCAACGCACCAGGTTATTTCCAATCATTAATGAGAGAAGTCTTAAAAGGCTGTGAATCTTTTGCTATCGCACACCTTGATGACCTCATTCTATTCAGTAAATCTTTTCAGGAACATATTGATCATATTAAGACTGTTTTCCAAAGGTTAAGACAACATAAGCTTAAACTTAAGTTAAAAAAATGTCAATTCCTACAACAAGAAACAACCTATCTCGGATTTACAATTGATAAAAATGGTATCCGTCCGGATCCGAAAAAAGTAGAAGCAATCCGAAAATTGCCACGCCCACAATGTGTGCGCGACGTACGAAGCTTATTAGGAATGGTAAATTTTTTTCGTCACATGATACATAACGGTAAACAATCATACACGGAAATTGTCGAGCCACTTATCGATCTAACAAGAAAGAACGTCAAATTTAATTGGTCAGTAGCTTGTCAGGATAGTTTTGATCAATTAAAAGATAGCTTGTCCATTATTCCACAGTTATCTTTCCCAGATCCAAGTCGACCTTATAGGTTATATTGTGACGCTGGCGATACTGTGATTTCTGCAATACTCACACAAAAATACGATGATGAAGATTCAGGTCATTATGTTAACGAAAAACCAATTTATTTCATTTCACATAGACTCAGCAGGACACAAAGGAAATGGCCCATCGTAGAAAAGGAAATGTACAGTATTCATTTTGCTATCTCAAAGCTTTCTGCATACCTTACGGGTGCTGAATTCGTTATATATACGGACCAGAAATCACTCATTTTACCTATTTAACTCCCCCATGCAAAATAGAAAGATTCAAACATGGGCATTAAATATTTCTAGTTATAACTGCAAAATCGAGCATATACCTGGCCGACTAAATGTCATAGCGGATTTTCTCAGTAGGCCACCGGCGCTTAAAACCAACAATACAATTAATTCTGATGTCGACAGCGACCCTGTCTCTGATGTCAAGGATAACACGTATAGCTGTCAACCTAACAGCCAAAATTCAGCGGACATACCGGTCAAAACAATTAACGCTATTAATTCACACCAGTTAGATCTTAATGACCTGGCCGATAAACAGTTTATTTCGCAACAATCACACATAGAACCGGTTCCTTCCTTTTCGGATTTAAATTTGGTCATGGAACAAGATAAAGATCATACTATTCTTGAACTTAAAATGAGATTACGGCATGGAAAACCATCTAAAACTGAAGCTACCAAGTATATTGAACTTGATCAAACACTATATTACGTCTCCAATGTCGATGAAGAGCCGAATTTTCGATTATTCGTACCCAGTCACCTTAAACATTTGGTTATTAAACAATACCATGATGATAACGGTCATCAGGGATGTCAAAGGTTATTTGCAACAATTAAACAACACTATTTCTGGCCCAGAATGTTTAAGGAATTGTATGATTATGTTTCTCAATGTGTTGTTTGTCAGACAAGAAATCTTACTACCATTAAAACCCCTAGTAAGGAAACTGGTATACCCCCGTTTCCATTTTCTATTGTTTCAATTGACATTTGTGGGCCATATCCTCAAACTTTATCGGGAAATAGGTACATAATTTGCTTTGTAGATAATTACTCAGGTTACCCGGAGGCATTTCCTGCTCCTGATAAAAGTACTAATACCATCATACATCTGTTTTTAGAGGAAATATACAGCAGATACAGCACTTGTTTAAGAATTGTAACTGATAATGGTTCGGAGTTCACTAGCGGCGCAATGCGTGACGTGCTTCAGGAATTAAACATAGAGCACATAAAAACTACACCCTACCTTCCATCTTCTAACGGAATAAATGAAAGATCTCATAGCACTATGAATGATATTCTCTCGAAAAAGGTACAAGATGATACACGTCAATGGGATCTCCACTTAAATATGACTCTCGCCGCCATGCGATTCACCGTTTCTACCAATTCTAAACATTCTCCATTTTTCTTGCTTTTTAACCGTGATCCTATTCTACCAATTGATAATTTACTTAAACCTCGACGGAAATACCATGGTGAAGAGTATCACAAAATTATATTAGAGGAACAACATAGAGCCTTTTTAAATGTGCATCGTACACTGAAAAAGATAAAACGCAAGCGTGTTTTAAAAGCTAATGAGAATATTAAAGAGACAACCTTCCAAGTTAATGATCCTGTATATTATAAAAATTTCAACAGAAAAAGTAAGTTAGACGGAAAGTGGAAGCCCTATTTCAGAATAATTGAACAGAAAACTCCCTTAAATTTTATTATTAAAAACCAACTTGACAATTCAACGCACAATGTTCATGCTAACCAAATTCGTCTGGCTAAAATAAATGAATGGCCGATTCCCGCACCTCCATCTGGAAGGCCGCTAAGAAAGGTTAATTATGCGGTTCCCCCTGCGAATTTAAGCAGCAGTGATTCCGACTCTGAGACTACTTTAAACGACCCATTACCCCCCATAAGTAACAGAATACGCCAGGAGCGCTTAGATTCTGATGAAACAGACGATATTCCCTTAGCAGAATTACAAAAACAATTACGCAATAAAAACCATATTTCAGGTGAAAATATTAAGTCCTCAGATGACGAGATGTCTATTGATAATAAATCAGATGTTTCTCTCCCTTCGGGCAGTCAATTACCTTCCGAACTGTCATCGCCCGTCACGGAAACAGACGGAAACGTATTCGCAAATTATGATTCAGACTCGGACATCGCCCTTAGCTTGTCCGACAGTGATAAAATGCAGCTCAATGCCATTACTGTCAACCCGACTAAACGTCGGCGCACTAATCGTAAACATACGGTTAAACATACAGACTCACCTACTGCTAAGTCGGGTGAAAAACATAAAACTATCAATCACATGCTCTTAAAGTGTCTTGCTACTGTATTGTAAAACAAACATAAAGAATGATAGTCATCTGCTCTTGACAGCTTGACCCTCAGTGACTTATGAAATCTTTTTACTAATTGTTTTTTTTTTTTGTTATTCTTGTTTCAGTAAGGATGCATTACCTGCTATTCCTGTGCTCTTTTACATTGGTCGGTGCTACAGAAACTTATGATAATGTTATTTTTCAAAAGATAAATGAAGTCTCTACCACACGTTCGCATTGGAGCGTGGCTCTAGTTTTAGACACTTCGATTTTTAGTTCCTTTTTGGATCAAATTGACAAAGAAATAGAAACTGTTAATTCCACCACAGAGAATGTGAGCAACCACCTTAAAAACAATCCTAAGAACTTAGACTTATTACCCTATCTTCTATCTATATCAAATGTGAAGCTGGAATTACAATACGTCCGAAGCACGTATGCGAAAATATTTAATAGTTACTCTGACTACCTATCGTTACACGTTAGAAACAAAAGAAGCATTCTGGGATTAGGGTCTGTCTTCAAATTTCTTTTTGGCACTGCTGATAATGATGAAGTTCAAGTAATTAAACATAACGTAGTTAGATTAGCTAATACACAAAAATCCATCATTCACATACTAGAAAACAATTTGTCAATTTTAAACATTTCACGTTCTCACATATCAGAGAATAGGCAGTCTATTAACGAATTAATACAAGCTTTACAACAGGTCGATGAGAAAATGAAAAAATGGCAAGGTCGCATGGAAAAACAGATTGAACAAATTCAAGGTTATACTATTAATTATAACAACCTCCAGCTTATCATTGATGAAATCAAACAGACTGTTTTTTATGCTAAGGCTCATCTCTCAGAATTTAAATCCCAGCTCGATATATTAAGTGCTGGCAGGGTATTCCCTGGGCTATTATCTCCCTTTCATCTGAGGGCATTATTAGTAGAAATACAGAACCAGGCGCCTAAAACTTACGCCCTGCCGGCGGATCCTAGCACGGATCTGTGGAAATATTATCAATTCTTACGCAGCTCGACTATGATTGCTGAGGACAAGATTATCATTAATATTCATGTTCCCTTAATCGATTTTAATAGTCGTTTTGATGTATATCGTATTCATAATTTCGAACTTCCCTACAGTAACATTAATCGATCATCGATACCTCAGTCATCTCAGGTACATCTTGTCGCTAAGTACGATTTAGAATTTTCAGCTCTACTTTTTAATCGTGAACGCACAAAATTTGCTGTCATTCTGCCCAGTGAATTAGAATCTTGCAAAAGTAGCTTTACGCAATTTTGTCAAGTCAGATCCCCATTTTATCAAGCAAGCATGTCTGAATTATGTGTTACGGCTTTATTTCTACGAAACCCCAGCTAAAGTTACGCAAAACTGTAACATTATTATTAAACCTAACACCAAGTTACCTTACGCCGAAAATATAGATAACGGTCTATGGGCAGTCACCACTTTAATTGATTTAAGATTCGTCATCGTGTGCCAATCTGACACTAAATCTAACCATGAATTAGTTGTTAAAGCCCCTCTCAGTTTAGTTCAACTTGAGATGAACTGTCAGGCCTTTAATGAACATTTGAACTTAAGTCCATGGTACTCTCAAATTTCTAAGAAAACACATCACCTTGATTATAACCCTCTACTTCCTCCTAATATTTCTACAAATCACCTATGGAAACAATTTCACTACAAACTTGAGAATTTTACAAATGTCAAGCTGCCCCACGAATTAAAAACTATTAAGCAAATTCCGCTTGACATTCTCATTAACAAATTAGAGAATCTAAGACACTCTAAACTAATTGATGATTCGATTTTCCCCACCTGGATTATAGTACTTATAGCTGCTGGTTGCTCAATTACTCTAGGAATTGGGATTTTTATTTATTGTAAATGTAAATTACGAAATTCTAAGCACCGATCTGCCATAAAGTCACGAAATACGGGTTCAGAAGTTATTCGCTACAAATTTGTCTCTGGAAACGACGAAATAATTACTCCTGCTGTCAAATCCGGACCATTTCAAGCTACTGCACCGATCAAGGAAGATAACAGCGTTGCCGAAGGCAGTATACTATCTGCCTTGTATCCGAAACTTTAAGTCTTTAAGTGCACATCAATGTCGAAAGTGTCTATTGTTCTGAGTAATGACTGTATATATCTCTTTTGACTGTTCGTAATTTGGGTGACGGATACATCTACTATATAAGCAACTTAAAATGGCTTGAGCGGTCCACTCGTTCACAGAGAATTGAGATCTGTTTACTTACGAATTTCACTTGTGTTTAATACTAAGTATCACTATGGAATGTATCAGAAAATTCGCTATTGCCAGGATCTTTATATCCTTCACGCTGGAGTACTTAGTCTGTAAGATTTGGCACCTGATCCAAGACTAGGCGAAAGCAAACTGTGATGAATGCTGGGGGACAGATGATGGCTGTTCCCACAACTTCAGAGCCACCGACGTCATCCAACGTTTTGACAATGTGTATACGGCCGTGGTAAAAACACTGGCCGACGACCAGTTAGCCAGGCACATCTTCATCCGAAAGGCGGAGCGTCGAGTACTGGACCTTTCCAGAACCAGACACCAGTACGTCTGCCAACATTGCATACGTACTGAATTGAACGACTCAGCGCTTCAGTCTACAATGGAGGACTGTGCAAACTACGAGGCGGTGTTCCGGGCGGTACTTCAAAAGGTTCCGAAGTCGGCAACGTCACATCTGTTACCAATCTGGCCGTACCAGCTACCGTGCGGAGAGGCGCCTGCAGCCGATCTTAATGACGTCGACTGATTGTGTCGTTCCTTTAGTATTTTATATTTATATTTTTATTATATTATTCAGTTACGAAAAAAAAAACTTTTAGAAAAAAAAAAAATACGGAATTTATATAATCGCATATACTCGCATATTAATTGTGTTTTTGTTATATCTATGATATCCTTAAAAAAAAAATACATATAAATATCAGTAAAATACATATTAATTAAGTAATGATTTTATTAAATAAGTAATGTTTTTATTTTTTTTTTAGTTATTGTTCTATATCTATCCTTAAGAAAAGTAGATCATTAAACACTTATCACTATGTATACCAATTTTATGTTTTACAATTATATTTTTCCTCACAGAAATACTGTTGCAGCCAAGATCAACAACAACTTTTCTAGTAATTTTTATCCAAACAGTTCTTAAAGATTTTACACTAAGATTGTGAATACATTAACCTTACTTGTTGTTCTTCTTCCATAATTCCTGTTATGATGATAAATTAAAAATCGATGTTTATTTATTGTAACTTTTAGCGGAAATTATCACTCTTAATTAACATATTCAGAGAGTAAAATTCACATTTTTCTTATGTCATTTCCTACTAATTGTCAGTTTATCCTTTCAGATTGCGGAAATTCCAGTAACTTATATTTTAATTACCGTACTTAAAACCATTACTTGTCATGCTGATTAAAGCATTTTTCTTATTCTTTCTATTTCAGTCACACTCTTGAAGGCAAAACTCCTCTGGGCAAGGGAGGAAAAAATGGACTTTTAATTACGGAATTTATTGTGAAATTGTGTTCCGCTAGTAATTCAGTGTTTTATTAAGATTTAGAGTAATTAAATGGGGTTTTGACTTCAAAACGCAAGAAAAAAACAATCTAGGACTGAAACAAAATCGAAAACGAATTGAATATTCTAGGACTAAATCAAATCGTGAAAATTGTGAAAATTAAATCTACGTATTCCATGTGATTTCCTATTCATTGATTATGTATATTATATCATGTGTTGAAACTATATATTCTTGATTTTGTATTCTGTTGTATTCTATCTTTCTCAAATCATTAATCTTCAGAAGTACGGCTAAAAACATTTAAAATAAATTCTACGTATTACTTATAAAAATCAGCCGGTTTTATGCATTGTTTTATGTTAAATTGTTAATTGCCTCGCTTGAATTTTAATTTTTGTTTTATCTTTTTATTTTTCTTATAGATAATTAAAAAAAGAAAACTCACAAGTAAGAGACGAGTGTCGTATAATGACTTTATGAATTCATTATACTTATTTAGATAAGCATATTTTATCATCTTGTTATAAGTCATCGGTCAAATTGTCACACACAAAGAATTTCGGAATGGTACTTTAAATAACTTCAGCGTTTGTTTACATCTAGAAAATGACAGGTTAAGATATCTCGTCCAGGTTAATTACCCTCTGGCCACGTTATTCGCTGCGTCATGATTGTTGTTTTGTTTCTAACTAATTGTTATGACAGATCACTAATGAAATAATGACATGTTTTTATTATTATGGTCAAAATGCGTGCCCTTTTGGAGAAAAACAATTTAGTCATCCCTACGAAGTTTTCCTTAAATACCGCTAAATTCTAGATAGAACTTCAGTATCAATCTGCCCGTGCGAATGTTAGTAACGTATGCCGATACTCCATACGATTTAAGATAGTTTAGAGCCGGGGCAATTAGCAATGAATTATTATTGTTAGAGTTAGACATTAATGAAATAATAGAGATTATGTTAGGAAATTGTGAAGAAAGACATTGTTGTATATATTTACTCAGAACATAGTACTATATTAAACAGTAGTTATCATAGAGAACTGAGTTGTTGTTGTTGTAGTTAGAATAGTGAACTCTAGACCCTGTTACACCACATGTTTGCCTATGTCAAACCGAAAGTATGCTTTCCGACTGCTTACGAACCCGTCGAGCATCTTCGGACTTTTTCGGAAGAATCCTCCGAAACGAGGCTATAATTTATAAATAGATGCAAAATATATCATATGCCCAAACGATAACGTGATTTTTACAAACTTAGCACATGGAATTCAACAATTTTGTAACTCACAAAAACTTCATGAAAATCATTCTTATAATACAGGTAATATACAGCTATACTACAAGTTTTTATAAGGAAAATTCAGGCCCTTCCCGAATAAAAGTGTTTTTACAACTTCGTCTGTAAACGTTTTCAGTTAATCTCTTTTCAGTATAATTTTAAGAATATAAATGAGTAACTGTCTTACACTGCAGAAACAAAGTATGATTGAAATTTACCTAAATACACTTATTTATGTACACATGGCTACATTAATTTAATAAGATTTTAGACATTAAACACATTGTCTTGACCTAATATATGTCACTGTCAATTTTAAATTTAAATTTTGTACATCTCATATTTTTCGTGCAAGTCGTGCATAATTACCATCATGGAAATACAGTTATTTTGTTGCGCGACTTAAATAGATATTCGTTTGAAATAATTTTAAAATCACGTGATCCCGAAGAATTTCCGACCGATTACGGAAAAGCGATAAACACGGAAGTAGGACAAAATGACCCCCATGTCAGTCTAAGAAAATACAGAAACAATCATTTGTTTCTCTGTACATGTGTTGATTTCAAGAGAATATTGCACGGCTATCGTAATGTTTAGTACTATATTTCAAAATATGTAGTCTTTTTTTAAGATTTATGTCTATTCATTTGTCTTTATTTTGCACCTTTAAGTAAAAATAGTAACGACTGTTACCATATAATGTTGTAGGCCTTCTAATATTGTATTTATATACATGTTCATTGATCAAATATTTATATTTGTTAAATATTTACTCTTGATATGCATCAAAATGAGATGAAATAAAACAAAATGTCATGGCCGTTTCTGGTTAATAAATTTGATGGATTTAACATTGCACCGAAAGAGTTTTAGTTCATATGGCGACTTTCAAGCTTTTCATGGTGGAGGAAATAAATAAAAATTTGCTTGACCTGTACTTGCAATAAATTAGTATATAAATATAACTTTTTATAATTAAGAGATGGAAAGGGATGGAGCGCAGCGACTGACCGCGGCTTCTTGATTATGAAGAGTACTATTTATGTAATCTAAATATTTTTGTGTATAACCTACTTTTAGGCACCATGCATGTGTCTAGTGATAAATAATTAGCCATGCCTCCCCAGACATTTTTAGATTATTCAGAGCAGTTCACCTGGTGCAGCGAGTTGCAACCAGCCATTCATATTGTGATTATTGTCTGCATAGGTTTACATGATACAACAATGAGTTCCAATGAAGGAACATTCACTTTTGTTATGTTAACAACATAGGAGGAACCGTGTGTTTTACTTTTATTTTATTATTCACGTATCCCCTATATTTTTGTACATTGTTAGCTCACCTAAGCAATGCTCAGGTGAGTTTTTGTGATCGCTCGATGTCCGGCGTCTGTCAACCTTTAGCTTGTGTGTATGCGATAGAGGCTGTATTTTTCAATTGATCTTCATGAAATTTTGTCAGAATGATTACCTTGATGAAATCTTTGCCGAGTCCGAAAATGGGTCATCTGGGATAAAAAGCTAGGTCACTAGGTCAAATTAAAGAAAAACATTTTGTATGCAATACAGGCTGCATTTGTCAATTAATCTTCATGAAATTTTGTCAGAATGATCGCCTTGATGAAATCTAGGCCAAGTTTGAAAATGAATTATCTGGGGTTAAAAACTGGGTCACTAGGTCAAATCAAATAAAAACATTGTGTATGCGATGGAGGCTGTATTTTTATGCCCCCCACCCCCCCCCCTCCAAAGAAGGAGGGGTATATTGTTTTGCAGATGTCGGTCGGTCTGTCGGTCGGCCGGTCTATATGTAGACCAATCCGTTTACGGATGATAACTCAAGAACATTTGAGCCCAGGATCATGCAAGTTGACAGAAAGGATGATCATGACCTGAAGATGACCCCTATTGATTTTGAAATCTGTATGTCAAAGGTCAAGGTCACAGTGACCCTAAACAGTTAAACGGTTTCCGGATGATAACTGACTAACGCTTGAGCCTAAGATCATGAAAGCTGATAGGAAGATTGGACATGACCAGCAAATAACCTCTATTGATTTTGAGGTCAGTATGTTAAAGTTCAAGGTCACAGTGACCCGGAACAATTAAAGGATTTCCGGATGATAACTCAAGATTGTTTGGGCCTAGGATCGTGAAAGTTGATAGGGTGGTTGGTCATTACCAGCAGATGATCTCTATTGATTTTGAGGTCAAGAGGTCAAAGGTCAAGGTTACAGTGACCCGGAACATTTAAACAGTTTCCAGAAAATAACTTGAGATTGCTTTGGCCTAGGATCATGAAACTTGATAGGGATGTTGGACATGACCTGTAGATGTCCCCTATAGATTTTGAGGCCTGTAGGCTCACCTTGACCCGGAACAGTTAAACACTTTTCGTATGATACCTTGAAAACGCTTGGGCCTAGGATCATTAAACTTAATAGGGAGGTTGATCATGACCAGCAGATGACCTCTATTGATTTTGAGATCAATAGGTCAAAGGTCAATGTCATATTGAATCAGAACAGTAGCACTTTTGTTTACAGTGAGCAAATAATTTCTGTTCCTTGTGCAATTACAGAATGCATCGAGTGGGGCATTTCGTGTTCGAAGAGCTATTCTTCAATTGATCTTCATGAATTTTGGTCAGAATGATTAATTTGATGAAATCTAGGCCGAGTTTGAAAATGATTTATCTGGGGCGGAAAACTAGGTCACTAAGTCAAATCAAAGAAAAACATTTCGTATGCGATAGAGGCTGAATTGTTCAATTGATCTTCATGAAATTTTGTCAAGATGATAATCTTGTTAAAATCAAGGCCAAGTTTGAAAATGGGTCATCTGGAATCAAAAACTAGGTCACTAGGTCAAATCAAAGAAAAAACATTGTGAATGCGATAGAGATGGTATTTTCCAATTGATCTTCATGGAATTTGACCAAATAATAACCGTGATGAACTCTAGGCCAAATTCGAAAATTGGTTATCTGAGATAAAAACTAGGTCACTAGGTTAAATCAAAGAAAAACCTTGTGTATGCGATAGAGGCTGTATTTTTTAATTGATCTTCATGAAGTTTGGTCAGAATTATTGCCTTGATGAAATCTAGGACAAGTTCTAAAGTGGGTCATCTGGGGTCGAAAACTAGGTCACTAGATCAAATTAAAGATAAACCTTGTGTATGCGATAGAGGCTGTATTTTTCAATTGATCTTCATGGAATTTAGTCAGAATGATTGTCTACATAAAATCTAGCCCAAGTTTGTATAGGGATCATCTGCGGTCAAAAAAATAAGTAAAATCAAAGAAAATCCTTTTGTATGCAATAGGGGCTGCATTTTATACCGGATCTTCATGAAATTCGATCAGAATGTTAGCCTTGATTAGGTTGACTTTGAATATGGATCATCTAGGGTCAAAAACTAGGTCACCCGGTCAAATTAAAGAAAACCTTGTGTACGCAATAGAGGCTGCATTTTACACTGGATATTCATAAGATTTAGTCAGAAAAATTGCCTTGATGAAATCTAGGTCAATTTAGAATATGGGTCATCTGTGGATCATCTGTGGTTAAAAACTAGGTTACTAGATCAAATCAAAGAAAACCCTTGTGTATGCGGTAAAGACTATAATATTAGCATATTCGGCAAATGGTGCGTTTCCATGGCAACTGAAATCTTGAGAACATGCCATTTGTTTACTAGGCAAGGAGGAGTTATCTTCCATGAGTAGTAAGTATTATCATGGTTTTGGCGTTTTGACCTCATTTTGACCCTAACCCTTGACCTAAACTGACCAATGCTGACGAATTAAAAAAAAACACAGGTTTTGAAAAACTACTGTGAAAACCTCTGGTTTAACCGAATGAAAACCTCTGGTTTAACCGCAGGTTTTAACAAAGTGAGGAAAACATATATTTTATATAAAATATATTTCATTAAAAACCCGGAAAAGAACTTTAAACTCTACACTGAAAAACAATTTACAATAGTTTGTCCTTATTGATTGATGGCGCACGGTGTACTAATATAAACATATTGGATTTACAACGCTAGCTTTATGAATGAAGTATAATAAATATTATTCCCACGTACATTGTATGACATTGAGTCATAATTAAATTATGCGCATTACTTAAAGATTAACTTTTATTTTTGTAAAGTTTATATTGAACTATTACCTGTATACAGCAGTTCTATTTTGATTGAATTTAAGATGAAGACATATGTCTATATTTGTCCGGTTATAATTTCTTTTATTCCAGGACTAATACTCGTACCTATATGAGTTACATATGAAATAAAATCTAGTAGTAATATTTAGATTTAAAGTGATAGTTAATCTTTAAAACTAGAATAACATGGTTATTAAAAGCCAAACAATAAAAAATAATGCCGAAAGACTTTCGTAAAACTTCGGCATTTTCCGTTTAAATAGTAAAGATAAATATATCTTCCGAATTGTGAAACACTGTCTGCTAGCTTGTAAGACTGTGTGGGTTAAGGAACCTGATCAGTTGCTTAAATCATACACTCTTGTCACTTCTGTGAATCTTCCGGACATTTCGGTCAAAATGGCGTCCGCGAAGGTGTGTGAGACTGAAAGGCTATAATCTACAGCGGGTGCTTGAATAGTTGCACTGGGTAGATTAAGAACTGACAGGTGTGTCTACATCCTGTGCTTGAATAGTTGCACTGGGTAGGTAAGAGAGGGGACCGCAGGGAATAAATGTATATTGATGATATAAAAAATGCCGGCCCTGCGGTCCACCCAAACAAACGG